>NC_071538.1:28140085-29405085 GCF_026979565.1 Vidua chalybeata
GGTAAAGGAAAAAATTAGTGTATTTATAGAAATTATCTATGACATTTGGAAACAGAGCAGTGAAACCCCAACGTGACATTGGTTAAAGCCCTTGGATCAACAAAGTGTCTTGTTCAGACAGAGCAGATTCACTGCCTTGGGTGCTGGTGATGAAAATATTGACAAGGTACTGAGACACAAGAGAGCTCTGTAGAAGATGAGACAAGCAAGTTAGAAACAGAGTAGTAATTCTCTGCAATAATTTCAGAGTTTTAGTCCAGCACAAAAGTGTTAAGATTTCTGGACTTGCACATGCTGCAATTATCCACACCCTGTAATTCTCCCAGACGGGGAAAACTGGATATTTTAATCTGCTTACAAGATAACCAGAACTCTTGTCTCTGAACATTTGTCCTGCCCCAGCTGTCTCAGTCCACAAGTTCAGTTTTAGTTGTCATATGGGGAAAAAAAAGTTAAAATTAACCAAAGGAACACCACAATTCTCAGACCCCCCCCTGATCCTATCCTGCTCTTACTCTACAAATTCTATTGCTTTAACTCATTAAAAAAAAAAAAAAAAAAAACAGACTGAAAGGAAGAAAATATGTTGTCTACCATGAAGACAGAAAGTGAATCAAATCAGGATGCAAGCAGAGTATTTTTGGAGGACGGGGTGAGAGGACAATGGGCAAACACTTTTTTTGTTCTACAACACTGTAGCTAAGCACCCCTGATCATAGTGACAGCAAAAGCTATCACTTCTCCTTGGCAAGAACACAATTTGGTCATTTCCCCTTTCCTCAGATGCTGAACTTGAGCTTTGCATTTACAGCTTATACAATTGGAACAGCCCCTGTGAGATGTTTGTCAAGCACTGCACACAGCATGTGCAAGGTTAAAATGCAGGGGAGCAGCGACAAAGGCTTCAAACAAAGCTTTCTGCACCAAACCCACCTCCACCTGGGGGTGGCACTTCTCCCATGCTGCCAGCCCAGACTGTGCTCCTCATCTCCTTTCCCCATGTGCAGCCCCAGAACAGTCACAGAATTCAATTCACGACTGGGTTGGAAGAGACCTTAAAGATCATTGAGTCCAACCCATGCCCCAGCACCTCAACTAAACCATGGCACCCAGTGCCACATCCAGGCTTTGTTAAACACATCCAGGGATGGTGACTCCACCACTTCTCCAGGCAGATAATTCCAGAACTTTATGACTCTTTCCATGAAAATCATTTTCCTAATATCCAACCTATATTTCCCTTGGTGCAGCTTGAGACTGTGTCCTCTGCTTCTGTCAGTGCTGCCTGGAGAAAGAGACCAACCCCACCTGGCTACAGCCACCTTTCAGGGAGTTGTAGAGAGTGATGAGGTCACCTCTGAGTCTCCTTTTCTCCAGGCTGAACACCCCCAGCTCCCTCAGTCGTTCCTCACAGGGCTTCTGTTCCAAGCCCCTCACCAGCCTCGTTGCCCTCCTGAGCATCTCAACTTCCTTCCTAAACTGAAGGGTCCAGAGCAGTCCTTGCTAACAGGCTGATAATGTGTTCAGAGGAACTGAGCAACACTCAGATTTCACCACAAGAAGCTGGAAAATCTGCCCCCAAACACAAAGTTACTGGTCATATAGTGAATGAACTTTTATTTCACTAAAAATACTAAATCAGAGAAAGCAGCTGTTGTGAACATAATACTTTGCATTTCCAATGTCCAGGCTTGCTATAAGGTGACCTATGAAAAAGCCTTATTTTGTGAACTATTATGACCAGAGCTGACATTTGATTGCAATGTTTCTTTCTGTCCCGTGACTTTACACATTTGCATCAAGTGAAACAAAAGATGTCAACACAACACATCTATTGTTGGATTTAAATGTTTATATTCCGATTTCAACAATATAAACACACCCTTAGAATCATTTCCCCACATTTTGAGACAGAGCATGGAAGCAATCTGGGATTCAAACACAAACTTCAAACCGACCAAGTTCCTAAGCAGTGTATGAATAGTACCTCACTCTTAACTCTTTAGGAGTTACTCACCTGCAGCTTCCCATAGGTAAGCTTAGATATTTAACACAATAAACATCATTGAAAAAAAACCTTGTGCTCTTCAGTGTCCTTAAATGGCTGCTCCCACCTAGAGTCAACATCATTAACCTATTTTTCTCAGTACAATATTCTGAAGTCAGCATTTCCAAAATTTGCAGTAATAGCATTCCTCTCACACCAGTCACAGCAGCTGTGACAAAAACTGCCTGCTAGACCACCTTGTCTTTGGCTGCAGGATGTCCAAGTTTCATATGCAGCATCATAATCAAATACCCCCAATAAAAATGCAAAGGGTTTGGTGCTGTTAAGTGCCATTTATCACCCTATCCTGCAGTTCTCTCTGCCTCCAGTTTTCCCTGTGAGATCCATTACAACACATACTTTTCATTGAAGAACTCTCATTCCAGAAGTCAGTTTTAATTAAAATATTCTTTTATTTACAATTAGGAAGGAGCACTCAAATTAGACCAAAACTTTTATTATTCCCCCTTCTTGAAGAAATTTCCACTGAGTGCAACTGGGTAACTACAAAAGGCCTGGAGTTTCCCTCCCTGGGTACAGATGTAACAGATGAAAGCATTAAAGTATTTTGCAGGTATCACTACTACGGAGCACAAAATCACACTACTGTACATGTCAGCAGAAAGCCAGGCAGCCACCTGAACACAAAATTCTGTATTTGTTCAATTAAGCCTCTATACTTATCCTACAGATTCCAAAACTAAAGAAAACAAAACCCAACCGAATAATCCCCCAAATACAACAACAAATTAAAGCCTTCTGGTTTATACCCAGAGAACAAACAGACAACAGACATTAAAGTTTCAGTTGTCTCCATTTCAGCATGTCCTAAAAGCCTGGCTCTTTGCCAAAAGCAATACAGCCTATGGACATGGCTGATTTCCTTCAAAAAGAAATCACACAGGGGGACCAAACAACAGAAGCACAATATTAATCATCACCTAACAAAGCCACCTGAGACAGAAAAGCACTCCAGTCACACATCACAGATTCCTATATTGAGGATAAACAATAGAAGAATATATACTGTATTTGCATCACAACAACAAAGCTTCCTACTTGTGTGCTTCTTGAGAAATGGAGATGTTTAAAGAAGTGCCTTCAAGGTTTTTAGTGCTAGCATGGCTTCAGCAGGATCTGTGTATTAGTGCTGTAATACCATACTCCAAAGAGATTGTGCAAATGCCTGTTGGTACTGGTATCCTGAAGAAACATATCATTCATACTACCCTGCTGGAGCATATAAAAGCTGATGATGTTACATGCCCATATCAAAAACTAACTGTAGTGGCAATAAATCATGCATTAAGTTAAAATACAGGAAGGCTTCTGGCTGTATCACAAAAGAGGAATTTTTTCCATTTGGCCTTCTGCCTCTACTTTCAGCTTCCTTTGGCATTATATCTAAATTCCCCATTATTCTTCTTTCTTTAGTATAGAAGATTAAATTAAGCCCTTCTCAAAGCACTAAGATGACAGCATTCAACTTTAATTTTTTCATTTTACACACAATCCATACCCTAGATAGAGAATCTCCAAGCTTCTAGCATTGCATTAGGAGAACTGGTTTATCACAGGCTGTTCTCAGCTGTATTTTTGGTAGTGCAGAAATGCATCCTCTTAAGTAAAGGTCAACTGGCGAGATCTCATGCAGTGTGGGGCCATCCTATTCAAAGATGAGGATAAGGGCTCTACAAAACCAATAGATTTTAGGATCTTCCTGTTACACTGTAACTTTTATACAGGTTTCATCCATTGCTGCAAAAAAAATAACCCATGAAAAATGAGCAGACTCCAAAATGCATCACAAAACAGGTTCTGAAAGTTTTCAAACAGCTGTGCCCTCTTACTCTGTACACACAAACACAACTGCATCTTTAGGAACCTGTGAATAGCCACTGGAGATGACAGACTGCCAGTCAGCACATTCACAGGTGAGGTTCACTACAACCATTATTTCTGCTCCTCACATGTTAGAACCATCAGTCATCCATGATGATCCTGGGGATTTCACAGTTTATCTGAAGGAAATCTGCCACAGGCAGCAAGACCTCCTCAGCTCTCCTTCAGCCCTCACATCTGTCCTGGTACTCCAAATAGCTGCTTCACCTTTGAAAAGTCTAATGTCAATCATAAAAAAATAAGTAAGTTTTTGGGTTTTTTTCTACAGCAATGTGTTGCAAAGTAAAATTCCCTCAGTTCAGAAAACCGAACACTAAAGTGGCAGGAAATAAAAATGAGTAAACCACTAAGAGGAGACAATGTTTTGGAATAGAGTTAGGCTTTCAATGCCAAGATTTCAATGAGAGGAAAAAAAACCAACACACAGTGTAATAAGATTCCTCTGTCATGACATCCTGGAACTTTCTGTACATGCTTAGGATGGCTTTACCAGTCACAAACAGATTCAATTTCATAGAGACTCATCCAATAACTTCTTTGCCTTAGTCAGGTCGTGCTCTACTTTTACAAGAAAAACACCAAAACAAAATAGCAGCATCACCTTTTGAGCAAGGGCAGCAGAATAATTTTACATGTAGCTCAACAGCCTGATAGTAAATACACAAACCAGAGACCTCACACTTTTCTATTTATTCCTGTGCTTCCAAAAAGACATTTTGAAAATGTAAGAAAAAACAACTAATCAAGAGTTAATGCTAGACTACATATTTCTTCCTTATTTTGCAGGTTCTGCATTGACATATTCTTGGGGGAATAAATATGTGTCTATTCTGGAGGAAGAGCAAAAATCCTTATCTCCTCCAACAGACATTTCTGTCACTGTCTAGTGCTTAGTTTGAAGAAACACATCTGAAGGCACTACCACTATGAGAGCTGTTCTAAGAAAAGCCCTAAGTTACTATCACCCTCAGATCTCAGTCAGATGGGATCAGCTATTTCCAGGTAGCACATTTTCCAGTGGAGATGACGGAGATGCCTCAGGTTTCATGCTCTCCTTAGCTCAGGGCAGCTTCTCAGAACCGTTTCCTTCCCAGGCTACAGCCCTGCCACCCAGCACGGGGCTGCTGCAGGCACACAACCTCTGGCTGCCTCAGCACTGCTCTGAGAACAGCAGGCAATTCTGCACAGTCACCAGCCACACGGGAGCCAGGGCTGCACCAGCCTGTTCTGAGCAGGCTGCTGCATCTATTCCCACATGGTCGGCATTCCACAAGGCTCAGGAGATTGTGTGCATTATCCTGTGCAGCCACAGATCCACTTTTACTCTGGCACTGGTCCCAGCCAACCTGCCAGGGAGAGAACAGGGATTCCAGAGAGCTGCTCTAACCTTTCTTGCTACACCCACTTTACTGACATATCTCCTTGCTCACTCCCTTCTTCCCATGCACCTCAGATAAGTGACATTTAATTACATGGAATAAATAACCTCTTCCCCTCTTGTCATTAGGCAAACACAGCATAAGAGTACAGATAGTGGCACATCGTAAGGAAAAACAGAAAAAGGAAAAACAAAGAAAATGGCAAATGTAAATTTTTCACAGTAGGGAAACCTTTTCCTTATGAAGTGACCTAGATTCTCAAACAAAGGGATTCCCTTTCTGTACTGTATCCAGGCCTTATTAAATAAAGAAGGAATTTTTATTCTATTTATTACTTTGCTTGTTAACCTAGAAATACAATAGAAGGGCTTTTGATATTTGGCAAAATAAGGAACACCAAGGCAAAGACTAATATGGAGATCCAAAGGTGTGAGGGAAAGAAAGGACAGAAAGGACAGAAAGGAAAGAAGGGAAAGAAGGGAAAGAAGGGAAAGAAGGGAAAGAAGGGAAAGAAGGGAAAGAAGGGAAAGAAGGGAAAGAAAGGAAAGAAGGGAAAGAAGGGAAAGAAAGGAAAGAAAGGAAAGAAAGGAAAGAAAGGAAAGAAAAAAAGTGGGTCAGATTTGGTCTCATCAACAGCTCAATCTTTTGATATGCAATGTAAATCATAATGCTTGCACATTGATGAAACAAGCATGCATTAACCAAAATTTACAGAAAAAGCATTTGTAGAAGTCTGAGTGTTTGATTACACAAATCCTCAAGAGAAGAAGACTTCAAAGAATCGCCAATATGCATCATCCAAGGTCATGAGATTTTGTGGGGTTTTTAAGAGGATGACAGGTTTTTGTATGTTTTTAAGAAGCGGTGTGTGTTTTTTTAGATGACAAATGCTCTCTATAAATTTACTTTAGCAAGACAGATCAACGACAGAATTCTGCAGATGCTGATTATGAATTGCAAGATTTTATACCTAACAGAAAAATATCATCTTGAATTTTAGGCTGAATTTTATGAATCAAGCATTATTATATTAAATACAACCAGTATTTTTTCTTTTACACTCACACCTCCCTACAGAATGCATTGATTATTCTTAATATTACGTCTTGAGGTGGACAAGATGCAAGAGAGCTGTCTCTGATTTCTTCTTCTGTTAGAAGCTACTAAATTACAGAAAATAAACCACCTGGAATTTCAGTTTGAAATATAGCTTCAGATAGCAGAAAATAATAAAAATTCTCTAGTTCTCAATCAATATTCTCTGTCAATTTACATTATACAAACCAGACCCTGAGGATTTCTTCTAAATGAAGCATTTGAGGACTAGGAGTCCTGGTTACTGACTCTACATTAGTAATTTATGTGAAAAAAAAATCCTCAGGCTCATGAAATTAATCTAAAGTCTTACACAGATTACAGAAGGAATAATGAACACAGTTATTCAGACAAAATCCATTATTTCCACAGCAGAGCTTCCTTTTCCTTGAAAGCCACTCAAGGAATGGTATCATTTAAGTTTAATGTGAATTTTAGAAGTGAAAAGTCTGCAGTTTAATCTCCACTGATTGGGAACTACAGCGAATTGAGGGAAACATGAAGGTGGAACAATATTCAGTAAAACCAGGGACATGTCCCCAACTGGCCAGGCTGAAGCAGTTCAGTCAGACTGAGTGATGTGCAAAGTGTTTGGAGAAATTTCAGCCCCTCCAACATGTCAAAAAAAGAGCAGTAGGGAACTTCTCTTAAAAGGGGATTTATCCTCCATTTTATGATCCAGGTTTTCTGCTGGCTATGAACAAATATTGCTGAAATTTATGACACGAATAGGACCTCTTGAGTCACTGAGGAAAGGATTTTTTCCCACAGATTTTGTTGGTTTTCCCAGTTTAAGCATCTGTGCTTGAAGGAAAGGATTCAGGCATTTAAGGCACTTGCTAAATCTCTGTTATTCCTGCTGTAAACATTTCATGTCCCCCAGAATTAGCTGTAAATGAGGATACCTACAGGATGAAGCTGTAGGAATTAAAATACTAAAGCTACTGAGGAAATGTGACAGATGGAAAGAGTCAGTACAGGTCTCAACCCCAAGTCACAGAAAATTCTGACAGCTCTGAAAGACCAGTTCTTCAATTTCATATTATTTAACATTCACTAAATAACTGCCTCACCAATTTCAGTACTAAAAATTTTTGAGGCTAACAAAATGTCTCAATATTCCTGTACAAACCATATACATGGGGGAAAAAACTTAGTGAGAGGATGAACAGCTGGAGTTGCTAATCTCTTAATTGGTCCCACACAAAAGAAAAAAAAAGCTCTAAGTAGCTCCTCCAGTATGGAAGAGTGCTGGGCAGGACAGGATGGCTGCATCCTTTGCTGAACTGGATGAGCCAAGACTTTTCAAGTTATTGGGAGAGAAGTGTGGGATGCCTCAAGAGCCTGAAGACAGCCTGAGGGAAAAGGGGCAGAAAAGGTCTGGACAGGTGGCAGCAGCTGGAACCAGACATTTTCCTTCCTCAGCATAAAAGCTGGTGCCTGTTATCTCCAACAGGATACCATCTTCCTTCACTCCATCTTCCATGCTTTGAAATTGGATATTTAGCACCAGTTCTTCCACCAGAGTCCCACTTTCTGTAAGAACTGGAGTTTTTATTTCTAATTCTCATGCTGGGGTTGTGAGGGTGGGTGTTAGGGGTACCTTGATCATATAGTGTAAGCAGGAGGATGAAACAACCCATGAGGTAAGGGGAAAAACACCAGCCCATTTCCCACTGTAAACTGCCTGTGAATTTTGGTACTTCAGCTGCTTGGCCTCCTCTCCCCTGCTGTGCTGAATCAAAGCTCATAAAGTCCCTGCTCCTCTCAGAATGTAAAAGCAACACTTGTGACAGGCAGAAAATATTACTGCTGGCACTGGTTTGTCAGTTCATCAGGGGAGAACCACACAACCAAAAATCCTGCACAATACCAATGAAATTATGTTGTCCAACCCTGCAAGAATAAAATCTGCATTTAGCACTTGAGATCAGCAATAATTGCGTGCAATGCCTGGGAGAAGATGCAAAAAAATCAGAATACAAAAGAAAGAAAAGATAAAGCAAACACCACAATATTGAAGAAAGAAATACATCTGGAAAGTAGTCCAATATACATTTGTATAATACACAAAATCAGAACTGAATCAAAGCAGACCAAAATTTTATATTTTGTACTTTGGCTTTTTGAGTGAATTTTGAACCACTCCAAACCTGTGATCCTCTAAGGAAGCTGTGATAGGAGAACAGAATGAATTCTAGCTGGACACCTAGAACATCAGTTTACTTAATAAAAAAATACAAGCTTTAAAATAATAGAATATCTCCTTGAAATGTTTCCCAAGAAACACCCTTCTGACTTGAAAACATCACTTGGACTTTCCCCTCCTCTCAAAACTTTGTGAAGTTGGGGATATGCTTATATTCCTTATGGACTAAAACATAATAATCAACTGTATAAAACCTGATCCATGTTTCATAACAACTGGGAACTTTTTCTAGTTCTATAGATCGATCTATATTGCTGCATTCAGGTTCTAAAGTTACGACACTCAGTAGTTAATGAAATCACCAAGTTTATGGCTTGGGTGTTATTAGAACAGAGAGCAAAATCTTGACCATTTATAAAAACCGCACCAAGTGTAAAAGCTGGGTTTCACTACCAGCTAAGCAATGGTGAAAATGTACAAAGCAAAATAAGGCAGGCAATACTGACACTTGTGGTCATTTCTAGATTGCTATTTTTCCTTCACTTACAAACATGTCTCGGATAGCTAAGAAACATGTTGGGATCTCAAAGTACTCAAGCAAATTCCAAGTCTTTGCCAACCCTGTCTCCACTTTAGATGAACTTACTGGAGAAGTATCATTTTTGAAGAAAAGAGCAGAATGGCCACTGGCCATATACATAATAATTCTCAACATGATAAATTAAAACTAAGCATTTATGACACTCTGTATTAACACATTTCCAGAAGGTAAAAATAAAGCTTAAAGACCAATAATAACCAATGAAGCTTAATAACCAATTAATAAACTAAGAATAACCAACCTTGAAAATGTTGCCATTAATCATTCTGAACTGTCACTTGAAAGCTTTTCAACACATTACAGTTGATATAATACTCCATTTTACTATGATAAAATGAACTTTGCAAAGAATTCATGGAGTATCTGGAATGCACAATCCATATGGGAATAGTGATAGGCCACGTGGCCTAAGTATTTAAACTCTCAAGGGGCTTGTGCCACCAGGCAGAAGTTACCAAGCAGTACATGTCTGACTACTGCAATTACTCCAAATTAGTTTGAAGAATTTCTGCTAATGTTGTCAAGGCAGAACTTGACAACAACGGCTCAACCTAAGAGTTTATTATAAAACCAGTTAGACAAAACTCTGCTGACACCCTCTAAAAACGACACGTAACGTTTTTTAAAGAAAATATTCCAAACTACCACAAGTTTGTTGAGAGTTGGTACATTTTGCTCAGTTCCAAGTGGTCAGGTGCACAGGGAATTGTGAGCAGCCCTCTCCTCTCTTCTCCCTCCTGGTCTGTGTGCAGGACTTGCTGAGCACTCCGGCTCCTGGTCACAGTAACTCTGCCTGCTCCTCACACAGGCTGTACATCTTCACTTACTCCTTGGAGCCTTAATAGGTGGCAGCCTTTCAAACACTAACACTCAGCTTCTAATTTGGGATGTAACCATAGTAACATTACAGAACACACTACTCCCTGCATGGAGAACAAGCAGTCAACTGACCCTTCGTGCTGAGACTGGGCTGAAATAAAGCTCATTCCAACCTCCAACCCAGCAAGATTACCAAAACCTGCAGCTCCTATCCCCAGTCCAAAGCAAGACCTGCCCTCCTGAAACACCCACAAACGCACAGTATCCTAGCAAAGTAGCAAAGTGCTATAAAAGAAAAGGAAATTCTTCCCAAAACTTTGACTCTAAAACTAAATCAGTCACTCCCAGATAGAAAGCAGTACAAAAATCAAAGTTTTTTCTTACTTTTCTGTAAGATGAGCAAAGAACTGCTCATACTTTATTTGGAAAAAAATAGAGAATGAACGAAAGAAATTGGTCATTAAGATTTAAGAATTCAATTCTCAATTTGTTCACAAGGCAAGATGACAATTTTTACACACACCAACAGACAACAGCTCTGCCTGAACTTTACAGGCTACACACAAGGGATATGGCCATTTAATTAAAAGCTAGAACTGATGTCTGTTCCCTTCTAAATTTACTTTAAAAAGGATTCTCTTTAGAAAAAGAGCCCTTGGGATTTTTGTACCTTTAATATTTATTAATGAGCATTTATAGAAAAATAAAAACAGCTCTCCCCCTTGCAGTATAATACATAAACATACTGCCTAGAGGTCCCAAGCTTTAGGAGCCAGGTACAGAGAAGCAGTAGCAAATGAATAAAATTGAAACAGCACATATTTTAACAACCATTCTGATGAGATCTGAACTCATTTCCTGAATACAAGGTTACATGTCTTGTCTGAAAATTCAAAACTCAGAGGCAGATTTACATGTTTGTGTTTGACAAGAGCATTCCTTCCTTCTGCCTAAGTCCCCATGGATGCAGTGACCACACAAATAACCCACTTGGTTTCCTACTCAGAGCCCAGAGTGCAGCAAGCTAGGAGGACTCCTGGCCATGCTCTTGCATATTTGTGTGCTCCAGCAACAGACTACACAAAATTCTGGATATTATACAGGGCAGCCATAAGAAAGCTCTGTGTGCCTAGGTGGGAAATTGAATTGTCTGGGCACATATGGAACATCTCAATGCACTGATTCTCAATGATTCATAAAGGTCCCAGATCAGTAAGTGGTGCTGGACACGGGCCCTCTTCTCATGCTCCACCCCCACAGTGACCCCTCCCCTCCATTTTTTAAACACTGATTTGTTTAGACTGGAGGAGATACAAAGTATTTACTGATTTGCCCTTAATATTTATAATTACTATTTAGGAAATATGCTCATGATCCTAAAACATCCTCAGACAGGATCAAAGGATTTGTAGAAATTGTTATGAGGTTAGGAAACTCATGCATTACAAACAAGACTAAATTAATAGAGAAAGTTAGTGTACATAGATGATTTAGTTAGTAGGATCTAAATCTGATTATGTTTCTAGTAAATTATCATATTATGCATCTAGAATAATAAAACACACTGACTGCCTGGGGAAGCCTTATTTCCCAGTAAGGGACATGCCCACCCCCAACACTACGAATCAGACATACTAGATAAGTAACAGTTTCTTTAGTCCTTGTCAAAAAAATAGTCTAAAGAGCCAGTCATTAGCTTTTCAAAAGAGAGTGGGCAAACACAGTGACTAATAAACACCTGGGAAAGTATGCTGCTAGGTCTCTATTTTGTCAGGTATTATGGTGTTTTATTTATATAGTAAATATAATAAGATGCTTCAGCACAGAAGGGTCAGTCATTGAAAGGAGAGAAATGAAAGGAACACAAGTTTCCTTAGGATCAAAAAGACAAATTTTATGACATAGGTATGACTGTAACAGACAAAAGACATTTTAGGTTCATCAATAATTGAAATTAAGTGCCCCTGACTTTGCAATGCCAGACATAGCAGAAAGCTATTAACGGCAGAGAGGCAGCTTAACAGCATGTGCTTATAAATCAGTGTTGATCAGCCCAATTGAATAACCTCGGATAACAAAAAGCAGCTTTTAAAGAGTAAGCATGTGTAAAGGAAACATGAGCAAAGAAAGGCACTTCTATCTTTTCTTTGGCATGAAGGCACAGACCATTTGTACTCCAAGAGAGCCACATGGGTTAAATCAAGCTTCGGCATTTAAATGCTTATAATTCCCTTGCACTGCATAACAGCTTTTGGAATATGGGACTAGAACATCTAGCATTAAAAATCTCCTAGAGAATCTAAGTTGCAGTGTCAAAGAAAAGTGAAAACAATCTGTAAAAACCCTCAAATTTTCACTTAATGATCATACAATTTTTATACTATTCACCTATCACTGTGCATGAACTGAGTATGTATCATTTATCAAATAAGAGCAAGAGCCTGTAAAGCTTCCTGTCTGCCTTTGGATTTAGTCAAAATGAATGCAAACAATCACGTGGGATTCAGCCAAGCAGTGACGTTAAATTCTGCTCTGTCAGAAGACAGCATCTGTCAAAGCCCACATTTAAACTGCTGCCTGCCTGTGCAGCAGCTGAAGAGCTACGGGATGGATTTTATACACCACAATTCTGGGTTAAAACAACTCCAAACCTTTTCTATTACTGCCTAGCAACAATGAAGGAAGGAGCAGAGGGAGATCCTGTTACTGAAGACAACTGAGGCACTACGCGCTAGCACTCCCTGCTAACATTTCCAGCAGAAATATGGATCCTGAGGAGAGCAGAACACAGCCCTGTATTGTCCGAGCTGCGAGCCACCAGATGTGAGAGCCCCAGAGCAGCGGCTGGGAGCGCAGCCCGCCCCGCGCCCCGCAGCAGCCACAACTCCCGTCCTTTTGTCTGCAGCATGAACAAAAAGCCCCGAGACAAGGACGCCACTTCCCAGCGAGGAAGGTAACACGGCAACGGGCAGGCAGATGGACAGAGCGGATCCCGGGCACGGCGGTCGCAGGAAGCA
The DNA here is from genome assembly GCF_026979565.1 of Vidua chalybeata. NCBI lineage: Eukaryota > Metazoa > Chordata > Aves > Passeriformes > Viduidae > Vidua > Vidua chalybeata. The sequence goes on from NC_071538.1 coordinate 28,153,095, forward strand.
GGGCTGCTGCTGGGGGATGTGCGCATGGTCGAGAGCATCTTTTTTTGCTGAAGTGATGGCGTGCCCAAACTATTTTCTGTGGGTATAATCCTGCACCATAAATGGCCTGACCAAGGAAGGTATGTTAAACCCTTGTGTGTGATATTCATTCGCTTGTCTGTTACCTTTTCAACCATTACAGATAATGATCGCTCCTAATTTGCAGAGCCCTGAGATAACAGTGTCTCAGAGCAGGGAGAAAGAATTCTAGCAGGTTTTGCTCTCCCCCAGCACAATGTCACTCCCTTACACTGACTAAACGCAGTGCTCACAGTCTGCCAAGGCTGGTGTGGCTGGAGAGGAGGATTAAAGGGATAATGGAGTTCCTGTAATGATTGCTTTTAACTGAGAAATTAAAAACTCAAACCCCTCCAATACAGAAAAACCAGTTAGAAATCCTCTCAAACTAGGTCAGAATTAATCCTTATCTGAAGTAATCTTAAAGCATGGTAAAATGGCCATAATGTGACATACCAAGAGCACTGAACCATCAGAACAGACCACACAGTCAAAAGACATTATCTTAAAAGCCCCCTCAGCCCTTTTTACACTTGCATTTCTGCCCCCCAAACACAAGCAAAATGTCACAAGGGCACTAGCAGCCAAGCATAAATTGGGAGCCTGCAAAAGACTGGGCATGATTTAAACCATCGGCAGTGCAAACAGACATCACGATTTACAAGTAACGTCAGGCTGACATCCCAAAAGGAAACCTTCAAACACTACACACTCTAAATGGCAAGCACGTAACTTATCTCCTGCCATCACTGCAATTTCTGTTTAATATGAAAACACTGACTGTTTAACTTGGATTGTAAAATGATATTCCATCTAATTGCCATTCATTCCTATTTTTTGTTGAAATTTAAATACTTCATCACTAGTGACAAAAGAAAAGGTGAATATTTGCAATACAAATTTTAAGACCTAAATCTATAGCAATTCAATACACCACATAAAAAAGTGCTTATCTGCAGAATCTACCAATAAGCAATAATAAATCATTAAATGTCAATATGAACGTGCTTTCTTTGCCCAAGGCAATGCCAACGTGAAAGAAAACAACTGCAGCTGGAAGGAGTTCACAAACCAAGGGATGCAGCACACATCAGACACCGGTTTCAAATCAGCTTTAAGACATTTAAAATATAAAGTCACTCAAGAGAACTTTTAAAACAACAACAAAAAAAATGTACCTTCAGGCAACACTCCAGGAGAAGCACACCTGGCTAATGTAAGACATTGGTATCAGGCATTTAAAAACCTGCACATCAAACCTTATCCCAAATACTGTTTTGTGCAGAAGATTAATGGAGTTCGTAAGGGAAGTCAGGCACATTAAATGAGGCCCAATATGCAACTGCTGTTCATCAGAATAGAGACTCAGGCTGCCTTTTGAACTCTTCCCTCTAATTTAAGAGTTTGCCCACACAGCTAATCAAAATATGAAAATCCAAGACGTGTGAATAGGAAGTCGAATGCTTCAATTTTCAAAGCTGTAATTATAGAGCAGAACTGCAAGTACCAGGAACCAAAACACCAGCAGAGCACAGACCACAAATAAAAATTCAAGAGGCATTCACAGTTTATGTATTTGGCATTTGATAATGCATCAGTGACTGCACTGCCAGGTGCCAAAAATGAAGCAGCATTATCAAATAATATCTCCAGAATGCAGTTACATGCAACAAAACACTCCCCGAGGACAAGGTGAGTGTTCTAGAGACCCTCAGCTGTACTTAGGTCTTCTTATCTACTGTCAATAGTTGGTACCTGCTCATAACCATTCTGTGAAATGGAATTTTAAGTATTTGGGCAAAAAAATTAATGCTCTAACCCTAAATAACTGAGAGAAAATAATATTTTTATTATACAATTAGATGGTGGGTTTAATATCTATTGACAGTTTTTTACATTATTTTTAAACAATGCACCCTAGCATGTAGGGTTTTTTTTCAAAGGTACAATTGTTGCTGTATTTTCAATGCTTAATAACCCACTGTATATTTTGAAATGTTTTATACACAACTGCAAAGAAAATGAGCCCACGTTATTTGGGTTTTTTCAGTCAATAGCTCTTAAAGCTGAAATATAGATGGGGGTGCTTCCCCTATTCATAAAATGCCTTTTTAAAGGCAGATTTTCTAAGGCACTCCTACCTTGAAAAATCAAGCAAATACGTAAAAAAAACACCAAAGAAATATGACTCTCTTAAAATATCTTCTGATTCTAGTTCTGTCTCTCACTGTAAAACTTATTTTCATATGCATTATGTAAGCATGCAGCCTAATAAAGAAAGGCTTCGGCCATTGCAACTGCCTTTGCTGGGACATCAGTGCATCAGGGAACCACAGCACCTGCAAACCCTTGTCAGTTCACACAAATATTTATGTAACTTAAGATTCTCACTTTTGCCTGTTGCCTTATCAAAGTAGGTGCTCATCAAAACACTACCTCAGTTAAAGATTAAACAAAGATTAGTAGTGCAGTGCACTTTTTGCTGAAGTATTTCCATCTAATGACTGTAGTTTTACAAGTGGGTCAATTCAGTGTGACAAAATTAATCTGAGTTGTAGCTGCTACTCCACATTCGTGAAATTCTGGCTGGGATTTTCTTCCTAAACCGTGAATGCATGCGATGGAACAATAATTAATCAAACATTCCCACTGCTGCCCTCCAATCAAACAATTAACTGCCCTGAGATCTGGGCTATCCTTTGAAGCGACATTTCTGTTTGCTTATACAGAGATACTCCCGAATAGCCGAGCGTTCCTTTACAACTCACTGCACGCTGCAGACAAACTAAAAATTACGACTTCTGAGGGGAAGCTTCTGTTTTTCCAGCAGGAAAAAGCAGGTGCAAATGGTCACACAAACACGACTCTCGCACATTTGGGGCTTATTTTCTTTTATATAAGGACAACAGTCGAGTTAAAGCAGCACAAGCATGAAGTGTCAGGTTAATTCCTGAACTAGTTTAGACACAAGGGTTTATGATTTTTACAGAGACAGCTGAGTCTCCGGGAAGTGGCATCAGCCCCGAATAGCTAAATAAAAAAATCAGAGATGCTTTCAGCAGCTTTCGAACCAAACGCTCGGAAGCAGCCGGAGCGCCCTGGGCCGCTCGGGTGTTCCCGGGCCGGGCTCGGCTGTTCCCGGGCCGGGCTCGGCTGTTCCCGGGCCGGGCTCGGCTGTTCCCGGGCTGGGCTCGGCTGTTCCCGCAGGATCGCGGCGCGCGCGCCCTTCTCGCGTCACGCTCGCCGCGCAGCGTCGCCCCCTGGCGGGGGTCACGGGGCGGCGGCGGGCCGTGAGGCAGCTCCCGCTCGCTCCGGAGGGTGATGGTAAAGACACCGGCACTAAGTAAAATAAACATCAGGAATACCCCTCTCCCCGCCCTGCCGAAACACAAATATTCCCTGTCGTGAACAGGGCAGACTCAATGTTGCATCACACACATACAACTTAATACCCTATTATTCGATTGACTTCTCGTCTTGAGTTACTCCCTTACAACATTAAAGCCTGTAATTTCCCACGTAACATATCACTTCGTTTTTAAATGCACAAATTAATCCAAATATTGGTTGAAGAAGATAGCGAAGCAATTAATAAATCATATTTCTATTAGAAACAGCGTTTTCTATGGACTCTTGTTCAACTGTCATCCTTTTTTCCTATACAAGACCCTAGGGCCCAGGAATAAATTAGAGCAAATTGAAAATCACAAACGAATTGCTATTGTACAGTGGAAGTTCATTTACAAGATGATGTGATCAGCTTTTAATATGCAGCATCATGAAGCTGCCATATTGACTCTGCTGCTGAATATGAACAAAAATTTAAGAGAAAATGAAGCACAGACTACTTTGGCACTTTTTCCTACAGCTACAGCTGCTGGTCAGAATACTTGAAATTTCCAACTGCTATGTGCAGTAGTTACATATACTTTTACAGAGGGAAAAAATCCCAACCCAGTATCATGATCATCAGATAGCTGGCCAGAAACTTAGTCCTGAGCAGTTTTATTTCCAATTAACATGATCACAACCCAAGATCTCTGTCTACTAAAAATCAAGAGCTTAATTTTAGTTCAGCTGCCTCTGAGCCTGGCACCACAGCCCAGTGTTCCATTCAATGTTTCCCTCCAATGCAGAGAAGAAGGTGAAAGGTGCCTGAGAAGTGACCAGGAATGTTATCCTGCACTAGCATCCGAGGGCTGTGCAGTGAGGTTACTGGACCCTGAAAATTAATTTTGACAGGTGCATCTTCTCCCTGACCTTCCTTGCACAGTGGGGGCCAGCGGAGGCGCGCCAGGCAGTGTCCTGTGACTAACACAGCTCTGCCATCGCCAACCCCGCGCCGTCTGTCCCACCACCAGGCACGGCCGTTTGCAAAAAGGGCTTTAAAACCGTGAGCCATCCTAGCCTCTGCATGTCAAATCAATTTTAATTAATGCCATTAAACCTTCCATCTGCCAGCAAGGCTTTCTCATTCAGTCCTTCTCAAACACTCTACAAGGATTTCACAGCCATGGATATGAAGCTGTTTACATCTACTTCACACTTTTTCCTGCTAACGTGATCCATTTTTTTTTTTTCCTCTTTATCTTTGGTATCCAGGATGATTGTTGAAACTTTTACCAGGCAAAAAAGCATTTTTAAAAGCTAACAAATCAAGGTAAATCATAAAACAAGGTTGGCTTTTAGCCTAAGTCAAATCTTATTTCCATTGACATGGGCTGCTCTTTGAAAATGTAAATTTAACTCAATTTTATGTTTATATCTAGTTTCTATTTGTAACTGTTTATATTATGAGTGTGTAAAATGAAATATTTCTGATTTTTTTTAATTCTTTGCAGAGTGAGCCATTTGCAGACAATTGCTCAACGCAAAGGAAAATGAATACCAAAGAATAGCAGTGGATTCTAAACCAACTGGAAAAGCCTTTTCCTTGAGCATTGTCTCATATCCCATCACTGGATCCTTACAACATGCTTCAGTGGAGAAGACGACATTGCTGCTTGGCAAAGATGACCTGGAATGCCAAAAGGTCTCTGTTTCGCACCCATCTCATTGGCCTGGTCTCTCTGGTGTTTCTTTTTGCCATGTTTCTGTTCTTTAACCATCACGACTGGCTGCCAGGCAAGGCTGGATTCAGAGAAAACCCCATGTCGTACACCATAAGAGGATTTAGATCTACAAGAAGTGAGACCAACCACAGCTCTCTAAGGAACATGTGGAGAGATGCTGTGCCTCAGACACTCAGGCCTCAGACAGTCACCAACCCTAACAACACGGATCTGTCCCCACAGGGAGTAACCGGCTTGGAAAACACCCTCAGTGCCAATGGAAGTATTTACAACGAGAAAGGCACTGGGCATCCAACTTCCTATCATTTCAAATACGTCATCAACGAGCCTGACAAGTGCCAGGAAAAGACCCCTTTTCTAATACTGCTCATAGCTGCCGAGCCAGGCCAGGCGGAGGCCAGACAAGCAATTCGACAGACCTGGGGCAACGAGAGCCTGACACCCGGCATCCAAATTGTGCGGATTTTTTTGTTGGGCTTAAGCACCAAGGTAGATGGATACCTCCAGAGAACCATCCTTGAGGAGAGCAGACAGTACCACGACATCATTCAACAAGAATACTTAGATACCTACTATAATTTAACTATAAAAACTCTGATGGGAATGAACTGGGTTGCAACCTACTGTCCACATGTTCCATATGTTATGAAAACTGATAGTGATATGTTTGTCAATACTGAATATTTAATACACAAGCTTCTGAAACCAGAACTTCCTCCGAGGCACAAGTATTTTACAGGTTATTTAATGAGAGGTTATGCACCTAATAGGAACAAAGATAGCAAGTGGTATATGCCACCTGATTTGTATCCAAGTGAACGTTACCCTGTATTCTGCTCTGGAACTGGTTATGTTTTTTCTGGAGATTTAGCAGAAAAAATCTTTAAGGTCTCCTTAAGCATCAGACGTTTACATTTAGAGGACGTGTACGTGGGGATCTGTCTCGCCAAGCTGCGGATTGACCCCATGCCCCCACCCAACGAGTTTGTCTTCAATCACTGGCGAGTTTCTTACTCCAGCTGTAAATACAGCCACCTAATTACCTCCCATCAGTTCCAACCTAGCGAACTGATCAAATACTGGAACCACTTACAGCAGAACAAGCACAACGCCTGCGCCAACGCGGCCAAAGACAAGGCCGGCAGGTACCGCCACCGCAGACTGCACTGAGGGCCGGCGCCGCCGCCCGGCCCCGCGGCTCGTGTAAATAAACAGCACGGAACGCATGGACAGGGACCCAGAGCAGCCCCAGCACCGCCCGCTCTGAGCCCAGCACACGGCGCAGGCGGGAAATTATTTTTTTAAGTTAAAAAAAAAAAGAAGTATAGCTCTTGAATATGATGAAATTAAAACCAAAAGGTTTTCCCAGCGAATTTGAGATTAAGAAAAAAAAAAAAAAAAAAGACAAGACGGTATATAAGGATTTCTGTGTTAACATGCAGTAATAAGCATGCACACTTTGGTGGTACAATTGCTGATTCATGTGCCAGTAAAATATAATTGAGCATATTTTCCACACTAAAATTTTTATTTTAAGGAGCGCATTCATAGCTCTAGTTCTCATCCATGTAATATCTTATTATCCAGAACTGTTATAAAATGAAAAATTAAAAACTAAGGAAATGCACAAAGGGCAGATCAGTTTTACCTTCAAATGCCACATGACAATTATTATACACTACTTTAATGTACCACACATTTAGCAATGTCACAATTTAGTAAGACACTACCAATAAATTCTAAAGCACTAAGAATGTACTCTCTTGAAGTAGGTCCAGTTTTCAGAAGTTTGCTTATTTGGTTTGGAAGGAGAGATAAATGAAATCAAAGTTGCAAAGTTGCTTTGTACATTGCCTTCAGAAATGTGTGTTCTGAAGTGTTCAGAAGTGGTGTTCTGGATGCAACTTTCAGTCCACAGAGAGCTGACTGAAGGTTACTTCATTCTCTACAAGTCACAGGGCAGGCTCCTAAGATCTGGTGCCAAGTAACATTCATTCTACTTGGAACCTTCATGCAATTCATTGGATCTGCTATTAATTTCCCTACATAACTTCATGGTAACTCAAAGGCTGATGAGAAATGCAAAACAGAAGTTCCAGTCTTGCACCGTTCTTGACAAAATTTCATTTTTTGCAAAGTGGGAGAAAGTTAATCAAACGTATTGTTTTGCTCTTTCCTTTCTGACAAAAAGCAAGGGTCAGCCAAGTGAAAACACATCTGCTGGAGAAAATGAAGCCCCACACCTGAGTTTATAGGTGGGGAAAACTAGGTCACAGTAAGATTGAGAGTTCCAGCCAGCAATATGGGCAGGAACAAAATCTAAGCAGTTTGAAATCACAACATGTACCACTGAAAATAACTTGTGAGAAGTGGGTTAAATCTATTTACAGGTTTGCAGTTTTCTAACAAACAGAACTTTTAAAGCTTATTTTCCAACTGTTACAGCAGAGTTGTATCAGATTCAGGTTATTACTGCTTGTCACAGTGCCAGGGTAAGCAATACCCTCCTCTGATCATCAGCAAATGATCAAACTGCAAATAGTTTTCTGTTTGATTGGGACTTATTAATTGGAGAAAATACAAATGTTTGATGTACTTTTATTATTTAATAAAATTGATTATATTTATGGTCTTAAGATTTCACTTTTTCTGGGAAAGCTTCTCAGGAAGAAGGGAAGTTCTAACTTTAGCATTACTAGGTTTTTCTAGTGTTCCCTAGACCTTAAAGGCTGGTTTTCATGCACAGAACAGAGATCACAGCAGGGTTTTCTCCTTTGTAATGAGAAGACAAATCATATTACTGACCATTCTCAGCAGCTCTTGAGCTGTCTGTCTGCAGGAACTCTCACATGTGAACAGACTGCAAGGCACTGGATGCACCTCTGAAGCAATTCCAGCAGGTCCTCTGGAAGGTGGAGATGGGAATTTGCTCAACACCATTTTTTTGGTGATCTTCCACTAATTTTTTCCTCTGCTGTATTTGGGGTGTGCTAATTGTACATTTCTGCATTTCCAACACACCTCAAATCATATAAATGTCTGGTTTTGGGGAAAGCAAATACCTGTAAAAGTAATAACTCTCTTCTGCAGGGATTTCTGTGACTAAATTGAAAGTTCATACACTCAGTTACATGATGCCTATTGGCATTCATGTGAGAGAGCTGCCCTGGGCAGATGTTTTGGGAGTGTGCTTCCAGCACCCAGTGCAGTTCTCCCCACTCCACGTGCTGCTCGCTCCCAGCTGACACAGGCCACAGCTGACATCTGGCTGAAGGCACCTGGCTGAAGGTCACTGTAGGCAGGCTCTACACCACAGTGCTAGCTCTAGACCCCCAGTGCAAGTGTGGGAAGCCAGCTACTGCTGCAGGGGACTGAACTGTGGAAGATGTCCAGTGCCATAAGTGGCCCCTCCCCAAGCAGTGCTGGCCAAGGACACAATCCAGGCTCCCGGAGAGGACTTCAGCGCTGCTCCCAGCCCTTGGCACTTTCCAGCTCCACTGTGATGTACTTGATTTTACCAACTCTGGCTAGTCCTAAATGTTCTTCCTGGCTCTTGGGTGTAGTCCAAGAGGTTAATACTAAACCTTAAATAGTTTGGCACTGGAACCATCAAGTTTGGCAGCCAAACCACCTCTTGGGTGCTGGGCTTTGGAGCTCTTATACGATGTTGATCTGCCCGGGCTTGGCAGAACCACAGCACAATGCCCATGAGTTCAGCATACCAAACCTCCTGCTACTTCCAGGACTAGTGAGGAGCACCAGAAAGCTAAATAAAAAGCCATTCTTAATGCCCTTTTAAGGGTCCAACATGATTTTTTAAAATTTGTATTAATGTTTGGGTGTAAGTTGAAACTACTCTATAAACGTACTTGAATCCTTATCAAGATGGTCAAAGGCTACTAAAAACATTTCCATCCAAGTACTGTTTTCTTACACAGTTTGTTGCAAAGCTTTCAGAAACAAAAGGGAATCATTTTGTATGATGAAATATGCAATTATAGAATGAACGCTCTACATTCTTTTCTCTGAATGTTTTACTGTTTTCTAGCTTGTGTTTAAGCTATTTGCTCACTCTACTAGAATATAAAAACAGTTCATGTTAAAAATAGTGCAATAATTAATTATATCATGAAAAGCTTGGACAAGTTCTCTCACTTCCTTTCCCCATACAACAAGAAAAAAATTTTTTTTCATTACCAATAGCTTTCAAACTTGTAGCTAAAAACTCTTAACATGTCTGCAATGCAGTAAAAAACAGGATATAACTATTCATTGAATACAGAAGCACAACAGTTTGTATAATACTTGCTTTAAATGTTTTTACTTCTCTGTATGGCTGCTTCAGGTTGAAAACAAATACAAAAATTCATAAGGGCTCAAAAGTTATGATGGGAGAAAAAATTGTGACATCATCAGAACCATTATTATGGCAAAGAAAAATCTTAGAAAAAGCTGGCCTGGTAACAAAAAGCAGAAATTGGAATTCTGTCATCTCCTCATATTTATTTAACTTTCAACTTAATAAAGATTTATACATTGATACTAAGGGACCAAAATGAAATCCCACCAAAAAAAAAGTTGTTATTGAACAACAGAACTGTTCCTTTCACATCTCCAATTAAATCAGTGGTATGAGATATTTGCACATCCCACACCAATAGAATTAAGAATGCAAAATGCACAACTACAGCTTCTGGTGTAGTAGAACTGATCCCATCCCCAGTCACTGAGAGATCTTTCATGGGTAAAGTTTGCAATCGTTCTAAATTTTAAAAATTACATGTCAAGGTACTTCCAAGCATCAGTGGTTGTTCTGAGAGAAAATTCAGTGCCCACTAAGATCTTCACTTAAATTTATAAACTTAAATTATGGGATGGCAGTGATCTAGAAGAGATGAGACAGACTGCTTTTCAGGTTAACCTTACTAGAACAGCAATTTAGAATCTGCTTTTCTTTGCAGTGCAGTAATATTAAACGTGTCAGTCCTCATTTGCAAAATATTTTCAGAATATATCAGCATGTTAAGACATGCATTTACTGTCTCCAAGCCCAGGCTAAATCAGGCATTGGAGGGGAGGGAAGCACCTAAAGGCCATTACTTTAGACTGCCTCCCTCTTCCCACTTATTTTCCTGATAAGTTAACAGAGTCCCTAATCACACATCAATCTAAAATACCTACATAATCCCACAGGGCAAGAAAACCTTTTCCCTTGAACAAATGCTCATTGCAATGCATGGAAACTTCCTAGGAGGAAATGAAAGGGAGAGGGAAGATGCTAATAGAGAAGCTGCTACTTCTTCCATTTGTGCTTTTGAGAAGAACAGGCTTGCAACTGATTTGCAAAAACATTACTTCTTGTTGCCATATTTTCCCAATTTTAAATGCTCTTTTGCTGTCAAATAGCACGAATAAGCAAATATTGGACAATCACTCAGTTACACTGTAAGAACTGCACCTCTCAATGAAAAGCATTATTGTCCTTTTCATTTCAGATTGTCCTTCCAAAGCAGGATGTGACTCGGGGCACAGTATCACCCCCCTTGCTGAGCACATGTACTGGCTGTTATTCCTACAGATCCCATTCCCAGCCCACCCAGCACATCCCTTCCCCAGGCACCCCATGGGCAGCCCCAGGGAAGGAGGGAGGCAGGGAGGCTGCACAGCCAGCTCTGAAATGCTGCACTGTGCAAATGTAGGTCAGCAAGGACAGGATGGGCTCTGCTTTGTACCAAGAGTGAAGGCAAAGGCTTTCCAGGACAGGAGGTTGGGGGAGGGCTCTGGAAAACAACTTCTTGCAGCAAGTCAGTGAGAAAGCAGCTTGATTGTCAGAAAACAGAAGAGTGAAATTAAAAATGCACAGCTGATCAACACCACACAGGTTGGAAACACAGGGCAGGCTCAGGGGCAGGGAAAAGCGTTACAAAAGTGAGGCCAAATGAGAAAGCAGGATCTGGAATTCTAGTCATAAGTGTTCACACTTCTGCACTTAGAGAAGATTTAGAGAAGATTTACATATGAGGTAAATCCATTCTTCTAAAAGAATTTATAGTTTTTGACTGCAGTGCATATGTTTTTCTAAAGTCTGAAACAAATTCCAAGTCACGATACGATGGCATGAACGGCAAATCAGTAACTCCACAGAGAGTACTTTACACATAGTACACAAGCAAACCAAGACCAAAGCAAATTGGATCACTTGGGCCTGGGATTGGTATTTCGTCTTCACACAAAGAGTTAAATTCAGCCTTCATTTGTTCCAGCTCAAAAGAAACAGAGCCTGGTACAATATGGTACCTTCCTTTCACAATTAAAAGACTGCAAAGGAATTTGACTGAATATGGGATATGGATGAGCATTACCACGTTGCTTTTCTGATATTACCATGGCAACAGTTACAAGAGTTCTCTTAAGCATTTAAATCTGACAGTTTTCCTGATAACACTAACTGAATGATAGTAATGATGCATTTTGGTTCATGAGCTAACTGCTCTATAACCACAGGGTACAAATTGTTCCCTTCACTTTTCTCAAGACTGTGCTTTTGGTCAAAATGTTCGACCAAGACAGTAACCTTGAATTACCACTCAAAAAATAGAAAAAAAAAAAAAAAAAAAGTCCCTCCAGCTCAGGGAGTACTCATTGCTTAAAGCTTTATGTACTCTCAAAGGTTTCCATGAGACTGCTTAAGTTGTGAAGTGTCCAGGGTGGAGAAGTCAAGACTGCTAAAATCTTTGATGGGAATTTTCTCAAAGGGCTTTCATTAGCCTGGGAAGGCTGGAGGAAAAAGCAACAATTCACTCCACCCTTCAGAAATTGGGTTGACCTTCAAAATGTCATTTGCTCAAGAAAAGAGAAGAAGGAAGAAACTGCTGTTTTTATACAATCTTTATCAGTTTGTAACCACTACACACTTCTTAAAATAACAAAACACTGCAAGTTGTTCTACCTCAGTGGAGGCCAAAGTGCACTGAGGAATACACAGTGAGCTCTGAGGACAAGGGCATCACAGCAACGCCTCCACCTCCTATTAGCCCATTTAGCTTTAGCTAATAATAAGTGGCATTTCAACTGTTTAATAGGAATATTCTGTGAACCACTCACTCTGATCCCCCAGATGCTCAGTGTGGGCATAATGGAGAAGTCTCTTTTTCTTTACCTCATTAAAAAGTGAAGTGTGTGAAACATGTTTGTCATCCTAACATTTTAAGGATACCAGCTTTGATAATATCTTGCAATATATTCAACTAAAAAAGATTAAGATACTGAAAACAGTGTGAAATCTTTAAAAATTTCCCAAGATGACACAAATTCACATTTCAGAAGAAAAAGTCATGCTTGCAAAGATCTAAGAGAGAAATCTTTTCAACACAAAAAAAGTCCTCAGAAGGTAAAGTATTCCCAGTTCTTTTGCTGTTAACATTTTTTAACGTTTTATATTAAATTAAAAATTTAAAACATCCATGCCATCCTAAAATCAACAAATCCCTCCACACTCTTGAAAAACCACAACACCACCACATCTTTTCTTCTGGAAAGGCCAAGTGTTCCCACATCTCAGTCAGGCTCAAAGTTTATAATGAGAAAAACCAACTGCCACAAGAAATCCTTTGTTAATAAAATACCAGACAAGGCTCTGAAGAAAACTAAAACCTTCCTCACTGCCTTTCCTAAATATTTAACATACCCTGCATTTAAACAATAAATGAGGTCAAAGAACTATTTTGAGAATAAGAATAACCTACAATCTTGCAGGTTTCATTCAGGATTTGTGTCACTGTCATCACTTTCAAAAGAAGCATCAATTTACGTCACATTTTAAACCTGTCTTGCCTTAATATACAGGTTGATACAAGATGACAAAACAAAAAAAGAAACAGTAGAAAGTACCATCTGTGACTCAGTCAAAAAATTTAGTGCTGCTACTTAATGCAAATGCCAGTCCTATTATAGGCATTCTTCCAAAGTCCACCTAGACATCGATTTTTGCTGCCATAAAAATTCAACTCAATTATCCAGCCTTCTGAATGAAGAGAACCAATTTCCCATGGTATCATCTTTAACTAATCTAAAATATTGTATTTTTTGGACTGTTTTTTAGTGCAGAAAAGGATAACATTTTTATGTCCCAAAAAACGTAAAGAAATGAGACAATTCAGAGGTGCTCTTAATGTTACTCAAGACTCTAAAATAAAGGTAAATAATTCACACATACCTGAGGGAACAACACCTCTATTGCTCAAAAAGCAAATTGCAAAGCTTATGCTGTACCCACAGTGAGGTATACCAAAGGGAAAAAGCAAAAACCAACCAAAATCCAGCAAACCCCCAGAAATCACCTTATTTACATATAGATGTATCTTCAACAGTATTTTCCATAATACCTCTATTTATAGCATGACAAAATTCTATCTTCCAAATCTGAAATTATTTTTAAAACCCGATGCAGCAGTTTTCTTTTATTATTTGATCAATTTTTTTATGATTTAACTATTTTGGAAATTATCCACTTTAATTGAAAAACCTAATCTTTTCCCTGAATTCTCAAAATGGTAAAAAACAGGGCAAGAATGATAGATAATCACAATTCTTTTACTTTACAAAAATTAAAATTTATTCAGAGTTAAAAGCCGTAGTCACTTCCTACAATCCAGCTGTGAATTATCCCCCTTTAAAAAAGCAGGCAGATCTGTTTGCTACATCCATCAAAGGTATGATTTTTTTTTTCTAACCAAAATTCAGTTGAGAAATGGATGCTGCAAACAACTTCAGATATCCAGCTTTCATTAATGTTAATAAAGGAATGACAGCCCTGTGACAATAATTCGGAGGCACTAAGCCTGAATGAAATATAATGCTGTCCTAGTCATTAAGAAGTGCACTGCTTGGATCCCTGAAACACTTTAATTTTTTTTTCCCTTCCACCATTTCCATATTTTCTACTAGTAGAAGTTAAGCAGTTTGAATGATTTATTGTCCAAATTTCATGCTGGCAGAGTGGAATGGAAAAACTAGAATAAACTACACAATGACATTTCTTCCCATCCTCCTATTCATTAAAAAAAATTTACTCCCATGAGCACACTTCTGTTAAATAGCATTTTGTGCACACATTCCATAAATTGAGAGTTTTATGAAACACTACTTTGGTTTTGCCTGTAGGACTCCTTACGACAACTAGTCAAGTATTAATGTTCTACTTCTTCCAATTCTGTAAGGAAAAAACTACCTATGAATCCTGTATTAATTTTTTTTTCATTGTAGAATATTTTACATGGAATGGAGTGGGTTTTTCCCCCCATTTCTTATCACAATATTCTCCTGGACTTACAAGTATTAGCACCTGAAGCACTAACATAGTCCTCGAATTCATCAGACCCTGATTTACTCACAGAACAGATAAATCATAGGATGTTCATGACAAAACAGATGCTCAGGAGCATTAAGTGTTGTTTCTTTTTTTCTCACAACTATGGAATTGCAGCAAGCATTCCAAGCTGGCATATCCTGGCTAGGACACAGCAAAGTTCCTCTGCTCCAGTTCCGAGCACAGCCATTTCAGCACACACAGCTATAATCCAGTTTCAGTGTAACAAATTGCAGTTGGGCAGGGCTCACACTCTGAAAGGAGGGACACTTCTTCCACAGCTTGTCTGGGCACCTTGTTCCAGTGCCCCACCACCCTCACAGGAAAGAATTTCTTCCTGACATTGAATTTAAATCTAAATCTCCTGTTTATTTAAACTGTTCTCCCTTGTCCTATCACTGTGTGCCCTTGCTAAAAGCCATTCTCCCTCTTTTCTGCAAACCCTCATTGAGGAGGCTGCAATGGGGTGTCCCCAGAGCCTTCTCCTCTGCAGGCTGAACAGCGCCAGCTCTCAGCCCGTCCTTGGAGTAGAGGAGCTCCAGCCCCACAAGCACCTTCACGGCCTCCTCTGGACCTGCTCTAACAGGCCCATCGTGTCTGTCCTGTGCAGGGCACTCCAGAGCTGGATGCAGCACTGCAGGTGGGGTCTCACAAGGGAGCAATCCCCTCCCCTGACCTCTGGCCACCCTGCTTTTGACACAGCCAGGATTCAGTTCACCTTCTGGGCTGTGAGTGCACACTCTTGGCTCATGTCCAGCTGTTCATCCACCAGAAGCCCCAAGTCCTTCCATGCAGTCCTTCTCCCAGCCTGTGACTGCCCTAACCCAGCTGCAGCACCTTTGCACTTGCTGAAGGGCCTTGCTGAACCTCACTGGGTTCACATGGACCTTCACACTCTTCATCAGGTTCAGTTGTGTAACCCAAGGTGCTGGACAATTTCCTGGGTTTTTTGTGACACTTTAAGACTTGGGCAAAAATAACTTTACATATTTGCTGAACATATTTCACACTGGCTTTGTCAGTTACTTGAAGTGAAAAATGATGACAATGAGATATGTTGCCATAGGGAAAAAAAAAAAAAAAGCTACCTCCCACCACAGCCAATTAAACATTTGGCATTTCATTTGTTTCAGTGGCCAATACAGATAAGAATGTGTTTGCCCCTGGATTTTAGGAAATTAAAAAAAAAAAATTGAACTGTCAATAAAGTTTTCTTTTCTTGTTGTCCTATTTCTCTTTTACAACTACCTCTTCACAGCTAGAGGTTTTCTCAAGTTATCAGAGATATGCTGTAACCCACTAGAAGTGAGTCTTTGCAAGATGCAATATGCAAAATGAAGCGTTTTCTAAACAAACCCCTTAACAATCTCCCTCCTCACCCAAACACCTCAAAAACATATTAAACATTCACTCGCAGAAATTTCTAACTAGTCCTTCTAAACAAGTGAACACTAACTCCCTAAAAACCAATGACTCCCAGAGATGACACAAACCTGTCTCTTCCTAATAAATACCACACTACAGTTTCTGAATTTTCTATAGAACATTTTCAAAGCTTAATAATAAGATTTAGTCCTTTAGAGACTTGATCATATATTGCAGACCAACTCTTTACTTAACAGTGGAATCAGATGACAGTAGACCAAATCAAAATTACTTGTTTCAAAAAAAAAAAAACAAGTATAAATAAAAGTTGATTAGGACCTGTTACTACCAATACTCCCTCCCTAAGCAGCTGGCAAAATTTAGCCAACAAGTCACAGAAATATTACCCAAGTTTCCCCATTTACTGATAAATGTAAGGGCAGAAGACAGAAATTCACCTACACAGATTCAGCTATAGGGATGTTGTAATCTAGGACTGTACCATCCTCCACACATGCAGAATGGGAGCAGAAATTATCAGAACATTTATTCTGCTGCTGCTAACTGCATTAAATGAAAAATATTTTTAAAACCCCGTAGAAATCCTTTAGAATAATGGACAGTAATTACAAACTTTGTAAGTTGTGACACTTGATTAAGTATTGCACAGTACATCTCTTTCTATTAAACAGGGAGATAAAAGATGCAAACCCCACAGACTCATACTTCAGGGGAAATACACAGGCAGGACAAGCACTTAAAAGAGAAAATATTCTGCCCTAAAGAGCTTATGTAAGTAAATAAGTGGACAAATTTTAAGTGGTAGCTTCAATTCATCAGTTTAAGTACTGGAAATGAGTGTTTTTCCTTGTGTAATGACAATTGAATTAAAGTGTGAAAGCACTGACTATGCCCAAAAATAAACAGTCTATTAAGCATCCACAGCAATTTCATTTCCTATTCCTTTCTCAACTTAAACACCCCAAACATAAAACTGAAAACAAAACAAATTACCCTTGTGCTTGCCAACCAAAATAAAACCAAAAGTTAAAAATACCTTTACAATTTTTAACACACAGAACAAGTGCATTATGAAAAACTTAAAAGGTACGAATTTACTGCTGGATGTCCATGAGATCTAGAGGATCCTGAACTGTGCATTGTGGAAAACATGCAGGCTCTGCAGGTCAGTTAATAAATACTATCATGGCTCTGTATAATCCAGCCATTAGTGCCTGCAGTGAAGAGCAGCAGCTGAATTTTATTTGTGGCCCTGGTGCAGATCAAATCTGTAATTCCATGTAAGCTACACAGAGCACTAAGAAATGGGACCCCAGCAAGCAGGGGAGCAGCAATCATGTGTGCCAGTCTGGGGAAGCTGCTCCCAAACTTAATGGGCAAAGAAAGATCTGAAGGTTTATCAAGATTCAAGGAAAGGTGAGAAGTCAAAATATATTAATTTAAATGCACTGAATTCCCATGTGAGTTTTCCAATGCAGAAGTAAATTGGCCTTCACTCACTGTAAAGCAAGGAAATTAAACTACATACAGCTCACTAAATTAATTTTATTCCTAAAGACATCACCAGCCAATGGCAATTTAATGCATTATAACTTATGAATGTTGATGTTGAACACTTTGGTAATTTGCTTTAATTTGCTTGAGTGCCTTGATCTAGATATAGCCTTAAGGAATACTTGTATATTGCCATTTTAGATTGCATCATCCATTGTATTAAGGAGAAAAGGTTATTTGTGCATGGCAGAACTATGAAGTAGTTGCTTTAACAGGAAAACACAGACCATTATTGAAGACTCTCAACTTCCTAATGACTCCCAGCCATGCTCAGGTGGCAACAGCTCCACCCTGGAAACTCCTGATGTGTTTCATTACAAATGAAATATGAATTAAGATTTTAACCCATTAAAACAAATCCTGCTCTGGGGAGCTCAGGAGCTACAACAGAAATCTGGGAGGAAGTTCCACAAGATCCTTGAGTCCCTGAAGGGCACTGACTGACAGAGACACCAAGGATACCAGGAAAAACCACGGTCATGCTTCAGACACAGGGAGGGCTTTTTTCACCCCAAAGCTTCACACAGCTTTTTTTTTTTTTTTTTTTTTTTTTTTTTTTTTTTTTTTTTAATTTTATTTTGTGTGAGCACAAAGGAACCTCCAGAAACCTATTAATTTGTCACAAAATCCCTTAACGAGCCTGGAATCCAGGAGGATTCAAAGATGATAGAGGAACTAACTTGTCATTTTAAATTATTTAATAGCTCCCAGGTCAGCACCAGGCTGGAGGCTACCACAGAGAGAAGAGACTTCAGGGGTTAAGAATCAGTTCATTCCAGGAAGAGAATTCTGTGCATTCAGCTAGAAAGCCACCATGAGTTTCTCCTACAGGAGTTTGTCCATAAGGAGTAACCCATACTACTGTAGCCAGGGCTTTATCAACAGAAAAGAAAAACACTAGAATATTAAGCAAAAGAATTGAAAACCAACTAAACTAAGTAAAATGAACCAAGATATAAATAATGTAGGAAAATTCTGAGTTTTAAACATTTAAAAGTGAAAAACAAAGAAGTAAAAAGCAAATAAAATTCACAGCAACACCTAAATTTATCCTGAAGCCTAACAGATTAACTACAAATCAGTTTTGGAGTAAATGAACTACTAATACATAAACCCGGAATACATCTTTATTTTTCCATCAAGAAAATGTCAAAGAGCACATGAAATGTATTACAGAAAGGTATAAATGCCTTTCTGCAATTTAACTAGAAGCAAAACATTCCCTCCCACCACCATTATCTTCAGCCTTGCCAAAGAAGCTCATACGACTTCCTTCACCCCCGAGAAAATAAAACATCTGCCCACCCCATCAGCTTTTAATCTTCTTATGGACAGAATTAATTTAGCTTCCTTCTGGGGAATGTGATGGGAGAAAAAACTGGCCAAGCCTATTTGAGCCAAAGTCAGTCTTTTGTTTAAAGGAGAAAAAAGAAAAAGAGAGGGGAGGAGGGGGAAAAAACACCATAAGCTGTGAACACTTTAGTTATGCCACATTTATTAAGTATCAATACATTCTGTGCATTTTACCGTAGTTTAAATATGACTTCACTAAAGAAATACCACTTTACTGAACATATGGCAGAAACTCCCTGAAGCATGCCAAAGATTAAATGTCAGGTTAATCAATCACTTCCATTCCACTTAGGAGAGGCATCAGGAGAAGTTACATTATTTCCTTAAAGGTATGATTTTTATTCATAACTGAAAACTTTCACAAATATTAGTATACTAATATTCGTAACACTATCCTAGTGTTTAACTTTAATCTATTCTGGATCTTAACCTGGAGGATGTTGAGTATTTATTACCTTTTATATTCTATTTCTCTCAGCTCCATAGAAAGGAGTAATGAAATAATAGTTGAAAATATTTTCTGTGCACTGCAAATTTCCATCTATAAAATGTTCCCTGCATATGGATTACTGTTGTGGTACTCATTCTTTAAAATTATCTAATACCCACATTCATATTTGAAAGGATTACAATTCAGACTGTTTGGCATTACAAGCCACGTGCAGGCAGCTTTCCAGAGAAGAAAATAAAAGGACATTAAGAGTCTTGCTGAGCCCTGCCAGGGGAAGGAATATAAGAGACATATTGAATCTGTGGTTTTGTTGTGCAGTACTATACCACACATATGCAAGCTACCCTTATTAAATATTTAGCTCACCTTAGGTGAGCAAACTGCCTGATTAGGCACTTTCATTATTCTGAATGGGAACTGTTAACAAACCAGCAAACACAGTTTTCCAAATATTTCAGCTATGAATAAGGAAGTTGATTTACTTATTAAAACTTCACCTTCGAAATTGGAGCCAGCTATAAACCTACCCTTTAAAATCAGATGTAACATTCAGGCAGTTCAGAGTCCCTTTAGATTTTAATTTCTAATACAGCATTAAAATCCATTTAGGATTTTAATATATATTTTACTACTTTAATCTGCATTTCACCTGCTGTTCATGTCCAGATATTTTTGGAAGCTTTTTCTAGATATTATTTTCCAGACATAATTATACATGTGAAAGCTACTATAAAAATCATTGTTTGCTACAGCACACATCATCACCCTAAAACAGAATGCCTTTTATAGACCCAGATGAGGTAGCTGCATATGTTCTGTATATTATAATATATTCTATGTATTATTAGCTACAAAATATTTGTCTTAAGACATTATTAAGCCCTCTCCATCCACAGGTCTTTTGTTAGCTAGCAACCATGATAAAAGACAACTCATCAGGCAGGTTATCTGCTTTACTGATGACTGTATTCCATTTTTATTTCAGTTATATATGTAAATCTGTTTGCCTGATTTACATCAAAGGTAACTGGGAAGTAGGGCTGATGGATAGTGCTGCATAATGCACCCTCAAGTCTCCTATGCTAAAGCAAAAGCAGAGTTGTTTTTTTCCCCACCTCAGCAAACAGAGCTCTTCTCAGTCTACTTCAGTAACACTCCCTCCCTTCTCCCACAGTATGGTTCCAAACGACTTCCCAATTTCAATAAAACCTGCAGAAAAGTTATTGCCTTTGTCAACTTTTATGAAAATTGCTGGCCAGGGAAATTAAACCCTCGAATTACTGCTCCCAGGGAGAGAAAGGCAGGCAGTGCTTTCTCTGTGTCTCCTCAAAACAGCAGCACCAAGCCACCAAAATCACCCATCTGTAACTCAGCAGCTGCACTTCCCTCCAGGCCAAGGGAGGGCATGAGGAGACACCCACCTCACTTAAGAAACCTATAATTTTTTAACAATATTCTAAATTAAAAGTACTATGAATTTACAGCCAGTAGACTGGCAGTTAACTGCAAGCAAACTTATCACATCACTACGTCACTTTGCTTAGTCACACCAAGTTTTCCTTCACACTTGAACTGAATTTTAAAAGCATATCTGTTGCTCATGCACAAAACTGACTCATATATCTTCATGGAGAGACAGAAAGGAAGAGATTTAAATTCCAAAAATACATCCTAAGTTTCTTAAAGCAGCAAACTATCTGAATAGTTGGACTTCCTAAACCTTAACGTGCCAAATGCAATGGAAATGTAAGATGAAATAAAAACATGCTTTGTTAATATTCATGTTGTATAAAATCTAACAGTTTTATAGGTGTGGTAAACAAGTTAGTGGGGAATTGGATTTCACAAAGTATTATCTGAATTGATATTATAATGTTGTTAATATTAAGATAATAATTTATGTTATCAAGTGGTTAATGTTGTTACAGTAGCCTTGTTGTGAAATTGGTTTTCACGAGGACAGTATGGTTTTGTGTGTTGCAATGTGGGTTATGAGTTTGCATTGGACAGACTGTTGCTAGCCAAATTTCTGAGACACGACCTGAAAGGAGTAGAACTTCATCCAGTGAGGACCCTGATAACCACAGTGACAAAACCACGTCTGTGCCAGAAAGAGTGACATGGAGTGAGACTACATAAAACCAAAAATAAATATGCATAAAACTGATGCAATATCAGGGGGATAGAAGGTGAAGCTGCCATTTTGTGCACTAGCCTCTGGCATTTTGCCACACTCCCAGCACTGTTCCTTTTGCTTTACTGGTTTTTTTTTGTTCTCAATAAAACTTGTATAACACATTGACACTTGTAGTCTGGGTCATTTATAACAATAAGCCAGCTGATTAAATGATGTATTTGTAAAAAACACAGTTGTTCTCAAAGTTATTTATACATTTCTTTCAATTTACCAACTGCCTTAGATAAATTTGACATTTTAAGTACATTGGACAAACTTTCATTATTCAAAATAGTTAAGTATACAGATGCATAGATCCAAGGTTAGCCTTTTACATTTTAAAAGAACATAAAAATGTTTGTGTCTCAAAGAAATTTGCATTCAGGCTACACGTTTATTGATTCAAAAAGGTAAGGAACCAGATTTATTTTTACCAGATCACCTTCTTCAGTGTTAAGTTTTAAGTCCCATTTGCATGAGGCTAATGTTACTTAGAAAAGTCCCAAACCAAAAATCTCCAGAAAATCCCACAAGCCTTTTGGGAACAAAGAGGGCCAACAGAGAAAGTGGTGAATGCGAATTAAAGCAGCCAATGCATCATTCAGTGCTGGCCTACATGCACTTGCATACACACACATCTCCCCATAACCCCCTCAGCTCAGCTGAATTTGAGATGAATAAAGAGCCAGGACCCACCCTTGCAGCAGCAGTGATGTGAGTGGTGTCAGCACTAGCATATTGCTCAGTGCAAGCACAAATCCAGCTCCAGATGGCAGCCCAGCAGCTCACAGTCACAGGTACATTCTGGGAGGAATGATCACTGCTGCCCAAATGCCAGGTGAGTGAGCCATAATTAATGCAGAGTTTATTATATGGCCTTTACAGTCATTTACCTAAGGAGAAAGCCTGCACTGAACAGACTTATCCAGAACCAGCAGGAGCAAATCTGAGTAAATCAGGACTTGGCCTACAGACATCCTAAAAGTGAGGATGCTGATTCAACAGCAACAGTGTGGCTGCATAAAAGACACAGGCAGATTTAACACCTGGATTTAGATGAAGCACTAAAATCTCACAAATTTCAAGACATAAATATAGTCACTCTTAATCAATTACCTTCTTAAATGGTGCAAGAAGGAACTGCCAAAAAAGCTTAAAAATATGTCCTATTTTGCTATTCTAACTGGATCTTCTCATTGGTTACATTGCACTACCTGGAAATAGTGCCCAATGACATCATTTATAATCCATCCCCCAAAAGACTAAGAACCAGGGCTCTTGCCTCAGCATTTCATCAACATTTGCCTCTAAAGCTCTGTCTCAGTTCTGAGCTGTGCAGGTTTAATGCACTCAGAAAAGACTATCTTTGCCTTTCATATTCTGACTGAAGCACTGAAGAACACCTGCCCATGCCACATTGCTGTAATAACTGTGTACCTGTGAACAAAATCTGCCACATTGAGATAGAGATACCCTCTGGTATCACACACTCCCAGCCACATACTGAAAGAATTGAATAGAAGGGGAAAGAAAAACCTCAACTAAACAACAAAATAAACCCACAACTGCAATAAAAAGGAAAGGAAGTGGACCTTTAAAAGAACAACACCAGAACACAGTCCACAAATTGAAACAACAGTCCTTAAGAGGGCAACAGTAAGGACTAAGCACAGAACGTAGAAAAATAATTATAAACAAATCATGAAGAAGAGTGTGCTCTAGCTTAACTAAGTAGTAGTAAATGGCATGAGTGAGATGTACATGAGCCTGGGCTTTGAGGCAGTTCCTATGGATATTGCTAGGTAACAAGCTATCCTACTTTCCAAGCTCAGAAGAAGGTATGACTACGACACTAAGTTAGATATCAGCAAGTACTCCAAGTGGAAAAAGCAGAAAACTTGTTTCCACAAATAATGAATTCTACCTTACTGTATTAGAAGCAAACAACTAAGTAGTAAAGTGTTGCAGGGGCTAATGGCAATGGCATAATCTCAAAAACTGACCAGAGAAGGAAATCTTGACTCAGTTTTCACATCAGTTACATGAAATACTCAGATGATCATTAATTCTTAAATTGTAATTTTGATCTAGTTACTGTATCGTGAATTGCAAAGTATGCTAGAAACCTTCAAAACTTCATTAAAGCTCTAATTCTGAGACAAGAGGATGGCTACCCATAACCTGCAGAGAGAAGGAGGTATGTTAAACTGAATTATTTTTTGATCCCCCATCTGACACATGCTCATTTCTACTGGCTCTGCAAGACCTTTACACCACCTTCAGTAGGTGTGAATAAATTAAAATCCTACATAACAGCAGAGCTGTTCTTTCCCCAGAACTGTCAGGTGAAGATGCAGCTGTTAGACATTCATCAGATGTTTGGAGATAATTTGTAGAGGGAAAGGTGTTGACCCAGTTGTTTAAAATAAGCTTGTGCAGTGCATGATGTCTGATTGTTCAGAACTCTTAGGACAAAGTACCAAAATCTGTAGCTCAGGTTCAGCTGGTAGCACTGAGCAGCACCCTATAAAACTTTGATTACACACAAACCCAAAGACTTGAGAAACACAAATGTATCTAAGCACAATCCTATACAGAACTCAAGTAAAGGCAGACATCCAATCCAAAGAACACAAATGAAGTGTCCTAGGCAGTTTTATTTGGGGCTAGGTTTCCAAATGCGAGTGACTCCTGAAACATTTATAAAGGATCCCAGTTCTCGTGCACACAGTGCATGGCAGATGAGTTTCTCAGGGGACACCCCTAGGGCTGGCAAATACACTCCTGTCACGCAGCTTTGGATCAAGACAGGTCTAGGAGGTCATCTCAGAGCTCATACCAAGCATGCCTGAGGCTCTCAAGCCTTTTTAAGTGAAGCTTCCTGTTTGTCTAAAGCTCTAATTGAATGTATACTCAGAAATGCTTTGGGCTCTCATATCTGGCACTCCTCCATTCAAACCTCTCAAGGAGCTGCCAGCTGTGCCACGAGCACACTGAGCACTGCCCCAGCTGAGCTTTACACAGCAGGGACTCCAGGCACGCTCCTTCAGGGGCAAAGCTGCACAGCTCCAGGCCTTGCTCCCTCTTTTTCAGCAGCACACTGTGCCACACAGCAATGCCTAGCTTCTGAGGCATGACTGATTATACAACATCCCTGTCTTCACTTGAATTTGCAGTTCTTAGCCACAACATAAAAGAAAACCTATTACAGGGAACAAAACAGGCAGTTCTATTGTGTAATGCAGTACAACAGTCAGATACATCTTGGCACAGATGTACACCATTTATAATCCCAAAGAAAACGAGTGCAATATTGTTCAACCTTACACATTTTCTTCAAAGCAGCATTTGTATGTGATTCTTCTTGGTCTGTATCAGCTTCACTATTTACACTAAAACTCTTTAAGGGAAAGCAATTTAATATTTGAAAAACAACTTAGGCAATGAAATGCCAACCACTGAAACTGTTGTGTGGGCCTTAAATATAAAATACAGTAATAGTTCTTAGGAAACTGGGTTGCATTTTATCCACTCTCATTAGAGTAATAGAGGCACACAAAGCCTTCTTGTCTGCTACCCCGAGCAGTGTAAGGTTGTTGGCAGACTCTTCTGGAGAAACATCCATTTCTCCAGCTAAAAGATTTTTTGAGTTCATGGTCATGTCCTGGCCCTTAACCCTAATGGACCAAGGACCTCAGGAGTATGTCTGAATTAGTTACAGAGCAGCATACTTATGGTGAAAAATGATTTACAAACCCAATAGAAACAAGTATCTACCTCAAGTATCATCTATGGAAAAACATCTGCCCTCCATGCAAATCTATGTAACTTTATGATTTTATATTATTACAGTTTTCCTCTTGCTGGTTAAAAACTGAATAGGATGCACAGAGAGAATTCACAGAATGCTGCTCAGCCTGCAGAGGGGAGTGGGGGTGTAGGCAGGCTGCTGTTGCA
The DNA here is from genome assembly GCF_026979565.1 of Vidua chalybeata. Taxonomy (NCBI): domain Eukaryota; kingdom Metazoa; phylum Chordata; class Aves; order Passeriformes; family Viduidae; genus Vidua; species Vidua chalybeata. The sequence continues at coordinate 28,178,468 of NC_071538.1, forward strand.
CTCCCATTGGGAATAATGACCACCTTATGCACAGGCTGCACAAAAATTATACAGCACTTGAGAGCCTGTTTCAAACATTTCAAAGAGTCCCTTGTTTTGCTGACTCCTCCCTCAATCCCACTGTCCTCCAACATTTTAATGAGATTAGAACATGACAGAAAACTGCTGATATGGATAAACTGGTATCTCCCCTCCATCTCAAATATTAAAGATGTATTAATTTTTTATTTCTTTTCAAAAGTACTATTTATCTGAACACTGAGAGACAACACCCAACTCCACCATATGCTTCTAAACAGCCATTTTGAATTTTGGCACTGAATCACAAAGTCCTCGCGATCAATTATAGGATCCTGTGGATTTACCTCCTCACACAGAAGCATATCAATTTTCTTAAGTCTTTTATATAAAACACACACACACACCACGATGTTTCTGCCCCAACCACTTCCTCTCCAGTGGCTCAGTCTGTAAAGTGCCATAATTTAGTAACTCTGTTTATACTAAACACTATTCCTTTGAAGATACACCAGATGTGGTTAAACAACCTCTCAGGTAAAAAGAAAAATACAGAGGTTATACCCAACTCAAAAGATTTTGAGGGCAATAACAGTAAAATCCTTTGATTAATTAATTCCCCAAATCGGATACTGACTGGAAAATGCTGGTGCTGAACCAGTCTCCAATTCTTCTGAAATTAGACCTGCTTGTACTGTGGTTTACATAGGGACTCCTTTGTAATTACTTGGTTTCTGCTAGGATTATGAAATGTATTTGTTGTAACTGAAATGTAATGCATTTACTTTAATTATTGATATTCTCATATGTTTACTCAGAGCACTTTTACCCAGAGATTGCTGTAAAGCCTGGCAGCACACAATGGTAAAAGGGATGTTACTTTTGTCAGTTTGGAGGAAAAATATCACTCAACTGAGAAGCACTGAAAATTTACATAGAATTTCCTATTTACAGAGTTTGAATACACCACAGAAATTTGCATTTGAGTTTGTTAAAAGTGAAGTGCCTCCAGTGAAGTCCTCACTGACTATACTGATCATCCAGGTGTAGCTGCAGACTCTCTGGGAAGGCCAGCAGCTCAATCCTACAGGAGCTCTTGCACCTTCCTGTTCACTGAACAGGAAGAGAAAAATGCCAACAGCAGCTCTGGCTGCTTACGAGTGCAGATGATCAATGACACATTCCATCACTAGCAGCAAAAACCAAGAGACAAAGGAAGCTCCCAAGCTTCAGCAGCCCTGAATGCTAAAAGAAACCCCAAGTTGAAAACAGGAGATTTTTCCAGCAAAAAAATAATTTCTACAAGGGTCCATTGCAGTGCCATGCAGTTCTTGTTCACTTGAACACAAGCTTCCAGCTCCCTGAATCACAGCTCCTGATTAGCCAGGGCATTCAGAACTCAGAGGAAATCATCCCACAAAACTCCACAGCCTTTCATGCTGTTTCTTTCTCATATTAAAGCCATGAGAGCTCAAGGATAAAAGCACAAAGATGAGTAAAACCAGCATCACCATGACTATTACTGTAATGGATAAACAAATATGATTTGCAAGTGCACACAGTCAATACAAAGCATGCCCTCAGCCTGGAAGAGTTCAGCTTTAGTAGGTGCTCACAGCCAGCTTTATCAGGTGGTCACAGAACAAGCAACTTCTTCCTCTCCTGCCCTAGGTGCAGCTAACTGGTATGTTCTGATCTTTACATCTTGAGCTACACTAACAGTTAAATGCTTCACATATCCTAGTTACAGAAATGAATAGTCCAAAATTCCTTGTACGTAAAATGTGAGACTCACCTTTGAGGCTTCCACCAGATGACACTGGCCTCCCAGTTAACATTACCCTTTAGAACTGCAGGAGGCTAAAGCCCCAAACACATCAAATTTACACAAGAAAGAATGTTCAGAATATCAGCTTAAGATTCTCTCTCAGCATCACCTCACACCCTGTGTGGTACAGAAATACAAACATCTCTTCTAAATATTGATCCACCTCAAACACCAAACTTTCCTAGATAAGAAACAGATGATGTTCTGCTATCCAGGGGGTTATTCTTGGAAGTGAAGCCTGCAGGGAGACCTGCAGGTTTTGAGAAGTCATGCTGAACAGTTTGCTACCTGAACTGCTGGGGAACCAGCAGCAAGAGCTACCACCACTAACTTACTTATTAATTTTCCAAAACATCATCAGTTCTGAAAAATGCCTTGTTATAAACAATTCCAGGTCCAGAATAATGAGATCATGCCTTCACAATAAAAATTCAATAAATAAGTCAGTCCTTCCTAAGAGATAGTGTGCCAATCAAGCAAAAACCCTGTTACATGGAAGAACTGCCAGCAGCACAAGTTATTTTAGCTGACATTACTTCAGAAAAAGCCCACCATTCACCATCTGCTCTGGCACAAATTCTGAAAGCTAAGAAAGTTTCCAACATCACTGATGAAAAGAAAGCAGTCAAGATGAAGTTTTTGTTTTGCTGTTAAAAAGAACAAGCATCTAGGACAGCTCACATTTCAGCAAGAACAAACACAAAACATAAGTTTTGCACATTTCATAAAAATCATTACAGAGAATTACAGCGAGGCAGAGTGCAAGTGTAGGGAATATAACACAAAACAAAAAAACTTTTACAAATTTTGCATGAGAAGCAAGTGGGCAACTCCAAACAGTGGATCACTTTACACTGGAGATAATAACTGTAAGTTTTAGGGGAATCTGACCACACTCCAGAAAAACATTAATGGAAGCAAACACCACAGAAAGAAAAATGGAGGAGCCATCATGTCAAGGAGAACAATGGCATAAAAAAGAAGCTTTCAAATATGAGCATCCATCTGGAAATCAGAGGTCTGAAGTTTGAAGAGAGCCTCTAACCAAGAGCTACCTAGAACTGTTAATTCCTTTGAAATGTTTGATGAGTTCCTACAGGAATTATACTATGAGGACAATAATGAGATCATGCAGGTGGAATGAATTCCAATGCTACCCTCCATGTTCCTATGATTTAGCCAATGAGTATAATGTACTTTCCCATTAAACACTTAGGGGAAGCAATTACCTTTCCCATTTCCCCTCTAATTTTGTCTGGCATAAAAAAATATAAACTAACCACAAAAAACCTTGAGTAAGAGCAAAATATGAAACTTGGCAAGTGGCAGGATAACTATTCTCCACAAAAATACAATCTGACATTAAGGTTTAGAACTGAGTGGTCCATCACTATGACAAAGTTTAGACAAAATAGATGAACATATTTAACAGATTTATTTCCCCCCCATCTGAAACACAAAGCCAGGATGTCACTGCAATTTATGAATGAGCTAAATATTGAGGGCACCTTTTTAATAGTCTGGAAAATAAGGCTCCAAATATCCCTCAGCAGTTCTTTCTTAGACAAAAGCTGAGTAACAGATGGAGTTCTAATATTTCTCATGACACCAGATGATGCTTTATGTGCAGTCATGCACTCTTAAACACTTATTTCAAAAAATTCTGGTTTATGTTAAAAAAAAGTTTACTTGTAATTTAATATCTATTTCATTTTCTCCCTAAATGGAGGAAAACAACCAGGACAGTTTAATAACCTCAAAACCCTAGATAGTATGCTCAATACATGAGGTAGGATTCCTAGAACAAAAAAACACACTTATTTTTATGATCCTAAAAAAACCATATAATTTTTAGAGTTACTGTGCATCCCTTCACTTTCACAGATTTTACACTTATAAGCTTAAAACATTTCAACATTTCTGATTTACTATAATCTTGCTTTTCTCTTTCCTCTTTTTCCTCCCCACAAAGCAATTTAAACAGAACCTATTTATCAACCCATTTCAAATCCCTACCCCTTGAAGCAGGTATGATATCTAATAGAAACCTGGGTTTGGTCTAACAACACTTTGGTTCCTCATAAAGCAGCCCAAAATTCATGCAAAGTTCGAGAACAAATCTTCAGACATAACAGGTTATCTTTTTTCTTCATCCAATCAGTCTCTAAATTCATCTAGAAATCACACTATTTACTGCTAAGTAGATTGTTTCCTTAACCATTCCCTTCCATTTTCTTTTACAGTATCCTCAGTCACAAGGGGTTTGGGAATGAAAGATTTGGGAAAGGACTTTTATCAAACAAAAAAGCCTTGGAATGTTTTTCAGAAATTTCTACTCAAGATCCTATTTTATGTTCAAATGAGAAGCACAAACTAGAAGTAGTGCATGGGTTTAGGAGAGTGTTCAGTGCTGTCTATTCATCACATTTACATAGGTATAGAGCTGGCAAAAACCTTAAAGAGGACACTACAGCAGTTTTCCAGCATCTGTCATACTTACCATCAGATCAAAACAGCATTTATTTGAAAGCATTCAACCCACTTGCACAAAAGCAGACAAACATTGGCCAAAGAAAGAAAAGGGAATCTGTTTGAAGGTCTCTCTTTCTCCTCTGTGAATGCTTCAATTCCCACTGACAGCATTTTACAGCCATACAATAGAAGCCCGTTTCACCAGGCTAGAAAGCTCTAACAGTAATGCTGAGGTCTACCACCAAAAAATTTTTATTAAATGCAGAGCAGGAAACAGCAATATTCCAAAACCTGGGTTTAGTACTTCAGTTTTCTGACTATAGTTTTATCACTTGTGTCATTTCCAGACACACCTAAGGTCAGCAAAAACCTGGGTATGTTAAGTAAAACAGAAAAATGCTGCAGCTCAAGAAGCCTTTCCAGCACACCTCATTACTGCAGACAAACAAATCCCTGGGGCACAGACCCCTAGAACATGCAGATCAAACAAAACACATTTTGTCTTTTCATAGACAAGAACTTTCACCAATTGTTACTCAGTCTAAGTGACCTTCCTAACTGAGAGCCTAGGCCAGGAGGACAAGCTCTCTCTGTCTCTAAACATATATTGTATATATGTTTACAATCGTGTCTATAAAACATATTTAAGCCAAGACTTCCCACTCACCGTCACAGACTTCAGAGTCATCCCGTGGTAGGTGCCCATGGTGTCAATCTTGAAGCCTTCCGTTTCTGCAAAGAGAAAGAAGCCTTCTGTAAACCCTTGTGAACACAGCAGTGTCTTGTCTAAATGGACAACACTGGACATCTCTCTGAAGTTCTTCTGTCAAAGAACACATCTTGCTGGTGGTGGTGGTTTAGGTTCTGTTCCCAGTACAAAACCTGGGTAGTCACTAGGAAATCTGCCTTCTTTAGACAGAGGTCAGTTTGATATTGCTGCTTTCTGTAACCATTTAACATGTCTTACATTTGAATTAATATAAAAAGCTACTATGCCATTATTTGCTAATTATCAGAACTGTTTTATTTGCTACCTGAATAGCTTCTAAATAGTACTTTTCCTGCTGCATGGAATAATTGGAAGCACTTCAGAGAAAGGCTATAAACCTAAATCTTTGTGAGAATATGTTACAATTTACATGCAGTCTCAGAAATTCTCCTCACTGCAAGATTGAGAAGCCCCATTCATATTCCCAGAATACATTGTACTGCAACATATTCAACCTGTATTAATGGAAAAATATACCTAAGAAACCAATTTACATGCCAGCTATAGAAGTGTGGCCATTTTAGCTTGATAAATTAACTTCTGGAGTGCTGAAGAGTAACATTGTCATTGTCATATGATACAGAGGACAGAATCTGCATAAATACACAATACCAGACTAAAGGTTATAAAAAGGGGCGTTCTTGGGGTGGGTTTTTTTAATTAGTTTTAATTAGATTGAATTTATGCTAAGCGCCAGAAGCCTGCAACTGCCCAATGAGTCAACCTGCTGTCAGCAGCCTATTTGCTTTTGAAGACTCCTTCCCTGTTCCCCTGTTCTCAGAGCTTTAAGATCAAAGTAAGCTCCTGAATAGTGCCACCAGGACTGGAAAGAAAACCTTTTCCCTTTTGTAAATTCCCTAGCCTCATGCATCTACCATCAACTGATCCCATCACACAACCATCCAAACAATTCCTACCAAAAATGGCATGATCATCACCACCCAAACCATGATAAACAAGCATTTGTCTATATCTAAGCAATTCTGGGCTATTTCAACTAGACTTGGGTAAAAGTAACTGATACTGTGCAGAAACAGCTACTTGGAACTGGTATGTTTTTGTCATTTCTAACACCCCCTTCATTTTGTGCACCAGCACAAAATCATGATAGACGAAGAAATAAGGCAGAACCAAAGCCTGGCTCCTACCCGAATCTAAAAAAAGTCCAAGAAAAATATCAAATTTTCAAAACAGTTAGAGCTTCTTGCTCTCATCACAAGTAAATTAACTTAAACTGAAACCCAGACAACCTTGAAAGCAATCCACACGATCTGGGAGACATCTGTGGCTGCTTATCCTTTCTTCCTTAAGATGAAAAAGATCATCAGGCACTCAAAGGAAACAAGGCCAAAAAGTTTCCCAGATTTAAGAACTCTCCAGTGCCTATAACAAGATACTCCAGAGTTTGGAACTTATCATACTCCTCTCACCACAGAGACAGGTGTCTACTTACTGAACAGTTTGGGCTTTCACCTTTTCCCCCTCACTCCCTCAATTATGCCACCAGACCTGCCACCCACTACCAAGTCAAGACGCCCAATGTCACTGACCATGTTTTGTTTTATAGTCACCTCAGTTCCAGCTCTTCTCCAGCTTCACTTCTCAAGGCCACCCCTCTCTGCCAGATTAACATTTCTGAACTACAGACAAAACCCTGAGAAAGTAAAATGCAGATACAGACCTACATGAATTCAGTCCTTCCTACTAAAAAAATGACCAAACCAAAACAAAAAAAACCTGCACAAAAAACGCAAAGAAAGCAGCCTAGCCTCCCTGTATAAATTGATGCTGCCTCCCTATATAAACTGATAGGCATTCCCACCTTTCCCCTCAACCCCAAGCTATAACTATGCCTTAAGTCTTAGCTCAGAGGTCACACCACTGAACTTGAGCTGAGGATGGTCAAGACGTGACTGCACAAACACCTCCATGGAGAACAGGTTGCTCTGTGACTATATAGGTCACTGCTGCAGGGCAGGGAGCATGTTAATATTTCAGGTGGTGCCTGGAGCCTTGTAGAATACTTGGTAGAACTCCCTAAGTTGAAGGGATGCTTTTGCTGACTTGGAGTGACAGAAATCAGAGGTGTCTAATCTAATCTGACAGTTGTTTGTGAATTTCAGAACATCACCACCAGAAGAACCTTTATCCTTTCCAGACTGACCTATTATGGGTTCCTCATGCCTGTGACACAGAGCATTTCCAACTATTTTGGTTAGATATTCTTTCCGAAGAATACAGACACCCCATAGCAAAACCAGCACAGCACCATGCTCTCTTGTGCCTGGCCTGCTGAGGCTTCTTTCCTCTTAGCACAAATCCTGACTTTGTAATTAGTTCTCCATGTTTGTTCCCTGTCTCCAACAGCATTGCAAAGAGAACAAAGGCCCACAGAGCCAGCAGCACAGTTAGAAAGTAAATCAAAGGGGAGAGAGGCACCTGGCAGGGAACAAATCTCTGCTCAACTGCCACTGGTTTCATCTTTTGCAAAAGTCTTCTCAAGTCTCTCATAAAATCTGTCCTAGTTCATTTAATGAGCCTAACGGGAACCACAAACCACAGCTCTGGCACTCATCAGCTTCCTGCTTCCAGCCTTGTCCTGACCCTTCTTTCTAGCAGAAGTAAGTAACTTGGATGAAGAGCCACTTGCTGCCTCCAGCAAACCCCAGTTTCCTGCCTGATGAATGTTCCCAGCAGCTACACAGGGGCCCCAGTACTATTTAAAAGCTACTCAGGTAGCAAATGTAACAGTTGTGATAATTAGAAAATAATGGCATAGTAGCTTTCTGCACTAATTCAAATATAAGACATGTTAAATGGTCAGTGCAGGTACCCACACACATTCCTGCAAACAATTACTGCAGCCTCTACAAGAGCTACTGCAGGGCCCATGCTCTGCTGTCTGCACTAGGGTGGGACCAGTAGAAGAAACCACCTCCCAAACTGCCCATCAGCTCTCCAGCTTCCTGCCTCAACCTCTCCAGCAACTGGTGAATTAGAGTTCAGCATCTCCAGCTTCCAGAGGGGGGTAGCAACCCCCCCGAAGCAGGAACAGCAGAGACACATTTGTCAGAACACAGCTTTATTGATTCAATCCTCTCACACGCACCATGTGGTATTGTACCTGTCAGCCAATCACTTCTCTTACAGAAATAAACACTGCCAGAAGCATGAGCCCTGCCCCTTGCATGTCTGTACCATTTTTTTACATCTCAGTAGTTTGTACACTTGGGCACATCCAGCAGCACCCTCAGCTCCACTCACTGTGCATAGCCTGGGCAAAGCAGAAAACAAATGTTTCCAGGTCATGGACCCCACAGTTCCAGCTTCATTCCCACTTCAAAAACTGCTGAGAGTGTCAGCCAGGTTAATGCTGTAAAAGATATTCAAGGACCAGGCTAGAAAGCAGAGGCACTTATTCCAGATTATTCTCCAAGACCAGGGTCTGCCCCTGATACAGCTGCTGAAAAGCAGACCCGGGATACAAGAGGAAGCACGGGCCAGAGTGAAGAGGAGCAGAGGAGACGGTGATCCCGGGCCATGCCCCCAGCACTCATCAGCACAAATGCTGTGCCACGCCCTCCAAGAGCACAAAAGCTTCTCCTCTCCCTCCCAAAGCAGCTCCAACCTGCGCTGCTGAGTCATGCACCAGCAGTGAGATGAAATGGTAATACTTGGCCAAGAATTAGTTTGTAACTCCAGCTTCAAAATCCCAGCTTCGCTGGTGGTAATAGAAGCAGTTAAAATGATAAACCATCGACTAAGAAAAGGGTATTTAAGAAAAAAGAGCCTCATAAATAAAGTACCATGATGGTAATACTTTGGACCCTTGTTTTTAAGCTTGGAATTAGATGCAGAACAACTAGTAAAAAACTTATTGAGGGTCTTCAATACACTGGGAATTTTCAATATCATTACTACAAAGCTATGACACACATTTCCTTTAGGCAAAGAGCAGTCCATATTAAATGCTTCAATCACAGGTCTAACACTAAGGACTAAAGAATGCAAGCAAAGCCCACCAATAATTTTGTCAGGAAAAGCTGTCCTGCGACTGTTTGCCAAATATAATCAATTTTAGAAATATATGCACTGTTAAAAACACCAACATAAACAGATGCCTTAAAACTACATATTGAGAGACTAAACATAATAACTAGGACTGAATAAACAACATAACCTATCACCATGGGTTTTTTTCTTCTTCACTCGTTGCATGTATTATGGTCACAGTTTCTCTGTTCCATGATCCAAAGACTGGTAAAAGAACCATAAACATTTCCAATATGGTTTATCACAAGTTTGCTTTCTAGCATCCCCATGCATCAATCTGAGTGCCTTTTTTTCTTTAAAATAATTAGACCTGGAAATGAGAATAGGCACCCTAATGCATCAGCTTTTTGGACTGATGATATTCTCCATCAGCATTTGGGTGCATGCTCCCTTTCCTTGGATTTAAGTGTTAATGTTCAGGGTGCCTTGCATTTACTTAAAGCCACTGCTCCACAGCCATCTAGGTCACCCTGCACTTTGATTCTGCACCTCCACTCTTCCAATCCAGCTACAAACTTGAGCTCTGATACATTACCAAAAGAATAAAAGCTTGAAAAAGACTCAAATTAACCTGAATTTCTGGAAGGAAGTCAAGGGAAATAAAAACAGAACAAAGCAGCATGTCTCAGACACTGAAGAGCTTGAGTTAAAGCCTTGGTTTGAATTGTGGATGAATAAGACTGAATAACCACTTCCTTTTTCAGCTGTATACTCTTCAAGCCCCAGATAGCAACACTCTGCATACTGCCTGGAAATGATTCACCACCCCACTTCACAGCCCCAGTAATTTAATCCCTGACACCAAATGTCACTCTGCATGAGAATTTACTGAGCACTCCTTTACAGTACTGTATCCTAACAAGTAAGCTTCGCTCCTAAATTTCCGAGTTACACTAATTACTTTACAAATTCTCTGTACAGTTCATATGTAACAGCTCTGTAGTAATCTTCCCAGTAATTAACACCAACTTAAGTTTCTCACAGCAATTTATGTGCATTTTCCAGCACAGAAGTGAATGTGCAGTGCTGAAAGTTTTAAACTAGTTGGTCACACCAAGCCAGAAAATACAGATAAGACCACATTCTTTTTCCAAATGTGCATCTCCTGCACATACTCTCTGTTAGGGAAAAAAAGAGAATCATATAAATCTTAAAGTGAATGCAATAAATCAAAGTTTAACCAGTCAAACTGAGTTTGACCAGTAAAACTTCAGAACCTTTTATCTCCTGCTACCAATTCTACTCTCCCTGTGTAAAAGGATATCACACAATTTAAAACAAAATAACTTATGAGAAATGCTTTATAAAGAAACTTTCTTAACAAAGTATATGAGAGAGAAACAAAATGTTATGGTCCAGAGTCACCTCAAATACAGTAACTTCACAGTCCTCTGTTCCCTGGGCTTAGCACTTAGGACTGACAAACTTCTGCAAAATGGCAACTCTGTCTGAAAATCCAGTAAAGTTATAAATAAAATATAAGATGGCAGTAGCAGGAAATCAACAGCAAACATTCCTGAAGGAAACATTTGAACACAGTCAAGAATATCCTTTCCACCATTGCAGTGAAATCACACAGCAAGACTCTCTGATTTACCCTAAGTAGGACTGAATATTGCTGGAGGTTTAATGGGTTTTTTGTTTTGTTTTGGGGGAGTAGTAACAATTGACTGCTACTATGTTGAAACTTTGAGAACAACAGGAACACTCCTGGAATAAGCCTTAAAGACCTAACCTTGGAGCAGCACAGGGAAACTTGACTTTGCCATCCATACTGAGAGATGCACTCTGCGGGTCACAAAAATGTTACACCTTCAAGACTACCATCCCACCACTACTGCACACTTTGAAATTACAGAATAAACAAGCATGTGAAAAAAATCTTCTGAGGTAAAGCCACCCAAGAAAATGGGGGGAAAATACATTATAGCATCCAAAACATATGTACCAATAATGCATATTTAAATACCAAACACTAAGGGACACAGGAGAGGACACAAAATAAGCTCCTAAAGCATCAAATGGCATTTGAGGATAGGATTTTTAAATCCTGAGCAAGATTTTAAAATTATGTTGCTCAAGAAGGTCTGACAAACTGCAGTTTGAAAAAAATTCTCCAGTTGTAAAGGTGCACATTAATAAAATGCAAAAAAATTCACTCAAGCTAGTAATACAAAGGAAAGGAACAGGACTGGCAAGGTAAAAGCAGAGGAAGTTTAGCACAGGATGGAGCTCTATGCTGTTGGAGAGATGATACCATCACTAACTGCCAGCATGGAAGAAACCAAAGCAGCAGCAGAGAAACAGCACCCAAGGAAAGTGACTACAAGCAGTTCACCTCCTCACCTCCAAAACATTTGAGCAGTTGGGCAGGACGGGTGCACTGCCAGGCAACGTGTTCTTCCACTTTCCATGCGGAAATATCCAGGATATGCAATTCCTACTGCAAACAACATTCTAATACATCACAGAACTTGAAAAATGTCAAAGGAAAGGTTTCTCTGTCCTGCCTGACCAAAGCTGCAGGAACAAGACCACTGCTGGACAAAAGGTGACCAAGTGCTGCCCCTGGGCTGCTGAGCAGTTCCACTGAATGCACCTGGAATTCACTGTTTGCTCTTCAAGAACAGCACATTTACCACCCCCTCACACTGACTATTAAACCACTCTAGCAGCAAAGCCTGTCCCATCTGGCATAAAAATTCTAAGTTAGTCTACCAGAGAGGCATCCTGATACATTACATCAGAAATAATGATCCACCACAAGAAGCAGAGAAATTTGGCTGCAACTCAACAGTTTACTTAATGCATGTTAAAATTCCTAAATTTACTCTCTTAGTTCTACAAGCTTTGAATTTCTTATGCTAAGGACAAGACAGTGAATGGAAAAGCTCTCTATTAAAGCCCACAAATATTCAAAGAAAAACAGTTCACCTCTTTGCTGCCTAAACTTTAAATACTATAATATCATACAAAACTGAATATAGGCAATATGCCACAATCCTGCTGCAACTAGAAGAGGACTACTGTGAATCCTTCCTAGGATTTTAATACCTCTGAGGAAACAGCAAACACAAAGAAAAAAGCCTCGAGACATTGACTTTTGGCTTTATTTCAATCTTTAACCAAACCAACCACTGTGCCCATTGTTACAAGCACCACACCATCCTGCCTTCCAGTCTGCAGCCAGCCACAGGCAGTCCCAGAGGGCAAGGTGTGGAAACCCTTCAGAATGGCAGAAATCTGTAGGATTCAGCTTTATCGTAGGTACTATCCACCATTACTAAATAAATGTGGATACAATGGCATAAAGACTCCAAGTTATTACCCTTTGAACTTAATTATCTTTCTTTTCCTTCAGAATTCTTTCCCTAAAGTCCCAATACTGCAACCTTTACAGAAAAAAGTGTGATTCCAAGTTCTTACTCAACTTACTGTAAAAACCAGAGTTTAATGAAAATGAAAAAAAGCCTTATTTTATTTTTATGGATGACTATTTCTGCTTGTAGTCTCAATTCTACACTGAATATTTGGGAGCCACAGCTTCGAGGGCAACTAAATTAAAAATCCCATAAGGAATGAGTTCACTTGTGGCAGAGCTGCAAGTGATGTGCATCATTCAGTTTTAAGCAAATGACATTATCAGCACATTAATGCCTAATTATTACAGGAAAACCACCTGTACTCAGAGTGCCAGTTAGACTACAATTTAGAAGTTAATAGTTTTACAATAGAATACCCTAGCAGTAAATGAGATCTTTATTATTTTCTGAAGTTAATTTGAAGCCAAAGAAGATCTCAAATATCTCTAGGTACTCTCCTAAGAAATCCAGATGTAAAATTACTAATTCTATGTAACTTCCATAAGTGATGTACCAATATCTTTCATAAGTCAATCTCATGTTTAAAATACCTTCTTTCCAACACCTCATTTTTATTTCCAGTGCTAGCCTACACTTAGCTAACTTGGTATTCTTAACCTATGTATTTCTTTAAATATCCTTAGAAACCTGAAATACAAAATTAACTTTGTGTGACTACACCAAATATAAGTAACCAGAAAGTTAAGGAAGAAAAACACACTCTAGAATAGAGTGTGACAGTGACTTAGGCAGGTAGAATATGACCACATCACAAAAAAAAAAATCTTTCAACTGGAACAATTGCTGCAGTCCAGTCAATCCCATTTGAGCACCAAGTGAAACCCCAACATCACATTCTCAGAATCACAGAGGAGGAAGAGGCAATTCAGTAATGTAACAAAATTTGCATGACCTTCTGCAAGAAGCACAAAACCATCCAAGCACAACAAACACAAGATTGCAAAATAAAACCACAGCAAGACATGAAAGTGAAGTAACTGAACTTGTGCTAAAAACAAGATAAAAAAAAGCAATGGGGACAGGAGAAAAATTGCACTAGAAAGATAAATCATCACTCAACTTCAGTGTTCACCATCTTTTAAAACTTGTGAGAATTCTTCAATATTGTAGATTGTTTCCATCTCCTCTCCAGAATGGTATTTATGTTGTGCACCGCTGTTTCCAGTTTGCTTTTTATTTTAAATAGACACAACTACATAATACTTACTTGAAATTACTGGAGGCAACTTTTAGAGCAACTGTGATTGTTTGAGGAGAGGGAATCTATTACATGTTATGCACCTGACAGTTATCCTTGCACTTGTGATTTCTTATTAATTGCATAGGACACTCCCCAAACCTTTTTTCCCCCCCCAAGAAGTTCTGGTTTTAAGTTTTCAGTTTGCTTCCTAAGAGGTAGAAATAATTTCTACAAAATAGTACTTTTGGATTTCATTACTTGGAAAGCTGTCTTGAGGCATAGTTACAGCTCTTTTTTTGTCTTTTCATAGGTTTGTGAAATGATAGCAGAGAAAAATCCACTAATATGAACTTGGTGACTTGTCAATTTTGGTTCTCAATTTTTTTTTCTTTTTGAAAAAAAATTTGCAATCAACTTACCCTCTTTGCCTTTAAATCTTTCCTGATCATATCTGTTGTAGGCAGCTGGAATAGGTTGTTTATTCCGTAAAGTGGGATCCTAAAACAGGTTAAACAGCATTAGAAAAACATACTAAAAGGTATTTGATGGTTTTTGAATTTCATGAAGAGTTACTTAGAACTACTCAAGAGTATAAAACCAGTTCATTTTCGTAGGAGTTTCAATGCATTTGAAAACTTCTGATGTTTGCATTCAATATGCACTTACAGTCTTACAGAAACAGCTTAGTACTGAATGCAAAGAGAATACCTGAGGCAAAAGTAAAATAACAAACAGTAACAAACTACATTATTAAAATCTCTACTGAGTTTTTGTTATACTTAAAGATTTAGTGAGGAAAAAAAACATTAACTGACAATTCATGATTAAGGCTTCAGCCACACTAAATTCCCCTTGTCAGCCTGATTAAGATAAAATTTTGTTAAATAAACAAAAACAAATTTTGCGGAGAAAAAAAAGGCATTCTGGAAAAAAAGTTTTTAAAAAGCACTAAACTAGAAGCACACTCCATATCAATTCAATCCTTTTTGTGGATGGCTTAGTTATGTATTCACACTTATTCTGAGTGGGACATTTGAATAATGCTATGCATAATGTAAGAAATTCAACACAAAGCAAATATTTACATGTTGGAATTCATCTTGCTATTTAAATTTAGTTCTTTGTTAAATGCAGTAGCAGCATTTAACAAAACAAAACACAGTACAATTAAACAGCTTTCAGAGCACACTACCACCATGTTCAGAGATATATTAGGTTTAATAGAACACAATAGTAAACACCACAATTCTAAACAAATCCTGTCTAATACCTGGATAGAAGTAAACAATACAGCTCTAAGTCTGTCCTGATTTATTACAGGCAAAAGAAAGCTGGTTCGAGCTGTTCCCACTCATGAGTCATGCTCCAGATTCTTAAACATTTGCTACCCTATCTGTCAGAAAAGCAGCAAAACATTTCATTTGAAATGGCAGCACTCTCATCGAATACACTCTTTGCAAATAGATGCAGCATGTGGCTAATGCTTGATAGATGTAGAAGCTGGCACTAGCAGATTCATCTCTCAGTAACAAGAGCATATTGAACTAATTAAACTAATATATTCAACTCTTTAAATACCAATAAATGCAACTTAAGTTAAAGAATAGCTGTGAAGTTATGCTTGAAAAACGTGCATTTTTTGGAAGTAAACCAAAACAAATTGTGTATGTAATAGTGAGAAGACACTGTACTCTCACTTTTGGTGTCCCAGCCCTCGTGTTCAGCCAAACACTTCTCTTACCGTTGGTGCTGTGTTTGGTGCAGGTCTTTGCTCAGGTGCTCGGCCTTCTTCTCGGGCTTTAACTGATTGAAGAATTGCAAAAATATTCTTGGCAAAGTTCTGAAAAAGATATCAGGTACCTGTGAGCCTTACTGACCATCTGCATTTCACATAACAATCATCCAGGTGAAGACACCACTTGGTTAAATTACATTTCACCGAAAACCAAAACTGGTGCACCAATTGTCTCAATAGCTGATTTCTGACCCCTTTTCTGTGACAGGATGCAAACATTAACAGGGTTTTATGTTTAAAACAGGGGTTTAGGCACCACTGCTACCCCCTATTCTTTAAGGCCCACACCTGCTTCATTACACCACAAGGTAAACCAAACTCCTCTCAAAGCACTTGTAACCTCTAAGGTACAGAGTTAATTGTACACAATGTCCGCTACTAATATCGGCAATGATTCATCAGTAAAATAAACCTTTTTATCAATTAGGGAAAACAGTGTTTTTGTTTTTTTTTTTACTGGTTCAGAATAATATAAAATATTCACAAAATGCTAACACTGTTCCAGAGTATTGTATATTAACACTGAAGTGGTGTTAACACCACTGGTATCATGAAACTAAAACATGAATTACAAAACAAAGACTTCTGGGGTGAATTTTGTAGAAATCACTTAGAGTTGTACTGCAAAGCTTCCCTAAGCCTGCTCACTTGACCTCAGTGAACATTTTGTCAATCCACTGCAAGCCACCAAGGGCAGGAACTGGAAAACCACCAGAAACCACTTATAAAGGCAAAGCCATCCCCTGAGCAAACCCAGTTCTTTTGACAAAGTCTGAAAGAACTCACACAAAACTGTATTTAGAGTTCTTTTCAGTCAGAAAAATCCCAGGGGGGAAAAAAAAAAAACTTGCAAGAGCTGCAAGCCATGCACATATCAATTATAAAAGGATACTCAAAGTCTAAACTACAAGCTTTTACTGGAAATTCAGATTTCTCCCAAATCGTGGGCTGGGCATCATATCAATCAAAATTCTTGTGATTGCTGTGCTTTATCACACACTGTCTCAAAGAAACAAGGCTACTCCATCTTCTGAAACATACAAGGAGGAACTAATTAACAACAGGAGCAATGTTTTAAGAGTGATTTGCCATGCAGAAGCCAAATCTCCCAGTCAGAAGGAAGTTACAACCAACATTCACATCCGTATTTTATTCATAAAACCTACAGTTAATATAGTCTTCAAGGGAGTTGGAACTTCAAATGATGAGCTTTTCCAAGGCCTTTAAACACATGGGACTTTAATAGCCTTAAATTGCACATCCTGGACCAAACTCAGGTAAAAAACCCCACAAGGTTGTTTCTCCCATCTGCTGAAAACAAGCCACTAATAAGCATGGAATCAGAAGTGTTCTTGCTGATGTCTTTTTTCCACAGCATGAAAATGCAAGTCCCCCAGGGCCACAACTAATGGCTGTTTGGAAGGGGAGAAAACCAGAAGTGTTTTAACAAGCACTCAAACTAACATCATCTTCTTGCTGGTCACTGGCTTGGTCAGGGATATGGGATTATATTACTGTGACAGAAAAATGATTGAGCAGGAAGTCCACTGCATGTACCTGCTCATTTGTAAAGCCCTGCAGAGTTGAAGACTGCTAGGTTTTCATTGTTCCTCCCTTCAGAGATCAGAGTATGAATATCCATTAGCTTCTGCCCTAGATATAGTTAAACTTAATAATCAAGTGCAGCATTTCTACTACCAAAAACTTCTGTCCTGAGGGACAGAGCAGAAAAGAAAATGGAAAAGAACCCCAAACATCAAAATATTTGTTTCCCTGCACAGATGCTCAATCCCCTGCCAACACAGTGACTAACATACACCAAATCAAGTTACCATCACTGGTGGTGATTTAATGCCAGGATGTTTGTGGAGAAATCCCAGGGCCAGTCAGATCAGACTGCTCTGATGAGGAAGGCTTAATGAAGTCACATCACTAACTAAATTTCTTTTGTAATAAAAATACTTCCATCACAATATATCACAGTTTAGTCTAAAAAATTGCAGTCTTTAATTTCTGTAGCCCACCATAACTCTAATTCTCATTAGCAAAGACTTCTAGTCATTACAGCAGCTTTATCATGCTAGCAAAAATAAATACTTTTCTAATAGAGATCATCAAGGATAAACATTGGTTTCAGCTTCATTGAAAACAATGGTAGAGGAAAAATAACTGAAGAAAAGTATACTTCATCTCTATCATCAGACAAAAATAAAACCTTAAATCTAACATGTAAAACTAGAAGTATATAGCTTGTTAAACAATATGGCTTACAGTGCTTCAAAACTTTCCTATAGCTAAGTTGTAACCAATTTTTAATCAGATTTACACTCTGGTGTTTCACTGCAGAGAAAGAGGAGCCTAAGGAAAAACATATAAATTTAAAAAAAACACTTATTTGAACTGACAGTAAGGGTTTCTTGGACATGCATCCCAGGAAAATCAAGAGCTGCAGAATGCTGTAAACATTGTCCAGACTTAGAGCAGGACTAGAGAAGGAAGAATTGAGCCCCAACTACATTTCTTTACACATTTGCTTGATATGCTGAGACATACTGCTAAATCCTTTACAGCCATTGGCATGATGAAAGGCATGATGCTGTGCCAAAAAGGCAATATTCCTATCACACATTTTCAGTAATTCCTATATATGGCATGACAAGAAAAATGAAAACAGCACTGAGATGGCCTCATAAAAGCACAGCAGAAATTAAAACACTGCTCATAAGGAACATGAAGTGATAAACTGTATATTTAAAAGAAAATATTTTGCACATCTAAAATTAAAGCATATATTTAAATTTCAAATTCAAATCAAAAAGTAACAAATCATTTAAGGCATCACTCTTCTATGCCTTCAGAATATGTATCTTCAATTTGCAAACTGTTCACCAAGTTTGAAGTTGATTTTCTCTCCTCCCTGCTCTTGTAACTTCCAACTGCAGGGACTCACAGTACCTCTCAAACTGCTCTCTGCACACTTTGGAGCTAGACAAGCCATGCTGGGGCACACAACAAGCACACTGCCACACAGGAGATTGTAGGTTAACCACCTGAATAAATAGGTGTTTGTGATCCTGCTTTCAGGACAACGGTAGTTTAAGAACTTCACATTACACTCCTGGAATTTATATTGCTAAACAACTAAGAGCACATGATTTTGTCAAGCTTCAGATTAGGAAGCCTATAAAGAAGGTTGATAAAAATTGAACTTGTTACTAACTGTTGGGGGAAAAAATAAAAATCAGACACTCCTTCCACAAAAAGTTAATCTGGGCATTTCTTTGTGTTCTACTCAAGAAGTGAACTGTGTATTCCTAAAGCTGAACTGAAAACATAGCTGTGAGTATATCTGCTGTCTGTAGAGCTGAGGACTATGCTCCCTGTATATTTGTGGACCATGTGTTCAGTAAAAAGGTACAATTTTCACTTGCTCTATGTAATCTTCACTAAATTTTTATAGCAAGAATATTATATGAAAGACAACTGAAACATTTAATTTGAAATGTTAATTCAGAAGTGTGAAACAGCAACAACACTGTAACAGCTTGAAGATACAGTACAGCATAAAATCTCAAAAATCCCAAACCCCTTGATACATAATCCTAGTTTATTTCTCCTATGAATGCAGCATATGGAAATACATTTTTTTATAGTTATGTTTTTAAGCAATTACTTTATAGCTGACCTAAATATTCTTTCAGGAAGCATAATGCTTTTTTCTACAGATTTTTGGTCAAATTCAAGGCACATATAGACAAGATTTATTATTGCTCAATGTAAATACTATTTTTAAAATCGGGCCCATCTTTCCCTTACATGCTACATTCAAAATGTTTGCAGTAGTGCCTGTTAGCAATAAATTAATGTGCCTAGTTTTCCTAAGGAAGCCAGTCCTGCATCAACTGGAGTTTGGGCACTCAAGCTGTACCATGACATTTGTGCACAGCCAGTCCAAAGCCAGCCTCCTGCTCCACCTGAAGGACTGATGAGGACACTGGCTGCTCTTAGCCTGGCACACCTTTCCTTTTTCAATTTGCTATTAAAGTCTCACTGCTGTGAACATCACTAACGTGAGACAATTCTGCCACCTAGAGCCCAAAGAAAGATGCTTTTACAATTAAATTCTTTTAAAATAAGCAAAATTTTACTCTCAGACCTCTTAGTTGTCTAAAGTGATTAAAATACTATTAATCTTGCTTCAAAATTGTTTTTCCAGCTAGTTAAATTATTGAAACTTTAATTACAACTGCAGTATTAACCTCCTCACAGGTGACTTCACTAGTAAGAATGGTCAAGATTCATCAGAACAAAAATATGAGAGCTGAAAGGAACTGAAAACATGATTTCTCAAATTTACGTCAAATACAGTAGTTCCTACGAAAAGGATCAAACCTATAAAGAAAATATATTAATTTTAAAATTAAAATATGCAAGTACTAACTGCAATAGTAATATTTTGCAGGTGGTAACACAAAACTAAAAACCATGACCAGCACAAAAATCAGCTACATACACAAAAAAAAACAGTTCTGCTCTTTAATACTTGTGTACAAGAATACAGAAGACTACAAAATAACATTCTGGAATAATTCAGATGCTGTATTAGACAAATTTGCAATTGTGGGTTACATTCAAGGTAAATGCCACACAGCAGGAAAATGCCAATCCCTCTAGCTAGGTCAGGTATAAACTCCAATCATCCTACTCAGTTCTGGTCTTCTCTCACCATGCACACAAAAATACCCAGAAGCTGGGGGTGGCACAATGGGGAAATATAAATCAAAATTATGAAATTTAATACATAAAACTCACAGTCAAGAGGTATAAAATTAAACTAGAGCTTGATTCCCTTCTGTATTAACATCTTGTGCCATGGATAACAACACGCTGGTCATCAAGTAACTTTTCTTAGGGAAAGTACAGATAACTAGTACATTACAAGGGGGCTGCAATAACTAAAGATATGAAAGCTGAAAATCTATGAAGGCTTAAAAACAAAGTTGTTTATTTAATCAAATTACTTGCTATACAGTACAAGATATCTAGGCTTTCAACACAAAACTGAAGAAAATGTGCTGGATAGCCCAGTCTAAGTCTTTCACATAAGAACAGAGGATATATAAGGATCAAGGCAGGAAAATATTTTATTTTATTCAGGCTTAGTTCATACCTTATTAGAAAAAAAAAGAACAATTTTATATTAAAAAAGATGTAATTTAGAATATTTTCTTAGTTTTTTTGTATATATTAAGCAGGGAAAGTATAACTACCCAGACTGCAAGAGGATCCAATTCACCAGTCTGCAGCAGTGACGCAACAGCAAGAAAAAAAAACAGACCATTGCTTCAACATTTCAACCTTGACCTTGTAAGTAATATACACTTAAAGGAACAAGGTTACACTTACAAAAAGATACAATTTCATGATGTAAAGGTTAGGAAACTACAGAGACTCAGCTCCACCTAACTCTGATCCCATACCAAGTCTTTATAGCTTTTCCATTATAACCAGTTACCTGCAGAAA
This sequence comes from Vidua chalybeata, assembly GCF_026979565.1. NCBI lineage: Eukaryota > Metazoa > Chordata > Aves > Passeriformes > Viduidae > Vidua > Vidua chalybeata. Next base: position 28,199,490 of record NC_071538.1, read on the forward strand.
GAGCCCACATCCCATCATTCTTAGATTTGATACACACCTAGCTCCATTAGAACTATGTACACCTGAAATGCCAATTTCTCCTGTCCAACTTATATGGTTCTACTTCAGTGCTTTTCCCTGGACTGTCTCCAGGCAGGCAGTCATGTTAAGATGTCATACAGGTCACTCATTGCCATATAGTGCCTGGCAATATCTTCAAAAGATTTACACAAGGCTCAGGGAGGAGAAGATATTTACAGATATGCTAAAAGCTGAGAAATCCACCAAAGCAGCAGCTGGGCCAGCTGCTGACAGATGGGGAAATGTGTCTGCCTGGACAATGCACTTACATCAGGAGTGTGCAGCTACTGTTCACTTCTCAGCTGAAGAGATTTAGAAAGGTTACGTGCTATAGCCTTTAAGACTTCCCATATCTTCGACAGGCTGGATTATGTTATTTCCTTGTACAGAAGGTTAGAGTTCACTTGAGAAAATATAAGTCTCATATACTTGCAACTGTAACAAAAGATAACTGAAGAATGCTGGCCAAAATTTAAAGTTTTAGCAATAAAGTGTAGCATTTTCCCATGAACTGGGTGTGGTTGAGGTGGAGTTACTTCTGTCCTAGTGCCCTGGTAGTGCTGCACTGTGCCTTGCAGCCAGAGAGGTGCTGATAAGAGCCCAGTGTTTTGGCTGCTGCTGAGCAGTGCTGACCCAGCACCAAGGCAGCCTCCTCACCTGTCAGCTGGGGCTGGGCAGGATCTTGAGAGGACAGCCAGCCAGGACAGCTGACTCCAGGGATATTCCCCATCTGCTCAGCAGTAAAAGCTAAGAGAAAGAAGGAGGAGGGCATTTCTTGTTACAATATTTGTCTTCTGGAGCAGCTCCTAAACGTACCCAAGCCCAGTTCCCCAGGAAGTGCCTAGAGATTTCCTGCTGATGGGAAGCAGAGAATAGATCTTTTGTCCTCCTTTGCTTCCCCACACATTCTTTGTTTTTAATAAACCGCCTTTATCTTCAACCACACTTTTTTTTGCATGTTGTTTTCTCCCAGCCATCCTGCCGAGGAGGGAAGCAGCTTGGTGGGCACCTGTCATCCATCTAACCAAGGTCAACACACCACACTCTACAAAGAAAAGGATGAAAGATTTTTTTCCTTTTTTTAAAGAACATCCAAAATGCTCAGAGCTGCTCATATCAGAACACTGGTTCACTTCAAAAAGTTACAAATTCACAGGGCCAGTATTAGTGCATTTCCAAGATCCCAGCTTTAAGATTTCTCTGCACACGAGTAGAGCATGCTCAACACAGCCAACCCAGTTACCTTGCTGCTTATCTAAGAAATAGTTCTGAGCAATCTGGGAGATTAAAAATAAATAAGGAAATATAAATCAAGTACACCAGCAGGTGCAGACAAAAACACACTCTCCAAATATACCTGTGAATGCTACTTTAATTTGTTCCCACGGGAAAAATTCAAGTGCCAAATACATTTACAGAAGAGATAAAATGAGGAGGTTTTTCCTTCCGAAAAGATTGCTGTTGCCTGCTACAGAAGATCATAAAAACAAAAGGACTTTTAGGAAAGAAAGCTAGAGGAAGGATGTGAAAGGAAAGAATCAATTTCAGTATGAAAATATTTTTTTTCTAGGTGTTCCATGGTTTGTTTTATAAAACAGCCTCCCATTTATCTAAAAACATGCACACAACTGAAACCTGTGCAGAGCACTGATGCAAAACTTAAAATTTTAAACACTTATGATAGTAAATAATCTATATATGGATTCAAAACTCTTCCTGAAATTAAATTCCTTTAAACAATATATACTGTTAAGAGTTCTAAAATTAAGCTACTATGAGAAAGAAAAAAAAAATTCCTTATACTAAACAGATGCAATTTGGTTCTGAAAAGTGATCACATAAAAATGCCACATTATTGATAAAAATCTAGAAGATTACACTACAGACTTAGGGAAAGCCACCAAATATTTCAAACAGAAAGAGCAGGATGACTCATCTACTAGGAATTAAATCAAACACTGACTTTCCAAAAGAGGTAGAACTACATATTAACCATACAGAAAACTATGGAATAATAACTCAAAAAAATTTAAGCAAAACATAACAATAAGCAAGCAGATAAATGCAAATGTAGAAATGTTAAAACCAAAAGAGGACAGGTGAACTGAAATGTCTGGTTTTACAAACAATAGGAATCTCACAGAAATCAGTAAAAAGACATCCAGGGATCAATGCAACATCTGATCAAAAGAGGGTAACAGAGAGGTCATACAGACAAGGGACCTTGTGTGATGCATTACAGAAATCTTAAGGGTCAAATAAACTGGCAATGACACAGCTGCTGAAGCACCTTCTACAACAGGAGTATCAATGCACTCAAATTACATTTTCATAAACCAAAAAAAAAAAAAAAACCTCACAGCCAGGAAAAAAAATCTATCACTGTAATTCCAGCAAGGGGAGATTTGTGACAGTGAAGATGCTGGCAATAAAAGCAGCAGGTTAAAGGACAGAATGCAAGTATCATGAGAACTTCAAATGTTAAAAAAGAACACTACATCACCAGAGACTTAAAAAACATCCTAGAACAGTTGTATAAAGCAAACTTCAGAATTGGGAAGTGTATCCAAAAGGAGAAACAGTAAATGCTTCAGAAATGCAGTTAATATTTTTGGCATCTATGAAGAATTTGGAGGAGCATATTGCTGGAGGAATCAATATTTTCTTCAAATATATCAAAACCAGAGGAAACCTGTCAGTAAGCTGAAAAGGTCAAGAGATTTTTTTTTTTTACTGTGGCCTACTATGGCCTTTTACTTTTGTGTACTTTTTGCATCTTAAGCTGTTTCTGCATCTTAGTTCATTACAGAGAACACTGGGAAAACTTACACACAGAGAAGTGTTTCCCTGTGGAAAAGAGCCTCAGAAGCAGCCTTGAACTGAAGCAATTTTTGCAAAGAAAAAACAAAATTTACATTTAGGAGTGCTCACTGTTTGCTACCATTCACCCAGGAGTTCCAAACGAATTCAGATATTAAAAAGGCATGCACTGCTGAACTCAATTTTGCTTTTAAATACTCCAGAAGGATTCAAGAGACTGCAGATAAGCCCATACTAAGCAGATAGTGAAAATTTACAATAAAAAGAATTATCAGGCACATCAGCAATTCAAGTATCATATAGAAGAGTCAAAACAGCATTTGCAGAGCAGTATCATGCTTCCCTGATCAAAATTCTTAAGAGGAACAGGGAAGAAGGGAAGAAATTGTTTGCCTGAGACAATATATCTGAGTTTCTTCACAACTTTCAAGAAGGTTTTTACAAAGGTTCTTGAAATAGAGAAAAAAAAGGAAAAAAAAAAAAACAAAAAACAAACACACACCAAAATACCCTCCCAACCAAAGAACAAATTAAAAACCTGAGCTGTTCTGTGGTAAATCACAGCCCTCAGTAACATGTGATGTTTCTCTATCTACTTACTTTCATTGCTACTTGTTGGAAAATATAAACATTAACACTCGGTGATTGCTGTCCAAGCTATCAAGAATGTTCCTGCAACCCTGCACAAACCGAAATAGAAGATTTGCTGTTATGCCCATACACTCATCAGGCTGCTCACAGTAACTGCATGCTAGAGTCCAAGAACAAACTTCACCTCTTGTTTCCTGTCTTTCTCCCCATGTCATGTTCTGTTTAAAGTCACTACTTCATCTCACTGTTACTACAGGGATACTACACAAAAATATTCATCTCTTCCCCACTATCTTTGTAATGTCACTTGGAAGAAAAGTAGAGATAGGAATGCCATGAATGATTCACAAAAGGAAGAAGAGCTATGCAAGTTCTTTCAGTACAAACCTTCCCAATGACTAAAACATCAAAGCTTTTACCAATTTATCAGCTCTCAGCAGCGAGGCTGCTACAAATCTCCGAGGTTCAAAGAAGCAACACTCGCTCTGTAGGTGGCACACAGGAATGTGTCACACACCCAGTAATTACCCCATAATTCATGAATTAAATTATTCTACCACTAATGCCCTGGGACAATACTGGGAAGTTGAGAGCTATGTAAAATACTGTTAAAAATAAGACAAATGAAGACTGGGAGTTCATTTACTTCTAAACATTATTTTCCTGTGACAATACTTAAAAGAAGTAGTGAAGGCAAAGGATGCAGTTTGACAATAATCTCACAAAAACAGACCCTTGAAATCTTTTAGAAATTGACTTACTGCTTCCTTGAGAAATTTAGTGCCAAGTAGCTCTGCAATAAAGAAAGCCTCACTGTCCAAAGAGAGCAAGCTGTCAGCTGTGCTTGCAACCATGTTAGAACAGCACATAACCAAGTGCAGCCCAAAGTAGCATCAAGGGACAAAAACCTCTTCAGGGTAACACTTTCTGGTTTTGTTCATTCCAGCATTTTTCCTCCTTACTTCTTTGGTGTTTTCCACAACATAAAGGCCTCTGGGCTTTTAATGTACCTGCTTTGTTCTTTCTATCAATTACTCCCCACTTTGGTCTGTTTCCAATCCATTCATGGAGCCCTCCCCACTGCAGGGCCCAAGGCAGCTTTGGTTAAGAGGAATTAGGTGATTACTTAGTATCTTTTAAATGATACAATTTAGATTTACTGTAACATTATAAGGACAAACTCTTCTGTCATTGTGCCAACAGTCCTGCAAACCCACGGAACACTGAGCACAATCCCCCTGTCATCTCTGATTAACAAATTAGATACAGAAAATAAAAATGCAGTTTGTCATAGGGATCATAAAACCCAGCTTCATATCCAGAGCATTACCTTGCCTGTGCTTTGTAAGATTGTAGTTCTTGTCCTCCATACTCTCTCCCTGCTGACAATATCTCTAGTTACATCCACTTCAGCATCAACAAAACTTCTCTGTTTAAGAGCAGTTATGTCATCATCCAGATCAGTTTTGATAGTGGATCTTTTCTTTGCCATGATTTTGGCTTTGATAGCAGCAATTTTTTCCACTGACATAGCTTCAGACAAGGACCTAAATGAGCAAAAGTAACAGTAGAGACTGAATTATTGCACAAACAATTCTTCTGAAAGAATTTGTGAATTAGTAACTTCATCCTGCCAAAGTTTAAGGCTGTGCTATAAACCACAAAACAGTCACCTTATATATACACTGAAATATTATATAGGCTTGGCATTGCTGTTTCGGGCATGTGAATCCAATTTGAGACAAAAGACTCACAGTACTAACACAGACCATCCAAAAATCCTATCTACACCAAACAAAAATAAAGAATCCAAATGTAAAGCATCAGGACTAACACCTTCATTTATAACAACATCCAAATTTCAGTTCCCTGTTATTTTTAGTGGATTACAATTTTGCCAACCAACCCTTGGTTGCTCTGAGGCTTTCAAAGCATTACTCTAAACCTTGGTTGAGGTGCAGTTATGTGGACTTGGTCCCTTGGAAGATGTGGTAGTTCTCAGACTGTGCAGGCCAGCAAACAACAGATGGTGGTAACCTTGTCCACATTAACCTGGGTTTGAGAGAGCTCACTCGAGTCCAAGAGTGCAACACCTATGTGTGTTTGTTTTTAATTGTAAACACAGCACTGGGATGTCAGTGAGCCCTGCTGTTTTGCAGGTGAGCTGAAGAAAAAAAGATAAAGACTGAATTGCACAATACTAACTGTCCATACCAAATTTACTATTACATGGGGCTGTTTTTTCTTTGAGAATTCATGAAAAAATCAATGCAAGTACTGGCTGTGAAGCATTCTCCTTTGTAACTATGTTATGGGGAAGGGAAGTAACTTCTTTGTGTTGCTACTTGTTGCAGGGTCTAGCATGGAGTTGAAACTCACCGCCTGTAAATATGTGTACTTTTTTTAAAAGGGTAGTTGTTTCAGCATCAAAAGCACTGGTAACTAGAGAATACAAACTAATTCAAACAACACATAGTAATCCTCACTGCAGCATTGCAAAGTTGTAATGCTACACTCAAGGTAGCATCCAAATTATTAGTTTATACAAAATCACACAATTTTATTATGCTTTCTAACCATGCCACAATTAGATTTTTTCCCCTATAGTTTCCTTTTAAGTACCCCTATATAAGAAATAGGAGTAAATAATTCAAAATACATCTTTTTCATATGGTTATCTATAATTATGGATTTCATAAATGCCTCAAATCTGCACTGTTGTGTTTCAAGGTCTGACTCCTCAAACATTACTGAGAGTATCAAAGAGAGGAAAATTTCCACTGAGAGCTGCTGGACAGAAGTAAAACTGGCTGCTTGGAACAGCACAACTTTCAACAATTAATGCTGTAATTAAGCATTAGGCCTAAGGAAAAGCAAGCCCACCTGATCTGCTCCGTCTGCACGATGCCCTCTTTGTGCCCTTCCAGCCGAGCTGCCAAGCGCTCCTTGTCGAGGCGCACACACTCTTCATCCTGGAAGCAACAGTCATGTTTAAATTCTTGTGCATTCTCTTTTCAAATATAAATACAGCTAGAATTAAAGCTATTCAAAAGTATTTGCAAGGACAATCTCTATTTCCAATGATTTTTGATGTGGGCATTATCATTAAGTGCAGAGCTATTGGAAGTTTCCTCAAGAAGCACAATTCTTCAAGTGCAACCCCTTCCAGTTCCCATTCCCAAAAAAAGAAGAACTCCATACAACAAAGGAGAGGTAACTCAATGGAATTCCTACAAAAACAGATGAACACCGTAATTTACCTCCACCACCAATTTGTATTGATGACAGTCACTGTCATTACCTCTATTCTTGGTTTCTTTGCTTCTGCTAATATTTCATCTGCTGCTCTTTTAACTACAAGAAAAAGAGAACATTAAAAATGCAAGATTGCAGTAGATTTTTGTAAAATAACATCAAAATTATTTTTTAGTTAAACTGTACCTTGAGTGGATCGTTGAAGACCAATTTCAAGTGGAGCACTTCTGTCTATGCTTGATGAGGTTGCTGCACTCAAACAGAACATTCAGTTTAAACAGAAATATTTGCAATAATATTTGGGTATAAAAGAAAGAAGGACAACAGATAAAGTGCAACAATGGAAATTCTGCATATTAGGTAGCAAAGGTGGTCAAACACTGGGACTAGTGGAATGGAGATACTCAGAACCTGACTGGATGTAAAGTTAAATCATGTTGCTCAGGGCCATTTGGCCCTTCCCTGAAAAGTGGATTGGACCAGGTGACCTCTTCTGGTCCATTCCAAAATAAGATTTGGATAGAATAGAGATTCTATGATCTCTATATACCACTCATAAAAGAAAACAGAGCCACAATGAGAATTAGACTCTAGAATCTAATCTAGACTCAAGATCTACTGGTTTGCCTAGGTTTAAAAAAAAAACAAAGACAACCTGCTGATCCCTTTAAAATACATACATATAAAGTGATTTTACTCATCATATTACAGAAATAATCTCATACTCCCAGATACTTAAAATTTAAAGACCACCTATGAAACAGAGAAACTTACAAAGGTGATACTTCTCTTTTTCTCAGAGAAACCTCTTTTCTCTGATTTTTGTTAACAAAAAAATTCAAGATGATGTAATGCTAGGCAAATCTGCCAGATTGACAAAGCAGTGAGTCCATATATTTTATTAAACTGAAGATTTCATCCCACACATTTCTTGAGTTCAAGATGAATGTACTACTGAAAGTTTCCCATAGTCTAGAGAAGGAAAAAACATAAATGCTAAGCAGTCTAACACATAATTATTAACCAAAGTAGGTTAATAGTAATAATAAAGTTCACCTCTCAACATGCATGTAGGAATGCAGCTCCTATCCAAGCAAAACAGTTTAAGAACACAATTAAAATGCAAGAAGTAATAACTTTGTTTGAGAAGTTTCAGCACATTCAGTTAAGATGCAAACTGCCTACTGTTACCCAACCTTCCCCTCCTACCCCTCACTTGTGCCATGAATATGAAGCAGTAAAGAGCACTGTGTGTCCAAGTCAAAAGAACACATCACTCACATGTTTCCCCATTTAGGTATGCAAGCAAGTCTTTCCTATCAGGTCTTCTTACCACAGGAATGTTTTCAGTCTGAAAAGACAGCAGATGTAACATTAAACTGTTCTTCCCTCACAGAGACTCACTGAAGATTTTTCACTTTTACTGAAAACTACTCATTCACACAAAGACATGACCACATGTCCTGCCACCCAAGGAAGTTTAACTATCAAGCTTAAAGTGCAACCACATCCTAGAGGATGTTCAGCTATGCAAAATTAAACTTACAAAAGTTTGCTACAAAACTGAGAGAGGGCAGCCTTTTCCCTCCTTCCCTTCAAACTTGCAAATAAGATCAAGAACTAGCTTTTATCACACACACAAACACTTCCCTGCCAGGAGTCTGTATTGATACATAGAAATCATGCATCTCAGTTGTGTTGTTCCAACACAGCACTGCTGTCTCAGGTAACAATGGAGCACAAGGAAAGATGAAGAGTGGCCTCATAGAAAACAGGGAAATTAAAAGGAGTTTTTAAAATTCCTTTGTCTTTATTTGTAGGGTTTAACCAGTAATTTTTTAAATTGGATTGCTTACTTCCAAGTCCACTCCAAAGCTGTTCTGCTTTTCTCCATTCTGTAGATCCCTGCCATCTAAGGTACTAAAGGATCACCTAGATTGGGATCACTCCACACAACAGATGGACAAAAGTATTCCTGAAATAGTTTAGTACTGGAAACAATTATGTCCATAGAATATCAAGATAAATACTGCCATTACTGTTAAGAATTGGCTGACAAACTCTTGCTGTAAACATAATTTGGTGGTTTGAAGGAGTAATCTGTTAGGAAGTGAATTGTCAAGAAAAATACTCCACCCTGACAGGACTTGTCATGCGATCCTTCTGCAGAGGTGATTGTTTTTAAACAATCATACACACTCCAATGCAGATCATTTTCACTTTCCCCAGCTAAATTCATACACACAAATGCTATTATCATTCCCTGAAAATAACTACACACATATGCATTATCACAAGATAAAAATCGCATTTTGTATGGTCTACTTACTGCAGCACGACGGACATACACAGGATGGGAAAGGTGCACATTATTGAGCAGGAACAAGATAGAATCCAAAGTGTAGTATTCCCTGGGCTGGCCCTCTTTCCCTGTCCTGTAACACAGGAAAAGATTGTAACATTTAACTTCTCCATCTCTGTCTCAAGCACACCCTCTTTTAAAAAAGGTCTCTTTTCTTTCCAGATGACAGTTGAAAAAGTAAGCAGTTAATATTATCAGGCTATTGCCAAACTGGTGAGCTCTCAATTGTGCTAAAAAATACAGGTGAGGGAGATGAGTTCTTGCAGCCTCATTACTGAATGAATTATTTAAAAAAACCTTCACAAAGTAATCCAAAATAAGAGCTGGATGTGTTGCAAAATAAACAAGCAAGACTTGGGAAATCATAAGTACACATTCCCTCTCATTCACATTATTTATTCTGATTATCAAAGGAACTGTCTATCACATGTGAGACAGCCAGACAAACAGAACTGAGCTGCAAATGAAATAAAGCATTACATCATCCTCAGGTACAACAGGCCAGAAGTCTCAGCATTGGAGAAAGCACAGTGAGAACTTGGGATACATAAATTCCACAAAGTCTAGGGAGCAAAGGATTCAAAACAGTGCCCAAAGATTAAAATAAGGCGTGACTACAAACTAATTGCACAAAAATAATCAGTAAAATGCTGAAGGACACAAAATCACAGTGAGCTCCCATACTGAAGTCAGACCACATCAGAGTGACACAACAGCATCAAGTACAATCTCAGCTTTCAAACAGCTTGTTTCAAAGATACAGCTTTTAAGACTAAAAGGGAACTTATTCTGTGCAACTATTCACACACACACAAAAAAAAAAAAAAAACAAAAAACAAAGAAACTACACCAAACAAGGCCAAATAAATCCCTGGCCCAGCTTGGCTCCACGTACATTGAACAGAATTCCCCCCTCTCACACGTTCACCCATTATGCTGTTACTACAAGATTTTGTAGGGGAAGCAATGCCTGTTCATGTTTCAAAAAACTCTACTCCCTAAACACTCACACTGCTGTGAGAAACAGCCCTGGCAGTCAGGAAAGCAGCAAGGGCAGCAATTCCACTGCCCACCCCCACTTTGGGATGTGTCAAACCCCAGCTGCAGGCAGGACAGGGCTCCTCCACATTGCCCAGTCCTTGTCCCTGACCAGCTGGCTCACCTTGAAGCCAGAGGAAGAGAAGCCACCACAAAACCAGCCTAAAGCTATAAATTTAAGACTGGTAGAGAATTTTCAACAAACAAGAGGTTTCAGGAAGAAACCCTTTCATTAAAAGAGTTTTCCCTCTAAGTACAGTGGCTTTACTCATGGCTCATCATCAGCACCAAAACACACACCACAGAAGTGCCAACCTCACCGGGGGAAGGGAGAGGAAACAAAAAATGCTCAGTCACAACTGTATGGAGCCTGAAAGAGCCACATAAAAATCTACTAAACCAACAGAAGTTTCTAAGTCTATTTTCTCAGTACTGTGGACTTAATGCCACCTGCTGCTTTGTCATTACTTTTCTGCAATCAGCTAAGAGTGCCCAATAACCTGTTCAGAACTTATTATCAGCAGTAAAGTTCAAAACCTCACCTTCACAATGATGCCTGAGAAAACCAATGTAAGAATAACATGCAGAGAAAAGGGATTCAGGATACCAAAACTGTAGAATAAAGGGTCTCTCTCACCACTGTCCCTTCCTTCCAAAAACTTGGTCTGCATGAGGTGGAGGGTGCCTGTACTTTTTGTTGCTGCAGAGGAAAGGGAGTAGACACACAGGATCTTTCTTTCAACTGCTAAGAAGTTAAAACTTGGCTTCACAACTCCAGGCAGCCACCAGCACTGGATTCCTAGCAAGGAACTGTTTGAACAAGCAGCAAAGCAGTAAGGATCTTTGATAAGGTGGTATCTAAACACACTGGAAGCACTAGCAGAAACAAAAGCTTCCTCCATCAGGCCTGGCTCTGAAGCAAAGCCATGATGTCACATGATACAGCTGTCACTTCATTTTAAAACAAACACTTTAGATTGTCTTAGTTCAGAATCACTCATTCTTTCTTTGAAGTGTGTCATTTGCACTGAGCACGATAGTAAAGTCCAGCTGGTCATCTACTCAAACTTTACAATATTTAGCAAGAAATGACAAGATATAAAAACAAACAAATACTGAGCCATTATCTATTAATTGAAACAATACAGTGTTACAAAGGCACAGACATTGCCAAAGCTCAGCAGGGCACAGCTGGTACTTCATCACTTCAACCACACACACAAGAATTCCCCATGCTCGTTATGGCTCCAAGAGGATGTTTTATTAGGAGGACAAGATATTGCACATTAATAGGAAACCATCAGATGGACAAGCAGCTGCACACAAGGAGAAAAACTAAGCCTAAACTGACATTTCAACATCAGTGTGTGCTCCTGCTAAATATACAGAGAACTAAAAACAGGCAGATCTGAGGGTAGTTTGCCTCATTCAATTTACAAACATCTAAAGTAGAAATAGAAATTTATTCTGTTATTTTTCATATTCAGTTATGGCATTATTTACGTACGAAAAAAATTAAAATCATAGGAGGCAGACCTCAACAAACCCAGTGACAATCATTAAAGCAAAAATATAAGGAAGAATTGCATCTCTTACAAAATAAATTTCAGCTTAAAAATTGAGGAAATGTTTATATAATAGGAGAGAGTAAGTTTCAACTGCTCATTTTTAACACCAGAAACTTACTTCTTTCTCATCCATTCACCTTCCACCTATGGGCACCAGGAATTTATTCATTTTAAACAGCTTTATTTCCTCTTTCCTGTTTCAAAGCCTGTAGTTTTACAGAGGTACTAAGGACCTGTGTCTCATCCACAAAACCAAGCAGAAAACTTTAAATATACAAGACAAAGCATGCTGAGTATCACACAACTGACAATACCCAGGGCCAGCTGCTCACTGTTTGAAAACTCAGCTGCATATCCAAGCCCCTTGGCTAGGCAAGCAAAACAATCAATTTCTCTGGTAGATTGATTCCTTCTTTTGGTTTTGAAACAGATTCATTCATTACTCTTCAAGACCCATAGGTCAAAACACACAAACCACTTCATCTCCGACCACCTAGCCTTTTTCATGTGCCAGCAGGAGCATCCCTATAATTATTATCTGGAAACTAAACTGGATTAAAGTTGCTTCCCCCACACACACACACTTTTTTTTTTTTCCTCCAGGTTACCTTTAACTTGGCTTGATTCCTCAGCCCAATTCCCTGTTTGGGTGACACTTGTGCTAGTAGAGAGAGAAGGCAATGCAGGGCAGCACTGCTGACTTCTGCCAGCTAAGCTGCTCGAGGAGCCACAGCTAAATGTCTCCTGGGACTACTTCTAATTCTAGCAGGGACAAATGCCACTGCTGCTCTTCAGCCTAGCATTACTCTCTTCAGGCTGGAGATGCAATTACAGCAACCGTGCTGGGGACATCTAAAACAGAACTCAAGGTTTGTTCTGTGAAAGATTAAGCCACCAACACCTGCTCAGTGCAAGCATAATTTGGATCCTGTCAAGTGACCTGAATATAAAAGGGTTTGAATCTTGACAGTTTTTGAAAATGTCCCTCCTGAGTGTAGCAATTACCTAAATTAGCAGCTCTTGAAGTGTGGTGTTCAAGCTACTGAGCATGGCTTGCAGAACTGGTCTCATTTTTACGGTGTCTTCAATTTAAAGCTGAGACATGCAAAATGCCACAGTGGTTGACAAGAAATGCTGTGAACTGAGAGCAGTCTGATCCTATCAAAAATGCAAAAGCCACTGGCCTAAACCAAGATTAACTAATTCACTTCAAACAATCCAAAGAACAAAACCCCTCAAATGCCACCACACACATACCCAGGAGGTGAGCACTCACAGCTCTGACAGGAGCTGCTGCTGCTGTGCTCAGAGAATCCTCTGTCCACCCACACATCCTTCTTGACCAGGAAGATAAAGCTGCCTGGCTGTACACAGCAAATTTTGCTCTCCAGCTGCTTTTAGGCTTTTGGTAACAATTTCTGAGTCTAATCCAAGCTCTCCTGAGCAATAGGATAGGGCTGGCATATCAGTTTCTTGTTCCCTGCAGAAGGGCAATGAAACTTGTTTGTCTGCTTAACCACTACTTGTTACCACTTGGGAAAAGCAACTTGTAGCAAGGAAATCACCACATCTGTCTACACATTGCCCAGCAAAAATACAGCCAAGACTTCTAACTGCTTATCCAAATATTTGTCTTCCTCTTAAGTCCACACACCAGTATCCCCCACTCAGGCAGGAAGCACAAATCACTCCAAAATTAGTTTCTGAAAGCTTAAAACAGGTAATGAAAAAGCAGATTTCTAGTAATATATAAGGAACAAAGTAAAATAAGCTATGAAAAGTCCACCTACAACTGAAGATAAGCAAGTAGGCTTATTTCCTTTCTCTCTCTCAATCTAAGGCTAGTAATAATCATGTCATAATTATGAGAAAAAAAAAATCCTGGTCAGAATTAACTACAAGTTCAGGGTTTTGTGAGAAATCTGCAGGTACTTCTGCTTTTCCACAAAGGTTCACAGGATAACATGCCCTCTTTGATCAGTACCTGAGCTTTAGCAAGAAGCATTTTTCCCTCTTACATTTGAAAAAGACTCATTGGAACGCTTCTAGTGAGGACACTAAGAAGCAAGCAGCTGCTAAATTCTGAGGAAAGGCAAACAAAAAACTCCTTTGCAATATAAGCAATCCATGCTCTACTAGGAAATTCAACAGGTAAAACCCCCCATTTACTAGAGGCTTTCTAAAACCAGGCATCTTATCTACTACAATCATTTAAGCCACATAAACACTCTCTCTACTGGTTTATTACGATAAGACCAACTAGGAAACAGCCAGCACTAGGTCCTGCCCAGGAAGAGGCCTCAGGTGGGGGCAGAGCACCTGCACAGCTCATCAGAGGGAGCGTCGGGCCGGGCCTCGCTGGCTTCCTCCTGGTGCCTCAAAGCTCCAGGAGACGAGCAGCAGTCCCGACAACCCAAGGCAATACAATCACAGACCATCGGGATCACCGATTGCAACTCCTGGCTCCCCGCAAAATACCCCACCGTGTGCCTGAGAGCGTTGTCCGAGCAACAACATAACGCGTCTTTTTCACCGAACACCCGGAAAAACTTGGGAGAAGCTGCCTGCTGCCATCTCATCGCATGAGTCTGCAGGACGGGCCCCGCGGGCGGCACGGACAGGAGCGCCGAGAGCCGAGGAACGGCCCGGCCCCGGCTGCGCGGCTCTCCCGGCCCAGGGCAGCACCCGGGAACGTTCCCGAAGGGAGCGGCGAGCGCTCCCCGCCCGGCCGGGCTGCCAGGGGACAGGGATCGCCCACGGGACAGCCGGGCAGGGCGCCGGGGCGCCGAGGCCCTGCGGGGGGCGGCACCAGCCCGCCCGGCCCCGTCCCCCTCGCTACCCGCGGAGCGCCGGGGGCGCCAAGGACGGCGGCACTCCCGTCCCCGCTGCACGGGCGCAACTTCGGGGCAACTTCTCCCCCCACCCGCCCCTTGCCCCGGCCGCGTCGCTCACCCCCAGATGACATAGTTGGTCTTGACGTTCTTGGGCCATGAGAACTCTCCGAAGATCACCTCGTCGCCCTTGACCACGATCTCCTTCTTCTGCGTGTTGTACTGCCGCAGCACGCTCAGCACGTCCGCCATCTTCGCCCGGCCGCCACCGCTCCGGCCGCCGCCGCCCGCCGCAGGACCCCGCCGGCGCGCCCCGGGCTGCCCGCCGCGAATGCCTGAGCCAACGTCGCCGCGCCGCCTACTAGGGGCGACGCCGGACGCGTTGCCATGGCAGCGACGTGGGCCCGCCCCGCCGGAGGGGGCGGGGCCGGGTGGCTGGTAGGCCACGCCCCCCCGGCCCTCACGGCGGCCCCGCCCTCACGTTGGCCCAGGCGGGGCGAGGTGTGTGGGTGCGGCTTTCTCCGCGCTGAGCACGCGGAGCTTTCTTATGTTTTATGTGAAAATTGAGCTTTACACACAATCACCGCCCAAGTTTATGGGCGCTGCTTCTCTTCTCTGGAGCTTTGATGCTCCCGGGTGCCCGCAGAGTCACGGCGCGGGGCTGCGCCGCGCTCCCCGGGCGCGCTGGGATGGTTTTGGGCGGGGGTAACGAGGAGTTTTGGTGGTGCTGAAGGGGTTTTAGCGGGTGCTGGCATGCATTTGGGGGTGCTAATGGGGTTTTTCTGGGTGCTGGGAGGGATTCGTGGATGCTAAAGCACAACTAAAAAGGGTTTCGGGGATGTTGAGGTTAGAGGGGGGGTTTGGAGATGCTAGGATAGCATGTGGTACACTGGGAGGAGTTTTAGTGGGGCTAAAGAGACTTCAGAGGGTGCTCAAAGGGATTTGAGGTGATAATGGGTCTTTAGGGCATGCTGGGAGGGGTCTGAGAGAGCTAAAATGAATTTGGGGGTGCTGAGGAGGTTTGAGGGGTGTTGGGGGTGCTGGGATGGGTTATGGTGTACTTGGAGGGTTTTAGTGACACTAAAGAGGTTTTAAAGGGCCCTGGGAGGGGTTTGGGGGGTGTTAAGGGGGTTTTATGTCATTACTCCCGACCGTGAGCCCAGCAGCACGTGGTTGGTAAGGGCTGGGACAGCAGGGTCACAGGAATACCTCAAGAAAGCAGTGTGAAAGGAGCAGAGGGAACCGCAGGAAGCAGTATCAGTGAAGTTTATGCTGGACATTAGGAAAAGGTTTCTCACCCAGATGGTGGTCAGGCTCCCCAGGGCAGGTAGTGGTCCCAAGCCTGCCAGAGCTCCAGAAGCTTTTGGGCAATGTTTTCAGACACATGCTGGAATTATTGGGGTGTCCTGTGCAGGGACAGGAGTTCAGCTCGATGATCCTTGTGGGTTCCTTCCAACCCAGGATATTCTGTGACTCCAATTCTCTCAGACACTGGGCGTGCATCTTGCTCTGCAGGCTGGAGAGAAAATCTCCTGTATCCTGGATATGAAGCTGGGTAAAAAAAAAGATAGAATAGTCTCTGCTTTATCAATCACAAAAATGTCCTTAAATTCTCATACAAATAAGCCATCAAAAGACCATAGCAAAAAAACAAAAGTTGCCTGTAAATGTGAAGAAGGACAAACAGTAATGCCATGGAGCACATTCCGCATTACCCTGCAGAATCTGGGATCTCAGAGCTCAGTTTGCTCTGTTTGCTCACCTGAGCAACTGCACAGCTGCAGCTGGTATGTGCTCTCTCCATGTTCTCTCCATGTTCCAAGTTCATTTCTCCTGCTCAAACACACAAAAACTGGGAGCATAGCATTCCCAGCAGAACCAAACAAACAGGTACCCCTGGGGAATACTGATTGCAGGATTTGAGACCCCAAAGGAAGCACTCATCATGACTTATTCCAACCTTTGATGCTCAGAATTTTCCTAACACTCTCCAACACTGGCAGAAAACATGATCCCATCTTAAATTTGCAAAAGGCAGAATTGGTTAGTTTTCCTTCTTGTAAGTAACATGTGCTGAGACTGACAAAACAGACTACAAGTCAACAGCCTATAGAATTCCCTGTCTCAGTATGTTAGTGATATCCCCATCTGTGTCAGAACAACAACATGCAGAGCACCACAAGTGTATTTAAAACATTTCAGATATGGTATTGAAATAGTCTAGCACACAAATATGTACTGTAACGCCCAGTAACACAGTGAATTATACCAATCACTGCCAATATTTATTTGTCAATGGGTATAGAGTAATATTTATGTGTTTAGAAGACAAAGGCATAATGAATAAACAATATCATTTCCTGAACTGGATTTGGAATTATTACTGGAGCTACAGCTCATGAAAATTGGAACAGGACTTGAAATGCTTCCAGCAGGCCAAGTCCCATTTCCATGCCTCATCCAAAAGGGCCAGTGTATCCCTTAATCCAGTCTACTTCTTCAGATACACATCCTGTACATCTGCTGCACTACAAGCAATACTTCTTTTGAGTGGGACACACAGTGACTGCGTTACAATGACACCCAAAAGCCCCTTGTTTCAGTTCTGCTCCATTCTGCTGCTCAGGGAGCAGGCAACGGTGCAGTGCACAGTCAGCTGCACACACAGCTACAAAGAGATTTATTTACAGGTTTCCAGAAAACGTTGTGGTTCTGGCTTCCTTTTTCATTTAAGGCTGCCTTCACTGGGGAGAACATGGAAAAAGAAAGCTGAGCAAGAAGGAGTCTGTGCACTGGCAGCAGTTCAGCAGGGACAAGCTGCCTGCAGCCTTAGGAGCAGGATCCCAGCAGGAGCCCAGTGTGCTGCTCTGGGAGGAGGGAACAAAGCAGGGAGCAGCAGGGAGCGAGTTGGTCTCGCCCTGCTGAAATCAATGCAGATAGAAAACAAAGGATGAGTGGCACAGAGGTGCCGTGGTCATGCTCTGGCAGGAACAATGCAGGTAACAGGAACTAAGCCAACGGAGTGACCCAAGCCATGACCCAGCTTTGTGTCAATACCCCCCATATATGCTCATGACTAAAATCAAACTCCACTTAAATGGGAATTATGTCAGCCATAACTTCACCTTCTCCTGTCACTCACTGAAAACAATGTAAATACAGCTTTAGCGGTAAGGGAGGTCAGAGGAGACGCCATCTCTGTATCCTGGCACTGTCAGAGGGCTCTACCTATCTCCTCCCCACAGGGACACCTACTGGGTAAGACTCCAGCGCTCGGCTGTACCAGGTGCTTGCTCGGGACATTCGGAAAGCCAGCCTGTGTTTGTGATCATACTCTTAGTGCCACATTGGCATCTCCCGACTGGCTGTGCTAGTGGCTGGCTGTGTGGTTCATATTTCATGGGCTCACACACACCTCTGCACACAGGGTACTCACCACCAGCACAGAAGCACAGGGTGGGCTGGGCTGGGAGGAACTGCAAAGGTCATCTCTTTCCAGTGCCACAGCAGCTCTGCATGTCTGCTGCTGAATTGGCCATGCTCAGAAGCTAAACCCAGCTATCCCAGTCCCTCTGATGTCTGAGGAGCAGCTGGAATGCCAGGGGGGTGATTTTCTGCCAAATTTAATGCAAAAATATAGTGGGTTTACTCTTAACGTGCCACTTCCACTGGGAGTTTATAAAATATTTCCCACAGTTGCTTTTGGGATCGTAGTGACATAATTAACCAGCATTTAAATGATTGAATCAGGATTTGATGTGAAACTATTTTCATGTGGCATTAGATACCTGAGAGTTTATCAGTTTTATCACAGAACATTAGGCTAGAAAATCATTATCTGAAATGAGCAAGCAAGTTACCATTTGGTACCGTGAAAGGATATGACATGGGTACAATGTTTCAATTGCATTTTCTCACTACTTTAACAGGTTACACTGATCTTTTGCAGGAAAGCAAAACTAAGTTGCAAAACATTAGACAAATTTACATCATAGGTAAGTTCATTTAAGATTAATCAACATCCATAAAGATACATCATGCATGAACACACATTCCCTTTTCTACAGATACATATGAGCAAAACCAAATCAGTACATGAGTGCATTTCCTTGCAGCATTTTTTAAAATATAGGGCTGAGCACTGAACAGTGATCCAGAGCACAATTTGCCCCCTCAGCTAAGAGGGGTTAGAAAAGTTTCTCCACTACTGAAGTACTTGTGCAGACCCCAGAGGGGATACTCAGAGAATATTCCACAGGAGTGCTCTGTCAGGGACATGTATTTGACCAGGCTCCACAGCAAGGTAAGTGGGGGTGAAAGAACAGAATATTGTTGAACAGCTTCTACTGGGCAGACTGAGGAAATAAAAAAACCCAACACCTCTACATAAAGTAAGACCTCCCCCCTCGCCTTTTTTTTTTCCCCAGGAGCCACTAAAAACATTCCACACATTACACAATTGGCCAACTCCACTAACACAACTTCCCAGGAACGAGGAGCAGCTCTTCACCCCCCACCCATTATTTACTCCGTTCCCAAAGCTCCTGTTTCACTGGTCAGTTTCTGACCGAAGAACTGCAAGGCAGGAAAGAAACGTGAGGAAGAACAGGCAACAGGAACGGGGACGGAGAAGATTTAAAGTAAGTTTTACACTGGACAAAGCAAAGGCACCGCCGAAACCCTCACATCTGGAAGCCAGCCGGGCAGGAGGCCAAATCTCCCCAACGTCCCCCACACCAGGAGCGGCTCTGAGGCCTCTGGGAAATCCAGCCCCTCTTTATGCCCCTCCCGACCCCATCCCGGGAAAGCTGTCCCATCCTGTGCTGCCCTGTGCTGGCCCAGCTGACCCTGTGCTGGCCTGTCCCTGTGCTGTCCCTGTCCCTGTCCCTGTGCTGTCACTGTCCCAGTCCCAGTCCCTGTCCCTGTCCCTGTCCCTGTCCCTGTCCCTGTGCTGTCCCGGTCCCAGTCCCTGTCCTGGTCCCGGTCCCTGTCCCTGTCCCTGTCCCTGTCCCTGTCCCTGTCCCTGTCCCTGTCCCTGTGCTGTCCCGGTCCCTGTCCCTGTCCCTGTCCCTGTCCCTGTCCCTGTCCCTGTCCCGGTCCCTGTCCCTGTCCCTGTCCCTGTCCCTGTGCTGTCCCTGTCCCTGTGCTGTCCCGGTCCCTGTCCCTGTCCCTGTCCCGGTCCCTGTCCCTGTCCCTGTCCCTGTCCCTGTCCCTGTCCCTGTGCTGTCCCGGTCCCAGTCCCAGTCCCTGTCCCTGTCCCTGTCCCTGTCCCGGTCCCTGTCCCAGTCCCTGTCCCTGTCCCTGTCCCTGTCCCTGTCCCGGTCCCTGTCCCTGTCCCTGTCCCTGTCCCTGTGCTGTCCCGGTCCCAGTCCCTGTCCCTGTCCCTGTCCCTGTCCCTGTCCCTGTCCCTGTCCCAGTCCCTGTCCCTGTCCCTGTCCCTGTCCCGGTCCCTGTCCCTGTCCCAGTCCCGGTCCCTGTCCCTGTCCCTGTCCCTGTCCCTGTCCCAGTCCCGGTCCCTGTCCCTGTCCCTGTCCCAGTCCCTGTCCCCGTCCCTGTCCCGGTCCCGGTCCCTGTGCCGGCGCTCCCGGAGCTCAGGCAGCGCGGCGGGCAGCCCCGGGAGGCGGCGCGGGGCCCTGCAGGAGCGGCGCCGGCCGCCGTGAGGGCGGAGGGGAGCGCCGCCCCTTCCTGCTGCAGCCATGGCCCTGCAGGGGGCGCTGCGCCGCGTGGCGGCGGCCTGGGGGGGGCGGTGAGTGCGGGCCGGGGGCACCGGACCGGCACCGGGAGCGGGAATGGGACTGGGATAAGGATCGGGACACGGACAGAGATAGGCATCGGGACCGGGATAAGGATCGGGACACGGACAGAGATCGGGACCCGGACTGGGATCGGGACAAGGACACGGTCTGGAGCAGGGACTGGGATCGGGACTGGGACTGAGACAGGGATAAGGATCGGCATCAGGACACGGACAGAGATAGGGATCGGGACCGGGACCGGGACTGGGATTCGGGTCGGAACAGGGACCGGGACAGGGACAAGGACAGGGATCGGGATCGGGACTGGGAGAGCGACAGCGTTCGGGATCAGGATGAGGACAGGGATCGCGATCTGGACCGCGACTGGGATTAGGGTCGGGACAGGGACAGGGACCGGGACCGGAACAAGGACCGGGTCCGGCCTCGGGACTGGGAGAGCGACAGGGGTCGGGATCAGGATGAGGGCAGGGACCAGGATGAGGGCAGGGCTCGGGAGCGGGGCGGGGTGCCGGGTGCCGGGCCCGCGGCAGCCAGGCGGGGAGCGCGGAGCGCGGGTGTCGCACGCGGGTGTGTGGCTGTCACCGGTGTCGCGGGTGTCACACGCGGGTGTGTGGCTGTCACCGGCGGCGCGGTGTCGCGGGTGTCACACGCGGGTGTGTGGCTGTCACCGGTGTCGCGGGTGTCACACGCGGGTGTGTGGCTGTCACCGGCGGCGCGGTGTCGCGGGTGTCACACGCGGGTGTGTGGCTGTCACCGGCGGCGCGGTGTCGCGGGTGTCACACGCGGGTGTGTGGCTGTCACCGGCGCGGTGTCGCGGGTGTCACACGCGGGTGTGTGGCTGTCACCGGCGGCGCGGTGTCGCGGGTGTCACACGCGGGTGTGTGGCTGTCACGGGCGGCGCGGTGTCGCGGGTGTCACACGCGGTGTGTGGCTGTCACCGGCGCGGTGTCGCGGGTGTCACACGCGGGTGTGTGGCTGTCACCGGCGCGGTGTCGCGGGTGTCACACGCGGTGTGTGGCTGTCACCGGCGGCGCGCAGCGTTTCCCGTGTAACGGCCCCGCCGGGCTGTTCGCGGCCGCAGCCATGCCGCTGCTCCCCTTCCCTGCAGGCACACGAGAAGCGGGGTGGCTGCAGATGTTGCAGCTCAAGTGAACTCTCATGGAGAAGTCAGTGAAATACCGAAAGCAAACAGGGCAATGTGGCGATTCTTTGAAAGCTCGAAGATCTGACTGTCATTTCTTTTTAGTTCTAGAATGGGGAACAGCCAGACCGCTTCTGTAGGATTGTCTAATGATGCTGCTGTCAATCAAATACAGGTAGCATTATTTATGTTGCTTTTGCTGATTTTCAGCATTTCTAAAAGCTTGTTAATTCAAACCTTTTTTTATTTACACAAAGAAATACTGTAAATAGTTCTGCCTGTCGAACCTGTTCCTATGTTCATTGTGGTTATCAAGCCATGCTGGTAGTTTTGTTTATCCACAGCCCTGGAACCTGATCTTCCTAGGCTGCACCCATTTTATGTATTTTTATTAGATCTCTACTCAAATCAGTGCTGCTGTCGACATTGGGACCTTGTAAAATTACTGATATCGAGTAAAGTTAAATATTTTAGAAGTTGTGTTTTTTTATAAATTTACTGATAGTTAATGATAGCCTGAAATCCCCTTGAATTTACAGTAAAGTGATAAGGGTGTATCTTCCACCCACTGCTTTTGGTCACTGTGCCTGCCACTGGCACATCCCCAGTGCCTTACAGACAGAGAAAACTGTCCTGAACAATGTAAGGGGACAAAAGGAGTTGGGCAGACTGCAGAGCAGAGTTGTACCACACACTCCACCATCCCTGTGCTCAGTTTGGAGCCAGATGCAGCTCCAACCTGCCTTCAGAGGTGTCTGCAGAGATTTTCCTGTGTTTGCTACTCTGACAGCAACTTTTTAACTTCTGTATTACTTTCCTGACTGTTCAATAGTGTTCTAAGTGCATTGGCTTGAAGCTCGCTGACTTTTAACTTTCTTTTGAGCACACAGGACATTATTTCACACAACTGTGTGGTGATTTTCTCTAAAACAACATGCCCATACTGCAAAATGGCAAAAAACCTCTTTGATGGTTTGAATGTGAATTACACAGCTGTGGAACTGGACGCAAATACAAATGGAAGGCAGTTCCAAGACGTTCTGGAACAGATGACTGGTGGCAGAACAGTGAGTATATTCTCTTATACTTAACAAGTAACAACTTGGGCTACACACATCACTCTTGGGTTATAGCCATAGCAAGTCCTTAATTGTTTTGAGACAGGTAAATTTGGGATACAAGCTCCTAAATTAAATACTGCAGGAGGTCTCTTCTTCTAGAACCCCTCTGGCTATCGCTCAGAGCTGATCTTTGCCATACTGACACTGAAATAATTGAAGTATCAAAGTCATTTTTCATCTGTATATTTAAACCGTTGTGTTTAACACCTTTATTTTATTTTACATAGTCTCACTTGACTCAATTATTGGAATTTATTACAATCATCCACACAGTGACTTCATCCCACTTTTGAGGGCCACATGAAGTTTCCCATCTCTGTAAATATTGTGGACAAGTATGGGTTGTACACTAATATTATACACACATGTAGATGAACGCAATAATTGTGTGTACTGGAGTCCACATGGGCTTGCCTGAATGTTTACCTTTTCTCCAAGAGGTAACTAATGCAACTTTTGTTTTCTTGATAGGTCCCAAGAGTGTTTATCAATGGGACTTGTGTTGGAGGTGCAACAGATACTCAAAAGCTTCATGAGGAAGGCAAACTGCTTCCTTTAATTCATCAGTGTCAAATGAAAGCAAATTACTGAGCAACGATCTCTAGCTTAGCTTTGTCTTCCTTTGTATCAACAGAATTTCAGATGAAATCAGAAGATCACAGACACAGCACAAGCTGCACTCAACAACCTCCAGCCATGGCTTTCTGAATTACAGATCACTCTGACAGACTTTATGGACTTGGCAAATTACTTGGTGTCCTTGCCTCAGCTTTCTCACCACCCTGATGCTCATTAGCAAACGTTATCTAACTCTGGGGGCTCTCAGTGAGACAGTGATGTCATTTCATGGTGCTTACATCCTGCTCCAGGGAAGCCAGGGTCTGCAAAAACAATCCTGTGGGTTATGCTGCACATTAGTTTGCTTTCTAGCTTTTTCTCAATAAATTGTCAGTTTTATTTAATGGTTTCTTTAAATATAATTCTTCTCTGTCAAACTGAAATGTAAAGCAAACCCAGTTTGTAGTGATATTGGTGTGTGCATGTCTGCCTCTCCTGTATTCCAGTGCCTGATCACCCAGCTCCCAAATCGTGTGTCCAATGGAACAGAAAAGGGAATAAAGATTCTGGCAGCTTTAGAGAGTGACAGCTTTCATCTTTACTCTGCACTGTGAGGTATCAGTCTGTACTGCCACTCAGGAATGTCCTTCCAGGGGGGCCAGGCAGCTCGGGCACTCAGCTGCAGCTGCAGCCTGTGGTACAACCGATCCAACAACAGCATGAAACAAAGAGCAAGTGAAGCAGGTCTAATATGCATAGAGTTTATTTAGTACTTAAATTCTACAGTCAGAATGCAGTTTACTAGCCATTTTAACTTTCAGTTAAATGTCTAAAGGAAATGACTAAAATTCCATCGTTTCAGTACAATGTACATCCAAAGCCAGACCAGGCAATGCCAAGACTCTTGGTTATTTCAAGGAAGTTCATATGCAAGTAGAAAATTATATCCCATTCTTCAGTTAAAGGGACCTTTACACAACTAAAGGTGCACATATTAGAATAAGAACATTAGTCAATTAATTTTGTACTCACTTTTTATGAATTAAGACTTCTGTTATTTCCATTGCTTTCAGCACTGCATGTAACTAAGCTACTTTTTCCCCTTATGGGAAAAAAACATCAATCTTTAATTCCAGCTAACTAGGACGGCAAGAGTATCATTTAAACTTGACAGCTTCATTTTTGTGATGCAGGTTTGACCTAAGTTTAAACTGCATAATTTGTAGAAAGTCTTTAGTATACAGTTGCCTGCATTGTGCATCTTTAATATGTAATCAGCTAATTCAACACATTGACCTTGATTCATTTTAATTATTGCAGTTTACTGTGTTAATTATTTACTGTTTACTGTGTTGTGCTAGGACACAGTCATCAAGGTAAACACACAGATGTGCATCTCTGAATTTACACTTAATAAAGCAATTCATTTTGCACAGTCATATAAGAATACCAAGTATTCTTTTTCTCTGTGTAGAATTGTTTAGCCAGCGATGTTTTTACCAGAAGCTTAACAGTAAATTTGTCCCCAAAGCTGAAAAACCCATCATGTACAAATAATAACAATAGTATGCAAAGGAATTTTTCAAAGACCTTTTCATTTTGTTCCCTGTTTAGAGGCTTGGTTTTTTAACCAGTAGTCTAAAATAACCCTTTGAGTTCCAAGTTCTGGAAATCCCAGGGCATTGTCACTTAAGGCAAATTCTCTTGCAGCCTTTGAAAGAAGCTGTGTGCCTGCAGATCCAAGTGAGTGCCCCATCATTAAACAGGATCTAGCTTAAGGCACTCAAAGGGTTAATTATGTTTCTTTTTAACCATATTAAGGCTCCCCATCCAAACATTTTTTTTTCGTTGTGTACATTTTCACAGAAAGTAGCAGCAAGACAGTGCCTTTGTTACTGGATGGCACAAAGCCATGTTATGCTTAAGTTAATTAAACATGATATGGCAGTTAAAGTGTGGTTCTAATCTAGGGGAAAAAAAAAAAAAACACCAAAATTAAGAACCTCAAAAATAGTAATTTAAAATTTCCTTTTTTTCCCCCCAGCATTGTCTCCAGGACAAAGCTGTTTATCTTAAAATATGCTTGTCCTGGGATCTAAATATTGAAATTTATCCACTAGAAGATATGGATACCTGCTCATCCATCTTAAATCCCAAGCTTCTAAGAAGCAAAAGAAGCTGGAAACAAACACTGAATTATTTAATGAAGCACACAGAGCTGTGAATGTGCCCATGTGTTGCTTTTTAAATACAGAATTATTTTTAAAGAGTAGAACTGCACTTTTACAGGAGAATGAAAAGTTATTTTGTTTGTAACTAGTTGTGCTTAACTCTTAAGCTGGTAACGTTAGGAAAGCAGCTACTTATATTCATTATTTGTTAATGAAGCATTTGTAAAAGTTCTCAACATACCACATATATATGCAAATATATATATTTAAACTTAAATTCAGAATGCAGAAATACCTAAAGAAACCACGCTTTGCGGTATCAGAATCATAAATCCAGATATGTAAGCACACATATTTAAAGACACCATAGCTTCTGCTGAAATTAGCTTATCTTTTATGATTTCCCTCAGGGCAGCATATGCATGAAACACTGTCCTGCTCAGTGTTTTACCTTTTCCCCAGAACTCTTGCTCAGCCATTTGTACACTCCACTGTCATGGTAAGATGAAACATCTCTACCATTTCAGCAATAAAGTCATTAGAACAGCTGCTTACAGCAGCATATCTGTGCACTGCAAACCACTGCAGACAGCAAAATAAACCTAGAAACTGGTGGAATTTCATAGAAACTAAATAAAAGGATTAAAAGCACAAGAAAGACAAATGATTCTTTACTTAGGTTTACTTCTATAGGCTATTCTTTGAAGACTTTCTCTAGTCAATACTGCAAAGAAGCTGCCTTTTTATTCAGAGTATTAATTTAAATGTTTTCCTAATTCTGCATGACAGCAACTTGATACTGTTTAAAAGAATGAAGAGTTTCAAATCACTGAACCAATTCTAGAAAAAAAGCTTTACATATGAAAAGCCAATTGTAATTGTTACTTTTTTCAAATAAAGCCATTCACAGGCAGATGTTGGATTTTTGTAATAAATAAGGTATACTTTTGTAACTGATTTTTACACAGAGTTTTACTAAAAAATCTGACAGATACACAACAAAATTAGATGTTTTGTGAGAGATTTATATAATTAAAGAACAGGAAAAAGTATTCATTATTAAAAACGTGAAATACTATGCCATCAGTTCTGGTGCAGGGAGCTAAGTCAGCACACTCTGTGACAACAAGAAGGCAGAAGAACAGAGGCAAAAATAAAAAAAAAAGGAATGGATGAGAGCTTGTGAAAAAAGATTCAAGTATAGGCCTGAGGTGACAAGATGAAAATGGAGAAAAAAACCCAACACTAACAGAGAAAAGGGGACAGCAAAACAAGAAGAAACAAAACAAATGGAACCAAAACTAAAGCTTCTGTTATGGTGCCTGTGAGCTCGCGACAGGGTTAAGCAGTATTTGCAATTCAGACAAATATTTTCATAGTGTTTTTACAGTCAGAGCCACTACTAAAATACATTTCCCAAACTGCTGATGTGTTTTTAAGCCAAGAATATGTACTTTGTTGAATAGCCTTTTAAAGCCATACCCGTTTATGGGCATCAGGTAACATCAGCAATGTGAAAAAACAACATAAACTTCCTTAAGACTTGTGTTTAACAAACAGGTTTAACAGTGGTTTTAAGCAGCAAGGTATTTTAGTGTCAGTTATGAGCAGCCCTCACAGAGTGGGCATTTAGACTGGCCCTGCTGACTTCAGAACTACACCTACCTTTAGACTTCTCTTTGTTGAAACACAGAGGACTGCAATCTAATTCTACAAGCACCTCAAACTCTCCTACTGTTTGCTCCAGGTCTAAAATCCCTGACATGAAATTCTATTTCTTGGCAAAATTATTATTGTCATTATTGAATTTATTACACAATGCTGATGTGCTCACTGCATTATTTTTAAAAACTCAAGAGCCTCCTGCCCTCTCCACATCATTGATTGTGTCCCTTCCATGAAAAAACCTGACCTTGGATGTTCATTCCATACAGGAGAAATGTTTCACTTCTGCTGTGCTTCCAACCATGACATGCTTTTCTTCTTTCATCAAGCTAAAGTGCCTGAACATTACAGTGTTCAACACAATAGTCTAATGCTGCACAGCTGTCAAGGGGGTCACAGAGAAATGGCAGTCAAACTGAAACCAGTTAACTGTTAGGTATCAGGAAACCTGCATTTGCCTGGTCTACAGTTGCACTGTGCATTTAGACCTTTTTTCATTCAGCATTTTGAGTAAAATTAACTAGCTTTAAACTTGTCCCTGCTCAATGTTTACTGATAAACTACAGTGCACAATTATAGCCCCTTTTCTGCTTTTCCAGTCAGTGTTCCTCCAATGCAAAGACCACTACTAATTTGAAAGTCTCCTTTTTGGTGAAAGGATAGATTGTTTATTGTACACTGAACTGAAGCTTAAGCTTAGAAATTTTGTCTTAGCTCACTTTTTAATTTTTTTTTCAAGCATTACAGTAATTATTGCCTCTTTACATGTCTAGAGTTGTTTTGGAAATTACCAGTGTAATAACTAAAGACTAGAAATGGGCCAAATGCATGTTATGGCAAGTGAGTCATGCTGTCCCCTAAAATTCAGTGTATGGGCAGATAAAAAAGATCCATTCTATGGACAAGGAATATGCAGCATCATTCTTCCATGCCCCTTACTAGAAGAGAATGGCAAAACCAGAAAGACACTCCCAGAAACAAAGGTCCACATACAACAAAATTTCAGCTGTCAGCATTTACTTCAGTGTCCTCTCTCTGTGCAAATCTTGAAGGGGGAGCAGATGGCAACATGGTCCCATCAGTGCTGGTTTTACATCACATAAACCACTGACAAGGTTTTTAGTCCAGAGACACCATAAATGTTTAGGAGCATATTCTGTACCCCAGCAGGGATGACTACCTTTTATCATTGGTCACAGCTACCCAGTGTCAACAGACAGAGGGATCTACAATTTCTATCACTCCTACTGAAAAGTCCATCTTTACCTCCACACTCTAGTTCAAGGAATTGCATTTTAAACTGGACTGCTTCCAAAGATGCAACACCACTATAACCATACAGTCAATCTGTTAGTAACTACTCTAATTTTTATTTGCAATAAATTTACTTGAAAGTTACTTGAAACACCTGTTTTAAGTTTTCATTTTATATTTAGTCCAAAATATTTCCTATTACTTCACAAATACTACTGCAAATAAGAAAAAAGTACTTGCAAAAGATACTCATCTATCAGTTATTTCTGACATCTCTAGCTTACAAGGAAACACCCAATCAGATGTTTGACTATTGTGTCATTTAAAATGCATTACTACCAACCCCAACCCCAAAACACCAGTGCATTTACTTGAAATAATTATTAACATGTACTGAGCAAATGAGTTTACTCCCCATATTCATGGTGTTTTGTTTAGAAGCTGAAAACGACAAACAATTTTTCATGAGAAATGGCTGGTTTTCTTTTTGCAAACCCCAAAGTGCTGTGTCTTAGCTTTTGTAGGAACACTTGGTTTGTTCTAGAACTCACCTGAGGAGCTGGTGGCAGTCCTGTGTCTCCAAGCATTCTGTCAGAGCTGTTCTGTGAGAGCAGTGATAATTGAGGAGTGACTGAATTCATGTTGGCTGAAAGGCAACACTCTACCCAGCAGTTCCTTTAGCCCTGCTTTATGTCAGGAGAGGCTTCCCTCACTGGATTGATTATGCATTAAGGGAGAGTGTTAAGTAAGTAGCAGAATACCTTCAGTAACCTTTAACATCCTATTTTAGCACCAAAAGAGATATCCTGGCTACAGAATGCAAGCTTTGAATTTATAATCACTAGGAATGAGGCATAATGAAAAGTGTTACAAGTACCAAAAGTATAGTAGGAACTTCAACTTTACATTTAAAAGCTTGGGTTTTAGGCAGAAAAATATGGTCTTATGTGTCATTTACCACTAACACTAAACGTGTTATTTTTATAAATCATAATTACTTTCAAATTAACATCAAATTTGCTCTTTAAAACAGTCTGCATTAGCATAAAAGAGGATGAAATACATATGTTTTAGAGGAAGTTGTAAAAGCATCACTAAAAAACCTTTCAAATCTTGTAAGACTGATCTACTAAAGAGATCTTTTAACTTCCCCCTTATACATACATATAGAAAACACAGAATTAAATACATATACACACAAATTGCTATCAATTTCTGTTCCAAAGTGGTAGAATACTCACTGGCTTTCTCCTTGCCACACTCTTAGTATCAGAGTAAAAACAAAAAATTAAAAATAAAGAATCCAGTTTCAATCACTTCCTAAACAAGATTTTGTGAACACGAATGAGGCAACTGTACAGTTCATAAAAGCTTTTAAGAATTGGTCACTATAAACTGGAGGTAGTTTTGAAATATGTTAGCTTGAATTAATTTATGAAATCAGAAGTAACACTAATCTACAAAAAGATTTAAAAAAAATGAAATACTCTCCTGTTAGGAAGATTGTTTCTGAGTCATTGAATACATTCTTTTGAAAAAAAAAAAAAAAAAAAAAAAAAAGTAGCTTTTTGTTTCTGGTTGTTCCCACTCAGCTTTGCTGAGTAGGCCAAGACACATGCACTTGTTAATCTTGCTCACTGAAGGTGTGCTGATGCTTCTTGAAGTTGTGACAAGGACTGAATGTGACATCCCAGTCATTTCCAAGGTCTTTTTCTACTAAAACCAGTTTTTAGAACTTTCTGTAAAGCATTTTTAATTCTAAACTAGTGCTTCTGAAATGGTATTGTGCAGAAACTGCCCCTCAATTTATCTAAAGATATATTTCTTCCTGAAAACCCAGATGATAATCCAGAGAGAGAAAAAGATTAGCATGAGCTCTTGCACTTTCAGTCTTAGCAGTATAAAATGTCCCTGGGTAACTTTTACACTGTATCACAGTCACATGGTCTCAATACATACCAGAAAAAACTTCTTTTGAAGATTTTAACCATAGCCATGGAAACCATTGAACATTACTAACACTTAAAATACAAAGATTTAAAAAAGCCCAAAGAAAAGTCCCTCTCAATGAAGTTGCTGGTAAACTGCCATTATTAAAAATACTAAGCCCATTTGTTTCCAGCTCCATTCTAAAAGTAATTCATTAATTTATTCTTGCAAATAAGCATTCCACAGCAATGGGGGAAATTAAAAATCTCTCCATATTTATAGTCTACTATAAATGAAATTAAATTATATACTATGTAACCCTGTAACCACTTTTAGCAAACTTCTCACTGTTATTCTAAATTGTGTGAAACAGGAAAAATAAAAAAAGAGATTCCTCATCCACTTTTCTTGTTTCCCCTTCACAAAAAGTTAATAAAAATCACAAAATCGTGAGGGTTGGAAAAGAGCTCTTAAGATCAAGTCCAACCATCAACCCAGCACTGCCAGGTCCACCACTGAGCCATGTCCCTAAGCACCAGATCCACGTGGTTTTGGAACACTTCCAGGGATGATGATTCCACCACCTCCCTGGGCAGCCTGTTCCAATTCTTGGCTGCAAACAGGATTTGAGGTTCAGCCTCACCAGTGCCAAGTAAAGAGGAACAACCCCTTCCCTGGTCCTGCTGCCACTCTTTCTGATCCAAGCCACGATGCCCTTGGCCTTCTTGCCCACCTGGGCACAGCTGGCTCTTGTTCACCCACTCTGGACCAGCATCCCCAGGTCCTTTTCCACTGGGCAGCTTTCCAGCCACTCTGCCCCAGCCTGGAGCATTACATGGGATTGTTGTAACCCAAAGGCAGGACCCAGCACTTGGCCTCAGTCCATGGATCCAGCCTGTCCAGATCCCTCTGCAGAGCCTTCCTGCCCTCCAGCAGATCAACCTGGTGCCCTCTGCAAACTGACTGAGGGTGCCCTCGACCCCCTTGTCCAAATCAGCCATAAAGATACTGAACAGGACTGGCCCCAACAGTGAGCCCTGCAGAGCAGCACTGGTGAGCAGCCAGCAGCAGGATGTGACTCAGTCACCACCACTCTGTGCCCAGCTGTCCAGCCAGTTTTTTAGCCAGCAAAGAGTACACCTGTCCAAGCCACGGGCTCCTATCTTCTCCAGGAGAATGCTGTGAGAAACAGTGTCCAAGGTTTTGCTGAAGCCCAGGTAGACCACATCCACAGCCTCTACCTCATCCACTAGGGAGGTCACCATTCACAGTAGATCAGGTTGGTCAGGCAGAACCTGCCTCTCATAAAGCCACGCTGGCTGGGCCTGGTCCCTGGCTCTCCTGCACGTGCTGTGTGATCAAGACAATCTGTTCCATAACCTTCCTTGGCACTGAGGTCAGGCTGACAGGCCTGTGGTTTTCTGGATCCTCCTTCTGGCCCTTCTGCTCAATGGGTGCCACACTGGCCAACCTCCAGTCACCTTGAGACCTCCCTGGCTAGCCAGGATTGATGATAAATGGCGGAGAGCAGCTTGGGTGGATTCCATCTGACCCCAGGGACCTTTGAACACTTAAGTGGAGCAGTAGGTCACTGTTTCCTCCTGAATTACAGGGACCTCATTTTGTTCCTTGTCTCTGTCTTCCCAAGGATAACTGGTCTGACTATTAAAGACTGAGGCAAAGAAGGCATCAAGTACCTCAGCCTTTTTCCCATCCTTTGTGGCAATGCTTCCCCTCACATGCAATAAAGGATGGAGGTTCTCTCCTTGGCTCTCCTTTTGTTGCTGATGTATTTGTAAAAACACTTTTTGTTATCTATTTCGGCAGTGGCCAAATTAATTTCTAGCTGGGGTTTCACTTTCTAACCTTCCTGCATAACCTAACAAGAGCATCCTACCCCTTCTTCCAAAGGTCTTTTTTCCCTGAGTTCCCGTGACAGCTCCCTGTTCAACCAGCCTTCCCCAGTGGCTCATCTTTCAGCACATGAGGACAGCCTGTTCCTCCATCTTTAAGATCCTTGAAGAATGTCCAGCCTTCCTGGACCCCTTTTCATTCAGGATTGTTTGAAATCAATTTTTTCTCAGCCCTAAAAGGCCAAGGTCTGGCCTCTAGGGCTCCTCAGCTTCCTCTACACCCCCCTCAATGACTCCAAGGTGGTGCTCAGGGCTCTGGAGGTGATCCATCTGCTTCCTGGTGCTGCTGCTGAAGTCCTGGGGGACAGGAAGTTGGCCATCCTGCAGTACAACCTGCTCCTGTGGCTGATGGAGGCAGCATGTCCTTAGCAGGTGCTGGGTCTGCTGCTGCAGCAGGGGTACCTGCAGCACAAGAACTCCAAAGTCCATGAGGAGCTGGACAACACTGTGGCCCTCTTCACTTAGCCTGCTGAGGAGCTGGATGTGGCCAAGCTGGTGTCTGGGCTGACTCCAGCACTGGTGGAGAGCAAGAGCAGGGTCCAGCATGCTGACACGAAGTGTTTGCTGTTGTGGTGTCTTCTTCAGGTCCAGGCAAAGCCACCCGTCTCCTCAAGGCAGTGGATGCTGTGGAGCTTGAGGACAACAGGGGTGGGGTGATTCATGTGGTGCAGGCCAGGCTAGCCAGGAAGACTTTGGTGAAGCTCAGGGACCGAGGGTTTGTAAAGTACACTGTGGTCCTGCCATCATCCCATCATAACAGGGGGTCCTGTTTACCCCCAGGACAGATCCAGAGTGGCTGTTGCTGGGCCACAGGACTCAGAGTACAGTTCCTGTGCTTCTCACACAAGGGATGATGCTCTTTGCAGCTCCAGCTCACACAGAGCCCAGGCTGGTCAGGGAATGAAGTCCACCTAGAGTTTTGAGTGTGTGTACAGGAAGAAACCGACAGCCTTGGGAAAAGGAGCGTGCAGGATACAAGGAAGGCGGCTGAGGAGTGGAGATGCCTTTCTGAAGGAGCAGGGCTGCCAGCGGTGCTGCAGGACTCTGAAGGGCGATGTGACTGCACTGCCAGCCATTACAGCAGTGTCCAAATGCACAGTGTGCTGCTGCATGGCGCCACGTCCCACGGTGACAGCGGTGACATGGGGCTGCCACCTCCAATGGCAGGGGTATCATTGGCTACTGACAGTTAGTTAGACACCAGAGATGCAAGCGCTGAGTTTCTCTGAATCTGTTAGATTTGCATGAGACTGAAGTTCTGTTCAACCTTACAAACACCTTAGTGAGAAGCTCTAGTCAGAGATGCTTGAAGTGCCACCACCTCCCGTAACATTCTGATATGTATACAATATGCCATAAGCTAATAAAGTATATTTAGCTGGGAGTTCCCAGGGTGAAATCTGTTGCCAGCAATGGACTCACTGGGAAGAGCAGATGCCTAAAAAACTTAAATCAAATCCAGAGTGAAGTTTCGAAGGACATCCAAAGCTCCTGTATCGAAGCCGCAGATATCCAACATGCCTCTGTCATCCGGGTCCGCGATCGTAAAACCATGGGAGGTCATTCCACAAACAACCAGCTTAGCAGGAATACCCATTTTCTACAGGAAGGAGAGCAAAAAATATCAGAAAACATCTAGAGTAAAACATGCACATATGCAGTAACTTAAACACACCAGAGGGCCAAATCTCGCTTGCATAAGCCACTGTCTGAAGAGCTGTACTGACAGAAATGAGGGATGCCAGAATGAGAACTGCAGGATGCCTGTCAACACTGGAATGGCAGCTAACCTCAACTAAGGAAACCAAATGAAAGATTTTTGGTATTCATTTCAACTGGGTGGAAACTATGTAATGATTGAAGTCCATACACCCATGCCTGACAAACATATTTTTGGTAGTTTAAAAAATAGTTTCTCTAAAGCATAAAGGACTGTTTGCTGAATAAATAAGGGTTTCCAATAGCAATGTGCTTGGAGAAGGTATTTTTCTCTGTTCTATTGTAAAATTATGAAGCTGTACAGCTTAGAGCAGTTCCTTTAAAACACAATAGGCTTTCTTCACAAGATACTGTCATCTCATCCTCTTGACACTAATCTTCATTACTTCATTGAAATTTTTTGACATCTACTGCAGACACCAAAGTTGAATTTAATTCTGAGAGTCAAACATCATTCTGTAACAACTATAAAAACTTACACCATCAATTATATACAGGAGACATAGAAATTCATGCAGTCCCTGAGTAACAAAATTTCATGAACATTACAGCACACCAAGCAGGGCAGGCTAATTACAAACTCTTTTAGCAATTCTGTGGTTTTAAATATGCACAATTAGTGCAATATGTGCACTAATTCTGCCTAACTGCAGGATTGCTAAGTTTTTAACAATATATAATTATTTACTGAAGAAAGCCACAACCAGTCCGATCTCTAGAAGAATTTTAGCGCTGGTAATTACTTTGTACAGTATTTATTAACAATAAACAGTCAGAAGCATAGTTACCTCTCTGTACTCTCTAAGGGCCATTGCAGGAGGAGTATTCCCAGCAAAGGTCTCGTTATCAGTTAATACAATGAAGACATCAGCAGCTGTCTGAGTTTTTTGAGCCCATATCATTGGAAGGGAACAATCAGTGGTACCCACTGGAATCTTATTGAGAAAAAAATAAATATACATGGAACACATTAATACAGAAATTAACAAACCATGGAAAAATTACTTTTGATGTAAGCTTCATGTCTTACAATGTGTTACTACACAAAGAGGCTTTTCTTTTGTTAAACTTGTTCATTTTATCTCAGTTTGTACAGTTTTTTTTTTTTTTTAATTTTTTAAAATATTCTTTTCAAGCTAACTCATTGTGACCTAGCACTGGCATTCTAAATTGCAATGTTTAATATCCAGCAAATGAAATAACAACATTTGCTGGGCTTTCTCTAAATAAAATGCACCCAAAAAATCCAATCTTGTGCTAGAGCTATACAGATTAAACAAGGTAGTAGAATTGATTACAAAGAAAATACAATGTAACTGCTGAGACTTTTTTTTTACATACTTCATACATTTTCACTAAAACTTGAGGTAAGGTCATGTCAGCCGTCACTGGACACGGGACCATGTCATGTGAAAAGGCAACAATTTGGGAATCCTTCTCAGTCCGTGCTGCAACCTGAGAAAGAGTGAGACAAAAATAATTCAGTTACATTACTCTGAATTTTTAATGTCTGAACTGAGCCATTCCCTACCACACAGCATGACAAATGCTTTTGTATTTAAATCATCATAGCTGCTCATAAACAGTAATGGTTCACTCTACACTTCAAATATTCTCTAATATCACTGCAAATAAACACTGCAAAAAGAGCTGAACAACTGCTCTAATTACTGTAACTAATGATACTTTCATTTTTCTTGCCTCCCCTCTGGCATAAAACCTTGACCATTTTTAAGGGCCAACAAAAGTTCAACTCCTCTGCAATAAAAGAATACAACACTAGAAGCTTTAGAATACTAAACTGAGGGGAAAGCAATTGTGAATAAAGGCCACATTGACAACTCAGACAGACATAACAATGATCCCGATATTTCTTAATCTCATCTGTTTTTTTCCATGCATGCTTCTGAAAAAATTAAAACGCGTAGGATAAAGTTATCAGTTCTTACTTATAGTAAACCATTTTATTATGGCTAAGATAAGTGAAAAACCTGCTCTGACCACTTTGATTCACAACAGAAATCAACTTCTTCACACTGATGTTTCTGAATACGGTTGCTAGTAGCTTTCAGCAATGAGGCACAAAGTCACACCTTCTGTACCCAAAATATATTATATGTAAGTTTCCTCTTGATTTCTAACCAGCTTTAGAGCACCCTTCTATCAAAAAAGCAATTCAAGCTGAAAACAGTTATAAATACAAGAAATTGAAAGCCTCACCATACACATTACTGCTGCAACTGTGCTGGCATTGAGCACACTGCCCAAAACCTTTTGTGTCATTGATGCACTAACATCAACTGCAATTACAATGCGTTTTCCTGTTGGCTCCACTGTCTGAAAGAATAAAAGACAAAAATATAATACATACACATAATTTCATTTCTTCTTAATTTCTGCTTTCACTCCTAAAGTGGGCGTTTTTTCCTCTTTCTGGGTAACATTAGGACAGTGCTGTTGCCAAAGTTTCAGAATTGTTACCCACCCCAGCAACTGTTCTTGATAAACTTTCAGAAAACACAGATTTCTTAAAAAGCTTAACAAATTGGAGAACTATTATTACCTTGAAAGCTTTGTAGAATGAAGCATCTAAAGCTTCTAAAATGTCTTCATCAGGACGCCACCAAAGCTTCCCTCTGTTTCCATGTCCAGCTTTGTAAGTTTCTAATGCAACCAAAATATGGAAGGGATGTATTCTACCCTACAGGCAGAAATCAAAAATAAGGATATGAAAATTTCATCTCCTTAAAAAAAGTAACAAACTAAATGTGAAAATAAGTTCCTACAAAAAAATCTCAGGTTTAGTATATGGTTACTTTATATTTGTTACATCTAAAGAGTTCATGCAGCCTTTACACAGCTGTTGGATGAACTGATACTCATGGGTTACTGATAATGGACCTCACTCCCACTCAAGAATCCTCTAATGAACACCAAATGGGATGCCATCACCAGAATTCTGGTAACATTTTGCAGCTCTGTGATTGTCCAGCACTATTTTCCATTACAGGCTTCCAGTAAAAGAAAGTCCCTGCCCAGCTGAAGAGAAAGGAGTTGACAAGGAAAAGAACCAACTTAAAACTCGCTTTATATACAAGATACACTAACACTGGACAAGAAACTATTTTTGGAACATAGCATTCATTTTTCTCATGCTATAAAACACTCCAAAGATTTTTTTTTTTTTTTTGCTTTCCATAGATAAACTTAACTTATATAACCCTATCAACATTTTGTTATTTTTATCCAAAAGGGGTGTTTCAGTCCTTAATCACTGCTAGCATCAAAACTCAGTAAATCTGAATGCCTGTGCATTGTCTATCTTCCATCAAGGTATTGCACCATGATCTTTGCTCTTCCTTCTCCAGGAAGGAACCAGAGAAAAGGAATTGCAGTAGGATGGGGAAAAATGGACTTTTGTTGTTGTGCCCAATTCAGCTCTGGTGCTGAAGAATTTAAGTGTCCTGATTTTCATCTTCCTAGCTCACAAAACTACTGCTCAAGACACTTGTCCTCTCTACCTTTCACTAAATGCCTGAAAATTTTATTCTTTCTTTGGGGAACTCTCTTTTCTCTCTTATTTTCCTCCTACTTTAATGGGCAATAATGCAATCAGGAAAGAGGAAAGTCTCCCTTCCAAACTACAAAGTACTCTTGTTTTATCCCTCATCTGCTATGCTATTTTCTTAAATCACTGAAAAATTACAAGATTCAGAAGAAATTAATGAACCCAACTAGCAAAGCTTGCCACAGCCCTCATTTAAGGAAAGATCCAATAGCTGCCAATACACTTATTTTATCAGAATGTTTCAGAAAGCAGGTGGGGAATCAAATGAGAAATTATAAACAGAAGTTTTACAATAAAGTTGCAGGCATTAAACTGCAGTTTTAAATAGAATAAACTAAACATCAAAAATTAAAATCCACAAAGTTATAAAGTTCTTACCTTTTTTGGCAGTTTCTCATTTCTCAGTTTTTCACATATTATTGACACTTCTGAACCTCGTGGTTCAAGCACTGAATTTGCTGCCAGCTTTCCCAAATTTCTCAACAGAACAGAAATAGGCATCTCCTTGAGTAATGCCTTCCAAACCTATGATGAAAGAGAAGGGAAACACAGAAAGATGAGATTCTCAAAGTACAAGAACTGTAATCTGTACATTTAATAAGTGTATTTTAAAATATATGTACAAATTATATTAAGATCTTAATCATTTT
Source organism: Vidua chalybeata (assembly GCF_026979565.1). Classification (NCBI taxonomy): domain Eukaryota; kingdom Metazoa; phylum Chordata; class Aves; order Passeriformes; family Viduidae; genus Vidua; species Vidua chalybeata. Next base: position 28,237,460 of record NC_071538.1, read on the forward strand.
AAATTAACTATTTGGGTAAACAACTTGAAAAACAGTGTAAAGGCAATTTTTAAAGAAATCTAGACTTAATGAACAGCATTACTCTATGGAGAATTCATACTTCTATGGAGATTTTACCTAAGGAAGTTTACCTACCTCTTTAGATTTCAGATGGTTTGTCAGGAGATGCTCTCTAACTAGACCATATTCCTCTATCAAATGAATAACTTCCAATTCATCTTTTGTGCGTTTTACTTTCTCCACAGCCTCCAGATACTTCAAGAGTTTTTCAGTCTCAGCAGAAACTGCTTTCTCTTTATAGGCTTCTTGGACATCTTTCCACCCCTTGGTAATATACTTAGTGACTATAGCAATTCCTGATGAAAAAGAAAACCATTTCTCAAGCAGGATTACCATCTGTATACTGGCATTTATCATTCTAGCATGCAAATTAATTAGCAGGTTTCATTCTCAGACCTGCCAAATACCTATTGAAAAGGTCAGCCACACACAGAGCAGTACTTTTAATTACTGAATTAATCTCATAAGTAAGGAGCTTCATGTATTTGCTACATTGCCCAGAGATGCTGTGGATGCTCCATCCCTGGAAGTGTTCAAGGCCAGGCTGGCTGGAACTCTGAGCAGCCTAGGCTAGTGGGAGGTGTCCCTGCCCATGGCAGGGGGGTTGGAACTGGATCATCTTTATGGTCCCTCCCAACCCAAATCATTCTATTATTTTAAGATTTGAAGTCAACAGATCTTCCCACATAACAAAAAAGTGTTATTTCATCATTTGCAAGCAAATAGGAACAAAATGAGGGAGTTGTGTTATTTTATCTTCTCTTGGTGTATGGGAGAAAAGAAAGAACAAACCCTGTTTACCTTGAAGATAAATAGGTCTGGTTTTGACATGATCACCCACATTTTTAAGATGCAATTTACAGGATATCCTCACAAAGAATTCATCTACAATGGCACTTGGGTTTCCAAAATACTTCCACAGTAAATATAAAAGGTTTAAAACAGTATTTTCAGGTAAATAAAAATTTATTACCTTCACTGGCAGGTTTTAGGTGGGACAACCTCAGAAGATCTTTATGAGACCAACCACTTCTTTGCTTATGTTTTGTAACTGCTAAAGCAAGAGCCATGCCATTCTTTCCATTGTACCAATCTGCAACAGCTTTCCTCAGAGCACGGCCCCACATGCCACATTTCATGCCCTCCTTCAGATCTTTTTTAAACTGGATGAAAGTAAAGAGATGGGTTGGTACGCAACACACCTCGGGGACAGCTTTAAACGCCGCTTGTTTTGTTTTGGCATCAGAACACTGCGAGCAAACTGCGAGGGCAAAGAGCAGGGGCTCCTGTTTTGCCGCTCTGCCCTCTTGACTAAATGCTTTTATTTCTTCAACGACTTCGCAGCCTCTGCCCTCTTCAATCAGCCTTAGCAAAGCTTCTGCGTTCTCAAAGCCCAGCTTCTGCTCCTTGACGTGGTACGTGCTGCCCTGGGAGCCGAAGCACAGGAAGCGCTGCAGGCGGGTGCTGTCGGTGAGGTGCCAGCCGGCAGCGCTGGCACAGCCCGGCTCCGGCGCCTCGCTCAGGGGCGGCGCTCGGCTCTCCGCTGCCTCCATCCTTCACGCTTCCAGGGGCTGCTGCAACGACAACACGTTTTACTAACTACTACGGCCGACAGCTCTTTTAGCAAAGTAAATACATCTTGTCTATAAGCTTGTAATCTTAAGTTTTCTTCCATGAATTTAATCACAGCGTACTCCAAGTGTGTGATAATACACATCATTTAGAGGAAAAGAAACAAAAAACTCTCTGAGTTATAATAGTGACTAACTTATTTCTTTAAAACCAACTCAGAAACTATTTAACCCCAAAAAGTGGTGCACAAAAACCATGTCGTGTTACAGCCTTTTGGCACTAATATATTATATCACTTTCTTAGGTAGGTTTTTATATTGCAGACTAAAAGGTTCAAAATTCAGATCTTGCCGTGCTCTATTTTGCTTAAGAATTGCTAATACCAACCAACTGAAGAAAAACAAGGCTAAAATGAACAACTAACACATGGAAAAACTGTTTAGTTAGAAGACTTTGTGAGAGTTTATATATGGTAGGTTTCAGTGAGGCTTAGACAATAGCTTTTTAATAACTGAGCAGCTCAAGAACAAATTATCTTTGCTACAAGCTCAAATGAGTGAGATCCATGAAAACAGGGACATTACAGATTCTGTACTGCTTTACATTTGAAGCAAAAATCAGCACAAAAATTCACAATCATTAAGGTATTTCTATTTATACACTCCTGAGCTGCAAGAGAGCTATAATATTTGTAGGGCAACACCACTGCTCCTACTTGGAGAACATCCAGTACAGCAAAATTCAAGCCATGACATTTAAAATGAAGCAAATGCAGGTGAAATTAAATTAGGAGGTTAAGGGTAAGAAAATTCCTCATCACCACTACCTACAAAACATTAATAGCACAATAATAAATTTAGTTTACTCAGTTCTCAGCAAACAATAAAATTACACTAAATAGCACCAAGAGCTCCTACTGAAAACCAAAAGGCAGAACCAATAATCCACTCCATCAAACTGCACAGAAATCTTAAAATTCAGGGATTAAAGTCTGAGCCCACATAAATGACATTCCAAAGATTTTCAATTTTCAAGAATTGCAGATATCTACTTTTGACTTTTTTTTGCTTGTTCAGAATATGAAGACAAATAAAAGTCATTTTGCTCCATTTACCAGGATAAGCTAGCATAAACAAATGTCACTAATGTAGACAGAGAGTTTCCCCCCTCCCAGTTTTGGTAAGTAACACTGATTGACAACTTCCCTACTTCTTTGACAGAGAATTTCCCTTTTTCTGCAAGCAACTAGAAATGCACCTTGCCTCTGATTTTGCATATCTGCACTAATCTGCACCCAGAATTAAACAGCAATCATCAGTGATCCCATTACATTCTACAAACTGATAAAATCATAAAAATAGAAGCCATATGCTGATGCCTTGTTTAAGAAAGCAGGTTTCATTGAAAATTAACTAAGAAATATTTTTCATTCTATTATTTAGAGCATCAGCACACAGCTAAAATTATATATTCTAACCATGTTTCCTGCCAAACCTATTTAAATACACATCATGGTTGAACTGACTTTTTCCTTGACATCTGAAGCATGCAAGTACACTGAAAATCACAAGGGTGGTATTCCCCATGCATGAATACCAGATCAGGACCTTTGCACGTCTAAATACATTTTATCTCAGTATAGTTCAATTAGCTTATGTCATTACACAGTCAATAATGTTTCATAATAAATACAGAAAACCCAAACAAAAAATCCTGAAATCACAGTAAGCATCCATTTAGTTATCAGAAAAAAAAATGGTACATGAAAGATACTGAGAAACACCATTATCTTGAAGGAAAAATAAGAATGGGAAGCATAAAGGATCACCCATGGACAAGAAGATCTCTATGTATATAGAATACTAAGAACGATTTCTTGCTGTAGCTTTCATAAAGGGAAAAGTGTAGAGGATATTTGTAGAGGGAAAACTCTTATGGATATTAACAATGGATAATTTTTATGTTCACTTTAGCATGGACCAGGCTATTCATGTACTCACAACATTGGCAAGAAGCATATACCTGCATCCATATGCTTCTGATACAAACCATAATAGAAAAGATAGTTGCAAATAGATTTTCTGACACTTAGCTCCTTAATTTGCTTTTTTAGGAATATGCTATAAGCTACAAACCCAGATTCTGTTACAATTTCCGACAACTGTCTAACACATATTGTAAATTCTTAAAAATAAACCTGTATTTTAAAAATTACTTTTGAAATCAACAACAGCTAATGCAAACCACCAATCTCACTACTAAACAGTCATAGCAAAAGCATCAGATTTACACTTCACCAGCAGCTACTGGAAAAGCACTTATTCACAGTTGAGCTGCTCAAGTAATTTTGGTAATTTCTAACCTTGTATTACATCCCAGCCTCACAAGTTCCCAGAGCTCTTCCCTCCCTTGGGCCCATCCCTCTCCTCTGCCCAGACCTCAAGCTTAATTTTTCATTTAACACTTGTACAACAGAGACATCTTTCACCCTAACAGGTGGATAAATGCAAATCCTCACTTAACATATGCTCTACTATAAGCCTACTCTTCACCTACTGAGCTGCAGCAGAAAACTTGACTTTAAAACACCTGTGGAGGATTTATCACCAATATTATGGCTCCACAAGCACTTTCAATTTCTGAACTAGGGGAATGCAAACAGCAATTCTTAGAAGTCCCAGACCAGGAGTTTTATAACAAAAATTGCTAAACTCCATGGCTGTACACTATCATCAATGAAAACTCACCATATTTCAAACATTATATAAATTTATAAGTAAAATAACACTTTAACTGCTCTGAAACAGTCTGTACACCAGTTATACATCTCCTAGTAAGCCAATATTTTTCTGTTGCTGTACCACAGTATTTAATTTGACATTAGTTTATTTCAAGGACTTTCCCAACTTGCCCTAGCTTTCCTAAGAAATAAAATATCTGACAAGTTTCATGGATGGATAAAAAACCCCACATAAAGTATAAAGCTTTAACAGAACTAGAGATTCTAATTTAAGTTCTTAAGTTTAACTGCTACGCTAACAACTAATCAAACTTTGTAGTGAAATCCCATGGAATTAAACGCTGAAAAGGTCAGATCTTTTATGACAAAAAAAGTATTAGTGTTTTAAAAGACAACATTTCAGGTTGCCTTTGAATACTTCAAAACCATATATACTTAAATCTAAGGGGAACTGCATTCCACTTCTCTGCCCTCTATATTCTGTATAAGCATTAACCTGAAGACTATAAGGAATGTCTTCTAGTTACTTGAGCAGAGACCACAACCATCACACTGAGCTACGGCTGTAACAAAACAGGCTTCTGCTACAGCTCCGACAACATAGTTCCAACACTTCAGAAAATAAGCACCTCTGCGTCAACTGGGATGCCAGGAGAACACTTCCCAAACCTCCAGTGGAGTGGCGGAGGACAGCAGCACAGCGGATATCCCATTATACGAACCACATACCAGCCCACGCATTTCTACTGCAGAATTTGCAAGAGCCTGTCTGCTTAAAAAAAACCCGTACTGACTGGGGGGGCACAGGCAGCTTAGCTGACGTAGCACAGAATTAGGGGATAGAAGCACCTAAAGCGGATACCCGAAGAGCTGCGATCGCAGCTGTCAGTCTCCATAAAGACGATAAACACGCGTGACGGGGAAGACGCGTAACGCCACAGATCCGCCCGGGAACGCCCCGCGGGCCCCTCACGGTGCTCTCCGGAGCTGCTCCCCTGACCTCTCCGCATTCCCCACGCATCCCCGGCGTCCCCCGGGGCCGGCCCCGGGACCCCGCTCCCCCTGCAGCCCGGGAAGCGCCACTTGCCTGCGAGGCCGCGGCCCGGGCGGGGCCGGGCGATGCCGCAGCCCCGGGGGCCGCGGGGCGATGGGCAGGGGAGGCACCGGGGACACCGAGCGGCGGCCGGGCCGCTCCGGGCGCGCGGGGGGCGGGCAGGGCCGTCCCGCTCCGGCCGCCAGAGATCCGCGTCTCCCGCTCCAGCCCCGCCCGCCGCGCCCCGACAGCATCGCCGGGACCCGGATGGGGCCGCGCCCCCCGCGCGGTGCCCGGATGGAACCACGCTCGGGGCCGGCCCCGCTCCCCGCCGCGCCGCCCGAGGGCCCCGCAGCCGCCGTCCGCCCCCCAGGCGCCCCGGAGCGCATCCTCGAGGCGCGGCGCGGCCCTCCCGCGGCCGGGGCGGTGCCGCCGGCGCCCGCAGCTGCCCCGGATCCAGTCCCGCGCGCCGCTTCCTGCGGCCGCCCCGCCTCTCCATGGCGGTGCCCGGCGCGGGTCCTGCCGGGAAGGGAGCGGCGCGGCTCGGCCTCGCAGCCTGAGCGGCGGCAGCGCCGCCATGTCCGGGGGCAGCAGCGCCGGCGAGTGGTGCCTCATGGAGAGCGACCCGGGCGTCTTCACCGAGCTCATCAAGGGCTTCGGTGAGCGTCGAGCGGAGCCGGGCAGGTGGTGGGGTCTCCGCGGGGCTGTTCCCGCACCGCTGGGTGCGAGCCCGCTGTCCCTGCCGGGCGGGGAGGGGATGCGGGGGCTCGGTTGCTGCGGGGCCGGGGGGGCGCTGGGACGCGCTGCCGGCGGCGAGCGCGGCTCCCGTGATGTCCGCGGCGCTGGCCCGGCCCGGCCCGGCCGCCTGCGGGCAGCGGGGAGTCCGGCCCAGCACGGCCTGTGCGGCCCGGCCCGGCTCGGCTCTCGGCCCGGCACCTGTTGCTGTGCTGCGGGACGGCTCGGCAGCAGCGTGCCGGGTAGAGTCACAGCGTCCTTTAGGTTGGGAAAGGCCTCTCAGATCATCGAGTCCAACCTATGACCCAACACCACCTTGTCAGCCAGACCGTGGCGCTGAGTGCCGTGTCCAGTCTTTCCTTAAACACTTCCAGGGCGGTGACTCCATCACTTCCCTGGGCAGCCCATTCTAATGTCTCATCAGCCCATTGAAAAAATTCCTCCGAATATCCAATTTAAACTTCCCTGGGAAGGTGTTCGGGTTAGAGAGCCCCAGGAGTGAGGACGTTTGGAGAAAGGGCTGTGCCTAGGCTGAGCTGTGGGGCTTGGCAGTGGCTGGGTAGCCTGCAAATGGCTGCCTGGCCTTCCAGAATGTTAAATTTTGTGCTGAATTGCGTTTAAAATCTTTGGTGAAACTGTGAAACGATGGTGATTACAAAAGCCAGGTAATTCTCAGCCAAAGAACCAAAATTATTTTACTCCACATTTCATTGATTCATAGTTTGTCGTGTCTTTTTCTCAGAAACAAAGTCCATAAGTCCAGACATGGTTCTTTTACGTTTTTATTTAGCTAATAAATGAAACTGCCACATAATAAACCTTTGGGCTCTGTATTATGTAAATATCTTGTTTGAATGTACAGCATTTTTGCTCTACTACCATAGGTCTTTGTCTGGAGACAGATGCTTAAAGTTCTGCTTTGGGCTTGGTGATAATGCCTTTATAAAGAGTATTGTTTTCAGTTAAGCAAAGGACACGAAGTGATCAGAGAGATTTAAGCTCCTCTGCTTCTTCTTTAAATGCAACCCTGTAAAGACAGTATCACCGTACACAGGTTCAGAATTTCCTGAAGTAACTTCTCTCTGCCTGTCTTGTTTGGGGTTTTTTAATCAAGGTCCATTACATCCCTCAGATAGTTTTCCATAGCCTGGATATACTAGTTGTAAATATTACATAATGTCTTTGTGTTTTCTTTCATAAGTCTGTCTTTACTGGCTGCGTCCCTTTTTAAATGAGTTAGTTGAAGAAACCTGTATTTTCATTATTTCAGGCTGTAGAGGAGCACAAGTAGAAGAAATATGGAGTTTGGAGCCAGAGAACTTTGAAAAATTGAAGTAAGGCACATGTTTTTTAATCGTGTTTGTCTGAAGTCCCTGAAAGAATGTGTACTAAACTCAGGTGTATGTTTGGTGGATCTTTTGTTTGGGGCAGTTTGTGTTTGTGTTTTTTCCTTCAGTTTCTACAGAAGTTCGGTAGGATTTTGATTTAATGGAATATCTGGCAGTTAAATTGCTTTTTATTAATGCTTTGGTACTTAATCTAGCTTAATCAGGTTTTGAAAGAAATGCTGATAGTAGCTAGAATGTGGAAGTAGATTCCTAGTGATTTTTCCATTAGCTGGCCTTACAGCTCTTAACAAATTCTTGGGCAAATTTCTATTCCTTGCTTTATCTCCCTCCCTCCTCACATGCCATGATGTTGCCTCTGTTGTCTTAAATTATTTTCTGGTACTTAGATACCTTTGTAGCTCATTTTTCCTGCAGAGCCACTTCCATATGGATGTGAAGGCAAATAGACTTTTTATAACTGATAATGACTGGTGGAACAATTTTGCCCTCATTAAGCAACATTAATTCTTCTAATGTTTTGTCCATGTGTAAACATGTTGTTATCCATGTTTACATACGGGATTTTAAGAGGAAAATATCTTTTAACCTAGACTATACTCTTGTATCTTGTGCAAATATCCATACTTGTTGGATTAATCTTTAAAAAGATGCAGGAATTGGTACAGAGGGTGTACTTTTAGAATTCTTGACCGAAGATATTTGACAAGCAACACCTGAATGGCAGAAATGTGGCCTATGAATTGGTTTATTTGCTGTCTACACCATCAGAACATTTGCTCATTAAGTGCCAGTTTTGCATATCCTGGGAGATGTGTGTCTTTCTAGTCCTGAGGGCTCCTCCCTTCCCATTTACACCTGCAATATTTTACACAATGTATAAACACTGGGAGTGAAAGAATAGAGAAACATCTTTGTTTTCTAAACAGCAGGTCTGCAGGCACACAGTGTGTGGTGATTGGGAGTGGGGCTGGGCTGAGCCTCATCCCCAGTGGGTTCAGCTGTGAGAAGCAGGTGAGCAGCACTGACAGCAATGAGCCATGGAGTGCCCAGGGGCAGAGGCTTGCAGTGGAATGGTCTTACTCTGTATGGGTTGAAGCTTTCTGAAGCTGTATGATGATCCTCTGTGTGCTGTGGCCCTCTCAACTGTGACATGTGCTGTGACACAGGTCCACTGAGAGAATTTGAAAAAATGTATCTCAGATTTCTGGTCAGAGCTTAGGAAAAGATTCTTAGGCGGTATAGGTGTATGTTTGTCTTTTGTAGAGAAACCATTTGTGGCCTCTTTTTGGTGATGACCTTAGATTTAAGTTGATGAATAAATTTTTGTCTTACTGTAACTGAAGATTTTTTAAGACCAATTTTCTTTACTGATAAATTTTTGTGTTCTGGGAACACTAAATACAATGCAACGTGTAGTAAAAGCTGTTTACTATTCAAGACACGCAGTCTGAAAGCCAAGGCACATTTTTACTAGAAGGGACAACTGGGTTTTTCTTACTTGTTGGTGAGATAACTCAAAGCATGAAGTTTTGGGAGAGCTCCTCTTTGGGTATTTTATCTGTGTTCAGAATTATTACAAAAGCTTTTGCTCCTGCTCTTGTACATGACTGACAAATGCTTTGATAGCTGTTTATCACTAACTAATTCAAATGAGAGTTCTGCAAGTATAAAAGTTGTAGTAACCAGGAAAACTGGTCCTGACTTTTGAAAATTAGTGGCTAAATGCTAATTCAGATTGGGATTGTTCAGCACTTACAGAAAGAAGCTCGAATTGTCTTCTGCCTAATTAAAAGAGCACATCTGAAAATTTCAGTGCAAGTTCCTGATATTTAGAAAGAATTAACAGAATTACTGTATGAGCATACAGCTAAACTACAGAACACATAGTTTTAATATTTTTCATCATTACTGGTGACCTTTTTCCTATAAATTTTGTTTTTCAGGCCAGTACATGGGCTGATTTTTCTCTTCAAGTGGCAGCCTGGAGAGGAGCCAGCGGGTTCTGTTGTCCAGGATTCCAGACTGGATACAATATTTTTTGCTAAGCAGGTATGAGAAATTCAGTAATTGTTTTAGATATATCATGACACATAGCTTTTAATACCAAAAAAAGGCTATTTTTTTTGTTAATACATACACAGAAATCAATGTTTTGCAAGGTAAAATAGCTTCAACAAATTCTGAGAGTAGGAGCTGAGTATTGACAAAGCAAATCAGTTTGAGCTGTCAAGTCAGGCAAAAATTGCAGCTATGGAAGAAAAAAGCTCGTATTTATTTGTCAGCCCTCACCCATAAAGTAGCTCAGTCTTCTGTGCAGTAGAAGTGACTTGGTAAATGTTCCCAGCAGAATGAGCAATTTACTTCTTTTGAAACCACTTTCAACAACTGTTGGAAGAAGTTTATTTTGGTCCTGTTTTTATTTCTTATTTTTCTCAAATACTCTGAAGCTGGGGCAGTATATGTAGGATAATGCTTTCCTTTAAGGGTTTGCAAACCATTTTGGCATGGAAGTTTTAAGTATTCAAATGAAAAAGCAGAATTTAAATTAGAAACAACAGGAAAACTGGTTTAGCTGATGTAATCCATTGTGTTTATTAAATGCAGAGTAGTACTGAAATTTTGTCTTAGTTAACAGACTGCTATGTGTGTTGTTTGCAAGCAAGAAAATCAAGAGAAAGTGATCAGAATGAAAGTAGGAGTATTTAATATAGGTGTTAATTACAAAACATTGATATCAAAGGGCAAATTATTAGGATTTCTGTGAAGACCTATTACATAGTCTAGTTGTTGGGGTGTTTAGGGTGGGGGTTTTGGGGCCTTTTTTTTTGGTTGGGTTTTTTCTTATTTCCCACCACAAATGCAGAAGCGCTTTGAATGTAAATTTCAGGATATGAAAAAATCTCTACATGCTTCCAGTTAAAAGTATAGAAATATGGAAAACAATGCAAATAGCCATCCTGGCCACTCTGTACCTGCACTTCAGTTTTGTTCCTTTTATAATTGCCTTCCTGTTTTATGCTGTTGTGGGTCAGCTTTTTTAATGCTGATTCTCTTCATTCTTCCCCTGCTGTAGTGATCAGCAGCAGTTTGCTAATTGTCTTTATAGTTTGATAGCTCTCATAGACACTGGTTTAGGTTGTGATTTATACCTAACCAAACATACTGTTAGTAGCCATGGGCTGTAGCTAAAGAACAGCCATGAGGCAAAGAACTCAGAGAAAATCCTCGATGTAACTTTCAAAAGGTAGTTACATGGTGGGAGGAAATTACTCTGGAATCTAGAGAGGGATTTTTTTTTGGAGGATGTTGGTTTTTTATTTGAAAGTGAAGGTAAATCTTCCTTCACTCAAGGGATTTCATCTTGTTTCCTGTGAGTAGCTGAGGTTGTCCTAGAATTGCTGTTCTTGTGAATGCTAAAAAGTTTCAAAGCATTTGTCTGCTTGCTCCACTTCTTTTGCCTTTTCCACCCCCTTCCCTTTTTTGAACCTTGACACTGTGTTTAAAGGCAATAGCTAAGAGGAGCTTTCTTGAGCTTTAAGATGAGATTGCAGAATGTACATCACAAAATTTGGATAATGTTAGATTTGATAACAAGCACAAAATTAAAGGATAACAAGCACAAAATTAAAGGCTAACAATGAAAAGTCTTCTTTATTTTATAGTTTTCTTTTAAACACTCATATTTTAATGTGGTCTTAAGCTGAAACCTCCTTTTTCATTGTCCCTTTCTTTAGCTACTGCCTTTAAATAGGAGTACTGGAGTGACTCTTAATTTTACCCTGGAAAGCAATTTCCAGAAATGTTGACTCTTACAATAGTACTGCCTGGTTATGCCACTTGATGGCGTGGAATAGATGCTTCAAAAGTCATTTGCAAAAAGTTTAGAATTAGTATATTTTTCATTTTTTAGTGTTATCTGTCAAGTGCAGTGACTTTGCAAAATTAAAACATTCCTTGAAGACTTATATATGCTTGTGTTTCATATCAGTTCAGTTTTGCCTGGACTGAGCTATTGTGACTGAACAACTAGAAATAGGTACAGAGAAATTATTATTAAAAGTCAACAGAAAGAAACTGCTTTGGATATTTTGGAGGAATCTGTTTAAAATCAGTTTAGCTCTGGTTACTTTCATACTGAAGAAAGTTAGCCTGGGTTAGCGATCCAACTTGACAAGCAATGTTTTGAGGACTTGCAGTGTTTTCTTGAGCAAGTGTCTGATCTTATGATTTGCTACTGATGAGAGCAGGGTGCAGTGAACTCCTGTGAGCCAGTGAAGCTCATCCCCCAGCAGTTTTCTGTGCATAGTATCTGGGCTGGTCTCTGCTGTACTGTGAGATGGGTCTGTTCAGCGAGTCTGTACAGGACAAAACTGGTAACAGGTAAGTGAGAGAACAGGGGGTTCTTTGTGCTAGTGCTGAAGTTACTGCATCTCTCAAAACCACAGTCTGAATCCTTCTGAGTCACCCAGGAGCACAAATCAAGATGAGCATTAGTATTGAATACTTGTATTGTGAAAGAGCAGTCCTCCCAGGCATTGTGCAACTGGGTTCATGTGTATTTTTTATTTCCTCCATATGTTTTAAGGCAAATTTTATGCTCGCTTTGAGGGTCTTTCCAGAAGACCTTTTTTTTCATTACAAAAGTGATGATGTAAAATTACACTAGGTTCATATGTAGGCTGGAATCCCAGAACAAATAGATTGGTTAGGGCAATTTTTATGACATATAAGGTTATTGATCTGTTGATCTGTATCTTCAAAACCATCATGACACTGGAGACTGAAAAATCTCAACAGGTCTTTGCCTCTCTTTCCTTTCTCACACATTTTCTTTTAAATGTTCCCATCTAAAGACATTCGGTGCAATTGGTTTTACTGCAGGCATGTTTTCAAGTCTTCCTGAATCCTGTGTGAGCAAGACAAGGCTACTGTTAATATATAATAAGAGTTGACTAGAGGAGATAAACTTTGTTTCTGTTTAAATTTATTATGTGTTCAATCTTAAAAATTGTTTCTTTGTGGGGAACTTTATTTAGAGGTAAAAGACTACAGCTCTCAAACTGTCTAGTAAAACATCTTTAAAATTGCACTAGGAAACACAATTTTGGTAAGAAGCTTGTGCATGCTCACATTTTCCTCATTTCCACTTCCATAGTGATGTTGTAGTTGAATTCCAAATGGCGACTAGATCTTGTTCCAAGTTAAATCACGATTGTGTTGGGGGGTTGAATTTTGAAGTCTGTCTTGTATGCATGCATATTAAAGGGGTGTTTTTTAATGGTCACTTTTATGTGCACTCATGTTAAATTTGGCCTCCCTGTTATGCCTAGGTATGATTTGGTCCTCTAGTTGAGGCCACAGAACTCTGGATGATCTTACATACCCTTTGAGCTAGGATACATAGGCACAATGAGGTGAGTTAAGGATACAGTTTCAGCCTTAACTCAGAATTTCCTGATTTCTGTGTTGCTTCAGTGGACCCTTGGTGTTGTTTTCACACACAGTGGATACATGATTACAGCTGCTCAATGTATTCAGCTCCCTACCACACTCTTTGGAGGAGCTGCGTTCTTTGCTGGGCACTGCAGAAGTGTCTCTGGACAAAAAAGAATGCCATTGTTGCAGACCTGAAACTAATGGTTTTGAGTTTAATAAATTCTTCAGCTTTCAGTATGGAACTGTTGGTATCCTGCCTTTCTTAGATGCCATGTATTTATTTTATTTTGTGTTGTCATGACAGAACATTAACTTCATCAATTGGGAATACCTTCAGAAGGAGTATCTTATAAATGATACTGTTAATAACAAAACATTGGTCTCTGCTTATGTTTATGGCACTAATGGAAGCATGTGTATTTTTTTTTACATTTCCAGTACTTAATTGATTTCAAACTCAAATGTCCCTTTCAGATTTGGTAACATTAAGATAGACCAGATATCTGTGTTAAAGCTAAGTTTGGGATAACAGGTAACTTACAAGGAATACAAACATGAAATAAATCAGAAAAAGATCTTCAGTAATTGAATATAGCTAAATATAGTAAAGATTATATCTTTACTCCAACACAAGTTAAATGGAAAAAATTATATTGGGTTTCTAAACAAGAATAAATAGTGGAACTTCGTGCTAATGCTGAATTTTTCATGTTGAGCTCTGTAAAAGCAACTGTTCTGTAATGTTCACTTACTAAACATCGTTTAGTAAGTGAAGCCCAGGGATTTGCTGGTCATACTACCAATTGCAGCACAGGCTTGTCCACAGTTCTTTTTGAAAAGCAAAATACATAATCCATCAGGTAGAAGATGTGAGTCAAGAATTTAAAGTGCTTCTGCCTAAAGTTGATCCGAAGGTTGGATTTTGTCCCTAGAGAAAGGTGCATGCTTAGGAAGTAATGCATCTTACTTAGAGAGCAGCCTCATCAAGTGGTTCCTTGGTTTAAGCTGAGCTTCACTTAAGGATAGGTCAATCTTCTCTTGATACATTGCTGTGTATGTATGTTACAGTTTTCTTTGAAATATTGCTAAATACACCTTGAACTTTTGCCTACAAAATCTTTTAACTATGGGTGTCTGCTTTAAGTTGGAGTCTTGCATATTGATCAATCTAATACCTCACCAAGACTTCCTGGACAGGAATATCCAGGCAAGTGTTGGTATTTCTGGACAAATACAGAAAATCCTCTTAATCCTCGAGTCGAAATAAAAATCTTTTGGGAATAACCTGCATTTATTATTATGTTACTTAAATGCAAAGAATGTTTTCTGTGAATGCTGAGGCACCCTAAGTAAGAGATACACTGGGAATTAGAGATGGTGTGCTGAAGGATTCTCCAGGTTGTGTGTGGAGCAGTGCTGGACTGGCTGTGTGCATGGATGGCACTGTGTCTGTGTGACAAATAAATCCCACACTTGCTGCATTTGGTCCTGCAGTCACATCACTCTGCGCTCCTCACCCTGCCTGTGAGCCACCACTAGCTAGAGATTCCCTTCTTCCATCTTGCTGTTCTCCTGTGTCATCTACATCCAGGAGCACACTGGATTTTTATGCACATCACCTGCATTTCCTTCTATTCCTTCTATTCCTCTGCTACTTTGTTTAGCTTGCTTCCTATACACTTCATCAGACTTGTCTTATACTGTAGTTGGAATACAAAATATGCTTAAAGGCCAATATTTGATGAGCCCAGTAATTCTTTGCAAAATCTCACTTTTCCTCTGATTTTATTTTCTGTTCAAGCTTCTGTATCCCGCTATTCAGCAGTTTCAGTGTCGAACTTACCTCTAGGCACAAAATCTCAGTAAATTTCCTTTCCTTGTTTTGAAGCCATTATTGAGTTGTGTGTAAAGAGAGCAACTGATTGTTCCATCTTGATTTTTCAGCAAAATTAGTTGTCATTTAATCCTGTTCCTCCTATAATGCCGTGTATTAATTATCATTTACAAGTACAGTTTGCTGCAGTGACCCTGCCTTCATTGTAACAGCACTGTTCTAACAGTGTGTCAGCACTGATGTCCTTGCCTTCTCTTGCTTCTCTATCAGCTTAATTACACTGCATCAGCTTCGCCCACTCTGATCCTCTTGAGATTTCCCTGCTTTCATCCTAGCACTACTTGACCACTGTCTCTGATAACATTCTTCAGTTGTATCTCAGAGAGTCTTTAGTTCTTTTTCCTATGTTACAGTGTAATTCAAAGTATGCCATTCTGCTGGTCTGGGGGTTGGACTTTTTCTGCTGCTGGTTCATTATTTCACTGCCCTTGATGGATTTTCCTTGTATGTCCTTTATTTTGCATCTGTGTATTCTAGCTCTTACCTTCTGTACCTGCAGTTGGTTTCATTTCAGTTTTGGCTGCCGTAATCTGTTCTGTTTGTGCAGTTGACTCCCTTAATTACTATTTAAGTCAACTAGATTGTATTTTTCTTAAATTAATAAGTGTTTTATTATTTGTCATCTGCATATATGCATAATCTGAACTGAGAACACCCTGAAGTATATAAAATAAATTTATGATATGGCTTTTAGTATTAACATACTAGGCTTTCTTTTGTTAGGACTAGCCTTGGTTGTAAAACAGGTTGCTTGGGCTTTTTTTTTTTTTTCCTCTTTTCTTGTTGGAAGTGGTTTCACATTCACAGCCCTGAACTAATTTTCTTTTTTTTTTTTTTTTGTACAAAATTCACATCCTCTCTGGAAGTTTTAAGGTTTAAGTAGCGTTTTCAATTGCAGAATAGTGTCAAAGACTAATGATACATTACTCTTTCCCAACCTATAGCTCTCTGAGAAAAAACTGCTAATATAAAATCTTGTATTATGGCCTCATATTATGTGATTACAGTGCATTTAGGTAAATCTCAGATTATATTTAATAATCTTTGCAGCTTCTTTCTTTAAATACACTGTTTTAGTTTGGTTATTAGTAAACAACATTAAACACATGGCTTTAATACGAAGGGGGTTGTTTATATTTTCTAAAAGTGGAATATTTAACACTGAAATGTAACAGTGTCAAACTAGTAACTTTAACTTGAAAATTATAGTTATATTGGACAAATATATTATTCACCTAACCATCATTTAAGCAATATCTACATCTTGGAACACTTTTATTAGTTTATCCCTAGAATACTTGATTTTTTTTTTTGTCCAATAAAACTTTTTAATAAAAATTTTAAGTTCCATAATGTGTTTTATTGCTTCAAATTAAATTTTTGACCTCTTACTCCTAGTAGGAGATCTGATTATTTGCAGGACTTTTCTTGGGAGAGTTGACTTTTTTTAAGGCCATAGATAACACAATTTGGGCAGCTTGCTTTGAATATTACTGTGTGTTTTTCCACAGGGATACAAGGATTTTTGCCTTTCTTCTATGCCTTTCATTAATCACTTTAGGGAGATGGTAAGGCAGTGGAATGACAGTTTCTGAGGACAGCTGTGAAATAGGAGTTTTATCAGTGAATTGTATATGCCAGCCATGAAGAGCCGATTTTATTATAGCAAGGGCTTTTCTGTAGCTACTCAGGCAGCAATTCCAGTCTGTGTTAGGGTGCATCTCTAATGTGAATCAGCATAGAAAATGTGTGTGTGTAACAAAAGCAAACACAGTTTGGAGTGAACTTTATCAGCAGTGCTTACCAAGTTCTCCATGCTTTTTTCTAGGTCATAAATAATGCCTGTGCAACTCAAGCCATAGTAAGTGTGCTGTTAAACTGTGCTCATCAAGACATTCATCTAGGAGAGACCTTGTCAGAATTTAAAGAATTTTCCCAAAGCTTTGATGCTGCAGTGAGTGACCACTGTTTTCTGCATTTTGAGTGTCACAGTGTTACAGCTGTGGTGGTTTACAAGTGTTTTGTTACTTCCTTTCAGATGAAAGGTTTGGCACTGAGCAACTCAGAAGTGATTCGACAAGTTCACAACAGTTTTGCAAGGTAACATATGTTTTAAATCTGGCCAAAATTTGAGCAAATCCTTTTTAATCTCAGAGGTTTTAAAATTTTCTTTGCAGACAACAGATGTTTGAGTTTGATGCAAAGTCTTCAGCAAAGGAAGAAGATGCCTTTCACTTTGTAAGCTATGTTCCTGTTAATGGGAGGCTATATGAGCTAGATGGCTTAAGGGAAGGACCAATTGATTTAGGTAACATTTTACATTTTTGCTGAACATCCTTTATTTTAACAATGGCTTTTTGCAACAAATTGGTCATATGTTACCAGCTCAAAGCAAATTATTTATTAAAATAAAGAATATCTTGAAAGTTTTCTGAATGTGCTGTAGGCTTGTACTTCCTTGCAGTCATTTATATTGTTTTAGTTTTGTTGGTCTGAAAATACAATTTTCTCCCTGCTTCCTCCACGTCTCTGATGCTCTCTCTTTTCATTTAGTAATCAAGTGATCAGGTGTTGCAATCCCTTCCAAAACCTTGATAGTTTTGTTGCAATACAGAAGTTTACATAAAGGGAGAATATATACAGTTCATTCCAGACACTTTTTATCCATTATGTGCCTTATGTTTACACACTGCCCTCTTTCTTCTTAGATAGCAAGTGTTTCCCTAATGGTTTAAAAGAAAATAGCTTGGTTCTCTGTAAGACAGGCTTCTGTTTTGTCTTTATTAATCTTTAATCTTTCTTGATATATGTGTGCCCTGTTGAGTCTTGAAATCTCTGCGCTGCCTATCACGTGTCTGTACTTTAGAGTCTGATACACTGTCAACATGTTCCACACTTCATTCCCAGAGTGTTTTCCCAGATTTGTTGACAATTTTATTTATGTTTAGGCTGAGCAATGGCTTGCTGCTAATCTTGTCTTTAGCCTGTCTAGAGATACTGTACAGTCTTCAGACCTAACAGTGACATCATTTGTGTGGGCACAAGATCATGAGTCTCTAAATTTACTTTAAGGTCTTGAAATTGCAAAAAGAGACATTTTCAACTTAGGAAATCACCTGTGGGTATCCTGTCATATATCTTGAAATCAAGTTTTCTATCATATATCCTTTTATGTTTTTTTCTTCTCCCGACTTCTTAACATTATATTGCATCCACACAGAAAAAATCAAGAGTTAATATTAAACAGCTGTACCTGTCCATAGTGTTTTCCTTTGCTGTCTACTTTAATGTTGTCATACCAACTAATTTCCCTTGTGTCATAAAGATCTTATGTAACATACTTTCCCCCACCCCATTATTTCTTGTTATCAGCAAAACAAATGTTAGGTGGTTATGCCCTTAAAATGTAGCTTTGTTCCATTGCTTTGGTCACTGCATTATCTAACTGTTGTTATTAATAAAATATCTTCCACCTACTGAAAAACCACCTGAGTAATTTCAGATTGCAGTAGCTAAGGAAAAACCTGTTATATACTCTGAAGTTGCTGCATAAGCCTGAATTATATGAGTTGACTTTGAAGTAAATTTTGCCGTGATACTGAATGTTTTCCTTTGTTGAATTTTGCAAAGATGATGATTTTTCCCCTGTGGTTTTCCCAGGTGCATGCCATCAGGATGACTGGATAAGCGCCGTGCGGCCCGTCATAGAGAAGCGCATACAAAAGTAAATGGTCGTGATGCCTTTAAAATATAGCACCTTACCTATGCTTAAAAATTCCATAGTCTTACCTTCCTCCACTTAAAGGATTTCCACCGAATTTCTAAGCAATGACACTTATGCATCATTTCTTTATGCATATCACTGTGTGACTTGAGAACCTGTTACCCAACATGAGGCAAATGTGATGATAGATAAATCTCAAATACACTGTGCTGCTGCATAATTAATCCAAGTAGGTGTCTGTGTAGTGAAGAGAGATCCTACGAGTGCTCTGGAAAAGAAGATTGTTATCTGTTACACAGCTGTGGATCTTTGTGAGTGAAAGCTAAGAGTGTCATGACCATGAATAACATTTGCCGACACACTTAAAATTATTAGATAGCCATTCTGTCCATACAGCTGGTATTTAGAGATCTGAAGATTTTTTTTAGGAATGGCTTGTCTCAGAAGTTTAAGCTAGAAAAACATGCTATGGAATTTTGCTACTTCTTAACTCTGTTTCCAAACTGCAGTCCCAAATTTGTTAGAAATAAAGTTGATTTTATGTCATTTTTAGAAAACAATTCTAAGTTTTTAGTTGAGGACTTTTTTTTTTTTTTGGTAAGCAAAACAGGACTACCAAGTTATTTTTGGAGAATTTAACCTCTAAAAGGCCTGCTAGTCTAATTGTTGAATGTACTTCTCACATTGTGTCGAGAAGTCCCCAATATTTTCTAACATGTAATAGTAATGAGAAACTAAAAACTATTGTGTGAAGCATCTTCTGTGAGTTCTGTTGTCGTGTTTTCTTTTATTTTTTGGACAGTTTCAGTTTTGTTTTGTGACCACGGACAGGAATAGTAAATTTTGGGGAGAGAAGGTAATTAGGAGTTACCTATTGGATAGAGTTAATTTGTGGTCTGATTTTATTTTGTAACAAGATTGGATCTGTAGCACAACTTAATTTAATATACTCATTTAAAATTTTGTTTCCGTGGAATGAAATCAAGGAGGGGGCTTTTGAGTTGTCATGTTGGTAACTAATTTTGAAAGTGGCTTGTCTTTGTTGTTTTGTTTTTCTGTTCCTCATTTAGATACAGTGAAGGTGAGATAAGGTTTAACCTGATGGCTATTGTGTCTGACAGAAAGATGATATATGAGCAGAGGATTGCAGAGCTACAGCGGCAACTGGCAGAGGTAGGCCATGGAATTTAAATTGCTAAAGTAGTTCCCTGATAGTTCTGTGTGTTGGCTTTACTATTCACTTCCCTTCCTTGCTCCCAATGGAGCAGCAGCAAAAAAAAAACAGGGAGTGATTGCTAGAGATCTGTCCAGCACAGTGTGGATGCACTCAGTGCTGCAGCTCTGAGCTGAGCACTCAGCACAGTGTGACCATGTAATTTTGACATTCTGCCTTGATCATTTGCTGTGGTGCTGGAACTGGCTTTTTTTTTTTTTCGTGGTACCTGCTTGTAACTAACTGCAGAAATTCCTGGTATGTTCCTATCATGGTAAACAAAGCTGAATCTTTCTGTGATAGAAATACCCTTGAGACAAAACTTGCTTTTAAAAAAAGTAAAATTTAAAAATGGAGTAACATCATCCATTTAAATTTTTGTTTTGTGGAAGGAGGAGCCTATGGATACAGATCAAAGTAGTAATATGTTAACTTCTATACAATCAGAAGTTGCAAAATACCAGATGTTAATTGAAGAAGAGAACCAAAAATTAAAAAGATATAAGGTATGTAGTCTTTGCTTTTCTGATGAAATTATTGGAACAGTTGTAAGATAAAGCCAGCATATATATATATATATATATATATATATGGGAGCTTTGCAATTAATCTGAAGGATCTGGATGGGGACTAGAAGATAGGTCAGCTATATAATAATTCTGTTAATGCTTTTTATTTTTTTTAGATTGAAAATATTAGAAGAAAACATAACTACCTGCCTTTCATCATGGAATTGTTAAAGACTCTAGCAGAGCACCAGCAGTTAATACCATTAGTAGAAAAAGTGAGTATTTCCTAGCTGATAATATATTACTATAATTCTTCATACCTTCTCTTTTAACTAAATGAGCCCATGTAATTTATTTGTCCAAGTTCTTTGGCCAGGGACAGCTCCCTGCAGTCCTGTGGCACAGTGCTGGGAATTCGGTCCCTCCCTTTTCCCTGCTCCTATGCTCACTTACTGGCTTGGGTTCCCCCTTTCTAAGGTATCTGGCCATTAACATTGATTTACTGCTAAGGTTTGTATTAAAACTTCAATAAACAAGTGTGTCTAGTACTTTGGCAAGGTTATTAAACTGGTTAAGTACTTGAATTGTACCAGCTCTGTGCTGGTGTGCACTTATGCTTGAGTGCTAGAGGCAGGATCCCTGATTTTATACTCACTGACAAATCTCTGAATTATTATAATGAAAAAAGATCTGTGTGTTATTTAATGGGTACATTCTTTAGCTGGATTTATTTAGGAAGGTACATTTGCAGGCTCGTAGTTTTCAAGAGAGTAACTTGTGGAGTTTTAATCCAGTTCCACGTTAGCAGAAGTCATTGATAACACCCGTCAAGCTGCTTTCACAAGTAAATTACCAGTGAATTGGTGGTAACAGATCTTAATTCTAAATCACTGAATTAAATGCTGTTCTGTTCACTTCAGTAAGTGGTAAAAAGCAGCAGCCTGATTCGGAGTTAACTAAATGTTTTGACAGAAAGTTGTTGGCCGGTATTGCTTCTGAGTTGTCCCCTCTTCTTGCCCAATCTGTTTAAGTAAATTCATAAGGAAGAAAGTGCCACTTCCTTACCAGTATGAACTATTTCTGATTGATGTAAGTTAGGAGAATCTGTCTGCAAATATTTTGACAGGAACTTTTGTGGGGTTTTTTTCTACTTACTTGAAAGATTTAAACCATTGAGATCTTGGTTCGTTTCAGAGTTCAGTTTTGATTATCTATATGTCTGAATGTGGTGTTTTCTTGTGACATAAAATGTTTCCATTAGGAAGAGTTTTTTCTATGTTAAATGAAATTGGTATGGAGGTATGAAAAATGAAGGTTGAAATTATGTTTTTAAAATAGTGCTTTTCCCCTACAGAAGTTACCTAATCTCAGTTTCTTTTGCATAATTTATTTAAACCTGTATTTGTTTTTAAAAGGCTTTATACAATAACCTAGTAAAATAGTAGTAGGATGCTTCTGAAGGGTCCAAATTTACATTTAATTTTTTTTCCCAGTATATTTTTAATATTCAGAAATGTAATGGGTAGTCATTCAAAGCTCCAGAATGATCTTCATCTTGTCAAAGCTTGACATCATCTCCCCTTGTTTCCTAGGCGAAAGAAAAACAGAATGCCAAGAAAGCTCAGGAGGCCAAATGAAGATGACTTTGCAAAACACATACAGTTACTTGCTTCTGATACTATTTTCATGACAACAAATAAAGCTTTTCATAAACTTCAATTTTTGTCCAGTGCACGTTTGCCAGTTGTAATGGTTTGTCTTGTACTGTTTGCATGGGTCCGACTCTTCCTTCCCCTGCATCTTGTGCATGTAGTACTGCTGAGCAATGTTTAGGTTCTCCTGGTCACATTCAGTATTTAACAGTCTCTCTGAAAGCTTGGGAAGTGGACCCAGAAATGTGCAAGGAAAATGTCCCCATTTTGTCCCACTTGAACATAATGATACAAATGCCAGAGGTTTAAGTATAAGCATGAGCTTTCTTTGCTCATCCCTACTAACAGTTACAAGCCTTTCCAGTTGTTCATTGACATAGCCTGCGTCTTTAAGAAGTATGTGTCTATTTTTTTTACAAAATGGAAAAGTATGAATTCAGCTGTAGAAACGTTTGCAAAGACCAATGTATAATCTCAAAAGAACTGCATTGCTTTAGTAGAAAAGATAATAAATATTCCCATTTTTATTTTGGCAAACTTTTTTCTGTGGTATTTTATTATGGGGTAAGATGATTAGGATATGGAGTTCATCAGCCTTGTGACTTGAGTATATGCATTCTAAATTTGAGGTAGAAAGAAGGCACATGATTGTTTTGGGGAGTTAATATTCTTGGATATAAGGTATTCCTCTTCTGGAGTATGTTCAGTTTAAGTCTTTAAAGCACTGATGGTTTTTGTTTTTTTTTACTTTGAGAAGTAATATAAGGAAAAAGGTGTATGGAAGATTATTGTTGATGACAACATTGCTGTGGAAGATGCTTGAGCTGTGTCCCATGGACCAAAGGAAATACCTGGGGAATGACGTTCACTTGGTGTCCTGCAGGCAGCATGTGAGCTGTGAACAGATTGTTTTGGTATGGATAGTAAAGGCCATTACAACAATACACACTGTTTGAAATATTCACTGTCAGTGTACATGTGTTTGTTTAGAAACTTCCAGTTTCTTCCTAAAAGACTCAGCTAAGAAACAGAAAGAAAAGAAAAAGATATGAAACATTCTGTTACCTGTGGTGCTTTGCATATATTGCATATATATTTATATAAACGGGATAAAATTTTGGCTGAAGAAGTAAAACAGAGACTGTGCTCTTCACTGCTGGAAGGATCTCCTCGAGTCATTGCTGTGGCTGGAAAGGTAAGCTCTGTTTTAAAAAAAACTGAGATCCGTATCTGTATTTTGTACAAAATTGATCAGGTTAATGAGAACATAAACTCTTGTGAGAATTTCTTACTTTAGTAATTCACTGAAGCATTATTGTCCAAGGACACAGAAAGACTCTTAGAGGAAGCGACATTTCTGCTTTTAAAATTACATTTTAAACTCCATTTCAACCTGTTGAAAACATTTGTCTTTTTAAGTGGTAGCCTGATGACTCCTGCTGCACCCTGTCATCTTTGAAGAATTTTGCAATTTGATATTAGATGACAACTTAAATTTGTACTGAAGTAATTTCATTCTCCTTTTCCTGGTGTGCTTGGGCACAAAAGGAAAAGGAATTTTGCTGAAGCAGATTACTATTTTTGCAATTATCAACAAATTTTAGTAGCAATTGTTTCAGAAATTAGGAAACATATTGCAAACAACCTTTCTGGATTTGTGGACGGACAAAAAAAGGATGGATGTAAAGATCAAATTTTAACAAAATTTGTTAGTCCAATGTGTAAGTGAAAAATGCTTAGTTTTTTAAAAAGGCTGTTTAATGCAGAAGTAGAACATTTCAAAATTAGTGTTTTCTGTTGTATTATGAATGTTTTTCCGATCAAACTTGGGGCAATTTTTTTACTTTTTTTGCCAAATTTGTAGAACCATTTTTTTATAATGTGTGTCTTGGCTTTAAAGGTGGTTATTTGTATATTAGGACAGCATCACGTGAATGCAGAGCTGGACATGAAGTTGGTCGTGGCTAGGCTGGGATACAGTTCATTTTCTCCTTGGTAACTGGTGCAGTGCTGTGTTTGGTAACACACTGATGTTTTCAGTGATTGCTAAGCCTCCCACAGGGTCAGAGTCTCCTCTCAGGCATCCCCCTACTCTGGCATGGGGCTCCTCCATGGCCTGCGGGTGGAATGCTGCATCCCTGCGGACCTCCATGGGCTGCAGGGGCACAGCTGCCTCACCATGGTCTTCTCCACAGGCTGCAGAGGAATCTCAGTTCCTGCTCCTGAAACACCTCCTGCCTCTCCTTCGCTGCCCCTTGATGTCTACTGTTCCTCTCACACATTCTCACCTTGCTTTTCTCTGGCCACGATTACAACTGCACAACTTTCTTTTCTTTATTCTTAAATCTGCTATCAAAGAGGCATTACTACCATTTCTAATTAGCCCAGCCTTGGCAAGCATCATTTCCATCTTTGGAGCCACCAGGGATTGGTTTTGCCAGACATGGAGGAAGCTTCTAGCAGCTTCTCACAGGAGCCACCCCTATAGCCCCCCATACTACCAAAAGCCAGGCCATGCAAACCCAGTACAGCTGGTTTCAGCCTCTGCCTCCCAAACCTTGAGAGTTTAGCAGCTACACCTGAGAGATCAGTGGATGATTGGGTTTGCCCTCAACTGCTTTTCAGTGTTTGACTCATCAGTGTAGGAAAGGAACAGTTTTATCTTGTCTATTAATTATGCAAATAAGTGCATACATGCCTATGTGCTTCCTGTGTAAGGAAGTCCAAGGAGAAGGTGGGGTTTGTGTATGAAAATACAGGACACCTTTTCTTTCCTTTTTTTCCCAGAGCACTAGTTAGTGGAAACAATGATAAGAAAAACAGCTGCCTGGGAGAGTCTGTAATAAACTGCCACATAAACAACCTTCTGCTATCAAATTGCTGAAGTCCAAGTACATTCAAGTTGTAAAGACTGAGGACTTCAGAAGGAAGGTAAGTTATTTTATGGCTCATATTTTTCATGCAGGTAACACATGTCTGCCTAGCAGAGCCACAGAAACAGTGGGGAGAAACAGACTGGAGATACTGTGGCCTTACGTACAAGAACAAGAAGTTTCCCTAACAGAAGAGAAAGTGTGCTTCTCAAAATAGCTGGCATTTGTTAACAGGCTGAGACTTGTGCGTTCCATGTGCCTCAATGAGCATATAAAAAGGATTGATTCATCTCTGAGAAATTGATGACACTTGCTAAAAATAAATGAGTTTAATATCTCAAAAATATACACACAATGTAAGCTCTATCTGTGCTCACAGGATGTTCTGATCTTTTCACTTTTTTTTATTTAGCGATTATATCAGTAGCTTATGTAGAAAAATAACATCAAAAATAGCTAACTCACCAAACCACAAATACTATCTCTTTCTGTCTGGTAATAAGAGCCAATTCCAGTGTCACTAATTTTCACTCACCTTCAGTGATTTTCCTTTTTCTTCCTTTGTAAATGCTGCTTCTTTCACCTGCTAGACTCAAAGAAGAGTAGGGAAACATCATTATGACATGTCAGATTATAAAAGCCTTCAAGAAAGCTTGAAAAAAATCTTTTATAAACAACAGAAAGATAGCAACTTCTTTTTACAAAATCTGTATTCTTCTTAGGCAAGTTAAAAAAAATAATAGTTGAATTATCAAATTAAAACAAAATCTTTAAGTGTTAGGGTTAATGATGCAATTCTTGATGAAAATTTACCAAACCAGAAGACCATACACAACAGGAACAAACTCTACTACATATTTACAATACAGAAATTTCAGTGTTTCCTCCTGAAATTGAACTGCTAGAATGATGTGTGACAGCTTTTTACCAGTACGGTAATGAGAGGAAACTGAGAATACTGTGCTGAAAAGAAATTTATAATTGGAGGAGGAATTCTTATTAAAAAGGTGGGGGTTTGCATGTGTGCCTGACAAAGACATGATATGTAGAATCTGGTAAAAGATTAACAGAAATTACCATGCAGCTATTATCTCCAGTAAATAATCTCAGCCTACCTAACCACATTTTGATGGGTTTTCACTAACAATAATATTTTTTGAACTGTTTTTTCCAGCATATGCTGCAGCTACATATATAAAAATATGTATATTACATATATATTTGTGTATTATAAAATTTTTGTTTACATATCTTTTGAAAAGCCACTGAGGAGTTTAAAACATGTCCCTCTGCAACTTCCTGAACAACATACTTTTAAAATAAAATCTCTGAGAACTGAGATCTGAATAAGCAGCAGTTCCTTGAGATCCACACTAATATAAAAACACCTAAACATGCTTTATGCTATTATTCATGTGCTAGGATTAGCTAAGGTTGGCCCTTGATTTTCCTGTGGAAATTGACAGTCCTGTCTTGTATCAGGTCTTGTATAAGGTGTTCTCAATCCAAACCACTACCAAACTTGGAGACTTTATGGATAACACAAAGCAAGGATAATTCCAGGAAATCATCAGCACATTTTATTTTACTGCAGAAATGTGATGTGATTACAGAGATGTAAGACAGTCCTACTTTTTACATGTGTTAAGAGTGCTTTCCCTGGGAAATTTGATTGGTAAAATTATTCAGATGGCACTTTAGTCATAATGTAATTACAGTAACTTGCATGAGAGTGGAGGATGCACAAGGTCTAGTGGTTGGAATAGAAGGCCAGACCATTCATCATCTTGCCACTCCTTCCTATATGAACATGAAAAGTTGCTTAACCTTTACAATTTAGCTTATTCTGCAAAACAAGAATAAGGCTATGGGCTTACATGCAGCTAAGCAAAGGTACTAACTGTATTGCCTTACCTGTCTCTCATTTTCTCCCAGTTTTATAGTACATGAGTAAACCTGCCAGAAAGGAACAAAAATGACATTGCTAATTTAGGTGGTTTTCAGCTTTATACACACAGGCACTAGAATTCTTATAAAATATTATTGCCTTAATTGTCTATCATCCCAACATATATGTCATCTTCCTAAGCTCATTAAGAGGCTGCTGTAAAATGTGATGCAGCAATGCTATGAAGGAAAAGAACAAATTTCAACCAAAGTACCACTAGAGCAAGGAAAGGAAATAAGGGGTCATACTTCTGCTTTTCTGTTGAGACAGAATAGAAAAGAAAATACAGCAAGGAAGTGCAGGATAAAGAGGTGGCAGCATATGGCACTTGGCAGAGGCTCCTGCCCCTGCCCAGGGGGACTCAGATGCCGAGGAGATGGTTACTTCAGCAGAGAGCATTGGAGTGACAAGGATGTGCTGTGGTACTGGCTCTGCCTAGTGCAACTACAGACTTGCTCTGCTGCAAATTCTTGTACTTTCTGTTGCTTCAAAATTTTTATCCCAAAAAGAGAGGAGATGTGCTGAATGACAGTGGAAGGTCTGGGATTGGAGCAAAGCAGGCAATGACATGTAAGCAAAAAAGGCAATAAGGAGGAGAATCTGGGGCACGTACTCCTGAATCAGTATTCTGCATCCCACAACACCAGTGGGACAAGGAGGATGATGAGATGGGATGCTTAAGGAAGTGAAACCTCTAATGAGAAATGATCAAAACAAAGTTTCTTACCTTCCTTATAATTTCTCTTTTTTTCCACAGCAGCTGCAGTCAGAGGGTATATTTACATAGACCTTTGCATTCCAAGTAGGCTGGAAACACAAACATTAGTAATTGTACTGATGTTCTATAAATTTATTATGAACAGCATCAAAGAACTGCAAAAAAAAAATTTAACTCTGATGTGGTGGGTTATATAGTATTATTTATTGTGAATTGTGAGTTTGTGAATGCTTGGGAGAGGAGCTTTCAAGGAGGAACACTCATTTTACACATATGGACTTCACATTCCTTTAGATCCTCTAGGCTTCTTTTATACATGGGAAATCAATACCTTGTGTGTTGTGTTGGAGATACTGAGCATGTCCACAGTGTAAGGCTGTATTTTGCTAACATTGTTTTATTATTTAAAATAAGCATATAAACTAGCTCCAGTAGTTGTCATCCCACGGGCTTGGATGACATTCTGCATGCTCTTTAATGAACATGGGATTCTTTTTCAATGATTATGTTGGATGGATACAGTCTTCTGCTTTTGTCAGTAGAATTTTATAAAAGTGCAGGAATTTAAGTTTTGTTAATGTGATGGTCAATTTTTTTAACATGATGGTCAAGCATCACATGCTAAGGATTTTCTTTTTTATAATCTGTGGTTTATGTGCAAGAATCTTCACTGTGTGAAATAACAAGGACATGCTTGCAGCCACCTGGAGAAGTATTTCATTCTTGCCTTCCATTTGGTATCACAGGTTTCAAAAAGAGAATTTTTCCTTTATTATCAGCTTTACAAGTCACATTGCTAACTAAAATAGCAAACTGAAACACTGCCAAGACATTTAAAAAATACACATTTCTTTTTTTAAAGACAGCTATCCTGGTACCACAGTTCTAGAGCAGTTTTATATGGAAGGAGTAATATAAAAATTGAATGGTGATATGATACCATTTGACAGTTACACTGGTATTTTAGGTATTTCTCTCAGTCATAGAGGCTAAAATGGGAAGTCATTTTTAATGTATAATTTGAAGAACATTACTAGTGTGGCCACAAATGTCAGATCTTAGAACCATGCCTACACATCATCCCCTTTTGAATGGAAAAAAAAAGAGATAAAGGAATTTCAAATTGAGACTATATGTGGTAGAATAAAAACTCATTCCTGTGAATTTTTAAGAACTTAAAGGAAAGAACAATGTAAACAAGTGGAGATGAATTATAGCTGATTTAATGATAAGCTGAAATGATATTTGAAAACAGTAATTCTAAAGACAAATAACATTTTGTGTTTCAAATGCTAAAAGCAGTGTATCATGCAGGAAGAAATGCTGCATAACTGGGGAAAGCAGACACTAAAAATAATCTAAGTTATCTACTGGGATCAGCTCCCAAAAAGAGAACAAGCTCATCTACAAATTTCTGAACTTTCAGAAAACATAATGAAGAATAAACATTAGAAAAGCCTAACTCTGATGGAAGTCTGAAGTGGAGTTTGAGAATTAAAGTGCTCATCTGTGCTGTGTTACATAATAAGAACAATAGGTGAAATCATATCCCACTTCTTTAAATTTCAACCATATATTACTGTGGTAATCTATGCCATGGTACTGAAAATTGTTGTTAGCATGTTCCTACTGGTAATGCAATTAAATGTTGAGGGAAAACATAAACTACATGAAAAAATGAAACCTTTCCACAATACAGGAACCAAAAGACAAAGTGGTAGATGTCCCCAGACTGGAATATTAAAACCCAGACTGAACAGAACATCAGAACACTGTACAATCACTTGCTAGAAACTGGGAAGCAAAAGGATTCAGGCCCTGACCATTTGTAGCTTCTGTGACATTAAACCAAGGTTGCAAAGAATACCTACGACGTATAGCTATTCCTAATGCCATCTTCTGCTTCTACTCAGGACACTGACAACTCCAACAAGGTCCACGTTTCTACTGTAACATTTAAAGAGGAGTCTGCAAAGATAGCAATTGTTGATTGGAAAGTTTCTGTGGTACAGAATATCAGACTGGTTGGAAACACCTTAAAGCTCATCTTGTTCGAAACCCTGCCGCAGGCAGGGACAACTTCCACTAGACCAGGTTGCTCTAAGCCCTGTCTAGTCTGGCCTTGGACATTTCCAATTTACACTTATTTTCTAGCTCATAGTAAAGCTTTTGCTAAATCAAAGGTGCTCTTTGTAAATATCCTAATCATCTGTGTTCATAAGATCTCAATGCCTGTGACTGTGGCTAGAAAATTCTGTTTTCAGAAATTAATGGCTTTTCTTAATACTATTTTCTTTAAACACTGATCTTTGATAAATGTTAAGGTTGTTTTGGTGGAAAAGCCTAAATAATAGAGATTATTTCTCTAGTAAAACAGATAGAAATAACACTTTTAGCTACTAGCATGACATTTCTGGTAAAGTTAATGAAAATCTGTCTATGGTCAGTACAAGAGTCAGAAATAGAAGCTGAAGAGTAACCTTGCCCTATGTAGTTTTTCTCTGTGTGTAGGAATTTCTGTCTTCTGTCTGCATGTCAGAACCCAGCTTTCTTTTGCAGGCCTGGTCTCTCAAGTCCCTGGCTCTGGGCATGGCTACTTCTGACTTGATGATGTCCTATTTATATTTTATTTCCAGGTCATGCAATGCTGCACTTGAGATGTTGAACTGACAGTAATACACTGTGTGCTCCTCACAGTGTTATTAAAGGAAAATAGAAAAGCAGGGATTCCCTGCACAGCATCCTGCACAAGGCATCACAGCAGGATTGATCCCACAGAGCCTCTAGCTGGGCATAGATGTGATAAAATAGATGGGCAATAAAACGGGACCACTAAATACCATTTTTGGTCTTTAAATATAGCTTCCTTAGTATTTTATACCATATTCATGTTCTCATAAACAGGCATCAAGTGGATGTTACCTTGAAATATCCTGCTGCTAAATAATTAGCTCTTGTAACAATTTAAAACTGTCAGTCAGTACGTGCTTAGTAAATGCTGCAAGATTAATGACTGCAAGACATTCTATAATTGCGTTTTAAAATTTCTTCTGTATCCCAACTAGTTCTGACTGTGATACAGGAAAGCTTAGAGGGTCCCCAAACATCTTACCTGTGGTATTGGTTAAAGCTAAGGATGATTTGTGTCCTGCAGCACACAAAGCTACGGGGGACCTTCTCCAGCACCGAGTCCATCTCTACGCCTTCACTCGGGACTGGCGGGCAAAACCCCAAAAGCTTTGCCCTGCACACCCACGTAAGAGGGAACTTAATTTGTGTTATTTTTCCCTGAAGTAAGAAAAGTAACCGGCTTGAAGCAATAAAGTGTGATGGCATGAGGCAACCGTAGGGTCCGCCAACAGAGGTTCCTGAGGGAGAGAAAATGGCGGGCGGGGGCCCTCAGCAAGCTGCCAAAACACAGAGCGCTCCCCAGGAGCCACTCCGCGTGTGAAAAGCCTCACCCCCGAGCCCGCTATGACAAGAGGAGGTGGGGGGGGAAAGACCCCACCTGAAAGTAGGAAGGCATCTGACATTGGAGGCCGTCCCTGACGGAGTGCGAGGTACCCTGCCCGATACGGGCGATACTTCCCCCGCCCTGCCCTGCTCTCACGGGCTCCAGGCCGTGACTCGGTTATTTCTCCTCATCCCGTCCCGTCCGGTCGCGTCCCGGTTGCGGGGGAAGGCGGGCGCAGGAAGGGGCGGGTGGTGCGGAGAGAGAGAGGGAGGGAGAGAGGGAGGTGGGCGGTGAGAGGAGCAGTCGACGCACAAGATGGCCGCTGCCGGAATGGCAGCGGGGCGGCGGCGGGCGATGGCGGCGCTGCCCCGGGGCCCGCGTGTACTACTGGAGGAGCAGCAGCAGGGTGCTGTGGCAGCCCCGGTGTGCCGGAGCTGAGGGGGCCGGTGGGCGCTGCAGGAAGCCCGGCCCGCGTGGTGAGTGCGCTGCCTCCGCCGCGGGGTGCGGGGAACAATAGGGCGGGAGAGCTCTGCCCGCCTTGCCGAGAAAGGAGGCGGAGGGGCGGGCGTTGGGACGAGATGATTTCCAGAGGTGCTTTCTACTTCTAACAATTCCGTGACTTTGTGCCTCGCCAGGCCTCAGGCTCCTGCCGGGCTCGATTTCCGAACGCCCCGGGCAGGCGGGGAGGGACCGCGGTTCGCTGTGCCCGATGGGGGGGAGGCGGAGAGCGACTGGGTCCGGCAGGGGGTGGGAGAGGCGGCATCGCCTCAGGCTGCGGCGGCCGAGGGACAGGCGGCTTTTGTGTGCCCCCTCTGCCTGCTGTTGTTTTTTCCAGGGGCTTTGCCTGCCTCTGCGTGAGAAAACTCGTCCCTGTGTCGCGTTGAACAACAGAGACGGAGGGAAAATAATGACAGAGCCCTACCCGTCCCCGGGACACCTCTCCGCCCTGTGTTGTGGCTCTTTTGTCTGTCGTGCCTGAGGGAAGAGCGAGGTGGCCGCGGCTCCCTCTGCATGGGGACAAATGATGGTGAAACCGCACAGGATCTCCCTGACTTGCACTAGTTTTTCCACCCTGGCATTGTTTTGGCTGTTTTGGATTACACCCACAGAGTGGGTAGGGTTTCATGCCGGGGGTGCGGTGTTGGTATAGCTGGGATTTAATTTGCTTTGATGGTTGGGAATGTCCTGGTGTCAGGTTTTGTCTTCAAAAGCCATTGTGAGGTTTGTCTTGTTTTAAAGCAGCGAGCTGATGCAGGTTTTGGTTTTTTTCCCCTAGGAATCGGGAATGTTTTGTTTACATCTACATGCCTTTTTGTCCAGAGTATGTCTCTTATTTTTATACATTTTAGTCAAGTACGAGTGACAAATCATTTGTTCCTCCAGCACAAGCTACGGTTTTCTGTCTTTTTTTGCCATATTGAAAATGGCTGAAGTGGGGGAAAAAATTAAAAATTTGCAAAAATAATCAAAAGGTTCAAAGTAACCTGGATTGTGGCTGAGCTGCTTTAATCGTTGTAACTGGTGTAGCAATGCTGTCATTTAATGACTCTGCTGGAAGATAAATGAAGCATTTTTACTCTATGCCCATTATTTGGCTATAGAATTGTGCGATAATACAGGAATACTCTGAGGCAGAAGTTAATGTATTCCTAAACTTACGTTTTCTTACTTCTTTCAGGCTTATGAGGATGTGGAGGTGGTTAATTTTGTCAGCTATAAATGTCTGTATTGCTGCGTTTGAAGTCAATGAAGCTAATATGGGATTTCATGGCTGTATAAACAACCTGTGCTCAGGAGCAGTTTGTACATTATTGCCAGTTTCTAAGCGTCACCAGGAGCACCATGGCTTACTTCAGTGCATTAATACACAACGCTGATAATGAAATTATGCTTCCCACTAACATAAATAGAAGCAGATGTTATCAGGCACGTTTTCCCTTCCCAGTGATAGCTTATGGCTTTGCCTTCCTGTCCTAGAAAAGGGTCTGTCAAAGCAGACAGCCTGACAGGCTGCTTGGAGGGAAATTTAGAGAGGCAGGTACCATCAGAGCAGTCTGTTTTGACAACCAGAGACTTGAGTTTGTCAATCACTTATGAGCAGCAGGAACCTTCATTGACATAAGTGGGAAGTAACTTGTATGGTTTCTGGAGTTTTGTTGTTCATTTTTGTGAGGTTTTTTGGTCAGCTTTTTATCCAAACTAGATTCATGTAAAGCTAAATATTTTAGAAATTTCTGATGGGATTGTTGTATGCTGATAATTTAAAAAACTAATGTTCCAGTGAACAGATTAACGTATGAATCTGGAAATTGCAGACATTAATTTCATAGAGTTTAATTTAGGGGCATCTTGAGGCATGTATTATTATATAAAAATGCTCATGCTAAAGCAGATGAAGAGAAATGAGCAGGAATGCTTTTGGAAACTTCTGACGTGTTGCCAATGATTCACCAGCAATCTGGGTGGAGCAATTATCAATCTTGTTGAATTAAGCTTCACAGAAATTGAGATTCAGTGAGTGTGTATGTTAAAATAATGCTTTAATTACTTTGTGTGTGGTTCAGAAGTCTTAGGTGACACTGATGCTGGTCTCTATCTCTTAACTAACTAGTGCTGTAAAAGGTTGTTTTATGATACTTAGGAAATTGATCTTTCCCCGTCTGTAATATGTAGTGATACAAAGGATAATTACCTTTTTTTTTTTTTTTTTTTTTTTTAATTCTGCACCAAGAATTATAGTTTACATGCTGGATACCTGGGGAGAAAAAGTTTCAGCCATTTGAAAGAACTTGTGGAGTCATAGCTTTCCAATGGTATGACATGTAAAGCTGAATTAGAAGGAAAGAACTCTTCTGCATGTAGGTTCCCAAACTTCCCAAGAATCTCAGAATAGTGATGCAAAAGCCACTATAAGGTATATTTTAAGCAGGTGACCTTTATAAAACTTTGTATTTTTTTGCAAAGCCTACTCGTTGTTCAAAATTCCTCTCCCACCATAGATTCATGGAATCATTTTGCAGATGAAAGTTTGTATGGTTTTGTGGTGGTTTTTCCCACGCCCAGTAAATTGGGTGGTTGTTTGTTGGAGCATCCCAAGTAACAATGGCTGGTGGGCCAGAAAAACAAATCTGACTCAAAGTACATGGCAGAAAAAACATAGGGGAATTAGTAGTTTGAAGTTAATGTCTTGGACTGTACTAGGTAACAAATGGGAAACCATTCTCATACAGGAATAAAGATATAATATGCTGCTATTATGAAAGATTATTATGTAAACACACTGCACCGACTGAAATTTCAGTGTGACCTTTAAGATTCCATGTAGGCTCTGTTACAGTAATGAGGTCTAGGGACTCTGCTAGCTGAGAAAGAAAGCCACAAATGTTTACTTGTGTTACTTTCCTTTCTGAGCTTAGGTTCCATGGTGTACCCAGAATTAGGTGCAGTTCCCATCACTGAGTCTGACCACTTGTTTTGCTGTAGAAGTGCATCTCTTGATAATTACTTTTTGCATTAGTCTCATTTTCTTCATTACCAGTACAGTTAAAATTGAAATGGTATTAGGTTTCCAAGGGCTAACTGATTTCCTAATGAGGTTTTTTATTTGTGGAAGTGTGTTAAGGTGCATGAAGGTGCAGAAGCCCTGATGGCTTATTATAAATAGATTTTTCTCATATAAAAATTATTTCTGGTTAGAGTGCTTGAGGAAACAACTTTCCTGTTACTGCATGGTAGCATCATATGTGGTTCTATCAGCTAGAGAAGAAATAGATTTTGGTGATAGAAATAGCAAGAAAAAAAGTATTTCCTTTTAAAAGGAATCCTAAAAATCACATGGAGAATAAGATCTCTCTGTATCACTTGATTGTACAAAGGAGGTAGAGGCCTATGTAAGCTACCTTGTTAGAATGAAGATATTTTTAGGAATGTGGACAAAAATCTTCATATGAGAGAGAGATGCGAGAAGGAGAGGGGAGACAAGGGAAGAGGGTTGTTTTGACACACAAAAAGATTCTTTTTTTCTTATTCTGCTACATAAGAAATGGAAGATACGCAGTTAAAAGTAGTGGAAGTGTTGCTGGAGAAACAGATCTTTCACTTGCTTCACATAGATTGTGACAGAGTTGCCATGTAATTTGATACAAAGAACACAGAAGAGAGTGTTTGTGTCAGGGAGCACTGTGGTGAGTCTGGAATCCAATATTACAGAAGCTGGAGGATTTATTGACAGTAATGCCTTCCAGCCATGGTCAGTAAAACCACCATAAGGACATGTTGTTCTTGCTGAATAGACCCCTCTCACTACAGATTGCTTGCAAAACCACTTTTTGAAGTATTAATTTTCAATGACTGATTTTCTGGTGTTTATGGCGTGCATGTTATATTGATCTGAGAGAGGGCAGCTTCAGCTACAAGACAACTGAAGAACAAGTGTTTGGTGTAGCTGAAATGTGCTAGGCTGGAGAAATGAGATCTCACAGGTGGTTCCTTATTTCTCTTTGTTTGTTTTTTGTTTTAACATGGAAAGCCTGGTTGGTCTCATCTCTCGACTATTCCAGTTTAATAGGTGTTTTTAAATTTGTCTAATTAAATACTCTTTCAAAGTAGGCTGTTAGTCTTAAATAAAAATCTGGACATTCCAAATGTAATTATTTTTCACGACACTTCTGTGTATATTAGACCCTGTCAGGATAAGCTTTGAAAGTTGAGGTATGGTTCTTTTTAAACCTGTTGTTGTTAACAAAATGCTGGTTGGTCAGCTGATGGAGCAGGAATGTTTCTAGCTTGGATCTAAAGGTCTTCTCAGCACTTTCTTGTGAACTCATTTTGAGCAATTTAGTTCAGATAGTGAGCAAGTTGGAAGGGTTTTCAACTACAACTTTTAAGTTTCATGCTGTTTACAAAGGAGACATGTACTAGAGTGGCAGGAATCTCACCTCTTTGCTGTGCATTGGAGGTTTTCAGAGACTTGTAACTACATATTTTTGATAAATTGTGTCAGCCAGTGTTGATCCCCAACTCAAAATTAGGTGCTGTTTTTAGGGCAAAAGGAGTAAGGTTCAGGGAAGGTATTACAAAGCTAATGAATTGAAATCCGTGCCACAGAGGATGGTCTTAATTACCTGCTTGTTAATAAACCAAGGTCTGTGGATTAGTCTCAGTGTTTGGTAGCATTTAACTTTCTCCGTGGTTTGTTTTTAGAGTAAACGTTACTCAGAATGACTTGGCACTCTTCACTTTTTGTAGCAATTGTGCTTGAATTAGTAACTTCTCCATGTCTTGCTACAGTCAGTGTGTAATATAAATGACCTTGAAAAGTGACTGAAATAAAACTACTGTTGACTTACTTTTCCTGTAAGTCACATACTTTCAGCTTGTTCTCCTTTAACCTCCATTCCTTTTGTTACCACTTAAGCATGGAAGTCATTCAGGTGCTATTTGATGTTAGAACTGTACCAACAAATGGAACTGTTAGGACTTCATTATCCAGCCACTCACAGTACAGCAAGATAAAGTGTTTTGTCCTGTGGGCTTTTTTTTTTTCAATTCTGTGCTAAGATGCAAGAACTGAAGTAAAGACCTTGAAATTAATGAAAACCAAATTGTAAAGCAACAGTAGAAAGTGAGTTTGATTAGCCTATGTGGTATTCCTGAATTGTAGCATGATGCATAAACATTATTTTATGACCATTAATGATTCTGGCAGTTATGCAGGCCTAATGATAATTATATCTCACTTTCCTGGGTATAAGCTGTTCTCTGGAAGGCTTAGTAGAAAAAGATCCCCGCCTTTATAAGTGAACATTATGCTAATGAAATCTTGGAAAATCTACTTATGAGTCCAGTGAAGCAATCATCTTTGTTTGTGGTGTGTCACAATTTAAAATTGCTATTTCATTGTACGAAAATCAAGCTTGGGTTTTGTGCCACAGATTGAGGTGGTTTGATGAGATAGGAAATAGCAACATGCTGTCCTGCTTTACAGTCTATGTATGGAAGAAAGAGCAGGAATTGTGAAGCAAGTCTCAGGCTCCACCCTTTACAAATGAAAAATCTTCACAGCAATGAATGATGTTGTATATGCATTTCTTGAGCTCTGCTAGAGCCAGGTGTCTGCTTAACATAGCATCTGGGAAGTTGGTTCTAGACATGTCTGAGGGGCTTCATCCCAAATCACTGGTCCCCTAATGGAAACAGAACTAATTAATCACATTTGAAAGATCTTGATAAATAGCTGTTTGTCATCATACAGAAATTGCTACTGGCACCTGCATTGTTATTAATTATTGTATGGGTAAACAAAATGCAGAAAGTTTTGGAAGCTGGAAAATGGCTTGCTCTTATTTAGCAGCTCTGAAGGACTGTAATTCTTGGTCTTGCTTGCTTGGAGGGGATGTGGATTTAGGCTCAAAAATAGATGAGAACAGGGCAAAATCTCATAAATTAGTAAAGCAATTGCAAAGGAAATACCACGCTCTGATGTACCTTTCCAGACTTGAAATAACTTCTCTAAGGAGTCTTTATCTCTTTGCTTGCTAAAATGCTCTGTTTTCTTTGCAGGAATTTTTTTTCCTTGATGCATGGTTATCTTTACCTCTCCTGTTCTCTTTAATGATCTTTCATTCTCTGGTATTCTCTATTTTTCGTCTAATTTTTTTTCATTGAACTTTGCTCTAGTCTGAGCCACTCGTCAATTCAGCCAGCTAATGCAGGTAACAGAGATGGTTTATTGCCTCTTAGTTTCATTGCTTTATAGTTCAGAGTTGCAGGATGGGTGGTTTGGATCATGGAGCAACCTGTGGTACTCCTTGTTCTTAGAACATACTGAGGGTTGTTGAAACATCGCTGCTTCCTCTGGAACTGATGAAAAGTTACGGAGCATTGTGACCACCTTGTTGTTGTAAATTTGAAAGGAGACATGGAGAAAGATAAAAATAAGTTAGGCTAAACTGACCTGATGAGATGGACTGGGTTAGTTAAACCAA
Organism: Vidua chalybeata; assembly: GCF_026979565.1. Lineage (NCBI taxonomy): Eukaryota > Metazoa > Chordata > Aves > Passeriformes > Viduidae > Vidua > Vidua chalybeata. Next base: position 28,275,356 of record NC_071538.1, read on the forward strand.
AGGCACTCAGGCTGTCCTTCCTGTTTTATGAGTCATTCTGCCACCTAATTGTGTTAGTAGGCCTTCTGTAGAATTAATTAAAAAGGAGGCTTTATTAGTGCTGTAAAAACCTATAGTCAATTTGAATTTTAGTCTTGGTTGTTTAAGCAAGGCCTTATGGATAGAAGGTTGACACTGTAACTTCTTTGTAAGTGAATCATGACAGTGGAAAGAAAATGTTATTCAGGGCAGTGAGAATTGCTTAAACTTTGGTTGTTTGGAGTTGACCAGACTATTTAAAATGTAACTGTTTGTTGCCAGCTATTGTCAGATTTTACTGAAGAGATGTGAGCCAGCAGGGTTGTCTTCTGGACTTGCTAGCCTGTGTGTGGATTGCTAGTTTCCTGTACTTGTGTGCTGTATTAAATCATGTCAGCTGAATATACCTCTTTCATGCTACCTTTTAATGCTGCTCATCCAGTGTTTTGTAGTTTTTACAGAGTCATTTCTTGGTTTGAAGACATCTCACTTTGATTCCATCTGGTTTTGTCTCCTGAACATTTTATTCCATTTTAAGGATGTATTTGTGTTAAAAATCTTCAGGGACATCAATAATTTCAGTGCACAGAAAAGGTGCTCAAAGTAAGGATTGGCTGTGTTTGGGAACCCTCTAAATCATCCCATCTCTGTTTTTAGAATAGGTTCCCTGTTGATAACAGTATGAGAGTGGAGATATGTGGAATAACCAAGTTCTAAGTCATGCCAAAAAGCATTGAGAAATTGAGCTTTTCAGTTTTCCCTTCAGTGATGCTGCTTAGCATTTTACTGGTGCCCTGCCTGTAGGCATAAAGGTTCTGTTGGAGTGCAAGATACTTCTTATTTTTATTAAAATAATTAAGTGAATGGCCATGCACAAAGCTCTCAAACACCTTAAATGGGAAGCAAAAAAGCACAGGCCAGTTGGTTGCCAATCAAAATAAATTCCTTAAGTTACACTTAATTTACCCCTTTTCTCTAATTATTACTAGACACTAGACTTAAGACTTCTCTCTGAGCAGTGTGATTTTTGCAGAATATATTCTTAGTGGGGGGAAACTTGGCAAAATTTTAATCTGTCCTTAATGCATGATGTTCTTTCTCATTTCTCTAGCATTTGCAAAAAGGAAAAAATAAAAATAGGATGGTATCAACACTGGCAAGTAGCTTTCAGGCTTTTTTTTTTTTTTTCTTTTAGCATTCATTCCTTTACCAGGAGTATTGGAAATTCATCAGTTAAGGCAGAATAACCTAAGTGTCAATTTCTGCACTGTAGTTCATAGAAATGCAATATTTCCCTCCTGATTTTCTGTAAATCTGAGACTTTACATGACTTCAGTAAACAGAGATCTGTAGTAAGCTTTTCTGGTCACTCCTTTCTCAGTGGAAATTTTGTGTCAAATGCTTCTAACAAAATAGCACTCAGGGATGGGGTGGGGATGTCTGTGGGTGTGTTTCTGGGGAGAATGTGTGCTCACAGTAGTTTTTATGTGAGTTTTTAGATCCATTAGACCGGTTGAGAACAGAATTTGAGCTCTGTCAAATTGAAGTTTGGCCATGATGTGGGTGATTTCAGGATATACCAGGAAGAAAGGCTTCCACAGAAATCCTTGGTATTGGCATTTGAGGATGTGATGATGTGGCTGTCGCATTAGGCACTACAGGAGAGGAAAGGGGTGTGGAGTCAGGATTACTCACCAGGTATTAAAACAGTCACAGGTATATTTTAACTAAAATCTCAGTTGAAAATAAACCCCAACCTTCTACAGTGTCTTCCTGTGAGTAATACAGGTATTCATTCACCTGATAAATAAAAATGTGGCATGTCCTTCTCCAGGAGAGGACAAAAAGGGGAAAAAGCCCTTGCTTATTTACCAGTTTATATGACAGTAATTGGGAGCCTTTAGGACAGGGAAGTAAGTGACAGCAATCCTTTCCTTCAAGCACATCTCATAATTCATTAATGTAATTTCAGAAACTTGGTGTAGCTTTTGAGAAGTAGGAATAGTCAGTGATGTTGATGTGACAAGCTGCTATGTGAGTTGTCATTACAGAATAAAAATGGACAGTAAGTCTATGAAAATCTAGTGACTTGAGTATGCTAATAAATACATTTAAATACTTTGTTCTTATAAGGTTTTGCATGCTGAACAATTCCCAGTGCAGTTATGAGGAATACACTAATGTTATTACAGCTGCCTTTGGCTTACCCATTTTTAGAATTTTCTCTTTTGAGTTTTTTGTCATTAGGTTTTAGCATACTGTCATTGCTTTTATTCCAAAAACAGCAAGTGGCAGAATACAGAAATATGTGTAAAGGAACTGCATGGGTGGTAAGAGAGTTTCAGTGCCTAGTTTTCCTTTCCTATACCTTATTGTGTATTTGGATATCTGCTGTTAACAAGACTTACACAACACAAGTCAGAGGAAATTTAATTTATCAAATTATGCAAATATTGGCTGTACATGACTGGTTTGTCATTTGTCGTGGCTAGGACTGCAGCGACAGTGGTGCAATGGGCAGCTGAGTTCTATTTTTAAGACTCTTAAAAATAGGAAATTTGAAAAATGGAATGATCTTTCTGAGTTGTCCATGTGTGCCATAACTGTAAAACACTAATCAAGTGTACTCTGTACTCTCAAGGTTCTGGAAAAGGTAGCACTGCAGTCAGAGTGTGTAAAGGCTTAAACACCTGTAGCCTTATGGCAGTGTGGGACAATGCCTATTAAAATTTCATGGTGGGCTGTCACTACGTCGAGGAGATGGTTAATGGAAATGAAATCACCCAAATGAAGTACAGAGTTGCTTGATCTTGCAGCTACTGTTATTTTCTTTCTGAGCGTTTTTCAGTCTTAAGATACTAGACTAGATAAGCCTTATCTAGTCCAGTATCTTAGTTTTGCTTGAGTGAAGTCTAAATTTCTGTGAATAAAGTTCATTAGTGCAAGTTTACCCTTGCTTTTAAAAAGTTAAGCTGGTTCAGCATGCTGTGGAGATTTGTGTACTTTTTAGTAACACAACTCTGGCTGTAGTTTGTGAGATTGTTTAATTGTATCCCATGTATTTTTTATTTTACATCCTTCTGGTTGCTGAGACTGCAATAATATAGTAGTAATATGTTTTTAGAGATGAATATATCTTTGAAGACTGGGAATGAGAAAAATTCTTTGTGGACTGCTCCATTTAGAATAAGTCTCATGCAAAGTAAGCAGTAAGTAAGAAGACTTTCTTTTAAAAGACAACATTCCCTGTTTGGAGGAGAACTGTTTTTACAAATCATAAGCAGCAAAATTCATCAAGTTGGCACTGGATTTTTAGTAGATTATTCCCGGGCTTATTGCATTTTGCCTTCTTCATTGAATGATTTTCAAGTTAGGTAACTTTAAATTTCTATAACTAGGGTTCTAATTCAAAACCTCTTTGTAAGAGGATGTAGGATATTCTTTTTCCCAGTAGAATTGAGGCTCCTGTGAAAAATAAATAAACAAATTTCTTACCCATTACTGGTAGGAAGATCATTGAGATGTTGGCAGTTGAATTTTTTTCTGTTATACATGACTACCTTTTGTTGTTTGCTCTATTGGAAAAAGAAATGTAAGGCAACAGCTTTCATTTTTGTGGTTAAGCTTGAAATGTTTGTTACTGGTTTAAGAGTAGGTGGTTAATGGAAACCCTGAGACTTGAGCCTTTCGTTACCACTCACTAGAGCTGTGGGTAATTTTGTCATGGGTTTGACACTGGCTACAAGCCAGGTACCCACCTAAAAAATCTTCACTTTTTCTCCTCTGCTATAGTTGAACAGAAGAGGGGGAAAGAACAACTAAAAGGCTCATGGGGTGAGATAAGGATTAGGAGAAAACACTCTAAGGGCAAAACAGGCTCAAAAATTAAAAAGTATAAAGAAAAGTTTATTAACGGAATTAAAAGAGGGTAATGAGACCTAAATTAAACCTTCAGAACACTTTCCCCCCCTGCCCCCAGCCCTTCTTTTCCTATCATTGACAGCACAAGGAGACAAAACATGGGGTTTGTAGTTAGTCACTTAAAAAATCTTTTCTTCAGTTTGTTTAGGAAAAGGAGTCTCTCCTATTATGTTGTGGGATCCTTCCCATGGGAGACAGTCCTCTGTGAACTTTTCAAACGTGATTCTGATTTCCATGAGTAGCAGTCCTGCCCAACCTGCTGCAATGTGACTCCCTCCCATGGGCAAAACAATCTTCCCACAACTGTTTTTCGTGGGCCATTTAGTTTGTGGGATGTAGTTTTTAAGGATGAACTGTTCTAGTATAAAAGCAAGGGTCCTCTGTCTCTGGAAGCAAGGGTTCTTTCTGTCTCTGTTCAAGTTTCTCACTAGATTACAGCTTTTCAGCATCTGCATGCTCCAGTGTGAGCATCTTTTTTTTCCATGGACTATTGTAAATGCAGGTGAACCCGGTGGGAAGAAATGATGATGTCTGACTCCAGGCTGAATGATTTCTTTATTATAACTATGCTATAATACATTAATGTACTATTTAAAGGAGATACTAAACCTACATAGCTACTTGTTCTAACTACCATATCTAACTCACTCACAACTTGTGACCCTCTTGTGAGAGTCCAGCCACAGGTGGATCTGATTGGCCATCAGGCTCAAACAATCCTCACCAGAATCCAATCAAGCAATCACCCCAGGTAAACAATTCTCCAAACACAGTCCACATGGGAAAAACAAGGAGCAGAAATAGAAACTGTTTTCTCTTTCTTCTCTCTGTGCTCCTCTATGAAAAAGTCTTAAGAGAGAGAAGAATGTGCCTGCCACACATGGACTGTGGGTGAATTCTGCATCTTCCCCATGCACTTCATGAATTACAGAGAAGCTGTTGTATTGTTGTCCTCAGCATAGCTTGCAGAAGAATCTCAGTTCCTGTGCTTTGGAGCACCTCCTCCTCCTCCTCCCTCCTTTGCACTGACCTTAGCATTGCCATGTTGTTCTCCTTGCATGTCTTCACCTTTTCCTTTTTTCTGACTCGGAAGAGAGTTGGTGTCCGTAAGTTCCTTTGTTCTCAAATTCTATCAACTGTAAAGTTTTTTTAGAGTTTTGCGGTGCCCAAAGGTTGGTTCTGTCCAGGGAATGCGTCGGGAATTGCTCGCCATGCCTCTTGCTGCTGGTCACAAGGTCCCTGCTGGCTGGCACCGTGCGAGCCACGCCGGCCGCTGGCTCCACTCAGTGCCTCTCCTCATGCAGGGCACAAAAAAAAAAAGCTGCTGCCACCGCTTCTGCCCTTCTGCTCGCAGCGTGGCTGGCTAAAAGCGGCTAAGCAAGCAAGGTTCATTGCAAGCCGTGCCAAAATGGCAGCGGTTGTGTGGCGCCGTGCCGATTTCGACCTGGCCGCACGGCTGCTCCCACCACATGCCTGGCAACATGGTTTTGGCTGTGTGGCTGCTCGTGGCACCGGGGTGGTCCCCCCAGCAGCATGGCCCCAGTGGCTGCACGGGGAAGGGGCCTGGTGGCCCTCCTCACCACCCATCGGAGAGGCAGAAGAAAGAGGAATTGAGTTCCCTTTTTTCTTTTTAAATATGTCATTACAGAGGCATTGCTAACTTCCCTAATTGGGCCAGCCAATATGTCCATCGTTGGAGCCTTTAGGGATTGGCTCTGCTGGACATAGTAGAAATTTCGAGGATCTTCTCTTTCAGAAGCAACCTCTGTGCCTTCCTCCACCCCCACTAAAAGCCAGATAGTGTTAAACTAACACAACTTTTAATGATGTTGTCAAGCTGTAAAGAAAAGATTCTATTTTTATAAATCTAGAAGGTGAGACTGACAGAAAGGCTGCAAAATATTTAAGGATAGGATTTTTTTCATGTAATTGAAGTAATTGAAGGTTGCCTGAAAAGTCTAATTCAAAAGAAGTACTTTGCCCCTGGCTATTTTTGGCCTCTGGAACGGTTTTTTTTAGCAGTGCTACAAATTGAATCACCGGCTGCCAGTATCATTTAAAGCAAGTGAGGCTCAATTACCTTCTGAGTCAGATGTACCTGAATTAACCTGCTTTTCAGCAACAGTTGTGTGACCTCTCCTGCTGCTACTTGAAGACTTTAAGCCTTGTGTGAATGGTAATTTAACACTGAGAAAGTCTTGAGCAGGCTTGTCAGTGCTGAATACTATTTGGATTTTTATATCAAATCTGTTAGAGGTGTGGAGAAAATCTTGTATAGTGTGTTGACTAGCTAATTTTTTATTTATGCAATTGTTAACAAGAGAGCTGAAATTCTCCAGGCTCAGTGCCATTTCTGCCACAGCTGCCTCTTGACCTTGGATGACTCCAGAGCTGTAGTGTAGATTAGGTTGTGTTATTAAAACACAATTGCAGTCTCTGTCATGAAAACAGGTAGAATAAGATAACGAATATGAGTTTCACAGATGAGTAATATTCCTGTTATTATTGCAAGTGAAGCTATTACAGGACTCAACAAAGAAGTATGTCTGGTTTTGTTTGGGCCCTGTAAGCTATTTTTGTATCAACTATTTTAGCATTTACAATTGCTTCCTTATTTGCAGCTAGGTTCCAGGCAATGTGAGTTACGGACTGCTAGAGCATTCTCTGGACAGTGCTTCACTTGGTGCTGTAACTGCAATGAGCTGAAAGGATGGCTTTGACTGGATAACTTGCACCATTAAGCATTGCTTAAATCTAACATTGTTTTTGAAATTAGATAATTTTGGTGTGGATTTAGTGTAAAGTAACAATTCCACAAATTATTGCTCATATTCCTTATTCCCTTTCACCTACTCTCATCATTCCAACCTGTTAGTGTAGTCATCCTTACTGTTAGGATTGCTGAATAGCATTTAGGTAGCTAGTTAAAATTTAGTTAATACTTTCAAGATGGCTTCCATTAATGAAGAAATACATTAAAAGTCTGTGTTGCCCTGGTTTTGCCCAAATAAGCTGCTTATGAAACTACACCTAAGAACTTGACAAGTCTACTGATGCTAAAAGTGTCTGCCTTGAAGTTCCTTCTGTGCTTCCCACATTTTTTCCCTTGTTTCCAGGACTTCTTAACCATTTAACAGATCTGGAACATCTTTTGGAACCTTTTAGAAGCAAATGTGAGAAGGAAGATAATTTGGTTTGGATAGGCTTAGGTCCTTAGCAGAGGTGAAGCATGGACATGGAAAGTACTTTCTGTAAAGTATTTTAAATTTGCCCTGCTCTAAGCCTATGCTTGAAAATGCATTGGAAATGCTAAATAGGTAAAGTTTCAGTATCTGTCTTCCTTGGTTGTAGAATGCAAATATGAGTCTGGAAGCTTGGGTCCTCACAAGGCTAAGGTGGTTAACTCATAGTTTTTTTGGAGAGATTACATTCTGCTGCTGCTCTGCTAAATCTCTTTTGAAGTATCATGTTTGTAGGTAGTGGCTGTGATTTGCTCTTTGTTTACAGCTTAGGTATTTTCAGAGAATCAGAGTGGATCAGGTTGGAAGGGACCACAGTGGGTCACCAGGTCTCACCTCCCTGCTCAAGCAGGGTCATCCCAGAGCACATGGCGCAGGATTGTGTCCTGACAGGTCTGGAATATCCTCAGTGAGGGAGACTGCACAGCCTCTCTGGTCTCTGTTCCAGTGCTTGGTCACTGCACAGGAAAGAAGTTCTTTGTCATGTTCAGGTGGAGCTTCTTGGGCATCCATTTCTGCCCATGGTCTCGTGTCCCATTGCTGGGCCCCAGGGAGCAGAGCCTGGTCCTTGCTCTGAGCCCTCCCTGCAGACAGGGACAGGGATGAGGGCCCCTCTCAGCTGGGTCTGCTCCTGAGGCTGAACAGCCACAGGTCCCTCGAGAGAGCTGCTCCACGCCCTTCCTCATCTCCTCAGCCTCCGCTGGACCTGCTCCAGGAGCTCCAGGTCTCTCCTGTCCTGAGGAGCCCAGACCTGGACACAGCATTCCTGATGTGTCTCACTAGGGCTGAGCAAAGGGATAGGGGCAGCCCTGGAAAAGCTGGCAATGTTCTTCCTAATGCATCCCAGAATAACATTGGCCTTCTTGGCCACAAGGGCAGTTGTTTAATTAATGTTTAACAATTCTCTTAGCAGCTAGACTGACTGATCAGGGAGATAAAGGAGGAAAACCTGGATTATCTTCTCTTAGCAGCTCCTCAGGCTGCCTGCCTCAACCTTTTGGTAAAACTACAGTGTTGTGGTGGGCACAAAAGCATTTTGTTGTGCATGTTGTTTGTAAATGGACATCTTTTCTCTGAAGCTAATGGTGGCATACTGTTTCATCATAATGCAGAAATGATGACATACTTGACTGAACAGGTGCATGAAGTAGGGGAGCTGATTTATTGAAGCTGATATAGTTCAATAATTCTGTATCAAAATCTTTGAGAGAACAGTGTAATGGATAGAAATACAATAAGGCTCAGAGGATGAAAAAATATTCTTTGTCACTGTGAACTCCTGTTATGATAAAATATATGTGCCACAAAAGTGAGGTGCTCCATTGCCTTTTGAAATAACATCACAGTAGTCTAGAGGTGGCTTTGTATGTAACACAGAAAAAAACAGCCCTTCTTGTGATGATGATGTTTAAAATGAACACGTACATTAAACAGGCAGGCAGGCAAGCAAGCAACTACATTGGTAGTTTTGTTAAAAAAATTCATTCATTTTCACTGCTCTTGACTTTCAGCTTTTATTAAAAGATTTTTTTTGATGTTTAAATGCAGTCTTCCAGAATAAATTGCTTTGAAGGTAAATAGAGTAACTGAAGCTTTATTAGAGAGTAGTTATGTAAACAACAATTATTTTATGTTATTAACATGAAGCTATTTGGCATCTATTTTTAAAATGAGGGTGACATCTACTAAGTTACAAGAAAAGCTACCTCCCAGTCAGAGAAATGAGAAGCAAGAAGAAAACACTATAAAGAAGTTCTGAGACTTAAGTTTTCAGGTGGACACTGAAAATGTTTTCTGAATACCTGTGGAGTTCTTCATAAAATGGGATTTTACATTTCCATTTTACACTTTCAATAACAATGAAATAGAAGCCTTTTATTGCCTATGCTGGGCAGTAGCATTTCTCTTCACTTAACACTGCACTTACAGAATATTTCAGCATTTCCTTACTATTGCACCTGGAATTTTTGTCATATGAGGTTTGTTTTTTTAAGTCTGCCAGTCCATTTGAAAACAAATAAATAGGAGACTGACAAGTGTCACACTTGGGCATAAGGGGAAGGAGGTGGGGAGGAAGTTCAGACTATTGCTTGATTCTTGCCTTGTAAGTTTATCAATTAAAAAAATTTCAGTAATATTTGCACAGTACACTACAAAAAAAGAAAAACGTCGGGATTATTTTTTCCTTTTGGAGAAGTATTCTTACATAAGTTTGCTGGGGAGCAGGGGGTGGGGGATAATTATTAAAAGCTGTGTTATAGGTTAGAGGGCTTTTTTGAATAGTTTTTGACCAGTATCTCCAGCCAGACTATAAGTTTGCCCTTCTGTCTCATTGTTTGACATTGCAGTTGTAATGTTATTGTAGCTGTCGTGTTGCTGACATGAAAGCAGAAATAGAGCTGCTGAATTAAGTGGGGAGAAAAGCTGTTTCTGAGTGGGTGGCAACTGAAGTACTTTATATCTTTTTGTTAGATTGATTTTTTAATACTTTCTTTTTCATTGAGTTGTGCTGGGTCTTCTCAATGATCCATGACTAAGGAAGGATAAAGGCATTGCACTGACACCCCTCTCCTTTCCTCCGCTTTTCATTTTCCTCTACCAGATGCCTGTAGTAGCAGTCAGGTTACTGTAGATTATTCTTGCATGGAAAAGAAGGATAGTGGTCTTGGTGATCCAGAACATTATCATTTCACTTGCTTTCTCCTCCTCAAGTCTACTACTTGGGGTTATTTTTGACAAGCTGTTTGTTGCCTTGTTTTAGTTAAAATGAGGTATTGGTTGTGTAATTACTGTCCACCCACATTTCTGCCTACCTGTGTTTATTAATAAAGATCTATGTTTAAACCTTCAGCTTGGACAACTGTGTAACCAGTCCAGCTGGAATATCTTAGGAAGGAACGAGAAAAAAAGAGTAGTGGCTTCTCTAGCTGACACTGACAGGTAATATCTGTCTGTACCCTTGAATCTGAAGACTTCTACAAGCTTGTCTTTTTTATCTTTGCCATGGCTTTTTTCAAACGTGTGTTTTCTCTGGGAAAAGCAAATTATTAGCTTGCCTTCTTGACAGCAGGGTTGAGAGCTCTTGAGGATTTGACTCATTGAACCCAAGTCCCTGTTCTGAAAACTACTGTGGATTTTTGAAGTGCCTTCTGCCTTTGTTCTATTAATCTGTTTGGGTTCTCCTTTATTTTTTTAATACTGGTTTAATCATTGTATTACTGTTAGAGTTTTCATTGACAAATGCAAGAACTCATAATTTGAAGTAAAAGGAACATATTGTAGAGCTGTTGTCTGCTATTAACTCCCTAGACTTTATCATGTATTGGTAGAAAAAAATTTCTAGGTGGTAGATCATAAAATCATTTTGCTATTTAGATATATATATATATATATAATTTCCTCTTTTAAATAAGCTGTAAGGGATGTATAATATCAACTAGAAATTATGAAGCTGGTCATGTATATCTTCCCTGAAAATTTATGATTTTATTCACATGCAGGTTTTATATTTTGGAGGGCATGAGCAAGAACACTTAAATTTTGTCTACATATGTTGTCTTTTAATGTTCATGACCCTGATGGTGGTTGGGTGAGAATAGGGGTCAAGAAAATGATATATCAGGTTTCATTCCATGTTTTTCCTGTTAAACACATATAAATAACTTCATTCAACAGTTTTTTTTCTGCAGGAAGACATGAGGTCTTGACTCACAGGATGTAGGGACACTTAAATCATTATGAATTGCTTTCAGAGCTTCTGTTGGGGAGGTACTATGGTAGAGTTGTGATGTTGATGGTTTGGCTTTCTTGTTTTCCTTGTGTTATTACTAGGCAGGAAGCTTCAAATAAGGAATAACATCTTGTCCTTAACTGGCCCCATTTTCCTGAGGTACTTCACTGACTCTACCAAGTAAGAGATTTTTGCCTGAAATTACATAAATTTCTCCCTTTGTTTTCGTAGTCAAAAATTACTGAGGAGAAAAGAAAGTAGATCTTGAATCTGATTTAACTGAGCTTCAGTTACTTTATACACAGTTGTGATGATGTTCATGATTTTATCTTTGCTTCTTTTTTTAAGAGCTTTATTACACAGCTACTTAAGCCAGCTAACGCTTTGAAGGAAGGGTTGGAATATGCATTACATACAGACTTGCAGGTTTTGGTGTTGGGTGGGGATTTCTTTGCTGGGGCTCTGTGCTGTTGGCAGTGTTTGGTGCTGCTGGGTGTGTGCTGGCAACACGCATGCGTGGAGCAGGAATGAGGAAGTCAGGCCCTTCTGCCAGCGGAGAGTTTACTGGGGAGTTTGAGAGAACAAACAGGAAGGGGAAAAAACCCCTGAACCTGTCGGATATACTCTTCTGGCCTTATGGTATGTGTTGTTCATGGAGCTTCCCAGGCAGAGGTAAGAAGCTTTTTTCTTCTACCTTCTCTTCTCTGATCAGGTATGGACTTTCCCCTCTCTCTTTAAATTTTTTCAGAGGTTTTTCTGTGGAACTGGTTATGGAAAACATAGCTAGTGTGATTTATCCTTTTCTGTGAACCGTGAATTGGCAGTACAGGGTGTTGGTAAAAAAACACATTACTTTTAGCTAGTCAGGGCTTCCCACAGGTTGTCAGGTTAAGTTTTTCTCTAAAATAATATTCAGGACTTTTAAAGTATTTCCTCAGGGAAAAGAAGAAAGCTACTTAAGTGCCCTCAGAAATACTGTTTATTACAGTGAGCACACTGGAGTAAAAAAAGGTTCTGTGAAACACCGGCAAAAATTTGTCTGTTTGGCACTAGACAAGAATGGAGGAAGTTCAGCTGCTGGCTAGAATTGTACTATAGGTATCTGGTAATCTTATGAGTTAGGCATTGCTTTACTGTTGTCTGTTAATTTAATTTAGGTTGTTGATTTATTTTTAGTTTCCAAGTCTCAGCGGTTTTGAAGTAATTAATGTAGCACACAACCAGTCTCACAGAAGAGAGAAGTGGTTACTTTTTCTCTGAAAAGTTACTTTTTCTCAGAAAAGTGTAAGTTACTATCAAGGAATAAGAGTCTTTAAAAGAATTAATGAAATGTTGTTTTCTTTATTCGAATAAATAATGATACACCTCCTGAGTCATCTGCATGAACAGTTCAGTTGGCAAGCCTGAGTTTGTTTTGGCTCTGAGGAGCTGCTGTAGTGTTAAGCTTAGCACTAAGTAGGCTCTACTTGTGTTCACCGGTAACTGCGACAGGAAGCTCCACTCGCTTTAGCTAGGAGTCATACTCAGCAAAAATGAAACAGCTCCAGCTTAACCAAATTTGGGTTAAGTGATAATGCTGTTTGAGTAATGAAATGCTGTGGGAATACATAAAACTCAGGAGGGAGTAATGCTCTGTATCTACTGAATTGGCAGGAGCTGAGCCAAGGGTGCCCCTTAGGTATGCTGAGTCATCTGCTTAAACTGTGACATGACTTAGTGTGGACTGCTGCTGGGAGAGAGCAGTGCCAACGTGGTAGTGATGAAACGGCATGTGATGTGTCCATGCAAGAGCATGCTGGGCCCAAATAACCTGTTTGTGAGAGAATTTGGGGTGTTCTTGGAACCTGCACCAAAGGACTTCCTCGGAGAGTGCACTTAATTCAAACTGAAAGCAGAGGAGTTTTCCTGTGTGTCACTGTGTGTGAAACTTGATGCCAGTGGCTGTTGGTACAGACTGTTCTGTTTCACAAGCGTCTTTTTGTCAAGAGTTTAATCTGCAAAGGACATGTGGAGGACTCTGGTTGCCACAGACATAACACAGCTTGGACATGAGGCTACGTCAGCCTCTGCATTGTAGTCCAGCAGACTAAGGATGGAGTGGTTGTTCCAGTGGTTTATGGAATAATCATGTCTTTCTCTAAAGCACTGGCAGGGTCCCAGAGGAGACAGGTCACCGATCTGATTACAGCATGACATTTCCAGTCTGGGTTGAAGGATGGAATTTCAAGGATTCTTTGGGGGGCTGGGAGGCCCAGAAGAGAGGAGAAATTTTTCCAGGTGATTCTAGATGTGGGTAAAACAGCTTGTGCAGGGGTAAACAGGAGGATGAGACTTGTATACAGGTTCTTTATATTTTCAAACTCAGAAATAAGTCTGTCTCTGGTTTCAGTGTAGGATTCAAGGTCTGCCTTGGGGCATCTTCATTCCTAATTACATATTTTTGTCTTCCAGTTTATGTACTGTGGATGTGTCTTTTTAGTTTTTTGCTTTCTTGGGTTTTGACTTATATATTTTCTTTAATCATGCACCAAGAAGTGTGTATGGATGTACATTTTACAGTGTTAGAAGCTATTGAGTGTGAAACACTAGTGAATTGAGCATGGGTTAAAAATGTAATATTATGGGGAGGCAGGCTATTTAAATAGCTATGTCTTTGGTAAATTCTTGCATTCTTTATGATTTGCTTACCTCTGGTATAATGCTGAAGATAAACATTTTTTTAAAAAGCATTGTACTATAACAGTGAACATACTTTTCCTACTGTATATGTTCAAAGTGTTCTCTTTCTGTACTGGTGATGGTTCCAATAGCAGACAGTGATAGTGAAACTGTCTTATTTCCACTGTTTTATTGTCGTTTGTAATGTCTCATGTTGAAAGTAGCTCTTTGAAGTTAGAGACTGTTTTTTTCCAGTTATTTCTAAGGGCATAGTGAGTCACAAACCTTGGTACAAGGCACAGGTATCTTCAGCAGCTTCACATCTCTACATCTTTGTGCCTGGAAGAGATTTACATCGTATCTCAGTGCTTGGCTCTGCTCCCTGCTCCAAAGGCTGAAGATCTGGTGGGAAAACAGGACCATATATGTGGAAAGCTGTGGCACCAGCAGTACTTGGTTTGGTGCATGTGGCTTGTGACTCCTCGGTCCCTGTGATGCCATTCCTGTCTTGTGTGGGATCAGAGGAATTTCCACAGTTTTGTGCCGATCTCCTGTGGAGATTCATTAGAAGCACAGGAACCCTGTTGTTCCAGCAGCTGTTCTTTTCTGTGGGGAAAAGGTTGGCTGCATCACACCAGTTAGCCATCTGTTGTAGCAGCTAGACTGCTGAAATAGATGATGTTCTGAGGTTTCTGTATAACATACAGCTGTATATTATATTGTCAGTGGCCTTCTTTGGCATTTAGGCACCAGGACACAACCTCAGACACTGTAGAGTCTGAGAGCTGTGCTTATGTATGAGCTTTGTTTCCCTTGTTCCCCAGCCTTTGGAGACCTGTCTTGACTTGGCATCATGGATGCCACTAATCAGTTCCTTCATCTCCAGACTCCCCAAACTTCTCTTTCAACTGCTGAATTTGTAAATAAATATGACCTATTTCATTATGCCAGAGGTACAGCTAGCAACAACATGGCTCTGTTTTCTGTTTTTTTTTTTAATTAGTTAACTAACATTAAAGGTGCATTCAACTCCTTTCTTCCAGTTCACAGTTTGGTATAGTGGCATCTCCATGTTCACATCCGCTTTCTAGACTTGATGATACAGCTTCATGTTAGCTTCTGGTTTTAAGTCTCCTCAGTTAGTAGAAAACTTCTTTTCCTGAATGCTTGGCTAATAATTTGTTTTAAATAGGCTGCTCAGTTTGTTTCTGAATTGCAGAGGAATCTGGGAAATTGTTGCTAGATATTCTAATAGCTGTGTGGTCAAAAGGAAGAACTATGATTCAGCTCTAAAATTTTGATCCCCAAAGGATATTTCATAGCTCAGCCATACATACAGTAGATTTACCAAGCTGTGTACTGCTCTTTGCAGAAGGATTTCTGTGGTGTTTCTGGGTAATTTCTGTTGCAGATTTGCTTTACAAAGGATAGTTCTAGCTTGAATGCTTGTTACCAAAGTTTACTCAGTATATAAGAGGGCAGATAGCCAGGGAAGGCTTGGAAATAAATTTGCTGAATGGTTTAGGATATCATCTCTCACTGTAGTAACCTAAAAGTATAGAAGATTTCGTTTGGGTTGTGGTGATACATTAGTAATAAGAATGATTTGACCCTATGCTGACAAGATGGAAGAAAATGGCTGATTTGCCATTTAAGAGGGATTTTGGAAGGGAAACCCTGAACGACCTTGACATGTTGTTGTGCAATGCTGGTGGTAGGGTTAGCCACACATAGTGCCTCTTCCTTGTGCCACTCTGCCTGGGTAACACTGATTTTTTAATTGATTCCTTATTGGCTGGGAACCAGAGGCTGTGTGGCATTGTGTATTGTCTTTTGAAGAGAGAAATAGTTATTTTTTCCCTAGAATCATAAAGCATCCTGAGTTGGAAGTGACTCAGAGGGATCATCATAGTACAACCCCTCTTCATTAGCTTTAGAGCTAAGATTAGGTGTTTGATGAAACTCAGCTAAAAGCTTAACTAGTAACACTTCATTGTTTACCTTGGCAAAGTAATGGTAACTGTGAACACACTGCTCTAAATTCTGAAAAAAAAGAAGCCTTTTTTTCCAGAAAAATAGTGGCAGAGGCTTTTCAGAGTCTTTATTTTAGCATTAGAAATTCTTTTCTGTTTTAAAATGTCTTGACTCTGAATTGCACAGGTCCTGATAGAAAGTTTCTCTCTTCCTTTAGAATTTAGATTTTAATTGTAAACATTAAAAAATGTTAAGTTTAATGTTAAATGTTAATCAAATCTTAAGCTTAAGATTTGATAAAAAGTTGCTGTTTTGATTATAGAAGAATTTCCTGTCAGAACAGACACTAGCAAGTAAGTGTGCAGTCCTTGGTTTGAAACTAAAGCCAGTGGTATGTGGGAAAGAGAAACAAATATATATGGGTGGTTGGGGTGGCGTTTTTCTTGTCATTTTGTGGCTTGATTTAGAAAAATTGGTTATGAATCAGTGACTTGCACTTTTTTTTTTTCAAATTCCACTGGTGAAAGTAAGCCAGACATCAGAAATTATTTTATTACCAATTTTCTTTTTGATAATGATTTTTTCATGTCGTGTGATCCATCTACTCTTGTATATTTCTCCTCATATGAGTTCTGTTTTTTTCCTGTCCCAAAGGGATATCTTATCTTCCATTCCCTTATAATGAGTAACATTTGATCTTCTTAGTATTTTGATTTGAAAGTGCCAAGTAATAAAGACCTCCCAGCTTTTCTTCTATTGTAGTTTCAGTGTGGTTTCTCAACAGAGTAAAGATGTTGCTTTCTCTATCAGGCAGTGAATGATACAAATTAGGGTTACAAAAGGAGCTGTATAGGAACAATTGTCAGTCATCCAGTCATAAATGACTACTAGAAGTGGTTGTGCAGTTTTTGAAGGATGGAGGTGCTTGGATGGCAGATAGAGGGCAAGTTAACAGTGCTGAATTCCAGCAGGAGTGCATACAGATTCCCAGGGCAACTGAGATGTGTCTGGATGGGTCCATATGGTACCACAGAGCTCATATGAGGTTGTGTGAATGTGCTGGAGTAGCAGCACACAGTATCACTGAGCGATGTGTAAGAGTTGCATTGCACAGTGTCTGACTGACCCTGAGCCTTTCATCTTATCCCCCTCGAGGCTTGGGCAGTCATTGTGTGCCAATCCAGAGCCCACTGGACTCTGAAAAAAGGTTGCTTGTGATAGAGGCTTTGGATGAAGCCTTGTCTAAGCAAAAATATTTAAATATTTAATTATTTTGTACAGTAGATATTGTACAAAATTGGATTAGTGGAATTGTCTTTTTTTTTCTCATTTTGTTGGTATCAATTTGCTCATTTATAAAGAAAAAACATAAAAATGAAAAGCTAATTAGTCTTACAACTTCAATGTGATAGTTATCTTCCTTGATTTATTTGAAACTGTATAACTGCAGAAATGGTTGACACTGGCTTTTCCAGAGCCAGAGACTAGCTGGAATTAAAGCAAGTCGTGACTCAGTCGTGTATTTAATTCAGCTACACCTCAACGAGTGGTACTTCCCTAGCACAAAGGAGCTCACGTGCCTGTTCTAGTACACAATGCTAACTTTGTGTTTCTGTTTTCTTCTAGGTTATGTTTCACACTATGTGCAGACTGTCTGTACTTACAGAAGATATTTAAAACCAAACAGACTTTTTTGCAAAATTTTGATTCCAGTGGAATCTGTGCTTTAGATTTTTGTCTTGTCAATTAACTCCTGAAGCAATGCCTGTACAAGCTCCACAATGGACGGATTTCCTCTCCTGCCCGATTTGCACACAGACTTTTGACGAAACGATCCGGAAGCCAATCAGCTTAGGCTGTGGCCACACTGTCTGCAAGATGTGCCTCAACAAGCTCCACCGGAAGGCATGTCCCTTCGACCAGACCACTATCAACACAGACATTGAGCTCCTTCCTGTGAACTCAGCCTTGCTGCAACTTGTGGGTGCTCAGGTATCCCTGCTTTTATTTTTTAATCTGTTTCAGTATTTTCCTTCTTTTGGGAGGACAAGTCAGGAATAATAAAGAATATGATATTGTCTTAATGATGTGAAGAGAAGGCATCCACCTTTTTGTAGATGTCTACGAGAAGTGGTAAAGGTGCCTGGATCAGTAGTTTAAATCTTTATTCTGCTGGTGACCATGAGTTTTGTTACATCTAATTCAGTGGGCTGTCACCAGAATGGGTTTGTTGTGTTTCCTTCTTTCTTCCTTGGCTCTTACCTAGCCATGCTCTGCCAAAAGGATGAGCTGGATCAGTGAGCTTATTTTGTGGGAAGACATTTTTCTGTGGTAGGTTATGTGCTTTACTATATTCACTGTGAGACCTGTGTTGGTTGTCCCAAAAGCAGGAGGGGCGTGTAAAGGATGTGGGACAGATCTCTCTGGTAGCAGCCTTTATACAGCCTTATTTGAAACTATGCAATGGTAATACGACTTCCTGAGATGACATGTTACTCTAAGTCCATGTTGGTGAGGGGGGGAAGCCTACTTGAGACTCCCTTTTTTGCTGGAATAGGTACTGGTGAGGTCAGTTGAGGTGGTGATATGATGGGGATGAGTGGCACTGGTACTGACAGCAGCCCCAAGAAAGGAGAGGGATGCGTGGAAAGCAGATCACCCTGTTCAGTTGCTGCACACACTTAAGCTGGCAAAAGCTTATTGATGTTAGGTCTCAGGTAGCTCCCTGGGACCCACACCTTCCAGGGCTTGTGGACAGGATTGTGGTCTTAGGAGAGGAAGGATAATCCTGTCTAACTTAGGGGTGAAGAATGAATATGTAGATGGGATCAGTTACCATAAAAGGGTTACTGCTTTATTTTGTACTGCTCCAATGTCTGGGATAAGTGAAATTAAACGCAGCAGAAACTTCAATGAGATCCATAGTTTGGGGAAAAGGAAAGAATTGTGGAAGATCTGTAAAAGGTGTGGAGGAAAGAGAGATGCTCTTGTGTTGCTTTTTATTAGGTACTGTGACTTACACGTCCAGGTGTACTTTTGCCATTTCTTAGTTTATCAAGTAATATGGCTAATTTGTTGTTTTTCTTTCATGGTGTATGGCATAGAGGTTATTTCAGAAGCTCAAAATCAAATGATGTTTCTGGCTGTGCTAAGTGACTCATCCTGCTCTGCAGGAGGAAGCAGTGAGATTGTGTACTCCCATTCCTGTGATATGCTGCCATCTTTGAAGAGCTTCCAAGCAGTATGAAATCTATGGGTGATATAATTTTAAAAAGTTACAATTCTCTTTCTCTCTTACATGTTCTTCCTCTCTGCAGTTTCTTGAATATTTCCAGTTGCATCTGAATGTCCACATTTGTGATAAATGTCTTCCCCTTGCATTTTTTGGTTGTTTTGTGTGGACTTGTTAAGCTTTATGAGAAGCTGAATGATAGCTTCAATTTGACCTCTGCCAGAATTTAATTTTTTATAAAAACAAGAGTCTGTGGAATGAGATGGAAATCCACCCTGCTCTGTATACGTAACTGAGTATTTTTTCCTGGTTTTACTAGTTAGCCAGCCAGAGTTTCCTTATCCATATGTGTGAGGTATGGAGAAAGGTTTTACAGTATAGTGTTTGTCTTGAGAGCACTCTGAACTTTAGGTTCTGACTTTGCAGTAATGACATCATTTTGTGCTCCCTTTTTATCTGAAAATTTTGTGGGATGAAGATTCACAGGACGTTGTTTCATCATGGCCTCAGTGTAACAATAACTGTGGATCATTGCTGGGCATTTAATACTGACATACTTTCCCATAAGAGACATTTGAACCACCTTCCCTGCCAGCTCCTAATTTCAAATGAACACATGAATGAAATCAGTGTTCGGTATAACTCGCTCTCCTTTCTCTTCCCTTCCCATCCTGGCAGCTGTTGCAGTGTTTACCAGACACTGGATTACTAGAAAATGAATACAGCTACTTTCCTGTGAAGGACATGGAAACAACTGCCATTTAAAAAATTCTTTTTACAGAAAAAGGCTTGCTTAAGGACAAGTTTAAAAAAAAGGTACTTTAGAGAAACTAGTGATTTTGAACTGTCCCACTAAGAGAGTGCACTCTTCTGCTATTTCAGCAAAAATGGTCTGTGAGAAGCAATCCAGCTTTCAAAGCATGAGTAGTGTCAACTTCAGTTGAAACCACTTCCATTTGTTTTTCCACTTCTGGGTTTAGTTTCAGGAGCATTTATGTGTCATTAATGTCCCTTAATCTCCAACAAACCTCTGTACACCTTAACCTGAGTCCATAGAGACCTGTAATATTTTATTTGTAAATGCTAATTCAAAAAAAAAAAAAAAAAAAAAAAAAAAAAAAGTTTCATTTTGGAAGGAAATACAGTAAAGCCCAACTGAAGATTTTATCTGTGAGGGGGAAGAACAGTTTGTTCTTTTCCCTTTGGTGTGACTTCTGAGGAATTCACACATTTCTACTTGTTAAATGCTTTTTTGCTGGAGGTGGAGGAGGAGACCAGGCAGTTTAAAGAAACAAATCTATTCTGCTGTGACTGGCAGCAGTGACAGGATTCCAGGGCAAGTCACTTTGGCTTTTGCACAAGTACAGCGAGTGAAATAAGCAGGACTGTGCTTCTGGGGAAAACATGCTGGATTTGTGACACAGTCACCCAGGAAAGCAGTAAGGTATTTCTCTGACAGTAACATTCTCTCTCTGGATACAATTTGTCTCTCTAACAGTGAAAAGAGTTGGTTTCTTACTTGAATTAAACTGTTTCTCAGTTTTCCCTCTCCCCACCCCTGTCTGAAATTAAACCCATTGCTCAGTTTAGAGCTACCCTTTGTGTGAAATTTAACTGTTGCAGATTCAGATTTCTACCTGCTCCCCTGCAGCATGGTACACATCAACACTGGTTACAGGGGCTGTTCTGGAAGGCAGTGGTCATAGAATCACAGAATGGCTTGGGTTGGGAGGAACCTTAAAAGGCATCTCATTCCAGCCCTGTGCTGTGGGCAGGGACACCTTCCACTAGACCAGCTTGCTCCAAGCCCTATCCAGCCTGGCCTTAGACACTTGCTGGAATGGAATATCCACAGCCTCTCTGCTTAGCTAGTTCAGACCATGTCTAGATAAGTTTTGCTATATAAAATGAGGGGAGCAGAGGGATCATAAGGGGAAGATGAGAATTATTATTCCTGCAAAAGCTGGGCATAGCTGAGTACCTAAGCAGGAGCTGTGAGGGAAGAGAGACACAATGGCCTTGGACACAAATCAGCAAGGCACTCATAGGATACCTTGCTTCTTAGACTTCCTGAGTAAAGGAATCACTTACGTTTCTTTCTGTGGGAATAGGGTTTTGAAATTGAACTATTCAAGCATCCACATATTCCTCACTATATGTAACTATTTTAAGCATTCACCTGTCTAGTGTTTTGAAGGTACCTAATCATGAATCTGTCATCTAAGCTCTTCCCTTATGTTTTTTTAACCGTGAAACAGCAGCATGCACATTCCAAACAGGTGATGTAGAGTGGCAGAAATGCCTGTGGTGCTTTAATTTTAGAATAATCTCCTGCTGGACATCATAAACATGATTCTAGACATTGGAATTGTACATGATGAGAGACTGGATGATCTTAATTTACAGCCCTTTCAAAAGGGGAAGATTGAAAGTGCAGAGCTATTAGAGGCACGTTTGATAATTTTTTATTTTACCTTTTGATGAAATAAAGTGCCACAAAAGAGGAATTATCTGTGAAAAAGTTGTCTTTAATGTAAACTTTTGAGGAACTAAAGATGGTAGGCTTTGAGTTTTGTTTGGTTTCTCTTGGCAGGGAGCAAATCATTCATTTGCAGGGAGGGGGAGGGAAATATTGCTAGAAACAGTTTTCAAACCATACAAAAAGGGGTTTGGTCTGTTTAACATGTTCTCATTCTGTGCAATTAGATGTCTAATGGTAATTACTGACAACTCAATCTGACTGACTTCATCAAATTACACTTAAATCACCAATTCAAAATCACTGCCTGGTATGAGATGATGCTTTAGCATTCTTTTCCGGTCCCCTTCCTTATGCTGTCATAACCTGTCTCTTCCCACAGCCACAAGCCATGCTGATGGGTAACATTCCACTGCCAGGATACTTGCAGTCATTGCCAAAGCAGATACATGTGAAACCATCACAGATTTAAAGCAATTAAACATCTGAGATAATTTTTTCTGTCTTGTTCTCATCCCCTTTGGGAGGTGTTGATTACATGATGTGAATATATTTGCAGTGGAAACTGTCATAAGGGTGTGATGTCTGAGAGAACGGAATATGGGCTGAGTGTGAAAATAATGAGCTCACTCTGTGGGGCATCTATTCTGAGGCTTCTGAGAGGCATTGTAAACAGCAGTGACCATAGGGGTCATGCATGCTATTAAAAGGATATTTTGGGAAGGGGAAGTGAAAATGCTTTCGAGTTTAATTATTTCTCAGTTGTCTCTCAGCTGTTCCATGATGGAGCCAAAGTCATTGTCACATTTCCTGTCATTTATATGAATTATGTCTTCAGGATTTTTCTTTTGGTAGATGCTATTCTTCCAATTACAGTAAACCTAAAATATTAAAATAACTTTTAAAAGTGCATAGAATAGAACCAGCAAAAGGAAAATTACTTGTAAATTTTTTTGTGAGGTGAGCTGCATGAATCAAGTATGTGTGCATGAGAACTAAATTCTCTTCTCCTGAACACTCCTGAAAACCACAGAAAAAACATGTTGTTTTACTCTTCACTACTACACTTACTCCAGCTTCAGATAATAGTTTAATCGCTTTTGGGCTCATTTTGCAAACAGCATGGTTGTATGAAGCATTTAGATTTTTATAGTGAAGCTTCCCTTCAAAAGAGACGGAGTGGAAACAATATGCAGATAGTGTTTGAATAGCTTGATTAGCTCTTGGAAGTTTTTCCCTGCCAGCTTTTCCATGGGGGAGGGGGATGCTTTCTGTCAGTTGCTAGACAGTCCTTGTGTCTCACTGGTGGAGTTGTGCTGTGTCTGGCATTCCAAACCACTGCTTTGAATGTGTGCTAAGCCCACTTCAATTCAGGGTCGAAATCCAGGGCTGAGCAAGGCTTCCTGTCCCACGTCTGTTCCGAGCCCCCTTTGTCTGCCGGGGGTTGTGACTCTGTCACTGTTTTGGGTTGTCAGTGGTGCTAGATGGAATGCTTGCAGGAGCAAGTAGGAATTTCTACTCTATGATATATATGTTTTGTACTGCATGATATATATGACTGCAGTAAATAGGGCAGAGATAGATGGTGCAGTGTGTGGACACATACACTTGAGATGTGTCATTTGCTTAATAAGCCAGTTCTGCTACGTCACTTCCCTGGCAGAAGCAGACTGCTAAAATGGCAGTGCCTTTGAAAACGAGGTGTGGAATATAAGGTGCAGGCAAATATTGCAGGAGTTAATAATTGTTTCCTAAATCCCAAGAAACCACTCAAGATAAGGCTGTTGTGACTGTTTGCAGTTGACCACTATAACATGCAGAGTTGCAAAATCTCCTTTTACTGAAAATGTTCTTGCTGACAGACACAAAAACTCCTCAAAACCAAAATACCCTAAACAAATGCTGGCCCAAAATTAAAACCCCACAAAACATGATGAGTTAGCTTCCATCAGTGATAAGTATCGAAGCTAACCTTATGTTGGTGTGATTGAACTTGGGTTTTTCTCTTTAGTAGGAATGGAAGCCTAGATCAGACACACCCTCTATCTTGTCTGTGTTAGTTTAGAATGATACTATGTTAATTCCAGCTGATATGTTGCATTTTGAGACTTTTCTTTGTTACCTACTGGAAAAGCAAGATAGTAACTTTTTATTTTGCTCTACGTGTCAAATGAGAAACTTAGCACGGTGACAAGGTTTTCTAAGGAGAAATGTGACCACATAGTTGAAGCATTGCTTTTTATTAAAATGGATATAAAAGCTGCTCACATTGGTGATGGCAACCATATACATGTGTGTATATATATTTTATATATATTTGCTGCTTTTATTTGGTGCCACCATCATAATGCTGCTCTTGCCATGGCTGGATTACACATGAAGGTAAGCAGGTTTGTCTGTATTTAACTGAAGCATTAAAGGCTTTTGCTTTTAGATTGAAGGCCTGGGTTGGTCTCTGTAAGCAGCTATGTGGGATTAGCATGCTATTATTGCCACTGGGATGGGGATTGGCTTGGAAATAGAAGTCTGAGATCTATTTGCACTTTGACAGCAAATTAAAAAAGTGCTTGTGTTTAGTCTTCTGAGGAATTCCAATTCTCTGTACTATCACATTGGGTTGACTGCTGAGCAGTGATGTTGAGAAGTGTTAGTACAGTGCTATACTGCACCCTCAAATTTGATGAAAGCTTTAAGAATTTTCCAAGAGGAAAGTGGAACCAAAATTATAACTTGGAGGGGTGTGGTGAAAATCCCTTGGAAAAATCCTGATTTCTGGTGAATGTCTGGAAGAAGAAATAAATGTCACCTGACAAAAGCCCAGCACAAAACCCCAAGAATATAGTTGGCATCTATCATCAGATAAATACTCACAGGGTGTGTTCATATGCACTACATAGGATAACTTGGTCATGCTTTCTAACTGTGTCTAGTCAGAGTATGTTCCAGGGGTGTCTTATTGTATTTGCTGCTAAGTCTTCCTTCCACTAATCTTAAGTAGCTGCAGTCTCTTATCCCTGGATGATTTTAGAGCTGTGAGGCCGTAGATACAAATTTGTACTTACTGGCAGACCAGGGTTCTCTTCATTTTTTTTCTTCCCCCTGAGTTTTTTGGCCAGTCAGCTTTGGGGATGTTTTCAATGTGTTCTGTTTTAGCCGAAGTGTTATAGTTATAGGAAGTGCCATGTTAAGCCTTCTGCTTCTAGTTCCTTTCAGCCACTAAATAAAAGAAGTCTCTTAAACATAAATTCTATCTTTTTGTTTTCATTCTCAGTGGGTTTTCTTATGCTATTTGTTCAGTAAATAAGCTGAAAAATGCTAAGTAATGCAGAAAAGTCACAGAAGGAGAAGAAAACAGGAAATGTGGTGTAGTAATAAGTGTTTGTAAGCACGGTTGCCACTTATTCATATATATTCACAGTAGATGTACATGTCATCTCTCTTCAGGTTCCTGAGCAGCAGCCAATTACTTTATGCAGTGGAGCTGAAGATACCAAGCATTATGAGGAAGGCAAGAAATGTGTGGAAGAATTGGCATTGTACCTCAAACCACTCAGCAGTGCAAGAGGTAGTTGCTGCCTTGCTTCGTTGGAAGATGAAACAAAAAACCAAATCAGATGCAAAACAAACTATCCAAATTACTAGTTAGTATGTTTGAAAAATGGATATAAATCTAGTTTAGAAACAAATTGAAACAGATTTCTTAAACATTAAGGTTATGTTTTTATGGAGGGGAGGGGGATGTAGAATTGAAAGGTGTCAATTCAGAGAAAATGCTGAGGTTTTTGACCATGCAATAGTGAGTTGAGACAAATTTTGATTTGATCTTTGCAGAGTAAGTAAAAATAGATAATTTTGCCTGGTTTTTTTTTTCAGTTCTGCTTTGTGATAACTGTAGTGGTGCAGCTGTTCTGTAGAGGATGAATAAACTGATATAAAGAAGTTACTACATATAAGATAGATAAGGAAAATTATAATATAATATAATTACTTATAATATAAGTAATATTTTGTTTATATAAGGTCAAATACAAGAGCTGGGTCGAGCTGGGTCAATCTGGGTAATTCTAAGTTAGCAAACCTGCACTGTGTTGAAGAGTATGGATTTTATATGTATTATATGTGCTGGATTTGGACAGTCTGTCAGCCCAAGTAGTGGAGTTGAGCATCATGGGCATTAGGTTACCAAAAATGATTTTTTTGAGAAGCTGTCTGAGCCTTTTGTGACCAGTGCAGTGTGATAGCAGTATCACTCTGGGAATTGGTGGCTCAGTGAACGAGCTCTGGCTCTAGAGCAAACTCAGCATGGCCAGCTGTATGTCTAGTGAGTCACCTCTTCCTTTAACCTGAGTTAGGTGGCTCTTGGCATGTTTGTGATTCAGAGTTTGGCACAAAATTAAACATCACCCAAGCAGTTCAGGACTCATGTAAACTCTAAACCAAAACAGTGAAGGTAGTACACGTAGGCAAGAAACTAAATGTGTTCCGCAAACAAACAAATGTCCAAGTGATCCCTAAAGTCCATGAATAAGGGATGAACTGGGAATCTGGATGGGAGGGTGTGGGACAAACTACCAACATGGGAAAAGGATTCATTAGAGGTTCCATCTTCCTAAAAAGCCTGATCAGTCAATCCCAAGATTAAGCCTGTGGGGAAGC
This sequence comes from Vidua chalybeata, assembly GCF_026979565.1. NCBI lineage: Eukaryota > Metazoa > Chordata > Aves > Passeriformes > Viduidae > Vidua > Vidua chalybeata. The sequence continues at coordinate 28,301,263 of NC_071538.1, forward strand.
TGACTACCAGAAAACTGCTTTTATTGCCAAGTGAAACAAGTGAAATCAACTTATGATGTGCCTTGACTAGTATTCCCTTTGACAAAATGGACACCAGGAGAGCTAGGTTTGCACTTGTCCAGTACAGTCACTGAAGACTGGCACAATAAGAGGAGTATGAGGTAGTTTATTATTCTGTTTCATTTTGTTTTGAAGGTGTGGGTCTTAACAGTACTACTCAGAGTGTGCTAAGTCGTCCCATGCAGAGGAAACTTGTGACATTAGTCCATTGCCAGCTGGTGGAAGAGGAAGGACGGATCAGGGCTATGCGTGCAGCACGGTCGCTGGGTGAAAGAACAGTCACAGAGCTCATTCTCCAGCATCAAAACCCTCAGCAGCTCTCCTCCAACCTCTGGGCTGCAGTGAGAGCCAGAGGGTGTCAATTCCTTGGGCCAGGTAGGTGACATCACACTATCACTGCTGTACTAGAAGCCATTTAGAACTGAGCCATTGATAAATGGCTGTCTAAGTGCCCAAGTGATTTTATTCAGCAACAACCTAATTTCTTAATAGTAACCTTCAGAATTAATTATGTGTCTGTTGGGCTGCTGCTGTTGTGTTTTCTAGTATTTTCAATGCTTTTTCAAGTCTTCTGTAAAATTCAGAATAGGTGTCCTGTTCTTGTCTATTCCTTGAAGATCTTTCTAGAAAAAATAAGGTTACTGGAAGTGACTGGCATGGCTTCTTTTCCTTCTAGGGCAATAAACATACAAAAGAATTGTGAGGATAGATTTGTTACAGTTATGTGTACACATTTTTAAAAGTTGTGCATTTATAAATTAAATTCCTTTGCTTAAAATACTATAAAGAAATCAATGTTGCTTAAAAAATGAAGTCTCATTATTGAAAATACAGACTTCACTTGTTGAGTCTTGAAATATGAAGCCAATTTCTTAAAGAAAAAATAGTGAAGCTTTTCCTGACTGAAATAGATGAAGACTAATTTTGAGATACTAACTGTCATAACGCTTCAGGGAAGAGAGAGGTTGGTTATGTAGCAAAATAGTGGTGCTGCAGCCTGGTTGATTGGTGTGGGCACTCTTTTTTTTTTTTTACTTGCATGGAAATGAACCTTGCTCTTCCTTAGTCAGTCAGCTTTTTCTTCTGGGATAAGTGTGGGATGTAGGCAATATACTTTGGAAACTCGTATTAATGATCAAAAGATGTACAGACAGGAGCCTTCTTATCAGATGATACCCAAAATAGATGTTGCTGTAGTGGTAGTAGTAGTAATAATGATATTAATATAATATATAATAATAAGATTAAAGGTAAAAAGTCCTGTTTTCCCAAGTCACAGGCTGGGAATCTGGAAGGGTTCCTTCTCTCTTTGCCCTCCCTTCTTGCTCAATTCCTTTTTTTCTCTGTGGGTTTGTGTGTCTGTTAGTGGGAGTTTTTAGCTGTTAGCCCAATTGTAGGTGAACAAGAAACTGCAAAAATTTTACTTGGGCTTCTCTCATCCTTTGTCTCTTTTTGCATTTCCCCTGACTCTCAGCAATGCAAGAGGAGGCTTTAAAGCTGGTTCTGCTGGCTTTGGAAGATGGATCTGCTCTGTCACGAAAGGTCTTGGTTCTCTTTGTGGTACAGAGACTGGAGCCACGATTCCCTCAGGCTTCCAAGACTAGCATTGGGCATGTTGTCCAGCTCCTTTACAGAGCCTCGTGCTTCAAGGTATGAAGAAGATTCTGCCCAGAGGTTTCGTAATACTGTGAAAATCACTGGTTTTCACTTTGAGTTTTCATTGTCCTGCAACATTAAATATGCCCAAAACTATGTGTAGTTAGAGGAAGTATTGCTCATTAAGTCCCACATGAGTTTAGGGAGTTCTTTGTCGTTCAGCTGTGATGGTAGGCTGAAACAGCGACTTGAAGCTGTAAAGTTAGGTCTTGCCTCTGTCCAGTTTCGTAGAGGTACTGTTACAAAACCTGGATGTAAAGCAGCGTACTTACCTTCTTAGAAGTGGCTTAAAGCCAAAAAATCAATAATTCTGTTAATTCAGTTGTGATGTGGTTAGAATCAAAGAAATAGGAGACTTTTGGGTGTCAGCTGTATGAAGAAAAACTGCTTAACGTACTTTATGGTATTTGATATATGTTACTAGATGCTCAACTTAAATGTCATTTACTCTTGCTAAATGAGTAGGAAAATGCTTTGATTTTGCTAATTGTACCCTCAAACAAAAATCTGCAATGCAAACAAAATATCTTGATTGAAGGGGTGGATGCTGTAAAGTCATTTAAGAAGTGTGACACTTTGACCAATATGTGAGTCAGAGTCCAAGTAAAACAATGTTTTGTGTCCATTTTATAGTGGTTCCACTCTCTGAAGTGTGTGTTACTTCAGTAGGAACTGGTGTTCACTGAGTGTGTCATAGTTGATTTTAGTTTGGGAGAAGGACTTAGTTGCCAACTAACGATGTCGCTTGCCTCGGACTTCACGTAATCGTGGGCTTATCCTGCTTAAGTGTATTTGGCTCATTTCTCCTTGCTAGGTGACCAAGCGAGATGAGGATTCCTCCCTGATGCAGCTGAAGGAGGAGTTTCGGACTTACGAAGCTCTGAGGAGGGAACACGATTCCCAGATAGTTCAAATAGCTATGGAAGCGGGTTTGCGCATTGCACCAGACCAGTGGTCCTCGCTGTTGTATGGAGACCAGTCTCACAAATCCCACATGCAGAGTATCATTGACAAGGTAAAGCCACCTAGAATCAGCCCAGTCCAGCTTGTTTGCAACTGTAGTAGATTTAAATGTTTGTAACATTGAGCTTGGAAACTGTGCCCATGTGGACTTGCCCATTAATCATTTGTCCTGTTATTTCAAAACCCCTTATGTCCTAGCTAATTAGAATATATATTTGTAACCTACTGAATCTTGCTTCCTCTGCCATCCTGACATTTTTGCTACTTTACTTATTTCTGCAGATGGAAACCCACAAAGTTTAGCTAAATAATTGAGGGGTGACCTTTATGAGCAGCTGATAAGTGCCAATGTAGTGACAGAGGCTAATGGTCCATGTTTCCGGGCAGGAAGTTAGTGCATAAGTTGGAAAAAATATGAGTCCCTATTTCTGTGTCTGAAGTCGGACAGAGAGGTGAAAGCACATTTTGTAAATAAAATACCTAAACTCTGGAAGTGCCTATATCTCTCTGTGTTCAAAAGCAACATAGGATAAATCCCCCCCTTTTAGATTAAGAGATGCTTTTTTAAGTGCCTAAATTAGGTGGGAAGAACTGAACCTTGTTGAATGGTTATGAAAGCTGTGAAACAACTGCTTTGGCTGCTGTGCAAGAGGATTAGCTTCAAGATGGCTTCTGCTGTGTATTTATGCCTTTGCCCACCTTTAGAAATCTCCTGACAAACATCTCCTGAAGGATCTAGGTGGAATTAACAGTTTTAAATACTGGAATTGTGTGATGTTAGGAAATGGAACATTGCTAGCTATCTTTTCCTTCAACCATCTTGTTCTTTATTTTCTGTTTGCTGTACTCAGTTTAAAGCGGGATGCAGACCTGTTGGTTTGGGGATTGGAGATATTAGACTCTCCAGAAATCTAAATTAAATCGTTTCAAATATGGCCCTTTTTTTTTTCTTGGATGGCAGGACAACACAAAAGAAATGGGTTTTATTGCTAGAAATAACAGCCTTTATTTTGTCTATTTATAAGTGTAATTTAATGCAATGTCAAAGAACCGTGCATTCTTAATAGAAACGGTTCACTGGAATGGGTTTCTGTGAAAGATGTTTATCTCCAGTTTTGGGAGACAGTTCTTATGAGCCTGTGGAGCAGCCTTCAGAAACCATGAGGATTGCCATGCCTGTAGAAAGTTAATTATGAAAATTTTTTCAAGTTGCAGACCCCAGCCTCGTTTGCACAGAGTGTTCAGGAATTAACTATTGCTCTTCAGAGGACTGGAGATCCAGCTAACTTGAATCGTCTTAGACCTCACCTAGAGCTCCTAGCAAATATTGATCCCAGTCCAGGTAAATCTGGGTGTTTTTATGAAAACCTTTAAGTTTAGCAAAATGAGCTTAACACTGTTCAAGGATTGAAAGCTGATCGTTAAGTGTAAGGAAATGCCCTCCTTATTCATCAACTGAAGAGTTTTGGATTCCAAAGTAGAATTTTGATAGACTGAATAGAGAGAAGCTGGGCAGAAGTCAGTCTAGACAAGAATGGTTTGTTACCCTACAGAATTAAGTGTTTTTCTTGTTCATAGGTAATTCTGCAAAACTAGGAAAGAGTCTGGCAAGTAGAAGATAGTTGGGAAGAATTTAACTGAGAAATAGAACCTAAACTGTTGACAGAGGAGAGAAAGATAAAAATTGTTGAAAAAGTCAGCAGTGCTGTAAGGATACCTGAGAAAGAAGGGAGGAACAGAAAAGTCCTGTGGCTGAAGTTTTATTTTATACCTGCTAGAATTTGTAAAATCAATATTATATCAAAATAGTAAAAATATATAAACTACAACTTCAGGAGATGAAAAATTGTACTTCATATTTGTTTAAACAAACAGAAGTTAAACTTCCTTTCCAATGAGGACCAGTTGTACTTCACAACTGGTGAAGGAGATACAATGCTTTCTTCCCAAGTCTTTCATACTGAAACAAACTGGGGACAAACCTGTGTACTGCAGATTGGTTTGCAAAAAACTGATGGGGAAGGTGGCATCACTAATAGCCTCCCTTGATTTTGGTAGCCAAGTCTGGTCTTTGTTTTTTTCTGTACTGTTGAGTTGCCTAAAGAGCAGCAGGAAAGTATGTTGAAGTACTTCTGGAAGAATTTAGTCCCTGTGAGTGGAATATAATGTCATTAATTGTGCTAAAGATCTTGAAAGGCTCTTTGAGGTACTGTGCTTTGCAGCAGTGGGAGTGTCAGCTGCTGGAACAGATTCAAAAACTTTGAAATAGCAAATTGGCTAAAAAGAAAAGGTGCTCCTATAGAATTGAGACTACAATTTATTCACAGTGTTTTAGATGGTTGTCTGATTCATAGATTTGCCTTGTGATGTTTTTTCCACACGAGAGGCATTAATTTCTGTTGCTGTTCTACATCTATGCCTGTGTAATCAGGCCAGTGATGACTGTATTTGTATGGAATAATTTTACCTCCAGGAGCCTGAATGTAAAGAGGGATTTTGAACCTGATGTTTTTCTTAATGAGAAGAGTTTGTACAGTGCCTTTCCTCTGGAGTTCTTGTGAGATGAGAAAGTTCTTATAAAAGGAAATAATTTTACATGCTAATAATGGTCTTACAGGCTCATTTGGTATTTTGTGCAGTCTTAAGTTTATAGATACCTCTATTCTGTAAGAGCTAAGTGTCCCAGAATTAAGGTGCTGAATGCTTTTTATCTACTGATGAAATGTTTTTATCAACTTAGCTAGTCAAGTTTCTGATGTGGGATTTAGTACCTGGTTTTGGAAAATCTTTCTGATTTTTCTTTTTGTATTTGGTGTTTGCTGTCCATGCAACAGATGCTCCACCTCCAACATGGGAACAGCTGGAAAATGGACTAGTTGCTGTGAGGACTGTGGTTCATGGCTTAGTTGATTATATCCAGAATCACAGCAAAAAAGGAACAGATCAACAACAGGTAAAAGCTAAATCATTTGAGAAATATATACCCCTAAGTTTTATAGGCTGTATCTTATAGTAGAGGTTTACTAATGTCATCTGGAAAGATTTGGTTTGGCAAGGAGCTAATTGAAAACATCACTGCAAGTCATATTTATCAAAATAGAAACGAGAAAGGAAAAAATGCAAAACAACACATATTTACCTCCAAAACCTGTTAAATTGATTTTCACAGCTCACTAAGATGGAAGAACAGTCTGCAGGCTTAGGGAAATTAATAACAACCTTTCTGAGTAGAGGGTGGGGAAGGGCTGCTGGGTTCTGCTGTGATTTCTGGGAATTTTCTTGGTTTTTTTTCTTAATGTGACATATTTCGGCCAGCTGGCTCTCTGTTAATGAAGTCATCCTTATACCTGTGCTGAGTGGTCTGTCAAGCTTGAAGATTTAAGAACAGTTCATATGAAGGTGCAATCCAAGTTCCAGAAACAATTTTTTTTTGTTTCAGCAATGACAATATAACTGTATATTAACTTATCTCATAGTTACCTTATCACACATTCGTTTGATGTCATTCCTTTGAGCTGTTGTGTAGCTCAGTTGATATAAATGCTGCTGAATACAGAGCTGCCTGTCCCAGTCCTACTCCTCTGTCACTTTGGTATTCATCCTCTTGGAGAGCTGGTTTGGGGAGCTCAACTAGTAAAAGGGGCAAAATTAAAGTGAATTATTTCTGCTGTTTTACCTTTTTGCATTAGTTGGGATGGATAATGAGCACTGTCACAAGCAAAAGGAAAAACAGTAGAAATGCATAAGTGGGAATCTGGGAGGGGAAAACATCAAGAGTTTTTGTTGTGGAGAGCCTGTGGTACATGGTGTGCTGCTTGGAAGGGAGCCTGGAGCCCCATGAGTAGGAAAGGGATGTCTGCTGAGTCTGGGTAAAGTTGCACTACCTGGCAACAGTGGCCAGTAAAAGGCTGTGTGGTTTATGTTCACTCTGCCTGGATCTTCTCAGTGCAGTAGAAGGCAAAAAAAACCTCAAAACAAACCAGACAAAACAAACAAACCCTCCCAAAATGAAAACAAAACCAAAAACAAACAAACAAAAAAAAATCCCAACAGTTTGCAGGTGACTTCTTACAGATATACACCTTCAGCTTCTCAGAAAGCACATGGACTTTTACAGACCTTTCCCTTGGTGGAAACTATTGATAGGGTCTATCTGATTATTGGTAATTTTTTCATCCTGTATCAGTTTTGTCCACTTAACTGTGTCCTAAAATGTACAGCTGTGTTCCATTCAAGCTCTCCAGTAAGGAGTTTCAATTAAAATGCTCAGTAGAAAACTGAGAGTGACTTAGTTGTCAAAACACCTACTCTTGAATCTGTTGGTTCTGTTGAAGAAGCAAACACAAGTGCTTCAGGTTTATTTCATGTCAGGTATTACACTTAAATTTGAGGAATTATCAACAGTCAAACATCAGGCCTTTGATAAGAGGATACATTCAGCTTGGTTAAGTGCAGTTTCATGTTCAGGTATCTCACCTGGTTTCTTTAACCTTGTCAGCCCCCTCAGCACAGCAAGTACAAGACATACATGTGCCGAGACATGAAGCAGAGAGGAGGGTGTCCCCGGGGGGCCAGCTGCACCTTCGCACACTCACAGGAGGAGCTGGAAAAGTAAGTGTACTTCTACTAGTAGAAAGCAGCCCAGTCTTTGCTTCATCTTGTCTATGAGAATTATTTCTTATATTTAGGAATGAGGGGGAAAGGAGGTATAACCTGGCGTTAGACTAGTAAGAAGTAATGTGATAGACTTGTAACAGTTATCTCTTAGCTTTTGGAGCTGGTTGTTCTTCCATGCAGCAGGATATTTGCTTTGTTCATCAGTAATGCAGCTCTGAAAGTTTGATGTTACACAAGTGTTATCCCAAGTTTTTGGAGGTGGGCTGTTTTCTCTGCTTCTTAAGTGTGACTAAACATGCTGTGTGGTGGCATTCACAGTGGCTGTTGTTGGGGGTACTTCTCCTCTTCCCTTTTCATTCAGGTAGGTTGCTGGCAGTTTTCCAAATGTAAGGAATGTGTTGCTGGCTCTCCAAAGAGCTAAAAACAAACAATTCAAGATTTTTTCCTGCAACAATTCTTTATGCGATCTGTCAAAAAATTTCATGCAGGTACCTTCAATTGGTTACATCTATTGTTGCAGAGTTAATGAAAGATGCTCATATCAAATCTGAAGTCTAGATCCATTGCAGGTTTAGGAGGGCTACCAGTTATGCAAGCGTAAGATGCTGTTGTTCTGCAGGTTGTTTTAAATTTTTTTTTAAGTAAAATGGAATATTTAGAAGCTAAAAGAAATAAATACTATGTCTTTTATATAGTATATTAGCTTGCTACTTGCTTTTTGGGATACAATAATTCAAAATAAAGGTATTTTTAAATTAGAAGAATACTGCAAAGGCTCAGAATTGGCATGCAGTGTTTCTTTTCCATTTTGTAATCTGAAATTCAACACATTAATGTCAGTTCATGGCCTGCATAGCCAGCATGCAATGCATGGACAAAACACAAAGAAAGAAGAGCAGAGCATGTGGTGTTAGAATGACAAAGACAGTTATTCATATGAACAAGGAATAGGACTTCAATACTGGTGTGCTGCAGAAACAGTAAAAGAATTTTTTGCCTTCTGTCATCATGCTAATGAAATGGAGATTGGTAGTGCTGCTTTGGGATGGTTTTGTTAACCTGTGTTGGATGGTGGGTCAGTGTTACACCTCTGAGCCAGTTGTATGTATCAAGGACTGTTTGTCAGCTTTGCAGGGGAGGCCTGTTGTAGCCAGACTGACTTGATATTAATGTTGTCCTGGACTGAAGAGAATATTTCTTCAGTTTCTGTGGGTGGTTCGGGAACTTGGGAGTTCTGATTGTTCCTTGTACCTCTTATCTTTGCTTAATTCCTTTAAGTAGCTATTGTGTTAGCACTCCTCCTTTTAAAAATGCTTAGTGTGACTAATATGCATTACTGTTGCTGTGTGACTCCTCTGTCTCTCTGTATAGCTTTAGGTTTGGAGGAAGGTTATGGGGAAATGTGTGGTAATGCTTTAGATAGCATATTATAATCTAAACTTGCTTAAACAGCAGCTCATTCCCCTCTTGACAAGGGACAAAGACCCTGTGTGCTTAGGCAAGCATTGAACTTTTTTAAAATTAATTTGTGTCCTGCACATGTGGAGACTGCAACAACATCTAAAAAAAACCCAAAACAGTCCCAACAATAAAACCCCTTTTTACCTCTGTTGTGTTGCTGTTAATGCATGTGGGCAACTACAAAGATTATCTAAGGATTGACTAATAACTGCCACCTTTTTCTGCAGTAATTTGTATACCTTCCTAGTCTGGGTTCCCATCTCACTCTGACTGTTATTTTTGATATAAAAGTGTTGGTTTCAACCCTGCTGAAGAAATATTATTTGCTTCTTGTTCAGTGAGAACATTCAGGTCTGCAAATGTGCTCTCACACTTGCATTTTGGGATCTGAACTAATGGCAGGGTATTTAGTGGAGGACCTTCAACTCTGGAATTTGTTCTCCAGTACCATTGGCCTACTGGTTTCTGTGGAACTTTGGTTAAAATGCCTGTATTTGTTCAGGCTTTAGTCAGAAGCACTTAGATTTTTGGAATTGTTGCATGTTCATCGAGTTTTTATCTTTGCAATCACTTTATCAAACAACGGAAATGGTGTAAGCTGCATATTGATATAGTAACATAAATCATAAACTGTGTTTTAAAATATATCAATCACATGGTAGTAAACACCTGGCTTATTATTGGACAAATAGAGCAAAAGGGTGTAACTTCATATTTTTTCACTTAAATTTTCTGCTGTTAGTTTCTTCTCTGAATAAAACAGGCTTGAACAGTCTGTGATTCTTATTCTGAAGCTTGTATTACTCTATTTTATGTGATAATAGTACTTCATGTGATGCTTGGTTTTGGTTTTCTTCTCTTGAGATGCATATGTGTAAAGAAAGTAGGATTTGTAAATTTGCTGTGTGACATTTACCTGTGAATTCTTGATGTACCTGTCATTGGAAGTCCATCCTTGTTCTGATTGCACCTCCTGTTAATAGATCAACTGTCAGGGAAGTTGTATTCTAAGAGGTATTTTCATAAGCCTCTTGAAGAATTTGAATAAAAAGAAGCTTTCAGTAGAATCCATGTTTGAAAAATCTTGACAGTACAACTCCTTTTATTTTTTTTTTTGTTTCAATTTTTGATATGTGTTTTTTCTTTCTGAAGATTCCGTAAAATGAACAAGCGTCTCGTTCCCAGAAGACCCCTTAGTGCCTCCCTGGGCCAGCTGAATGAGGTGGGCCTGCCTTCAGGAGCTATCCTCTCAGAGGAAGGGGGAGTGGACTTGCCCAATAGGAAAACTTCTGCTCTGCCAAATGGAATTGTGTCAACAGGCAGCACAGTGACACAACTGATTTCTCGAGGGACTGACTCCGGTTATGAAAGTGCCCTGAAGCCGGGGAAGATGGACCATCTGAGTAGCAGTGCCCCTGGATCCCCTCCTGACTTGTACGGGTCTTCCTACCTCTTGTTCAAATTGTGTGTGTAAACGTGGAGTAGAAACAAAGTAAACCAGTTCTTTAAAAAAGAAACAGAACTGGGGTTGTGGTTCTTCTTGTGTTTGGTTGGGGGTTTTTTTAGTGATTGTATAGTACACTGGAAAGCTAAAGCTAAAACTCTAAATTGCATTAACTCCCTGTTTGCTTATATTTTAATTGGAGAAGGTGATAGAAGCCTTCAGAAGGTGGAGTGTAGACATATAACAGTGTGTTAGAGTACAGCGTGCTACACCAGGCCTTAATGAGCAGTGCCATCTTTCCATTTCTTTAGGCTGGAATCTGTTCCCAAGAGCTCCATTTCTGCCTTGCCAGTGAACCCTCATCCTGTGCCTGCTCGGGTGCCAGCAGATCTGCCCTCGGTGTCTGTCACCAAGCAGTTGCAGATGGTACCACGAGGGTCTCAGCTGTACAGTGCACAACAAGCAGATATGTTTTATCAAGACCCCAGAGGGGCTGCCCCATCGTTTGAGCCAGCGCCCTACCAACAAGGTAAGATTGACACCAAGCTCTTTCATCCTTGTGCTGATTTTAGTCTTTCTTCCCACTCTGGTTTTTAAGCCCTTTAATTAAAGTTTTCTTACAAATGACATGAATGAAATACACTAATATGGTGATGTCATAATAAAATGGAAATTGATGGGATTTTATGCCTTGACTGAGGAGTTCAATGCAAGTGAAAACAATACCTATATCTGTCCAAGTGTTGCAAGTCCTTCTGTCTTCAGTTCTTCCTAACTGGGCTGGATGAGGGATCCAGTATGGTAAACTTTAATTCAGTTTGACTCAGGGAAAATGGAAATAAAGTGCATGTGATGACTAGAGAGAAATGAAATTATAGAAGAGTGTTCACAAACAAAGAAAACATCATAAGAAAGGAACCAAGAGAAAAAAACTTAACTATAAAGAGAGCACGTGGAGACAGATAATATTGATGGGGATTAAAAAGAGAAGATATGGCTATCTGTATGAAAACAGAGAATGATTCTTAGGCAATGTAAGGTCACAGAGAGAAATGAGATAGAGTGAAGTTAATATGAAAGAAAAATAAACAATAAAAGACCAAAGGAAGTTAAAAGCAGAAAAAGCTTTAGAAAGGAAAAGTGAAATGGGGGAAGCCATTTCTGAGAAAATTGCAGAGCATTTTGAAGAAAAACTACTTACATTTGGTCATTATGTGCCAGTGAACATCTGAGTTGTCCAAAAAATTTGATGTCATGCATGTATTCATACTTACTTTAAAATTATCCAGAGATCCTGGATAGAATAATAAAATCTGCAGGTAACCAGGCAATGTGATATTACAAGTCTTTTGTGATTTACAGTTCTGAAATGTCTTTCTCCTGTTCAAGACATAGAACAAATCTCTAGATGACTTTAAATCCTAATAATCCAAATTCCTTTACCCAGACAGTGGCTCTGATATGTTGAGATAAATTGAATTTAGTTGAATGGATGAAGATGTACAGACCAATCTTCAGTTTACTTTTTAGGTCTTACCTAGCTGAAAGCATTTGTAGCATTCTGCAGAGACATTTTGATGATTTATTTCTATTTGGTGTGCTGGCAGGGCACCTGTGGTGGGCTCAGTCTCACCAGCTCTTCATCACCTACTCTAACATTGATACTGTGCTGGTATCTTAGGTAATTATGCTATGTCGCTTGAGCTTTGGATCAACTTTTGCTTCTTCAGGGTTTTCTGCGGTCAATTTTTGTGGACAGTTGTGGTAATCACTTTCTGTATCTTGTGTTTTTTCCCCCCCCTTGCCTTGCTTCAGGAGTGTACTATCCCACTCAGTCCATGTCTCGCTTTGTCCGACCTCCTCCATCAGCAGCCGAGCCGGGTACGCCGTACCTGGAGCACTACGGGCCGTACCTGCCGGAGCGTGTGGTGAGCCCGCAGTACCCGCAGCCGCAGGGGTACCCGACCCTGGCACAGCCCATGTACCCGCCGCACTACGACGGCCGCCGCGTGTACCCCCCTGTGCAGCCCTACCAGCGGGAGGACGTGGTGCGGGGCAGCCCGGTGCCCATCGACATCCCACAGGCGGCTGTGCCCCTCTACGTACCTGAGTCCAGAGACAGATACCAGCAAACAGAGGCTTATTGCCCAGTGGCTCCACATCTTGGTCAGATCAGACCTTCGTGCCACAGGGTATGGGTTCTACACTGTGTTTTTGTAGTTGTTTTGAGGGAGAAACTATAAACTGCTTGAGGAATTGTATGGTTTTGTACTAAGGGAGTGGCCTTTGCTAAAGTCTGAATTTTAGGAAGCTGATCAAAAACTGGAAGGTAATTTAGTTATTGGTCAACTCTGCAGTTGAAATGATGTTAATATGTAAAAGTAGGCTGCTTTAATGCTCAAAATAGAAAAGCATTGTAATTCACTTTGGAAATCTCATAAGTCTCTGACTTCTCCAGCAAAGATTAGGCTGGAGAGGGCTACTCAAGTGCAGAGTAAATACAGTGTGTGGAAATGTCACATGTGCATTCTTGTACTGCCCATCTGTGACTGACCAACTCTGTACTTCAATAATAAGCATTAAACAAACCTGCCTTGATAAGAGAATTAAAACTTCTGCTCTTCTGAATTTTTTCTAGTTAGATAGTTAACTGCAGGGTCTTCCTGTTGTAAGCTTACAAATTTGTTTTGATAACTCACCAGCTGGAATTGAGTTCTGTAGAATAGTTGGACTTTGATCATTCAGATTAAAGGCTCTGAATCCTATTGCTGAGTACAGGAAGTGTTTTTAACATAACTTACAGATTTATCAGTTTGAGTGTGCCATGTTTAATTCTATTGCAAAGCGAATAATAAATGTGACTAGTGACCTATAGAGTTGTATCAATTCACCCTACACGACTGTAATGGGAACTTGCCATGCTGAACATGTGCCAGCAGGAACTTTGCCAAGTTGTAACACATGCGTGTTTGTGGGGTGTCTTGACCTAACACTGGCCAGTGTAGGAACATGTATGTCCTATATGAAAGTTAACAGGTAGACTTTAACAAAAGTGATCATTACTTGTAACTTCAGTGATTCTGTGTATCCTCTGTATTTCCCTCTCCTTGCAGTATATAGCTGCCTTATTTTGTTCAGGTAAACAGCACTTAGAAAATTATTCATTTTATACTTTAATGCTTCAGGATCTCTGAAACATTTTCCTGTCTTCATTTCAGCCTCATCCCAGCCTGGATGAACTTCACCGACGAAGGAAAGAGATCATGGCTCAGCTGGAAGAGAGGAAGGTGATTTCTCCACCTCCTTTTGCACCATCACCAACCTTGCCTCATCCTTTTCACTCAGAGGAGGTAAGCATATTTTGACGAAACATGAGATACTGGCATGTTTAGAAAATACTTGGGTCTTGCTGGTAGGTGTAGACAAGAAGAAAATCAGAACAATACAGCACTGGCAAGTGTTGGGGAATGTAGATTTCGTGCCTAGGTGGGAAGCCCTTGTAGTACAGTCTCCAGTATTTCAGCTGGCTGTTGATCTGCCACTGGTCCTAAGCTCTGCTTTCAGTGCAGCCAAGAAAATTAATTTAGAGCCATTACTAACTGAAGTAATCGCTCTTCACAGTTACTAGACTTTACTCCCGACATATTTAGAATGAAGTGGCAGGTTGATAGAGATTTTTTTTTTTTAACCAGTGTCAAAATATCACCTTGAAACTGGCCAAGTGAACAGTCAGCACTGGGAGCATAGCCAGGGGCTCAGAATTTCACGCACCTCATGCCTTCTCTGGCCCAGTTCCAGAGGGTGATGTATCTGATAAAAAATAATCCTGGTGATGTTTCTCAAATTCACTACTGTTGAAGTGAACAGGGATGGCTGTGAAACTGCTTCTTCCCTTCACTTACAGAACCAGATTTTTGTTTTTGTACAGTACTTGGATGAAGACCTGAAGGTAGCTGGGAAATACAAAGGAAATGACTACAGCCAGTACTCTCCCTGGTCCTGTGACACCATCGGCTCCTACATTGGAACCAAAGATGCAAAACCCAAAGATGTTGTGGCAGCAAGGAGTGTGGAGATGGCGGTATGCAGGGATAAGGGCAAAACAGAAGAAGAGTGGATATTTCTGTGGGGTGGGAAGGGCTTTGATTTGCTTTCCACAATGATCACTGTTTTTATTTAAGCTTAGAAGTGCATTGCAGTCAGAGAAAGCACTTGCAAGTGTGTGAAGCACTTAGTTTTCAAAGTTATGAACAGTCCTACCATTGTGTAGCTGGTACAAAATTCTGCGTATAGTTGCAGGATAACCACTCTGCTCTGAAGCCATAAATAGCCAGAATATTGTGCAAGGATTATTCTTTGCACTTACTTGAAATGCAAAAATTATTCTGTCCTGGCAGCTTGTTAATTAAGCATGTCCATGTGTTGCTGCCTGTACTTCTTTCTGTCAGAGAAAGATGGTTAACTTAACTTTAGGCAATTAATTCCTTTTAAGGTGGCTGTTATTGCTGTTAAGGGTGTTACTAGTTTTTACTTGAAAGATTGTGATTTTTGGCCGCAAGAGTACCCAAAACTTGCATGAAGTTTTTGAGAAAAGCACAGTCAAAACTTTGCACTAGGCTGTTTCTTCTTGAAAGCAATTTCTAGCTCTGTGCTACACTTATTCAGCCCTTCACTGAACTTTGGGAGGTGGGCTGTGATCTTGTTTTGTGCTGCTCCAGTTTTTGCTAGGTCAGTGTTGCAAAACGAAGGGGCTGCTTGGGTGTTACTATTAGGAGTCATGAATGGAGAGGAAAATAAAGAGTCCTACATACCACCACTATTCAGTTTCTTCCTAACACTCAGGCATCACTCAACATGAGGTCAACATGAGGAGTAGGCTGGTAGCCCATGCACATAGCAAGTCATTCAAGCTCTTCAAGAGAAAAAGACTGTTTAATCTGAGGAACTATTTTACAGAGATTTATCTATTCTCCTTCACCCCCCCCCGCTCTGCAAAAGGATTTATTGACTTGTTTTTGTATTGTTGGAGTCATGGTGACCTTTCTTTGGCCCGTAAGAGGTAGAGGGGAACATCTCTAATCAGAATTCATTCTTCTGTGGTCAGATGCTCACCTGTTGCAACCACTTAATTAAATCGAGATTTTTTTGGTTCAGCTTCTCCTCAAAAAGGCTCCCTTTTCCCCCTCTGCCCCATTGGAATTAAAATTGTTTTTCTTCTGTCTGCTGAATTGCTTTCTTCTTAAAACCTTGAAGCCACTGTTGGAAATGGACCCAAAAAGGAGGCTTTCTCCTGAAAAAATCAGAACAAAAATTGCATTTCATCTGCAGCTTGAGCCTTTTTACCTGTCCACTTGCTCTCAGTCCTACACAGTGTGGTTGCCTGGAGTTACCACACTGCCACGTTTGACCTGAGGAGGTACTGAGACTACTTGGAATCAGCTTATTGCTGTCTAAGTGGCAGCACCTAGGAGTGATAAACAGCTCTTGACTTTCATCCCTGCTGCTAGAAAACTCTGTAAAAAACCTGCAATTCAATTACAAGAAGTAATAAGGTTCTGGAGAAGTAAGCCCCTTTTTCAAGGCTAAACAAAGTATTCTTCTGCCTCAGAGCTTATTTTCAAATAAGCAAAATGGGATCTCTACTGCTTTTCAGTTTTTGTCTCCTCACAGGAAAAAATTATCAAGAGACCTTTACTGAATTAATTGTTCAGTGATTATTTTTTTTAATCATTCATAAGAGATTCCTTTTTTGAAGGACAGGAGTAGTATCATCTGAGTGCATAATACTGAATATTCTGCAGATGATATGCAGCTTTACTGAGTAAATAGAAGTATATTAAAATTAGTACTAGCATCCTATGGCCTGGAGATATATTTTTTTCCAGAATTCCAAAGTATATTTTCCCTAATGTTTCAGTTTCCAAGTATTACATTTCTTGAGTTTGGCTTCCAACTTAGTTGTTACTGCCATTTTCACCCCTTTATTCCTGCCTCAGATATGTTAACTGTTTTTAGCAATCCTTATCCCCACTGAAAGCTTGCAGAGTTTTATTTTATTATTGGACTATACCAAAGATTGTAGCCTTTAGACAATTTTCTTGGTGTAGTGGTCCCACTTACTTTGCTCTTTTTGTTCTACTGTGCACAGTTTTACTTCTTTAGCAAAGTCTTAACTTGATTTTGGCAATTCTTACCATGCTACATTTTCTGGTAGTCAACAGATAGCTTTCCTATTTAACTCAGCTGTTGGAGGAGAGAGTGAACACCTTCTCTCTTCATATGCTGACCCATTAAGGTGTTTGAGTCTGAAACTCGGTTAGAAACCAGGATGTTCCAAACAGTACTGCTGCTTAATGAAAAATGCCTGGTAAGATATACTAGACCTGTCCAAGTAAGTGTGGTACTGAAAAATTCCCATTCTGAGTCATTTGCAGGCTGTTAGGTTATACAATTCTTAGCACTGGGCTTCAGAGAAATTTCTTTTTGATTCTAGAAGGAATGTGTATTCTTCAGAGATGCCCACTGATCTCTTCTTTGAGTTTATATGAGGAGGAGGTTTTTTCCACCTTCTCTTCCCATTAGACTTGCTCTGTCGTAGTTTCCATTTGCTGCTGATCTCTTCTTCTGGATTTGATCATAATTAATTTTGCAAGTTTTTAACTGTGGTAGACCATTAAGGAGACCATTAAGGTAGACCATTAAGGAGACATCCCCTCTGACAATGGAGTTAGAAACTGAAAAATAGGAAAACTAGTTGAAAAGTGAAGGGAATAGAGAATACAAGAGAAACTAACTGCACCTACCAAATTGTTGTGAAAGGAATGTGATCCTGTTACTTTTGGAATGAGTTTTGGAGTGCCTTTTCCATGTCTTGTCCAGAATGTGGATAGTAAAACCATGCGTGAGCAGCGACTGGACATGCAGCGACGAGCGGCCGAGACGGGGGACGATGACCTCATTCCATTTGGAGACCGACCAACTGTGTCGAGATTTGGGGCCATCTCCCGTACTTCCAAAGCCATGTACCAGAGCTCTGGGCCCATGCAGGCCATGGCGGTTCAGGGAGCTGCCACCAAATCCATCATTTCAGGTATGATCTGTGCTCTTGGATTTTGCTGGCTGTTGCTATTTTCTTTACTGCTATAGTGTTGTACAGGTTGAAGACAAGCCCTGTAAACTTGTATCTTGTCTTAGAAATATGGAGTGTGTTAATGTCACTTAAAATAACTTCAGGTAGGGTTATACTGAGAAGACTGAATTCAGAACAAGTTTGCCACAGCTTTCTGAGATCACTTGGTCTGGACAAGAGGAGACTGAGGGCAGACCCCATAGCAGTCTACAGCTTCTTCCTGAGGGGATGCAGAAGGGCAGGCCCTGATTTCTCTCTAGTGACCAGTGATAGGACTGGAGCTGTGTCAGGGGAGGGTTAGGTTGGATATCAGGAAAAGATTCTTCCCTCAGAGGGTGGTGGAGCACTGAACAGGGACTAGTCAGCGCCCCAGGACTGCCAGAGATCCAGAAGTGTTTGGACAGTACTCTCGGGTACAGGGTGGGATTGTTGGGGTGTTTGTGGAGAGCCAGGAGTTGGACTCCATGGTCCTTACCTGTCTCTTCCAACTTGGAATGTCCAATGATTCCATGACATGCTTGTGCATACATAGTGTATTTGTTAGTGATACGTTGTTGCTGTTTGGAAGAAGTTACTTTGTTCTGCCAGTCCCTCTGATATGAAGCTTGTTTTAAATCTGTAGCAGCAGAATCCAGAAGCTTAGCACTTTCCCAAATACATAATGCAAAACCATCTTGATGAAGTATTGTACTGCTGCTCTCCTGCTTTAAGCTTAATGCAGCCATTGTCTCATGTACTGTTAGGCAAAGTAAGAAAGTAGGAGTAGTTCATTTCCAACACATCTATTTTCTAATCACATGTATAATATGGCCTCCTGTCTTACTCCAAAAATTGTCTCTTTCTTGAGGTGCACTGAATAACCTTAAGAAAACATCTAACAATTATATTCCCCCAAACTTGCTTCTAGCTTTTTCAGGCAGTAATTTTTTAGACTTTATTACAGGTAGAACTCTGACTTCCCTGAAAACTTAATCTTTAAACTGTAGTTACCAAAGTATGTCAGAATTATTAATGAACTCCTGAGTTTTTAGGAACTTCAGTAGTAAAAATAACTGTAATCATCATGTCTGTAAGTTTTGTTCTGTGTTTGCTCATCTGCCTGAGTATCTGAAGTCCTTCACAATCTCAGACTCTGGAAGGCTGTCACAGACTGTTAGACATACAGGAAGAGTCATGTATTAGGCATGTGAGACTGGTCACAGAGAGCGTTTCTGTGTTCATTTAATCAGAAGAAATGTTCAGCTTCTCATCATTAGAGGGCTGGCCTTTCTTCTTCTTCTCTGTCTAGTTCTGTGTCGGCTGAACAACTGAAAGGGTGATTTTGTAGTAATGCAACGTGGTTTTCTTCTGTTCCCTGGTAGACTACAGTCCTTACGAAACCCACGGTGGCTGGGGAGGCTCTCCATATTCTCCTCATCAAAATATACCTTCTCAGGGACGTTTCAGTGACAGGTAGGATTGCTTTATTTTTGCTTTTTCTTTGCCTACTTCTAAGTTTTCTTTTATCTATTTTTTTCTGTGCCAGTTGAGTAAAGATTTTTTTTGAAATCTCCTTATTGTCCAATCCCAAAGGGAGAGGCTGTCCATGTCAGATGTGGCTGGTCATGGGAAGCAGTTGCCTTCAGCTGAACGAGAGCAGCAGCTGCGCATGGAACTGCAGCAAGTTGACCATCAGATCAGCCAGCAGACCCAAATGCGGGGACTGGAGGTTGGTACCAGCATTTGGAGCAGCACTGGGGGGTGGTATGGAGAGGGAAGAGTCTGGTAAAGCTTTTCAGGGGCTGACCTTTGTAGTGACACTCAGTAACAATACTTAATCCTGTGATGGCAGTCATCAGGGCTGTGGTGCAAGTTCCAGCCTTTCTGCCTAGCAGCAGAAACTTCCCTGCACTCCACATGCACATCAACACTATATTTGAATCTGCAGTCTGTACTCAGTCTTGTTTGCTGTCATTCTCTTTCTCACTCCCCCTCTGTTCAGCTCTACTCAGAGGCAAACTTGGGGTGTAGGAGCCTGTTCTTCTTGACTTTATTGCTGTTGGAAGTGTCTGATTTTATGTACAGAAAGCCATGAGCTTCATCTGTTTCATGTTTAGCTTTGTGTTTGTACCTGTTTCTTCCTAAATAGCACAAACCACAAGAGTCAAGAAAGTAAATATGTAATATATTTAGCTTGAAAAATTAAGGCTTAATATTTTATGGCTCTTGGCTCTTCACTTAGAAGAAAGGTAGTTGTAGCATAAGGAAAGATGAGTGTGTGTTTGTAAAAGAATAAATGAGCTGAAATATTTTGATTTTGTGAGACAAGAGTAATGTCAAGCCATAATGAATGAATAATTTTAGAAAGCCTTAGTTACTTTTTTCCTCTTAGGAAAAACCAGTAAATATCTACCAGAAAACTGTTCTAGGTACCTCAGCAACTATTTGTGTTAACATTTTCCCGGAAGAAATTGCTGTAAGTAGTGGATAGCAGCTTCTGCTGAAGCTATGGTTAGTTAAGAACACATGTAACAGAGGAGGGTTATTGCAGATTAGTTTAAGAGCTCACAATTAAGTCACAGCAGTAGGTGCAGTAATATGCATTTGTTAGTTACCTGAAACATAGCTTATGTTCTTGTACTCTTGTTTGGGAATGAGAGGAGAAAATGTTTTCAATCTTGCATGTCTGCATTTGCCATAATACAAGAGTACTGGAAAGTTGCAAAACCTGTAAGTGGCCTCCTGCTCATCACTGTTGTGATTGTGTCAGTGTTTAATCATACAGAGTTGAATGTTGAGCCTTGATTTTGCCATAATATGAATTTTGCAGAATTAGTTATTTTGCTTAAGAACAGCTTTCAGTTTATCTCTTATGTTTAAAGCTGATGTAGATACTGGAAATCAAGGAGTCTTCATTGGTTTACCTATTACATGGTTGCAGCAATCAATTCAGCCAGAGCATAAAGAACTAGATAATTTTGCTTTTGCATTGTTTGAGCATTTCTACTTAAAGCCCAACCAAATGCTGGGTTGTGTGGAGTACAAGATGATATATTCAAATGCAGAGCACACACTTGCAGAATTGATTTACAAGTGTTAGCAGATTTTTAGAATGGCTGACATGCTTTTAGTAACTTGCAGCTTGTGAATGACCATAGTCACTTGCCCCTCTCTGTTCCTCTGTTTCCTAATGTGGGTCAGTAGAGACCTACATATTGACAACTACATCTCTCAAGATGATGTCATAATATTTCTGGCTCTGCTGTAGAATTAGATAAATTCCACTGCTGTAAATAAAGCAGCAGACTTGCTTATCTGCAGTTCTCTTTTGTTGAACATAGACCTCAGAAGAGAGTAGTTTTTGTTCATGGGCTTAGTCTTAGTTTTGAGAAGGGAGTGACACATGAAAAAAACACATGCAGATTTATGACAACAAGAGGTGTTTAACACTGCTTGTTTAAAAATTATAATACTTGTCCATGTCTACAGAAACATGTTGAAATTTGCATTGGAAGTGATTTCAATTGGGACATTGTGAACTGTGGCCTTGGTTTTGTAAATGAGCAATACTCTGGAATTATGGCATTAGAGCTTCCTGTGCTTGGTGTGTTGGGTGCTCAGTTGTGTATGTGCTTGGCTTTATGCATTTAGGCTGTTAGTAACAGGCTGCTGTTGCAGAGAGAGGCGACTACCCTGGCAGGCCAACCACAGCCCCCACCCCCACCTCCCAAGTGGCCTGGGATGATCTCAAGTGAACAGCTGAGCTTGGAGCTACACCAGGTGGAAAGGGAAATTGGGAAGAGAACCCGTGAGCTGAGCATGGTGAGTGCTGGGGGGATGGGAGGCAGAGAGACGCAGTGGAGAGCCGTGTACCTGGCTGCAGCCCTTTCATCCTGGCAGAAAGGCTCCCTATTGGATGCTCACAGCTAGAGTCATCCATCTTCCTCTTTACCTCTAGTCTTCAAAACCTCCTGAGGAATTTCTGGAGTCTTCTTCATTAAGAAGTTTTAATGTAGCCTTTTTAAATGTTGTTAATTTGTCACCATTTGAAATAAGCATGGTGTTGACTTTGATGGAAGCCAAATTGTCTCCAAGGTCACTGTGCCATGAGCTCTATAAAATGCTTTAACATAGGAAACATTGTCTGCAGGTACAGGCTAGTGTTCAGAAGTCCGTGTGCTGTTACAGTCTGTGGCCTTTGCTTGTTGCTACAAGGATCATCCCTTCCTTTTTGGGAAATACTGTGTCCTGAGAGGATGAGCATATCTAAGTCTGTTTTTGTCTCATGGCTTTTGTGGGTTAAACTGTGTGACTGCAATTTACAGGCCTTCTTCATCGTCCCTAAAGAATGAAATCTCAAATTCTTTCAACACATCCTTAAATAATTTTTCATCTGTCCTTTCTTTAAAGGAGAGCCAGTCTTCACTGGATATGAAAAACAAGCTGGGCACCACTAAACAGACAGAAAATGGACAATTAGAACCACAAAACAAGGTTCCAGCTGAGGACCTTACACTGACATTCAGGTAACACGGGCCTTCAACCTGTCTTTGTGTAATAGGAGACTGACTTCTTCAGGGCCACTCTCCTGTTAAATAAATACCCTTGCCTCACATCAGCTATGATGAGGAAGTATCTACTAGGCAAAGAGAATACAAATCAAGTTTTTATAGTGCAGGTATGAATTAAGGACCTCTCTAGCTGTGGAGTAGGTGAGTGGAATAAGACTATATAAATTAATGCAACAGAAGACTTGCAGAGAGGAATCCATCTCAGTATTGGATGATTAGTAGGGAGAAGCAGGAGTTATGCAGCCACCACAAAATAAATCCTTATCTGCTGTTTTGGTTTCAAATAAAAGAAATCTCCCAAATGTGAAAGGTATTCCATCCTGCTAAGATTTGTGATGTGCATGTTGTCTAGGAAGGCAGACACTTTGAAACTAAGTTCACTTTCAGTTGTCAGTAGTGGACTTTTATCTGTGTAGATGCTGGGGTTGATTTCAGTTCACATTTAATAGACAGTTGGAATAAGATGTTGGCTGGGAATGCTGGAAGTCTCTACAGCAAGTATTTTCAAACAGCCACAAGCATCTATGTGTATTCAGCCAGCACTTAACAAAGAAGCTTGGATGCTTACATAACTTCATGTAAGCAGTTTGGAATATTAATATTTATTCAGAATGTGCATTTTCTGAATAAATACACTATTGCTGATGAAGTTTGTGCCTTCTTTTTATAACCAGTTCTGTGGTTTTGTGCTGCACCATCAGATTGGCACCTCCAGAGCAGGAACTAATTTTTCCATATGGTGCTGTGAGCGTAATGAAATCAAAACAACTGTTTATATTTTTAAAATTAGGGCAAAAAAAAGACATTATTTTAAGTAAGTTAAATATTCTAGAATGGGTACGCTGAAGTCCTCTTACTTAAAAATAAAAGAAAAATCTCAGTAATTGCTTCTTTTCACTCACTTCCCCTTTCTCCTGCACTTCCCTTCAGCAGTGATGTTCCGAACGGATCAGCTTTGACCCAAGAGAACATTGGCCTCCTGTCAAACAATATGGCATCTCTCAGCCTGTCAGAGGACCCCGAGGGAGGAGGAGATGGCCATGACTCCCAGAGAGCGGGAGTGACACCCACATCTGCTCCATGAAGCGAGGCCAGCACACCCTGGAGTTCCTTCTGCTGGGGTGTCAGCAGCTTCCAGCTTGTGTTTTTTTCCAGGGATGATTGGATAAACCCAGGAGCAGCAGTAGTAGCAGAGCAGCAGGTCCAGAGGCAATGTGCACAAACACAACTACTAGAAACAAATCCTGCACATAGTTCACATTAACGCATTTTTTAATTAAAAAAAATGAAAATTAGCAGTATCTGCAAGCAATTCAAATTAAATTTGTTTTTGTTCTGTGAATGAACTTTATTTTAATAACTTTGGACGCCTTGAATCCCAGGGCTTAAAAAAAAAGATATTATATATATATACTCTGTTTGATTAATTGTATGATCTTAATGAAGTAGGTTTTCTTTTATTTTGGTATTATTACATACCCAGTGCATAATTCCTTATTACCTTACTAAAACTATTTGGCCACTTCCTTGTATGGTTTAAGGGTAAACAAGGAATGAGGGTTGGAGAGTAGCCGTGAATTGCAGTGTCAAAAGATGTGCAGCAAACTTCATGCTTAAGGCACTTCATCCCGTTGTGGCCAGGAACTTAACCTGAGCTTCTTGCTTAAATTGCTGAATTTAAACTACAAAGGACAGAGTCTTTGCAGAGGTGTGGTCCTTTTTAAAGGCTGGCATTATTTAAGGTCTGTGTATGTTAGAATCTGACACCTGAGTATCAACCTGCAGTTTGTCATGGCTGCAGTGAATCCACCCTGGATTCCTGTTTCATGGGGGAAGAATTGCACCAAAGTAACCACTGAAGGTGCACCACAGGTCTTGCCAGAAGTATTGAGAAGCAAATTTTGCCTGATAGATCTAATATTTCTCCAAATAGATGCTTTGTGGGCATAAGCCAGAGAAGCCATAAGTGTCTTGTGATTTTTTTTTTTTTTAGATTAAAGATTTTGTTCTTGCTGCACATTTTTTTACTTTTTTGGCATACACTGAGGTAAGATCCTGGATATGAAGACCTCTTGAGGATGATTTTTCAAGTGCTGCTCCCTCTCTACCTTCTTGGCCTGTCCTCATTTTTTCTTTCTGGGTTAGACTACTAAGTGGGAAAGCACTGGTTATGTAATAAATTACTGCATTGCTTTGGTTGGGTAAAGCAAGAGTTAATAAATTTTCTTGGGTTTTAGTTTTTTTTCCTTAACCTTAACTCCTGCTGAGGTTATAGCAACCTTGGGCTAAGCTTTGCATTCATCATACTGTTAAATAAAACAACAGGGGGGTGGGAGGGGATACAGTCTCACTATTGCCTACCAGTAGGAGAGTCCAAACAGAAGACTCTTTTGAGTAGCAATTATTTAATTTGCCCAGTCAAGGCACCGCGTTTATATACTATTTCACATTGAATTTGATTATGCCCTACAGACCTGGCTGGTCAAGGATTTGATACACATATTGGCTTGGGATTCGAGCTTTCTTTTTTATTTAAATAAAAATTTATATATAAATATATATATACATATATACATAGTTATATCTGTATATATATTGGGTATGTTTTAAGAATTTTTTCGCATGAGCGCAGCTGTTGTGATCAAATGTCTGGGAGGTAGAAGCACTGAATGAAAATAAAAGCATTTTTCAGCACACCCCCCCACACTTTCCATGTGTCTTAACACAGGTTTATTTCACTCTTAGTTGAACTTTGGCCTCTTTATTGCCTAGAGTAGTTTAAAGCTTGCTTTTTTTCTAATGCCTCTTTTAACTTTTGGCAAAGAATTAACCTTGCACTGAAACAGCTTCATCTCCCCTTGCCCCTATCCATCTTTATCTCCTACTTGAAGCCAAGCATTCCAGCCACTCCCCTTGGAGCTGAGCAGAACTGGGGTGATGCAGCTAGGAGCCCATCAGGTCTGTTCCTCCCTTCTCGGCTCTGGGCATGAGGAGAATGAAGGTCTTTTCCTGGCTGCCTGCTTCCAAGTCACCTGACACAGGCCCTGGGCCCCCTCATCCTTCAGTGCAGAGCACCACCCTCAGGTCAGCCTTCTCCTTGATTTTAATTAGTTTGCTCCTTCCTGCTGTGTCTTTATTAACACAGGGAGCTCATCTTAGTCAAGATAATTAGTGCAATATTCTAATCTAGGAGGACAAGCCCAGAATGTGCCTTTTTTTGACTGTAGTAATTGTGGATGTAAAATTAATTTTCAAAGATGGTTATGATAGGTTGGACACTACAGATTCATTTGTAATACTAGGAAGAAGATCTAGAGGGGCAAAAACCTCTTTACCTTTTATTTCCTAGTTCCCTTACCAGGTTAGGGATTATTCTTTTCTCCACATTTTCTCCTGGAATTCTTCAGTAAGCACTATTTTGATTGCTGGCCTACATATGATGAATGCTTCCAAAATCTGTGGATTAGAAGGGAGACCTTACTGGGTTTTTTTTTTTTCTCCTTCATCCAGCTCTCTGTGCTGTACTTTGTGCATAATGTCCTTGTTGTGATCAATGTCCAGGTGAATGCCCTGTTTGCCCAAAATTATAGTTTGGCTTGTTAAATAGTTTGTTTAGTATCTACTAACAGTATTGATTTTTGACTTTGTTTCGTCCCCTCTTCCTCTTTTTCTGCTTTTTTTGCAGAAGTTGAGTTGATTAAACAAATAAAACAGCAAAATGCAGTGCATGCTCTTAATTTTTTTCTGGAAACTGCACCTAAAAATGTTCCAGTTTTGTGGAAAAACTGGGAGACCCTGGGGGACAGATAGCTCTGTATGTAGTGGCAGTATTGATGTTTACAGCTAACAAGCATGAAGATGTCTGGAGTGACCCTGTGTCTTGCTACACTCACTCCTGTAGCTCATCATTGTCCCAGTCGTACAGGAATTCTGGCCACCTCAGTGAAATTTGTCTTGGCTACCAAGTGGTTTAGTTCCTTCTATTGGACAGGAAGAAGCAGTATTGCCATGGTGTCAGGGCACTGCTGCATCCTTTGGTAGGTAGGTTAAATTTTCTGCTGCACCAGACAACTCCTGGTATCTGTGTTTCAGCCAGATGGGCAGCATGGACAAACCTTCAGAATAGGAAGCTTCAAGTGGTAGGTTAAGCTTCAGTGTGTCAGTGATTCAGTCAGTATATAGATGATGTCTGTTTATTCTGTGGTGTTATTTCCCTCCTTCTGTCAACATCTCATCAGTCTGTCCTGTGACCTAGTTCTTTTTTCTTAATAAGAGAAGTTTAAACTTTTTCTTCTGCCCTTCTTGCATGCTGTCCTGTTTCAGAGTAGGACTTTTTTTCTGTAGATCAGAGCACCTTTCCAGCTAGCAGCACTTTTATCCCTGTTCTTCTCAAGTTCTTCTCTGTGCAGTCTTTTCTGAGCTGTCTCTCCCCTTTTTGTGTCTTTTTCTCCTGTGGCTTGCCCATCCACCCTCCCTGATTGTGTAACAGTGACAGCTTGCTGCCTCAAAACAGAGCATTCAAATGAATTCGCTTAGCCAATAACTTCTGTGAAGTTGCCTTTTCTAATGGTGTTATTACTCAGTGATGCACAAATGTGATATTGCCCCTACTGGTAGGCAAACAGGGGATCTGTATAAACATGGTAAACTGCTGTTTTTCTTTAAAGGAGAGCCAAAGACTTGTGCTTTACAATTTTTCCCCTGGTGTAGCCATTTTGATTGTCAGACATTTGTGTGGGGTATTGTGAGTTGACTGTATTATCCTAATAACAATTTCCAGAAGTAAATGATTGTCAAGCCTTGCCCATGCATTGAATTGTGGAAAATCATTCCATTTGGTCATACAGTTTGCAATGTACTGAGGTGTATCTGGGGTGTTGTGATGTGTTTTCAGTCTCTCATGCACTCTCTCAGCTGATTGAATGGCTCATTTAGAGAGGGAGAAGGAAAATAGAAATGTTATAATCCAAGAAGCCTTGTTTTTAAGTGTTTCTAAATTGAATACTGATTGAAAATTTCTTCAGTTACAGTAAAAGATACATCTCTGTTACAAATGTGACTGACTTTTAAGTCCACTGGGACCGAAAAGATTTGTGAAACACTAGCATTGCATTAAATTAGATGTGGAAGAACCAAACTTGTGATGGTATTGTCTCTTGACAGCATGGACTGAGTAAGGTGGGGCAAATTTTGTATTAGAATTGGCCAGGAGTGAGGCTTTTATTGATAATACAAGAAAGTTGCTGGCATTTCCCTTCCTTGAGCTGCTCAAGCTCTCACAGACTTGTTACTAAAGTTTTTAAATTCAAAGAGAAATCTCTTCAAGTCCAAGTAGCATAAACCCTCATTTCCACTGCCAGTTATAATTTTGGATTATAACAAAGCAGACTTACAGGATAGTTATCTGTAAGACCCCCAGTATAAAGTTTCTTTCTTGGATTGGCACTTTCAGACCTGCTTTTATGATCCAAGAAATGCCATGCCAGTGTTCAGGAGGTTCAACAGTGGGGAGTGCCAGCCACCTTTTCTGCTCAAAATGGGAGAAAAGACCCAAACATATGCAGTGTGCAAGTTTTTGTGCTAGTCTGTGTGTTTGGAGAAGTGATTTTGGTCCTAGGATAGATAGAAGGAACACACAGCAGTGCTGCTGGGGCATGATTTTACCTTCATATTTAAATTTTGTCATCGTTCACTTTCCAAAACACAGCCTTCCATTCCTGCCTCCTGATGTTGCTGATTTAAAAACAACCCCAAAAAAGTTAGTGTGTCAGCAACTTAATTTCTTGTATCACTATAAATCAATTCCCCTGGGGGGAAAAAGAGAGAAGAGTTTTTGAGTTGCCTACATGGTAATGGAGTTATGAAGTGGAAAAACATCCACCTTGCTTAAGTGTAAACTGGATTTCTGAGGAAAATGAAGCAGCTCTTCTAAGCCACCTTTTGTGTACAGCTATGGTGCCAAGAGATGGGTGGTTGTTATACAGATCATTATGTAGCACAAATTGATTTGCTCTCAATTCAAATAGACTCTTATAATGTCAAAAACTTCATTGGGAATTTTCATTTCCATAGTGAACTGCTACCAACTGCATTATTTTTTGTTGGAATGTCAGGGGATGACAGAGACTAAAGTTAATTCTAGTTACACAACGTAAGAAAGGGATTTGGGGAAATGTTACTCCAGCAGTGTCCTTCTACATTTAACATGTGGCCTTTATTCTTCTGTAGGAAGAAGAATGTAACTGCTTAGTGTTGTCACTGTCTTCAGAGCACTTCTTGTGATGCAGGTTAGCAGAGAAAGGAGAACAAACTTCACATTTATTTTCTTTATAATTTTATTTCCTATTGGCAAGTGTGATGTTGTTCCATGGGAAGTGTGGCAAGCAAAGAGGCTGCAGCTTTTTCTGTAATTTCCCAAAATAAAGAGCGCATGGCAATGTGGAATTGTCTGCATCGGGAACGTCACAGTCATTTGATGCCTAAAATATGTGGCCATAATAATCAAAATTAGATTCCTGTAGCTTAGTAACATGAGTAATTAACTGATCTTTCCCAGGCAATCTGCAATTCCAGGGAGTTTGTGTATGATTTTTTGTGCTAATTGCAAGGTGTTCAGCAGTTGGGAGGGTTTAGGTGCCGAACTTCATCCAGCAAGGCAGCTTTCCTTGGATATACTTGTTGGATGTTTTCATATGCCAGGAAACTACTGTTTTGAAGACCTGCAAGTTTTAGGAAAACACAATTGTCCAATTTGAAAAATACAGTATTGGGAGAGACAGAAGCAACAGGTAGTGCAGTCTCTGGAAATAAAAAGCATTAGACATGATGGAATTACATGTGAAATGTGTATGGGGTAAATGTATCTGTAAGAGAAAAAAAATATTGTGGAGTATTTGATGCTCAAGAGATTATTTGCTTCTTCATAATGTTAAAAAGATTTCATTAATAGTTCTGTGGCAGACAGTACTCACAAGTCTTTGGCATCCAAACCAGATTGTATATCAGATGGATCCCACAACTGGATGTGTGCACTGACCTCTTTATTTGTAGCTTTTTAAAAATAAATTTGGCAGCAACCTTTAATAAATGCATGAAGCAACCTGAGAGGAAGGAGCAATCCCATTCACATCACAGCCGCTGCACAGCTCACAATTGGTACCATTCATCTGCAGCCTCTCATAAGTGAAGCTGATCAACATGGACAAAACTAATCACTTTTAGAGTTTCCCCTAATTTTAAGGAGTTCCCATTCACCCTTTAGCCTCTGCTTGCTGTGTCAGCAGCTTTCATGCTGAAAGGATCTTTCCTTGAAGTCAGCTTAGCAACTGTTCTGTAGCTTGGCTATTTTTCCCTGTTTTCTCTAACTGGTAGCATTGTGTTAAGCTCTTCCCCTCCTTGTATTTGTTGCTATGGGGAGGAAGAGGTGAAGCAAGACATGTGTGAGAGGAGGGAGGAAGAATTGTGGGATCTATATGACAGCTCCCACTTCTTTGAAATCACCTACTTCCAGTTGTGGGATTTCTTGATATATGATTTTTTTGTGGTTTTTGTAAGTCTAATTTTCTTTGATCTTGTTAGTTCCTTACAAGTCTCCCCGAGACATTCTGCAGTCATTATCACCTTTTTGGGTGGAGTTTATTTTATTTTTTGGGTTGTTTGTTTTGTTTTGTTTTTTAAATAACTTTTTAACATTGGTGCATATATGCTTGGGATAGAGCTCATGTAATTATCCAATCGTATTGATTGTATGTGATTGTGCCCTGCAGAGGTATATTTAACAAAAAATAAAATAAAGGATAGTCTAGGTAATAAAGGAGACCATGAAATTTGTTGAGTCAGGTTATGAACTATTTCTTAAATTTATTTAGGATCCTAGATAAGTGAAATTACATCTGCTGTTCTCATGATTCAATGCTAAACAAAATATCATTCTTTCTCTCCTTGTGTTTTTCCTTGCTTTTCTTCTCCTTCTGCTCTTTTCTTCCTTTCCTGTTTCTCTTTCCCATAAACAAAAATTCCTTCATGGGAGTGGCTGCCTCTGGGTTGATAATGTGGATATTTATTGTTTGTAACTATCGAAACAATAGGAGTAGACATGAAGTAGAATGTATGAGAAGAATTCCATAAATTGAATTATTTGCAAGTTCAGAGGAATTACGAAATTTTGTACATACAGGCCTGGTCATGGGGGAGATGTTCAGAGGTACATGGGGAATTGCTATGTCTTTTCCAGGAAAGGTTAGGTGCTTTGCTACCTCTTGGGAAAACTGAGATAACAAAAGGAGTAGAAGTTCTCTATATCCAACTGTGTCTTTACTCCTACAATACACTTTTTAGACTTGAAAGAAAAACCTTCTAGGTACTCTGCTGAAGTGGGAATGCATTGAAGGAGGCAAAAGGCAAGAGGATACAGAGATTTGAAAAATCAGTATTAGTCTTCTTTGTTTAATTCTCAGACCTGTAGAGCCAACAGTGTCACTTCTGTGTGAAAGAACGAGGGAGTGGAGACCTACTGTAAATGCATGGCAGTTACATAGAAAAAAAACATATGTTGAAATGCTATTTCTTCTTCCCTCTTTACCTTGCTTTTCTCCCTCTTTCTCCCTGACTCCACCTTGCACTCACAGAATGTCTGAGGGTCCTTTGAGTTGCAGATTAAACAAAGAAAAAAGTGGAAAAGTGATTCACTATTTGGTTTGTAAATAGATGGAAGTGTCTACAAGGTCTTACCTGCTTTTCTGTCAACATTTATATTAAGTGATAAATTAATGAAGAACACTTTGAAGTATCTCTTGTTTTCTGTCTGGGATGAATGTACATTCTTCTACATTTTGTGTGCGGTGTAAAACTGTTGGACCATCTGAGTAAGATTTTCATCAGCTCAAGGTGTGTGTGTTCTCTGCTGGGCTGCAGCATAAGAAATGCCAAATAGCAGAGAAGCCACATGTCTCCTGGCTTTGGTCTGCTCTCTTCTGACTTCACCTGTAAACAAAGTGGGTCCTTCACCTGTTCACCAGAGGTGAACAAGAAAAGATACTCAAAATAATCAGGGTTTTTTTTAATTGCTCAGAGTGTACATATTTTAAAAGCAAACCAGACCCTTCAGAGCAAAGAGCGAGCAGCATTTGTCTAACGTTGAGCCTGGTTTGGAACTTGCCTTAAAGTGAAAGTAAGTTTTGCTCCACAGTCGGCTTTGTGGTTTTTAGTCTTCTCCTTTCACACATTTTTGTGGTCTTTAACAAGTCATTGTCTGTAAATCTGAAACTGGATGAAGCTGCTGCTTCACTGAAAAACTGTTCCTTCTACTCCAGGGCAAGCACAGCCTTCTGCCCCTCGAGTTTGTGCATAATGTTCATTACTATTGTCTTAATATTCTTGAGCCTGGGCACCATGGATCAAGGTAAGGTGTGTTTTGCTGGGCTGAAGCCCATCGCTGCTCATTATTAGGCCCCCTCACACTTCCACACTTACTTGCTGGATGAGTCAAAGCATTCAGTTCCTATAAAGGAATTGTATTTAGTGGGAAATCCAGCAGAAAACTAAGTTTCAGTTGGTGATGGTTTCCTTACCCTTTCTCCCATTAGTCTGAGGAATCAGAATCCTCATGTAGTGACTCACTTCAGAAGGGAAAAAAGAGAGCTGGATTCCAACAGTGGCTGGCTTTCAAAAGGAAGATGTGGAGCACTGGAGAGTCAGATCCCTCTGGAAGGAAGTGGTGGGTGCTCTGCATCAAGAGAGATTGGGGGAAACTTGCTGAGTTTCTTCATGTGGAAAAGAGGGGAGACCAGGCTCAGTGGATGGTACCTGCTGGAATTTTTTTCCCCTTTGGATATGGATAGCAGAATAGAAAAAATCTTGAAAAGGCTAGCTCATGAGATTCCTTGATCCCGTCTTGCTCTGTGAGTGCAAGAGTCATTTTCCCTGTGCGTAGCCATGAAACTCAACAGTGAACACCCAAAGCACAAAAAAAATTAAGGCAATTTATGTTCCTCCTCACCCATCAGGTATGTTTAAGCACCATTTCTTTCCAGCTAGGATGTGCTCAGTTGTTTCTGTAACCTCCTTCCTCCTAACTGTGAACTCCAACTCCCTGAGGACTAAAAATGTGGGAGAGACTAAAACCAAAGCATGATGCTTCATCTGTCTTGCCACAGGCTGCCAGGCTTTGGTGCTTGATGGTTTTGAGCCTCTGATCTTTGCTTTGAGTTTGAGAGAAAAACAGCCTCTATATTAGAGCAAACAAGGCATCTAGCAGTTTGGATTAAGACACTGGCCATCTTGGGTGCTTCCTAGATGGCTCTGCTCAGATGTGAGTGCTGGCTTGTTGCTTGGAGCTAAACCAGCCATGAATTACCATTTACATGCTGCACTCAAATGATAGATTTACTCAGCTGCCCTAGAATAAATGCCTTGGGAGCTCTGTGGGATGTGCACAGTTGTTTGCTTTTGGTTTTACTGCTTTAAACAACCTCTGAGCACTGGATAAGTGGAAACCTGTGCTTAGATGTCTGCCTGGCTGTGGAGCATCCCTAATCATGTGAAAACTCTGGGATCTGTGAGCATGTCAGTTACCTCAAAAAATTAAACCTGAAGTAACAAGGTACAGTATGCGAGTCCTTCCTTTCTCATGGAGGACATTTTTTACATTACCCTTCAATTTATCTCCACAATCTCTCCCATTTAACTATGTCCCATACTGATACAGTAAAGTCTTTTACTGAACCCAGACCAGTTTGCAATTGCATTTTCCATTAAGGGAAGATGTTCCTCTCACTGGAGAGCCTGCTCCTGGGATTTGAAATTCAGAGGGCAATGCTGCAGAATTTGTAGAGCAGCTGCATCCTGAAACAGAAATGGTGTTCAGTTCAGTTCTGCTCACTACTCTGCCTTATGAATCTGGACAGGAGCTGGGGGAGCTGCTGTTAATCCTCAGTTTTTCAACTCTGCAAGTGAAAGGTCACAGAATCACAGAATATCCTGGACTGGAAGGGACCCACCAGGATCACAGAGTCCAAGTCCTGCACAGGCACTTCAACAATCCCACCCTGTGCCTGAAAGTGTTGTCCCAACACTCCTGGAGCTCTAGCAGCCTTGGGGCTGTGAGCATTCCCTGGGGAGCCTGTTCCAGGTGAGTGTGTTTAAGATGGGATGTATTTGAAACTGCACAATGTGAACTGGGGCAATTTCTCCCAACTTGTCTGTTCAGGAAATGGGGAACAGGTGACAGGGCTTGGGACAGATGGGGGAAACATTTTGCTTGGCTACAAGATCTCTAAACTAGATCTACAAATAGCTTTATGTAATTTTTATTCAAACTCTTGAAGGGTTTGAGGTTTTTCTCATGGGATAAGCAGTTCATTTTCTGTTGGCAAAAACTGAGGGCATGTGGCACTTGTATGGGGTAGGTGGTCAAACTCTCCCTTGTCAGATTGAACTTTAAAACCTCTTTCAAACTAAACATTGCCTCTTTTTTTCCTACTCTTTGCTTAACCTTCAGCAGCTGGTCATCAGCCTTTGGCCTTAGCATCCTACTCCCCTCCCACCATCCCCTGCTGCTGTCTCAGCTCTGTTTGAGCACAGAAATCCAGTGGGGAAACTTCTTTGGGCTCAAGCAAGACTGTTCTCTCAAAAATTTGCATTTACCTCCTAAATAGCAGAAGGCTGGAGGTACAGGGGCAGGTAAGAAAAATAGATTCCACACATCTTTCATTGTTAATTAATTTCTTGAAACAGTTTATTTTCCCTTAGTAGGAGCCTATGTATTTTAGCTGCTGCCAGAGTGGCTTTTTGCTCTATTAGAGGGAGTCCTCTCACCCCTAGGTGTCATGAAGGCTGGTGTTCTAATTTGTCAGGCTTGACTTATCCCCAGCAAACTTGGTGTGGAGGGCAGTTGATGAAGTCAGGAAGCCCTGAGTAATTGCTGGCTGCAAAAGTACACTGCTGGTTTGCTTTGGACTCTGGTTTTGGGTGTGAGGCAGTGGGGAAGGTTTCTCAAGAGCCTAAATTGATCTCAGAATGGTTTGAGCTATTTTATATTAGCTGGGCCGTGTAGCACAGTGCTTGGGTGCTGTGGGACATTCCCACCAATACCAGTAGCCCCAGCAGGTTCAGTAGGGTGGGTGCTGGGGGTCTGTAAGCCCCGTTAATCATCCTGTCCTGCAGCCATGGAAGAGTGGGATGGAAATGGTGTGTGCTGGTGAGAGCCCAACCATGTTGCGCAGCAGCCGAGGGATCGGGAAGTTTCTCGATGTTTCCCCAGAGCCTTCTGATTTTGAGCTGAATCAGCAACTGGTTTCTTGGCTTTCTGCACTTTTTGTTGCTTCACCCTTGTAAGAACCTTTTCTAATTTCTACGTTCCCCCTTGCCAGTAATCCTTTTCAGGCAGCGCTGTTGTGGGAATACTTTTGGCGTCCTTCCATGTTGACACATGGAGTGCATGTCAGTGCTGCAGAGGAAAAGGGAGCATTGAAGAGCTGTGGGAGGAGGAGGAGGAGTGGGTTTTGGCCAAATGCTCTGACAAAGAGCTGGTCTAAGAAACATCAGGGGCTCTTGCCTGTAAGAGACAAGACTGGATGTGTCAGAGGCCAGGTCAACCTTAATGGATGGTAAAGTGGATTTAAGGCGTTAGCATAAAGTCCTGTATCTTCCCTGAATTGATGGAGTCGGGGCTTTACTGCAGATAAAAACAGGGAGTCTTTCTCACTTAATGAGAACAGGGTGAGGATAGAGGTGCCCTCCCCTCTCTTGTGCTTTGGTCTTTAAATATGAGATTAGATTAACAACACGTTGTGTGATGGCAAACACCACAAGCTGCTTCTGGCTTGACAGAAGCAGGTGTTTGTCCTTGTACAGACAGGGTCAGGACATGGCTTTCCCAGGAGGTGAGTGGAGTGACAGGGCAGGGACCATGGTGAGGTTGTCCTTTCCATGGTGGGACTGGCCACAGGTGCATCAGTGCTGCTGGAGCTGCAGGACCAGGTGTGGGTGAGGGAGGGCTGCTGCAGGCAGTGAAGGGCTCTGCTCCTGGCCCCAGGATTGCAGAACACTGGAGTGTGTCTGGCTTGTGCTGGCTGACTTTTCCTGTGGGATTGAAAGGTTCAGAAGAACAGCACTTCCTGGAGTATTTTCAATTGTCTTAATATTTTTCCTTTCTCTTGGCCTGGGTGTTGTTTTTTGGTTTTGAATCAGTTAACTTCCCTCCCTTTTCAATTTTTTTTTACCCTTTGTGGTGTTGCATCTGTCCTAAACCTTTCGCAAGATGATCTGTGTGTCATTACCAGCAAGAGCTGTGGCCATGGCCTGAGTGAGTCCCTGTTGTTTTGCTGTGCTATCACACAGCCTTGGGCTCCAGACAGTCTTGGTGCCAGATGAGGTAGTTTCTGCTTTTGCAGAGGAACTGGAGCACAGATGAAGTCATTGGCCAAGAGCTCAGGGAGGGGGTGTGGAAGAACCCAGAGGTCTCCTTCATCCCAGATCAGCCTTTGAGCTGCTCCTGTTTTCCTCCAGCAGGTGCTGGCCCACTAGCACTGGAAGATCACAGACTGGAGGTCACTAGTGCTAAATGCAGGTGACTTTTAATTTAGTTTCTCAGAGGGAAATGCTTGGTAGCCATGGCAGTGAGTATTTGGAGGCAGGCAGAGACTTACCTAACTTAGACACATGTTTGAAAAAGTGCCCTGTAGCAGGCAAGGCCTGGGCAGGCTGCCAGTCCCCAGTTGTTTCCCAAAGTGTTGTGGCTGTGGTGCTTGAGCTTCCTTGGGGTAGATAAACAAAGCAGTCATGCAAAGGGCATCTTAGAACCACAGCGTGCAGGCCCTGGGATGGCTCATGGGGCCTTGCTGCCAGAGCTGGTGGGTGATGGGATTTAGGAGGAAACTGTTCCCTGGGAGGGTGTGAGGCCCTGGCACAGGGTGCCCAGAGAAGTTGTGGCTGCCTCATCCCTGGAAATGTCTAAGGCCACGTCGGACAGGGCTTGGAGCAACCTGGGATAGTGAAGGTGTCCCTTCCTATGCAACCAGATTATATTTAAAGTTCCTTTTAACTGAAACCATTCTGAGGTTCAGTGTGCTTTAGCAAAGGGAAAAATATAAATTATCTCTCTCTTGCTGGAAGATTTTCAGAGACCTGCTTTTGCTGGAACACAGTAATTACCATTAGCCTGCACTCTTTAGGTACCAAGGACAACCAGTTTGCATTGAGGTGGTATGAACTTTGGACAGGAATTGTTGTGATGTACCAGCTACACCATACATGCTCATAAAGTACATTTTTGGGGTATTAGAGATGTAGATGCTCAGTCCACGGAGAGACCAACTTCCTTGGAGACCTTTTCCTTATCACCTTTCTTCTCTGCCATAGTATCTCCTACATCAGTAACTGAAAAGTACTGTAAGGCTGAGGTGAGCCTGGCAGGGTCCTTACACTGTAGCCACCTCACTGGCCCATGGAGAGGACTCAAATCATCCATTTAGGTACAAACTTGTCAGGGCTGAGCCTACTGCTGAAAAAAGAGGGGGCCCAGGTCACTGGGAAAATGCTGGTTTCAGTGTATTGCTTCTAAAAGCATTGTGTGCTCACGGGCAAGTTTGTCCTCCTGCTGTCTGTCCTCGTTTGTCCTGCAGGTGCAGGGCAAAAGGATGATTGGAGAGGGCTGTGGGGCTGCCATCACTGTGATGCTGGCTGGAAGGGGCCTGTGACCGTGGCAGCAGCACAGGTTTCACAGCCAGGCCGTGTGTCTAAGCTCTCTCTCTGGTTCCAGGACAATGCATCTCTTTGTGCTGTGTCTGCTCAGTGTCTGGGGGCTGGCTGCCCCTGAGCACTACGCCGTGGAAGACGTCTGCACCGCAAAGCCCCGCGACATCCCAGTGAACCCCATCTGCATCTATCGCAACCCCGAG
Organism: Vidua chalybeata; assembly: GCF_026979565.1. Taxonomy (NCBI): domain Eukaryota; kingdom Metazoa; phylum Chordata; class Aves; order Passeriformes; family Viduidae; genus Vidua; species Vidua chalybeata. The sequence goes on from NC_071538.1 coordinate 28,338,040, forward strand.
AAGAAGCCCCAGGAGGGTGAGGGGCAAGAGCCAGCAAAGGACAAGCTCCCAGAGTCCACCAACCCCCGGGTGTGGGAGCTGTCAAAAGCCAACTCTCGGTTTGCTGTCGTCTTCTACAAGTACCTGGCTGACTCCAAAGACAATGGGCAAAACATCTTCATGTCACCCCTCAGCATTTCCACAGCCTTTGCCATGACCAAGCTTGGAGCCTGTGGCAGCACCCTCCAGCAGCTCATGGAGGTTGGTGGAGATTGCTCAGCCTTTTCCTGTAGCAGGTCTGAAAGACAGGAAAGGTGATCATGGCTAATGGCTGCTCTCAGGGTCAGGATGGCTCCTTGCCTTAAGAAGGAAATCCCAAGTTGGAAGGACCTTAAAACTCATCTTGTTCCACCCTCTGCCATGGGCAAGGACACCTTCCACTAGACCTGGTTGCTCCAAGCTCTGTTTCTGGATTTGTTTAGACCCCAGCTCTTTCCCCTTACTCCCTATTTGGATCCAGCATTCCTGGGTTTGAGAGGTTAGTTTTTATCTGGAGAAAAAGAAGTCCATTTGGAAGGTGAAAGAAGGGAGTGACAGTTTGCTTCTTGCAGATTGAGCTAAGATTTTCCTTATGAAAAAAGCAGGAAAAGCCATGATATCAAGTCATGCTGGCAGAGGGGCTTTTTCACATTCCTTCTCTCTTCCTTGGGACAAAAATCAGACACACTGGAGACCTCACAGTCCACCTGACTTCCAGGGCAGGGGAGCCTGTACAGGGGGAGCCTCTTCCTCCACCTGTTGGCCCTGTACTCAGAGGATAGTTCTGATCCCAGACTAAGTAGTAATTCTGAGTTCTGGCTCTTCCATGCAGCTAATTTAACTCCCTGCATGTCCTAGCACCCTTCTCAATGTCAGACCCACTCACCTGCCATGTGGGGTTTGATGCTGCCCGTACCTTTTTCTCCAGTGGGAGACCTGAGCCCAGAGAAGCCTTTCTCCCTGCAATGAGAGATGGGAATCAAACCCCTCTGTCCTTACAAATCCTACCTCTGGAACAAATAATGTCGGTGGTCTCCTGCCATTATCCACACAGCCTGAGTGGAGCAGCTATAAACACATCTCCAAATCTTCATTTGTGCGTTCCCCTCTGGGCAGCCCTTCCCACTGGAAGGGAAACCTTCTCCATTGAGCCACCCACACCTGCAGTCCTAACCCCCCTTTCCCCTATGAAATGGCTGGGAGCACCAGGAATGCCTTACAGGAAACAGTGCCAAAGGAGGTTCATAAAGAGCAATGTACTGTGGGATTTTCTGTGCCTTAAAGCCCTGAGGTTGGATAGCAGTAGACAAATCATAATTGTCCTTCCAGCTGGCAGCTGGGAACAGATTAAAAAATTCCCTGTGCTGCAAAAATCTACCCTCAAAATGATTGCTGCATATTCCCATTCCCTGTAAAAATAGATAAGAGGTACCAGAAGTACTCAACAGACCATGAGAATTCCTCCTGGGAAAGAGCAGCCTTTAGCATTTTCACAGGAGGGTTTAGCACATGTGAGCCCTCCCATGACCTGATATGACCCAAGAGCTGCTTCTAGGCCCTGTGGGTGCAATGCTTATCTCTAGGGTGTGGTAAGGGGTTATGAACACCATGTTAATTTTAACAGCACTTAAAGGTCTTGGGCAGGTGATATGTTGATTTTCCATAGATTTGGGTTCCCACACATGGAGGGTGAAATTCTGAGGGCCTGCAGATTTGTTGATGTTGAGGCAAAGGCTTCACCACCATTTCCTCTGGGGCCCAGGAGCACAAAAGCCTCCTCATGGATTCCTTGTTGCTGTTTGGCTTGTCCAGGTCTTTCAATTTGACACCATTTCAGAGAAGACATCGGATCAGATCCATTTCTTCTTTGCCAAGCTGAACTGCCGCCTTTACAAGAAAGCAAACAAATCCTCAGAGCTGGTGTCAGCCAACCGTCTCTTCGGGGAGAAATCTTTGGTCTTTAATGAGACTTACCAGAACATCAGTGAAATCGTTTATGGAGCAAAACTCTGGCCCTTGAACTTCAAAGTGAGTTTGACCTACTCAGGATTTTGCTTTTTTTGTTTGGTTCCACCCCCCACCCCCAGTCCATCACTGTCTTTTGCCCAGGAGAAGTGCTCTGCTCTGGGTGTGTGGGACACGAGTGAAAGCCACAGGGAATCTGGGATGCAGCTCCTCTCACTTCAGCTCACCTTAACCACAGCCACGTCCCCACTCGTCATACCTAAGCTTCATTGTCCCTCCCCAGCACATACCCTTGTGAACCTGTCTCCTGCAGAAGGGGTACAAAGAGGGGTTTAAAACCCTCAGCTTAACCTTTTTTTGGTCTCTTCCTTTAGGAGAAGCCAGAACTTTCCAGGCAGATCATTAACGAGTGGGTGGCTAATAAGACAGAGAAGCGCATTACAGAAGTGATCCCAGAAAGTGGTATTGATGATCTCACTGTCTTGGTCCTGGTCAACACCATTTATTTTAAGGTAACAAAAGCTAACAGAACTGGGGAGCAGCACACTTCCTTGGAGGAGATATGGTGCTTATGTTTGTTTTCCCCCCCCTCTCCTTTTTAGGGGCACTGGAAATCGCAGTTCCCAGCTCCAAACACAAAACTGGATGTATTTCATAAAGCCAATGGTGAGACCTGCCAAGTCCCAACTATGTACCAGGAGTCCAAATTCCGCTACGCACTCATCCCCCAGGACAAAGTCCAGGTGCTGGAGCTGCCTTACAAAGGGGACGATATCACGATGCTGCTGGTCCTGCCCAGTGCTGGGACACCCCTGGAGGAGGTGGAGCGAGACCTGACATCGGAGAAGCTGCAGGGCTGGATAGATTCCATGAAGGAGATGTCTCTCTTCGTCTACCTCCCTCGCTTCCGCGTCGAGGACAGCTTCAGCGTCAAGGAAAAGCTGAGGAAAATGGGGCTGGAAGATCTCTTCAGTCCAGAAAATGCCAGACTCCCAGGTGAGATGTGGAGATAGGGCAGTGCAGGGTAGAGGTGAGGGGCAGCCATTCCTCCCTAGGCAGGGCAGTAGGTGCAGCAGCACATGAGGAACAAGCACATGAAAGCATTTATATGTTGCTGCAGCCAGTGATGGAGTCTCTGGTAAAGCCCCACCATGGACACTCAGCCCTGCTCTGCACTGAAGACATGGCAGTTTAGCAGTCAGTTGCACATGCAGGAGGATGTTTTTGTTTTAGGGCAGCCATGCCTTGTGCCTGATCCCAGGCCATGAAGGATGGGAATGTGTTCTTTCTTGAGCTGTCTCTGAACTCAGCTTTACCTTTGTATATTTTTATATTTCAGGTATCATTGCAGAGGGCCGCACAGACCTGTACGTGTCTGAGGCTTTCCACAAAGCCTTCCTTGAGGTGAGCCTTGCTTTGTGCCAGTGTGTTTTGCTTTTTAAAAACAAATATTAAAGGGAAAAAAATAGCTCTGAACCTACAGTGTTCACTTCTCAGCAGCCTGGGGCTTTGGAGGGAGACTGGCCCGTGTTCTGTGGAGGAGGAGGAGGAGGGTGAACCCTCTCCATGCTGCATAATGTCTGTATTTTAATCCCATCTTGTCTCTTGGCTGGCAGGTGAATGAAGAAGGCAGCGAGGCCTCAGCTGCTACAGCTGTCACCATCTCTGGCCGTTCCTTCCCTATGAACAGAAAAATCTTCAATGCCAACAGGCCCTTCCTGCTTTTCATCCGGGAAGCTGCCCTCAACACCATCATCTTCATGGGCAGGATAGCTGATCCTTGCTCCTAAGGGGGCTGCTAGGGCCTCACTTCTCCCTCCTCTGCCTCGGGAAAAGGAGAGGTGGGCTATTGCCACAAAGCATGGGCTGCTCCTGGGGTGGTTGGTCTTGCTGTTTGGTGCCAGCTGCAGGGAGGGACTGCAGCCAGCTGGGCTGTCCCTGCTCCTCCCTGCCATGTCAGGTGAGGGGGCTCATGGGTCACCTCACCTGTCCTGTCCTTCGTGGCAAGGAAAGCTGAATTTCATCTGGTACCAGTATTTTTGGGGCACCCAAGTCCAGCATTGCTGTCCTTCCTGTGCCCAACCCTCTGTAACTCTGATCACTTGGTTCATTAAAACCTATAGATCTGTATGTAACAGACTGCTCTCTCAATGCACGGTTTACCCTGAGCCACTTCCTAGACTTATTTAAATTCTTCTTTTCCAACAAATGGGGCTCCACACCAGAAAGGTGAGTGGAACAGCAGCAGCCATAAGGCTCGTGCTGGCTGGGCTAGGAACACCCTTCTGCAGCTCCATGTGGGTGGAAGAGCTGCCAAACAGCTGTGCCCTGCTTGCCAGCAGTTCTGGTGTGTCCTGTGTGCCCAAGTGCTGGGAGCCACTAGTGACAGCCTTGCACAGCCAAGGCTTTGAAACTCTTTTTTAATGCTAAGATTTCATCTAACAGTTACTGTAGCAGCAGTGCCCATGAACCACCACAGTGCCCAGGTAAGGTAACTGGTAGCTGTAGCTTTGATAAAAAGACATTATTTCACCTGCAAGTTTACTCCAGGAGCTGAGGTGTCCAGGCCACACATGATCAGACCTCTTGTCTTCTCAGGGTGGCTGTATTGCTGTAGGACCTTTGGCAGGGCTGTCCTGAGGATGCAGATGATTTCTCCATTTCGGGCAGATGTTTCAAACCAAACAGTGAAAGCACAGTTCCTGTCCTCAGGAGGTGATGGAAGTGGTGTGTGCAGACAGTGGGTTGCACTCCCCAGTGGGCCATTTACTCTGGATTTTGTAGGACCAGCAAAATATCCACCTTTGTAAAGGCTTCTCTTGGCAGAACTGCTAGAGCAGCTAAGCAGTGAGGGAGTTAACTTGGACACAGCTGGTATGTCAGATCTTTGGTCACTGGGTCTCTGGTTTTGGAAGCTATCAGGGTTTTAACTCTTTCCTGTTCCTAGTAGGATTGTTTGAGTACCTGTGCAAGCAGTGTGTGACTGGGACATGGAAAACCATCTCCTCCATTGTCCCACGGGCCATGGCAAACCGTACACATCTGAGAGGTGTCCTTCAGGGGCTCCTTTAGGTACATGCTCCCCTGGAGCAGTACATTGGAAAGAAGATGGGCTGGGACCCTGGGAGAAAAGGGAAAGCATTTTGAAAGTAACAAAGAGGTCAGAAAGCAGCTCTTCCTCTCCCTCTCCCTCTCCCTGCCCTCCTCTGGCAATTACCACTGTGGCTTTTCTTGCTGGATCCCATCTTCTGCCTGTGAGTGTCACAGAGACACACAACCTCCTGTAATCACTGCCTTTTTCAGCTGTGCTCCAGGCTGTGGAGGTGGACACTGCTGAAAGAGGAGGGCTGAGGCAGTGCCTGGGCCTCCCTAGCATGGCACTGAACCAAAATGCTTCCCCTGCCATAGGCAGCTGGGAAAACATCCAAAACTTGGCCTGCAGCAAGAGCACATGGCTTGTTCCTCCTGGGGAGACTGAAAAGGGCTGAGCCTGCTGAGGAGGTGAGACAAAACTCAGCCAAAAAGGACAGAAGCCATGTGAGTTGCCAGGAACAGCAGCCTGGCACTGTGCAATATCTCTCAAGCTGCTCGGCTTAGGAGAGTGTGGAGCTGCCCACAGCCAGGACCAGGCAGAAAATCCACGTTGGGTAAGGACCTGTCAGCTATAAGACACAGACAAGGATCTGAGTATTAAACCATTTAATTCTCAAACCACTCACATGCATAATGTTCTTTTACACAGTGTTAAAAGAAAGAAGAAAATGCATTTTGTTTAATACAAACAGAATTTCAAGTATACATTTATAGAATTTTCCAAGATTCTTACCCAAGTTGCTAAAGTTCTCATTCACATTGTTCTTAAAGCTGTCCAACGAGAGCGCTTTTTGCTAAACTGCTTTCAATGCAATTGTACAGTCCCCTCTACCTTGGTTTTATTTCCCCCTTTCCAACTCTGGTTCCCCTGCCACCCCTGCCCTCCCCCCTCCAGCAGTGCTGGCCATCCCTGGACACAATGGCCATGGAGCTTCTGTTTGCCAGTGCCTGCTGGAAGAGGAAAAGAGAAGCAGTCATGGAGGGCCAGTTTGGAAACAGCTTGGAAAATCACTGAAGAACAGTCTGATATCCACAAGTTACAGCAGGCTTACTCTTCAGCCTACTCCAGACTAGTCTGAACACTGACTTTTTTTTCTTGAAATAAGGACTGCAACCAGAAATAAAATAAAATAATAAAAAAAGAATAATTAGTACAGCAGGAAATTTCTTAACTGTGAAAGTAAGTCTTGAGTGTTAGGACACCTGTCCTAAAAAGGTTTGATTTATAGTCACTAGTTGAAGGTGACAGCACAATTTCTGTTACAAATGGTTACTCTGCAAACCAGCTCAGAGCAGAATCAATGTGGGACACACAAACTTGGATTAAAAAAGAAAAAAAAAAAAAAACAACAAACAGAACTGACGAGGGCTCCATATTCATGTTATGGAAAAAGCCCACAACCCCAGTAACAGCTTTCTCCTGGCTTTGCTGTTCAGCTTAGCTCAGCCCTGGGCCGCCAGCTGGGTTGTAACTGGGTGCAACTTTTGACCTGTTAAAAAACGGAGTTTAAATCTTCTTGACAGGCAAGGGTGGGCTTCTCCTGAAAGATTCCAAAGTCTCCTAACAGCCAGCAGCCCCATCAGTGCCTGGGCACGGCGGGGCTGCTCCGGGCAGCGCGGGGCCGTGTCGGCCCGGGGGGCTGCTGGAGGTAGAGCTGCCGTGCCCCAGGGTCTGGCAGCATTGCTCCCCCCGAGCTGTGGCTGCCCAGGAGCTGCCTGCCTGTACAGCTGTGTCCCCAGCCAGCCACAGCTGTACTCGTCTGACGAGTTAAAGTGCATTGCGGCAGAAAAGGGTTTGCTTTTTAATTTTTTTTTTTTTTTTTTTTTTTTTTTTTAAGAGGAACCTATTTAAAGTGCTGTTCTAGTTTGGAAAGGGACTGTTTAGAAAAAAAAATGGCACCTTTTCACATGAGAGATTTGCTCTCTGTATGTGTGTATATATATAAATTTGCAGAGTCAGATCTGCTGACTAATGAACAACGTATAAAAGTGTTTGTATTTTATCTTATTGCTTTCTTTTTTTTTTTTTTTTTTTTTTTTTAATGCTGCCTGCTGCCTTGGAGGCAGGAGGAAATGGATTCTCCTTTACCTTCCCCACCATTAACTGATTTCCCAGTGCAGGAATGTGGTCTCCCAGCTCTGGCCCAAGGGACAGTTCACTGTCACGCAGCACATGGGAGGTGACAAAGTCCCCCTCAACTGTAACAGCCCCATGGCCAACCTGCAAAGGGTCACAGTAAGGAACTGGAGGCCAAGAAGGACTGTGGACTCCAAGGGATTCCCATTGCTCCTGCCAGATGCCATTTTCATTAGAGTCACTTTACAAAGCAGACTTGCATTTCTGAAACACAGAGGTAAGGAAAACAAATCTCTTTAAAGTGAAAGCTTTGCTGCTAGAGTGTGTAGTGTGGTAACCTCAGTACTCCAAGAGAGAGAGGTAGTTACTGTCCTGTGAATACGCTGCTGCTTAATGTGACTCCATTTCTGGAGTGATTGCTCAAAAGAAAAAAAAAAAAAAAAAAAAAAGAAAAAAAAAAAGAGAGGAAAAAATCCTGTGCTCTTTATTAAGTTATCCCAGTTAAATCTTTCTGGTGAAGATATACTTGACTATTTCCTCTAAGAGGCTTTTGTATTTTAGAAATTGATTGTCAGTTAAGTTTGTTACAAGATGAAATTTGATTAGCAAATTGCTATACAAAGCCACTTCCCTTGTTAACTCTTAAAATTCTCTCTCCCACTACTCAACTATCCATGCCCTATTTCGGGGTCACATCCTGCCTGCTCCTGCAGTAGGACAGCATTTCCTGCTCTGAGCAGTTTTAATGGAAAAAAACCAAAATTTTAAAAAGAGCTACAGATATCATATTCACAGTGTTGTGCAGGAAAGGTGGGGTGACACCAGGGAAACGAGGGGAGCTTGGGGACAATGGGGCACAGCTCATGGGAGCTTCAGCTAGTGTTCAACACACTAGAGGCTTGGGAAAACTCCATTCATTCCCTTCCCTTTTCAGACTAAAGCAGTGCTTTGAATACCTTGCTTCCATTTCCATGAATTACCATCTGATCCAGTCTTCTCATCCTTCGCTAATTCTCCCTGCAAGTGCGGGGCACGAGGTGAGGAATATGTTACTGCAAGAACACACAGGTGTGTGTTATTCTCCTTCTCATTCAGCCTCTAAAAGACCTTATTCAGAAAAGTCTGTTTTGCCACCCAGAATTGCTTTTGCCTGTCCTAAATGTCAGCCACGTTACTCACCAACACAAAAGAACCAAGCCTTATTTCAACAACACCACTCCTCTCTCCCTTCCCAATATTCCTTACTGGCACTTGCCCCATGACAACACGGCCCTGGAAGCTGTCTGGTGTCAGCTTTCTGCCCAGGCCAGTGCCTTTGGGGAGCCCAAGGCATTAGTCTTAAGCAAAGGGTATGACAAAATTCTACTCTCAATCCCACCTGGGGTGCTTCCCCCAACAGCACAACCCTGGCTTAGGGCATCTTCTAACACATCAGAAAAGTGCCTGCATGCCACCTACACCCTCCTTCCCTGCATCTCTGGTGGAGATCCAGGCTGCCCTGTAAACAGCCCCTGAAAACAAACATGACTGAAAGAGCACCCTGGGGCTGGGGACAGCCACACTGGGACTGGGGCTTCATGCCCCTTCCCAAAATCCAATCTGTCAGCCCGAAAATTGCACTGTCCACTTCTTGTTAGTGTCACGTACTGCTGCCACCCTCCTCCCACGGGCCTCTTGCAGGCAAGAGCTGTGTTCAGTTACCAATGCCCAGGCAGGGAAGGATTCAAGAAAAGCTTCACAGTAATTCAGAGAGTTTCTTTAGACATGTAAACTCTCAGAAAACACTCTCGGAGGCACAAACCCCCCGTATCAAACCAATGCCCAAGACAAGTAGATGAACGAGCAGAGCCAGGGAAACCTCAAGAAACAGCTTTTAAAACTTGACCAAATGGGGAACCAATTATTTGGCATCATCAAGTTAAAATTTGTTTCTCTCAGACTAGCTTTGTGACTCCTCCCCCTGCCCCAGACTCAGTAATTCCTATTGGAATCCTAGCAGAAGACATCCCTGCCCATGGCAGGAGGGTTGGAATAAGATGAACTTTAAGGTCCCATCCAACCCAAACCATTCTGTGATTTGAGTAACTAATTTAAACTGTATTTTATCTTTTTATACTGCTACTTTCTGTATTTTTTGTCCAGCAGTAAATGAATCAATCCAACTTCATTTTTCATTTCTCATTAGTTTCACAGGTTCATAGCCAATGATATTGGGTCTGACTGCAAAGGTAATGGGAAGGTTTAAATAAATAAGTCTCACTGCACTATAAAAATAATGCAGCAATTTCACCATAGGTCTGAGGGGAAGGGTGTTAGGTACATTATCAAAAACCAAGCTGAAAGTCTGCAAAAAAATTAATGCACTGATTTAAGTACTGCCTTAGGTAACTGCAGTAAAATAATAAATCAGAATATGTCAGATTAAACAAGGAACTTACACAGCAGTATTTAAAAATACCTGAACATGTTTCAAAAGCTTAACTGATAGAGACTAAGAAGGCCAATAAAGCTGCCAATTTTACATGATAAAATTAAAAAAAAAAAAAAAAAAAAGGTAACAAAAATACAGCTTGGAGCAGTCTAATGGAAACAGGAACTTGGAGGCTGCACTCTCCCATGATGGAGATTTCCCAGCCTCTCTGGACAACCTGATCCAATGCTGTTTGACTGTACTCATTGTGAGATAATGTCTTATCATGTCTTATCATACCTAACCTGATTTTCCCTTGCATAAACTGCTGCCTACTGCTGCTCCTCCTTCCACCGTGTGCCTCCCGGCAGGGTCTGGCTCCATCTTCTCTGCACCCTCCCCTGAGCTGTGGAGTTTAAATAGGAAAAATTATATGGGTAAAGGAGAAAGCACTGAAACAAAAACAAACTTCAGTCTTCAACACTTGCTAGAAAACTCAGAAAATGGCACTTTGAAGTCTAGTACTGCCCTTTCCACCCTTCACTTCCCACCCTTCAGTTCCTTCCAATGGCGTTTTTGAAATGCTCACAGCAAATCTTGCCCCCACATGGGACTGACCCCTTTTCCTTCTTTACTATTCACAGCTCCAGCAAGGAAAACACTGGTGCTGCTCAGCTGTCATGTGCCAGGACAGGCATCTTGGGACACCTGTCTCACAAGGCAGCAGCATTTCTTGCATGCTCCTGCCCCTGTGCAGGTTCTACACCAGCATTTCCCTGCCCACAGCATCCATGGCATGCCAGATGCATGCACTATCTCTTCCCAGTGATGCTTTGTTGCTGTTCCACCTTTCTACCCATTCCCCTGTGCGGTTCCAGTGCCACCAGCACCAGCCAGGGCTGAAAACAGATAAGCTCTCTCCTTATTTCAGCTCTCTTCCTCCTCCCTAGAGGAAGCAGAGCTGCTGCCAAGCCTGTGGGACATGTTAGAGGTGAATTTGTTCTTAGCACTTGCTAATTCTTTGGAAAGGTAATTACTCCCTGGCAGAGAAAAACCAGCAAGATCTTATCTTTGAACGCATTATTTCTTCCCATTGGTGACAGCAGAACACGTGCCTTCACAGAAGTTATTAACAAGCCCCCAACCACTTCTGGACACCACTAAATAGCAATGGCTCATTTCCTAAAAGTTTAAATTAGACACTAAATACATCAGTGGCTGGTTTTGTGGCTTCCTCCCCAGCTCCCGGCTGTGCCAGGTCACAGTCTGATTTTCTGTTTTCTCCCCTTTTATTTCTAGCTTTGCCAGAACGTCCTTGTTTTGCAACAAAACTGTTAAGGACCATGAAGAACACCTTCAGAAGACCCCACCATCTGACTTTACTCAGCAAGTTTCAAATCCTTTCAATGCTGCAACTCCCCAGCAGCACAAGTTCTTAAGTCTTACTCCTATCCATGTTTTTGTCCCCAAAGACCTTTCAGAATTCCCACCTAAAAAAGGTTCCTCCTATTTCCAAGAGACATAATTTCACAAGCTGTAATACTTTGGTTTACAACTAGATTAAAATATAAATTAAATAATAATAATGCTAAATGAGTTTATATTGAAACACATTATATTTGTTTCTATATATGTATATACAGGTATGTGTGTGTGCACTCCCTAATGACAGCTAGAGGAAGCAAAAGTCATTCTCCAAAAGCTTCTACTCTTCCAACTAGCATGGTCAACTTATCCATTGCAACAATTCCCTGTGCATAAAAGCTAATGAAGCACTGGAAGGTGGTGCTGGTGACCAGCTGGATCACACAGACATTCAGGAACAGAAAGACAATAAATTATAAGAAGCAGTAGTAACTTGTTCACAGTTGGGATGAGGATAATGTTATGGGAAACCTGAATTGTCTACAGTTCCAGGAATAAAAAGCCAAAGCTCACTGAAAGTTACAGATATATTGCAGTTAATCCTAAAAGCAAAGATCAGATCTGACACAAAGAAATGGCAGAAACCATGTGGAATTTCTCCCAGCAGCCTAAACTCTTGTACCATCAGATTCAGCAGGAAGCTTTCCAATACCTCCCTCAAAACCAGAATTCATCCCGGGGATGTTCTGATCACTGCCTCCATCTCAGCAATGGACATTTTCCCACGTAGGAAGATTCCTTGAAACCAACTCAATCCTACATCCAAAAGAAAATGCTCCCAGTCCTTTCTTGATTCCATCAGCCCAAACATTACATTCAGTCTCTCCTAATTCCCAGCCTCTGTGTTCTTCTATGTTTGCCAAGCCAAAGCCTTTCAGCAGATGGAAATATCTTAGAGATGGTAGGACTCTTCAGATAGTTTTATAACCCACTTGAGTGGGTTTCAGGTTAGGAATAACCTACATTTCTAGTAAGAATAACTGCAGCAAAACTTTGGTCTGCTGCATTTTACTGGTTATAAAACAAACCAAAACAAAAACTCCACAGCAAGTCTACTCCAAATCTACTCTATTCCAAAATGTTCTAGTAGACTTTAGTTTCAAGAAGCAGCCAGTATTGTTTGCATAGTTCTAACTTCTATTTGGTTACATAAATATCCTTTGAACGACAGTGATTAAAATAAGGATTCTGAGCTCCTCTTTAGGCCCTTTAACTGCAGATATCAAAACTCTGTGCCTGGCTCTCACCTTGTGACCAGAGCAATGCTCACCACAATTATTTTGCTATGGCAGTGGATCCCAGGCTTTCCAACTGCAGTCCTGGCCACAGGCTCAGCTCCCAGGGAAAACTCAGAGCCCAGACCCTGGCAAAAGGTCTCCTTGAATTACAGCTTCTTAACTTATAGGATAGTATGGGTCGGAAGGGACCTTTAGAGATCATCTAGTCCAACCGTCTTGCAATGAGCAGGGACTTTTCCCATCTCCAAAATATTTCCAGCAGAGCCTGAACAGCATTTGATGTCACTAATCTGCAGAAACATTTGGATGCTGACACAGCTAAATTGGCAGGCATGTCATAGAACAAAGAGGAGAGTTTGGTAAAGTTTAAATCATTTTAAGTGCTGTTTTTTGTTGGCTTTCAAGATGCATGATCCTATCTACCTCCAAGGCCACCTTCCACCCAAATCAGTTTAATCAGCTGCACCTTTGCAGCTGTCTTCCTATTTATTATGTTGGATTCTGCAGGAGAGATTAAGTCAGCAGCAAATAAAAGCTACAACTCTGCTCTTGCAAAGGCCTTGTTAGGGCTGAATCACCCAAAAGTGGCAAGGACTTTACTCCCAAAGCAGACTGCTTGGAATCACTTCCTGAAATGGGCATCTCACAGTTAAGTGACATTCCTATTGCAGAGGTGTGGGATGGAAATGCAGCCATGGAGCTGTCACAAAATGAGAGCAGGACAAGCAGGGAGAGCTGTCCTGTCCATGATTTCAACCTTGAGCTCAGAGAGGGCTGAAATCCTGGCTCTGTGCCCTGTGTGCTGAGCCAGCCCCACGATGCTTTTCAGCTTGTTCCCAGTGCTATTCCAGCTCTGTACAGCTGTCAGATGGGAACGGGGTCAGTCGCTGCCGACCTCTCTGGGTTTAAAACAGCAGCAGAGACACAACATGCTTTCTGTTCTTCCCAGCACCCAAATTAAAGTTAAATTATAGAGGTCACAGCTTGAGAATACTGTAGAGAAGATGCAGGAAAAGTCCAAGGACTGAACCTGGTGGTGGATAATGCTGAGAGGACAAGGAGGGACTGCCCATTTGCACTAGCTGCTCTGGCTCTCACTGAGCTATCCCTGCATCTTACTAAGTTAGCTCTAAGCATGTCCTCAGCCTCCTGCAACAAATTCACATTCCACAAAGCCTCTCATTCATCCCTCTCTAGCTGCTGGAAATACAAAGCACAATTTGTTCTCACATCCTCTCATTGTATTTTGGCCTTCTCATTTTCCCAGCTTCACATCAGTCATCCTCCTGAGACAAAGAGGTTTAGGTTTAGCTTTTCTCCAAAGCAGCAACACAGTATTAACACAATTCTTGCTATTTTCACAGCTATTCACAGGTAACCTGGCAGCAGTAGGGAACAGCCACGGCAACCATCATGTCACTTGGCTGACACTTGGCACCAGGGTTTGCTGCAGGCTTAAGGAGATAACCACAACTCTTCACATTTGGGAGGTGAGTTCTTTGACAGCAAAGAACTAAGAAATATGTCCACCTCCAAGAAAGCAAACTGTAAAACCAGAGTGTGTTCTCCCTGCTGCCTGAGGCAAGAAAACAAATGGGTTAGTAAGCCCTAGCTCTAAAGCAGACAAAAATGTTACGTACAGAGGTATTAAAACACGAGTTCTCTTCACATCCTCCTTAAATCACAGTTGAAATCACAGTTTTGGCAGAACAAGATGCAGCTAAATGTGGGAATGCAAAGCTGTGCCTCAACCCATCACAGAAGCATTCACACTTGGAAAGTTGGCATCTGATTCTCCACAGCTTTGGTGCAACCGTAAAGAGCCACACCAACGCAGAGGCAACAGGACACAGTATCATTCTGTTAGGGAAAGCACCTCTGAAGTAGCTACACCACTGCCAGAAAATTCACATGAGGTTTTCTCCATACCATACAGGACCTCCAACCCCTTTTTTCTTGAACCTTGGTCTCATCTGCACTCAGGAAGTCAATCCTTGAAAGAAATGTGTAATAACAATTCCTTCAGAACTGGTTCCACTGTCTAGTGCGGATGGGCCTGAACCGCTTTCAGCACTGTTCAAGAAATATTAGACATCATGATTCCCACACATACATACACATCCACTAAATGTACAGAAATAATATCAAAATGATTCCCACTACCATACCTTATACTGACTCTAGCTACAAGCTATAAACTTCACCTCAGCGAGGCCTGGGCAAGAATATTGGCTCTTTTGCATGCAATCAGAAATGATCATTTATACAGTGGCAACCTCTGCACAAAAAAACCCCAAAAACAAAAAGGAAAGCAAATATAAAGGAGGAAAAAATAAAAACCTTTCACAAGCTTTGTTTTCAGCCTAGTAAGGTATGAAGGACTAATTTCATGGTTTTCACCAGGCCACTTGAAGTAGTGAATCAGCAATCAGGATGCGCTGCTGGCATCCCGTACTGTTTGGATGCTTCTCTGTTCACAGTATTGATACAGTAAAATAAAAACCTGCTCAAGAAACTCACAGCTATGCCATGGGAACAAAGGCATTCACCATTTTATGTCAGCCCTTCTTCATTATGGTTGCCATCTGTCTCAGAAAAATGTTGCTTGTGTAGCAGTTACTGCACCTTCACCCTTCTCTTCACAGCAAGCTTAGCAGGGAAACTTTCCCACTATATTTTTATATAATATATGTATATAAATAATTTTATGTTTTTATAGTTTGGTAGTATTCTTTTAAAATTTCTATTTTAAAACACTTAAAAATCTTTTAAGCAACTAAAAGTAACTTTTTATGCTCTCTAGTGTGAACAGGATAGGATTTCAAAGTTTTTAACTTTTTTTTCCCTCATTTTTGGTAACTTCAAAAGCTATGACAAAAGCAGCACATCTCCACTCCTCCCTGCACCTTGATTGCAACAAAACCTACCTTGGCCACCCTCTCACCTCATCCTCTGCCACTGCTCTCTGGCAACCTCACTGTTTTGGTACCATGATGTTTGACCTTTGCCAGGAAACCTGACGGAGCTGGTTGGGTGGCCAAATCACTCCCTGTGTGATGGATGCCCTTGACAGGAGAGGAGGAAGAAGGCACAGAAGGAAAACAGAGGTGAAATAATCAGTTTTCCTGTTTGAAATGGTCAATGAAATGGTACTTTGCAGGTACCCAGCTCAGAACACCTGCAAAGGTTCCTCTTGTAGGATCACATCCCTGTTACATGTGATACTGGCACCGAGCCCTTTCCCACACACAAAAACACATTAGAGCCACATCTCTTTTTGAGAGAGAGATGGGAGGAACAGTGAGACCCCTCACATATTAAAAAATCTATAAATCAAGGCAAGCGTACATCACTCTTCTCCAAATTATTCCCTCCAAAGGGGCAGGAAAATTATCCCAAGTATCAATTTGCAGATGGAGAAAGCAAGGGCCGGAGATATTTCCATGTGCCCAAAACTACAGTCAGACAGCAGGCCAAGCTTTATTGTCACTTGGTCAGTCTCCTGCCTGCTGAGCCCCTACTCCAACCTCTCATCCAGCTTTCTTGCTGAAGCAAGAGGAAGTGTATTTCTTTTTCAATGTCTCCTTGTTCCTCCCATCACCTTAAGGTTCAGAACTTCACCCCTCCTCATCATATACACATTATACATCCACAAGAGAACTCCTTCACCAAACCTGATACGTGCAACCTGTCGTTCATTCCCCCTTCATCATGAACAACTTGGCATCAGAACTAGAGAAAACTCTTAAAATATTGCATATTTTTTTTAAAAAAGACGTCAGGATATTTGCACTTATCTGCCTGTCCCATGCTTTTCTGGTTATGAACCACGTAAGCTCGTGCAAACACCTACAATACACACGCAGGTATGTCTCTCCAGGTTTGCTAAACTTGCTCTAAACATCAGAGCTACTCAGAATACAAAAATGTTAAGTCCATGCAAGGGGACAGAGTTGTGATTGCTCTAGGAACCGTTCACTTTTAAGTCTCCTGAACTGTTATAAGGAAATAGAGTAGGGTTCTCTTTTCTTTTTGTGTTTCATTGATAAAAAAAGTTATCAAACTAGTTTGTAGAAACAGGTTTAAAAGCAACCACCTGCGATTGCTCGGCTGTGACAACAGCATTGCAGTATTCCCATATCCCGTATTGCTGTTCTAAAAGATCAAGTGTGTGTCGAGGGGGGAGCAGGGGTGAAAGAGGACTTTGGTAGCCAGCCTCTAACTCTGCAATTCAGCAGCTCCAGAAAATCTCTTCCTAATCCTTGGCACCACCTGAAGCATGGCAGTGCTTCAGCCAGGACCTCAGAGTGCTCTGAGCTCTCCAGATCAGCACCAGCAGAGGACAACCTCCTCTAGAAGACCCCTGCAGCCCTTCTCCCAATGCATCAGAGTCTCATGCAAACCTCACAGCTGCTAAATTCCACTCTCAGTAGCTGAAGTACTTCCTTCACATTTTGCTGACCTCTGGAATACCACTTTGTAGCTGTGCCCACTTTAACAAGGGGCACCAGGGCTGCATGCCTGGAACGGGCAAGCCCAAAGCCCTAAAAGAACAGTTTAAATAAAAACGTAAAGAGACACACCAAAATAAGACAGGGATAAATACACTCGGGCAAGGCAGGTTCCACCAGGACAGTATTTTTGTTTTCTTTGCTGTGGCAACTACCTGGGGAAGGGAGAAAGGCAACGGCCCCTTGCCCCTGCTCTCCCCTCGAGCGGGAGCAGTGGATATGGCTCTGTGGCTGAACCCGGCACTGCCGGCGGGACGCCCTGCTGGGCCACAGCGCTGTCCAGAAATACAAATGACTGCTTGTCCCAGATCACTACAGAACAGTAAAAAAATTTAAAATCCTGTCGATCCCTGAATAAGAAGTTGATTGACACAGTTGTTCTGTTTTTCTCCAAGAGGAGGAGGAATAAGGGAGAAAAACATTTAACACTCTATGGGTGTGTGTGTGGGTGTGTGAGAGGAAGAGAGAGAAAGAGAGAGATTTTTCTATTTTGGCAACATCTTGGGAGCTTCTTTCTGTTCAGTGGTGGCATTGCACTAATTACAGTACCAGCCTGCCGGGTTGGTGCTGACTCTTTAGAGCCAGGAATGGGAAGACAGTCCTTTCTCCTGGGACTCCACAGCCGCACTTCAGTCCGGCCCGGTTGTGGACACAGATCCCTGTGCCGTCTCCCCCACCGCCACAGCCTCTTCCTGTGGAGGAGATTCCTCCTCTGCCTGCCCCCGGGACGTGACGGTGGTCTCAGGGGAGATGCTGTGGGGCCCCTCCAGGGGCAGACAGCCGGGGTGGTTCTTGCGAAAGTGCTGGTTGAGGATGGCCTGGAAAGGGAAGCTTTTGCCGCACACGTGGCAGTGGAAGGGCTTGTTGCCCGTGTGCTTGCGGATGTGATATTCCAGCTGATCCTTGCGGGTGTACTTCTTCCCACACATGCGGCACACAAAAGGTGTGATGCCCATGTGGAGCCGCATGTGCCGGTCCAGGCTGCCCTTCTGGTTGAAGGATTTGGCGCAGTAAATACACGTGAGCCGTGGGTTGTACCGGAACCAGCGCTCTGAAACCTCCTGCTCCCGCAGATATTCCACGTAACCGCTCACTCCAAGCATGGCTGATTCCTCCCCCTGCCAAGAAAATGGCATAGATTTAAATAACAAGCAGCCTAAAACAAGTTGCAGAGAAGATCAGGCCCAGGTCCAGCCAGTAAAGCATGTGCCAAACCTCAAAATCAGCAGCACTAATGTCTGCAACCTCAAGCACACATTTAAGTGCTTAACTGGGGCCTTGGGGCTGAAGACAAACAAGCAATCAATTAGAAACCACTGCTGCAAAGGCCCCTTTTGCCAAGCCATTCCCTGGATCTGGTGAAGAAAAGACAGCCCTAAACTCAAGGGCACTTGGCCACCAATTCAGTTGCGCACCACATGTCAATTTGTTACTTCTTAAAAAATTTGTGCCAGTGTAATTAAAACACTTGGGTCTATCACCTTCTGTTTTCCTTACTACAAGTCAAAAAAAAAAGAAGCTGATTAATGAGCTTGCAGTTAAACAAAGGAGGAGCAAACCACAAAATAATATCTGAAAGTCTTCAGGTGTCATTTTACACAGGTATTTATTCAGATGTCACTTAGAGTTCATTTTACAATGAGTCACAATGAGCCTGCCTGGCTGTGTAATCCATCCCAGCCCCGGGGCATCGCAGGCAAGGATGTGCCTGACCCAGCTTACACAGCAAGGACTCCTCTGCATTTTCTGAAGTCACACAGACAAACAGCCGAGGAACAACCTGAACCACAAGCCTGCTCTCAGGACAGACACTTCTGGCCATCCTATTCAGACTGAGCAGAAACACACAGACTCCAGAAAGCTTCTGTGCTGGAGATGCACTGTTTACTCCCCCAGTGCTGCTTCCCAGTGGTGCCACATGTGGAGAAGCTAACAGCAGGAGGGCATCTCCTCTGCAAGCCAGGGCTCTACAGGCATTGTGCCACGTGCTGCTGAATCCAGCTGTACAGGCATAGGGAAGCTGTCGAGGACTAAAGGAGATACACAAAGCTCTGGTTCTTCCTTTCCATTCTACCAGTGCTATTGGGCAGGGATCACGGGCAGGCTATTTTAGTACGGATATCACGATGCCAGGAGAGTGGAAGGTGACGATACTTCCCCATGGTGTGTAAAGCCTAAGGTTTCATGCTTGAGGCTGTGGCTGTCTCACAATGGAGGAATAAGAGTACCTTTTCTGTAGGCAGAGCTAAAATTGCTTAATATGTCACATTTCCTCTAGAGGGTTGGTTTGACCTGAAATTTTTGCAATGTCTTCCGAGGACACAAAAGAAAGCTTTGCAAATAGGAACAAAAAGGTATCTGCCATTTTATGGAAGCGTCTAACAAAGTCAGCAGACAGCAATCACAATCTTCTCCCCCTTGCTTCACTTGGTCTTACTCAAGAGCAGAGCAGCCTAGTATCTCCTTCCCCACCTCCAGCCAAGTCCTTTGCTTACACACTGACACATTCCCTACCTGTCATGCTCACAAGAGTTTTTCTGCACTGTGTTGGCTGACATGCTTGCACTACAGTGGCACTGTGACACCAACTGGATGCAACTAAATTAGACCAAAATGATAAGGCACAGGCATTACTGCTGTGTCCCACTTTGCTGCACTCTACAGCCCACTCCCCTCCCATTTCTGTGCATCTCTCCCTCCTACCCCAAAACTGTGCCCGAGAAAGCAGAGAATTCACAGCTCCTTTATGTTGCAAAGTCTGCTGTACAACACAAGTCACTTGGAGAAGAGACAGAGACCTCTCTAAAACTCCACAGCTCTTTGACACTCCACCCCAAAAGGTTTATTGGTGTAGTGCCTGGAAGGCTTTTGGGAATGGTCTTGGTACCGGCATAGAAAGATTCAGCTGTTGTCACCACAGAAGCCAAGCCACACCTCCTCCCTCTGCTCAGGCATTTGCCGCCAGTTTGAAGGCAGATCCAGCTCTGCAGGCAAATGGGGTTTCTCCTCAGGAGTTGGTGGCCTGCCCAGAATAAGGGTGGATATTTATGCCCTCAAACAACAAGAGAAACTCCTTGTGTTTTCCAGGTATCTGGCCAAAATCCCAAACAACAGCCAGAATCCATTTTAAATCGTACTAGCCCAGCACATGTTCTCCTGTGAGCAAGTAGATCCTTTGCCAAAGTAAAAGGTCCTTGTATCACACACATTATTGCTTGCAAATATAAAATATATTTTACACAATACACTTCATCACAACGAAGTCCCCTTCACCTTCAAACCAACATGTACTTGCAAACATCTTGATCTGCCTACCTGGGAACTGGGCTGCTTGGGCTCATCCATCCGCCCGGGAGACTCGCTTTTCGATCTGTACCGCTCAGTCACAGCAACCATGCTGCCAGATGGGCTAAATCTGTGGGGTGGGGGCAGAGTGGAAATGGAATTTTTAATGGGCATCAGGTCACTACAGTGTTTAGAGCAACGGGTGAGCAATAGAGGCACCTGTATAGCATCTCTTCATCCTCATCAGCTAACACGATGGAAGTGAAACAGTGCGAGTATAAAGGAGAAACCAAATCATACCAGTCTATGGTTTCAGTCTAAACATCTGAAAATTAAAACTGAGTCATTTGGCTTCCAGTTCAGCAATAGAGAGGGGTTGCTATCATGAATAAACCAATATGGGCCTGGTGACTCAGGACAGAAACCATTTCTCAGAGGACACCTCTCCTCCAGCACCCACCTCCTCCATTCCCAGTGTGAAACATAAGGGATGTGATGGACTAGAGGTGGGACACAGTGCATACAGACTGCAGTGCAAAAAGAGATGCTAGAGACTAGCTGATCCAAGGAAAAGGGCTAAGGAAGTAGGAAAGCATCACTCTCCAAAGGCCAGCTCAAGATTGTTCCCACTGATTGATTTGTTTGATTTATTAAGTGATAAGTGACAGAATATCTGCTGCTTCTAGGTAGCTGCTTCGCCATAGGACTGAGCTAGAAGAGAGGCAGATGTGAAGGGAAATCCTAGAACTACAACCGGCCCCCCAATTAAAACAGACCTGCCCTTTATCAAATCCATTCTCTGGCCTGAGCCTAGGGCAAGAAAGCAAATGCTGAAGTGGAGGAGAAGATGGATGGAGAATCCAAACACAGCAGATTTCACCACTCATTTTCAACAAAGACTTTCTGCTCTCTCATATAAATCAAAACAACAGCGGAGGTCACTGGGTTCCCCAATTCAACTGCCTCAGAAGATATAAACCCAGGGCCCACTGCTGTCACGGATCACTGGGAAGACCTTGACCTACAGCTGGTGTCTGGCTTGTTTCTCAGCCAGAACCATCCCCAGATCTCTGGGCCAGAAGGCACCAGTGCAATGGAGATATGTAACACATATTGTATATGACCTCATTAATCCGAATGCTGAGTCCGGTATCTACTGAGGCTGAACTGAACATCTTCTTTAAAAAAAAATCTCACCTCAGCTGAAACACTGAGAGGTAGAGATTGCAACATCTAAGAGCTAATAAGTAATTTGCCAAACTAGCCTGTACCTGGAGATCCTGGTCTGATCACTACCCAACCAAAATACTATTACCCAAACTGGATACACTTCCCAACACCAGGTAAAAACCCTTTCGCTCTTATGCTTAAGATGGCCAAAGGAAATAGAAAGAGGAAATGTTTCAAAGCGACTGACCCAGCCAGGTCAGAATTTTGCATAACCTCCTCTTACAGCCAAGGTGAATAATTAAGTTTAAGGTAACCCACCTGTCGATCTCACTGCTGGTCGGCCTGACTACTTTGGCTCCAGAGGAGCCTAAGGCAAAAGCCTCCTGGCCCAGCGATCCGTGGCCCGTGGTGTCGATCACCATGGCCGTGACCTCCTCAGCGCTGCTCCCATCTTCTCCCGAGGGCTGGTGTTCTGCCCCCAGCCACTCCTCCAGGTTTTCCGTCTTAATGCGCACTCCTCCCAGCACCCGCACTTCCTCGTCGTTCTGCGCCCCGCGCTCTCCCATTCCCGTCTCCACGTACCACTGTCCTGCCCTGTTAATCCGCAGGATGGGCTCCCTGCCTTCCACATCGGAACTCTGCTCGATTATTTGGGGGCTGGTGGACTCCTCGGGCGGGCTCAGCTCCCGAATGTCCAGCACTGTGCTAACCTGGCCCAGGCGGCTCCCCTTGGGGGTGTTGTGACGCGGGCTCAGGGAACGGTTTAGATTTGGTGTCGCCCGGTGAGACTCGGGCGGTCTCTCCTGATGCTTCGTCCTAGTCTGGCTCAATTCCGCTTCCACCTCCGCCACATTAATTTTGAAATGAATCCCCTCGAGTATCTGCGTGCATTTGTCTATGATGTGCTGCATCTGCAAGAAACTGGCAGCTGTCAGGTAACTGATGATGTCAGCCAGCTGCAGACATATCCTGCCAGTGTAGCAGAAGGAGAGAAGCTGCTCGAAAACAGAAGGGTTCTTGATGACAGATATGGACACGGTGCTCATCTCGTTCAGGGACATGTGGTCACGGAAGTAGGGTGAGCTGGCAGCCAGCACCACCTTGTGCGCACGGAAAGCCTGGCCCTGCACGTTGACCACGATGTCACACAGCCGACCCTGCATGCGCAGCTGGTTCAGGTGGCTCAGGACAGAGTTACTGAAGTTAGGAATCTCCAGCTGAATGTTCCCACTCTTCTCCATGGCTGTCCCAGCTGCAGGTGCACGACTCTACTGGAAAAGGGGAAAAAGATCCCGTTATTGGCAGAGCCGATCTTGAAATTAGAGCTTTTTTCACCTGCTTCCACACAGTTTGAAACAATGGAGTTTTTAGAGACCTTCCTCGTCCACTGAACTGCCACACACCTGGCAGCAGCTCTGTTATGAACAAGCATGTTTGAGAGTGCTTAAAAAAGCATCCCAAAAGCTCTCTGAGCTCTCCATGCTATGCATCCCCTTGCACAAGTGTTCTGCTAAACCAGTCCCCAAGAGACCCCCATTCCCTGTGGCTTTAGCCTGAAAAACACTTTGCTCTGCCAGCCTCAATAAAAGCACATCTGCATGTAAAAAGAACATTAAAAATGGCACAGGTATTAAAAATAGGTACCTGATTGCATAATGGATTAAAATTCTCACCACTTGTACCTTCTAAGCATCTTGAAAAGAGAAAGTAATAGGGAAAGCTCCTTTGTAAAACAGGAACTGGGAAGGAGACACTGGGACCTAAAACCTCCTGAGACTTCTGAAAAGTTGTCCAGCACACATCAGACCTCAAGGCATCCTAAGTGTCTTGTTAACCTGAGATATCCATCATATGTGGCACTTCTGACACATGCCAGAAAATATATAACAGCAGAGTGAAAAAAACCAGCTGTGGCCCAGGAGAGCTCAGAGGGCCTCACTCGGGATCAGTTTTTGTAGGGTCCCAAGAGACTTCACGTTGGCCACCACTAAGTCCCCATCCTGGCCATACCCTAGGTCAGTAACTCCTGCACTCTTTCCCAAGTAGAGTGGCAATGGGATAGTTCCACTTGGGCTGCAGCTCACAACAGTGCTGCTCTGCTTGGGCTGCAGTCCAGGTAAATGGTTCACCCAGGCTACACATGGCTCATCCCTTGTTTCCCACCTCAGCTGGGATGTTCCTAGTTGTTCCCACCTCTACCACACAAGAGCTCCTGGTAGGCTCAGGGAGCATCTCAGTGCCCAGTGCTGCAGTTGGGGGGGACCCTTCACCACTCAGCTGAGTCCACCAAGGCTTATCAGGAGATCTCAGAGCAGGGCCAGGGAGGGGGACTGGGGGATGCACCACCACATCATCAACATCACCACACTTCATTTTGGCAAGGTTTGAAAAGAAGCCCTGACCATATATGGTAAAAATTTGGAATGAATGGAAGTGAGATGTAAACTCATCCAAAAAAAAAAAAAAAAAAAAAAAAGAGTAAAGTAAATAAGCAGCTTCCAGTCCAGATAGCATCTGAAGTGTGGATTGAGCAGAGCCCTGCAGATGTCAAAGCCATTTCAAGCAGGCTGGGAATACCAAGGCTCACAGTGCCCACTCTGAGGAATCTCTGAATCGAAGGGATTGGCACATGAAGAGGACGTCTGCCTTTGGAGGACTTTTTATTTGGAATTTATGAACATTGCAGTATAGCACATGTCCATATGCCCAAGCAGGCTTTGTGCAAACTTGGCAAACCCTGTTACTAAACATGAAGCTGCAGGACAGCCTGTCAATCTTGTGGAGCTGTGCCAAGGGATTTCTGAGTGGCAGGATGGCTGCGTGTCCCTGGGGAAGTCAGATCGGAGTGCACAAAGCTTCACAAGGTGCAGCTGAACAGTGCCAGGCCTTAGGGCTTCTTCTCTCCTTCCCCTATCACAGAATGGTTTGGGTTGGAAGGGACCTTAAAGCCCAGCCAGTGCCACCCCCTGCCATGGGCATGGACACCTTCCACTATCCCAGCTTTCTCCAAGTCCCGTCCAACCCGGCCTTGGACACTGCCAGGGATCCAGGGGCAGCCACAGCTTCTCTGGGCAACCCGTGGCAGGACCTCACTGCCCTCACAGGGAACAATTTCTTCCCAATATCCAATCTAAACCTACTCTCTGTCAGTGGGAAGCCATTCCCCCTCATGCTGTCACTCCATCCCTTGTCCAGAGTCTCTCCCTGTCTTTTCTGCCAGCTCCTTCAGGTACTGGAAGGCACAATTAGGTCACCCTAAAGCTTCTCTTCTTCAGGCTGAACGACCCTAATTCCCTCAGCCTTCCCTCACAACAGAGCTTCTCCATCTCTCTGATCATCTTGGTGTCTCCTCTGGACTTGCTCCAACAGCTCCATGTCCTTCCCTATCTTTTGGAGAAAGCAACAAATCCCACAAAAATCAAGAAACCACAGTGCACAGGTCTGTGTCAACACAGCACTGGGAGCAGAACATCAACTGCACAGAACAAGGGGAAATAGAAAACCCAACATCTTACCTGGAGTGCTGTGAGTTACGTGCAGTGGGAAGGAAATGGGGGTGCTGCCTTCTTTTTTTTCTTCTGATGTAGTTAGAAGAAAACTTGCTGCCCCCTTCCCCTTTAGGAGGTAAAAAGAAAGAAAAAATGAAGTGCAGAGGAATTGGGTTCTCCCAAGCGTAGTTGTGAACATCAAGCTTTGTCATTCTTGGTTCTGCTGGAGGATCTAGCAGCAGGATTAGCTCACCATCTTCCCAAAACAGCTGTTCCTAAAGCAATAAGCCTCTGAGTACACTCTCAAGGAAGGCAAGGGTGAAACACCCCTGCCAAGGCCACGAGCACCCAGGGAGGCAAAAGGGAGGCACAGGCTGAGCTTGGGATATACAGAAAGAGAAGGGGAAAAAAAAAGTCATCAGACCTTAACTGCTGAGCATGGCTGGGTATGGCTGTGGTCAGAAGGCAGCTGCTCCCCAGAGAGCCCAACAAACTATCTGTGAGCTCCTGCTCTGAAGGCAGGGAAAATCCATCTACTCTTCATAACCCACAGAACTCTGCTCACCCCAGTGTCGAGGAACATGCGTGTTATCATCCACTCAGAGGCTGGGGAGAGGGAATCTGCCTTTTGGTTCAAACTACCCTGTCAGAGGCTGATTTCTGCCCCTCTCGTCAGCTTCAGCACCTCAGCCACAATGACATCCTGACTTCTCTCTGCTCTGGGAAGTCCACCACCTCCAGCCACCTTTACAGGCAGGCTGAGCTGAGTCAGCACAGGGCACACACTGACACACTGCTCTTTGTAATGCCATTCCAGGTGTCACCAGCTGAGACTCAGATTTCACTTATCTCAGCAAATGCCTTCCAGTCTGTGAGGCAGCTACCAGGAGCGGGTGGAATTCTTGATCCATCAGGTAAGAAACAGAGACAGACCATCCAGCAGATGATGTCACCCTGGAAGCTGCACTGAAAACTCTCAGCTTTTGGGTTGAGATTTACTGTGACTGGGCAACTTCACAGACTCACAGAATATCCTGAGCTGGAAGAGACCCCACAAGGACCACTGAGTCCAGCTCCTGGCTCTCCACAGACACCCCAACAATCCCACCCTGTGCCTGACAGCGTTGTCCAAACCCTCCTGGAGCTCTGGCAGCCTCGGGGCCGTGCCCATTCCCTGGGGAGCCTGGGCAGTGCCTGCACCCTCTGGGGAAGAACCTTTCCCTAACATCCAGACTAAACCTCCCCTGAGAAAACTCCAGCCATTCCATGGGTCCCATCCCTGGTCCCAGAGAGACATACTCAGAATCCTAGAATGGTTTAGGTTGGAAAGGACCTTAAAGCTCATTCCGTTTCACTCCCTGCCATGGGCAGGGACACCTTCCGCTATCCCAGCTTGCTCCAAGCCCCGTCCAGTCTGGCCTTGGACACTGCCAGAGATCCAGGGGCAGCCACAGCT
The DNA here is from genome assembly GCF_026979565.1 of Vidua chalybeata. NCBI lineage: Eukaryota > Metazoa > Chordata > Aves > Passeriformes > Viduidae > Vidua > Vidua chalybeata. The sequence continues at coordinate 28,364,176 of NC_071538.1, forward strand.
TCTCTGTGCCAGGGCCTCACCATCCTCACAGCTAACAATTTCTTCCCAATAAACCTATTCGGCTGCTCGCACGTTCCAACGGGACTCCAACAACTCTAAACCCAAACGTAACTCCAAGCTGAGCCAAGCGGCGGTGGCTCCTCGCCCGTCCCCACCCCGCCCGCAGGAGCTGGCTCCCAGGGCCCGCTGTCTCCGCGCCCCATGGCTCCCGGAGCCTCCTGGAGCGGGGCCCGCGGCTCCTCCTCATCCGTGACAGCCGCGCCGCGGCCCCGGACGGGGGTGCGCGGGGCGGGCGGGACCAACCTCCCCGAGCCCCCGCCCCTCCCCGCCGTGGCCCCGCGGGCCGGCGGCCGCGCCCCCGCCGCTCCGCGCCCCCGGGGCCCCGCGCGGCTTCGCCCGCCCCTCCCGGCCCGGCCTCACCTGCCGGGGGTGGGAAGGGCCCGCAGCGCCGGCCCGGAACCGAAACGCGCCAGCGCGGGCCGCGCCCCGGAAGGAAACGCCGTGCGGCCCCGTACGGCCCCGCCCCGCCCCTGCCCGTGGACCGCGCCCTGGTGGGTGTGGCCGCGGTCGCACCACGTGACCTGTGCTATATAAGGCGCGGGGGCGGGCCCTTCTTCCTTTTCCGCTGCCGCGGCCATGCGGGCCCGGTGTCCCTCGGGCGGCCCCGCCGGTGAGTGGGGGCCATTCCGCGCTCGGGCCGCCGTGCTGCCGCTCCGGGGGGCGGCCTGGGGCCCCGCGGGTGCGGGTCGGGCGCCGATGGGAGGTGGCGAGGGAGGATTGAAGTGGATTGCGCGGCCGGGCCTGGTCCGCGGCCTAGATCGCTGGGAGCTCTGCCTCATGGCGGCCCTGGGGATGTACAAGGGGGGTCCTGCGGGTTTGGGAGAGCACCGGCCCCGGGAAATAGCTCAGGCGTTGAGTCACGGGCTCTGGCCTGCCCGTCTGCTGCGCCTAGGATGGGGTCGTGCAGTATGTCGGGGTCCTGTGCCCGCTGGAAATACAAGCGATAGGTCTGCGGGTTGGATTTCTCTAACCGCACTGCGCTTTAGGGAGCTTGCTTTTGCAGATAAATGGGAAACGTTGCGCAGAAAGCAGCGGTAGAGCTGTGGAAGGATGCGGGGTCCCGCACAGCTGGGATATGCGTGCAGTGCAGGAGGGTCAGGGGCTGGCTTCGCAGCCCCGGCGCTCCCAGGCTTTGGGAGGCGCTCGCAGGCACGTGCGGTGACTCCTGGCCATGGGCCTGTGCAAGTCAGACTTGGGCTCCTGCGTAAGTCCCGACTCGGCGCATTTAAAGAGAACCGGCTCACTTCACTTCCATATGCTCAGCACGTGATGAGAACTATGTTGGTAGGGACATCTGAGAGGGTGATGAATGCCAACATACCTGAGCTGGGCGTGGAATACTTCTGGTGGCCTTATCCGGGAAGGCTGAGACACCACTGGGCCCTTGAAGCAGCCGGAGTTAATGCCTGCCTGGCTGCCCTGGTGGTAGTACACCAGAATTGGTGTTGTAGAAAACAAAGTGGTTAGTGATCACATCGTGCTTAAAAATACGTAATAACAATTATTTTTTGTGGCCTCAGTCCTTTAAAAAGCCAAAATTTAAATTGCATCAGGGAAAATCTTAAGACTGAAAATATTTTGAGTGTTGCTTGTATTTTTCAAAATAATATTTGTGAATATTGCATCCTTTTTGGAAGAAGAAAAACTAATCTGTTTTCTTGTTTTCAGATGAATATATATCAGCTACACTCCTTCTTCCTGTGGCTTCAGTGCAGGTAAATATTGCTTTTGAAATACAGAGTTGAAATTAACAATTGTTGGGTTTGTGTACACCAGCTAGACTGGAGTGCTACTGTATCAGGGAGTTACAGTGTCAGCAGTTGTAATTCAGGCATTGCCTGTAGTGTCTTGGGCAGGCCTCACTTTTCTGCTGGGAGAAGTCACCTGTTTATTTGTCCTGAGAGTGTTTATGAGGCTCCTGTTGTTTATGAACTACTCATACTGTAACCAGACTGCAAGGGTACCCCCAGGTCCCTTTTCCCCTTCCTTACTGCTGTTTCTTTGTTCACAGCAATAAATAATATTTTGGGGAAAGTGCCTGCAGGATGCTGTAGAAAATGGGTAACTATGGGGATTGATGCTGAGTAAATCTCAAAGCCTATGATGGTTTCAGTATAAGAGTAGTGGACAGAAGTGATTTCTGAAAACTCCATGCTGAGGCTTTCTAATGTGATTGCCAGAGAAGCTCCCTTGTTCTGCAAACATGTCCAACTCTTCCATCTCTTTTCAGGTCTGCCCCCAAATGTGGAGACCTAAAGCTACTTCTTCCCAAGGTAAAAAAAAAGTTCTTGAAAGTTAAATGTAAAATTGTGCTTAGTGTTTGTCTAGACAGCATCTTCTGATGAGATCAGAAAACAGCTTAATTCCGTGAGTAAAGCTATCCCTCTGGTGCCACAGTGATGACACTTATTTGCTACTCTTGACCAAGAGAGTGATGAGCACTTTTACCACCATTACAGTTTTCTGAGGCACAGCAACTTAAAATTCCCCTCGATGCTTTGACTGCTGAATATACTGTTCATAAATTTTTTTACTTCCAGGATTTGAATCCTGCACTTCAGAGAGATGCAGAAGGAGCATCATCACCTGGTAAGAAATACGTATTTCATGTAAGGTTTCTTCCACAGAGCTGTTAAAACACTGCAGTAAGAAGGATGGCATGTGTTAGGATTAATTTCCACTAAGACCAGAAACAATTTATAGGTGCTAGTATTTAAACTTTTAAATACTTTTTGTAATTGGGAAAATTTCCTTGTCAAAGCAGTCACAAGAGGCGATTGCTTGGGACTGTGATTCCAAAGCAGATACAGTGATGACGGCATAGTTCAGCAGAATATCCTGTGATGAACACATGCTTCGCCCCTATCTGATGTATCTGGCTCTTGTGATCTCTCAATAGGGGCTGAGGGCTTGGGCACCAAGGCTGAAGGGATCTGATTTTTTTTTTTTTTCTGTTGTTGCAGGCACTGGGAGATTAAACTATAAGCTGTTTCAAGGTAAGTACTGCATTGCTGACATGGGTGAAAACTCATTTAATCCCTGCTGTCTGGAAAGGCTGCTGTGTGATGACTGCATAGTTCAGCAGATGACCTGTGGTGATCAGTTATTGTCTTTCGCCTCCTTCTCTGATGCAGCCTCCTGTAGCTTAGGCTATTTCAAACAAATCATGTGGGAAACTGAAGGTGAACACTTCTTTTTTGCTCCATGAATGTATTTTAAAAATTTATCTCAAAAGACCAGTAAGTGGGTTAAACATAAAATTTAGTAAGATTAATAGATACAGAGTAGGATGTGGTTGTGAAGTCAAGCACAACATATAGCAGAGTAAGGTTAATCAGGTGCTAGTGCTCCATGTTCTAAAAGTTTTTTGTTGCTTTGCAGGCTGCCCTCAACAGAGGAGCCCCATGCCTCTTGTGTGAGAAACCATTTCACCTGTTACTGATGTTGATGAAGACAAGGCCTTTGTAATTAAAGGTAATTAATAAACCTTTACTTTTTAGATGGATGCTACTTTTGTCTGTGCTGCATTTGAGTTTGCTTTTAGAGATGCTTGCAAATTCATTTTGTTCTTAAAAAGTGTGAGGCAAATATTAGTACCATTAAGTGTGCCTTTAGCTTTGTGTATTTCACAGTAAGAGCATCAAATAATTGTGGTGTTAATGACCTCTAGAATTTTCCTGTTGAAACTAAATGGTGAATGCCACATTACTGTGAATTTAGAGTCCAAAATGGTTATCTTTAATATGCACAATTTGGTTACACGAACCTCACGTCACTGAACTCTGCAATGGCAAAGTTTGCTCCTTCATGCAATTTCAGCATGCCCTGGAGTTGAGGAATGAACATTTTGGTGTTGAAGAGTGCTGGGAAGTGGCTTCACAGCCTGCCTTCAGAAGGGGATGATAGGAGTGTTGCAGCCTACTGTAAATGATGCTGATGTTGAATCAGGTCTCTGATCCCCATGAGGATAAATCGACCAAACTGATACAGTACTTCACTCAAACTGTTAATGCTATAACTTCCTGCTGGACCCTGCCTAATAGCAAATTTTTATTTACAGGCTTCCAAATGTTTCTCATTGTGAGGTAAGTACTTGTTTTTACTTCCTAAGTATTAGGCTTTCAACATAGGCCCATAAGTTTTTAACTGCTTGTCAGCTAGGGGGTAAGAGGTCCATTGGCTGTGGCTTGCATCTCAGCCAAAACAGGAGGATGTTTAAAGGGGAGCTGCTGGCTGGAGCCCAGTCTTGACAGGCTGGTGTGCACTAAACTTGTCACAGTGAGCTCCTTGAATTTGCTCTGATGGCACTACTTAAGTATTTGCCCTCTTGCCCATAGCAGCCCAGCCCTACAGCAGGGCTGCACAGGGCCTGACAGTGTGAGCTGCCTGTGTGATGAGATGTGACTGCCTTGACTTCAATCATGGAGGTCTGTAATTAGCTCTATCTGACTGCAGGCACCTGACTTGGGTTTTCTCCTGTGCTTGTTTCTGTACTGTCCTAATGGTTTGCTTTGATCCAGGTGCGATGGAGCAGGGAAGTGATGCACGTGGTAGTGCTGCGAGCAAAAGTAAGTTGCTAACACATGAGTGTGACTGGTCAGAATTGTGTGATACAGGGAATGAGGAAGTTACTAGATACTGGCTGTTACAGGGCCATTTACAGGGCTGGCTGCACCATTAAGCAGGGTTCTTGATTTTATAACCTTTTCCAGGTTAAAAAGCCTGGATTTGCCAGCAGCCTGCAGGATTCACTCCCCCACAGTGCTGCGTATCTCAAAATAAAATAAACTGCTTTCTGTGACTAAAAAGAAATAGTGCTGACCATTTTAAATGTGTAGCTGCTATGGACTACTTGAATTCCTACTAGATAAGAAAAGCTCCTTGCTACCAGGTTGTCACATGTTCTGGGCTGAGCAAATGCAGTACAATTACCTGCTATTAAACTTGCTGTTAAAATGTAGTGGGCTTTTTCAGGGAGTAGCACTGATCTTGAATGCCTATGTGGTAAATTGTTTACCTCAATGGCTAGATCAGAGCTCTTATGGTGAGGTGAATGAAGATGTGGTTGGGAGTAAGGCCAGATCCCCCTTTAAAGGGTTTGTCACAAGAGATACTGCATTAAGCTACTCTTGGCATGTACTGTTTGTGATGAATTCTAAGCAATGGGAATCTCTCTGAAAGAGGCTGAGGAGAGCTCTTGTGCTGAAACAGTACCCACATTCACACTCTCAAACCACTGCCAAAAGTGTTTTAGTACAATTTCCCTTCTTTACAGGGTGACACTTGCATGGAGTTTGAGAAATAAAATGGATGTCTCTGAGGTAAGTGTAGAATACTGGGGTTTAATAATTCCTGGAATATTGTCTTTGTGCTGAATGCTTAAACAGTGGTGCCCAAAATTAGTCCTATAAGATACCTGATTTGTCTTCCCTTTATTGTATCTGGCTGTTCTGTGGGCACTACTGTGACACTGCACTCTGGAATTAAAATAGAAACTTGTGCTGTGGCTGTCTTTTCTCAGCAGTTGTTAATACTTACCTTTGTATTGGCTCTACACAAATTTAGCTCAAGTTCTAGATGTTTGCTGTACAAACTTTTTTTCAAACAAACTGGAACATCCCAAACACTTTCAAAAATGGAAGCCATCTTGAAAACCTATGGGACTTGTATTTTAGGTATTTAAAATCATGAAATACAATATTGTTGGGTGAGACAGTATCACAAAGCAAAGTAATAGCTTTTTACTTCCCTGATTCTTTCAATGTTAGTAATTCTATATTTGGGTGTTGTAAGTTGAACTCGTAAGATGCCAGGTAAAAGTCAGTTTCCTTTCAGGTAAAAGTTTGGTGAATAGAAATTAATAGATAAATGAACTTTGCGTATAGTACTGCTGTCTGTTATTCTGAAAGTACTTCTTTCTTTCTCAGGAAGGCACTGTGCTGTCTGCAGCCTCACTGGGTAAGTCTACACAGCAGATGAATTGTATTAAAAACTTCTGGAAATATTTGTAGCCGCTGATGAAATTGATTCTGCCAAATGAGTTACTGTGATATTACCCTTTCCGTTCCATTTCTCTCTGAGGTTGCAAAGCTGTTGTGAAGCTTTTAGCAGTTGTGCTGCTGCATATGCTAACTGTGTTTTCTTGATTTAGGTGAAGAGGCAACTCTGGAACTAGCATATGAGGAATTGAGGAGGTGAGTGTAACTGCTGTAATAATCTATTTGTTGGAACAAGTGATGATAACCTTAGCTTGAACTCTCTCACTGAACAGAGATGAAATTCTAAGGTCTGAGATGTTCCCATCAAGTGTGTTGTGCTGGTTCGGTACCTTATAATGGTTCTTATGTCTGTCTTAATAGGTGGAAGATGGCTGATAAATGGGTTACACTTGAGTGAACAGCATTAAAAAAGCCATGTGTTTTTACCTCACTGGTTATGTTTGCCTGATGCTGATTGGAGTGAATAAAAATCTGTAAACTCTACCTGGTGTTGTGACCTTTCTGTCTGGAACAACTTGATGCAAAACACCTCCAGGCTACTATATTAAGATTTAACATGCTAAATTTAGAGCAGAGACTAAACTAGGCTTGATGCTTGTCCTTCAGGTTTCTTAACTGAGGTGTCAAATACTGCTGGTGTGCAGGCTGCAAGTGACCATATTTTAGACAAAGCTAAATAACTTAGAGTATTTCAAGTGTTTTAAGGAGAGAGCTAAACTTAATACTTGTATATTTGCTACTGAAGTAATAGTCCACCAGTAATCCTGGTAATACATATTCAGGTGCAGATCCTCTCAGAACAGGTGTACAGCTTGGACTTGGTAATCTTTTCCAAGGATTCTGGATTTAAACTACACAACATTTGGTCTTCACAAGGGAAAAAAGTTGGAGAAGTGGGAGATTTTGATAATACTACTTAACTAATTAACAACAGTTACTGTTTATGAGTCACTAAGGCCTGCTAAGATACTTGTTTTCTAATGCTCCTTAATGGAAGCTTGCTTCTCTGAAAAAGTCATTTAAATTCCTCCCTGCTCTCGGGTGATGTCAGTATGAGGAAAGCCAGCTTATGAAAGTCAGTTATGAAGAACTCCTTTTCCATAATGCTTCAACTAGCCCTGTAGCACTTCTAATGAGAAATAAAGCTACATACTTAAAATTCAGCAGGATTTTCACATTATTTGTGTTGCTTAAAACCTTTCAATAAGAGGAGTAAGTTTGTTATGTATCCTGCCTGCTCCACCTGGTATGATCTTGAATTACATTTTGAAATGTTTTTATCCAGAAAAGTTATTCATACTAGAGAAAATAAATTTGGACATTGTGAATTAAATTTGGACATGTGAATTAAAGCTCTTCTGCACTAAAATACAAGCCATTAACAAGGTCTGTTTTCATCCAGAGCTGCTTAGTACCCTCTCAATATCCCCTGTAGTGTTACTTTTTAAAATACCACACTTCATTATGCCTGTTAAAGAGCTTGAAGGGACTGTCATAGCCTGCAGTATAAAAGAAGTCTTCATGGAATGGTTGGCCTCTGTTTCTTAAGGTTCTGGCCAAGGCATCAGCTTCCTCAGCATACTTCTCTGGGGAGGCAAATCCACCAAAGGACCTGGTAAAAGTGAGAAAAGATTTCTTGATTCAAGCCCCTGGCTTTATTTTCACTTGTGCTGCAGTTTGAAGTTGGTAGATTACCCATGCAGAACTAGCAGTCAAGCAGCATGGGAATTTATGCTGTTTTCAAAGGTAAGATTTAAAACAAGCACTTAAGTAACAACTACCCTGTGTGTTCTTTGGCAGTCAGGACTACAAATAAAAAAGTGCTGGGAGAGTGGTTTAGATGTTCTGTAAAACACTGTCTTCAGAAGATTCTTTTGGAGGCTGCATCTCTGAAACTCAATGCAATTTTCAAGTGTCTTTGAAAAGAATCCCAGTGTTTCACAACCTGGTCACTTGTTTTTGTGGTGAGACACCCAAGCATAAGATTGCTTAAGGGTTGGGTTTTAGCAATTAAGGCTCTGAACAGCTGGGTCTATCCATACTTAATCATCTCTTAAGGAAGTGTAGCCCACACTTAAATGAGTGCAGCTACTGAGCTGCATTCATGTGGTGTCAGCTGTGCTGGTTTTGCTTACCGGACAAAGAGAGCTGCTGCCTTCCGCTCCTCAATGAACACATCAGAGTCAGTGGGCTGAGGGGGGCAGTCCTGATGTTCAAATGGCACAAAGAAAGAGATCTTGAAGTCTGTGCAGCCTGATTTTACCAGGCAGGTCACTGGCACAGTCATGTCAATCTTCATTTCTAGAGGAAAGGAAAACCATGTGTCTAAGCTGCATCTCCCAGCTCCTGTACTGTTCATTAGCTACTTGTAATTCTTTCTGTTCAAAACCAGCATGTCCTACCTCTTTCATTCTTTCCCTGGATGTAGTGGAAGAGTTTCCAGAAGCCCTGGCGCATGGCTTCCTTCTGGGTTTCTCCCTTAATGACTGTGCTGACCCACTTTGCTGTCTCGTACTGACGCAGTTCATAGTCCTTTGCCTGAAAGGTAGCAAAAGTCACAGTACCCATGAGATGGGTGTTGACAGAAATTAGTAGCTACCTTTTCCAAATCAGCATACAAATATTGTTGCAGTTACCTTTGCCTCTGCTGAGCTCCAGCGAGGGGACTGCAGGTCCAGGGACAGGAACGTTTGCTTGAAGGACTTTATCATCTTGCCAGAGCTGGAAGGCAGACAGTTCATTGGTATCTCTTAAATAATTATGGCACTAGAGCTTTTCAAATGTTGCTGAACTGGTGGAAGGCCTGAAAAAAGGCTGAAAGCCATTTAGCCCTGCAGGAACAGAGCACCAGGACCAAGAAACTGCCTCTACTGGAGGAAGTGTTCTTTCAGGATATGCTGCCCTTGCCTCTCCGTGACAAAAAGGTATTTCCTGACAGCAAAGTGAGATCCTGCAAGTGGGAGTTTTGTGGAAAGCCGTAAGTCAGAAGGACTTCACTTCAGTCTGTTTGCTCCTGGATGAAAAAGCAGAAGTGGTTTGGTGGGTTATCTGGTGCTAACTGTGCTCTTAACTTTAGTTGGCCTCTCATGATAGCTGATGGCTTTCTTAAAGGCTTTTAGCCCTCAGAGTCCTGTGGATAAATCAGATTTTCTGCATTTCTGAATGAATAACTATTTTTCTCCATAGCCTTCACATGGGAGGGAAAAAGGTGAAAACTTAAAAACACTGTCCCAAATAAAGCAAGTGAAAATATTCAAAACCAGTGTTGAAATGATCAGATCTGGTTAAATGCTGAGATTTTAGTGGCCTCCATTTATAACTTCTGTTGTTAACCAGGCAAACTGTAGTGTATGATGTACATTCTGACAGTCTCTGCCTTGTGTTACATTACAACGTCTTTCACCTGTCATGTTGCAAAGAGCACATAATTCAGTGATTATCTGGATTCTTAGGTCATAGAATGTTGTCTTCTCAGACTATAACCTAATTACCTGTTTCAGTAATTAACAGTGTGTGTTTTGTAAAAGCAACTGCCTTGTGCTACTTAACTACTTTCTTGGCTGTTACATCTTTTTGCAGTACCTGGACCACTGTTAAATTCTATTAATCCCCTTCTGTACCCTGCCTAGAGGTGGCTAGGAATGAAGAGTTCTTGGGATCTGAAAAGTTTTTATTAAAACACACCATAAAAAAAAGGCCACAAACCCTGGTGGTACTGGGTTCCTTCAGAGTCTGTTAAATAAGTAGTATGTGGAGCCACTTTAATGTTGAGCTTTTTCCAGCAGCTCCTTCACTTGTCACCACAGATCAAGGGAAGGTCAGAATCAAACAGCTGGATATGGCTGCTAGTAGAACAGGCAGGTACTGTTCCCTTCCCTGTCCCAGCCTGAAGGTACCTCATCTCCAGCAGACCTGACCAGAATGATGGTCACCAGGGACTGCTGCGCAGTTGTACTGTATTCACAGACTTCATCCATGATGAAATCAACAAAGCATCATAAAGCAGGAATCAATATAATTAGAAGCAAATATGAGCAATTACGCTGAAACTTCCTACAACAATTTATTGCCATTTGAAAGACAATGCTGCTGCTCAACACTTGCATTAGCTACTGAACAACCTGGTTTCTCTTTACTGGCTATTTCCAGCTGCTTCCCAACTGTAACTACTGGGTAGACTTCACAGCTCTGGATTTTGTAACTTTATGGCCGGTGCTGTCTGTGACTGCATGTTAGAGATTTTTTTTTTAATTACATAAAACAATGCTTTGGGATGGGAGAGACAAACAGAAGAATTCTCCAGATACAATTGAACTTTTTTAGATGTACAGGAAAGCTAAACTTTGAAATGTCCATCTATTAATGTAAATATATCTATAGGGTGTTTAGTTTTTCTGCAGCTGTTAACACATGGGCCAAAGGGACAGGCAGCAGGTTACACTGCTAGCACAAGTAAGTGCAGCCAGAACATGCCACTCCACAAACTACTAGTGCTATTAAGGAAGTGGAGAAGGTAGACATACTTACAGTTTCAATCCTTGTCCTTCCAGCTGTTGCAGTGTGTCCTGTGGAGGCTGCACATCCTCATAAGATGCTGCATGTCAGTGTTTATTTGAGTTTGGGCAAGCTCCTCCCATGCCTCAACCCTACTGGAGGGGGCTACTGTTATGAAAACCAGAAGGCTGGAGCCTTGTCCTGCTCTGGGTCTCATTGGAGAGCCCCCACGCAAATGCCAAAGGCCCCACCTACTATCCACAAGGCAACACTGGGACCAGTGTGTGATCTGGCTCCATCAACAGTTTTGCACCCTTGTGTAACTTCCCCTGTTTGCCATGGCTGTGTGCCCACTTATGACAGGGTCAGCGGCAGGTTTTGTGCTTTGAGAGAAAGGATTTCACATAAATAATGTGGCTCTCCCCCCACCTGACTTGGATTATGGGAGAGTGGTGCTATACAGAATGCCAGCTTTTCCTTTTTACCACAGGGGTGAAGGGTAGGTAGAAATCTGGCTGCACACTCTGCTGAGACCATCCTCACGAGATTTTTGCTGGCATGTTATGAAAGACAGACAGTGTTCTCTGATGGCTGGCTGTTCTGAGCGGTATTTGAGGTTAATCAGCCCTCTTAGCCCTTGGATATCTGCACAAAGGGCTTATACAAAGCTATTGTGAAATCCTGTCCTGCTTATAATACACACAGCGAAGCTGGGCTCTTCATTTAGCCAGCTGCAGCTCCAGACATAGTTTGGTACCAGCACAATAGGGCAGATTAAACTGCACAGTTTGTATTCTGAGAACACCTCTCAGTTTGTCATGGTTTGTGCAAATTCCTTGCAGCCAAATTCAGCTGAACTCTCAGGGACATTTTACATGAATAGCTGGGAATGACTTTTAACAGGGAACCCACTTTGCTTGCTGAGAACTTCATCAGGATGCTGTGTGATACACTCCTGTTCTGAAAAGGGAAGTAAAACCATGCCAAAAAGCAATTGTGATTTTATCTCTAAAGCCACAAATCTCTCCAGAGCCACAGAAGAGGGTGCTGTACAGTGATTTGCTACTGGAGTTTATTCGAACAGGTTGAGGCCTGCAATGTGTAGCCACTTCTCTGCATGCTTTGTGCTTTTTATTTTACAGAGTAAAATATTTCTCCATTTTACCTGTGCTCTGCTTGGATCCAAGAGGAACAGCAGGAATGTGTTCAGAGGAGCAGAAGCTGCTTGGTTTTGGGCTGATGTAAGGTGAGCTGTCACCTTACCCTGTCATGCCAGGGATGGAAGTGTTTTTGAACACCTACAGATATAAAAAACAATACTCAGCAACAATAGTTTGGCAAATCTCCACAAATGTACCCCAATGGTGAGCACTGAGAAGTATTACCTTGGAAGGGGGGCAGTGACTGTAGATAAAGACAAGCCCACAGTGGATTCTCACTTGGTTTCTGAAGCAGAGAGGCCCAGAACAAACCCCCAGTGAGTTTGTGTGTCCAGCTGATGTCCCTGACAAAGAGTTGACTGTTCCTGGTGGAGCACCCCCAGGCTGGAGAACAATCCTCAGTGTTTTCTCAAGAGGTTGTTTTCCAGCACTCTTGTTTTTACACATAAACATTGAGAGAACATGTCAACAGCTGCATGAGACAGTAGGGCAGGCATGGGGACATGTATTCTGTTTATATACATTCCAAAACTTTTGACCTCTTTGTAATGTCATAAATATGTGTCTGGGACTTGGCTGGCATTTTCTAGAACAGCTAACAAAGCAATGTTTTTCTGTTCCCTTGCCTTAAGGAGCAGAGATGAGGGCACAAGCAGATAAAAGCATGTGGTTTGTACCTAAATTTTACTGTCTTCATCTGGGCAGGAACACTGTAATGAACTGGTACTTAAATAATAACGTTGATTGGATAAGGTCAAGGACAAGCCTGAGATATGATCACTTGTGATTTCCACTTTTCCTCTCTGTAACAAGATCTTAAGCAGCATTCTCCACAGCAAAAGTGCTTCCATCTGCTCTGTGGCAGCATTACAACTACTGCTGTCACATCAATGCAGTTGTGCTCTAAGTTACCTTTATCCCTAGGGGCAAGCACAGACTGTGCACAAGCAGGAATCTTTTCCACTGACCTAATTGTGTCAGGACTGGAGGAACCCAGGAAAGAAGTGTGTTGTTACAGTGTGGTTAATGATAACTCTGAGTCACGTTCTTGTAGCTGACAAGTCTGTAGTGTGATATGAAGAATGGGGGTGTGAGGGGCAGACAGGGATGTGTGGCCACTCACGTGTTTTTTTCAAGTGGTCTCAACACAAAGCTCCAGTTTTGCATTGCTGCCTAAGCCTGTCAGAGAATCTTCGACAATTATTCTAATTTAAAAGAGCTGAGTCTCTCCACATATAAATATATTTTACTTTTGTAAACATACACTCATCTGACGGTGCAGAAACCTCACTTCACAGCAAAGGAGTTGAGCACATGATGTTACTGTAGTTCCTGTCCAGGGCAGCAGAAGTGTCCTTATATGTTGTTACATGAACTGTGGTTTACTGCAAATTCATCTCCCAAAAGAAGCCTCTTATCTCCTTGCTCTAAAGAAAGCTTCCATTTTTTATCATATTCTCTCTCCCAGCATGGAAAATGAACAAGCAGAAACACACCATCTTCTAAAGAAGCAGTTGAATGTACTCTAGTACTGTTCCAAGGAGGTTCCTTGTTATCCTTAGAAATTATGGAAAGGAAATCTATGCCATAACTGCAGTGAGGTGGTATTTAGACCTTATGCTCTGACCTACACATTTGATATCAGCGGGGGAATTTGTTACCATTGGATTCACCTTCAGCCAAAAATCATCTGCTTTCTGGAAATGTGTGTGTAGATGTTGTCCATGTTTTTTGCCTGATTTCAGCTAGTTTGTTACAAGTGGTGTGAAACTACTGCATCTTCCTGCTTACTGAGTGACAGTGTTAGCTAAATCTTAGTGAATAAGTGATTCTGTGCTCATTTCATCAAAGAAAACATGGAACTGGCTGCTCTTGGCCAAATAAAAAGCTTACTACACCCAACACCACTCCAGAGCACTCCTTACTTGGCATTTTCCAAGATTTCTCTGCTGAAGCTCACATTTGGAAACCTTTCCAGGTTTGGGGAATTAATCCTAAATGAATCCTTGCTTCCAGCAGCCATGAAAAACATTCTTATACCTTCCTGTCTTGTGTGCATGGAGCCCAGAGAGAAGCTATCTCAGCTTTATATACTGCTTTATTCACTGGTTTATTTCTACAATAAGGCTTATTTTTAATATGGATCTGTTCTGGGATCTAGCTAGAAACTGAATTCCACAAGCAATTGTCTCAGCAAACTTCACCCAGTGAAAGAAGTTACCTAGATCCACAGAAACTTCCCGTCCTCTCTGAGTGCTGAGAGGAAATTAATTCATCTTCCCCTATAAATTGATGCACATTCTGTTATTGACAGATTCTTCTGAGAAAGAAGAACATGAAAAAAAGGTAAATTTTTATCTTCAAGATAGGAATTAAGGGAAAGAGGTCACAGTACTTGCTAGAAAAAAAGTCTTGACACAAATTTATTGCATTGCTGGTTTTGCTTTCTTAAATGGTTTAGAAGAGACTTAAGCCTAAACTGTGACAGAATAGACCTTATTTGCAAACACAGCTCTGAAAAGGCAACAGCTGTCTGGGCAGAATTGCAGTGGGTTCTGCATTTTCTTTATTTGATCCCCCTTCTTAGAGTTTTAAAGTGATCTTTTCCTTCTCTTTATCTGCTTTGGCCCCCTCCTTCTCTTCCTCTCTCCCTCTGTCTCTCATTCTCAGCCTACTCCAGTCTATATGCTGCATGGAGTGAGACCTCTGCCAAGGACTTGGGTTAAGCTCCTGACTCTGCTGAAGGGTTGTTCTGAAATTGTGGGAACAGCCCCACATGTCTGAAAATGACCCTAATATGCAGAAATTGCCCTTGAGAGCTCAGGATTTCCCTATGTAGTCCCAGGAACCTGAGAACATGTCCAGACATGATCGAAACAGGCCCAGAGAATAGGGATTGATATGTTAAAGGAAAAGTTTTCCTTAAAATAATTTCCACTTCCAAAAAGGCATGAATAGGTAACTGGAACTAGGGGTTTATCTCCTAAGCTTCTTCCTCATCTTACTGGCATGAGTGTGGTTCATATCAGAACTCTCCCATCATCTAACAGTGGGAATATTGGTAGTGGGTGTGGGTTTTTGGTGGGCACTTCTGTTCTTTAGATGATGTGAGTAAGGCCTTCAGAGATGGATCGTTCAAGAGCCTGGTTTCTCTTCTTGTCCGTTCCCAGAGTGAGCCAACGCTGCGCTCTGCAGCAGGTGGCACTGTTGGCTGTGCTCAGAGGTGAGCTTTCCTTGAAGAGCAACATCCCTGGTCCTCTCTTGGTTGCCAGTGGTCACTTCGGCTCCAGTGCACCCTGACAGTTCTTTCTATTTCCAGAGACATAAATTGGATTATGTTCTTGTTGACTGCTAATGGGAAAGCATCTTAACATCTAAAAAATTAATAGCTTGGCATGTTAAAGCATCTTTTATGTGACAGACACAGCAACCTAATCAGAGAATCACAGAATGGTTTGTTTTGGAAGGGACTTTAAAGAGCTTATAGTTCTGACTCCCTGTCAGGGAATGTCTGTGTAAGACTGTTAAGAAAATGCTAAGTTAGCAAAATCCTCCAGGTTATGCTTAACTCTAGAACAGTTAAACTGGCAAGTTTTCAGGTACCATCAACAGTGGACTTAAAATTAAAATTCAATATCTGGGATGTCAGTATTTCTTTTGATTTTTGCATGTTTAGATTGAGAGCAGAGTTAATGTAGGTAGCTAGGTAGATAGATACACAGATAATGACATCACATCAACTCCCCAGATGATGTACTTCTGAATACCAGCCAGCCATGATGGTATTTAAGAGAATTTCATCACTTTCACAGGTACTGTCTTTCTGAATTTTCATTTAGGCTTCAATACTTCATATTTCTCTGGAAATAGACTTGGGTCTGTCTTTGAAAGAAAATTATGTCTGGATACATTTGTTTATTGCAGAGAAAAAGAGGCAAGACTGTTGTGTAATTATACCAAACCAGAATTCCCCTTGAGAAATGTGATAGCTGGGATGTCAAAACTGTATATATGTAGAGAGAACTGTGATTTGGGGAAAGTAGAAGTGAAGGACAGGGTTGCTAAGTTGTAGTAATGGAAAAGTTAATAACAGCAACAACAAAAAGTCTGAAGGAAACTTGCAGGGCCTTTGGCTTTAGTTATTAAGCTCCTTCAGCAAATCAGTTACTTGAATAATGGAGTTCTTATTAAATATATGAATCCACTTTGTTGGCACATGGCAGCAAGAGAATGTTTATAACTTCCCTATTCGAAATTACCTTACAAAGTTATTTGGATAAGCTTTTGACATTAATGTGCTTTTCCTGATAGAAAAATTGCTTAAATCTATTAAAAATTGAATTTTTATTGCCCTACTTATTTTGGAAAAATAGCAACTGATTTTTGTTGCTTCCACTGGCGTCCTTATCATCCTCTGAGTTCTAGCACCACTGACACTGCACTGCTTATTTCATGGCAAGTGGCAAGACACTTTTCCAGTCACTGCACAAGATGCTGCAGCTGCAGACAGTCTGAACTCCTCTTCTGCCTTGCCTAGAATTTACAGTGCACATTTTGGAACCTGAATGTCAGTCGATGTATTCAGGATCTCCTGAATGTAAATTCTCACAGCCATTGAAGTATTCCTTTTGGCTAAAGCACAGTTCTTTTTTCTTCTGGTAATTCAGAGAGTCTTAGAATTTTTACCATCATTTTCTTAATTGCATTCCTTCCACAGGTTAGCAACAACTGCCCTGCAACAGGAAACCCTTAGTGTGTGATAGCAGGGGAGAGGGACAGGGGCAGTGAGGGGACTCAGAACAGTGACCAGATGTGGGAGGATAGTCCCAACTCTGAACTGAGGAGGTGATTGGCTGGACCAACTCTAAAATTTCTCAAAACATCTCTGAACATCTCTATATTAAACACCTCTAGGCATCTCTAAACTACATCTTCTAAATTGCTCCAAAATCCTTTAATCAGCTCTAACAAGCTGTAGAGAACTCTGTGTTTCTCAAATGAAGCAATTGCCTCAAACCAGATGTAATTTACACAACTCTAAGCCGTCTCTAAACCACTCTAAAACTCTTCTAGTCAGCTCTAGACTGCCATTAAATTGTATTAAACATCTCTAACACTTTCTTGCCACCTTCAAAATACCTTTACACTTCCTGAAACAGCTCTAAAGATCTGAAAATTAACTCCAAATTCCTCCAGAACTCCTCAGAGGCACACTAAGTAGTTCTGAGGAGCTGTTATATCCCTTTGTAGAGTGCTTTAGTCTTCTTAACTTCACTAGAATCTTTCTAAACCTCCTCTCAGGAGCTTTTTTCTGATTGTATCTAGAACTCCTCTATACTGATTTGAAGACCTGTGAATTTCCTCTGGGCCTCCTAAACTCCTCTAAGGACCTCTAAACCTCCTTGAATATGCTGTGAGGTGCTCTAAACCCCTCTAAAATACCACTACACAGCTACAACACACCTCGGATGAGCTCTGAAAGAGCTATAATTACACCCAAGTTATACCTTTCAAAGTCTGATTCTAAAACACTCCAGAGTGCTAAACCAGTGTGGACTTCTTTAAAGAGCTCCACAATGATCTAGAAAGCTTAAAGAGCTCTAAAATGCACCACACTGCTCTACAACCCATCTCAACAGCTCTAAAACTATTCTAATTGGCAACAAACGACAGTGAGAAGTTATACATTTCTCTAAAATTTCCACTCTGAAAATCCTCTAAACAACACTATTACACAATGCTTAAAGTAGCAGTAAAATGCTTCAAAATAGATCTCAAGCCCTTCTCAGTTTCCTTGCAACTGCTCTAGAACTCTTTTCTGCAGTTCTGGAATTCCTGCTTAGAGACAGTGCTAAAACTCTTCTGAAGCCCTCTAAAACCACTCTGAACTGCTCTAAGTTGATCTAAGCATCCTACAGACTGTTCTAAGCAGCCCTAAAGTCCTGTGAAATGTGCCAGAATTCTTGTAAAGCACCAAACTCCTTTAGCTCTTCTAAGCCTATTCTCAACACCTCAGAGCTCCCCTAAACTGATCTAAAGCTGCTCTCTGTTGCTGTAAGCAGCACTAATATATCTTTAAATGCATCTAAAATGCCTCTAAATCTCTACTGTACAACTCTCAACTCCTCCAGGCAACTTGAAAATTCCTCTGAGGAGCTCAAAACAGCTCTAAAACCCTTTTATGCCAATCTATAGCTCCTACAGATATAGCTCCTCCTAAATAGCTCTAAACCTCTCCAGGCTACTGTAAAACTTCTCTCCTGTGCTGTCAACATCATGAAGTAGCAGTAAAACTGCATTAAAATACTCAGGAAATCTTGAGGACTTCCTCTGAATGTCTCTGTAGAGCACTGGATTGTCTGTGAACTTCCAGAAAAACACTGGTGCTTTGGGGAGGTGGAGGAGGTTGCAAGAGCTGGAATTATTGAGCCTGAAGAAAGAGGAATTACCTGTGGGAATGGAAGTGTGTAGAGAAAGGGGATTTTTGGAAGAACAAGATGACCCTGTAAGAAAAAGGAAATATATGTGCTTTGTAAGGAGCTGTTAATAAGGCAAAAACCCAGAGAGTGATCTCTGCATGCAAACAGCCCACGGTGAGCATATTTTGGGGTGGAGGAGGAATACCACAGCCCCAAACTCCTGAGGTTATTATGTGAATCCATGGAAAATGTGCTCCTGAATCACACAACAGGGGATTGTTCTCTCTGCAAGCACTGGGTGCTCTCAAAACATACTCTAATGGAAGATTTGAAAGTGCACACTGAAGAAAATGTAAAAAATATTTTTTGGAAGTTTATTGCTATGAATCTGTTCAGGGCAGTACCTTGCTTAGGGGGTGCTAGTAGTCTGCTGGTCAGATCTGCTGGGAGCAGATTTGAATCCTGGCCCAGCTGCAGTTCTGGTGGGATGGGGAGGATTGTGCTGTGCATGACTTCCATGGAGCCCACACTCCACAATGGACACATCTGGTAAAAACCCATGTTGGGCTGCATGCAAGGAGCAGAAAGTCCGAGCTCCATTTGTGTTTCTCACACAGGGACATGGACCCATCTGCGTGTCCCAGAGCAGGGACAGTGCACTGTTATTGGGAGTGCTTCCAGCACCTCAGCAGGGCTGTGAGGATATTGGGTGAGATATTTGGAAGAGGTTTCTCCGTGTGAGGGTTGGGAGGCCCTGGCACAGGGTGCCCAGAGAAGCTGTGGCTGCCCCTGGATCCCTGGAAGTGTCCAAGGCCAGGTTGGACAGGGCTTGGAGCAAGCTGGGATAGTGGCAGGTGTCCCTGCCCATGGCTGCAGGTGGCACTGGGTGACCTTTTAAGGTCCCTTCCAACCCAGATAATTCCAAGATTTTGTTTGTCTCCATCTTGTTATTTATTAATATTTTAAAGGTTCGTTTATTCATTTTTATCTTGAAGTTTGGAGATAATGATGGATACCCCAAACCGGCCTTACCTCTTGCACAGAGCATGGGCAGTAGGAGCCCCTGGGGGTCGCGGCTGAGCTGAGGGGCCACGCGCGGCTGCGGGGCAGGCGGAGGCTGGGCTGGGCAAGGGCAGGCTGGCTGGACACGGGCCGGACATGGGGACGCTGATGAGGAGGAAAGGCTGGGCCGAGCAGGGCCGGCCGTGCAGCCCTCAGCTGCTGCCGCTGTCCCCGCCTCCCGCCCGCCTGGCCGCTCCCGCAGCGCCGCGGCCGTGCCGGCCGGCCGAGGTGAGGGGAGCCGGGGCAGGGCCGCCGCCCGTTCCCTCGGGAATGGCGCGGGGCCGCTCTCGGCACAGCCGCCGCCCGTTCCCTCGGGAATGGCGCGGGGCCGCTCTCGGCACAGCCGCCCTCCCTGCCCGGCGGGCTGGGCTGCACGGCCCGCGGGGGTTTTACCCTTTCGCGGAAGCGCTTGAACAGAGATGGGAATCCCGTTTATACCTTTTTTTCCAAACAGCTCAATGGCACCCCGAAAGAAGTTAAAGGGTCTTGTAGCTGCTACCATCACTCCAATGACTCCGGATGGGTGAGCTGTCAAAGTTGCACTGATTATTGTTTCCTTCCACCCCTATTTTCCTTCTTTCTTATTTAGAACTGCTCTGCTTGCTTTCTTGCTTTCTTGCCTTTTTATTTTTATTTTAATTTTATTTTTATTTTTTTATTTTTATTTTTATTTTTATTTTATTTTTATTTTTTAAGAATCAATCTCTGATGGGATTGGGGGAACTACTAAATTGGTCCCAGAGTGAGATTCCCCCCGTCGCTGCTTCCTTCTATTGCCAGCAAGTACTATGGCTCTGGTTTTGGAGGGTTTGGATCAGTCTCATATCTCCTTTTCTGTTGCTTTGTAGGTGCAAATTAAATCATACTACAGTTACATGTATGGAGCATTGCAGTGTTTTCACATTTGTTAAGGAAAATTACAGTCCTAGTTACAAAGAGCTCTCAAGAGCTAGAAAATAATTGTCAGAATCCAAAGGCCTTTTAGACTTCTCTCCATCTTAGCTAAGTCATGCATGCAGTCATGTGTGTATGTGTGCATGGAATTAGTCTAAACTTGAAGAAAATATTGCAAGGACAGCACAGTTTTGAAAATAACATCAAATTGAAACTTGAAATTCAGCAACTTGAATTTCTTCAGAACAGGCATGGCAAACAGAAGCTTCCTCACTGCACTTTGATGTTGCAAGACCAAGCTGTTTGGAGTCAGTGGGGAAACCTGAGCTCTTGTGGGGGGTGTGTCAGGATCTCTACATGCTTTTGAGAGAGACAGTGGAGATTTGCTAGTACAGATCTCCAAAGGTGAACTTTACTTTAAGTGCTGAAAAATAAGGCTCCATCCCAGGCAGGGAACTCATTCCATTGCAGTCACTGCTTTGATTCTTGCTTTAAAGGAAACCTATTTCTGAATTTTTTTTCTTTTATTGTGATTCAAATTTATTGAAACATGGTATTTAGAGAGTGACCTGAGCCCTCTGCCTGGACTGCATGGTCCTTGTCAGATATGTTCTGGGAAGGCATCTATGGAATTTTGAATGTTGTGTAAAACCTATCAAGGCATCAGAATTGACTTCCAGACCATAGGTTTGGTGTGTATTTTTGACAAATGAAAACAACAGTGAAATATTATGCACTAGTAAACAAAGTAAGTTTGTCTTGCATAGAAGATAACCCAAGAATTTTCTTTCCCCTCTTGCCAGGGAATTCTGATGCTCTCCTCATCCTTTAATGAGAGAGAGAGGTCAAAGTCACATCCAGCGGATGCCGTTTCCCTCTCTGTATCCAGCAGTTATAACCATCCAGCAGTTTAACCATTTGCCAGCACTTGCACTAATAACTTTGTGCTCTCAAGAGGACTCCTGTTTCCCTCAAAAGAGGAAAAGGTTTTAGTGTCTCCTGTTCTCTCACATCTCCCAAAAAAGTTCTTTGCCATGACAAGCCTGCAGCAATTCCCAGTAAAAGTTTGGAACGGTGAACTACTTGTCAGGAGGAAGAGAAACTGCAAGAGAGAATTCAAGACTGAGCTGATACCCTCAGATGTTAAACAGATGCCAAGTGTTTCTTACCTCTGGGTAATCTGTGTGTGTGCAAATTCAAGGTTTCAAAATACATGGGGTTTTTCTTTTGTTTCTTAATCACTAAATTTAAAATAACTGTGGGTGGGGACTTAATGGCTGCTGTGGTTCCATTTATTGCAGAAAAATTAATCTCCCAGTGATTCGTCAGTACGTGGATTATCTGGTAAATGAGCAGAATGTCAAGAACGTTTTTGGTAAGTGACAGCAACTGTGTTACAGCCCTTTTACCTGGATGGGAATCCTGTGGTATCTTGCCTGATAGGAGCTGTAGTGGGAGGGAATGTGGATGTGGGATCATCCTGGCCATTTATATTCACCACTGGAGAGACTTCAGGCATCTGGTTTTGCCCACACCCCATTTCTGTGGGGGATAAAATAAGGTGCCTTCATAAGGTGACGTTCCCAGAGATGAATGGATAATGTTGTGTTGACAGAGAAGACTGATCCAAATGATTCTTCCCAACTCAAAAATATTAGTTCTTGTCTTCAGTGAAACCAGTGTGTGTAGGTGAGGCCTCAGCCAGTGTGTTGTGTTTTGTTGTGTTGAAACAGTGAATGGCACAACAGGAGAAGGCCTATCCCTTAGCATCCAGGAGAGGAAGCAGTTGGCAGAAGAATGGATGTGCCAGGGAAAAGACAAGTAAGTAACTGAGAGGGAATGGGGGTTCCAGATCTTATGTTATAATAATGCCTGATTGCAAAACGAAGTGTGCTGATGCCTTTTTTTTTTTTTTTTTAATATTGTGTTGCTGGGCTTTGTTCCCCAGCTCCTTTATCACAGAAGTATGTTTTTGCCACTGCCAGTTAGCAGTGTGTTCCTGCAGGTGTGTGTTCCTGCTGCTTAGAGAGCTTAGAGAGCTTGTGAGAGTCCTTCTCTTTGGTACACACCTCTGAGACGTGGGGGGATGAGAAAGGGCTTGGAAAAGAAGGGCTGT
Source organism: Vidua chalybeata (assembly GCF_026979565.1). NCBI lineage: Eukaryota > Metazoa > Chordata > Aves > Passeriformes > Viduidae > Vidua > Vidua chalybeata. The sequence goes on from NC_071538.1 coordinate 28,386,380, forward strand.
CCCCTTTGCTTTGTCTTGAGAAGAAATGCAAATAAAGAGCATTTCTGAACCTTCTAAAGTATTACATTATTTGGTGTGACTGAAGCTGAGGTGTGGAATGCTTCACTGCTTCCCTAAAGGTACAAAATTAATAAGAGAAGAAAGAATTCAATCTGGATCTGCAGCTGTGTATCCAATTTCAGCTTCATTCTCCCTTTCTTGTGCCAGTCACAGCCTTGTACCCCTCACTGCTGCCTTTGTCTTGAATCCTGGGTCAGAGGATGTGCAGAGGGGTTTTGGGGGAGAAGGATAATGAGGAGAAATAAACTGGGGTGAAGGATCACAGCCTTCAGATCCATAGCCTTTATATCCATGTCTCCTATGCATATAAAGGAGAAAAACAGCAGTGGGGTTGATGGACTGGAGCATGGAGGATTCCCTTTGCAGGAGCAGACAAGCAGTCAAAGGTGGTGCTTTGAGGCTGAATTCTTCTGGTAGGTTTGCAGGGAAATAGGTTTAGAAAGTAAAGATATACTTTCGATTTCCTTTACACTTCCCAGCCTCCCCTTAAATCCCTTATGTCTTAATTTCAATTTCCTAATAAAATGCTAAGATTCATTCCTCCTGACAGCCTTGCAAGTACAACAGCAAGAAGTTGGATGTAAAGGATGTAAACATGTGATTCATGTTTACAAATTTGTTTTCTTTCTTCCTCCACCACCACTTGTCACTGTCAGCATTCATTTTCTCCATGTTTCTGGTCATCAGGTCAACCCAGCCTCAACTCTTTTTGTAGGTTCTTCTATGGCTGCCTGGGCTGAAGCAAGTAATTTTGGCAGCCTGGTAGCTCACCATCACTGAAACCTCTCCAAAATCTTCTGAATTTTTTTTTTTTTTTTTTTTGTGCAGATTGGACCACGTGATCATTCATGTGGGAGCACTGAATCTGCCAGAGTGCCAAGAACTGGTATGTATATGATATTTTTCAGTCTGTGTGTGATAAATAGAAACAGATGTACCCTCAGATACTTTCCACTCTGTCTTTTATAGGCAAGACACGCAGCAGCCATAGGTGCTGATGGCATTGCTGTCATAGCCCCCTTCTTCTTCAAACCCACAAACAAAGGTGAGTAGATGTGATTGCTGAGGCCTTTTTATTGCCCTCCCAACATTAGTTATAGATAAAGGAATTAATGTCATGTACTTTCTTTGGAAAATATTCTGATGATAATGTTTGCACAACTGTAATGGAAAAGCAAAACCTGCAAGAAGCATTTTTTAAAGATGAGAGATAGCAGAATTGTCCTGGTAAGAAATGGGAAGAATGTATTTTGTTAGCCTTTTGGAAGAAGAAGAATTGCTTTTGGAAAGAATAGTCTAGTTAACTAGTCTGTGTTCTGAATAGTTTGGTGTTCATGCTTGATGTGGGCCACACTAAGAAGCAGCTGGTTCCATGGTGACCCCTCCTGGGCACTGACCAAGTTGAGCAACTGCTGATACACAGGTGTGGCTCTTTTAACTGAGGTGATCAGGTTTAGTTCTGTCTGCCTAAGGTTACCTCAAAACTTACAAATGGAGTATTTTGTCCTTAAGATCCTGACAATAACATAAAAGAACCACACGAAGTGGAGGTTTGTAAAAGAAATATTAAAAGTTGCCTGAATAATTTCTGAATGGAAGTGTTCATATGAATGCACCATACCCCAGGGAGGTGAATGTGAACTTGATCCCTTGTCCTCTGTTGCACACAAGTGATCCTGCTGAGGCCACTTGGCACACAGGTCTGGCACATGTGAGAGCATGCCTGAGTTACACCTGTAAGAGAATGAATAGGAGCTACTGAATCTGGTTTGGTTTAAAGGAAATATGTCTTTGCCTTTCTTAATGTCTTCCCCTGATTTATGTCCCATTTAATGTTTTATGACATGTGAAGGGTTTTGTATGACTTGCTGTGTGTGTGCACAAGCTGAGGCCTCTCCACAGCCCCCATGCTGTGAATCTGAACTGTGTCTCCCTATGGATGGTCTCCTTCTCTTACGGGATCCCTGCTGGTTTCCTTCTAGATGAGCTGGTTGCTTTCTTACAGAAGGTTGCATCTGAAGCCTCTGAGGTGCCATTTTATTATTATCACATTCCTCCTCTGACAGGTGTGAAGAGTAAGTACAGAGTACAGATCTTTGGTTATTTGCTCTGGAAAGCAGGTTATATGGTGTTTCTGAAAGCATGGGTTTATATTTAGTCTTAAATGTGTTGTTGCCAGTTCATTCCTGAACTTTTTCTGATCTGGTAAAAGAATCTTACTCTTTGTTGTCTTACTCGTTGTTTTAGAGCTGTATAGTTTATTTGGCTTAGGCTGAAAGTGAACAACTTGTAAAATATGAAGTTTCTCTTGGGGACAAGACAGGGAACTGTCCCAGAACAGGCCTGTGTTCCCTCATATGAGACTGCTATTCTGCACAGTTCGTGTGGAAGAGTTGCTGGATGGGATAAAAGCACAGATCCCCACCTTCCAGGGTGTGAAGTTCAGTGACACAGACCTCTTGGACCTGGCACAGTGCATACACAAGAATGAAACAGGGGAGTTTGAATTTCTTTATGGGGTGGATGAGGTAAGAAGCTTCTCTTAAAAGTAATTTCTTCTAAGGTACTCTCTTGCTTCAGCCTTGGGGAAGAAGTAACCCTGGCCATTCAGTGCAAAGCAGTTTTGCTGCTCCTTCCCACCCCTTTTTCTCCTTTATTTTATTACGTGAAGTAAATTTTTTTTACTTTTTTTTTTTTCTCCCTCCACCCCTAACTAGCAACTGTTGGGTGCACTGGCACTAGGGGCAAATGGAGCAGTTGGAAGGTCAGTATGGCTTGGACTCCTTCCCCTCACACATACACTGTGCTGTTTTATCTTCCACTATCCTCATAGTATTTCCCTGACTGTCTTCAGTCACAGCAGTGGAGGATTTTGCAGGATAAGGATGTACAGAGGCAAACAGACATATAATCTAGCCCGAATCCTAGTGATAGGACAGTCCTATAACCCAGGATCTCAGATTATGTTCCTTTGGCTGATCATTGCTGTGGTTTCTAAGCTGGCCCAAAGGTTTCAATGTACTTTTTATCCTCATGGCAACTTTTGAAGTAGGTAATCACTTCTATCTGCATTGGGTAAGGAACCAAATCCCAGAGAGGTTAAAATTTTTAGTTCACATCAGCAGTGTGTGAGGAAAAGGGGTGTGCTGAGTTTAATTTCTAATTTATCCTCTGCCCCTCATATCAGGTTGATGAGATGAATTACAGTGTGATACCTGTTTTCTCATCTAGGCAATACATTAAATGAACAAGCAACTGGAAAATTAAGTGATTGACTTTCCTTATTGCCCGATGATGTATTTTAATTTTAGTTTTGGAAAGCAATTCCATTTGGAAAGAACTGGGAAGAGAAATCGGCTCTCTTAATTCTTCCATGGAGCTTGGCATACTTCAGATGCTTGACATTAGATTGCACCCCACATAAATTCCACTAATTTCTCTCATAATAATGACAATGTCAACAGCAAAAGCCTGTGGTTACTTCTTTTGTTTCACTAGTTTTAAGTTCCTTCTTTGCATTTACCAATTCTATTTTTGGTTTGTTTTTTTGACAGTACATACAACTATTTGGGCCGACAAACCAATCTGATGTTGCAAGCCTTTGCAAAGCCAGACTTTGCCTTGGCACAGCGGTATCAGGTACAGCATCTTCCCAGGCCTCCCTGGGAGCAACCTTCATTTTCTTTGAGCTTTATTGTGGCTGTTCTCCACGTGGTTCTCTCATCCATACTGAGGCAGCTTTATTAAAGAAAAATTCTTTCATCTCCAACTCCCCTTTTTGTTATTCATCCCTCCTCACTTTTTTGACCGTTCCTCATTACCTTTTAACCAAGACTTTTTAATCACTTACCCTTCAATTCTAATCTCATAAATGCAAGTGAGCAATGATAGAAGATATAAATATAGTAGCTTTAGATGCTTTTACACCTTCAAATTTGAGGGTGTTAATGAATTACTGTTGGTCCTTTCTAGTTTCTCACTGGGGAATTTCTCAACTTTGTCATCAAACTGGGTAAGTAAACTGGGCAAACATTGCCTGTTTCCCTCACTATGTCTAAAAGTGCAAACTTTCTGCTTCTCAAACTCTCATGTTGCTGTGCTCTTAGAACTTCCTTCCTGAAAGATTTTGCAGTGAAAAACTGTTGCATCTGCTGTTTCCCAACTTAGTAGCAGTTGGGAGCTCAACAAAGGGAGCTGACCAAGCATCCCTGACAGATTCCACTCTCCCTTCCTTCCTTCTGCTGTGAAATCTCAGAGGTTTAAATCTGTGACTCTGGGATTTACCCTTGTTCTTATCCTGACTCTTTCTGTGGGTTGTTTTTTTTTGTTAGGTTTTTTTTTTCTTCCATCTCCAAAAGCTCATTTCCAGCTTTATTTCTAAAGTATTTTTTCTGAAATGGTGGTGCCCAAGTAGAAGAATAGCTCTCATACTTCTCATACTTCTCTTTCCTGCCTTGCTGTAATTAAACAGGAATTTTTTTGAAGGCTGTACGAGGCCAAAACATTTTAAAATGGAATGATTTCTAGAAACAATATCAAGTTTAAATATAAAAAGCAATTAAAACCAACAGAGTGGTCTAGGGAGGCTGAAACAGACAGGAAATGTTTACATTAAATTATATCAGACATTTAATGAAGAGAACTGTTTACTGTGGGTTTGCTGTACATATGCAAGCCCTGATGAATCTCGCCAAGATTTAGAACCTGGTTGTGTTTCCTGGGTTCAAAGTCAGAGGAATTGCATTATTTTTTAGCCTTATAGATGAAGAGGCAAACACTAAATACCCAAAGATACATTAGAAGTCGTGAGCTGTGGAGAGCAGGATGTTGCTACTCCCAAGGCTTGGCTCTGTGTGAGTCTTGGAACATGCTTGGAACACAATTCCTGTGAGGAACGACTGAAGGAGCTGGGGGTGTTCAGCCTGGAGAAAAGGAGACTCAGAGGTGACCTCATCACTCTCTACAACTCCCTGAAAGGTGGCTGTGCTCAGGTGGGGTTGGTCTCTTTCTCCAGGCAGCACTGACAGAAGCAGAGGACACAGTCTCAAGCTGCAGCAAGGGAAATATCAGCTGGATATTAGGAAAAGGTTTTTCGTGGAAAGAGTCATAAAGTTCTGGAATGGTCTGCCTGGGGAGGTGGTGGAGTCACCATCCCTGGATGTGTTTAAAAACAGACTGGATGTGGCACTGGGTGCCATGGTTTAGTTGAGGTGTTGGGGTATGGGTTGGACTCAATGATCTTGAAGATCTCTTCCAACCCAGTCATGATGTGAATTCAGTGAATTCTGTGAGTCTGCATCAGAGGATGCTTTCATGTGAATAAATGTAGTAAGTAGGTGTAATTTTTACTGCAGTGTTGTTCCTGTCTGCAAGCACAGTTACCTCTTTTCAATTACCCTGTTCTCACTTCCAAGAAGTGCTTGAAGCCTGGTTGATACTGGATTACGCAGAAAATCTGTACTGCTGCTTTTTTGGACACCTCTGTTGAGGTTGCCTTAAGGAAAGTGGTCTGCAAATGTCCTGATTTTGCTTTTGTCTGCCCAGGTTTTGGTGTTGCACAGACTAAAGCTGTAATGACTTCTGTTTCTGGCATTCCCATGGGACCTCCGCGGCTTCCGCTTGTTGATGCCTCCAGTGAGTTCGTCGTCAAGGCCAAAGCCAAGCTGGACAGCATTGTGTGGCCTAATGGTGACTGAGGGTGGAGTCATGGAATCATTACGGTTGAGAAAGACTCTAAGATCATCAGGTCCAACCAATAACTTGACACTCCTGAGTCCACCACTAAGCCACATCCTCAAGTGCCATTTGTATGATGTTCTTCACTTCCATGTCGATCTGGAGGTTTCTTTTCTCTGGGATATGGGATTCTCTGCCATATGACACATCCCCCACATGATGGGCAGGATTTCTTTCAGGGAACTGGCAATGTGCCCAAGCCCCTTCCTCTTAGGGCTGGCTTTGCTGGGGCACATGTGGCCTGACATTTTACACTGCTCCCCTGGAGCTCTGCATATTCCAGGACTGACTAGGATTGTTTAATAAAAAAATAGCAGATTTTTTTCCCAGTTGGAGGAGAGAGCTGATGACTTTTGCATAGAAATGAGGAAGATCTGTCTCTACACCCTCTCAGCTGGATGGTGTTTTGTCTTCTCCATGAGGACACTACATTGTGGGTTTAAACAACAGTATCACACCATCAGGTTGCTCAGGCTGGTATCTGTTCATCAGAGTCACTGGGACATTGTCTGTGCATGTAAAATCCTGCTTCTGTCTGATCTCTGTGTTTATAAACCTTAATGCAAAATTAAAAAAAGAAATCCCTTTTGTGACAGCAGGTTTTGGATCACTAATAAGCAGGTATTTCTCCTTTTTTTTTTTTTTTCCTTAAAACAGAAATAAAGCCACAATTGAGCTGTGCACCTCCATGTTGCAGTGCAGAATGCTGTCATGAAGGTTAGGAAGGCATAGAATCATAGAAACCTAGAATGATTTGGGATGGAAGGGACCTTAAAATCATCCCATTCCATCTCTTGCCACGGGCAGGGACACCTTGCACTGTCCCAGGTTGCTCCAAGCTCTATCCAACCTGTTCTTGGACACTTCAGGGATGGGGCAGCCACAGCTTCTCTGGGAAACCTGTGCCAGGGCCTCACCACCCTCACAAGGAAGAACTTCTTCCTAATATTCCATCTAACCCTGCCCTCTGGCAGTGAGAAGCCATTCCCCCTTGTCCTGTCACTCAGGCCTTGTCCCAAGTCCCTCTCCAGCTCTCCTGGAGCCCCTTTAGGCACTGGAAGGGGCTCTGAGGTCTCACCTGAGCCTCCTTTTCTCCAAGCTGAACACCCCCAGCTCTCCCAGCCTTGTCTCCAGAGCAGAGGGGCTCCAGCCTATGGAGCATCCTCAAGGCCTTCTTTGGACTCACTTCTTGAAAGGGTTAAAAGCACTGTGTCTAGGCATACTTGGGCAAGAATAAGACACATCGTAGCCAGTATATAAGCTAGCAAATATTAAACCACAAGCTAAATACACAGGATGAAATTTGGCAAGATCAACATTTGCATTAAATGAAGGACAAAGCTTGCTAAAACCAGTGAGGAAATCGCTGAAACAGCTAACAAGAGACTGCCCATGCCTAGAGGAGAAAGGCGAAAAGGGCACGGCGAGGAAGACGTCCAGCCTTCATCAAAGGAGCACCGAGGAGGATGCGGAGCCTTCCTCAGTGCAGCCAGCGGGGTGCACTGCGCCTGCGCCACGCCTATGCTGTGACAGTAATTCTAAGAGCTGGTTTGCATAACCACAGCTTTGATAAGGAAAACAGTGAAATGCACAGGTATAACCATATACTGTAATGTGCTGTGTGCCCGGTGTGCGCCGTTAGGAGGAGTGATCCCGGCGCGCTGACTAAAGCGAACACCCACGTTTTGGACTTTGGCCTGAAGTGTCTTTGGCCCGGTTTGCTTTGGGGCGATTCAGCAGCTCCACGTCCTGATGGTGGGGCCGCAGAGCTGGAGGCAGCTCTGCAGGTGGGCTCTCACCAGAGCAAGTCACCTGATGTCAGATTGAAAGGTGCATTTTGTTGTGTCTTGTGCTGAAGCTCTTGCTGGCTGATGATCCCTGTGGCTGAAATAATGAGGGGTCCCATGCCCTGACTGCTCCTCATGAAAACAATGATTGCAGGGTGACTGGAAGGAGGGAAGAGAGATCCAGCATGTACTTGGGTGGTTTTGCCACAGCCAGATGACAACAACAGAATTGTGATGGATTGGATTCTTGGATCTGGAAAAAAAAAGTCCAGGACATTTCCAAAATATCCAAAGATCAGCCTGTTCTGCTCCACATCTATACTTTGCCTCACTTTTCTACACTTTTCCCTTACCCAAAGGAAAAGCTGACAAAGAACAGGTCATAGTTTGGACTTTTTCCTGGCACAGCACAACTCACCCCACATCCACCCCAGTGGAACATCCAGCACTTCTGAAAACGTGCTGTGTATTTGTGCTGAAATCCAGCCTTATACACTTTGTGTTACCTTCGAGCCCTTCTGGAAAATAAAGAGCCAGCACAAGGATGACAGGTCCCAGGACACACACTTACCCTCTGTAATTCCTGATCCTGCTCCAGGCGGTACATGAAATCACTTCTCAGATCCGTGCTGATCTGCTCCGGAGTGAGCTGGAAGTGCAAGACATTACTTGGAGGCTTTTTGACCCCTCTTCTTAGCTACATCCTAACTTCAGTAGCACATCAGTCACACCAACATCGGGATCCCAAATATCCCTAAAGGATCGTTTCCTGCATAACACCCTGAAATCAGTTATGCCTCTGAGCTGCTTTATTTCACTCATTCCAGCATATTAAACATTCATCTCCAAAGAAGTTTCTCAGAAAGACTGAGAACATTGCAAAAGAACGATTGTTTAAATTGAAACGCTTCGACTGCTTGAGAAACACACTGGATTCAGCAGTAAGCCACGGAGATGGTTCAGACGAGAGCCCGGCCAGGGGCGCCGCGGGGCGGGCGCGGGGAACGCGCCCGGCTCCGCCCGGCCCCTCCCGGCCGCCGTCTGGCCGCGCGCAGGCGCTGCCGCGCGGTGCTGCCGCGGCCCCGGCGCCGGCTGGAGCGGGCGGCCGTGCCCCGGTGCCCCCGGCCCCGCCATGGGGGACGTAAAGAACTACCTCTACGCGTGGTGCGGCAGGAGGAGGGTGATGCCGGCCTACGAGATCCGCGCCGCCGGCGGCCGCGGCCGGCAGACCTTCCTCTGCGAGGTGCGGGCCTGCCCCGCCGGGGCAGCGGGCTGGCCGCCCTGTGGGGGGCTGGGAGCTGTGAGGGGGACTTGGGGCTCTGCCGGGGACACAGAGGGCGACTGGCGCCCTCCGGGGCCCTGGGCGGGCTCTGGGCGTATTGCCGGGGCTCTGCTGGGCATCTGGGGGTTGTGCTGCGGGGCTGGAGGCTGCGACGGGAGCCTGGGCTCTACCAGAGGGAGCTTGGACCGTGCCGTGAGCATGGCTTCGGCTCCGGGAGGGGTCAGGAGCTCCGCCAGGGGGTCTGAGGACCCTGTCAAGGGGAGTGTGGGGCCTTGCCGGGGATCTGAGGTTCGTGACGGGGTCTGGGCTTTGTCAGGGGTCTCGGGGTGTTGCCGAGGACCGTGCCGGGTCGGAGCCGGGGCTTTGCCCCAGGGAACGTGGGATCAGTGCCGGGGGTCTGGGAGCAGGTCTGGCGGCTCTGTCAGAGGGAACCTTGGGCCCTGCTGGGGCTGCTGCCGGGGTCTGGGCTCTGCCAGGAGGAGCCTGGGGTCAGCACCGGGGTCTGGGCCCTGCCCGGCCTGGGTGGGAATCACTGGAAGCCGAAGCCTTGGGGAGGGCTGGGGCACTTTTAGCCAGAGTGTCCTGGCTCTGTGTGCACGGTGTGAAAAGAGTGAAAGGAGGGAAGAAGCCTGAGTGATGTTCTTACAGGGAAAACAGATTGCTTTATTTAAGGGTGGTGTGTGTCTCTGCACTGTGTGTGACCCTTCTTGCAGTTAAAATAATTGGTGAGGGATACTGTATATCACCTTTGCCAAGAGCTTTGGTCTGCTCTTGAACTTGAGATGAAATACATTAAAGAATTCCTGTTGGAATGGTTGATGCTCTGCACTGCTCTAATAGTAGTTTACTCCTGCCTCTAGATATTTGAGAGGTAGGAGTTGTGAATTCAGGTTGGCTCTGACAGGTAGCTGGCACTAAGTGTGAGGCCATGTGTAAAACAGATCAGTTCATGAGTGATGCCATGGATTTGCACTAAACACCTTAAATTTGTCATTTTACCCTTCCCTCCCCTGTTTGTCTTCCGTGTCAGTAAGAAAATAAAGAAACTAATGATGCCCCATGATTATCCATGGAAGCTTAAGAAGTGAAAGTATCAGTCTCACTTGCTGATTTTTGCAGCCTGGTAGGATGGCTGTCAATCCTGTATGGTTACTGTGTGGTTAGAAGGTACCATTGTCTAAAGTAAAAAAAAAAAAAAAATCATAAATAAATCATGTCTGTGTAGTTGGAATAACATGGAGCTATTGCTGAGTGGACACAATGTCACTCTTGTCCTTGTTGTCCAAGGGTTTGGGATTTAGGTTGAGGAAAGTGACCTTGTGCAGAGTTTGCTGTGTGTTGCCAGGGTCCCTTCCTACATTGATTTTTCTTCTTCCACAAGGTTTTGGGAAGCCCTTGTGCTCTGGGAGGAGAAGTTCCCAGAATGTGAGGGTTTGTTTTTCACAGCCTATATGTAATATTAGTTATATTATTTCCTAGTAACATTATTTCTCCTGTACTTATCAGCAGCCAGGATTTGGCGTTCCCATGGGTGTTGCTGGCCTCCAAGCCCCTTTCAGCTGCACATGAGCAGTGTGTTGTTCCTGCAGGTCCGAGTGGAAGGCTTCAACTATGTTGGCATGGGCAACTCTACCAACAAGAAGGATGCGCAGAGCAATGCTGCCCGAGACTTCATCAACTACTTAGTGCGGGTGAATGAAATGAAGAAGGATGAAATCCCTGCTTTTGGAGTAAGCTGCTCTTTCTCCTTACCAAAGACTACTCTGTCGTTGTGCTGCCGTGCTCCCATTGTGTTTCATCCCTGCAGTTCAGTCTGGTGCCCCCGTGCAGTGATGAATGTGGGGAAGGCTGAGGCACATACAGGATATCATGCAATCGTGGAATCATTTAGGTTGGAAAAGACCTTTGAGATCATCAGGTCCAAGTGAATGTTGTAGGATGATCTGGCAAATACAGCTGCATGTTGTATTTACCAGATCAAATGATGCAAAGCTGATGAGGCTGGAAAGAATTCAGAGTCCCTCTAAGGTGCAGTCTGGCATTCAAAGTGCTGAGTACTCACACCTGACACTGTGAAGTCTTAAAGCCATGCTCTAATATGTATATATAATATATATAATCGTTTAAAAATAACCAAAACCAAACCCAAAAATAATAATCACAGATATATCAAACCAGACATTGAAAATCTGGCATTTTTAAACCATAATTGCTTCAGGTGTGTAACAGGATCACTGGTTTTTTATGTTTTGTGAACACTCAGCAGTGACTATCACTTAAAGGCTGAGGAAGAGGAGGGTAACTCTGTCATTACAGCAAGTTTAGAGAAATAAATAAAGCATGAAATTATGTGTTACCTATTGAGAGGGAAGAATCTTCTTCTAGTGCTCCATTGAGGATATAGGAGTTTTCTGAGTGGAAGCAGCCTCCCTGCCTCATCAGCCTAGGTGGAACCCAGTGGGAACAGGACTGCTATTTTCATTTTAATGTGCCAATTAGTTTCTTGGCAGTTCAGTGTTAAAATATTCACAGTTGTGTTACTATTGGGATTGCTTCTGAGTAGTAACTATTGCATATTTACTGGGGATAACTATTGCATGATGTTGCCTGAGGTCTTTAAACTTTCTGAACAGTTTCTAGCTAATTAGTAAAATGACTTATTCTGCACCAATGTGCTGAAGTTTTCCTTCATTCCCTTCCCTAGCCAGCAGCAGGTGATAACCCCACTGGAGGACAGGAAGCAGCTAGAGATGTCACTGGTTCCAGTTCAGCTGTGGGGGGACCTCTTCCTCCACATTTGCTTTTAAAAAGTGAAGTAGGTAAGATTGAAAACTATCATTTCTGTGTATTTGAATGTATTTTGGTGGTGATTTCTCCCCCAAATTGCATCACTCTGCAGAGAGGACACCGAAGTCACAGTTTTGAGGCAGAGTTGTGGATGACTGCATGAGATGTGTGGGATTGGTCATGGCCTGTCAGGATGGCCAGGCAATGCCTCTCCATTGCTAAGAACATGTTTTGGGGAGTTATTTTGTTTTATTTTATTTTTTTTTCTCTGTGGTAGGCAATGGACCAGGTACAGCACCTGGAAACTGTGACAGTCATGGAGCTCAGTGGGATCGGGGTGCAAACTTGCAAGATTATTATTCCAGAAAAGAGGAGCAAGAAGTGCACGAGGTATGTAATGCAGAGGAATTCTCCTGTAGTTCTTAAATAGGTATTTTTCATCCTCTTTAGTTTGTTATTTGCATTTATAATCAAGATTGAACTTTTCTTTTGATATTTTGATGTTAGTTTGAGCTGCAGATTTATTTGTTGACTTTTAATGAAGTTAATTTGTTTAAGCTAGGGACAGATAAATCACTCTGGATAGTCTGAACATCCAGGACTTTGCACAGACATTTTACTCTGAAAATAAAGAATTATTGAGGACTTTTTAGCATTTTCTGTGATGTCTTAATTATTTTATAGCATACAAGTGAATTACTTAATCTTTAAACTGGTAAATGATACTCTTTTTTCCATATTAGACCTCAGAGTCAGAAGTGGACTTAAATGCAGATCTTCATGGGGGTTGGACCTTGGAAAATGCCAAGGCACGTCTGAACCAGTTTTTCCAAAAGGAGAAGATCCAGGAAGAATATAAATACACTGAAATGGGGCCTGATCACAACAGGTTTGGTGGTTTTAGTCACTATCTCTGTGTGAAGGGTTCAAAATATTTTTGACAGTGGTTGTTCACACTTAACTTGCCACACTCCATAGAGCCATAGTGTTCTTTGCCAGGACCAACAACATCCCTAAATAGTGATATGGGGGTGAGGAGCCTCAGTGCAGAGATCTGAGGGATTGAAGAAATTCCTGAGAAATTCTGCATATGCAGCTTTTAAACTGATTTCTATCCTCTAGTCAGCTGCTCGGGTGTCAGTGTCTGTGAAAAGAGCTCAATTGCTTGTAGTAATTGTTCTGTAACTGTTGTTGCCTTTGTGCATTTTAAGTAAATCTTAAATTTGCTTATATAGCAATGTGCTTTAAGGACATTTTATTTATATTTTTATTTTATATATATCTATTATTATTATGTAATATATATTTATTACAATTAACTTTTTTTGGCAATAGAATCTTCTTTTGAAAAAAGCAGTTTGGCAGAATCTTCCCAAAGGAGTTCTGCGAGTCTTAAGTTTCAGTTAAGACCAGCTGGATATTAGTCTTTTTTAACTTTTAGCCATTCCACCAGAGAATTTGCATGTGCTTCTCCCAAATGAAAGTGGTTCATAACAGATTGTGCATAAAGAATTGATGGGTTTTATTATTTTATCCCTATTAGGAACAGTCTTTACAAATCATCCAGATGTTAGGATATTGTATTATTTCTGGTGAAATATAATAGTGTTTTGTGGCTGGAAACAATGGCATGGTGCTGCTGCTGGATTCTCCTGATTGGGTTTGGTGTTGGGCTTTTTTGCATTATATAAACTTGTGTTCTATGAGAGTTATATTTTTAGAAAGACAGGAGAATTTTCCTATTACAGCCTTTTCAAGAGAGTCCCACTTGCAGGACTTAATGTATTCTTTTGTTAATGAGTCTTCCAGTCATTTGGAACATCTAAAAGATGTCTGTTGGTACAAAAAGTTGTAAATTCTCATTTAAAACCTGTCTTCAAGTCACTTCATGTCAATTTACGTGTCTCAGGCAAGGCCATTTCCTTTACTTAAGTGAGTGACATAAAAAGTTCATTTGTACAGTACTAGGAATTTAAATTATGCTTGTTGCAGGCATAGCTTCTGATCATTTATTCTATCTTGTAGTGTAGGCACACAGTTTGTGGTAATTGGGAGTGGGGCTGTGGCTGAGCCTCATCCCCAGTGGGTTCAGCTGTGAGAAGCAGGTGAGCAGCACTGACAGCAATGAGCCATGGAGTGCCCAGGGGCACTGAGCAATCCCAAAGGGAACAGAGGCACACAGGTGCAGTGCAGGAACATGAGGGGATAAAAGGTTGGGCTGAAGGACAAGAAGGGCAGAGGCTTGCAGCTTTCTGAACTGTCATGGTGTTACTCTGTATGGGTGAATGCTTAAAGCTTTCTGAAATTGTATGATGATACTCTGTGTATCATGGCTGTCTTAACTTAGACATATGCTGTAACATTGTAGCGTAGGGATTATTTGTGTAGCTCCTTTGTTACACCTTCTGCAGCATTAAATCCCATATATTTAAATTTATCTGGTGTTGAGCAGAATGAAATTTTACTGATGACAGTATGTTTCTCAGCCTGGTTATTGTTCTTCTGGAGTGCATTTCAGAGTTTCCTATATACTTTTTGTTCAGGGTAGCGTGTGTGGATTGCCCTGGATGGAATGGCAGAAGGGGCTATTCACTACCTGCTGCAATAAATCAAATAGGCATGAAAAAATCCTAATGTGTTGTAGGGCTCATTGAGAGACTGTTGGATTTAATCCTTTTGGTGTGTATAACAGGAGAGAGATGTTTTTGGAGTTTTGAGGGCATAATAAAGTTCAGGTTGTTGGGTTTTTTTAAAGAAATAACAGTTATTGTGTATCTTGCCAATCTGTTTTGGGGATTTTTTGAGGTAATGATCAGAGGTATAGATTATAACAGATACGTCAGCCATGCTCTCAGAGGTTTGTGGTCAATTAATCATATTCATGGTCTGAGAACTTAGTAATAGCTGGAAAACTTGAATTTGGGAACTTTAACTGTGATAGGAGGGTATAAGTTGTAAATATAAGATGGCTGTCCTAAAATACAAAGCATGAGCTCATGTTAAGGGATGGGATGTGGCTTTTCTGTGTTGGGATGTCTGTGCCTCATCTGTTCCTGCTGAAGACCTACACCACAGACCTGTGCCTGCTAACACACGGGCTGCTGAGGCTGGACTAGGGAATCATGTGGGATTCTGCTGCAAACTGATTTCTGGTGTTGCTGTTCTCCCCTCAGGTGGAGGAGAATGAGATTGAATGCTGACTGTAGGCCTGGCTGAGAAACATACTGTCATCGGTGTCTTAGGTGGCTGTTGTGTCCCTGAGAGCCAGTGGCCTTCGACCCCTGAAGCCACTGTGCCTGAAGGTCAGTTCACTGATAGCACAGGAAGGAGGGCTAACCTGAAATTTCAATCACTCACTTAACCTTTTTTATTGTTTGTTTGCAGCAAAAAATGAAGGACACAGGTGCAAGGCCCAGCCTCCACCTGTGCAAAGGCCAAGCCCTAGTTTCCAAAGAGGATCTCAGTCCAATAAATTCCAGTTGTGCATCTTGAGTCACATTTGCCAGTTTAAATCCTGTCTTACAAGAATTCAGCTTTAATATTTCATGTGGCAAATACAGACTTAGGTTTGGGATGCTTAAAAACATGGGTCATGATTTCTTTTCTCCTCTGTTGAGGATTTTTTTTTTTAAGCCTGAATTCTTTCCTGTGAGGGTGGTGAGACCCTGGGATAGGTGGCCCAGAGCAGCTGTGGCTGCTCCATCCCTGGAAGTGTCCAGGGTCAGGTTGGATGGGGCTTGGAGCAAGCTGGGATAGTGGAAGGTGTCCCTGCCCAGGGGATTGGAATGAGATGATCTTTAAGATCCCTTCCAACCCAAACCATTTCGTGATCCTATGATTCTGTGATGAATATGCCAGTTAACCTTTAACTGAACTGGTTACATGTCTACTAAGCAAACTGTTGGGTTTGCTACCCAACAGTTAACCAGTAGTTACCCTTGAGTAACTGTTACTCTGTTACTCAAGTTTTGCTGTTTCTAGAATATGGCAGTAAGGGAATGGAAATTCATGCAAATTCAAATATTCTGTCTCCTCTTCAGATAAGTTCCATGTTTTTGACTAAATGACCTGGTTTGGTTTTGTTTATGCTCTGAGCTGATCAAGTGTGTGGCAAAAAGCAGAGTAACTGTATTAAATGTTGCATCTAGTCATTAGTGAGTTACATTAGTGTAATACCAATACTACTGTGGGATACAGTTAATGGTACATTAGGATGCATGTTAATGTTAATCCCACCTGCTTTATAACTGTTGCCTTAAATTTGGACAGCTCAGAGCATATTTCCTAATAATATGGCTGAAAAGTTCAGTGCTGAACAGTGGCACATTCAGAGCTCTTCTTATCAAATGTAGTGGTTCTGTTGATGACAGATCTGTTACCTACTACCTTGGGGTTAAAGGGACTAAAAGTAGTAATATTTTACCTTGGTCATTGGTGAATTGAGAGTTTCTGACTGAGGACAGAGCTCTTTACTGAGAAATATTGGAAAGACTAAGTATGTTTGCAGTGTCAGCTATTGGTAGCTGTATCTTTGTGTTCTTTCTCTCACAGGAGCTTTAATGCAGAAATGAACATTTATGTGAGGCAGCTGGGCAGAAGTAAGTGCTTCTATTTATTTTTTTAACTTAGCAAGAGATGGATGTTGGTATAGAAGGACATTTGTGGGTACAGAGTTTATTATAGTTATGCATTGGAGCCACCCAGAGGTAAAGGATCGTTTGTGTGATGTTGCTGGGTGGTATTGGACAATCATACTTCCTTAGGCACTGAATGCAGAGAAACTTCAGAGGATTTAGCAGCAAAGTAACATCACACAGCCAGTGTGAGCTGGGCAATGGAGGGGCCTGGTCGGATTTTATGTTGGAATTCTGGATTAATCAAGATTGGAGACTGTCCACGAGACCTGGTCTGAGTGTACAGTCAGAGAGCCCAGTTCAGAGTGGTATCTTCTGTGGAATCTGCTTGACTCCTTTGCTGCTACAGCTCTGACCTTTGTGTGCTGCAGGGATTTTCAGTCGTGAGCATGGATCAAACAAAAAGCTGGCAGCACAGTCCTGTGCCCTTTCCCTGGTCAGACAGCTCTACCATCTTGGTATCATTGAGCCTTACTCTGGACAGACGAAGAAGAAAGGAGAATCGGTGAGTTTGGCAGGAGGGACAGGAATTATTGCTTTCACTTCATAACGCAGAAGCACTCTTATAAACAGGAGTGAGTTAAGAGTTTGCTCTCCATATTTAACATCTTACAAGTTATTAATAATTTTTATTCTTTAGCAACAGTTTCTGTTCTGGTGAGTGATCTGGATCAGAAATATAATTTCATGTGTATGTGATTGGATGAGTTACTAATTTTACATTCTCTTAAATGAAATAGGATTTGTAACAAATGTTATTTTCATTATCATTTTTCTACAAGTTTGAATATTTCTGTCTAGGCTGGCTGTTTGGATTAGTTGTCTGTCACATGAGCATTTTCTGGCAATTCAAATATATATGGTTGCAAGTTTGGGAATGTGTTCCTCTGGAATTAAACTCAGATATTTTAAAATAGCCTGCAAATCCTTATTCAATGAAAAATCAGCAAAACATTCCAAGAATGTGAATTCTGAACTGACAATACTCTTTGGCCTTGTTTCACAAGGAGGTGTTTGATGGTTCATCTGTAATAGCCCACAGTTATGGCTTTCAGTGCCTGTCTTTTTGTGTATAATGATGTGTAGTTTTAAAATATTTCCTAGTTGGAACCCTATGAGGTATCGCTGTCTCCTGACTTAGAAAATCATCTGCAAAAGACTGTACGGGAACTGTCCCTGGAGATCGTGCCTTTGGTGAGTGTGTGGTTCAATACTCCAAGTATGGACCATCTCACCTACTCATTTAATCATTTATCTGTCTTTGCCCACTCTGCCTTTGGATTTATAGCCTGAAGATCCCAGTAATCCAGTTCTGATCAACGTTGGCAAGCTGGCCCATTTTGAACCATCACAGAGACAAAGTCATGCGGGAGTTGTTCCCTGGTCACCACCTCATTCCAACTGGAACCCTTGGACTGGCTGCAATATTGATGAGGGTCCGCTGGCAAATGTAAGACAGCTTAAAAAATGGATCTGTTGCTTGATTTCCCCATGCTTCCAGAACTTCTAAATGCTTCTCCCTGACCAGGATTTAAAGTATGAGCTGTTTCAAAGGACAAGACAGTCCACTGATAAAATTTATTCCCTTCTTGACATGGAGGCAAAGAGTTTTTTGTGTTTACTTCATGTGTTTATCAGGTCTTGACCAGTAGCGTCTTGAGTGTCCCAATTCTCTGCTTTGTTTCACCTTTTGCCTGCCATCGTGCAACCCACTCAAAGTTCATAATTGAATTTACAAGGAAAGTTCATGGGTGTGTCATTTATAATTCTCTGTCCTCTCTTTCCCATACTTCCATGTTCAGACCCTTGTTCTGGGAGGACAAACTGTTCCAAGCCAATGCCACTACAAAAGCAACCAACTTCCTTACTTTTTGTCATTTCTAGTCCCTTTCAGCTCAGAAAAAAAGTGAAAAGCAAGAGTGTGGCATGATAAAATTAAGGAGAAGGGAAAGAATTACTAGTTTGTGAAGTTCTAGTTTGTGAAGAGGTAGATTACTAGTTTGTGAAGAGGTAATTTGGTCTGACTGGAATAAACTGGTCAGAAAAGACTCTCGAGGCAGGAACTTGATTTTCCTACAACATTCAGATTACTTATGGGCAAAATAATAATTTACTTATTTCTCTACTGGAATTTTTTCCATAAATTGCATTAATTTAGTATTGGTTGTTATATATTGATTTTTTTTTTTAATTATAGGGAAGTAATGTAA
Source organism: Vidua chalybeata (assembly GCF_026979565.1). Taxonomy (NCBI): domain Eukaryota; kingdom Metazoa; phylum Chordata; class Aves; order Passeriformes; family Viduidae; genus Vidua; species Vidua chalybeata. The sequence goes on from NC_071538.1 coordinate 28,404,876, forward strand.
ATTTAGCTGTTGCTGCATGAAACACATAACCAATATGGGCATTCCAAATTGAGCTGGTTTCAAATCTCTTCAGGATTTACCTGTGCTAGTTCTGACTGGAACAGCTGACTTATTTGTACTAAAAACAACTAGCCTTTTGGTACCAAATTTGCATTTCTTCAGATTTCTTTTGCAGATGTTAGACACGTTTTGCCTTATGAATTCTCTTCAAACTTTTACCTTTTCAGCTACTGTTTAAAGGGTGGGTTGGTGTTTACGTTAGGTTATTACTTATATTAAAAACTCCTGTTGAAATCATCTCCGTGGCTTGCTGCTGAATGCAGTGTGTTTCTCAAGCAGTCAAAGCATTTCAATTTAAACAATCGTTCTTTTGCAATGTTCTCAGTCTTTCTGAGAAACTTCTTTGGAGATGAATGTTTAATATGCTGGAATGAGTGAAATAAAGCAGCTCAGAGGCATAACTGATTTCAGGGTGTTATGCAGGAAACGATCCTTTAGGGATATTTGGGATCCCGATGTTGGTGTGACTGATGTGCTACTGAAGTTAGGATGTAGCTAAGAAGAGGGGTCAAAAAGCCTCCAAGTAATGTCTTGCACTTCCAGCTCACTCCGGAGCAGATCAGCACGGATCTGAGAAGTGATTTCATGTACCGCCTGGAGCAGGATCAGGAATTACAGAGGGTAAGTGTGTGTCCTGGGACCTGTCATCCTTGTGCTGGCTCTTTATTTTCCAGAAGGGCTCGAAGGTAACACAAAGTGTATAAGGCTGGATTTCAGCACAAATACACAGCACGTTTTCAGAAGTGCTGGATGTTCCACTGGGGTGGATGTGGGGTGAGTTGTGCTGTGCCAGGAAAAAGTCCAAACTATGACCTGTTCTTTGTCAGTTTTTCCTTTGGGTAAGGGAAAAGTCTAGAAAAGTGAGGTGAAGTATAGATGTGGAGCAGAACAGGTTAATTTTTGGAAATATCCTGGCCTTTTTTTTTTCCAGATCCAAGAAGAGAGGGAGGCTTTGCCTCTGAAGAATTTTGAAAGTGAAATTCTGGACGCAATCCATCACAATTCTGTTGTTGTGATTCGTGGTGCCACTGGTTGTGGCAAAACCACTCAAGTGCCCCAGTATATCTTGGATGAATACATCAGAACCAACCGAGCTGCTGAGTGCAACATAGTGGTGACACAGGTGAGGAATGTGTGGCCACTGCAGTTCTGTCATGGATATAAGAAATCACCTGTTGGTTAGGATAAAATCACAGAACCATGGAATGGTTGGAAGGGACCTTAAAGCTCATCTCATTCCAACACCCTTCCATGGTCAGCAATGCCATCCACTAGACGAGGTTACTCCAAGCCCCATCCTTCCTGGCCCTGAAGGGGATTGAAGGATGTGTTGAGGAACCTTATTATCATTGCAGGACATGGTTGTTAAAGATACCTCCCCAGCAATATATGTAGGAGAAACCTCAGTATCATGTGTACTGTCATTTGGAATGCTACTCTTGCATGGATTTACAGTTTGGATAACCTGACTTGAACCTTGCCCAAGTGAAAACTCTCAGCAGACCCAGGGGAAATTATTTGGGAAGAAGTAGCTGGTAGTTGCCATATATCCTTATATCCCTCCTTTGTGAAAAAAAAAACAAAAAACCTATGCTGTTACACTATTAATATTTAACAATTACCTTGTAAAGAAATCTTAGGACAAGACATCTGTAGCATTTAGGATTTCCTTTATTGCTTTCACTGGTATTGTGATAAACTTCTAAAACCTCTTCATTAAGTTAGGGAAAACTTTTCCACCCCTCAGCCCCGGCGGATCAGCGCGGTTTCCGTAGCAGAGCGTGTGTCCTATGAGAGGGGGGAAGAGCCTGGGCAGAGCTGTGGGTACAGCGTGCGGTTCGAGTCTGTGCTCCCTCGGCCACACGCCAGCATCCTGTTCTGCACTGTAGGTCTGTATTACTTCCTTATGTTTGGAGCTTATTGTGGGTCTGAATTCTGAGTTAGCAGCAAAAGCAGAAATATGGTTAGATGGAAATTTTTATAAAGTCTGCTTAGAAGATTGAAAAGGTTTATTTTGGATAAAAGTTTGCTGACATGCCGTTGTGCAAAGAAAAATTAAGATTTTTGTTCAGAAGTCTGATAATACAGGTCTGATAGCACACAGAAATAATCCCATGAAGAGAGAAAATTGTCATATATTGATTGTCCTTAAAAGACAGAAGGGGAAGCAGCACTGGGTGGGAAAGATGGAAGAGTGTCTCTTGTGATAATGCTTCATGGCCTTGCCATCACTTGTACAAAGGAAAGCATGGCAATTAGAGATGGGGTTGGAAAAGGGGCTGTGCAGCCTGCACACTCCCTGACTTTTAAACCAGGGGCTGGGAGGGGGAAGGTTGAACTGTTACATGAACATTTACCTTCTGTTTCTGGTTTAGGTGTTCTTCTGAGAAAGGTGGAGACTGGGATCCGTGGCATTAGTCACGTAATTGTTGATGAGATCCATGAGAGAGACATTAACGTGAGTTAGCTGGTGATGAGTCCTAATCTCTGTATGCTTCTGTTCTGTTTAAAATCTGTATGTGTTTGTGTGTGGTAGCCAATATGCAAGAGGAAACTGTGTCTTAGTGAGTGTCAGATATGTGAGTTTTCCTTCCTTGATAAGATTTTTAGAACTCTTAATTATTCCTTATTTAAGTAGCAGAGCAAGGACCTGTGCTTCCTTGCTGCCCTCTGACTGTTCTCCTGTTAGGATCCCCTGTGTCCTGGTCCACTCTGGAAAATGGAACACCACAGTACAAACACATCTTGTCCAAGTGGGGGAGCACACTGAATGACACTGTTATTTTGGAGTGCTGTTTTTTATTGGCACTGTTGTATTACTGGTGGTGTTCACAGGACCTGCAGTCTTGATAGTGATACATTGAAATTCAGGGCTTACATGAAGTAAAATACAAGCTGATGATAGAATTAGGAGAGGTATTGTATATAATTTGAAATAGCAAACATTTTCTGTCCCCTTGATTATTCTGTATAGTTCTCAGCTTTGTCATACCAAGAGTGAGAGAAACCGTGAAGTTCTGATACGTTGTTTAAGCTTGTTTGGACAGAATTTGGGGACTCATTTGAAGAAAATTGCAACAAACATTTTTCTGATGCATCTCTTCATCTATTAAATGTACATTAATGATGTAAAATGCAAGTTTGGAAATTGCGAGTGAGATTGGAATTTTTGTCCGTTGAGCTAAGTGCGTGCCTAACTAACTGCATGACAGAGCTAAATAAATGTCATATTTAAACAGAACTACAAACATCACACATACCTGTGCTGAGTAATTCCTACTTATTTTATGAATTATGGCTACTTTATATATAACTCAAGTTTAAAAATACCTGGGGTTGTAATGTAATTGTTAGGAAGGAAGCAAACTATTTTTGTAGAACAGAAAAACCCTTCTTTACACTGGAAATCCTAAAACCCACTTATCCCAGGCATGGCAGTAATTTCAAAATAAAGCACTGACAACTGTTTCTGGTTTTAGAACACTTTAGCTCTACTTGTTACTTCTCTTGCTCAGTAAATGTAATTCCTTCTGGTTTCTTGGGAAGATACTACTTTTTATAGCTGTGAAGTTAATGATGCTCTTATTCTCTTCCTGTGCAGACTGACTTCCTTTTGGTGGTGCTGAGGGATGTCATTCAGATGTATCCTGAAATCAGGGTTGTCCTCATGTCTGCCACCATTGATACCAGTATGTTTTGTGAATACTTCTTCAATTGTCCCATCATTGAGGTCTATGGCAGAACCTTTCCTGTCCAAGGTAAATCCTTGGTTGCGCTTCCAGAAACTGCTTGAGTTTTTATCAATCTTGTTTTCATACTCTGAAATATTCTGGTTTATTTCAGGAGACTCTTGAGAAGTGATGTAAAGAATTATGTTCCCTTACACAGGCTTCCAGCAGTCAGTCCTTATCATCTGTCTATCCTTGCAGATTATTTTCTGGAAGATTGTATTCAAATGACTCAGTTTGTCCCTCCACCCAAGGAAAAGAAGAAGAAAGAGAAGGATGAAGAAAGTGGTGAAGATGACGATGTATGTTTGAATTTTAATATGAAAAATTAAACAAGGGCTGTTTTTAGTACTCCAGCTTGAGTGTAATTCATTTGGCACTGTTGAAGTGAAACATCTCTAGCAACTTTCCTATTTTTAATATATGAGATTGCTGTTAACTTCAGCAGTGGAACTAAATCTTCTTCTTGCCCTTGTAAACTGAAGACTGTCTTTTTCATTGAAACTAAGGTTCTCAAGTTTTGTCAAACTACTGCTCTTTAAAGCTAAAACTGAAATGCTTTTGAAAGTGAAGATTAATAACCTTGGAAGAAGAAATAGAGAAATATGACCTTAGTGGTACCTTTTTAGGGTGAAAATTTAGGGTGAAATTCTCTCCCTCCTCTTACAGTTGATATTTTCAATGCTTACATACATTGTCAAGGAAATAACAGTTTTATTCAACTTCTAATTTGTAGGTTTGAAATTCTGTTTGGGCCACTAAATTGAAATATTTTTTAAATGGCCATTTTTTCTTGAAAGGCATCCATCCACATATTTTATTTTCTTATTTGTCTGGCCAGCCAGTCTCTGTAGTTTGAGTAAATTAATTTATATGATTTCCTTTGTGATATTTTTCTTTTGTAGGCCAACTGCAACCTTATTTGCAGCGATGAATATGGCCCAGAAACAAAGCACTCCATGGCTCAGCTGAATGAGAGAGAAACCTCTTTTGAACTCATTGAGGCTCTGCTGATTTATATCAGGACTCTGAATGTCCCAGGAGCTGTCCTTGTTTTCTTGCCTGGCTGGAACTTAATCTATACAATGCAGAAGCATCTAGAAATGAACCCTCGCTTTGGTACAAGCAGCTGTTTTGTTATATTTCATCTTTTCCCAAGGAAGCTACTGACTGTGTGAAGATGGAAGTTGGATGAGTGGCTTAGGGAGCTAATTTGTTGTGAGAGTGAATGGCCAGAAATTTTTATGTTGTGGAGAGAAGAAATGAGATTCACATAGTAGTAGTTACCAACCTTTTTGTATTCCTGTTGTAGGAGGCCACCAGTACAGAATTTTACCTCTGCATTCCCAGGTTCCTCTGGAGGAGCAGCGTCGAGTGTTTGATCCTGTGCCTCCTGGGGTGACCAAAGTACGGAGCCTTCTCTGTGTGCAGTTCTCTTGGGCTTTTGGGGAATGTATTGCTGACTTTAATAAATTCTGTAGTTTATCTTGCTGGGCATTGTCAGCTTTTTCAAACCAAATAACGTCACTTTGCATTTCCTGGTTTTTATAGGTTATTTTATCTACCAGTATTGCCGAGACCAGTGTTACCATCAATGACGTGGTCTTTGTTATCGACTCTTGCAAGTGAGTTCATGAAGCTGCTTTTTGTTTCATAAACCCTACCCTTGGGAATGCAAAAGAGGTTTTGGGAGCCCACAGAAGTGCCTTGTTTTCCCATGCTCCCTGAGCTGAGTTTGAGGACTCTTAACTCCTTCAGGACAAATCAGCATTGTCTTTAGCTGGTCAGCATAGTGACACACCATGTTGGCATCTTAGGGGACTGGGTTGGTCACGCTGGCACTATTCATATGAGGTGTCACTGGGTCTCCACACCAATTTGGTAGACGTCATCTGCCAAAGGAGTTTTACAAACTCGCAGTGTCTGGCTGATGATAAAGAGGAGGGTTTTTGTAGTCTGTTACACTTCCTGCCTTGCTGTGCATGTTCTCTGAGAACTACACACAGAGAGCTCATGAATTCATGAGAATTTTTTGTTTTTTGGACAGTTGTGAGAACATTATTCTGTGCAATAGTTTGGGGCACTGCTTTAGAAAGAGTGTGATGCTTTAGTTTCCAGATTGATGCCTGACTAACACAAAGCAGGGGTGATTGGCTTCTTAAAATCAGTGTGGCTGCAAGCCATAAAATAGGAACTGATTTGGCAGGGCTTAAGATGAAGGACGTTTGATCTTTAGTGGTGTTTTTCCTGTAACAGGCAAAAAGTGAAGCTGTTCACTGCTCACAACAACATGACAAACTATGCCACGGTCTGGGCATCAAAAACCAATCTGGAGCAGCGGAAAGGCAGAGCTGGGCGCGTGCGAGCCGGGTTCTGTTTCCATTTGTGCAGCAGAGCTCGCTTTGAGAGGTGAGGCTGTGATCTCCAAAAATACCCTCAGGGAATTCTCCCAGAACTGTTGGGTGCTGCTTTGGGTCAAACTGGGGAAATCATTGCAGAAAGCACAAAGAGGAGATGGCTGATGTTGGCTCACACCGAAATATCTGTTCTTTGGCTCAAAAAAATTATGTACATATGTTATGCTTCTACCCATATTATGAGGTGGATACGTAGTTCATGGTTTTAGTATTAAGGGTGTCACTGCAACCTACCAAACTTCTCAAGAAGAGAGCAATACTGCTTGGGAATTGAGGCAAGGAAAAGAGCTTTGTAATGAGAACAAGGCTCTAGTCTGCCTTCAAACACTGGGGGCATCTGACATTGCCGTGTAACAGGCCATCTTATCATGAAAGTGATAAAAAGCAGGGATAGCAGATGTTAGTTTTCTCTCCATCCCCATTCCATGACCAGGAATCCCCTTCATGGTGCTCTAGCACTTTCCCTGTTGCTGAAACTTTTGACCTCTCTTCCAGACTGTTTTTCCATTACTGGAGCCATGGAAATCTCTTTGCTGGTTGCAGAAGGCAACACAGCTGTTAGTTACACTCTTATCTCTCTCCTGGATGTTTCAGTGCCCCTTTCTCTGGCTGTTACAGCATAGCTGTGTTTTGATGTTCAACTTTTTGTAAACTCTTGAAAGCCTCAGTTGATCAAAAACTCCTTGAGGAATTCAGTGATTCCTCAAATTTGTTTAGATCTGTTGTTGAGTACAGTGCAGTGATTTTAATTAATTTTTGACAGTGAACTGATTTTAGGCTACTGAAGTAATCATGGTTTTAAGGTTGCCTTCCTTCAGAGAATATAAACCTAAAATATACAAGTTCCTTAGTGCTTAAGAAAGAGTGTGTGTGGACTTGTACAGATAGTTTTTTGAGAGAAATAATCTAAATCTGGTGCCAGCTGAATCAGGGTATCTGTTCAAGGTGTTTTGAAACCTTTTCTAGCACTAGAAAAGTACTTTTATGTAGAGCAGGCTGAAAGCAGATTGTCTCTAAGGAGTATAAGAGCTTCCTTATCAGAGCCAGAGAGGATTGTAAAGGACAAATGTGGGGCTGGACACAGCCATGCTGCTAACTGTGCTCCAGCCCTGCAGGCTGTGGTCAGCTCATGCTAGAACCCCCAGTGGACAGTGGAGATGTGAGGCCTATTCCCTCTGCATTCCCAGTGTAAATTTACCCCAAAGGAGATTGGAGAAGTACAGAATTTCGTGATAGAAGAGCCCAAGTTCCAGGAGCACAGAGAGAGCCGATGGGTGGGCTCAGAGAGAGTTTACTTTGGAGGGCAGTAGTTTCTGCTGGTGGAATGACCCCTCATGGTGATCAAAGTCTGTGTTCAGAGAAATGGCACTTTGTTCTCATTCCAGACTTCAGACTCACATGACGCCCGAAATGTTTCGAACACCACTTCACGAAATTGCTTTGAGCATCAAGCTGCTGCGCCTGGGAGGGATCGGGCAGTTTCTGGCCAAAGCCATCGAGCCGCCCCCTCTGGACGCGGTGATCGAAGCGGAGCGCACGCTGAGAGGTACCCTCGTGTGCCCACGGGGCTATGTAGTGATCCTGGGCTAGTGGAACTGGCTCCAGGGGGTCTTCCATGTGTGTGATCTCCAACAAACGGCTTTGCCACCTCTGGGTGCATTGGTGGAGCAGCATATTCTGGCTGACACAGCAACCTGGAGGCATCATGTGGGTGGCAGTGGCTTGTGCAGCTGAAGAAATACTTGAATTCCCAGTGGAGTGTCATTCCTTTAAGAAACTTGAGCCTTCAAACTTGAGGCTTGTTTTGTTTTCTTACCAGTAAGTTATGTTAGCTTCCAGCTTCCTGTTTTCCAGCTGTGGTACTGCTGTGTTTGACTTAGACTCAGTCCAGTGCTTGAGGTATTCACAAAGCTTCTATAAAAGTACTGAAAAACAGAGGTTGGTAGTTTATTAAATAATTACCACTTTGTACAGTTTGCTGACCCATTATCTCAGATTTTGTCAAGAAATTAAACCTCCAGTTTATGAATCTGCATGAAAACAAAAAAAACTGACGTGTGGGTTAGGTTGTCTCCCCACTCTCTTCAAGGAACTAACTAGACTATGAATAAAATAGAGCAGGGAAGAACTCTAAATTTGTGCTTTAGATGTAAAACATGAAAGTGACCTGAAACCTCAGCACACTTCATAAATGTCACTAAATAAGCACTTCCTACAATTTTTAACAACGGAAATATCTATTTCATTGTTGATTTTATGGAAGAATTGTGTGCTGAGCCTATGTTGCTTGTATACAGGAGGGAGACCAGAATGAAAAAATATTGCTGGGGATACGTAGTCAGGTTTAATGCCTCTGTTCTGAAAATTATTAGTACTTTTCATGCTGTGCAGCTGAGAATTGCAGAGCCAGGGGAAAAGGCAAACATTTTTGGTTCTAATACCAAATAGCTGTATCTGCAGGTGCCTTCCTTTCCTGGATGACCTGTGATTTTTCAGTGCAGGTACACTGCTAGTACATTCTTAGGGAGGTAAAACATGTTATTTTTCAAAGTATTCTTTAGGCTTTTGGGTTCAATAGATACCAAGAAAAATTGATTTTATGTGGTCAAGGAATTCTTTATGCGTTTCCTTTGCCATTTAATTGCTGAGGCTACAAAGCTTCTTTATTTTATGTGAAAAAACCTTTGGTAGCTTTGAGGATGAATACAGATTATACTTTTTAGGTAATGGGAGGAGGGAAAGGCAGGTAAAGCCTCAAGGAAGAGAGTTTGTGGTGGTCTGTTTTTGATGAAGAGGGTTCTGTGATTTGGCAATGGCAATAAAGACTCCACAGCTGGTTGTGACAGAAATTAGGTTAGATTAATTAGATAATAGGTGGTTTAATAGTGTAATAGGGGTTTGTACAGAAGCAAACTGAAAAGGAATGGGAAACTATTTATGTGAATTACATTGTGATTATTCTAATTGCAGAGGAGGTAGTAAAAATTCTGTGATGCTCAAGTAAAACTTGTCTGACCTCAAACCGGTTTTGAAAATCAGGTTGGCAACAGTGTAACCAATATTAAATTTAAATATGAGTGGGGTTCAGTTTAAGCACAACTATTAAAAGTGTGAATTTCTTATCTAAAGATTCCTGGGGTTAGCTAACTCTCTTTGATAACAAGGGATCTTGTTTCAGAGCTTGATGCCTTGGATTCCAATGATGAGTTGACACCTCTTGGAAGAATCCTGGCCAAACTTCCCATTGAACCTCGTCTGGGCAAGATGATGATCATGGGCTGTATTTTTTAGTAAGTTGAGTGGTCTCAGAGGCAGTGTTCTTATTTCTCTGAGTTTCTGAGCCTCTTGCAAGAGAGAAAAACCAGTATATCTAGATAAGCAATAAATGCTGCAGCTGGGGAGAGGTGAATCTTCATGGGAGCAGAGAGGAAATAACTGCTAGTGTAGGCTATAAAGTGGTCATGGAATTCAGTTAAAGGCAAGCCACCAGTGGAGGCTGAGTATTTTTGAATTAAGAGTGGGACTTGAAACACCTAGGTATAACAGTGAACTAGATGTGGGGAGATATGGAATTCAACAATGAGGTAAGGAGAAAAATCAGTGTCCACATTTTGCTTTAGTATAAGATCTGTTCTTTTTAGGGTCCTGTGATTACTATAGGGACCTTTTCACCAGAAGAAGGTGGTGTATGGGTGGAGGGGAGGGCAGATAGAGCTAATTTAACATCCACTTCCAGGGAAGTGTTTCAGTGAAGAACTCTAGCAGATGAAGGCCAAATTCCTAATGTCTAGCAGAGAAGTTTTCCCTGGTATCTGCAGCCTGCAGCAGGTGCTGGCAGCACTAACTCTGAATGATCCTGATCCCTTCTGTGGTTCCTTTCAGTGTGGGAGATGCTGTATGTACCATCTCTGCAGCTACCTGTTTCCCTGAACCTTTCATCAATGAAGGCAAACGCCTGGGTTATGTCCACAGGAATTTTGCTGGGACCAGGTATTCAGATCATGTAGCTTTGCTCTCTGTCTTCCAAGCCTGGGATGATGCAAGGTACGTTGTCTGGCACAGCAGGTTACAGGTGAAGAACATAGGGTGAGCTTTTTCTTGCCTTGGTCAGGCTTCTAATTCCCTCTGTTTGACTTTCAGAATGGGTGGTGAAGAAGCAGAGAAAAGATTTTGTGAACACAAAAGACTCAGCATGGCTACTCTTAGAATGACTTGGGAAGCAAAAGTCCAGCTAAAAGACATACTTATTAGTTCTGGCTTTCCTGAAGGTGATTCTGATTAAATTCAATAGTTTAATGATTGCATTTTTCATTCTGAGATGATAAAGAAATAACCAGGATAAACTGTGTTGAGCACCCAAGCACAGGGGGAGTATAGTGAATTTGCCATAACACTGCTCCACTTTTACAGCTGCGTTCAGGCGGAATTTTAGTGTTCTCTCCTAAAGTTGTGATGGCTGTGGTGCAACATGGAGATTTTGGAGGTTGAGGTTAGAGCTGCAGGATTAAAATCTATTAAACAGGTGTCCTTAGAGTGTTACTTCCCTGACTTTCTCCTTCACTTGTTGTATCCCCAAAATGTGCTGTGTTTTCCCCCTTCTTTCCATAGACCTTAGTGGGGAGTCTGTGATCTGAACAGTGTTCTGTTCTATGACTTCCTGGGTTTGTAGTGCAGGAGGCATGTGCAGCAGTGTGCCAAATTATTCCATTTTCTAGAGAAAAAATGCTTAACTTGACCAGGTTCTGAATTTGCCTAATGTTGCTGAGGAGCTCAGTGAAATGGCATGACTGCCTGGATTAAGCAGATGTTTATCTCCCTTCCTTTTCATTTTTTTTTCTCTTTAAATTCCTTTAATTTTTTTCTCCTCTTGCTGTTAGGATCACTGCTGCATTTATCCGTAACTTTTTTCTGGGCAAGATGACTTGTAAACAAGCCACCAGAGACCCTGGGGGAGATTTGTAACAAATGAACTAAGAAAAACATCCATTTTAACCTCCCCCAAAAGATCTGTCTCCAAAACAATTGCAGTAAACACATTGTGGTACAGCACATTCTGGACAAACCCATCTCTTCTTGTTTTTGAAGTTTGGGAGAGAAAAATAACTCTTTGTAGTAGTATTTTTCAGCTTTTCTTTCTCCATTAAGAAATAAAAAGTTGAATGTAGAATTTATATGCTCTGAGTGCAAAGGTCACTGGAGATGACATCTAACAGTTGATTCAATCAGAAAAGGCATTGACCCAGGATCCTAAACAGCTCTGCATTGATCCAGGATCTTAAATAGCTGTTGTGCTCTCCTACATGTCCGATGGATTTGAGCCACTCTTCTGTTCTCTGCCAACAGAATGTTTGATGACTCAACCATTTAACAACACTGGCCCTGATAACAACCTGGATGTTGTCATCTCCCTGCTGGCTTTTGGGGTCTACCCCAATGTCTGCTACCACAAGGAGAAGAGGAAGATTCTTACCACTGAGGGGCACAATGCTCTCATCCACAAATCATCTGTCAACTGCCCTTTCAGCAGCCAGGACATCAAGTATCCATCACCCTTCTTCATTTTTGGAGAGAAGGTAGAGACTTTGGGTTTAATCTTGATCATGTGCTGCCAAGTAGTTCAACAGGTTATTTTTGGTAAAGAAGTCATAAGAAAAAAACCTGACTGCAATATCTAGTTTGTTTTAGTGTCAGGGGGATGGGGGTATTGTTGGTTGGTTGGTTGTCTTTCCAGGAAGTAAATGTTATATGGACCTGGTGTCACTCAGCCTCCTAGTAACTTCCAGTCAATCATTTTCAGTAGAAGTAGAGGTGCACAGAAAGTTCCTGGGAGTTTTGTTACAACAGCCAGGTCATAGAGAAAGATCTAAATTGTTATCTTCTATAAGAGTTTGTTTTAGGAGCTCTTCCATGCTAATTAGGCACCACAGAATTTTTATCCTTATCACTTCTGCTGCTTATGAATCCAGGGAGAAAACAGGAACATGGAATATAGCAGTGGGGTGCTCCTGTGTTCTGGCCTGTGTCATCTCCTGAGGATAATTCACATTTCCCAAGCATCACCCAAAAGGTCTCAGTGACCTTTTCCTCCATCCTATGAATTTGGTGTACATTCTGTGCATGTCCATTGCAACCCCTGTGGGCTCTCCTGTGTTCCAGTGACAGCCACTGTGAACTCAGCTACTGCTACTCAAGGAGCAAAGGAAGACAATGCTTTTGTGTTTGGTGATAAATGGAATTTTAAATCCTTTGAGTAGTGGGGTTTTGTCTTGACAGTCTGGATTCCCAATCCGTAGTTCAGAGCTGTGGTGAGGCTTTGCTGCTTCTTCACCCTTTGTATCAGGATCCCAGGAAGGTTACACCACTTTGACCATCTCTCTCAACTGAGATTCCCCTAAACCCAACAAAGGACTTTTGAGTTTAAAAAGTTTTACTTCATTAAATGAAAGTACACACAGCAAAAGGAGAGTGACTAAGATGGTGGCTTAAGAGTAGCTTAGCACCTGGGTGAGGCTGGGATGCTGGAAGGATTTGTGTGCAGCTCTCTTCCTGCCCATTAGGTACCTCTTCTGTTCCTCTTTAAACTGAGGGGCAAGGGGCCATGTAGCAGGGCTGTTATCTCTGGCTTGATGTTGTCCAAGTTCTCAGTTGAAGCTCAAGGACAATGTAACGTGACACAGCAGTGACTGCATGGACATCTGGCAACTTCCACACTTGCATGAGTAGGAGCCCACTAAAGCTTTTCATCACAGCCTCAGTAACTGAAGGGTGGGAAGAAAATTCAGATGTGCCCTTGTCATTTTAAGGCTGGCAAAGTATGAGCTGGCTCTTGCAAAAGCTACATAACTGCAGACATGGAAAATGAATATTTTAAAATGGAAGATAGTTTTTGTTGAGGTTTTACACCAGCAGTGCTGAATCCCTGTAAACCTCTGCCTGGCATTCAATGTCATATATGCACATGCTCTTGTAATTTCCTAACGTTATACCTAGTTATACCTAGCTTTATTATGCATTGTTTGGAGTTTTTTTAAACAAAATTCTCCAGTTTCAATGTCCAGAAGAAGGTGCAGAGCTCTGTTTTCCATTTCAAGAGTAATTTTCCTCTTTAACTTGCAGATTAGAACACGAGCCATCTCTGCCAAAACCATGACCTTGGTGAGCCCACTGCAGCTGCTCCTCTTTGCTTCCAAGAAAGTCCTGTCAGATGGGGAGCTCATTCTGGTGGATGACTGGTATGGATCTGCTTGTGCTCAGAATCGTGGAATCATGGAGTGGTTTGGGTTGGAAAGGACAAAGCTCATCCAGTTCTAACCCCTTGACTGCGGGGAAGTGAAGCTAATGCAGACCAAATGTCTGTAGAACAGGGATCCCAGAGCAAGGCATGCACCACAGGTGTGTTGGCAAGGCATGACCTTTCCTTCCTGTGAGGAAGGGATAGGTTAATTTGAGCCCTGTTTCATGCAGATTATCTGCTTAAACTGGAAACAGGACAAGGTAGTTTCCATAAAAACTGCTGTTTTTTTCCTCTTCAACTGAAAGGTGAAAGGCACTTAGTGTTTTCAGCCTCCTCCTCAGGCAAAGACTGAGGAAACCTTGTTTTCAACACAGCTTGAGGAGAGAAATGTTTCTGGCCGTGTAAATTTTATGGCCATCACCAAATAACATCTGGATGGTTGTTTTGTTTGTTTTGCTTTTACCCCCTAGTCAGTAAAACAGAGGCAAAGAATTCCCGAAGCTTAATTTGCTAAACATTTGAGTGTTGGAGCTTTCAAAATCTTGGAGCCTCATGTTTTCAGTTTACTTTGTATTTTAGTATCTTGTTGTTTTATGCAAGAGGTTACATGTTGAATTTATCCCAGTATAGAATGATAGAATCACAGAATGTTTTGTGTTGAAAAGAACTTTAAAGCTCGTCTCAGGTCCAAGCCCTGTTCAGCCTGGCCTTGGACACTCCTAGGGGTGGGGCAGTCACAGCTTCTCTGGGAAACCTGTGCTAGGGCCCTCACCACCCTTACAAGGAAGAATTTCTTCTCAATATCCCATCTAACCCTGCCCTCCATCAGTTTAAAAGAATTTCCCCTTGTCCTATCACTATCCACCGGTATCTCCTTTTGAAAGCCCTCTTCAGGCACTGGAAAGGGCTCTAAGGCCTCCCTGGAGCCTTCCCTTCTCCAGGCTGAACACCCCCAGCTCACTCAGAGCAGAGGAGTTTCAGCCCTCAGAGCATCTTCATAGCCCTTTGTTAAATTTCAAGAGCAAATTTTACCAGAAGAGCAGTTATGTTTTAACAATGCCAAATCTTAGGGATCTTTCAAATTTGCCTCCTGAATTTCTCACCCCTTCAGTGACAAATTAGAACTTCAGAGATGAGAATGTAGATTTCTGGCTCAGTGAAAGCTGCTCTGCAGAACCTCTTCCTTCCCAGCTGCTCCCCTGGAAGCCGTGGCAGCTCTAACAGACTCTTTGTGCTGCAGGATCAAGCTGAAGATGCCGCACGCGGCGGCCACCTGCATCACCGCTCTGCGCGCTGCCATGGAGGCCCTCGTGGTGGAAGTGAGCAAAGAGCCTGGGATCATCCGGCAGCTGGAGCCTGCCTACGAGCGCATGCTGAACGTCATCCGGCAGCTGTCCCGGCCAGCGGCGGCGGGGATGGCACTCACGGCTGCCAGCACCAGGTGAGTGCCCCAGCTCGGAGGTGAGGATGGCGACTTCAGGCTTTGGTTTCAGTGCTGTGCTCTGAGCACGAAATGCTTGTGCTCAAAGCTTATGTAGAGACATCACTGCCTGTTTGCACAAGGACACACAGCTCTCAGGATTAAAAGCTGTCATCCCCTCTTCCAAAACACAAATTATCGTTTAAAGAAAAGATAATGTATATTTATTCTGGGCAAACCTTTTCCTGTAAAGAAAACACATATTTGGCTGGGCTTGCACCCTTCTGTTGCCCCTTGTTTCCATCCCTTGCTTCTGAAGCAAAGGAAACTTTTCTGAAGTGGAAAAGGTGCGCAAGTGCAACTGTAGTTCAACCATTGTATTGTGCTCACAGAAAATGGAGGTGGCTTAGCTGAGGATTGTGCTATTTCCCGTCTTGTAGAGCTGCAGTTTGTGAGATTGCCTCAAGTGTATGGTGTTGTTCTTGGCCAGGTTCGGGGATGGCCCCCGCCCGCCCAAGATGGCTCGCTACGACAACGGCGGTGGCCTTCGAGGCTGGGGAGCTTACGCGCACGGCTCCGGCCACAGGGGCAGAGGCTACGGTGGCTACTCCAGCTGGCACTCGGCGGGAAGAGGATACCCAGGTAGTGCTGGGGGAGGCTACGGAGGTGGGGCTGGCTGCCGAGGAGGAGGAGGATACCGAGGAGCAGGCAGGGGCTACCGAGGAGGCTATCGGGACATGGGCAGGGGCGGGTGGTAGTGATAGCAGGTCAGCGGAGTCTTTCCACTTCAACAAAAGTGCATTTCCTTCCCAAGTTCCTTTCTTCCTCTTCCCAGTTTGTATGCCTTTTTGGCTCCTTAGTACAAGTACAGCTCTGTAATATATCATGTCCTTAGGGAATTCCCTGCAAGTTGTATGATTTTATTTTTAATAAAGAGTTTGTTCCTGAAGACTTGCATGCTATACCTTTGATTTGTGTTTGGATTTGAATTTCGAAGGCTTCTGTTGCTAATTGTGATTGTTGGAGACTCAAGGTATTCTGAGGAAACCTTTTCAAGTGTCTAAGACCATTTCCTGCCAAACAGATTCCAAACCACATCTTAGGCTCAGTGGAGATTTCACTTTGTTGTCTAACAAGCTGTGCAAACAGTCTTTGCTGCAGTGGTTTTCTAACCATGCCAGGCAGCACTAGGTTCCTTTGCAGCCCTCTGCATGCTATGTGACCCTCCACGGTGAGTTGTTTGGGTGATCCAGATCATGCAGGATCATGGAATACCTTTTCCAAGACTGATGTGATGCTGCTGGTCTCTGCAGAACCTGAAGTAATGTCAGGAGCATGAATTGTTGCTCCCTTCATCCAAGACAGTGTTTATTGCTATTCCCAGTCAGGCTTCATTCCTCCACATCCATGTGGAAGAGGACAGTTCTTTAATGGGAACACATTGGATTCCAGACACTGGAAGCTCAGCTGGCTGCCTGGTGCTCACAGAAGTGTATTGACACAGAGGGGGTAAAAAGCCTTCCAGCTCTGTTCTGTTGCCAAGTCTAACAAAATTAACCTCCCCACTAATGCCACTGCAGAAACAGTAATTATTTGTGCCTGCTGGGGTGTGGGAAATGGTGGTGGTTGCAAAGCAAGTCCAACATTTTCTATGTTCTCATGAAGAGTTCTTAAAAACTAGGTAAGGGTGAAGCACTGCTTCTTTAATCCAGCTCTGAATTATAGAGGACAGATATTAATCTCCATATTTAATTTACTGTGGAGCACGTATTATCTCCTGCATGCTCTGCTGCAGTAAACCCCACGCTTCCTTCTATGTGCTATAGCATTAGACACCTTCCCTTTGCACATCTGTAGTCACTGCATCCAGATAAGAACTGCTTTCCTTGGCTTGCCCTTCACACATGGTGTTCTCAGTCATGTTACTAGCACCAAACCAGAAGCATGAAGCAGAAGTCCAGGAGTTTTAAAGATAATTCTACTTAATTTTAGTATCACACTCACAAGTCTGGACTATGATCTAGTATCTGTTAAAACTTTCTAATTTCTTCTGGCTATTACTGGTCAGCATTTAAACAGGAGGCAGGAGATGGGTGCAAGGTGAGGAAGTAGAATAGGATACCAAAGATTATCAAGTATATGTACAATATTCTACAATACTAACAAAAAATGGTTTTACTAGAGTATTTGATGTTAAGTCTTAGATAAAGGAGTGAAGTTGATCTTTCTCCAGTCTATTTAAAGAATTGTTTCTAATTTGTAACTCTAAAGCTATTAGTTACTATTACTGGGAAGAAAATATTAAAAAATGTTACCATTAATACCCTACTGGTTGTCCTGGGAGGTCTTGCTGATTCTGGTACTGATGCAGTGGTGAATTTTGTAGCTTCCAAGACATCTGTGCATCTTGGGTACAGCTCACCACCACAGCCCTGTTCATTCACATAAAGACCTAATTTGTGTGATCCTTGGGGTGTCCTGTGCAAGACCAGGAATTTGGCTCAGTGATCCTTGTGGGTTCCTTCCAGCTCAGGATGCTCTATGATTGTAATTTCATGTTGCTTTCAAGAGCTGACAAAAAAATTAATGAGCTCTTAAGGCAACAGCCAGATGTTGAAAAAAGTGAAAGTGTCTGGGAGCTCAGCTGCAGGTTGTGAAGGGAGAAGGAGCCATGGACTTTTTAGCATCTACAAATGATAACTTATGGTTTTATTTATGTGCTTAGTGCTTTACATATTATGGAGTGTTGAACATGAAAGTACTGCTTAACAACATTCAGTCTGGTTTTTAATATCTAATCCAGCATGACTAGTTAAGTGGGGAAGCAATAATCCTTGCCTGCACTTGGTGAATGGCACAGTCTAAACAAGGATTGACATGCTAATGAGGAGCTTAAGCAGCCGGGATACAGAAAACCGAAAATTAACCTGAAATGACATGTACATTTTCCCAGTAAAGACAGAGCCAGCAGTGAGTTTACTGTGCCAGTGCATGGATCTGTGCTTTGCTTCAAAAAGCCAGTGTCGGAGCACTCATGGGTCTTGTGCAGCATACTGTATTACTGAAATTCAAAAAGAAAGAACTGCCTGAGCCACGGTGCCATCAACTGCTCTCTGCTGCACCCACCTGAGGCACCTTGGGTTTGTATATCACATGTATCAAATATTTTTGAGTTTGTATATCACATATATCAAATATTTTTGGCTTTTGATATCACAGAGTTCTCATAAGGGGATTTAGAAACAATAATGATATCTTCTGGTTTTCCAGTTCCAAGTGGAAAAGGAGAAAAGTAATATTAACAATAGCCTCAAAACCGTAGTATGAAGGATAACACTTGACAGTTACTTGAAGTTTTATCTTGAAAATTAGGATTTCAGCTCACTAACTGATCTATTTTTTCTGCCTCCAAATCAAAAGAGTGAGGAGTGCCAGCCAGAGGAAAGCTAATGTCATGGGTACAACTTGACCAAGGTGAGTGGCTTAGCATGAAAGATCATGAGGATTTATTTACGTCTGAAAGCCATATGTTTGAAATGACCCCTCTAAATCTGGAACTGGTCTGCTCACTTGCAGCTTTGATGGGAAAAGTTCTGGAAATGGCTGCCTGGAAGCAGTTTTCAGTTCAAACATTGTATGTCATAAACAGATTATTTGTTATCTAATCTATTATTCTAATTTCATGTTGCTTTCAAGAACTGGTAAAAAAGTTAATGTTAGGTAACATTATTTTATGTTAATGTTAGTGTCTGTTATTTGAGACATATTTGTCACTGAATTCCTGTTCTCTGTATTCCAGCAGCAGTATTTTTTGCCTAGGCAGTAGCTAACAAACTCTTCTCTGCTGTTTATTTTCTCGCTGAAAGTTTTTAATTCCATTAAAAGCTCTGGGGAACTTAATAGTTCTCTATCATTTGCTGAGAACCATTAATCAGGACTGTGCTGAGCTATGGTTCATAAAGGTAAATTAGAAGAGAACATGATACCAAGGCCAAATAAAAATGTCTTTAGTTAACAGGGATAAGTTTACAGCCTCACATTCCCCTGGGAAAATAACCTCGTGGTCTCCACTGCACCACTTACTAAAGCCACATTCAAACTATGTTGCAGAAATGGAGGGTCTGTCGGAAAATCTTTCACCTCACAGACTTGAGCACCACTTCCTACATTTGAGCAACTAAAAAAAAAATCCCAATTTAAGAGCAGTCTATAAATCTGCCCCACCCTGTTTCCTGTAGTCAGTTCCTTTTGCAAAGAGGTTTTAGATACCAGGACTGTATTAGAGAATTTCAAGTTTTTCTTCTGCCATCTGCAAAGAGATGTTCAGAAAGACTATACTGGGAAATACATGGAGAACTGTTTTTTTTTTTCCCCCATAACTACTGGTTTCACACACATTTCAACTCCTAATCTATAGTCAGTGCCTGATGTGTATTTCCTCACTTTTCCTCTTACTTCCTACTAAAGGAATTAATAGCCATCTGGATGTTTTGGGAGAAAGGGGAGTAAGAGTTGTCCCAACTGTATCAGGGCATTTTCCAAAGAAGGCAAGTGCAGAAAATCTCCATTATGGTGAGCAGAAAGAATAAGAATATCAATATATAAAGTCATGTGACTCTATTGCTATAATGATGGCCCAAAATTCCTCCCTATGGATGGAGAACAGAAAGTTAAAGGTCCAGTCATAAATCATAGAATCACAGAGTGGTTTAGGTTGGAAGGGACCTTAAAGATCATTCCATGATCAGCAGAACACAGTCAGTTGCACACAATATAAGCAAAACTCAAAGAGAAGAATTTGAGATCTAGTCACATTATTAGCTGTTCCAAGGCACCTCCCAAATACATCCCTGCACAGATAAAGCTGAAGGAAGTGAGAACCTGTAAACTCTCTGTGAAGACCACTGTGGAAGCAGAAGGAAAGGCCTATGAAACTCATAATACAAAAATCAAGCACAGCAATGGAAACTGCCTGGTTTTGCTCTTGGGAGAAGCCAAATGAGAAATTTTCTAGTACATCTCTGAATGTGAGACAACTTTAGACTCCTAGATATTTATAATCTCCTGGAATGCCCCCATGCTTATAAACAAAGAAAGCCAAAAGCCCTGGGGCTTGCATGGATTTATTCAGGAAAGACAGAATGTGTATTTTCAGACAAAAGTTTTCAAGTGTTAGAGGTCTTGAGACCCATCTCAAACAGCGTAACCAGACTCCCACTGGATAGAACAACCCAAATTTATGAACTAAATTTTGCTAATTCTCTCGTTTGTAATGGGAACCTCACAAAGCCAGGAGAGAGCTTTGAATCACTGACTCTCATGCAAACAACTCACCCATCCAAGCTGCTTGGATCACTGGGAGAGCAGATGAGCAGTAGTGCAGGTGTTTACTCCGTGACCTTTTACAGCTGCCATAAAATGGTTCATGCCCCTCCCTTACGCTAGTGCAGACATTTGCTTTGGCTAGTGAAGCTGGCAGGCTGCTCACGGGAAGCTCTGCAATGCTTTGGGAATGGAATTTGGCTTTATTCATCCTTTGGGTGTGGCAGCAGTCTGCCACAAGAGGAGAAAGAAGAGGGGGTAGAAAACACCACCCCTGTGTCTACAGAGACCAGTTCTGTGCAGTCATATGGGAGAGATGCTCTTGTATGAGCCCAGCAGAGGCACAGTGGCCCTGCTGTGCTGGTAAAGATGAGCAAGGGCCACGAAGTGAAGAGGGGCTAAGCCATGCTGACCAAAAAGAACAGACCTAAAATAGACAGCAGTGGGTCAGCATCTTCATCCTGTACCAGTCCTGCCCACAGCAGAGACAAACAGTGCCTTTCCAAGGGCTTGCTAAGGAACTTGAAACTTTCCTGTGCTAGGAGAGGCACTGGAGAGGCTCTCAGCCTCAGGAACATCTCTGGTGTATCAATTATAGAAGATACTTTTGTTATATGAATAAAGATAACTTTGCTTCCAAAGACTTTTCTTTGTTTTCAAAAGGAACACCCATGGTAATGGTTCACAAAGCATCTACACCAGGACATGGATATTAGGTAAAAGTTGAATGTGCAACACACATTCGTCTTGATTTGATGTAAATTAGGATAAATCATGCAGAAAGATATTTCCCTGCACATGCTAATCCTTAATGCTAATCCTAATCCTAACTGCTAAGGATCATTGTCATCACCAGACAATGGGAGAATCAGAGCAAGTCTCTATATCAGTTTGTCCCCAAAACAGCAACACCTCTCCATTAAACAGGTGAGTAGAGGGTTCTGTAGGGCCCTCACCTGCCCTGCTGTGAGGTTTTGCAATTTTTAAAGCTGACTGTAACACGTAACAAAGAGAAAAACCAAACCAAAGCCTGAGCAGAAACAGCTTACAAGTTACAGGCTGCTGTTAGATAATCTTTATTCAAAGGGTGCAGCACCAATGAGCAAAACAAATCAACAACTGAATGTGAAAGCATTTTCAAGTTTGCAGACTCTCAAAACCTTCAGATTAAGATTTCTTCTTCTTCCCTCACTCAGGAGAAAGTCCAAGAATAACTTTTTCAAAACTCAGAGAAGTTTTGTGTTTGAGTGTTCACAGTCGCATGCACTCGACAAAGTTTTAATACAATTTAGTTGTTTTTTTTTTTTTTTTTTCCCAGAGAAATATCTCTGGGTTTCAGACTGATTGTGTCACCTTAAGTGACTGTAAAGTCACTTTAAACTGTCACTTTAAATTTATCACTGGGACAAAGCCAACGTTACAGCAACCTTTATCTCCCTGAATGGCTCTCAATCATGAGATCCATGCCATCTCATCAGGATCCATGCCAATGTTGTCTACTTGATATTTTTGACCAAAAAGATGTTTTAAAATGTCCTGTCAGCTCTCGAGATAAATTGCTATAGCCTTAAAAACGCCATGCATGGAGAATAGTAAAGCTACATGGAACAATGCCTGTGGAATAACAAGAGCAAGTCACTCACACTGGAGTGAGGAGACTAAGGTCAGAGATTTCTGTACAGCCAAGACTGTATTATCTATCTACAAACTCATAGATATTTCTGCATGAGGTCAACTGAACCAGAGAAGTTTCTGAGCAATGTGACATTAACATTGTCAGGCATACGAAGAACCAGAGAGATGGACTTAGCTGAATGATCTTGTGATTCAGCTCACAAAGCTACTTAAATAAATGGTCTGTAAGGTGAACCAAAAATCAGCATTTGTGAGAACAGCATCTTACCCTTCTGCAGTTCTTTCCAGGTAGAATACTTGCCCAGACTCAAAAGTATTAAAAAGAGAGGCTACATCAGGGAGCCATAGTAACCAACATCTCGAAGTGGACAACAAAGAGCACTGAAGCTGTCCCAAATGCTGGTTTCTGCATTTAAAGGATGGCTCCTTTCCTCATTGCCTGCAACTTCATATATCCAAGGTTGTCTAAACAATGCAAGTAACTTGGCTTTCTCCCACATAATGTAACTTACTTTGCTTCCATGGAGCCTTCACTTTTGGACTGAAGATTTCCCAGTTCAGCCTCAGTAAAGGTGACCTTTAAACTGAGTAGAGACTCTCCAGAAGAGACCCATGGAGGAGGAGTTACTGTAAACTTTATGGACTCAGGTCTGGTTTGTAAATGTTAGTGATCTTTGTCAGGAAAGCAAGTTTAGCAAAACAACATCTTCAGAAAGCATTCTCTGAAAAGGGCTTAAAAGTAATTGTAAGTAAATAAGGGAAGAAAAAGACCTGAATGCATAGTGGCTGCAAAGACATTTGTATAAAAACATTTATATTATTTCTGTATATCCTAATGAAAAGATTACTTCTAAATTGTACCCAAATCTCACATCCAGCATTTTTACACTGTTAAAAATTTGGAGAGAGACAGAGTTCAAAGTGGTAACAATGTATCTAAATTGGCAATTCCCCACCACAGGATGCAAAGAGAGTAACACACTGGGAGAACATCTGCTATCCCAACTGCAGCCTGGAAAGGAATGTGAGTGAGAGTACTTGGGTTAAACATAAGAAAAATGCCAAATGTCTGCTATATACTTCAAGGGACTAACAAAGCCATGTGCCATCCATTTGTGCTGCGTTGTTCATTCTGTTTTCTCTGGAAAGCCAGGTGTTGGTAAACTGGGACCTGGCCAGGTGACTTCCAGTGAGGGAATGGTTGTTGTTGCCTCTTGTCCTGAGAAATTGAATTTCTTAAAACTGGGGTTACCTGTACTTGTCCACAGGTGAGCTGGAGATGAGGTAAAAATGGGTAAAAGCTTTCCAGCATGAGTTTTACAGGTTAACAAACCAGCAAAGTCTCCTGCTGCTTAACTCCCTTGGTACTTGTAGCCTTACATCCAGGAAGAGCAAAGAATAACTGGAACACATAAACACAAGGTGGGAAAAAAACCACAAACAAACAACCACCACCCAAAAACCCAAACAAACAAACAAACAAAAACTTTAAATATTTTAATAGAATCATAGAATCCCAGAATGGTTTGGGTTGGAAAGGCCCTTAAAGCTAATCCTTTTTTACCCCCTGCCATGGGCAGGGACACCTTCTAGTAGACCAGGTTGCTCCAAGCCCAACCAGCCTGGCCTTGGATACTTCCTAAATTTAGATGAACTGAAAAGAACTCTTGGTGATTACCTGGACACTTATGATGCTTTTAAGTACTGTGTGGGGCACTACATTTATATTTGTGTAAATTAATTGGAAGGGAGCAACCCTGAGGGTGGTGCTGGCAAAACTCATTAAATCAAATTTATCTGTTGTGGGATCAACTTCATTGTAAGAAGAAATACGGGTAGTTCAGCAAAATGAGGGAGAAGCTGAATATTTCTGTGGATTTGTAAAGCCCTCAAACAAGGGTATAAAATTAATACAATTGTTATGTGGTGGTGTCAGCTAAATCAGTAACATTCAATATGGCAGCCTTCCCTGCTCATGGGCACACCTGGGGAAATGTCTTAATTTTAACTATAGGAAAATGCAGGACAAACACATATAAAGTTTCCAGTATGATTTTGGAGCTTTGGGAGATGCACCAAAGCATTGATGGCAATGGTATGGTATCTATTACATAAAGATATTTATGTTCTGGAGCCTTTTTGTTTTCTTAACCTTTGAAGTCAAACAGTTCAGGTGGCAAAAATTTAGTTGCCACAAACCAGTGGCTGATGGGGAGGTGTGAAATGTGTTTTGAGAATGACTCAAGTCAAAAAGTAGTCCAACAAAAACTACATTCTAGGTTAAAAAAACACTGGGCAATCAGAGTGAGAAGCTATTTTAAAGAGCATTCTGTGATTTAAAATAGTATCTAAATCTCCCATGAGATTCAATGCTACTTAAAATACCTTTCACTGACAGGAATCTGAATCTTTGTGAGAAAACAGGAGCAGAAGAGATGGACAGCATCATTCTAGAAAGAGATAGGTTCTCTGCATCTTTCCCTGGTGTTTATTGTAAGTTAACTCTATCACAAACAACTACAATTCATTGTTTAATAAGTCAACATGCTAAATCTTGATTTTGCTTCTTCATGTGATTTTAAAATAACGGACTTATAGCTGGAGGTAATTTACTGTATCAAAGATGAATGTTGCAGTTGATCTACTCAGATAAATGCTTTTAATACAATAAATATACTGCTTTTAATATAATTAAACACATGATATAAAAGTTTTCCAGAGCTCCAAAATGGAAGAAATTAATAACAGTTGCAGAAGCTACAGATTTCTTATTCTTTAAAGATCTGACAAGTGAAGAACAGGATACAGGGTATAGAATTTCCCATCCCTTTAAAACCACTCCATTTTGCAGAACACTTGACTTTGTTCCTCTGATATTTCCATGAACTGAGTGTCAGGGATGAAAATGTGGGTAGTATGCTGAGGTTCCCAGAAAGCAAAATGCAGCCTACAGCTATAAAACCTGGGTTATTTTTCTTGCCTACTGAGTTCTTATTTTAATAAGAATAATAATTTTTAAATCTCCTCCTTAGGTAATTTGCTAGTGGAACTTCAAAAAGAAAAAAATGAGACTTTAGCAGGAAACAGTCTATTTATAAAGTATTTTATACATTTTCCCATTGTTTATGGTATACAGTGATGAGTTTAAAAATATAATTTCCTTTCCAACAATCTTGATTTTCCTCTTTGCTTTGATGATCTGTAAGTAGCTGTGTGATTGTTTACACAGCATTTTGCATGCCTCAAACTAGCAGGAAAAATCCTCCTATTATTAAAAAAAAATATGGGTACAGAAGGAAAACAGGAATTCAGTTCCTCCCAATGAATGGGGTTCCAACACTCTGCCTTATGGATCAGGATTAATTGTAAATTAAATACTTTCTATTTTGCTCATGCAATTTATAACAAAGCCACTGTACGTATTTCACAGTAACTCTGTTTGATCTGAATGGCAGTTTGACATGGGATGGTATTGATGTTAAGAATAAGCTTTCAGTGTTCTTGCAAGCATCTGCCTAAAGATGGCTGGGTTAGAAACCTCTAAAAATTGCAGTTCATTAATGTTCTGTAGCTTTGCAGAGACTCTGTAGAGCTAATAGCTATATTTTCAGAAGATTCTGTTCATTCCAAGTAATTTTTTTTTTTTTTCATTTTGGTTCTTGGCTACAGAGACCAGACAGATTTTCCCTCAATGGCTTCTTTTGTCTATTTAGTCTTTGGTGGCAGGGGGGCTCTGAGTTCAGAGAATGTCTCTGCTGTCTTCTCAAGTGGTATTTGTCTGACCATCAACAGAGCAATGCAGGGGAGGATGTACTGAGCTGGGGGTACCAAGACTAGAACTGGGACATGCTGACAGACAGCCCAGGACATGGGTGTGTGTCCCAAAAGCAGCCCTGTAGGTCAGATTCCTTGAAGCTGCTCACCCTTCACTGCATTCTTCCTGTCATATGTCAGGGAAGCAGCTCTGCTTTAAGTCCATGTGAGAGCAGAGACAAATTGTTGAGATATGTAGGGAGGGACAAGCAGCTGGCACAGATTAATGATCTCCAGATCCCAAAATTACATCTAGTCTTCCCAGCCTCCAGGTGGCCATCCAGCTTTAACTCTTCTAGCAGAACAGCAAACCAAACTGCAGCCTGCTTGTCAAAACAAATTATTTATTTAGCAGGAGAAACAGGAGCTCTGCTCATTCAAAGTCCGGTATAGAAAAGATTGGCTTTCTCAATCGACTCAGAGAAGCACAGGGTGGTTTCAGTTGAAAAGAACTTTAAGGTCATCTACTCCAACCCCCCTGCAGTGAGCAGGGACACTGTCCACTAGATCAAGTGGTTCAGAGCCCTGTCCAGACTGACCTTGAATGTCTCCTTGAATGGCTCCTCTATGAGATGGTTGAGCTGACCTTGGATGAGTCCAAAGGCCAAGAGAGACCTTAGGCTAAGAGCATGAAGTATACAAGGCATTACCGGTTTTTTACAGGAAGAAGAAAGATCTAAAAGAAGATGGAGTTTTTCAGAGACTGTTTTTTTATTTTGTTTTTGAAAAGCAAAGGAAAGTTCATGAAAACTAGGCTTAAAGAACATCAGACTGCAAAGGTGAGCTCTTATAATAAGGGAAACAATTGAACCAAGGTTGCTCTCAAGAGCCATCATATATGAAAAAACAAAGGGTTTTACAAATGATAGAACATCACAATTCACTGGTAATGAAATTATGGTCATGGCAAGACTGATTGGCAGACGATGCCATGAAAAGACAGGCTGTGACCATAAATGATAAAGAACTGACTGGGACGAAAATTTCATCCCTGTTGTTACTCAGCAAAAGAAGTTAGCCAGCCTTCTGTTGAAACAATCCTGGGAATTCTGCTGGAAAGCCAGGGAGTTGTTAAACAACTTCATTGTGGTCATGCACCCTACATGGTGAGATTCCCATGACCACCTCCAATACACATGCTACTTTCTGGGATGCATTTTATCAGGCTTGGAAGATAGCTTCACTGAGAATGTTTTGGTGTAGTGTAAACAGGCCCAGCTCATGCATTCAAAGGATTTGTGTAGCCAAGCAAGTTGGTGAAGAACAGGATTGAGGCATTATCCAAATGGATTAGGGTAAATGAGTCCTGCTCTTTACAAAGCAAACTTCATTAGCATGTTGGAAACATAAATATTGCTGGAATTTTTGGGTGGCAGAGAATCCATCAGCAGACCCTGTAGTGCAAAGATGATAGTGGCTAAATTCTCAGAGAATTCAGTGTATCTATACTGTAAATTTAATACCATACAGAAATAAATCTAATCAATTCCCCTAGTGCATTTTCATCCATGCAATGCTGGTGTACTGTCCAAGAATGGAGTGGAAAGGGAAGGGAAGGGAAGGGAAGGGAAGGGAAGGGAAGGGAAGGGAAGGGAAGGGAAGGGAAGGGAAGGGAAGGGAAGGGAAGGGAAGGGAAGGGAAGGGAAGGGAAGGGAAGGGAAGGGAAGGGAAGGAAGGGAAGGGAAGGGAAGGGAAGGGAAGGGAAGGGAAGGGAAGGGAAGGGAAGGGAAATGCTGAGGAACAGCTCTTCTCCAAGAGATCCATTGGCTGTTTCAAGGCTGAACACACCTATCCAAGCATGTCTCTTTCTCCATGAGAAAGGTATGGGACAGGCAAGGGGAGAGCTCGGCCAGGCGATGGGAGAATAGTTTGGGTTGGCTCCTGATGTTACTGCCACGGTCTAACGTAGATTGCAAGATGTGTTTGATTAAATTCCACACAGGGGTACACGGCAGAATAAAAGCAGGGAGTAAAGATAAGATATACAACTCGTATCTGCTAGGAATAAAAGATTACAAATTCAATTTATAAACATGAAAATAGTTGAAAGGATGGGCTGTGTTTGAATCCACAATAGGAAGATGGAAAGCTGCACAGGCCTTTCATGTTTTATTTTTGTTTTAGCACATTTTTTCCCAACATTACTAGTATTAAGAAGAGAAAATGAGGCTACATCCCAGACCCATTTGATAAAATAGATAAAATTATCCACTTATATCTCCAGGGTTTGCAGAAACTTGTAAAGAAGCAGCTTACCTCAGACAAACAGATTCAGAGATATATTTTTATTCACCTTTACAGCAATTACCCACAGTTGCTGTACAAGATTATTTAGGACATTCTGCAAAAAGTGATTAAGAAAGTCAAATCTAAATAAACAAACCATTTCATAAAACACCTTCTGCTTTCATGGATAATAGCTCTGTTTTTCAGTTCTATTAATAAGTTTAGAGTAACTTTCTGCTTCCATAAAATCATGATGAGATATGAATATTTAGTAACTAGAATGGTTGTCTGACTTATTCTGTATTTGTACTGATTGTGAATACCTCGGGCCATTTACGAAAAAATTCACATTCCTTTCACACCAGTCCTTGATTGTGGAAGAATTTCTCTAAGCAGGATGATTAGGCTTTAAGCCCCATTTTAATACAAAATTGTGTATCTCATATATTGCGATATCAATCCTGTGCTGTGTTAATCCCCAGGGCACTACTAGAGACTGCAGAGGGGTTTCTTTTTGCATCTACCTGTGAAAGCAACTGAATTTTATCACCCAGCCTTTCTGAATTTTGACTCATCCTCACCAACTCTTTGTTGGATCTGCTGACTCACTTTGCTTTCTTTTAAGTCTTTTTGGCTGTTTGGTGGCCAGAGGGTGGATGTCTGTTGTGATTACTGTTGTTTTCATTGGGTCTGCCAAGCAAAGTGCTGGGGCCAGCAGGAAGCCCCCTGCATGACAGAGAGCAAAGCAGGAAGCTGCTGGAAACTCCTTCTATTGCCCAAACCAGCCAGATTATGACAAGTGACATTTCCTAAACTTGCTTGGGTGTCTCCTCCACTGGCTGATGACTCTGTGAGGCTGATGGTGAGCATGGGGCTTTTCTGTCCTTCAGTTTTTAGTGTAAACTGACATCTACTGGTAATGAAATGTTGGGGTGTACAACAATTTTAATTTGGGGATCCTAAAACTATCTATTTACTTTTATTACCAAAAACAGGTTTGTTTGTTTTTTTTTCTCTGTGGGCATTATTTTTACCTGTTTAAATAATTAACAGACACGGAGCAACCAAGGTCTGCTATCACAGTCTGAAATTTCTGAGTTTTTCCTTAGCCTTTTCCTTTCCTATATGCATGCATGTTGTCCTTGAACAAATGCTGATGCTAAATCAGTATGGGAAGACTGAAAATTAAAATGAGTGCTGTACGGTAACTCTTGTGGAAAACATTTTGAACCTCCTAAGCCCCAAATGGGTCAAATATCTTGGTGCATAGGTGTGCTACTGCTTGTTTTGAGCTCCTGTAGAAGGACAGAAGCCAACAGTGCTCCTAATTAATTATTTCAAATTGCTTGTGGGCACACATAATATTGTTCCTTTTTTTTTTTTTTTTTTTTAATCAAAAGGAAAGAAAGCACTGATTTTTTTTTTAATTTTTTTTTTTTTTTCCTAAAAGGGGTCTATTCTAAGAGGGAGACCGCCAGCCTTGAAAGTTCTGGCCTTTTGAGAGCTGACACAATTTCCTGTAGGAGTTGCCTTTATAAAAGCTGTTTCCTATCAGCTTTTTATGTTGCTTTTCCTTTTTTGTAATTCTTCTCTTTGTTCTTAGTCTCTTCCCACTTTTCTCAATCATTTAACCCAATCTGTATGTCAAAAAAGAACTGAAGTCAGAACATACCCATTTCAACAGCTAACTTACACTAATAATTAACTTACAGTCAATACGTGTGTCAGAGCCCAGCACAGTCATGAACCTTATCCACAAATACTTTTATTTTACAGCTGGTTAACTTCTGCCACACAGGATAACTCACTCTGCATCAGGCGTGTTGCCAGCTGTAACAATTTATTTACCAATGTATTTTTATTATTATTCACCCTGTAAGCATTGCAAAGTCACAGAAGTTCTCTAGGTCCTGTGCTTTTAAGGTGCAATTATTTTGCACGAGGATGCTTTTTTTCTGTGTTGGGAAGAAAATGGGTTTAAGGGGAATATGTTGCAATGCTTTGATGGATTATTTCAGTAGGTCAAAAAGGAAAAGGAAAGCACAAATCATGTCTTCGCAGGGATATGAGATTTAATTCTGGTTTCAGTTAAATGAGTGTAGATTTACTGAATGATATATAACTGCATCACTTGATCTGTCAGAGTGTTTTAAGGTGAAATTGCATTAAAAGCATGAACTGGATTTTGATGTCAAATAGTAAATATCAGCAAATATCTCTGTGAAGATTTATTACAATCAGTACCATTAAAATGTCAGGGAGGACTTCAAATAAACTGTGGAGCATGGTCCTATATAGGTACTTTAAAATGTTGGAAACCGAATAGTTAAAAAACTCAAGTTATTTGGTTTAGGTACTAAGACTGACTATCTTTAAACCCAAGAATGTTGTGTGATGCTGAATTTTTTCCTTTATCTATGGGAACCTTCCGCATATGGACAGATCATTGCATCACTGATAGGGATTTGTGGCAACACCCTTTGATCCTGCTTGGAGTCCCTGCCCCCTTCTCACTTCTATCCTAATCCTTCCCTTCTTCACATCTGCTGTTCCATGTGCCTTCCTTGTTGCCTGTCCTCTGTGTCCACCCTCAGCTGCAGGCACCAGCCAGGCTGTTGCTGAACCTGAGGAGCTCCATCAGCACGTTGTTTTCAGAGCTTCTGCCCTGATGGCATCAGCTCAGCACTGCTTTCACAACAGACGGCTTGTTTTCAGAAAAGGAGGAAAAGTGGGGGAAGCAGCGGAAATCCAACTTTCCACTGGAGATGTGTCATCCCAGCGTGAACAATAGCGAGGCAGCGGCGACTCTGTGCTGCCCTGCGTCCCTTCTGCGGGTGCTGGAGTGCCAGGGGAGCCCTCAGTGCAGACATTCTCACCACGGCTCTGTGGGGAGGCAGAAAGAGGAGTCACCACACTGATGTGTAAGAACAGCCACACATGTGAAAGCAGTATCTCCCAGCAGCAGGATGATTTCCAGGCGTGCTGACCACTATGTGCTGTGCAGACCTTGTGAACAGTCCGGCTCAGGCTCTTAATGCAAGGACTTCTGTAGGATACATGTGTTTACTTTAAAACAACAATGTGCATTTTTTCCCAGAACAGACTGTATTTTTTTCAGTTCTTTCAGCCATGGGCTGCATTCAGGCTTTCTTGGGATATAACCAAGTTTACAAGGCCTTTCCTTGACTCCCCTATCAATTTTTTCTCAAGGAGTAGTTTCCTGTTTACTGAGAAGGCTTCTGGAGGGACTTTCTCCTGTAAAAGCAGTTTTATAGATTCACAGAATGGCTTGGGTTGGAAGAGGCCTTTTAAGGGTCATCAAGTCTAACTTCCTGCCATGGGCAGAGACATTTTGGCTTTACGTGATTTCTGGATTTTACACAATCTTTACACAGTTCCTCAACCTGAAAAGTTGCGGTGAGATCTTAGGATAGCTAAAAACAGTAATGCAGTCTATGGCCAAATCTGACAGAGCTGATGCCTCTAAGCAACAGAGAGATCTGGGTTATGGTAGGGAAATAACCAAAAGTTCATTAAAAATTACAGTAGGTGAGGTGGGTCCCCTCAGATCCGCTTAGGATCATGTCCTTGGATGGCACAAACCATCCAGGTTTGGCATAGCTTAGCTGGGAACCCACAACCGTTTTTCTTGCATTTCTCAAGAAACTCTTTTTTTTCCCTATGAGAAGCATTTAAATGAAAAAAGGACCTGGTGGTGGTGGTCGACAGCTGCTGAACATGAGACAGTGTGTTCCTAGGTGGGCAAGGTGGGCAGTGGCACCTGGAATGAGAACCAGTGTGACCAGCAGAACCAGGGAAGTGATTCCTCCCCTACACCCGGCACTGCTGAGGTACCTTGAGAGCTGTGTCCACTCTTGGGCCCCTCAGTTCAGGAAGGACACTGAGGGGCTGGAGTGAGTCCAAAGAAGGGAGCAGAGCTGGGGAAGGGTCTGGGGCACCAGGAGCAGTTCGGGGAGGTGGTGGGGCTCAGCCTGGAGAAAAGGAGGCTCGGGGGGACCTTGTGGCTCCGCACAACTCCTGACAGGAGGGGACGGCCGGGTGAGGGTCGGCATCTTATCCCAGTACACAAGTGACAGGACAAGAGGACATAGTCCTAAGCTGAGCAGGGGAGGTTCAGGTTGAACATTAGGGAGAATTTCTTCATAGAAAGGGTGATTAGACAGTGGAAGAGGCTGCCTAGGGAGGTGTTGGAGTTCCCGTCTCTGGAGGTGTCCAAGTAGCATGGATGTGGCATTCACGGCTGTGGTCTGGTTGACAAGGCAGGGATCGGTGAAAGGTTGCACTCGATGATCCTGGAGGTGTTTTCCAACCTGAGCGATTCTGTGATTGTGTAAAAGGCGCAGCCCGGCGCTCTGCCGTGGTCACTCATTCCGCGCTGCGGTGAGGGCGAGGGCGAGGGCAAGAACCCTCCCGCTGCTGTCGGAGCGGGCCCACAGCCGCCATCGCCGCTTTAAGCCGGCACATTCCGCGAGGCGGGTGCAGCTCCGGCCCTGCTGCGCTGCGGGACTCCGCTCCCGGCCTGCTCCGCGCCCGCCCCGCCCCGCCTCGCCTCGCCCCGCCGGGCCTCGCCCGTCTCAGCCCGCGGCCGGCGCGGAGCGGTGGCCCCCGGCGAGCGAGCGAGCGACCCCCGTCCGTGCCCCCGCTGGCTCCCGCAGCCCCGCCATGGGGGGCGGTGGCGGCGAGCGCTGGGCGCTGTGGCTGTGGGTGCTGTGGCTGTGGGTGCCCGCGCGGTGCGGCGGTGCCATGGACGAGTGCGCCGAGGAGCGGAGCGGGCGGGCGCAGCGCTGCATGCCCGAGTTCGTGAACGCGGCGTTCAACGCTACGGTGCTGGCCACGCACACGTGCGGGACGCCGGCGGAGGAGTACTGCGTGCAGACCGGGGTCACCGGCGTCACCCAGTCCTGCCACCTCTGCGACGCCGCCCAGCCGCACCTGAGCCATGGCGCCGCCTTCCTCACCGACTACAACAGTCCGGCCGACGCGACCTGGTGGCAGAGCCGCACCATGCTGGCCGGCGTGCAGCACCCCACCGCCGTCAACCTCACCCTGCACCTGGGTAAGGACGGGGAGCGGGGAGGGGGCGAGGGCACCGGGGGAAGAGTTAGCCTGGGCACCAGCGCAGGCTGCGGGTGACCTGCTGGAGAGCAGCTCTGCGAAGAAGAGCTGGGAGTCCTGGTGGACAGCGAGCTGTCCACGAGCGTGCCCTGTGCGCGGTGGTGTCCCCGGGTGCGTTAGGACCAACACAGTCGGCTCTTCCAGGGCGGATCCCGCCTCTGTCTCCTCAGACCTAGTGAGGCACATCTGGAATGCACATCCAGGTCTGGGCTCCTTAGGACCTGGAGCAGGTCTAGCAGAGGCTGTGGAGATGATGGAGGGACTCGAGCATCTCTCTCACGAGGTGGGAGTGTTCAGCTTAGAGAGGAGATGGCTGAGAGGAGTCTATCCCTGTCTGCAGGGAGGGCTCAGAGGCGGGACACAGCATACTGCTCCCTGGGACCCAGCAATGGGACACGAGACCATGGGCAGAAATGGATGCCCAAGAAGTTCCACCTGAACATGACGAAGAACTTCTTTCCTGTGCAGTGACCAAGCACTGGAACAGAGACCAGAGAGGCTGTGCAGTCTCTTACTTGGAGGTATTCCAGACCTGTCGGGACACAATCCTGTGCCATGTGCTCTGGGATTGGCCCTGCTTGAGCAGAGAGGTGGGACCCGGTGACCCGCTGTGGTCACTTCCAACCTGCCCCATTCTGTGGTTCAGTGCTGAAAGGCCGCCTGCACACCGGGCACTGCCGGGGCCCTGCCTGGGTGAGTGCCAATAACAGGCCCTGGGTGGTCCGGTGTTCAGCGTGTGTCATCGAATCCCTGCTCTGCAGGTCCTCAGCCATGTTCACCAGGTCTAAGAGTGCTGGCTGCACCCCATGGTTGTGTTGGGATGTCCTCAGCCAGGGGTCTGGCCCTGCGCTGGTTCTTCACCCCTCAGCTGATAGCTTACTCTCATCTGCTCAACAGTGCTTGGTAAACTTGATTTTCAGCATTTTCCAGTGAATATTGCACGGGTTGCTCCACTGCAGTCTGCATTGGAGGTGCTGTTGGTTTGTGAGAGGAGAGGCCATGCTGCCACAGGCAACTGGATGTGGAGCAGGTTGGAGTGATCATGTCCCACCCCTTGCACCAGGGATCATAGAGCCATTTTTAGGTTGGAAAAATAGTAGAAAGAAATTGTTCCCTGTGAGGGTGGTGAGGTACTGGCACAGAGAAGCTGTGGATGCCCCATCCCTGGAAGTGTCCAAGGCCAAGCTGGATGGGTCTTGGAGCGACCCGGTCTAGTGCAGGGTGTCGCTGCCCATGGCAGGGAGTGGAATGAGATGAGCCTAAAGCCCCTTTCAACTCAAGCCATTGTATGATTCTGTGAAAAGACCTTTAAGATCAAGTCCAACTGGTAACCCAATGCAGCCGAGCTCAGGATGCAGGTGGGAGATGTTGGTTTGAAAAGTGGCGGGCACTGTGGGAAATCACATGCAAGGGCACATCTGCTGTGTATCCTCTTACCCCCGGGGCAGCATTGTCCTTTAATTGCTGGGTGCTTAGGCGTGTCAACAGCTGCTGAACTCTAACAGCCAGTCAGAAAAAGAAGGTGAATTTTCTGATTGGTTGTCAGTTCCAGAGGTTTCTTTGGGATAAAGTATTTTAGCTTTCACTTTGGTTTGTGGACAAGCTTTTCTTTTCTGTTCATTCAGTTATTCAAGCTATCATGACATGGAGGAAGGGTAATAATTTAAGAACTGGAAGACAAACCAGCCGAGAGAAAGTTGAAACCACAACTTATTATCCTCATGTCATTAAATCAAGTAAATATTAAAGAAAGCCCCACTGCAGCCATTCACAGCTTCTAATCAAGAGCAGCTGTTGAGCGTTTAGTATCAATAACAGTATAATTCAGGGGAAAAATGGTGTTAGGGCTTGTAGAGCTGGATCTTGTGAGAGCTTGCACCTGCATTGGTGAGATGTAGTTGATGGCACTGAGTCCTGTACCAGGGGTCACCTGATGAGCACATCCATGTGCCCCAGAAGTCTCTCTGCCCTAAAGTGTTTCCTTGTATTTGGAGCTTCAACATAAATATACTACATAAGCTTATCTAATAGTCCCTCTTTATTTTCTTTTCTTTGTACATTAGGAACCTTTTTTTCCAAAACTCCTGGAAAGCAAAGATTTGATCTCAACTTCTTTTTTAATAACAGTCATTGTAATTCTCATTATCAAGGCACGACTTACAGACCCATCTGTAATCCTGCTGTCCTTGGTTTTGTGTAACCATATATATATGGGTGTTCTTTGAAAAACAGTACTGGGAGCAGTGTTCTGTGTCCTGGGCTTTGAAGAAATGCACGCATTTTTCTGAAAACATCTGCATCTTCAAAATACTGTAGCACTGCAGCGCTTTCACTTGTGTTCCAGGCTTGTTTGCAGGCTCTTGGAGCTTTGGGAATTTGCTTTGCCATGTTTTTTGAGTAGAGTACAACTTTAAAGCACAAGCTGCCTGACCGACTTTGATAAATTTGAGGGTTTTTTTTTGGTCTGATTTTTCCTAGTTAGGTTTTTGGGTGGGGTATTTTTAGTATAAAGCCTTTTAAGAATCAGAAGCTTGTTGTGGGCATAGTGGTGGTGAAGTTGGTTTTAAGATGACAGCAGCAAAGCATTTATCTCTCTGCACACGTGCTGTGTGATTCTCTGCATTGCTGAGTTTGTGGCAGGTTGCAGAGCTGTTGAGTACTGACAGTGCCTTTTTAGCCTAAAATGCCCCAAACATCTCTGCAGCATTGCTCTTCCCTACTTTTGTGAGACCTTAAAACCATCTCTGAGTGAGCTGCTGGATGCTGCTTTTGCGTTCTATGTGCCTGCAGGCACTGCGGTCTGTGGGACACTTAATTATTGACATCACTAAGAGGCAAAGAGCTTGACAAGTATTTATGCACTCGACAGGACATAAAGGCATTCTGGGGCACAAAGCCCTTTCATGCAGTTAGTTCTGCCTGGTCTTTGAGGATTAAGCTGTGTGCTCAGACCCGTATCCTTATTTGATGCTGCAATTGCCTTAATTTCTGAAAATGTTGGTGTCCTGAATGGTTAATGCTGTTTTGCACCTGGGCAGGACCAGCTGCATTGACTCTAGGTTTAATGTACATGCTGCCCTGTGCTGAGTTTTTTGGCAGTTTGAGATGTCTTGATTAACATCCAGTGATGTTCAGTCCATGTAGAACAGCATTAACATTTCAGAGGGGCCTGCAAAAGGTCAGCAAGAACTGCAGGTCTGTTGCCAACGTGTGAATTTCTTTGAATCTCCTTACAACGTGCAGTTCAGAATAAGTTTAAAAACCTTTGATTTTGGGACTAGGTGCCAGCACAAAGCCTGATACAGAAAAATACAGCACAGATCACTACTAGTGAGTTAAAGGCTCAGATCCTGGGAGTGTTTGGAGATGACATCTGTGTCCAGAAGTTAGGGTGCTCCCTGAGGAGAGGGGAATTGGGGTAATTACCACTCCCTGCACCAGGAACATCTGGAGTTATAAAGGCTATTTCTCTTTGTATGAGAGGGTATTAAGACCCCCTAAGTAAGAGTAAGTAAGAGGCCTGGAGACATGAATTTGCAGCTGTATTTTGGGAGAAGGAGGAGCTGAACCTGTTCACAGGGTGATGTCTGGATAATTAGGTTAGTGAGTGAGAGGAGGGGAGAGCATTGCCGTGTCCTTTCTTCCACATTTCTTAAAACTATCCCTTGGCTTCCCTATTTTCCATTTCCTCAGAATTTATTACTTATTTAGACTTGACCCAGCCAGTCTTTTTTTTTTTTTTTTCCTTACTGCTCTCCCACTCTGTTCCCATATATTCCCAAAAAAAGGAACTTTGAGGCAGCGGTGCCAGCTTTCAAATAGAAGATGGAAGCCAAGGCCTTACAGTGCGTTGTCTGCTCTGTTTTTGAAGCCAGGGTGTCACGTTATTTTTACTGTCAGTGCTGTTTGCTTGTCCTGGGAGCACTGGGGTAGTTCTGGCATCTCCCCAGTGCTTTGTATGCATGTGCTTGAGCACAGCATTGCTGTAGACTCCTGACACACAGAAACAACACTGTGTGTTGAAGATGCTCCCTTGAACACTGGAAGAAGGGGAAAAGAGACAACATGGAGGTACATGGAGTATTTTTGGTACTTGGTGCTCTTGTTGGGGCAAAGGTTTGTGTTTTATCAGATGTCATACCATTTTTCAGAGCAGATTCTCACTCTTTCCTTCTGCAGCTCTTATTTCTGTGTGCTTTCTGTTGTTTCTACACTGTTTTTTTTATCCACTTCTACATATACCTTTGTGTTCCCTTCCCAACCAGCTCTGCTTGAGCCACCTCTCATTTTTCCCCACCACTTTTACTTTCTGGCCAGATTTGCTTGATTTCAGCTATTGTGATTTGTGACTACCCTGGTGTTTTGTTCCTCAGACAAAGAGGAAGCCTCCTCAGCATGCTGGTGGCTGTTCCATGGTGGGGTGACTCCATCTCCAGTGAGAGCAGCCGTGCTTTTATCAGCAGCCTGTGAGCTTAGAGCAGTCCAGTTCCTGGGGCAGGTGACTGTCCACTGCATCTCAGCAGGGATGGGTCCAGATGTGCTTGATTGTTGATGCTGGTGGTCTCAGCTATGAATTCAGGACTATCTGGAAGGCAGAAAAGATCAATTCCATCCTCTTCTGTCATTGCCTCCAGAGGAGGAGATTGTTTGCTGCTGGAAGCAGCCCTCTGGTAGCCTGCCTTTCAAGAAGAAAGATGAAATTGCTGGTTGCCTTGGTTAAAAACATGTTGGCTCCTGAAATGCTTACTATAGACCAGCCTGGAAACTTATGTCACCAAGCTGAATGGTGTCTTATATATATAAAGAAAAACTTGTGAAAGCTGTTGGTTGCTAAAGAAATGAATTACTCATCTCCTTCACCTCCCCCTTTTCTACCCTTTTCTCAGTCCTTTATTTGGCTCTGAGGAGAGCGATGATGCTTGGTTATATATACTTTGCCGGCAAAGCATGGTTTGAGGCATGACTGCCATTTGAAGGCATTTACAAGGAAACCCAGGCGAGTTGCCAGTTCTTGTGCTCAGGCCTGGCCTGATTTGCCTGTTGTTTTTAGCAGACGAGGTTTTTTTGAGTACAGAAAACCAGTGGGGTTTTTTTTGCAGAAGGGAGAACTTTAAAATGTGACTTAAATCAAATAGATAGTTTATAGCACTGGGATGCAGTTGCTCTGTTTTACTCAGTGCAGTGATGCCCTCAGTTTGCCAGTTATCCCATTAAAACTTTATGAGCCTGTGGTTTGCTGCTTTCCTTAGGGAACCACCGTGGTAAAACCAAGTGCAAGCAAGCAGGGTGTATGCACGTGAAGCTTTGCTTAGTGTAGCTGCAATTTAAAAAGTGGTAATTAAGGCGTTGGGAGGGCATTTCCAGCTCCAAGGCCGGTGTTCAGGGCGTGTTGGGAGCCTGGGCTTTGCCGTGGTATTTGCGGAGCCCTCGGGGAGACACTATTTTAGTTGGTCTCGCAAAGGCTTGATTTACATTTTGCAGGTTTCAACAAGAGTACTGAAGAGATCAGGGCTTTTAGTGGCCAGTTATTCAGTGCAGTTATATAAAGGTATCACTTCCTGCATACTCTTCAAATTCCCCAAGTTTTTCTCCTGCTCTGTCTCGGGATGCTGATGCCACTGCACAATGCCTTTGGGAATACTATACAAGGCAGAGCACTTACTTTGGGGGGTGGAAAGAGCTGGAACTGTGTGGCATTTTGCTCTAAAACCAGCTGCTATTTGTGGTGCTTGTCCTGAGTTGGTAGAAGAAATAGTCGCAGGTTTTCACACACTCAGACAGTTCCTTTTGTAGGTTTAAACCTTCAAAACAGTTTGCTGCTCAGAATTGTTAGTGCTGAAAAGCTTCTGGCTTATTAGGTACCGTTTCTCTTGTAGCCTGAGGCTTTGAGAGGCTCTTGCAGCCTCTCAGAGTCTGCAAGTGAAAATCCCAGGCTGCCGCTTCCCACGGAAATGAAAAACGGGATTGCTCTGCAAACAACACTTAGAGAAAAGAATTTCCAGTGTAGATGGATGGGATGGGAAACTTGGATCTTGGGTTCACCATAAGAAGGGCTGTGAGCATTATGCTTACCATCTTTGTCTGTCTAAGACCTCCTGCTTGTGTCCTGGGGCCCTAATTCAATGCTCACTGCCACTGGTGAGGCCATGCTGAGTGATTTTTCCCTCTGGCTGCATGTTCTTCCCGTGAGTTAACTGGGATATGGGATCTAGCATGTTAAACATCACATCTTAAGTCACCATCCCTGGTCTGTAATAACCCTTGGAAACTCACCCTGGGCTGCTGCCCCCACATAAGCTCTGGCATGCCAAGAACCATTCTAGGCTGCTATTACACATCTCTTAACCATGAGATCTTGCTTATTGGTGGCTACCACGGTGTGCTTTGATCAGAAAATAACACGAGTTTCATAGTTTCATAATGAATTGCACAAATCTTGCTGGGTCTGTTGTCCCACCACATAGAAAGGAATATGTTTTCTCCCCCAGATACATCATAGCCCCGTGTGTCTCAAATAAAGCTTTACAGCCTTTAAGTCAGGGATGAATGTGGCTGCTTGTGTTGAAGACATCACTAGCTGTGTTTGAAACTCTTTGTAAAATTTGGAAATGGCTAAGAGATTATCCTAAGGGTGTGCTGGGGATTGCTCTCATTGTCCACAGCATTCCATGATTAACGTTGGATTTTTAGCAGTGTGCTGGTG
This sequence comes from Vidua chalybeata, assembly GCF_026979565.1. Lineage (NCBI taxonomy): Eukaryota > Metazoa > Chordata > Aves > Passeriformes > Viduidae > Vidua > Vidua chalybeata. The sequence continues at coordinate 28,444,570 of NC_071538.1, forward strand.
ATGTTGGTTGTCACATCAGCATTGATGAGAGTTTCACGACAGCTGCTAACAAACCAGCTGCTCCATGAGATCAGAGAGCTGCAGCTAGTAGACATGTGCAGTTGTCAAACAGGACCAGGAATGCTGAGAGGAGAAGCTGCCTTTTGTAGCTTGCCAGACCAAAGGTACAAGCTGCTGGCAGCCTTGGTGGGCTTTCAGGTACTTTTGAGGTAAAACATAATTTCTAGGAATTATTCTCATGTAGAAGCTTGGAAAATAGTGAAAACTCATCAACTGTAAGATGATCTGAAATAACAAGGTAATTTAATTCAAATTTAAAGAAAGCCTCAGTCTTTCTTTCTACCAGCCCAGCCCTATTTGAGAGATCTTTCACCAAAAAAAACCCCAAATTCCCACCAACCCCCTCATATATTATTCAGTGGTCTTCAGCATTCTATTTGAAACTGGGTGGCAAAGCACTTTTTGTTTCCATGCTTCTACTTGTTTTAGATATTCCAGTGTGATAGTCATCAAAGAGCTGTTTCCAGTGGTAATCATGCCTGCAGTTCTGACACAACACAGCTGTGTTCAGCAATGGAGAATTAAAAATTTTCCTCTTCTAGAAATATTTTCCAAAAACTATCCAAAAACTATTATTGGACTTTTATTTTGTTCTTTTTTTTTTTCTCCTTTGGTAGATAAACTAGTACCATCTTGTACATGGGAGGTGCATTTCCAGGGGGCTTGAGGCCTTATTTGTACAGTTGTTTGGGGATTTGGTGTTTTTGTGGGGGAAGGGAAGACTTTTAAGATGTTTGTAGAGATGGTATATTGAGAACTTGAAAAGACCCAGGGTTTGTGGGTTCTTGGCTCAGCTTTCTGCAATGTTCTCATTTCTGCTACAGACTTTGGTGTGCTTGGAGAACTGTTCATCTGTCTTGGCTTTGTAGCAGGTCCTGTGTTTTACAGGAGGACAAGGTAAATGGCTATTTCATCCTCAGGGGTTTGGGATGCTCCTGTGGGAAGGCCAGGGTGCAGAACCAGAGTTAAATGGAGTGGCACCAGGCCTGAAGTGGAAAGCAGGCAGACCTGACCCTTCCATTGCTCTTAACCCTCTGTAATGGAAAGATCACATCCCAAACCCCCTTAAACCTATCAAATATTAAAACCTGCTTGATAACAGAGATTGTTCATCACATGTGTGTTCAAGTGGGCAATGGCTGGCTGAACATGGTACCCCTTGGTTTCCCAGTGAGTTGCCTGAAATGTTCATTCCTTTTGGTGCTCCAAGGCTGAGGGAGCACTGTGGAGTTTGGGCTTGGCACCAGCCCAGCTCTGAGCACTCTGCTTTCTTCTTACAATTTTTTTTTTTTTTCAAAGTATGCTTTATAGCTCAACCTACTTGGCATCAAAAAAGACCTTGTTCCTATCACAGTGAGCAGCTGCTTGTGCAGCATATTGCACCTGGTCCAGTTTGGTTTATTTTGGTGGGGGGGAAATATCAGGGCTGCTTAACAGGTTGTTTTTTAATTTTTTAAGAACTTTTCCCTTCCTTGTATACTTTATTTCAGGAAGGTGAATCTTTCTTATCTTTGAATTAAAAGATAATGTGTCTTGGAGTCTTTTTAAGGAAATGGTTGCACGGAACCTCTTCAAGAGGGATAAAGGGACCGTTTTCTTGGTGCCTTTTTATACTCCACAACCTTGTAAATACAGTATAAGTCATGTACTTTGAAAGGCTCAGTTTGTTTTGGGTGTATCTCTTATTGAGATTAGTGGAATGAAAAATCAGTCCCTTCTGGAAAAAGTACCATCAAAATGCTTCTTGATGTCAGTTTTGTGTGGGACTGTTTGACTGAGAGAAAAGAAAATGTTCTTGTCCTGGGTCAGCTCTGATTACAATGATTATTTATAATCCCTTCATCTGCAGTCCTTCGCATGCTCCCATCTGGTGGGATATTGCAATGGGATTTTCTTCCCAGCAGCTTGCAGGGCTGGTCCCTGGGGAGCAGCCCTGGTCAGGCTGCCCTTGCTTTTCAGCTTCTGCAAAAACATGGGTTATTTATGAGGATCCAATGTGTCTCCCTCTGTCCTGCTCCTGGCTGTGGCTGTCTAGGTGCTGGGCTTGGCCTACAGCCTCCTTTTACTGTGACAGCAGCTGATGCTTCCCTTCCAGCTGCTGCTTCCTCTGCTTTCGCTGGCTGCCTTCCGTGCTCTCGTGGCTCCTGCTGTCCTCGCTGGAGATACATAGGACAAGGGATTTCTCAACACTGAATCTACTTGATGAACTTGTTAAGAAGCTGTTGATGAAGTCTGTGGTTGCTCAAAGCTTGCAGATTTGTTTACTGTCCCCTTTCTTTTTTTCTCCTTCCTGAAGCTCCTTGCAGTCTTCCTGGGTTTCCCCTCCTTCCCACTCCTGTTTTCCTGGTGCTGAGATGTCCCTGGGCAGATTGGGAAGGCAACTCCCTTCCTGGGATGAGGTTTTTTAGCTGAGGTCTCCCATAGTTCTAGTCCTGGCAGCCAGCCTTGGCTCCTTGGGTAGCATTGCTGCTGCCCTTTTACACTCACTGCTTTATGCATGTGTACAGACAAGGTGCTGGTGGTTTCATTTTGGTTAGACTGAGAAATAGAGTGCAAGTTCAAAATCCATAAATGCTCAGAATTCCATAGTTTCTCATCTTGCACGTGTTAGGGACTGGGCGGGGATGGGAGCCCCTCATCAAAGGGCTGTTACATGTTTTCCTCAATTGAAGCCTTTTTTTTTTTGTCATAAAAACAAATGTTTGTGTCTGTTGCTTCCCAGCAGGGTTGTGAAGAAGTTATTGAAAGCTTGGAGTAAGGAGAGTTGGAGCTGCAGGGATGGGGCAGCTGCTGCAGAGCTGGTGCCACTGCCAGAGCGAAATGTGAACTCTGAATAAAGCGACAGCCCACTATCATTGTGCAATATCTACTTAATGAAACTTACTTTTTGCCCTACTTGCCCTCCCTGCCTTGTTCTTCTGGGGTGGCAGGTGGAGCTGGGAGGGTTGCTGGGCTCTTTTGTGCCCTCCATCCGTGCTCTGCAGGCGTGGGTTTACTGATCAAATGCCCGGCATTACACGAGTCACTGCCCTTGTGCTTTCTAAGCAGAGTGACTCTGCACACATCCCCGTGTGCTCTGCCCCTTTCTCACACCCTCCCTCCCCGGGGCCAGCCCACATTGCAGGGGGGTCAGCAGGACAGTCCTGGGGCAGCTAAACCCTGTTTCCTTATGGAACAAAGTACAGATTATTTTGGAAGTAATGATACAGAGGTGAGCTTTTCCAAAAGCTTTGTAGCACTTTTAGGAAGTAAGGGCCTTTTTTACTGTTAGCAACTTAAGATGTATTTTCTCTGCCACATATTTTCTTGTAGCCTTATTTTCCTATACTTCTGTTCCTTGTAAGAGGTAGGAGCTGTGTCAGGAGAAGCCCACTTCTCTTTTGGGAAGCCCCTGACTTTTTTGGGAGATTCTGGAAAGGCTGTGAATCATGAACTTGGGGCACTCCTTTGCACCCCACATTGGTTCTCTCAATTCCCTGGCAGACTGCCACCAGGTTTTGAGTACAGAGCACATAATTTCATTTAAAAAAATAATCCAAGAGGCACTCTTAGGAGATCTTTAATTTGATATCCAATGATACATTTAGAACTCTCTAGGAAAATGCATTTTTCTATGGCTCTGAAAGTACAAGGGTAGCCCTGGGAAAGAATATTACAAGATTCCCAAAGCCAGGTTTGTTGCCTTTCTGTGCTCTGATTTTCTGCAAGTTCAAGCAAAAACATGGCAGTAACATGGTTTTGTGATGGTAAGTCATGTTTTGCTCATAATTCATAGCTCCATGCTGTTGAAAATTGCTTGGTGCAGCTGTGGCTTTGGCAGCTCATGAGCACCACAGTTACCAGCTGGGTACAGGCCTTTCAAAAACTCTTGTGTCAGGGAAGGCACTGGGCTAGTTTTGTGGTACACTTGGCTCTGAGTTTTGTTGTAGTTACTCAGCAAATTAATGGTTAATTAATCAAGGATTTGGATATGCAGTTAGAACAGTGCTGTGGTCTGACACTGATCTCTGCCTGGACAGTGACACTAACTATTGTGTAGAAAAGGTTAAAAATTTCGTAGGAATCTCAGTTCTTCCTGTTGTGAAACCTTGTACTGAATATGTCTCCTCGTTAATTTGTCTGTGAATTTATCACCTTCTTCATATCAGCCATTCAGTCTGTTTTGTAACTTCAGGGCTGTGGTATGTTCTTTTGTGAACTGCGTGTTAGAACATTAACATGCTGCTCTGGTGGGTGGGAGGGACCCTGTCTTCCAGCCTTTCTGTCCTACAGATCCTGATTTTCTTTATTGCTATTACCCAGAAAAAAGTCAAAGTTGACTTGAAAGCAGTGGGAGGGAATGAAGTGTTTTGAAAGGATGATCCCATCGATGGGAGCAGTTTTGAATGCTGGGGTACAGAGCTGGGTTGTGGGAAGAGAGGTGGTTCAGCCAAAGGGATAGAATTTGGAGTTGTTAATCTGCTTCATTAGAGCTGTGTACCGGAAAGTTTGAACTGTGCCTGGCTAAATCGAATGAGGCTTTGAAATTCACAGCGGTGCTGGCAGCCTGCTGGCGTTTGTCCTTCCTGCAAACAAACACACAGCTGCTTGGACCAGGCATCCCCGGTGCTCTGCACCCTGCTGTGTCCTCCAGCCCCCTGCAGAAAGCTGCTCTTGCCTTCCGGGAAGCCACAAGAGACCAGTGGGAAGAGACCTCCAGGAAATGAGTTGGTGTTGCCATTGGACCCATGGAGGACGTGAAAGCATGAAGGGTTTGGTTCACATCTCTGCTCTGTGTGTGTGATTTGCGTAACAGGGTAAAACATTCTCTGTTGCACCCCTCTGAGGAGTGACATGGGTGCTGGCTTGTTTAAGAAATTTGCTGGTAAGAGTCTGAACTGTTGTTGTGGTTTGACACTGGCCAAAAGCCAGGCACTCATGAAAATCATTCACTTCTTTCCCTCTGCTTTAGCTGAGCAGAGGAGGGGAAAAAGAATCGGAAAGGCTAAATTATAAGGATTAGGAGAAAAACACTTTAAGGGCAAAACAGGTTCAAACTTAAACAGTATAAAGAAAACTTATTATTAACAGAATTAAAAGTGGGTAGTGAGAACTAAAATAAACCTTTAGAATACCTTTTTCCCCCTTCCAGCTCCTCCTTCCTTCCCATGGACAGCACAGGGAAACAAAACATGGAGTCTTCAGTCAGTTTGTCACTTCTAAAAATATTTCTTCACTTTGCTCGGGGAGAGGAGTCTCTTTTGCTATGCCATGGGGTCCTTCCCACGGGAGAGGAATTTCCTGTGGACTTCTCCACAACATGGTTCTAACCTTCATGAGTAGCAGTCCTGCCTGACCTGCTGTGAGTCCCTCCCATGGGCTAAATGGTCTTCCCAAACTACATGGCATACATCCTTTTAGTTCATGGGGAGTAGTTTATTAAGGATGAGCTGTTCTAGTTGGGAAGCAAGGGTCCTCTGTGTCTGGAAGCAAGCGCCTTTCTCTCTCTGTTTGGGTCTCTAGAGCTTTTTAGCACCCCCTCGCTCTGTCATGAGCACCTTTTCTCATGGGCTCCAGGTGGATCTCTGCATCCCCCCATGTACTTCATAAATTACAGGAAGAGTATTATAGTCCTCACCACAGCTTGCAGAAGAGTCTCAGCTCTGTTCAGAGCACCTTCTTTTCTTTCACTGACCTTAGTGTCGCCATGTTGTTCTCCTCATGTGTCTTCAGCTTTTCTCTGACTCAGGAAAAGATTGTTGTTTGTCGGTTTATTTGTTCTCAAGCTCTGTCAATTGAAAAGTTCCTACAGAGTTTTGCAGTGCTGAAAGGTTGATCTCATCTGGGCTCCTTATTGGGGAATTGCTCGCTGCGGTCCCCACCGCTGGCACCACTCAGCGCCTCTCTTCATGTGGGGTGCTGAAAAGAAGAAGCTGCTGCCGCCACCTCTGCCCTCTGCTCGCAGCATGGTTGGCTAAAAGCAGCTAAACAGGCAAAGTTCACCGTGAGCTGTGCCAAGGTGGCAGCAGCCGTGTGCTCCTGGCTCTATGGCCCCAGCCATGTGGCCACTCCTGGTACCAGCAGGGCCTGGACCCCACCACCCTCGGAAAAAGAACTAAAAAACTGCATGTGTTATTTTTCCTTCTTAAATACATAATCACAGAGGCATTACCAACTTCTCTAATTGGGCCAGCAACATGTCCATCGTCAGAGCCTTCAGAGATTGACTCTGCTGGATGCAGTAGAAGCTTCGAGCAGCTTCTCTCTCAAAAGCCACCTCTGTGGCTTCCCCCACCCACCAAAAAAAGCCCAGACTGTTTTAAACTAATATAAATGTGAATGGAGAAATCAAGTGTGTGCTCCTGTAAGTGTCTGGTCTTGCTTTGCTCATGTACCTGTGCTCAAGGGAAGCTTATTTTAAAGCATACAACTAAAATCTACCAACTTTTGCTTTTCTCCTGCTGACATCTTAAAGCTGACTTTCAGCAGAGGTAACTCTCCAGAAATGGCAATGGATTGCAAAAGGTTTTGGCTGGATAGTAAGCATGGAGCCTGTTAAGGGTGTTGTATGTTCCTCATCAAGTTACATGATGTTTGGCTACCCTTGGGAAAGAAGTGGCAGTTGCTTCAGTGGTACTACAGGGTGTCTTGTCAGGTGTAAAATAAGAATAGCCTCAAAAACAAATAAGAAGAAATCCGTGGTGGCTTTCCACATGTCCTGCTTCCTGAGGTAGATGCTGAAGCCACTTCTTTATTCTTGCATCTGCTTGCAGAGAAGAAAGAGCCTTTAGGCCAAGTGACCATGGTTTGCAGAGTGGAACATCATATGCTTTTTATCATAGAGGTAATGGTTAATTAATTAAGTTCTAATTCTAGCAGAGGTTTGCTTTGAAGTGTAAACAAGCATTAGTAGTTAAAAGAGCATGTAACTCCTGGGTCTGTGTGCTTTCTTTGCATCCTTTAGAAAGGCATGTTTAAAGATTCCAAAGGGGAAGATTCATATCCTTATTGGAAAAGATTGCTGGTCATTCCGAATCAGTAATTTTAAAAGGATTAATAAAAAAATGGTAAAGAATTCCTGAAACATCTTCCTTTACTGTGCCTAAAGAATACACATCACTGTTTTTTTGAGGTATGTTATGAAGGTAAAACAATCAAATCATCATTAAACTTCTTCCTTTCAGTACTTAACAGGAACTAAGAAGAAAGGTGAGGACAGACCTTTTAAGAGTGATAGGACAAGGGGTGATGTTTTTAAACTAAAGCAGGGTTGATTCATTTAGATATAAGGAAGAAAAGAGGGTGGTAGAACAGTGGAACAGGTTACCCAGAGAGGTGGTGGATGGAAACATTCAGGGCCGGGTTGGATGGGGATCTGAGCCACCTGCTCTACTTGCAGATGTCCCTGCTTGTTGCAGGGGGTTGGACTGGGTGGCCTTTAAAGATCTCTTCCAATCCAAACCATTCTGTAATTCTCCAGAATGAAGTAAAGCCATAAGGATGACCTGGTGGGGGCTTGGGTTTTCTGTCAGGAGCTGCTCCAAGACTTGCCGTGTAACTCTGTACTGTATTGCCAGACCATTTTTTGTCCTGGACACCTGCTGCTTTCCCTCTCTCTTCTTCCACCACCCAAGGCTTTCATGCTGACAGTCGTGCTTTGTGTTCAGTTGCTGTGACAACAGAGTGCAAGGCAGAAGCATTTTGTGTTCATGAATTGTGCAGTGCTCTTGCAGAATAGCTGTCCTGGGGCTCAGTGGAGTGCTTGAAATCTGGGCAGCAAGGAATGAAGGTGTGACTTCACAGCCTCTCAAGTATACTGGTGTCTCTCAGCCCTGCCCACTTATTGCAGCTGGGGGCAAGGAACCATGCAGCCCTAGGCTGGTAGGATCAGTTTGCTTGCTTAAGTGCCAGCAGTTAATTTGATGGAAAGATAACATTTTGGTGGTCTTAGTGATACTGAGGTGTGCCTGGGGCCAGGTAAGTGCTGGCTGGTGGGAAAGAGGCACCAGGATGCGCAGCCCAGGGACAGGGGACATACACTAGTCACAGACAATTTTGAAAACGTCCTAAAACTTTTTTTAGAAGAACTCCTGTGATGAGAATTGAGGAAGAAATTCCTCCCTGTGACAGTGGTGAGGCCCTGGCACAGCTGCCCAGGGAACCTGTGGCTGCTCCATCCCTGGAAGTGTCCAAGGGTGAGGTTGGACGAGTCTTGGAGGAACGTGGTCTAGTGGAAAGTGTCCTTGCCCATGGCAGGGGGTGGAACGAGCTTCAAAGTCCCTTCCAACTCAAACAGTTCTGAGATTCTCTGATGCTAAGACAAACTCAAAAGCGTGGATTTTGGATTATAAGAAGCTACTGTAAGCATTCAAAACTCAGACTTCCATAAAAGGAATTTGAAATTTCCACTTCTATATCTTGCATGTGGGAGCAGCTCGTTAGGTGAAGCAAGAAATGAGAAAAAGGTTGAGAGAGATCAGAGAACATTTCTGGGGGAGGACTTTCTTAGAAAAGCCATTTGTGTCTGTATTTAAGTTAAAAAACGGAATTCTTGTAGTTTTACTTTATGCAAAACCTCTTTATTTGGAGATTGAGCTGTCCTAGCTTGTTTTATCTGACTTTGCATAAGGAATAATAATGAGATATGTTTTTTTAAACTAATAACCCACTAAATGAGCCAAGTGATATTTATGCATTTGCTTCACTAGCCTAGAAGCAGATTCAAGGGCAATGGATAGATCTAGACTAAAAAAATAACTTGATAAATGGTCCACTTGTTTGTCTTTTTAAAGCTTTTCATTGCAAAGAGCTGTTTAAAAAAATGTGAAAGTAAAAATTTCCCATAAATTATGCTGAAGATGGAGCTAGTGCATTCCAGTGCAATTAAAATTATAGGCTTATTCATTTTAGAATTAATTTGTGAGTTCTAAGTTCTCATGGTGATGGATGAGATAAAGCCCATGAAGGAGTTGTGCACCCATTGCATTTCTAAGAGTTAAACATAAGGAGAGAGGGAGGCTGAAGTGATTTGGTTAATTACTAAAACAGCTCTTGCTGTTGCGTCAGCATTTCTTTCTTTTCATCTCTTAGGAAGCTTTTCAACAAAAGTTGGCATATGTGTCTCCTCGGAAGAGGTTTTCTAGCAAGTCACCTGCCACCTGTACAGAGGTGCTCTTCAGAGACAGCCAAGGAATGGTGATAAATCTTTGCAGTTTATAGTTATAAAAATGGTAATGCCTTCTGGTTTTGGGGACAAAAAAAAAAGTGTTCTTTGATCCTGCAAATAAATTGTATTTATTGGTTCTAGAGAGAAGATTGAGGGTTTTTTATGCAACTTTCACCTACTTGCTTAATCTTCCGGGTGCCTGGAGGAATGGAAAACAAGTTTAGCATACCTGAGGGCTTTTCTTACTGAGGTCTCCCTTTGGTGCGTGTCCTGCCCACACAGAGCTAAAGATGAGCAAGAAAACCCCCAGAGCAACGCATTTTTGCATGAGTATGCAGCAGTTCCTGCCCTGTCTACTCTTGCTGGAAAGATCCAGCCCATCTGCTGACCTGGAGCTGCCTCTGATGTGCTGGGAAGAGGTACTGAGATCACCAATGGGGTGTTCAGGTTGTGGGGGTGCTTGTGTAGAGTGTGTACCAAGAACATTTCTGGTTTAATCCTGGTTGGAAGCAGAGCATGTGGACAGATGCTCTTCATCAGATCAGTGAAATCTCCTTTGCAAGACCAGGCACAGCATTGTAGTGCAACTTCATCTTTCCATCTCACTTACATTTAGGGGAAAGGTGGTGAAGAGTCAGCTTCCTCCTCCCCAGATAATGCCTGAAAGCTGTCCCCAGTGGGCTAGCTTTCAGAAGCAGTGTGAAGTCCCTGGAAAATGTAAGCTGCAGAGTCTTGCTGGGGCTTTTGGAATGCTGAGCCCTTCTTCCCTGCTGGGAGAGACTGAAAAACCTCTGGATCTTATTTTTGATGCTGAATACATCCTTACCTCCAAAGGCAATGAGTTTGTGACTGCTCTGGAGCAGGGTGTCTCCAGCTCCAGCACAAGTTGAATCCTGCCAGCAAGGCAAGCAAGGGCTTGTTAGCTAAAGATAGCGTGCACACATGTACACAGGCCAGGGGGGTTACAGAGCTCTGCAAGCACTCTGATTTACAGTCATCCTAGACATCCTCAGGAAAATTAAAGGAACCAGATGCATCCAAAAAATAATGAACCATTTAAGGTCAGCTTTATCCTTTATAGCACCTATTCTCAATGGCAGCCATACCAGATGACACTGCATCACATAAGCATACAGGGCACTGACCTTTGCATTGGATTCAACTCTGCCATGTGCCCCAGGTGACCAGGCATCAGTTTTTGGCATCTCTCCTGTCTTTGAGGCCAGTGTATGTTTGTAATTCAGTAATCCCTGCAAATCATTTGGGCTGCCTACAATTGTGGCTTGTGGTCATGTTATTTGGGCTGGCCCTGAAGAAAGTTCTGTTCAACTCTCATTTAGTTATACTTCCTTTAGATTTATTAAATAGTTGTCTTTCGCGTCTTTGGAAAATGTTAAAAATAGAGCAGTCAAGGTGGGGCTATTGTGTTGGTGCTGACAGGTTCACTGAGAGCTGAAGCATGTCTTGTATTTTAAGAAGCACCAGGTTTTGGAAGGAGTTGTGCTCACTGATGTCCTCTTGACCCCATACTAAGGATCTGCTTTTCTGAGATAAGAGACTGTCTCTTGGATAAATTGGGGTTTAGTGTGCTGTATACTGTTTCAGTAGGTGGTGGGATTATTTTAAGTAATTGAGTGAGCTCGGGATTTCTGAAGAATTGGGTTTTTTTTCTTGTCAATTGCTGTGTAGGCATATATAAGGGAACAAGGCACAAGTGAAGATACAGAGGAAAAAATGATAGTGTAGAGATTCTGTACATACAGAAAATAGGTTTTTGCAATTTCCCTTTCCCCAGTAGTTGCAATGGCTGTAAAAAACAAATTCTTTGTTTTCAGGACCCCTAACTTTGCCAAGCTTGCCCCAAATCAAAGCTGTGCCTTTCAGATGAGAAGGTAAAAGGCAGGCAAGACCTTTATTTGGTGGGATTCTTTAACTATGAAGCTATGTCTGTCCCCAAACATAAACCTGAACCACAAGTATCTCTGGCCGTTGTGGTTGCAGAGACAAGATTCCAGATGTAAACAGTGCATGGAATGATGGAGAGCGATTTCCTGATTCTCCCATCTCAAGCTGTTTTCTTTACACCAGCTGTCAGCTGTTAGTATCTGCATTTTGTCATTGTGGAAATCTCAACAGTGACCACACAGCTTTTATTGCACTGTGTCTGGTGGTGTGAGCAGATACACAGGCTTATGTGGGCACTTGCCAGGTATTGTCCTGTATCCATCTGTCTGTCTCTTGTGCAGCTGTGAAAGTCACCTGTAACTTGTGTGGAATTGCAGTTCTGTGGGAAACTGGAACGTGGAACAAACATAAGGGAAAGGTAACAAGCTGTGGGGTTGTGCTTTTTCGTTTTCCTTTTTTGTTAGCCTTCCTAAAATGGTAGGAATAAGGGGAGGTTTTCTGAAGTTCAGGTTTTGGCAGCATAATGATTGTTCCCTTCTGCCTTCCATTGCACTCCACAGATGTCTTTTTTGCCTCCTTGTCCAATGAGGATTCCCTCTGATTTAGTAGGATCATCTAATCTTGATAAAAAGAACTGGGTTACTTCCTGTTGCTTACTGGTTGTGCCTTTGTTCCAAAAGTGCTAAAGTTTATTGCTTTGTTGGCTGTGGTTGGTGTGTGGCAGTGCTGAGGCTGGAGCTGGTGGGAAGCAGGGCTCCCCGACTTCACATGGAGCACAGCTAAATGTGTTCAGAGTGAGTGCATACATGTACTTTCTATCTTCAGAAGTTAATTGTAAAATGATTTTAATATATCTGGAGATTTTTAGTCGAAGAGCATTCAACTTTCTTTGGGGACTACGATTTTTTTACGAGAAAATGCTGTTACGCTGAGGCTTTTTTTGGAGTTCAAATGAGTAGCATGCTTCTGTAAGCCTTTTTTTTAAGCTTCTATTTATCCTTGTGGTCATAAGATATGAAATAGTCACTGCCATAGGTCACAATATTTCTGTGCTAAATTTGGGAATATAACTGGCAGCTTGCATTTTCCCTGGGAACTTGGTTGTCAGGTTGGTACAGCAAGCTTTAGCTCCTTAGCTGTTGAGGGGAAAGAGGTTCTTCATTCCATTCCTTTTTAATATTTTTCTTTTTTGCTTCCACTGTATTTCTGTTCACCACCTTTTCCACAGTTGTGGAAGACATGGAGACTCAAAGTGGTCGAGCTGTTGTAGCCACTCGGTTTTAGTGTTTATCTTGCCTCTTGTGTCCAAGATCACCTTTCTTCTCTGTGGTTTCTCACTGTGTTTTGCCAAACCCTTGTATTTCAGAGCTGCTTCCTGCTTGTGGCTTTGTACCAGCTTGGGAATCTCCACATAATTGTTCCTTGCTTTTAGTGTGTGATAGAAGCAAAACTGTGCGGGAGGTGAAAGTGTAGAAAGCAGTGAAAATCTGTGAAAGAGATCCAGGGGTTTTCCGTGTTTCTTTCCAGCTTTTTGCATATGATTATTTTGCATTTAGAAACCAACAAATAACACTATTTTATTTTTCCCTTATAGTATTATAGCTAGTCAAATTTTTATTAAAAGAAATAAAACTATGAAAAGCAGACCCAGAGATCAATAGTCTTCATCTGGCTGTAAGTGCCTGGACTTCAACAGCCATGGCAAATGATCTGGTTTCTCTTGCAAAAGTGCATTAAAAAGCCAAGCTGCTCTTCATGCCTTCCTCTTTTGTTTACTGGTGATTTTCCCAAAATTAAATGCTGCTGACGAAAGGGATTGCTCAACACATCGAAGTATGTGTCCCACCGGGTCTGGAGATTATCTGCCCTTCTGGCAGAGGCAGTGCAGGACACTCAGTGACCAGTGTTTGGCCGAAATACAGCTTCCAGCTGGGGCATGTTGGAGGTGAAATGTGGTCCAAGCACAAGCAGCCGGGAAGCACGAAATCTTTTCAAGGGTACTGCTCTGGTGAAAAGAGTAGAAATGGTACTGGGCCAGCTTGAAACCTCAAGGCCAGGTCCATGCTACAAGTAGATGGTGGGTGGAAAACCACCATCTCTGGTGCCCAAAGGGCATGGTGTTGGAATTCAAGTGTGCTGCAAAAAGTCCTTTATATGTTTTACTTATTCCTGGCCTTTCCGAAGGTGTCATCGTTTGGCCGCTGCCAGCACCAGGTTGGACACCTGAACAAAAAAGTATTCAACCTCCCAAGCTAGGTTCACTTTATCCATAGTGAGATGAGTGCTGTCACTGTTAGCTGGAATACCCCTTCCCAGGCTCACCATGGCCCTCAGAGGCTTGTAGGGTATATTCCAAGGGTCTGTTCTCCTGCCCAGCTGCCCTGTGATACTCCAGCACACTGCAGGAAGCTAATAGGCTTTTCCTGAGGATTTCTTAAGAATACAGGCATTAAAATTCTCTCCAAAAACACAGGGAAGCAATTAGGGGTAAAACCTTAGGAAAGGAACCTGGCTGATCCTATTGTTTCTGGGATCTGCAGCCTTCCTGTTTACTCAGCCGGGCTTTCAAATTTTTGTTCTGCTTAGAAGTAAAGTGCAACCCAAACCAGTATTTAGTTCCTTCTATTTTTGTTTGTATTTTAGGGACAGCACAGCCCCTTGAAAGGAGGCTTTGCAGAGCTAGAAATTGCCAGGTGCTGATTGTTACTGTGCTTTTCTGCTGGAGACTTGCTGCCTTTGAGGTGAATTAAAATGTTTTAAAATTTTAATTATATAATTATAAGATCTTCTATATGTATGTATTGGGAATTGACATACAGCTTCATTGCCTGACCCTGCTCTAAAAACGTTCAATGGGCAATGGGGAAGTAGAAGATCAAATGGACAAGATTGAATGTTCTTTAGGGCTGTCTAGTAACTGACCATCAAAATGGCCTTTGCCCCTCTGATCCACTTGGTCTGTGTGGGTGAGGAGAAGGTTGTGATTTCCTGGGATCCGGGAGTGGCAGGCAGCTCTGAAGTTAAGGGTTTTGTCAGCAAGCTGAGATTGCTGGGGGCTCTCAGCTAGATGCTTCCTTCCTAACCTCTTCAGCAGAGCACTCTCAACTACATGAAGTTTTGCCAAAATAAGCATTTCTGCTTGATAGCAGTATATCACCAGGAATGACTCTGACTTTAAAGCCTTAGGAAGAGGAGTTGTCTGGACAATGTAGCAGGATAACATTTTATGTACTTATTTTTTAAAACACAAGCCTGGATTGCAGAGACAGGGTTTTCAGTTCTTGATCTGAAGTGAATCAGTTGGGAAAATGCCAAATTATTTTTCTGGAGCGAGAAGTGTTTTGTACCTCTACCCAGCCTACTCATGGGGTGATGCCCCTGGAAGGAGCAAGGTGCTGATCTACAACTGTGATAACTCATTACAGTTTTGTTCCTGAAAAATGTCAGGGACGTTATGTTTCTGTCCCAGAAAAAGAACAGAAACAAACTTCAAAACCTTGGAGGTTGCTATGAAACAGAAGTGTCTTCCCCTTGGCTCTATTAATAAAGCCTTTAAATATACTCAATGCTGAGTTCCCTTTCATTGCTGGTGAGGTACAGTGTCATGTGTGGCTGGTAGGTATGTATCTTCTCTTGTCACCAAACATGTCCTTGGTTATGGATTCACTGAACTACTTTAGGCAGGATTAGGGTCCTGTGTGCTGCCTGTCCTGTGGTACTGGTACAGAGGAGGGTGGTTTTCTGTTCCTGTTTTGTGCAGGTGGAGGAAAATAATTTTAATATTTTAATACTTAAAAAAAATTTGAAAATATATTTATTTTAGAAAATATAACTGTCCTGCACATAACACTTCTGTTTTTTTTTTTTTCTCTCTGGCTTTCATGGTTTCCCTAAAAAGGTTTGTGATTTCTTAGTGACTTGCCTATGGAAAGCTTGATGCAGTTTGCAGGAAGGACCGTGTTACCCCAGACTCTGTGTTTTCCCTGCAAGACCCAAGGTAGCTGGCACTGCCTTTGCATCTGCTGCATGCTGACTTCCTGCAGGGGCAGGTTTGGGTTTGTAGAGCAGAGATGAGCTGAGGGTCATGGAGCCAGCTCACAGGATGCAGCATCTGTTTCCATCTGCAGTGCACAGCAGCAGTCCTGTTCATTTTGGATAATTTTGTGTAAAAATCAGATCGGAACAATCTATTCTGCGAAGGACAACAGTCCTAATGAGGAAACCTCTCTGTGTGCTGCTAAGGTGTTTTGGAGCCCTGTGTACCCAAATGTTTGTCCTCTGCATGGAAGGCTGTGGCAGTGAAGCGCGTGGGCCTGCAGCTGTAATGTGCTCTGGCTCTGTTGCTTGGGCTGGATCCCCTCCCAGGGGGAGGTGGGTGTCCATGTGGAGCTTAGGCGTAGCTTTTGGACCCCGAGACCCCTTCAGCTGACTTTGTGTGGTTGCTCTCCAAAGTCTCCTGGCTGCTTTAACTTGGGTGCCACTGATCCTCACTGGAGATCAGCCATGTGTGTTTTCAGTTTATCTGTCTGCAGCCTGGATCTTAAGCCCTTTCTGCTTCTATTCATAGAAGAGGTGAGTTTAGAAGGGACCACAGACCCTTCTGGACTTCTAATCCAGACTTCTACTTAGAGTAGGAGCAATGTTGAATTCAGGCCAGGTTACCCAGGGATTTGTCCAGTATCATTCTGGAAACTTCCAAGTCCTCCTCCTGACGTTTGTTCATGAAGTGATACAGTAACTCACATCAGTGTTGATGCCAAAGGTGTCTCCCTGTGTAGTTGTGCCTCTTTGGATTTTTATAATTTTTTGTTCATGACAATCAAGATTTTCCAGATAGCAATCACAAAGCAGACTTCTGAGCCCCTGCTTGTTAAGCATCAATTATAAGATGACTTTTCAGATTAGGTTGGTTTGGGTGCTTACATCTGTTTAACATGGAGATACTGCCTTAAGAAAAAACACTTAAGAGACTTGAAAGAAGAAAAAGGAGAAGTTGAACTGGTGACCTCTCTGCTGGGTCACTTATTTCTGTAGTTGACTGCTTGGGAACATGTCATTCAGTGGTTGTGCAAAGCATGTGCTGGGCAGGATTGAGGGATTGCTTGTTGCCCCTGCTGGTCCCCTTGGTGGGATGTGCTTGTTTTGAAGGTCTCTGGACTTTATGCTTTCCTACTTGAAGACTTTCTTGTCAATTTATATTTTCTGCAGAGCTTTATGCATTCTTTCAAGGAGCAAACACCGAATTGAGGAGTTTACAAAGCCACATTAAGAAATGAGAAATGTTCTTCTCTTTAGGTGTTCCCTGAACCTGAACCTCAGTTGCAGTAACTGTAGCAGTAAATGAAAGCTATGAATTGTCCTGGTCTCCCCAAAGGCAACAGTGGTGTTTGGGCCCTGGAGCTAGGGATTGCTTCTGACATGGCAGAGACTAAAATGCAAGGTGAGTGTTGCACAACTGAGTGTTAAGAAAGAGTAGATGGAGTTGACCTGTCTCATAGGTGAGTGTGGTGGAGCAGCTGTTGCATCCTGTTACTGGAGCTTAGGAAGGCCCTGAGCTGTTTTGAGGTGCCTAAAAAGCCTTAATTCTGAGTTTGGCTTTAGAGCTTTGAAGCTTTAAAATGTTTGAAAGTAAAAAGATGTGGGTAGAAAAAAACCTGGAAGGAGATTTCCCCTTCAGGCAGTTTCGAAGCCCTTTCCACATCACATCTCCCTGGGCTGTTCTGCTACTGTTAGTAGCAAGCTGATCTCTGAATTTGCGTTTTTCTACTGTTTTGGACAGCAGAAACTGAAGCAGAAGTGACATCTCAAGAAAAGTAGGAAGTGTGTATGGAGTGTTGGCTGAAGAAGCCTATACTGTGTGTGTGTGTGAAGGTGAGGGTGATGCAGAAGGTGCCTCTCCACTCCACGTCGCTGGAGCTTGGTTCAAAGAGCTCACCCAAGCTGGAAGGGTGGGCTGAGCAGCCCAGAGGAACAGATGGTGCTCATTTCTGAATTTACAGTGTTTCTTCCTCTGTCCCCATCCCCTGCAGACATAGGAAATGGTTTACTTTATTAATTCCAGAGACTTTTGTAAACAGAATGTGTAAATATATATAAACATCTACTTGATCTGCTCTGGTTTGCATGTCTAGGAGCAGTGTTCTACAAAACTTTGCTCCCAGCCTCGGGGCAGAGGAGGAGGAGTGGGAGAAGGAGCTCAGGCATTCACCTCTTATGTTTGCTCAAGTGCACCTCTAAAGCAGCCCCCTGAGCTGGTCTGGTATGGCAGCCCTTTACCCAGGGCAGGGTCACCCCAGCTGTTTCAGCTGGGCTGGGCTGGGAGCCTAAAGCCCATCTGCCCTTTTGAAGCTTGGAATAAAAATGGTCTGTTGTGATGTGATGTCTGGAGTGGGAATGAACCTTGGTCATGGTTTCATCTGCCTTCTTAGCATCCTCAGGATGGATTAGTGTGTGTTAGTCTCCCTTTCCAGGTCACCATCCTTGTTTTTGCTGATGTTTTGATTATAGCTGGTGATGTTGAGCTCTTGAAGAGTGGATGTCAGCAGATAAATGGGTTTGTGCCACTCAACACTGGAGGTGTTGGAAGGAGCCCTGCTGGGCAGACACTGGGTCAATTTGATGACCATCTAGTTGGAGGCTTGACTTGGTGTAGAGCAAGTGATGCAGAAGCTGTTTTCTGCTCTTTGTTGCTGAGCCTCAGGTGATAAATTCTGCCAGATGCCAAGTGTTACCAAGTCACTGTCCTAATGAGTTTAACAGGTTTTGGGCACAGTTATCTATCCTGGGACAGCAGTAATAGCACCTCAAAGTTGTTGTTCCTGTGATCTTAAGGATTTTTAAAATGAAAGAAAAAAAAAGCCCAGTTCCTTCCTAATCCTTATCTGCAGCCAGGAGGGTATTTTGGTAAGCAGCAGGTTTTCTGGGAGAGAGAAGGAAGAGACTCATGGCCAAGTTGTGCTGGGAGTACAGTATAGGGCAGATCAGTACAGTGATGCTTCTAAACTTAACTTGCCCCTTTTCAGTGAAATTAAAAAACCAAGAGGCTGTTCTAGGATTAAAAAAAAATTATGAGATTATTTGCTAGAGCATGGGGTAGGCTTGGAAAGCTTTTACATTCCAGGTTTTGCTTGTGGTGAGGAGGGAAAAACTGGTGCAGTCACTTTTTCATTAGAGGTTAGAAATAGGTTTCTCAAGAACCTCTGTTGGCATCTGTGGTTTTTAATCTCTTTAGAAAGTGAAGAGGTAATATTTTCAGATAATATAGCTACTGAAGTTGCTGCTAATGATGTTGGTTACTTGGTTTCTGAGGAGCATAAAAGGCTGGAGCAAAATCAGATTGTTCAGTAGAACCTCAGCAGATAAAAATACCCCATGGATATGTTTTGTGTGGCATGCTGGAAAGGAAACATTGGAGTTAATCACTTCTATTGATGAGATCTGAATTTACTCTGGGAGAAACACTCAGCCATGCATTATTTGGTGTAACTCCAAGGGTAAGTGGGATTAATGGCATCTCAGCTCTAATTTTAGTAAATTCCAAGTGATAATGGGAATGTCCAGTGGCTCCTAACACAGTACCACTGTGGCTGTTCCACAAGCTTTGTGTGGAATCTGTAACTCTAAAGAGCTGTCTGCTGGTTGGATGTGGTGATTGAGTTTCAGAAGGTTTTTGGGGAAGTGAGGGGGTTGACAGCATGGATTAAACTTAAAGAAGTTGAAGAAAGTGGGGGGGGCGGGAATAGAACAAGGGGAAGACCTGAGATGGAAAAGTTGGTACAGGAAGTGGCATCTTGGATGCTTTTGGGAATACCACAGTGATGTTGGATATCACTGGAGTCTCACTTCTGAGGTTATGGGGCTCTGGTAGCGTTTGGCAGAGTACCTGGTGCAGAATACCTTATTGCTCATGGACCCCTGCTGTAGATCATTTAAACTCTGCTGACTTCACTTGGAATATCAGGTAAAGCTCTTGGGACTGATTTTTTTTTTTTTTTTTTTTTTTTTTTTTTTTTTTTTTTTTTTTTTTTGAGACTGTATGTGCCTATACAGTCTCAAAACTCCTTCCTGCCTTTATCTGAAATTGGGATGGAGTGGATGGTAACTCACTGAAAGGAGCAAAACATCTTAAGATGTAAGTGCTCCAACTGCTAAGCCAGCAGCATGATACTGTGATTTGCTAGATAATGCCCTAATGCTAAACATAAAGTGCTTGAATGAACACGAAGTCTTCTGCTGATATTTTTTGGGAGTAAAAAAGTGACCACCACTACCCCCTACAAACACTTCTCAAAGGAGATGGCCATGTGGTCAAAGACAGAAATTTCTCTTGGCTGTCCTGCCACTCCTCGTGGGGAATGTGCAGGTCTGGAGCACACTCTGACTACAGCACTGGCTGTTTTCCTGTCCCTAATCCATAGCTGGAATTGGTTTCAGATCCCTGCATGTTTGGTAATGGTCTGCAAGATGAAGCAAGAGGAAAAGGGAAGAAGCAAGTGCTACTCATGTGCAGAAGAGGGATGGGGCATGTCCTTTATGGTGACACCTCTTTCATTCAGTCTCCAGATTTGAAGCACAAGTGATTTATCTGTTGCTCATGGCACTTGGCAGTTGCCCTGTGAAATGTGGTCCTGCTGTCAGGATGGGCTCTGGACCCTTGGCTGGGAAGCTTTGGATCTTGTGCTCAGTGGGGTGGGGTGAGCTGTGGATTTGGAGCTGACACGTGGGAGCAGAGATGCTGGATTTACTCTACGTGCTGTTCTGCAACTTGTGGCCCAGTGGGGCTGCTGTGAGGAGGAGAGACTTCCCACTGCAGCTGCAAGTTTAAGGGGTAAACAGGAGGAAAACCAAGAATGTTAGTACAGTTTGTGCTGGATTGGGCTGTCCAGACTGTGAGTGATCAAAGGGGAGCAGATGTGGTGTGTCTGAGTGGATTTGGAAGCCCTGGTCGTGGAGCACAGCCCTTCTTGGGCTTGCAGACTCATCTGGATGCAGGACATTAAGCTTCTGCCTCTGAACCACACTGCAAACCTGAATTGTATTCATTTCTTTCTAATTTTTTAATACTTTCCCTTTGGGAGAATGGTGACTGTCTTGAGGATTGGTGGTGATTTGTCTGAGCAGATCAAAGATTAAACCAGCTCTTTGCCTGCAAGTTCTTTATAAAGCTTTTTTTGTTTTATAATTTCCTTTTACATAGGTTTGAAGGTACTTTTTATCCCCCTCCTGAATGATGTTTCATTTGAGTACACTTTTAAGATCTTTGGCTAGTGGTGGATATTAGGCTTGAGGGATTATCCAAAGAGCTGTTGGAGCACTTTGTTAGACTCAGAAGTGGGAACTAGGAGAATTAGTTGCTTATAAAAGGATTTCATAGCAGTGTGAGAAATGGGGGAGCTGTGAGTTTCCTCTCTGTGCTGGCACTCAGTATCCACCCAGTCCTGGAGAACAGGAGATCTCATAACCAGGACTTACTGATTTTTTTTTTTTTTTTTTTTTTTTAGTTTAATGCTAATTTAAACACTATGTGGAAACTCTCCTGTGCAAATAGAATTGGCACAGCTCCATGTTTGTTTGCTATAGAGATAGAAATATTTAGGAAAACTTTGCTTAGCAAATCCACCTTTTTCAGTTGTAAAAATGTCTGTGTCAGTGGGACCTTGGAAGCTCCGTGTGTTTTGGAGAGAAGGAGTTGAACCTTGAGAAGAGCTGATTACAAAAACCCAACAACTACAATTATTTAATGAATTGCACTGTAATATGTGACTGCAGCTAGACAGCACAATGATTTTCCTCTGCATCTTCATGCTCACAGATTTACCTGTTGAAGTTCATCTTATTTCCAGAGCTTACTGGTGTGTCCATGAAAAGGCTGGGAACAGCCTGGCTGTGTTTTCTCAGGAGCTGTGGGACACTGAGCTGGGGGAACACGGATTACTCTTCAACCAGCACGTCTGGAGGAGGATATGCTCATGTTGGGCAATGTGGTTTAAATTTGCAAGCTGTTACTATCTAGTCACTTGGTTAATGAAGCAGTGAATAATTTGTGTACTTAATGTTCCTGGGAGATTGAAATGTACTTAAAAAGCCAATCTGTCCAGCTGCCTTGTCTTTCTGCAACAGAACTTAGCATAAAAAGTAAACAGACCTGGTTAGGTGACCAGCTCAGTAATACCTGAGGAAATGAAGCAGTGTGTGATCAGCATAGTGACTTTAGATTTCTTTATCAGTGACCTTGACATGGATGAAAAATACTGTGTACAAATTTTTAGCTGCACTCTCTGACTTCTGTATTTTTGGGTTTTTTTATGATTCTTTCTGCCCCCCCCCCCCCCCCATATTTACTTACCTTCAGTACTTAGAAGTCTAGATAAAAGGAGGAAGGAAATTCCACTCTTGGAGCTGAAGTGAGGGGTAGGAGGCTAAGCATGAATGCATCCTAAAACTCCCTGGAGGTCTCTTCTCATGTTTGCCAGAGAAAGCTCTGCTTAGTCTAGCAGTTTTTTTACCAGAGTGATACTGCTTGGTGAAATATATGGAAAGCTGTTTCCTTATCCTCAGCAAAATCAGCTATTCCAAGAAAATGCCCCCTGCTAAATTGTCAACACTGTCAACTTCTTGTCCTTCATCTCCACCATCATCACTGTCCTTCAGAAATCAGCAGTGCAGATCTGGATCTCTTTATATGCTTGTTAAAAGAAATGTTAATGGCTTAGTTTTAATGGGCTGAAAATTAACTTTTTACTGCTATCCTTAGATTGGCAAAAAATAATTATGATAAAAGTTAAAATAATTTCTTGTAAAAGTATAGCAGTGTGATCTGGAAGTGATTAGATCATTGCTGGTATTGATCTAAGGCTTTCTTTTTGTAATTTGTGTGAAATCTAGTGTATCTAATCATGGGCCCAGAGCGCTTTTTTTTTTAATAGCAGTGCTTTTCTTTGCATTGGCTTGTATTAGGGAAACCTGAAATTAAACTAGACTGTACTTGAGTCTTTTTTTTGTGTGTTAAGAAAATTCAGCAAGTATCGGGTGGTGCTATGTTCTGGTAGTGGAAACGTTGAATGAGCTTAAAAATTACTTTTTTTTCTGACTTGTAAAAGAAAATAGAATATTTATTTTATAAAAAGGCTTTTTGAGGTAAAATACTACTTTTTTTTTTTGGTAGTAATACAAATAATATACAGCAAATATAGGGTCATCACACCTTGGTGAAGGGAAATCTGAGCATGCAACTTGTCCACGCATTTGAAGTACTTGAAGCGTTCTTTCTTGGCAACTTTTTTGGAAAGAAATCCATTCACTAAAACTGCTCTCCAAGTCTTTGCAGGAGTGAGACATCCAAGAAGGTTATCACTGTCCATTTACTCATCCAGAGGGAGGCTATTCTGTGTGATATTGCTGCATAACTTTGTATGTTAAAGCTTTTTTCCTGGCAGTGCCCCTGAAAGGCTCATGGAGTTATTTGCAGTGTCTCAGGCAGGCATGGCTGTTAGCCTTTACAAACAGGAGGCAGTTGTGTTCCTCCTGCTGGAATGCATTACACTATGGAAGTAATGCTCACCTAAGAATTTGGTCTGTGCCCTGTCATGTCTTACATAGTTTCTGAACCCTTTGCTCTTCTGCTTGAATGGGTAGAAGGAAGAAGCTCTCCACAATAATGACAGTTATTTTTAGTGTTAGGGAAAAAGGTAGCCAAAGAGGGAACTGGGGTTCAAACATCATCTCTCACAGCTTTTGGCTTCTGCAGTCAGATATGACTCTGAAGATATCCTTGTTGTGGAGTGGAGAAAGATGCAAGACTTGCCTCCTAAAACTTGTCCAAGAAGCTGACACATGGGAAGCACTGTGTTCCTAGTTCCTCTGCTCCCAGGGCTCCTTCTTACCCACTCCTCCTGTTTTAGCAAAACTGGGAATTCAGTGTTATTTTGGGTGAGTGGCTGCAAATGTCTCACATTACCCACTTGGATCTTGGCAGTCATTAGTATTTCTTCTGCTTGTCTTGTGTCTATCTGCTGCCTTGCATTTAAGGAGTCCTTAATAAGATTTTAATCTCTAGCAAGTCTTCTTTTCAAACTGAAGTAGAGCAAGGCTTTTCACTTTTAATTCAGTGTGGAGTTCTGTAAGAAGTTGGAGGGTAGAATGCAGAGTCAGTGTTGCATGTGTTTGTGGTGAACCAAGATCCCTTCACCACTGGTCCACTGCATTTGCAACATTGCCTTTACATGGACAGATCCTGAGTTTGACTCATTTTCTCCTTTCAGAGGCTCTTGCAACTGATGAATCTCCTGTTTTGGCTCTAAGTTTTGTCATTGAAGTAGAGACCAAACATGAAATGTGTTGTGCCAAAAGAAGACAGCTGTCTACTATGGCTAATGTATGCTGCTCTCAAGGGTTTAAAATTAGCTTTTAGGGTTTTTTTACCTGTGAGTGCAAATTTTGCCCTATTAATTGCTTTAAGGATAAGGATTGATATTCAGTTGAAATCAGAAGTTTATTGGGAAGTGATAAACTTTAAAAAATAATTATCTGATCAGACCACCAAGGAAGCAAACCTCTAGGATTTGTACTGTTTGATATCTTTTGGAATTTCCTCCATTCCTGTTGCACTGTTGTACAGATCTTTTTTTTTTGAAGTGATACTATGAAGATTAACATTGGGGTTGTGTGATAGTAGCTTTCTGTGACTCCTGAGTGAGGTACCTGTCTAGACAGGTATAGAGGAACAGAGACATGGAATACTGTGGAGCCTTGGAAGTCTGAGCTTTTGGAGAAGCCAAACCCTCATTGCTGAGCCTCAGCAGTAGATTGAAGAGCGTGATGATCTTCATCTTTCTTGGGATGTCTGTAGATTGAAGGACCACAGATAGGATGGTTTGGGTTTGACTTGTCAGTAAATTTAAGAATTTAGCTAAAACAAAGCCTTCAGAGCATTGTATTGTTTGAGACTTCACAAAGGCAGAGGCTTTATCTAAGTGTTCCTAAGTGGTTGTTTCTTTCCCTAAAAAATACTATCAAAAGTGTCAGGATGCAAAATAAGGACCCTGGAAGGAGAGGGAAAAAGAATTCTTTTGACCCCTATTTTGTGGACTTCTACTGATGGGCAATGAATTACTTTAAGCTTTAATTAATGGTATTTTACATTACTGACTGAGTTATGAGAGTTGTCATCTAACTTCAAATAAAGCTTTTTCATTACCTAGGGATTCAGCATTTTTAAAATGAATGTACTTAGCAATACTAATAAGAAAATTAATTTTAAAGTTTCTCTCCTGAGAAAAATATCTTCCCTCTGGTAGAGTTCCTTTAGGCTTCACAACAGTGTAGTGTGCCTAAAGAAAATCTCATCACTTTGCATTCGGTGCAGATGGTTAAACTCACTTTCTGTGCAATGACCCTCTTTTGGGCAGTGCTGTTACCTGAGGAAATCCCTGCTTGATGTTCTGCTTGAAGAACTCGTGCAGGACTGGGCAGGGTGTGGTGTGGTCCAACAGGCTGTGGCATGTGACTAACACAGGGCTCAGGGACATGGATTTTGTCCTCCCGTGTGCACGATGGTCCTTGGTGTGTGTTGGGAGGCTCTGAACCATCTGGGCATGAAATGCATTTCTCTACATAGCTCCCACCAGGCTGCTCAACCTGTTCTTGGCAGCACAGCTGCCTCACTGCTCTGCTGCTAACAAGGTGAATTAATTGCACATCTGGAATTCCCAGGGTTGCATTGCATTCCTGCCACTGGGAACCAGGCGCTAATATTTAGCTTCCCACCACACTGTATGGTCCAAGTTTCAACACCACCACATAAGCTCAGAAAGTTAGAAGTTCCTGCAGAAGGTCTTATAAATACATTAATGTTTAATTTTCTTGTATCTGCTGGGGCTGATGTAGGAAAGCACTTTTTCCAGGATACTCATTTGACATTATACTGTCTCAGCAGTATCCCCACTTCAGCAACTCTGTTGGTATCTTCTCAATCCTTCCTTTACAAAGCAGCAAAGTAATAGCTCAGTCTGGAAACCTCCCTCATACAAAACAGTAAGGAAAGACTGTTCATGTATCCATTCTTTTTCTTTTTCACAATTTTCTCTGTTCCTGGATTGGTAGCCTTTAGCCTGTAGAAGGAATTTTGATCTATAGGTAGCTTTCCAAATTGAGGTCTGGTGTGGATACATTGAGGTGTTTTGGAGCCTGATGTGAAGCAGATCTGACTCTTCTAATCTGTCAGTTAAATCAAGAGCTGCAGATTTTGCAGCTGGACATATCAGGAAGTCTGGACTTAGCCTTACCTTTGAAGGGTCAGCAGGGAAGCATCCGATTTTATTATCTTTGTTCATGGTATTCCAAAATAATCTTACAGAATTGCTTCTGTCCCTTCATGCTAAGCTGTGCTACCTTCTTAAGTACTTGTGTTTTTTGGCTAAACTCTTTTCTTAGAACTAGCCACTGCATTAAGTAGTACTTTGTCCTTCATGTGTCTCCAGATGGGACGTGTGGGTGAACATGAACTCACACACTTGTGTGTTGAACACACCGTGTGACTTCCACAAGCTCTGGCAGTGTGTACAGATTATTCTCCAGAGGCAAAGTTGAAGGCATATTCTGGCTCTTACGTGTGAATCAGGAACTGGAGTGCAGTTCCTTCTCTGCTTCAGTAAAAATTTGGAAGAGCTTTGCTTATAAATTCCCAAAACATAGTTGAAACATAACTCAGTGGCAAGCTTTGTTTTGGAAATGACCTCGCTCCAGCAATGGTTTTGTCAAGTCTGTTTATCCCAATTTCTTCCCCAGCTTAATTGTGTGAGAAAGTAAAAACCATTGTGTGTGTGGGTGGTTGAAAATGGGCTCTATGGATATTGCTGCAATTTGGGTTTCATAAATAATGGTAGCTTGTGCATAAGCCTGTAATTGACTGAAAATGCATTAAAAGTTAGTATGAAGGCAGGTCAGCTGCTGCTTAAAATCCATTGCTGGAGTCTCTTGGGAGGAGGGGAAGATGGAGAGGCAGGAGATACACAAAATGTGCAGCGTTAACAGTGCTATGCAAATGTACTCAAAGTTAGTTTTCTTAAGTGTTTGCTGAAAAGAGCAAAACTTAAATACTTGAGAAAAGAAAGCTGTTGATTCTGCATCAGGCCAGGTGATGGATGCTCACAGCAACAGTATAATTCCCAAATAACAGTGCTGTTAATTATGGCCTGTGTCTGAAAAAAATCTGGGGCTGGTGAGTGGGAGTTGGAAAGGCTGAAGGGAGAGTAAAACATCAAAATTCCAGGGAATTCAACGTTCTGTGTGAAGAACATTTCTGGCCTCTCCGTGGCTGTACAGCCAGCAGTGCGTGAGTCAGTCTGGAGGGTCATGTTACTCCCAGAGCTGCTGAACTTGCTGCTGCTAGAGCACTCATTGTATATAGATATATCACTTAATTTGTTCTTAATTAAGCTCAACAATACGAGCTGTGTGCTTTTGATATCTAATTCAGATAGGAGCAAAGCCAGGTGTTAGAGCTGTTGCAGGCTGTCAGCACATGTGGGTCAGGGGTGAGCGGGTAAAGTGCTGCCTTTTGACAGGGGAAAAGGCTTCAAGATGTTATTTAATAGAAATTAGCTGATTATCATAAGTGATGGAGCCATTGAAGTGGGTGGAGCAGCAGTGCTCCAGTGGGACCTGGTGTGCCCACTTCAGGAGTGCTGGGCCTGGAGCAGGGGGCATCTCACTCACCTACACATATGGGCACCATACTGAATAATTTTCATGCTGCCTTTGGTCAGGACACCTTTGGCTCTGATCATCTGGGTTTGTTGAACTTCTGAAACTGAAGCATCACATGCTTTGACTTAAGGTGTGCTGATTGAAAGAGCAGGGGGAGGACATTGAGCTGCTGAAGGGTGAGGGTCCTGGGGGGGGTATGCAGAAGGAAAACAGGCCTCAGGAAAACCTGCTGACGTTCCTGCACTAACAACATTCACAAAATGCTTTTTATTTAATTTCCCCCCCCTCAGAAGTCAGTAAAATCTAGTTGTCCTTTAAGGAAATGGTTTCACAATTCTCACCAGATTATCTGATACTACATTTCTTGCAAGGTACTGCACTACAGTCCAGTAGACTATTTTCTTTTAACAGGAAATCATGTTTTTACCAGTTGGCCAAATATTTAAAGAAGCTGTGACCTCAGTTTTCTGTAGCTATTTAAACTTTTGGAGTTTGAAAATAGTTTTTAGTCTCTTTCTTCTCAGCCATTCTTCCATCCCCACATCTCCACCTGTGAAAAGGTGCAGTTGTTTTTTTATTTTTTTTCCTTTTGCTTCTTGGGTAAAACTCCTGTTTTGTGAGAGTAAACTCCCACTTTCCTGTGTTCCTTCAGTTGTGGCAGAGACCTGTTTTCACTCATACCTATTGTGTATGGGTTGTGGAGGGGCTTCTGGACCTTTGATACAAGCAAATGAACTTTCCAAAGATCCCAACACACGGTAACACCAATCTGGCTTGTTTTGGTGCTGATACTGGTGGCAGGAGGTAGCTTTGCAGTCCCAATATGTGAATGAGATGGAGCCCTCCCCAAAATGGCCCGTGGCATCCTTGATCATCTGTGATCTGCTGTGCTTGCCAAGCATAAAGGGCCTTTTAAAAATGAGCTTTTATCATTTGTGCTGAAAAAGGACTTTGAGGCTTCCTGTGCAGCTAGGATTTTTGTGTTGGACATGGGATCTTCCCAGTCCCCAGTGAATAAACACAGCTGGCTGTTTTGGGAAATGGACTTAACATCTTTGCATCAAAGCTGTACAAATAAGACATCAAGCTGTACTGAATTAATGGATAAGGTTTTCTGACTTTTACACTGACTTAGAAGTGATCAAATAAAAAACTGCATTTTTCACAAGGCTGCCTTCAGTCCAGAGCAGGGGGAAATAAGCCCCCTCCCCTTGGATACATGACTAAAACAAGCAGCCTCAATGACCTATCAATGTTGGATTATCATGCAATAATTTACTGGGCAGCCTTTTGCTGTCCGGAGCCGCCCACGCACAGGAGTCAATGGTGCCTTTGTTTGGGAGTGCTGGAAGAATGCATGATCTAATGGGGTGGTGGGAGTTTGCCTTCGTTCCAGCGTGCTCCAGGCTGTGCTCATTCCCCCAGTGTCCCAAACACGTTTCCTTCCTCTGTCCCCATCTTAGAACGGGCTCCCAGAAAAAACAATCCATGTTTGTGTCTCTGTCAGGCTTTTTTAAAACCCCAGCACCCATCTGTGGTGGAGCTCCACATGCCAGAATCTTTGGTTTGGTGGGGCATGGTTTAAGAAAAGATTGTTAAAATCCTTCAGGCCTTTCTTGATATGCACATACATCTTGAGGCTCTTCAGGTGAGGACAAGAAATAAACCTAAGATTTATTATTACTAGTTTGTGTTCCTGTAAAGGCCACAGCTTGGAATGTGAGAACTGTTGTCTGTGCTTATGCATGGAATTATTTCACTAGTGGAATTCCTCAGAAAGAAATCCTTTGCTTTCCTTTTTCAGATACTGGATATTCCATTTGCTTGGGCAGTACTAGGGCTCTTATCTTCCTCCTCCTCTACAAATTTTCTCAGAAGGCTAGGATGTAGTTGTTAAAGGACATTTGTTCTAGAACTTCAGAAATTTCTTGATTTTGGTCATAAATGTGGCTTTTTCATGCACAGGTGATGCAAGTGATACAACTTAACACTTATGTGTCCTGCAGGTGTTGGGCTGTTGTTGTTTAATGAATGTACTTCATTCCGAAAGAACAAGTGTCTCCAGGTGTTTATCACTCTCCTCCCCTCCTTATAAACTCTGTAAAATACTGTGGTAGCTGAGAATTTGGAGTGGTTGGTTGACTCAAGAGACAGTGATTGGTCTTGAGGAAAACCTTGTGAGCTTGATGGCTTCTGTCTGCTGACATACAGGTTTCTGTCCCCTGCTAGGAACACACTGCTTGTGTGAGGTTCTGGGATCTGTGTGTCTGGAAGAATCAGAGCCAGTCTGTTTTGCTCATGGCTGGTCCAACATTGTGCTGGGTGCTGGGAGAGCTGATGGTTCAAGAAGGGCAGAGTTGAGGCAGGAATAAGGGTGAATGGCATGGAGCACATTGCAGTCTAGTAACTGGGAAAGCTGGCATGTTTTCCTGGGAATGATGGGGAAACAGGTCAGAAGAAAAAGACAAAATGAAATGCCAGTTGTATCTGATTGCTCTCTGCCGTTCACTGCAAAATGGAAATTAAATCCAGTCAAAAAGTACTAAGTAGGCTCTATTTGTTACTGGGTTTGCTTTCAATTCTTTTAACCTTTACTGAGAGACATAGGTTGTCAGTAAGTACCTGTGTGAGAAAAGCTGCCTTGAAACAGGAGCCAACCAAAAGAGAAACAGTAAAGTTTAACCATTTCATTACTGCCCAGTGGATTTTGTAAAAAACAACTCTGCAAAGGTTTGGTTCTTTGCCCAATGCAGTCTTCTCAGGTGGATTATTTTTCCCCTTGGCAAAACTCAGTGGCTGTATGCAGGAGAGGTAGCATCGATTCTTTCCATGTGCCAGTCCCATGTGCAGGGGATTCCAGTGGACCAATAATGAAGGAGCCTGAGTGTCCTCTGGGCTTATCTCACCCAGGCATCTGCTCACAATTCAGCACTTGTAGTCACCATGCCAGCTGGCGGGACAGTTTTCCTGATGTAAATTATCCATCCGTTCTGAGGGGCCTGAATACAAGGAGGTCTTTTGTGTGTAGAATGAATTCCTAACTTCAGGGAAAAGGGAGGAGTTTCTGAAGATCTGAATGGCATTGGCTTATATGGGTTTTAGCATGGCACATTTCCTGGTGGACCTTGGGATACTGAATTTGGAGATGACCCAGCTGGGGGAGGGCTGTGATTGCTGATGACATCTGGCCAAGCCCAGCAATGTGAGCAGGTTGTGAGCAGGTTGTTTGGAGCAGCATCCCCTGAACCAAACAGTGCTGAACATTTTCAATGCCACTTCTGCTGCCTCTCCAGGCACAGAACTTGCTCGTTCCTTTGAATCTGTAATTGCAATATTGTCTTGAAGGCTTGTATGTGTGCTTGCTTACAGTAGAGAAAGGGATTAAAGAGTTTTTTTTGTGATCCTGAATTGTAAGAGGGGGCTGGTTATTGTGTCACCTTGTCACTTGCTGGTGAACAGCTCCATGCCTCAGAAAAGATGCAGTTTTAAAATGTGTGGCTCATGATTTTGAGCTCTGGATACTTTAAAACACACATCAGGTTGCACTTGTGAAGCACTAAGCTCATGGTCACTGATTCCAGCACCTGGAGTTCCTCCTGCAAAACGGATCTGTCACTTCTCAATACACACAAGGAAATACTACCTGAAGCTTGACACTATCAGACAGTTCTAAGCCAAACTGAACTCCAAGTCAGTACTGGCTTCTAGGAAGAGGAGAACAATGTCTTTTTGTCTTCTAAATGTAATGTTTAAAACTGCCTTTCACCTGGTTATTGCTGTCACCATTTTTTAGTGTAATAGCTGTATATGTTTATTCAGTCCAGCAAGACATGAAAGCAACCTAGGCTGCTTATCTTTGCTAGAAAAAGGCTCTGCAGCCTCAAAGAACTGCCAGGCTGTTAAGCACAGTATTTATGTTCAGTGTGAACAGTGAGGAAACGTATTTCCACACTGTGTCAGCTGGTCTTGGGTAAACTCCATTGTTCCTGCTGTATTTACCCAGCAAGGCACTGCACAGCCTCTCTCTGTGCATTAACTGCATTCCTCTTTAATGCCATTAACTGCCCTGCTCAAGGAGTTATGCTGCCAGCTGCCATAAATGTCTTTTTCACGTGGGTTGCTCACTTGGGAGGGGTTTGAATGTATTTTCTTGGCCTGACATGTAAAACTGGAGATGAAAAAGGGAGGGTCCTTGCCGTTTAGCAGAAGGGGTTCCCAGGGATAAGGTTTTCATGCTGCCCAGAGCGCAGTTGGCATGTGCTGTGCCTTTAGCTGAGCCGGGCCTTTCAGGGAGCAGTAGGAGACCTTGTCAGGAAACAAGGATCCTAATTCAGTTATAGTGGAGAGCAAAAAAAGTAGTTATTTTCTGGGGCAAGCAGCCTGTGACCCGGGCTTTCATCTAGGGCAGAAAGTTGTGTGTGTGAGTGAAAGCACATGCTCAGCCCCCTCATCATTCCCAGGATTCTTTTGAAGCATTTCCTCCCCATCTTGATGAAGCCTGAACACAGGGGTTTTGCTTCACACCAGAGGAATGCAGTACTAGTAGAAAACTAACCACCCCAATTCAAAAGAGCTGGGTATTCCTGACAATTCAGCTGACACTGTTTAATGAAGTGACCTTCTTTGTTGTCTCTGGCTTACTTTTTATCTCCTCTTGACTTAGGGAATGGCTGCTCTTGCCTGATGTTTTCCCATTTTCACTTGTCATTAAAGTTGCCCAAAGAAATCCCACCAGGGCTGACTTTCAGTGTTAGATTTTGTTTTCTCTTACCATGTGAGCTCTCTCATTAAGCTGATGACACTTTTACTAGTAATAGAACTATGATAGTAGTTGTGATTTTTAGTTGCTCTCCATCCAAGATGTTGGTGAAATTCTGGGATAGGCTGTCAAGTTGCAGATCAGCACACTGGGGTATTCATGCAAAAGGAGGAAGTATTTGCTTCCTGGGCCCCTTGCCCGTTACCTGGAAAAGGTGTGAAGTGTATCCTGGGTTTGTTTACCATGGAGCTGAAAAAGATGTTTGTGTGTCTCCAGCCTATTGTCTTGTGTCTGTCTTCAGTTTCTGTGTGTGTGCTTTGTTCCTACTTCAAGCATATTTTGCCTTCAAGTGCAGAGCTCTCTTTGAGAGAAGAGCCCACGTAGTAAGAGAAGCAGGAAAGCTGGGAGGGTCTGATCTGTACACAGGATGCCTGCTTCTTACCTTTATTGCAATTCATGAGAAAAACACTCCAAATACACAGGAACAGGATTCATCTCTTGTATTGGGCAGGAAGGGGAGGGAATGCCTAAGCTAAGTTAGTGCTGAGTGTTGATCCTTTGGAAGAAAGCAGATTGGCTTAATGGTGGTGCTTGCTTCTCATTTGTCTTTTGTATGTAAGAAAATCTCATTAAATAATCAACCCCAAACCAGCAGTGAGCTGGTACTGAGCAAGAGCCATGATTGTGAATGTCTAGCTTCCAGTCTTGTGCTTGGGTCTTCCATAATACATGATCCATGCACACGTGATATAAATAGGAAAGGGTATTTTCTAGGAAGTATCAGGGGGCTTGTATCTGTGTGATGTCCCAGCTGTCCTGCATGTCACACACAGACAATACTATTTGGTGGGTACTTTAAACACCAGATTGGTCTTTTTCTATTCTTGGGTGTCATGGTTTGACACTGGCCAAATGCCAGATATCCACAAAGTTCACTTACTTTTGTTGCAGCTGAGCAGAGGAGAGCGGAAAAAATTAACAAAGGGCTCATGAGTTGAGATAAGGACTGGGAGAAAACACTTTAAGGGCAATACAGGTTCAATTTTAAAGTTATAAAGTAAATTTATTATTAACAGTCAGAGGAGGATGATGAGAAATAAAATAAGCCTTTAAAACACCTGTTTTCCCCCAGCCCCTCCCTCTTTCCCGCCAACAGTGCAGGAAGACAGGGCATGGGGGTTTTAGTCCGTTTGTAATTCAAGATCTTTTCCTCTTCACTCAGGGAGAGGAGCCTTTTTTCTGTTACGCCATGGGGTCCCTTTCATGGGCAAACAGTCATCCCAAAACTGTTGTGGTGTGGGTCACTCATCCACGGGGTGCAGTCTTTTAAGGGTAGGCTGCTCTGGTTTGGAAGCAAGGGCTTTTTCTCTCTATCTCCATTCAGGTCTCCCACTAGATCACAGCTTTCCCTGCCATCCACCCACTCCAGTGTGAGCACTTTTCCCATGGGCTGCGAGTGGATCTCTGCATCCCCTGTGGACTTTGTGCATGACAAGGGGACAGTTTGTTTCACCATAGCCTCACCACGGCCTGCAGAGGAATCTTGGCTCTGATGCTTGAAGCATCTCCTCCCTCTCTTTCTTTTCCACTGACCTTGGTGTCGCTGTGTTGTTTTCCCTCACACGTCCTCACTTCCTCCTCTTCTCTGACTAGATCAAAACCTGCTGTTTGTAGGTACCGTTGCCAACGAGTTCCACTGATTCCAAGATTCTTGTGAGATCCGGCGGTGCCGAGAAGTCGATCTCCTCCAGGTTCCACTCTGGGGAGTCGCCCGCCGTGTTTCCACTGCCGAGCACGTGGCCCCATTGCCATTGCTTGGGCAGCGGCCGCCGCGGTGCTGGTGCTGTTTAACGCCTCTCTTCATGCGGGTGCCGGCAGGAGAAGCTGCCACCGCTGCCCTTCTGCCTGCAGCACGGCTGGCTGGGGCGGCTGGGCAGGCAAGGCTGGTGTGGGCCGCCCCAAGGTGGCGGGGGCAGCCGCAGCGCGTTGCCGCGCACCGCGCCGGGGTTGGCCCCAGCAGCAGCGATTCGCCAGCCCTGGGAAAAAAAAAACTGTGCGAAACTGTATGTGTGCTGTTTTGATTTTCTTCTTAAATCTGTCATCACAGAGGCGTTACCAACCTCTCTAACTGGGCCAGCAGCATGTACCATCTCCAGAGCTACCAGAGATTGGCTCTCTGTTGGACGTAGTGGAAGCTTCTAGCAGCTTCTCAAAGAAGCCACCCCTATGGGCCCCCTGCTACCAAAAACCAGGCTGTGCCAAGCTAACACATTGGAGGATATAATTTTTCAGGCGCTGTATATATTGATTTTTACTTTATTTTTTTCAGATATGTTGATTTCTGGACCCTTTGCTGTGCTTCTCCTGCTACTTTGGCTCCTCCCTTGTGCCATACAGGCTTTGGGTGCGGCATGCCTAATGCAGGCTGGCCCCTGGCCTAATCACTGGGGGGCATTCAGGGCAGCTCCGTGGTTCGTGACCGAATTCACGGCTGTCGGTGTGTGCGTGTGTTCTATGAGGACACTCTGTTCTTGGTGCATGGTGCCTCTGGTCTGCTCTCACGTGTGAAGGAGGTGAACACTTCAGCAAGTGCCAAGCCTCATGTTAAAATTTAACATGGTACAATTCATTCATTTTACAAGTTGAGGTTAAATCTGTGTTACTTTTGCGGGTTGAAAAAACCTGTTTCTCAATCAGCTGAAACTCTTCTAGTAGCTTTTTTTTTTGGATCAACGAAAGAACTGGTGATGGCTGCAAGTTCTGCTTAGAGCACTGTTTTTCTTGGAAATGGTGGGAGCATAAAAGAGCATGGCAGGGACTAAACACCCAAGGTTTTATTCCAAACAAATTCAATGTTGTTTTAGCAAGCTCCCAACATGCTCCAGGATGTCCTAATTGTACACAGTCTGCTTGCTGAAGTGGAGCAAGAACAGCTGGTATACAGCTGTATGCCTGCTCCTGGGAACCCTTGGCCAGTGTGGTTAGCAGACGAAGGTGGCTGAAGAGTGTTGTGGCCCTTTTCTCCTAATGGGTTCTCTCAGGGATGTGACTCCCCTGGGCCGTTGGTTTATGTGCCTGGGGGTAATGCTCAAGCCACTGGAAAAGAGTCATGAGGGAGGATGATGTGCTGACTGCCACAGACCGGTTAAGAGGGGAACAGAGGGCAAGGAGGTGGATTTTCTTTCATGTTTCTAGGCGATGGAGAACATGGGTAGCTTGGAAATCATTGCACTCTGATCTGAAAAATGCCTTGGTGACTTTAGTCAAATGATGTGGGAAACTTAAACCTCATTTTGTTTTTCCCAGGGAATGAGTAGAAGAGGGCTGTAGTTGGTAGGTTCAATGCTGGAGGAAAAGCTTTGTGAGCTGTAAAAAGATATTGAAGTATTGTCTATGTAGGGAAGAAGCAGAGGTGCAAACCAGGCTCTACAGTGTGACTTGTTCCTCTCTGGTTAATACTGTTTCTCCCATGCATATGTTTGGGAGAAATATCATCAAATGTCATTATTAACTTGGGCCTGGCCTTAAATACACACAAACTACTCATGGGTCTGATGTAGTCTGTCATCTGTTAGGGATGTATGCAGAAGAGAATTGCAGCTTCTGAAATGTGTTTGGTTGCACAGAAGCTTATAGGTCTCTTTATCTATATATTCAGCCTGCCCTCAACTTCTGTTTCAGTTCCTTCACCTTGTCTTTGTTTGGAGATACTATACTGGCCTGGAAGAGACGCTTCTGGTGTTGCTGGACATGCTTATCCTTCTGGATAATGCTGGGAGATGTTTCTCCAGAGAGAGAAATGCAGTGCAGCTCTTTCCATTCTTTGTCAGTTTTGAGTCTTTCTCACACATCTCCTCTCCCCCACAGGAAAAGCCTTTGACATCACGTACGTGCGCCTCAAGTTCCACACGAGCCGGCCCGAGAGCTTTGCCATCTACAAGCGCACGAAGGAGGACGGCCCGTGGGTGCCCTACCAGTACTACAGCGGGTCCTGTGAGAGCACCTACCACAAAATCAACCGTGGCTTCATCCGCACCGGGGAGGACGAGCAGCAGGCGCTCTGCACCGATGAGTTCAGCGACATCTCCCCTCTCACCGGAGGCAATGTGGCCTTCTCAACGCTCGAGGGGCGTCCCAGTGCCTACAACTTTGACAACAGCCCTGTGCTGCAGGTATGTGAGCAGGACTGTGTCAGTCAGGTGGTCTGAGTTGAGTCTTCCTGTTGAGTCACTCTGCGTGGTGGCTTTGTGCCCACTGGGCTGCACTACAGCCCTCACTCATAGTGAAAGGCCCTTGCACAGCTAAGTTGGGATGGACAATCCACAGAGGTGCTTTTGAAGGAAAAGTTGAACTCTTGAGTCTATTGATAGTAAGTTTATGGTGCAAAAAAGCAAACCCACTGGCTTTAAGGGTGATTTGTCACTAGGGATCATGGAAGTCTTCAGAGGATGAATGTAAATCTCTGCCAGCTTAGACAGCAGCTGTGGACATTCTGCTGTTGTTTCAGATACAAGGACAGAGGAAGGTAAAGTCTCAGTCCAGTTAATATTTGAGGCATCTGCATGTACATTTCAAGCAGAAAAAAGTAAGAAATAGATGATTCTTCTAAATACATGAAGCATTACAGGAATCCCTACCATGTTCTCTTACGTGTGTTTTGAGGCAGAGAAATTTGATTTTATCCTTGGTGTTTTTCTCTTACAGGTGGCTTGGCAAGGGGGTTTTGGCAAGAGTTTTTTGTTGTTGAACATTCTTGAATGCTTCTTTTGCATTCATGGGAGTGGTTGGGCAGTGGTCAGGAGCATACTAGAACACCAGTTTATCTGATTTACGTGCCAGTTTTTGTGTTCTGCTTGATGACTTCTCCAGTTTATATTGCAGCAAGGAGCTAAAGCTGTGGGGTTTGCCTCAGTGTTCCTTTCAGAGCTGTAATTACCATCACTTCCCTTTGCTCTTAGAGTAGCAGGAGTAGTCTGAGACAGGCTCCCAGCAGGCTCAGGGCTTGCCTGTTTTCAATTCCCAGGCAGGAGAGCAGAACCTGGTGGGGTTGCTTCTGCAAACTAAAGTGAAATGAAAAAATAAGATTAATGGGAAAGGACAAAGACCTTCTGAAGTGGAAAAGAACCAGTTTGGCCACCTCATTGGTGTAGCCAACCCCTGCAGAAAACCATGTCTTATTGTTAAGGTGAATAAGGAGATTTCAAGTTAGCAATTGTATAATTTTCTGATAAGCTTCTCTATGTAAGGAATAGAGATCTGACCACCAGTTTCCTAAAATACATACCAACTGCTGGTGTTGCTTTTTAGAACTGAAGTAAATGTGTACATTGTGATTGGTATTTCCATGTGTTTACATCAGTGTTTGTAATTCAGTAAATAAATACTGTATTACTGGCTGAGCAGTGACACAGGGGCTGCACAGTTGTACATACAGGAATGTTTCTTTGTGTTCTTTTTTATGGTGTTTGAAGGAAAACAGCTTTGTAAAGGGCATAATAAAACCAAGGAGGTGGCAATGTCAGTGGCTAGCAGAATGTGATATGAAATTTGGCAACAGGCTGTGTGTGCTGGCTGCTGCTGCACGAGGGCAGGGCAGTGTGTTACAGACACTGTGTAAATATTATGAAAAACTCTTGTGTTGCAAGTCACATCTGTCTGTCTGTCTTCCTCAGCCTCCCCCAGCCTCACTCATTTGTCTCTGTGTATCTCTTAGTCTAGTGCAATATGCCTGCAGACAAATGTACCCTAAAGCTTTCCCCATTGGTGCTGCATAGCTTTGCAGAAAAACTACAGCCAGACAGATATGTACAATTAGCAAGCTGGCATAATTGCCTGCCCTGCACTTTTTGCTGGAGAGGTTATTCAGTGCTTCCCAGCTGAAAGCAGTCAGGATGTGAAGAGGCATTGGAAAGGGTCTCCAGAGAGGAGAAAGGGTCAGGAAAACCCATTTGAACCAAGAGGATGTGGAATAAGGCTTCTGGGGCAGGAGCGTGTGAGCTCCCAAGGTGCAGAGGGGAAAACAAGGAAGAAGCAACCAGCTGCTGAGGAATGACTTTGGTAATAGAACTGCTAATGACTCAAGGGAAAGGATGTTTCATCTAATGGGATTTCTGTCTGCTCTAGGAATGGGTGACAGCTACAGATATTAGAGTGACCCTCAACCGTCTGAACACATTTGGAGATGAAGTTTTCAATGACCCAAAAGTTCTCAAGTCTTACTACTATGCAATTTCTGATTTTGCTGTGGGTGGTAGGTGAGTAGACAATAAAACTCTGTGCTTACTAAAGTTTTTGGTTAGTTTTACTAGATT
Source organism: Vidua chalybeata (assembly GCF_026979565.1). Taxonomy (NCBI): domain Eukaryota; kingdom Metazoa; phylum Chordata; class Aves; order Passeriformes; family Viduidae; genus Vidua; species Vidua chalybeata. Next base: position 28,482,455 of record NC_071538.1, read on the forward strand.
GCTTTAAAGATACTGATTGTATTCACATCATAACAATAGGCTCTGGTCTTTACTGACTGTCCTAAATCAAGAATGCATTAGAATGAATTTAGGTAATTTGCAAATATTGTGTATAAGCTTTTGTGGCTATAACTTCAGGGCTGGCAGAGATAATTTTTTTTCCTTGATTAGATGAAATATTAAGTGATTTGAGAAGGTAAATGGTAAAAAGAATGAACTAAAATGAAAAACAAAAGAAGGAAATCTTTTCTGCTGTGTGGTTTGTGCGGTTTTTAATGTGTTTTTAAATTATTCTCCCGTGTCTGTACTTGAATAACAGTAAGCAGAAAATCTCTGTGTCTCTACTTCACATATATTGAAGAAACTATCTCTTTGGAGGTCTGGAACATGGTATAACATGTTTGTGGTTGTCCATTCCTTTTGCCACAGTCTCTTGTAGAATGTTTTAACCTTTGGTAGTTGATGATAAAATGTTTTACTAAACAGAGATGAAACCACTGCAGGGTTTTGGCCTGCTTTCATACGGTGGTCCTGAGACAGGGATTTGGCCACATGTGGATTTGTATTGGCTGCACCACCAGTCTGGAGGTCCCTGGGTTTCTGTATTAGTCACCTTTGTGCTATTTAATTTCCTACTGATACCACAGTAGCCCACACCCAGTGAACATACTGTGTTCTGGGCTCTCACAGGAGAGAAGTTGTGGAAAATTTACTAACATAAATCCACCTAAATCTTTGCTTCTCCTACTCAGGTTAGTCTGAAGACTGCAAAGGAGTTAGTTAACTTTTCTTCCCTTTCTAAATGCCTACCTAGAGCAGGCTGCACCTCTTTGTTTCATAGAATGGTTTGGTTTGGAAGGGACCTTCAGAGATCATCCAGTCCCTATCGTGGGCAGGGACACCTTCCACTATCCCAGGTTGCTTCAAGCCCTGGCCAGCCTGGCCTTGGACACTTCTGGGATGGGACAGCCACAGTTTCCTTGGTCAACCTGTGCCAGTGTCTCACCACCCTCATTGATTCCTTATGTCCAATCTAAATTAAAATTTGAAAGATGTTTAAAATTACTACACCTTGTCCCATCACTACAGGCCCTGATAAATAGTTTCTCTTTGTCTTGTAAACCCCTTTTAGATATTAGAATGTCTCCATAAGATATCCATGAAGCTCCCTCATCTCCAGGCTGAACGACAGCAGTTTTGTTCCCGATTTTGTTGTAATCATTTACCTTCAAATTTCTCTCATCTCAGATTTTGAGAACTGGGCCCTGTTTTTTGGTGTTGCTTTGCGAATGACCTGGAGCCCTGGAGTTTTAATACCTGTTCCTTACCTCTCCCGAACCAGGTGCAAATGCAACGGGCACGCGAGTGAGTGTGTGAAGAATGAGCTTGGGAAGCTGGTCTGCAACTGCAAGCACAACACCTTCGGGGTGGACTGTGAAAAGTGCCTTCCTTTCTTCAACGACCGCCCGTGGAGGAGAGCGACCGCGGAGAGCGCCAACGAGTGCCTGCGTATGTGCGGCTGACAGGGGACAGCCTGGCTGGGGCTGGGCACCTGCCTCTGCTGGAGCCACAAGCTGGCCCTGCCTTCTTTTAACTTGTCTCAGTCACAGTTAGCCAGCATTAAGCACAGTTGGTGGGACTGTTGGTCATTCCACTCCTGCCCTGTGGGAGCTTTCTGGTAGATCCGTAGGAATGGGCATCTCCTTTCTGGAGAAGGATGGGAACCACCCATCTTTCCTAAAGAAAGAGGTGGCTTGCAGAAATATACAGGCTTGTACTTTTGAGACCCATGGCAAAAAAAATATGCTGGAGTATAATTGGCCTTTCAAAAGTTCTTCATTTAGCATCAGCTGATTTTTGTGTTTGGGTTATTGGTTTTTACAGTTACTTGTTGATTATTTAATCTAATTTCTGGACCGCAAATGCAGGTCTCTGTCCAGGTCTCAGACCACAGGTCCTGGTAGTTTACTTTACGGGGAAGCTTTTTCAGACAGAAAAGTTTTCTTCCTGTCTGACCTCTGTATGTCTAGATGGGTCCCAGCTGTCTTTGGCTTCCCTCAACGAGCTGGTGAAGTTGGGATGTCCTGCTGTCTAGGGATTTGCGATCCAGGGGAGAAGCTCTCATTGCAGCATGGAGTAACCTCATGTTACATTTTCATGCTTGTTTGGATGACAGGGATCAGTGGTGCTGTGTGGGAGGACAACATTTTGGCTGCAAGTGGCAGCCTGATGTCAAAAGAAGTGGTGGGGTAGAAGTGGTTTTCTTTTGGGCATTGATGAGAATGGTCTCAAGTTTGTTTCAGGTCTCGGAGCGGTTAAAAGCTCCTACCCCAACTCATCTACAGCTGAACTGTGCAGGGTTGGGTTTTGTGCTGTGGGGCCGGGCTGGTCACTGATAGTGCCCTGTCTTTGCAGCGTGCGACTGCAACGGGCGGTCCCAGGAGTGCTACTTTGACCCCGAGCTGTATCGCGCCACGGGCCACGGCGGCCACTGCACTGCCTGTGCCGGCAACACCGACGGGCCCCGCTGCGAGCGCTGCCGCGACAGCTTCTACCGCCTGGCCAGCGACGAGGGCTGTCTGCCCTGCAGCTGCAACCCAGTCGGTGAGCACTGCTGCAAGCACGGCCGCTTGCAAACTTCCGCACAGAACCCACCTCTGCTTTCGGTCATGCAGCTCATTGCAAACTCCGGGGTAGAAAGAGGGAGGGGTTGTTTAGATTTCTTTTCTTTTTCCATATAGGAAATGTTTATTGGGTTGTATTTTGGTTTAAGTTTTCCTTGGATCTAAATGGAGTTAGGGTGGCAGGGGCAGATGGGTCACCTCTGCAGCACTTAGTCCTTTGAATGTATTCTGAAATAGATTTTTTTTTTTCCACTGTGTATGTGTTACCCTGGATGCTCCCGGTACAAAAGAACTCATTTCAATTCTTAATAACCAAGATGATGTGAGTGGGTATTTCTGGAAGTTGTTCATGCTGTGAAATTGTAGTGAACTTTAGCTGCTGCATCAGTTTCTCCTACTGAGTATCCAAGCACTATAAATACAAACCAGTGAAACATTAAACACAAAAGGGGGTGGGGTGAGATAAAACAAAGCAAACTCAAAATATGTAATGAAACTCTTTAAAAATAAATGGAGACAGGGGTAATTCTGACAGGAGAATAAATCTTTTGTTGTGTAGAAACCACTTAACCTGTAAGGAGTGATCCTATAACTACACCAGCCCACAGCAAGTAAGGTGGAAGGAGGGAAAAGGGTAACACACAGTGAGATGTGATGTTTCAAAAGAGTAGCTGGCATAAGTCATTGCTTGCAGCAAGCCCTAAAAGCAGCCAGGGAGAGGTCTGCCAGGGTGCATCTCCTATCTAATTTTGTCAAGGAGTCATTCAGTTGTGACATTTTTGACCAATAAAGGCCCTTTTTTCTTCTGACTGCTTTCCTGGATCCTTTTGTTAGACCCTATTTTAAGAGGGATGTGGATTGGTGTGAGCTGAGATGGTTGAAAAGATGCAGGGAAGTGACTTATTGGGTCTTTAAGGACAGCTTCCAAAGGGTTTATAACTTAGCCATTAGCTTGTATGCAATGACGCACTGACACCCAGGGTGTATTTGAATCCCCTGGATATGTTTGGACTAGTATTTTTTGTCAAGTACTCTTTTTTCCTAAATAATCCTAAGTGGGACTGAAAAGGAGATTTGAACTTTGGCTGTATATGGTAAAGGTTTTGTGAGTTCTTCTGTCCCGTCCAGCCTAATCATCTTATAACTCTTCACTTTGCTATAATCTTCTGGTGTGGATTGAAGTGGAAACAAGCAACTATTTCTGTATATTAAAATATTTTTCTCCTGCTAGTTAACTCTTACAGTGCTGACAGCTCTGAGGCTGGCAGCTACATGGATGCTTGGGAGAAAGCATTTTGTCCACTATGGATTAAAGAACCCTGCTACTGCTTTTTGTGCAAGACTGCTTGAATGGAGCAGTACTGAGGAAGGCATCCTTCCAAAAATGAGGGTTTTGCTCATGAGTTTACTAGGATTCATAGTGGCACATGCAGCCTTGTTCCAAAGAGGCAGTTTAGTCTTTAAATGCAACTTAGGAATCAAGGAAGGAAATTGGAGTGTGAAAGGGAGAGGTCAGGGAAAGGAGAGATGCTGATTAGGGGGAGCACAAGGGATTCAGGGAATAAAATCTTGGAAATTACATATTGCAGAGTAAAACAGATGTGGAATTGGAGGCATGCAAATGTAGCACTGAGGATGAAGCAGAAGAAAGCAATTTGAAGTTAAAATTATATTTTATATATAGAAAGGTTGGTTAGTAGGAGTAAAAGGCTGAGTATAGTTTGGGAAGACTAGATAACAGTTCATCTGTCTAGAGCTGCCAGGGAAAGAATCCCTGTGAACTAGAGGCAGTCTTTAGGTAAGCTGTCGCTCATCGGCTTGAGGCTGTGCTTCCCGCTTTCTGCTTCCGTATTTCTTGGCCATTGTGTAAAGTTTGAGTAGCTGATGGAGCCATATGTGTGTGCTGAGGTACCTGTCCCTGCTGTCCCCACAGGCTCCCTCAGCACACAGTGTGACAGCTACGGCCAGTGCAGCTGCAAGCCCGGTGTGATGGGGGACAAGTGTGACCGGTGCCAGCCAGGGTTCCACTCCCTCTCCGAAGCTGGGTGCAGGTAAGGAGGATTGCAGCTCTCTAAAAGGAAAGCTAGGCTTTTTTAAAGCTTTCTCTATGTGGCTCTTACTGAACTAACCTCTCTCCTGACTCCCCCAGGCCCTGTTCTTGCAATGCTGCTGGCAGCACAGGGGAGTGCAACGTTGAGACAGGGCGGTGTGCGTGCAAGGACAATGTGGAAGGATTCCACTGTGAGAGGTGAGTTTTTCTTCCCATGGCTTTGTTTCAAGAATGAAAAACATTTGAGCAAGGACCTGGGGTTAAACATCAGGGAAATTAATTTTCTTTCTTTCGCATCTTCAGATGCAAACCTGGATTTTTCCATCTGGATTCCTCCAATCCAAGAGGCTGTACTCCCTGCTTCTGTTTTGGACACTCTTCAGTCTGCACCAGTGCTGTGGGCTACAGTATCTATAGCATCACCTCCAACTTTGAGTTTGGTAAAATTAAGCTTTCCTTTGTATCTCAGGTTCAGAAGCTATTAAAAGTAGCTCAAGTCAGAAGCTATTAAAAAACCCCAACTCCTTCCTTTCTGTGCAAGACCACAAACCTTGGGCAGGCAGGTCTAGGATCCCTCTTTTGGAAGTGCTGAAGCTACCTGGAGCTTCCATGTCTGCAGCTTGTTTGTTCAGATAGGGAGGCAGGAATTCACAGCCCTGGCCTCAGGCACACAGTTTTTGTACACCGTGCAGGTGCAAGTGGGAATTGCAAATAGAAACTTCTTCTGTCCTGAGAGGTGTGCTGACAAAGCAGAGTTTCCTCAGTTCTAGAACCAAGTCAAGATTTTGTGATTGAGAGGATCAAAATCACTTTAGATTCAGGGTTTAAACGGCTCTGAATAAAACGCAGTTGTGTTTCCAATGAGTCTGTAAGCCCAGGAAAAATCTGTTTCTTTCATGCAGTCAGTTTCATGTGTATGCATGTTTTCATGCTGCGTAGTCTGAAAAGAACATCTTTTTAATGAAAATTCCACTGGAGAACGGTTCATAGGAAGTCTGCAGCTCTCAACAAATCGTAGGGGCCTGCAGGTTTTTCTAGCTCTGCTTAAGCTCTTTAGAAAAGAAGGTTTTGGACAAGTAGTCGTCAAGAGGGTTCAGAGTTCAGAGGTTTCAAGTCAGCACTTGAGTCAGGGGCTTAAACTGTAAAGATGGTGTTTACTGTTTAAATTCTTCTGCACAGCTGCTTTCTGCAGCCTGTCAGTGCCTATGCAGGCACGTTAGATTAACTACGTGATGTGAGAAGTGTGTGCAAATCTGTGTCTTCCAAGGCTGTTCATTCTTGCCCATCTGATTCTTCAGGAGAGGATGAGTGGCGTGCTGAGCAGCGTGATGGCTCAGAAGTCTTGCTGCAGTGGAGTGCCGAGACCCAGGATATCTCTGTTATCTCAGACACCTACTTCCCCATGTACTTCGTTGCACCACGTAGGTCATTCTAAAGGCATGGCTTTCTGTGCTGCTTGTGCCCTTTGTGTTCTGTCCCCTAACTGTAAGGATTTCTTCCCCTTTCAGGCAAGTTCTTGGGCAACCAGGTTTTGAGTTACGGGCAAAACCTGACCTTCTCCTTCCATGTGGACAGGCGGGACACGCGCCTCTCTGCAGAGGACCTGGTGCTGGAGGGGGCTGGGCTGAGAGTGTCGGTGCCTCTCATTGCCCAGGGCAACTCCTACCCCAGTGAGAATGTGCAGACCTACACCTTCAGGTACAGTGGGAGCAGCTGTCACCTGGCCTGGGCTGCCTTTGGCCTCTGAGCTCTTGAGGAAACAGAGGTCATTAGGTTTAAACTTGTGTGGGTGATGTTGCAATAGCACAGCACTGTTGCAAAGGCAGTTTTTGAGAGGGTGCAGCTGTTAGCAGCTGAAAGCTGTGCTGATGATGCTTGCCTCTTCTCCCCAGGCTCCATGAGGCTGCAGATTACCCGTGGAGGCCTGCTCTTACAGCATTTGAATTCCAAAAGCTTCTCCACAACTTGACTTCCATCAAGATCCGTGGGACATACAGTGAGAGAAGTAAGTCGCTGAGCAGAACGTTGCAGAAGAGGGGGCAAACTCATTTGTTTAGTGCTTGGGTTGCTTCATTGTAGGGCCCAGCCATAAACAGCTGTGGCAGTTTATTTGGCAAAGCTTGTGCCAATGGCTTTTCACCTAGCTTTCCTGTGTAGCATCTTCTCCCAGGCCTCCTCAAGAGGATGTGGGAAAGAAAAGTGTTGTCTTTGAATGTCTGAAAGCTGAACACATACCAACTGCTGATTCCTTGCTCTAGACATGGGAATTTTTCTTTGTTTAATAGCCACTATCCTCCAATTGGTAAAAATACATAGTACAGAGTATTGAAGGAGGATGTAGGAAGTTTACAACACTTGGCTTTCGTTTTGCTACACTGGAAATGGTTACATCCCCCCTCTTTCTGGGTCTTGCCTTGACATGACAAATGGGAAGGACAAGGTCTAAAGTGCTGCCTGTGCAAGACCTGAGTGAAAGTTCCTCATGATGAAGATTTATAAAAATGGGCATGAATTAGAAGCAAAAGTAGGTCCTTAGGTATTGCTGTGTGGTGAAAAAAATTTGCAGAAAGATGCAAAGGATGAATTTGCATTTGGTAAAGGTGGGAGAACAGCAAATGTTTTCAGAGGGGTGGCCCATAATGAGGAATGTGGGGTTGTGAAATGGAGGGGAAGAAAGGTGGGGGAGCAAGCTATCCCTGAGCGCTGTAGCCACTGCTAATATGTAGGAGCTGAGGCTCTGCTCAGTGCACTGGAGCTGCTGCAGTGGTACAGACACAGTGGTATAAGTTAAAAGTCAGCTATGTTGTGTCTGAGCTCTGTTTTGCTCCAGGGAAGGGGCTGGGACTAGAGGAGGGAAGTGCTGAAATGCCAGAGGAAGGAATGGCTTGAGAGGAATAGTTGAAGAGTTTGTCCTGAGGCGTGGTTTGCAGATGGTGTATTAAGATTGCTGGAGACATGGTCTGTTTTGCCTTGAAAGCCAGGAATTGGTTTTGGTATTTGATTTGGAAATGGAACCATACACATGTGAAATATAACTTAATTTTAATTGGCTGTGCTCGCTCAGCTGCTGTTCTCAGATTCTCCTCTATATTGTCATTCTCATCTTTCCTACCCTGCATGTTCCCTTGGTGGGCTCTAGTGCATCTTTGCTCATCTCTCTAAAGCTTCCTGGAGCGTTTTGCATCTCGATTCATCTTACCAACTGCAAGCACCCCCTGTGTGCCCCTCGTACCGTTCAGCTGTGTTTGGGGGAGCGGTGATGATAGCCTTTGTGGTTACAAAGGGTTTGCCCCTTGGTGCTTTCTAGGTGCCGGTCACCTGGATGACGTCACCATCACGAGTGCTCGCCCCGGAGCCGGTGTGCCTGTGGCCTGGGTGGAGAGCTGCTCATGTCCAGTGGGATACGAGGGGCAGTTCTGTGAGCGCTGCACCGCTGGGTACCGCCGAGAGACCCCAAGCCTCGGGCCCTACAGCCCCTGCGTGCCCTGCACGTGCAACGGGCACAGCGAGACGTGTGATCCCGAGACGGGTAAGAGAGCAAACAGGAGCGGCAAGAGCGTGGTTCTTCTTTTCTGGATTGGACAGTGAAGCAAAACTCGCGTCCCTCTCTGTTGCAGGCGCGTGCAATTGCAGGGATAACACGGCGGGGACTCACTGTGAGAAGTGCAGCGATGGGTATTACGGCGATGCCACGGCCGGCACGGCCTCCGACTGCCAGCCCTGCCCGTGCCCAGGCACCTCGAGCTGCGCCATTGTGCCCCGCACCAAGGAGGTCGTGTGCACCAGCTGCCAGGCTGGCACTACAGGTGTGTTCCTACACAAAACATCTTCTTCTACATCCACATGCTTGTGGAAATGTGTCTCCTGCTAGTTCTTGTTCTCTGATCCACAGTGAGTAGCTCTGAAAGCTGCTGCCTCTTCTGGTTCAAATCCTTCTTCCTTCCTCAGCCCTATTTTCTGTCCTGTGTGAGGCTTGGGGCTTCACATGTTTTTCATGCCTATTTCTTGAGAACAAAAAGCTTTATCTGCAAAGACTGACCATTTCTGTGCTGTATAGGAGAGCCGTGCTGCCTTCCAGTAGAGCTCTGATGATGGCATGGTGTTGGGCAGAAAATAGATTTAAAAGAGCCAGGAAGGCAGGTCAGACTGAAATAAAATTAGAAGGTGCAGTTTGCCAGCCAGCGATGCACTACAGGATGCTTCCTAGGAAGAGCAGGAGGGCTGCAGTGACTCACGAATGCTGCCCAAAAAAACAGAAGATCAAACTAGTGCTCAGTAATTTTAAGGAGAAATATGTGAACAGATACTGATCTTTTTTTCTTAGCAATAAGCTGTGAAGTCTAAGCATGTAGCTGAGTTGTTAAGCAGAAACTTTTGTTCTGCCTGCAAGCAGCAAGGAAGCCCTAGGATGACTGGGAGCCTTCATGCTTCTCTGCTGATTTCATGCTTGGCATGACAGAGTCCAAAGTACAGAATACCTGTAAATTCTTGAGTGCTTAGGAAAGTCTCTGACCAGGCACATAAGCAGCTCATGGGGATTCCTGTGGGTTGCCACTGCATTGTGAACCAAAGCAGAGTCCAGGCCCCAGGTGCCCTTCAGCTCAGGTGTCTGTAGCATCTGATCTTTCTTGTAGCAATGTGATTGCAGAAGAGTTTCTCCTGTCTCATGCCACCTTTTTGGGATGTGAGGAAAAAGGGGGGTTGTTTGTGCAAGAACTGCCTAAGAAATGGAACTCATAATTGGCTGGGGAGGTCAGATCTGCAATAAGTGTAGGAAGCTGCTGAATCAAATACTTCAGTGGCTGCCTGTGGAGGTTTGGCAGGTCTCATTGGCAGAGGAGCTTCCTGGAGCAGCGATGCCACATGGAACTCTACCTCTTGGGATTCTTAAATTAACAACAACTTGCACCAAATAGGTTTGCCTTAAAGGGATAGGAGGGGAAGGAAGAACGGAAATAATTCATACTGCAAAGTTCCAGTGAAAAATCTGCTTGAATTTAGAGATGAGGAGGGATTTGTGTCTGGCCCCAACAGAAGGATGAAAGGGAAGAAGCTGAAGAGTTTACTTTTCAGAAGGGACTGCAAAGGGGATCCATGGGAGATGGCAGCAAAGAGCTTTCTGCTGCAGCACCCGTGTCTGTGTTGTGTCCCAGGCAAGAGGTGTGAGCTGTGTGATGATGCCTATTTCGGAGACCCGCTGGGCAGAAACGGTGCCGTGAGGCCCTGCCGCCTGTGCCAGTGCAACAACAACATCGACCCCAATGCTGTGGGCAACTGCGACCGCCAGACCGGCGAGTGCCTCAAGTGCATCTACAACACCGCCGGCTTCTACTGTGACCGCTGCAAGGATGGCTTCTTCGGGAACCCCCTGGCCCCTGACCCCGCTGACAAGTGCAGAGGTGAGGCTTGCTTCTTGTTGCATTTAAAAATGGTTTTGTCCCCAGGAGCTGCTGTCAGGCTGTCACTTGTGCCCATCAGCAGCAATGTGTGGCTTTACCCTGATTTGGTGGTTTGAGCTTGCGAAAGTCCTTGTGTTTGTGGGCACTTAGTGCTATCAAAGCAAAAGCATTGTGTGATGCAGGGGCTGGGTGGCCATGTGCTTTGGATTCAGGCCCATTAGGCTAAGTACCAATACCACAAGGGATTTCTAACTTCGTGCATGTTTCTCCATACCTTTTTATTTTTGCAGCTTGTCACTGCAATCCCTACGGCACAGTGAATCAGCAGACGATCTGCAATCAAGTGACTGGGCAGTGTGAGTGCTTGTCTCACGTCACTGGGAGGGACTGCAGTGCCTGTGAGCCTGGATTCTTCAACCTCCAGAGTGGACGTGGCTGTGAGAGGTGAGGTTTGGCTTGGCTTGGGGCAGAGACTCCGGTTCTGGAGGGTCTGTGCTTACATTGTGCAGGAATGTGATGTTTGTCACAAGTAACAGGTGTGCCTCTGCCGCTCTGGGTGGGGAAGAGCAGTGGTCAAGGAGCAGCTACTGAGGCTGTACAAAAAGCCTGACTTATAAATAGCTTTATAAAGAGCTCTAAATCTTAAATAGAAAACTGCCACATGACTTCATGATTGTAGCAGGGGCTCTTGGGTTCTTTTTTTAGTGCGGGCAGCAAGTGACCTTGCATAGTTCAAAAGCTCCATGCCTCGCCTGCTGCATCTTCACAGCAAGAAAAGTGGCTTTTGGCAAATGCAAATGTTGAGCTGTGCACTTCAGGGGGGCACTTGGCCCCGCATGTCCCTTCTGTGTCACATCTGACGTGTGCCTGCCTCCCCCAGGTGCAACTGCCACGCGCTGGGCTCCACCAGCGGGCAGTGTGACATCCGGACGGGGCAGTGCGAGTGCCAGCCAGGCGTCACCGGCCAGCACTGTGACAGATGTGAGGGCAACCACTTCGGCTTTGGCTCTGAAGGCTGTAAACGTAAGTCTGAGGGGCCAGAGCGAGGCAGATGGGAAGGATGTTGCACACCCAGCCCTGCCTTTGCTTTCCTTCTGCCTCTGGGAAGCTATTTTGTCACCTCGCTCCTCATCACAGCAGAAGTTGGCACTTTTATGTCCACACTGTTCTTGACAAAAATTTGTTTTCTGTACTACAGCTTATCCCCGTCTTCTTTTGTTACCTTTTTCTTGTCCTACTTACTAGATATCCAACTTTGTAAATATCTACTTCTCCTTGGTGTAAATGTATTCTCTGCATCTTGGCCTCCAGCAGCCCTGTTTCCTTATGTGTCCCTGCACAGTTACTCTGCAGGTGGCCTCAGTATCCAGGTTCTGCCTTGAGGAGCAGCTGATCTTGTAAACATGATTGCAAAGCAGGTTGATCCAAACTTTCCTCATTGATATCCCTGCCTGTAAAGAGCAGCAAAACTACAACCAGCAGTTGTTTACAATGCAGTGGGGTAGAATGATGCTTTGTGTGAGAGGTAATAGCAACACTGAACACACACAGTGAATGTTGGATCCTGCTTGTGAGTAGAAGCACTGTGATCACTGGGAAGTCCAGCTGTGGGTTTGTGCCCCATAGCTCTTGCAGGTTTTTTTAGGGTATTAAGCCTTTCCTCTCATCCTGTGGGTGTTAGGGTATTTCTGCCTCTTCTGCAGTCTGACTGAGGTTTAACTCCCCTGCAGCCTGCGACTGTGATCCTGAGGGCTCGCGGTCCCTGCAGTGCCGGGAGAACGGTCACTGTGAGTGCAAGGAAGGCTTCGTGGGGAGCCGCTGCAACCAGTGTGAGGAGAATTATTTCTACAACCGCTCGTGGCCAGGCTGCCAGGAGTGTCCAGCCTGTTACAGACTAGTGAAAGATAAGGTAAGGCCACAGACACTGACTGCTGTTGGTACCGCTGGAGATGGTGGCACGTGTCCACTTGTGCAGCGTTCCGGCCCATGACTGTTGGTGGTTGCTGAAAGCAGAGTGGCTCAAGGTGCTTTGCTGTGTCACAGGTGTGCTCTGTCCCTCTTATATAGGTGGCAGAGCAACGTCAAAGGCTGCAGGAGTTGGAAAATCTTATAGCAAATCTGGGTACCAGAGAAGAAACTGTAACTGATGAAGCCTTCGAAGAGCGGTTGAAGCAGGCAGAAAGAGAAGTTACGGAGCTGCTCCATGAAGCACAAAAGAGCAAAGGTGAGTTGACCTGATCAGACATGGACCAACTAAATGAGTTCTTTGGAGACAGCATGTTTTATTTCAAGCCAGTTCTGTGCTCCAGGATTGACAGCAATTTAAGGCAGCACTGAGTCAGTGAATGTTATTATCATAACAACAGTGGCTGTGCTTTATCCATGCTGTTTGACAGTGGTCTTCGTTGTACATGGAAGTAAAGATCTGCCTCTAGCTCTGTATGGATGGAAGTGTTTTATGTGTTACCCTCTTTTGATGCAAAGGAGGGTTTTATTTCTAACACAAGCAGAAAACTTTGAAGTATACTTATTATGCTTTAAATTTGCTCCAACATCTTGGATCAAGTAGTTCTTGTTCTGATCATCAGCAATCAGAACGAAGGCTTCAAAATTCTGATGGCAAACTTAATTATCCCACCATAAAGTGTAGAATATTCTGAAGAATGCTGTTTTTCCTGTTAAACTCTGTTTCAAGTTGATTCTTGTGTTGTCGCCACTACCATGGGATGTCTGTGAGCAGGATGTTTGTCATGCTTGTGACAGTGGTTTGTCCTTAGGGTCTCTTTAATATATAAGATGATGTGTGTTTTGGAAAAGAGAGCCCTGAAGAAGACTATTGACTTTGCAGTAAAAGATGTTCCCCTGGGAGCTGGTTCCGTGATTTCAGACCATTTTGGGAAAATTTGTCCCCTTTGTGTGAAGCTGGGAAAAAGCTAACACGCATCCAATGCTGGCATTTGCTTGGGAAGATTCCTGCCAGTGAGAATGGTTGCTTAAGCTTTTCTCAGCTTTAGCTGAGGTAGATTTATACTGCCTGCTTGGCATCCATGCCTAGATGATAGTACCACATAAGGGGGTAGCAGGGTGGGGATTGGAGAAAGATGAGGGAATGGATTTGTTTTTGTGGTGGAATTTTTGATCGGTCTTTCTGTCTTGGAATCATAGAATCATTTATTTGGAAAGACCCTTAAGATCAAGTCCAACTGTTCCCTGCCCCCCAGCACTGCCAAGGCCACCACTAACCCATGTTCCCAATTGCCACATCCACCCAGCTTTTAAATCCCTCCAGGGATGGTGATTCCAGCATTTCCGTGGACAGCCCTTTAAATGAAGAAATTTTTCTTGCTATCCAACCAAAACCTCCCCAGGCACAGCTTGAAGCTGTTTCCTCTCATCCTGTCCCTGTTCCTTGGAAGCAGAGTCCGACCCCCCTGGGTGCACCCTCCTGTCAGGAGTTGTGGATAGACAGAAGGTCTCCCCTGGGCCTCCTTTTCTCCAGGCTGAGCCCCTTTCCAGCTCCTTCAGCTGCTCCTCGTGAAATTTGTACTCCAAACCCTTCCCCAGCTCCAGGTTCTTCTCTTACTAAGAGGGCAAAGTAAATGCAAGAAAAACTACCCTTGCAAAAATCTTTGCACACCTAAAGAAGTTATTTCTGTTTTTCTGTGGTAGTATGTTTTTGAAATGTGTCAAAACATTCATGTTCAACCAATACATCAATTTGACCAATCTTAATTTTGAAGTTCTGTGGGCTTCTTCTTGCACTTTAATTCTTGATAACACTCTCAGCTTTTCAGAAATAACTGCCTTGGTTGTGAGGCACATACCTGTACTGTGATGCCTCCATTATTAAGATGCTGTTGTGGGGAGTTACCTGATGGTCCGAAAATTTGGTGAAGTGTGGGTGCCTTTCAAGTCCTGCATATGTGAGAATCAAGGCTTTATCCTGCCAGCTTTTGTCAGCCCTTTGGTTTGGGGAGAGTTTGGAGTAGGTTTGCTATTCCACACAGCTCCTGGCTGCTCCATATGGAGCTCCTTAGGTCTTTCTTCGGAGTATCCATTGTTCCCTGACTGTGGAAAAATGTACATCTGCACTATTCGTTCATCTCTGCTTAATTTCTAGGAGATAAGCTAAAGAGAATTCACAAAACAGACATTTTGTACCTATTGAGGAGCAGCTCTGTTGTCATTTTAAGTCAATGAGAGAGTTGACCTAAAATTGTTAGTTATTTTAAGTAAAATATTGATGATTCTGAACACAAAATCACCCATCAGAGTCAGTTCCAACACCCAGCGGGATTGTCTTATTAGCAGTTAATGGCTTTTCATTTTTCTGTTTGGTGCACATTCTGATTATGGCTTTGATCTCAAGCTAAGTGACTTGTGAAATGCCTTTGCCCGCTTCCCTTCCAGTAGGGGATTAACCTACCAACATGGTGCCTGCCGTGGTAAGCTGCTGCTCCAGCCTCTCTTCCTGCTCTAATTAATTTTGCTTCCTCTCTTTTTTGTCCTGTGTTTCAGACGTAGATCAGGGACTCATGGATCGTCTCAAAGACATCAACAGCACCTTAGTGAGTCAGCTCAACAGGCTGAGGAACATCCAGGGCACAGTGCAGGACACGGAGAACCTGGCGGAGCAGGCCCGGGTGCGGGTGGAGGACACTGAGGACCTGATCAGCATGGCTTCTGATATGCTGGAGAAGGCCAGGATGGCAGCTGACAACGTGGTGAGTGTGCTGCTGAGATCCCACACAGCTGCGAGAGGCTGAGGGCCTTTCCTTCTGTGCCTCTGGTGTGCTTCTCCACTTGCTCTCTCCCTCAAACAGCAAATTTGCATCAAGATCATGGGAAATCAATGAAGTTCACCACTGTCAGTCACAGATAGTATCTTAGCCCAAACCAATGCAAAAGTCTAAAATAAATATTAGCACAGTTGTTTTTCAAGGGATAACCAGTGGTGGAAACTGCATGGACTTAAGAAAAACATACAGAGAAGTGGGAAGTAGGTTAGACACATCTCTAAGCATTAAGATAATGACAATAAATATTTAAAGCAAATACGAATAAAAGATGAAAAAAGAGCTTTAAATGTTTTTTTTCCTTTCTTTTTCTTTTCCAGTCCATTACACCTCCAGAGCAAAGCGGGGACCCCAACAACATGACTCTGTTGGCAGAAGAGGCCCGTAAGCTGGCAGAAAGGTAGGCTGTGGCAAGACACACTCATCGTGGCCTATGTTAGGGCCCTGCTCTTCTCTACAAGGGGGAAGTAGAATTTCATTTGCAGGCTAGGAAACACACACCCTTTGCTGCTTAAGGGACTGGTGCTGTGGGATGATGGCTGTGTAGCACTGAGGGCAAACATTCTCATGTGGATGACAGATGTGGCAACCATCTTCCATTACAAATGTTTCAGCATCTCCCATACGTACATCTGGGGGAAGGAAAGAAGGAGAAGTAAGAGAGAATATAATCAAGAACTAAGGATAAAAACTATTGACTGACAAATCTAATGGCATTATTTTTCTTTGCCATCAGGCATAAAAAGGAAGCTGATGAGATTGTTCGCACAGCCAAGGCTGCAAATGATACTTCCACGGAAGCGTATCAACTGCTGCTGAAGACACTGGCTGGAGAAAACCAAACTGCAATTGATATTGATGAGCTCAACCAGAAGTGAGTCAGTAACAGAAAATTGTATTTATTTCCTGACTTTAGAGCAGTGCTTAAAGCTAAGACAGCCCCCTGTATGCTTTGGATTTTGTGGGAGGTGATTTTTGATTTCTTAGCCTCTCCACTCTCTTACTAAAGTTCAGTTCTACAAAAAATACTGTTACATAACTGGATCCTTGGGAATTTTTTAGGTACAATCAAGCAAGGAATATTTCTCGAGACCTGGAGAAACAGGCCAACAAGGTGCTTGCGGAGGCAGAGGAAGCTGGAAACAGAGCCCTGCAGATATATGCTAATCTCACCAGCCTGCCTACTGTGGATTCCACGGGGCTAGAGGTACATGTGGGCACCATCGTGTGCAGTATTTCCTGAAGATTGCTAGCTTGCTGGCATACCTTTCATGTGCTCTGCTAATGTTCTCTGCATAAGAACGCTCTGTGGGTTTTTTGTCCATCTGGGCTTAATCCAGCTTTTATGCAATTGCAACATTTATGCAGGAGATGTAAATGCAGAAAACTACCTACATAAACCCCACCTCCCCCGTTTCTGAAGGACACAAATCTGAGTGAAATGTTTGCCAGACGTCTTGGCTTGAATGTAGAAGTGGAAAAATTTACCACCTGTTCAGGAATTCTTTAACATTCAGGAATCTGTGTGTGATTTCCACCTGCAGAATAAAGCAAATAAGATCAAGAAGGAAGCAGAGGAGCTGGATCAACTAATTGCCAGGAAGCTAAAGGATTATGAGGACTTGAGAGAAGATATGAAAGGAAAGGAGCTAGAAGTAAAGAACCTCTTGGAGAAAGGGAAGACAGAGCAACAGGTCAGTTCCACTTTGTGCAGGCTTTTGTTCCATGGGGAAAAAAAACCAAGGAAGACAAGTAACTGGCCAGATGCAAATGATTTTGTCTTAGTCTTAGCGTTATTTATTGATTATAAGAATGCTGAAGAGTGGCCCCAAAAAGGAGATGCAGAAAGAGGTTAAAAGCAATGGCTTTGAGGCTGTGTGGGGAAAATAGGAGATATTTGACAGATGTGGTGTCAACTTTGTACTCAGAACGGTATTCCCTAAGTACATACACTCATCTGGTCTCGGAGGAAGCATGGCTGTTCTGGATGGCCTCTTTGAGGCTTAACAGTGCTTTTTCATGCACGTACACAATTGTCCTTCAGAAAGTGGGAGTACATTGACACATGTCATGTCTCCTCAGACTGCAGACCAGCTCTTGGCTCGAGCAGATGCAGCAAAAGCCCTGGCTGAAGAAGCTGCTCGGAAGAGCAGTGGCACACTACAGGAGGCCAATACCATTCTCAGGAACCTGAAAGGTAAAGAGGAAGCACTTGGCATGAATCCTTTAATTGCAGTGTGACAAGTCACTTGGCTGTAGGATATTCTGGTTAAAGAGGCCCTACTATTGCTTTTATCTGAGTGTTGGGTGTGTTCTTTTGGCTTGTTTTTCTTTAAAGAAAAAGTATAAGCGTTTTCAGGGACCGGAAATTTCCTTTTAACTTTCTTATTTAGCATCAGAAGATGTGCAATAGGGAGAGCTGATCCCAGTTTGCTCTTCATCCCTCCAGTGTCAGGGCAGCAAAGCCTTGGGTAGCTTGGTCAAAGGAGCATCCCAAGGCTCTTCTGGAACTTGTGGTAAGGATGTGCTTTGCCCCCCTTAGACTTTGACAGGCGGGTGAACGATAACAAGACGGCGGCCGAGGAGGCACTGAAGAAGATCCCTGCCATCAGCCGGACCATTGCAGAGGCCAACAACAAGACTCACCAGGCAGAGCTGGCACTGGGCAACGCTGCTGCTGATGCCCGTGAGGCCAAGGCCAGAGCAGATGATGCTGAGAAGATTGCCAGCTCTGTTCAGAAGGTGGGTCTGCTGCAGCTCACCCCTGCTGAGATCCTGCTGTGTGATTGCATGATCTCCTGTTTCAGTGGTTCCTGGTGAGCCCCGTGTGCTCTCTGCTGTATTCCCCACTGCAAATGCAAAATATGGCAAGATAGGAAATCAGTGCATTTTGATGAGAAGGATTGAAGGAAGTTCTGCACCTTCACCACCTTTTTCCATCCTCTCCCACCTGTTGGCTGCAGAGTGCTGCTGCTACCAGAGCCGAAGCCGACAAGACCTTTGCTGATGTGACAGGACTGGCCAGGGAAGTGGATGACATGATGAAGCAGCTGCAGGATGCAGAAAAGGAGCTGAAGCGGAAGCAGGCTGATGCTGAGCAGGATATGAAGATGGCAAATGAGGTAAGCACTGCTGGCAGGTGACAGCAGTGGCTAGGAGCTGCCTTCTCCCTGCTGTCCTGGCAATGAGGCTTTCCTCTTGCAAAGACAGTGCTGGGTCCAGCCAGTATTCTGACTCTTTCAAGCTTTAAGTGGGACTGAAAAGAAGACAAGTTCTGGTGTGTTAGCATAGGCTCCCTGCTGGAATTTGAGAGCTGCTTTTCCTTTTATTATAGCTAAAACCTGACTGTATAGCCCTATTGATTCCATCCTGCCCTTTACTGCAAAATCCTGCTCAGTTTTCAGGGCTCCCCATCCTGAAATACTCAGAAAACTGATTACTTGAAGATTGTCAGTCTTCTCCCCAGCCCTGTGATAAAGATCTTTGTGCAGGATTATTGTCCTGGGGTGAGAAGGCAGTGATGTGGTGACTAAGTGCAGAAGAGAAGCAACAGTTTTGTAATCCCTACACCTTTTTTGTGTTTTCATTTTTTTTATATCCTACAGGCCTCACAGGCTGCCCAGGAGGCAGAAGACAATGCAAGAAAAGCTAAGAACTCTGTGAACAGCCTGCTCACTGTCATTAATGACCTGTTGGATCAGCTAGGTAGGACTGTCTTTAACTCTATGCCTTTGAGTGTTTTCCTGATGTGTGCTGGCTTTCCTGCCAATGTTGTTTGAGGAACCAGATGGATCTGTTATCTCTTGAAATAGGATTTGTGTGGTTTTGGCAAGGACTTTGTTTTTTTTTTTTTTCTGGAGTAGCCTCAGAGCTTGTTCAGCAATGCTCTGTGTTGGTTTTCAGCAAACTGAAGACTTCTTGAAGCAGTGGAGATGTCTCCCATATGGTTGGTCCTGTTTCAGAAGCTAGAGATGGCCTGATGGAGGTCTGCTGTGGGCTCAGCTGTGTGAGCATCCACGGTGTCAAAGGGGTTTTAATGCACTTCCCTGTTTGCTTCTGGCTTTTCAGGGCAACTGGAGACAGTGGACTTGAACAAACTGAATGAAATTGAAGGTACCCTGAACAGTGCCAAAGACCAGATGAAAGATAGTGACCTGGACCAGAAAGTGTCTTTCCTTGAGAGAGAAGCCAAGAAGCAAGATGATGCAATACAGGCCTACAACAGGGACATTGAAGAGATCCTGAAGGACATTAGCAACCTGGAAGACATCAGGAAGACTTTGCCATCTGGCTGTTTCAACACCCCGTCCATTGAGAAACCCTAAGGGTGTGCTGGGGGTGGGGGGAATCGCCCTGGTGAGTGGTGGTTCAGCCATGGAGTGCCTTAACACACATTACCTTCTCCAAATCCCCAGCTCTTCGCTGCTCGCAGCCACTGTTTCCTTTCAAATCAGGATAAGTTGAAAGTTTTTTTCTTTTTTTTTTTTTTTTTTTTTTTTTTTTTTTTGTTGGTTTGTTTTTTTTTTTTTCCTTGGTTTTTTGTTTTGTTTTGTTTGGGTTTTTTTGTAGGGTGTTTTTTTAATTTGTTTGTTTGGGGTTTTATTGAGAAGCAAATTAAATATCCGTCTTCGGGCATCAAAGGGTTTTTTTTATATAGATTGTTTTCCTGAGCACTCCACATTTGCCCCTTCCTCAGACACAGTTTCCCTTTGATTAATGCAAGGATGAGAGATGCTCTGGACTCTTTATACTGTGGTTCAGAAATAACCATGTGAGCTGTATACAGCAAGGCAAAACTAACACAACTTTCTCTCCTGTCTTCTCCCTTTGACTGTAAAATCCTCAGTCCTGGAGCTCTTTGTCCCTATGAAGGAAGGGGATGGCTACCAAAGTATTACTGTAATGGCCAGTATAGCTGCACTCAATTCAGATCCTTCTTCCCAACTTCTAACCCTGTGAATTTTTTTTTTCATCATTACATAGTGGCCAATACAACAGTGTTGGTAGCCTTTGGCAAAATAGCTGAAGCCTCTTTCTGAAATGCTTTCTGTGAGGATGCATTGCTATGAGAAAAAGGTGGCCTCTGATTAGGGCTCTGGGAAGATGGGATACTGCTGGAGTGGTGACTCTTGCCAGCCCCACTTCTGGTCTGTAGAGAAGATTTGGGTCTGATCTGAAAGCTGCTACCTGCTGGCTAGTCCAGACTGCCAGAGTGTGGAAGCCACGAGCTGCATTCCCATCTGTTGCTACTGAATTTCCAGAGGATCTGGTTTTCTGGGCTTGGAATGTCAGACTGACAAATGAGTTTGTTGAAGCAGGATGAGTCTTGCTGAAGAGGAGAGCTGCCATCCAGAGAGTTCTGACAGCTGCGCTGACCTCCATGCTGAATGTCTTTGGGTGGGGAAGGAAGGGGGCACATCAGTGGAAATGGAAAGGTCTTTTTTATTTCCCATCTTTTTCCTGAGGGAGGACAGTGGGATTTTTCTCTCTCCTGCCATTGCTCTGGCATTTTGCCTGTTTTAAAGCTGGGAGG
This sequence comes from Vidua chalybeata, assembly GCF_026979565.1. Lineage (NCBI taxonomy): Eukaryota > Metazoa > Chordata > Aves > Passeriformes > Viduidae > Vidua > Vidua chalybeata. The sequence goes on from NC_071538.1 coordinate 28,502,857, forward strand.
AAGAGCTGGAATTTCCTGGTGCCCTCCTTTCTTTTTGCCTCCAGATCTCCCAGTCACTGTAAAGCTGCCACAGCACAGGGACCTCAGGCCAGGCTCAGGTGGCAGCTCTGCCTTTTACACCACTCCCACGGCTTCCCTGCAAGCTCCCTCCCCAGGCAGTGCTCGCTGGTGCTGGGTGGGAGTGGCGGGGAGCCCCTCGCTCCCAGACAAGAGCATCCTCTGCAGCTTCCTCCTTGCCTCCAGCCTGGCATCCCTCCCCCCTTCCCCTGAGATCCAGTATATATCTATCCTGAAACACTATGCAACTTTGTACGTTTGCGTAGCGGGGAAGAAATTATTATCTGACACACACTGGTGCTATTAATTATTTCAAATTTATGTTTTTTGTGTGAATGTGATTATTTTTTTTTCCATTTTTTTATCATGATTATAGTGTGAGGAAGTCTCTCGTATGTGTGTATGTGTGTGTAAATATACTCAGCCAGATTTCCAGAGTGGCACAGCCTGGCCTCCTCTATGTGCTTTCCCCTGTAGCCATTGGGGCAGGTGCACCATGTATTGCTTCTCTCTGTATCATTCCCTTAAAACTTGGGATTTCTCCTAGCTGGGCTCCTGCTTGTTTCCCTCTACTGTATCCCCAGCACCCATCCATAACCACTTTGCCTGTCGGGTGGATGCTTTCCAGCCCTGTCTCCAAAGCCAGCCCTGCTCCACATGGTGCCTGCAGCACCCAGTTCTGTGTCCCTTGTCCCCTGGGATGCTGTGCCAGGAGTGGAGCAGGGGCTGTGGCTTTGAGCTGTGAGGAGCTGTAGCGCTGTTGGGAGATGGGAGCAGCGCTGAGGCGGTCAGAGAGCTGCATTTGGGGGCATCTTGATACCACTGTGCAAGGCAGGAGGCTTGGTGCAGACAGTGCTGCTGGGCAGGGGGTGTTCCCAGCAAACCCTGCATGGCTCTTGTATCCCTTCTTTTAATGATTGTGGGATTTCCCTCCTGCCTGGAAACACCTCTGGAGGAGAGCTCCCTGTGCCTGCACACACAGGGACATTGGGTCGCTCTGGGAAGATAGCTGTAACCACATCACCTCTGCCAAGGCTGTGAGAAGAGCAGATGTGTGCATGCCCTGGCTAACCTCAGGCCTAAGGTTTCCTGCTCTCTTGTGTTTTTGTTTTTTTTTTTTTTTTTCTTAAGCCGTTTTTAACAGAATTTTATTTTTAAATAAAAAAAAAATCTTTATAAGCGATCTGTTAATCAGTACTGCATTACAGCCATTATTCATTGTATAAGTCCAGTTATTTCTTTACATAATGTGATGATGTGACAGCTGCTGGTGGAGTGCTGGGTGTCATGGGTGACACGTGACATCCCTTCATCACCTTATTCTTGACTCTGGCCCTCTCAATATGTGCCTTCACTCCAGCTTTTTTTTGCCTTAATCTGTGGTCTTGCTGTCTGGGGCGGTGAACAAAATGCAACACTTGCAGTTTTTATGTATAAAACAGTATTTCTTATTTATAATAAAGTCTGAATATTTGTAACCCCTTATACCTGGGAATTCTGTTGAGTATTACTTTATTTTTCATGGTAGAATATTGATGGTCACGTGTCTAAGTTGCAAGAGACAACTGTTCTACCTCTTGCTCCTTAAACATCCTGGTTTGGTATGGGAAAAAGGGAGAAGAAACTTGGAAATGTATGTGGTGGGATACAGATGACAGGGATGATGGTTTTTCCTTGTGTCCACTGCTCCACTGCCATGGCTGTGATGGATTTTAAGCTGCTGGTTTTCCAGGGCTTAAAAACATATTATGTTGTTGGTGCTGATGCTGTTGGAGTGGCACTGTCTTCCTGGAAAGCCCTGAGGAACTGGGGGGAGTTTATTTATGCTGTAAGGGAAAAATCCTTTTTATTAAACAGGTAGAAAATGATAGGGCTCCTGGGAAAAAGAAAAAAAACCTGAATAAAGAAGCTGAAATTACTGGGAACTGCCCCAAATGTGGGTGCTCTGTGTTGTTCCTGGCTCCTGTCTCCCAGAGCCTGGCCTGAATGAAGCAAACTTTTAAGGACAGATTGCAGTGATAAGAGACTAGGCTGTTCTGCATTTGCACTTTTCTTACAGCTCCAGCTGGATTTCTGTTATTTTTCTCAGCAGAGGAAAACACACAGGTCTCATTAACTTGCATCAGAGCTAATCCCATCTCAGCTGGTAAATTCTTATTATTTTTGCATGTCAGTTTGTGTACTTTCGACCTTTCATTCTTCAGTTGTCACTAATGAATTTGTTTTCTAAAATACGTCTTTTTTTTTTTTTTTTCTTGCCAATGTTTTTGTGAAGCAAATCCCAGCTGGTAAAATCTGGCTGAGGTTTCAGCTGGACTGTGGGGAGCAGTCAGGGAGCAGACAGTTGGGTGGTGGGGCAGTTCTGACCTTGCAGGGGCTGTAGGTTGACATGGAGCCTCTTACCATTTTGAGGTGAAAATGCTTTGATTAGGAAGCAAGTCTGTGTCCTTTATTTTATCTTCAGGATTTTTATCTCCAGAAGTTTCTTGTGGGCATTGTGCAAATGTGTCTCAGAGGTGATGTTGAAGGAGGATGAGCCTCTCATTCGTGTGGAGGATGACAAGGTAAGAGTAACCTGAGGAGATACTCAGGAATCTGTCCTGAGGAGGAGCAGGCCCAGCTCCAAGGGACCATGATAATGGCTTACAGGTTGCCAAACTGTTCTACCAATATTTTGAAGGCCAAGTAGAGATGCCCTCCTCAGATACTCTCTGCTCAGTGCAGCCAGTGCCCGACATCACGGTGGGTGAGGAGGCACCTTGCTGAGCAGTGACCAAGCTGGTAGCCTTTATTCTCCTTCTGTTTCCTGTTGGTCTCTTCTCACTGCACAGGTTCAAGCTCCATCTTCTCTCATGTGCTCTCTGGAGAAGCAGGAGGCTGGCAGGGGGCAAGGGGCCTGGTGAGAAGGTGGCAGTGGGGAGGGCTTGCACAGACCTGAGCTGGCTTCCCTCTCATTTCTGGGGAGGACAAGATATTGTTACAGGTTATAAAATGCTGGGAACTGCCTGGAGGGAGACGTCTCTGGTGTGTTTGTGTGGATCTGAGGAAGTGGAGGAGGTCATACAGCTGTCACATCGAGCTGGCAGTGTCCTGTGCACCCCATCTACAGCTGTGACATGTTGTCCCACGTTTGGTTAGTTATTTTTTGTAGTTGGCTGCTGGCTTGATACCTTCAGTGTGACCTCATCTCAGAAACATCAGGAATGCCATGAAAAAGTTATCCCACAGAGGCTAGGCATGGGGACAGAGAGGGGAATGCAGTTGGATGGCAATGCCTTCTTCCTTCATCCCTGTTTGTCTCAGCCCTCGCTGGGCCGGGCACAGGCAAGGCAAGGCGAGACATGACAGCACTTCCTTGCTGTGCCCCTGCTGCTGCCCTGCCCTGCCCCGCTTGCTCACAGCCGGCGTGATCCCTGCCTGCCTCTGCCCGTCCCACTGCAGCTGCTGCCTGAATGATCTCTGCTCCAGGTGGCTCTGGCTGTCACGAGGACTTTTTCCCGGGGCACCCAAATGTCAGAGGAGAGACTGAAGTCCAGGCTCCATCGCTGCTCTGGTGTTTGGTGAAACCAGCACATCATGGTCACTGATTTTCCACACTGTGAGGAAATCCCAGAGGATTTCCTCCTGGACGATGTGGCAGGTCGGATAGGCCCTTGCAGGAGGAGGCTTGGGGATGCAAGGGTTGACCTGGGCTGCGAGGGCTCACAGCATCATGGTGTTCATCTGGCGTAAGTCACCAAAATGGGTTTTCTCCCTTGCTTACATTAATGAAACCATCACTCACAATTTTTACACATCTGTCACTTTTCACCAGCAGCCATCAGCAAAATTTAGATTATTATGTTGTTTCAGACTGGTTTTGGAGTGGCTAATTCTGCCACAGCCATATCGTCAAGGACTGATGAACTTGCAAGCCACTGTGGTCTGCCTGCAGGAGCAGCTTTTTTGGCTCTGTTGGGAATGAACATAAAACATCTTCAAGAAGGTGTTTCTTGTGTTGCAGATTAAAAGACAGGTTTTCCAGTGAAACAAAACTGCTTCATTGCAGTGTCTGATGGGCACAGCTGTTCTTTATGCCTCCCTTTGCTTACACTTTTGCTTGCTCTAAAAGGTAAAACATCTCTGGAAATCATGTTGGTGTGGGACCTTTTCTAAAGTGTGCTGCCATAGCGACACGTTGCAGTGGGACTTTTGCTCTGTGGAGGCTGGTGGGCAGCTGCTCATTCCAGATTGGGTGTGTTTAGAAAATCAGGGCCCCAGGAAATACATTCCTGGTAGTCTCATGGCATGTGGCTTTCAGAGGTCCTCTTGAAGCGCAGTGGCAGATGGCAAGGTGAGAGTAGTCTGAGTCAAGAAGCAGAGGTGACTGAGGAGCGAGCTGTCACGGCCTTGTTTGCACAAGCAGAATGAGAGGTGGGGTGGCAATGGTGAGATAAATGGGATAACACGGAGGAGACAGACAAGGGAAAAGCTTCCTGCTGGGGAGGGCTGGTTTTCCAGGAGAGAAGTCAGCCAAGGATGTGGTCTGGGTGAGGTCTAAGGGTGGACCACGCTGCTGGAGATGACCTTCCCGAGCAGAGGGGTGTCAGCAGGGAGGAAGGACACAGCAGAAGTGGTGTACTTAAGAGCAGAAGGGATTGTGTCTCCTTAGAGGTATGAGTGGATCCTAAGAACTGCTGAATTGGTGGGAACACCATAAATAGTTTTATCTCACCTAAAACTAGTAATGAAAACCAGATAAAAGAACCTCAGATGCCAAAACCCACCACGCCACTATTGCGCTTGGGAAGCCGTTCCTTGCTGTGAGCTGTATAAAGATCCAGCAAGTGAAATGAAAAGGAAAGCTCCTGTTTATAAAAGCAAGTTGACTCAATCAGCAGAGGCAGGTACAGTTGGCAAAGGGAGGTGCAGAGATGTGGTGTGTTTGGGCTGGCTGCGCCCATGAGATCACCAGGAGCCACAGAGGAAAGCCCTGTGAGTCAGCTCCAGGTGTCTGGAGTGTCTGGAGGCTGTGGGGCAGTGTAAGAGGCTCAGACAAGGAGCTCAGTGTTAATCACCCTGGTCTGTCAGGCCTGAAGTGAGCAGCATGGCACGCCTTGGATTGAGCTTGAATCCCTAAAGCAGAAGGGGACCTAAAAGGCAACTTGTGTCTCTGGGGGTGAACTTGTTAGGTGTTTTCATTCTGTTTAAAGGTGCTCCTGGACCACTCATGGTCACTTGTGACATCAGGAGTCCCATGGCATTAGGCAGGGGAGCTGCTGTGATGCAGCATGAGGGCCCATCCCTCACTGTGCCCCTCTGATGGGCTGCTCTCGCAGGGCAGGTGGATATGCTGGAGTCCTGCTTGTCCTGACGTGTGCAGGCTGTGGGGAACCCCTGCCCCCAAATTTCTCTATTCCCTTATAGAAGTGGACATGTCCTCCTGCAAGGCAAAGGCAAGGAGTGAGGTGGAACTGGCCTTCGTGCCTTGTGTGGCTTGTCAGCTACCTTTGAGAACAAAGCTAATGGACCTGGGGCTGTGGAGCTTGGCATCCTCCTGGCTTTGTCAGCAGCCTCAGACAAGCGTTCCTCCCCTCTCTGTCTCCACTCCTCATCCTTCTAAGCATAAAAATGATGTAGTGGGTGAGGCTGAGGACCCGTCTAAGCTCATTTTTCCATCTCAGGGGAAAAAGCAGACGAATATGTGTGATGATTTCCACCTCCACCTCATTTCTAGGTCTGGGGATTTCCTGAACTTGATGATTATCTGGTAAATCCCAATCAGTCTGCTTTCTGGGCATTTATTCAAGCTGATCTCGGGTCTCTTTGCCTCCCCAGTCCTGCTAGTCACCTGAAATGAGCCCTGCTCTTGCAGGTTGGCTGGCTGGACCTGGCTTGCGAGCAGGCAGCCCCCATCCACCCTCCCCAGGCTTCCCGTGAGCTCATCCTGTCCAGTGTTGTTCCCTGCAAGCCTGCGGCGTGCCCGGACAGCCCGGCTGTCCCCAGGCAGCCCCGCGGTGGGGGCAGCGGCGGCGGGGCGGATGGGGCTGTGCGAGCGGGACGGGCAGCGGGGGTGCTCAGGAGCCGCAGCCGGGTTTTATTTCCCTAAGCGGGTGCACGCAGGAGGTCCCTGGGGTGCTGTGCCCCGTCAGCGCCTCTCTCCCCACGGGGCAGGCGCCTGTGCGCGCTCCCTGGGCCGGGCTCTCCCGTGAGTCAGCCCGCGGCACACGCGCTCTTCCTGTTGGGAGTGACTCAGGTGGAGCAGCCGATAAAACACGCACCAAAAAAGGCACCAGGCAGCCGCTGTGGAGCCGGCACGGGCGCCTGCTGCTCCCCGGCACAAGAGATGGCCGAGCGCTGGCTCCTGCCCCTCGCCTGCCTCGCCGCGTCCCTCCTGCCCGCAGCCCGGAGCACACGCAGCGGACAAGGTGAGGCTTGGGCGGCGGCGGCTGCTCCCGCTCGGCTCCCGCCGGCACATCCCCGGCACATCCCCGGCACATCGCCGGCACATCGCCGGCACATCCCCGGCACATCGCCTCTCTGCCCTCTGCCCGCGCCGGAGAGGGCCGGAGCTGGGAGCTGGCTGGAGTGCGCCGCACCCTGCTCGGGCACTCTTCCCCTCCCGCCTTCGGGATTGATACTGGATCCGTAGGTGCTTCTTAGTTTTCCTCCGAGGTTAAATATCCCGTGAGCTGTTGGTCTCGTTTTGTCACTGGCATCCCCTTTCAATAACTTATTGTTATTGAATAATTATAACTTATTTAAGTTATAATTGAACAATTATAACTTATTGTATGTGTGTGCAATTACCTTCCTGCTGTCGGTAGAGAGCTTTGCTCGCAGGATGGGATGAGGGTGTGAGCCCAAGCATCGCCCAGGCAGTGGCTGATCTGCCCATCACCGCTGGAACCAAAACCTTCCCTGAGCCTGAAGAAGAGCTGGAAGCATCCAGGATCCAGTTTGCTGTAATAACACGGCGGTGTTTGGATTTTGTGTGAGTCTGTGGGGCTCACAAAGTGCCACAGCCCTGCCGCATCCTATGGGAGACAGGAGTCTCCTGTGGTCTACAGCTTTAAAGATCCAGCGGATCCTCTTGCACTTGGCAAAACTCATGTAGTGCAGAGTGTCGTGGAGGGAGATTTAAACATGTTCAGCCCAGTGGTAACTCGGCTATCTGAATTTCTGTTTCATTGGCCTATAGTCTGGAGATGGGTATGTTTGGCCAAAACCAGGTTTTTGCACGTATTTTGTAACTACTGAGTGATTTAAATTTTTACTTTGTCTCCAGTACTGATGACCTGAAATAAGCTTTCTGGGCTTGAAGTTGAATTTTATCAGTTTTAAGTTTGGTGCAATGGGAAGTAAGTGCTGAATAAGTGTTTTGGTTTGGGTTTTTTTCAAAAGAAAAAAAATATATTCTTTGCTGTACATGCTACTTGGGTTAATTATTACATCAGCTTAATTACATCCAAGTTTTAAAATACTGATATCAGTTCTTCCTCTGCTCCTTCCTGGCAGTGTGTGGGAAACTGCTGCTTTCCCAGGGACTCTTGAGCCCATTTCTGTGTGTATGTAAAGCCAGCAGTCGGTAACAGCTGTGATTTTATGCCGCAGCATAAAAATTCGAGTGGGTTTGGGGGTGTAACTGAGTCCACTGATGGAGCCCTGGAAGCCCCAGGCAGGTCTTCCTGCAGTGAGAAACTGTGAAGGTGGGCAATGGGGACACCCAGCCTCAGAGCAGCAGATGGGACAGCCTTGTGGGTCACTGTCCCAGGAGCACAGAGCAGGCAATGGCTGTATTGACGTGGAGCCTTCACTGCACGCAAAGCTCTGTCGTTCTCCTGATGGAAGGAGGGATCTTTGCAGGCTGGCTCATGTCTACAGGGCTGTTGGAGCCTCACAGACCCAGAGCCACCCTCATTGTCTGGTTTTGTGAATTTAAGGAGACAGTTTAAGAAGCCTGAAGCTGCCTGTCTTCTTCTCCAAGCCTTTCTGATGTGAGAATTCATCTGAGCACAGCCATCAAGCATTTTTTATGCTTTATTCTTGGGTGGGAGCTGGGGGAATGACATCCTGCTGGATGTGTGCCATGGATCTCCTGCACCCTGACGTAGTGCCGAAAACTTTTCCTCCGATGGAACCTGCTGTTTTCCATGGATGATCTCAGAGCAGAGCCTCAGGGCACCTGGATACAGAAGTGACACTGTCCTCAGTTGGTCCTCATCCTCCAGCAGCTCCTTCCTGCTCCATCTCCTTATCAGTTCCAGTGCCTTGCTCTTGATAAGGATCAGCCTGCCTGAGCTCCTGGGTTTCTGGGAGATGACCAGGAGCAGACACACCAGCGCAGTGGTGGCACTAACCTGCCACAGCATCTTAAATGGCTTTGAATCAGCGAGACAGGAATTTGTTCCAGGGCTGGAGAGCTGGTTCCTAACATGCTGCAGCAGTAGAGAAACACTCAAAGAAAGGTTTTCATTCCCTGGGGGAATGGTGCTCATGCCTGTAATTTAGCAACCCAGTAAATCCTCTGGATTGCGTAGATGTAGGGTGATGCATGGGTGGAGTTCAATTCAAAGATCCTTGTGGGTCCCTTCCAACTTGAGATCTAGCTGGAGTGTAGAGGGATGGGGAGTGGGATCAACCCAAGTGAGATCTTTCTACTGTGAAGGTGAGCACAAATACTTGAAGAAAGTCCACACTGCTGCTCTCCCTTGATCCTTTGTGTTGTCCATGCCCTTTGGTCACTGGTAATGCTCTCTGAGGCTGGAGTTGCTTTCCCAGACCCAAGAGGCAGGAATTCTGTACCCACCAGTCCCCTCCCAGCAGGCCAGGGTGGCAGAAGATCTCCTGAGCTCGCTCTTGGACTCCTGGCAGCCAGATTGCGAGGGAAGAGCTGTGCTTGCTGAAGTTGGAAAAACCTCTCTCCCTATTTGCAGGCGCATGAGGTCATCTCTCCTCTTGGCAGAGGCGCTACTGAGTGCCTCCCTCTGGAATGCGGGTGCCGATGGGTGTGTGGGAGGGCGGCGCCCAGGTGTGAGCACTGAGAGCAGGAGGCTTTGCCCTGTCCCAGGAATCACAGATGCAAAGGACGGGGACGTTGTACCCTGGGGCTGAGCTGTGCCAGAAGAGAGCTGGGAAGGAGGAGGCTCAGTGTGCACGAGTACAGGCACTGTCTGCATCCATGGGCAGGTTTCTGCCCATTTTTGGACTCCCTCTGCCTCCTGTGCTCTCAGAGGTGACCTGGGCAGGAGTTGGGTAGCTGGGGGTGGCCTTCCCTGTCCCGAGGAGGTCAGCAGTGAGCAGAGCTCCTTAGAGGGAGGTCGAGGCTCCCATGGCAGGCTCAGGGTGGTTTGGAGCAGTTCCCCAGCAGGCTCTGTGACCCTAGGGACCTGTCTTTTTCCCTTGGGATCTTTCTTTCTCCTGCCTGTCTTTGCCAACCATTCTCTTGGCTGTGCCTGCTCTCCCCAGTGATCCTGAGGAGCATGTCTGGAGTGAAGGTCCTCAGGATTAAATGCTCCAGTACTTGAGGGATTGCCAAGTAGGTGCGAGGTGGCTTCAAGAGAGCACCTGGACAAGGCAGTGGAGTGCTGGGGCAAGCACATCTGGCGAGATGCCTGAGTCTGATGTCCAGAGGGATGATCTGTCTTGGCTACAGAGGAATGCAGAATCTCATGCCTGTTTTTCCTGCCATCCCTCATGCAGCAGTGTGGGCAGCTGCACCTTTTCTTCACAATGAGGGAGGGTGGGGTCCAGTCCTGCCCAAACCTTTTTTGTTAATCTCCCTCGTGGGTGGCACACTTCCACCAAACTCCTTGGACCACAGACCACTCCTCATCACTCTGCCCTGCAGACCTGGGTGGGGGGACCTGGTGGAAGGTTGTTGAGCTTTTCCTACTCAACTCATTCCTGGCTGGGTGACACAAACTTTCCCTTTTTCCCGAAGTCTCCAGTAAGATTACCCATGCTTTTCTCAGGACAAGACTGTTTTTTTTTTTTTTTTTTTTTAAACCATCTCTGCTTATTCCATGTCCTGGTTGTGTTGCAAGGCCTGTGAAAGAATGGAGAACAGCCCTGGCAATGCTGTTGTGTGGATTGTGGCAGCTTGGCTTGGGTTTGTCCATCCTCAGCAGTGAAATGGGGCATTCCTCCCAGTGTGGGGATGCAGAGCACGGTGTGGACACCGGTGGCACTGGGGTGGCTGATGGACACAGACGTGGGGACAAACACAGAGATGTGGGGAAGCAGCTCACTGTTGGCAGAGCAGGAAGGGGAGGTTTGCAGCACCTGCACCCTGCTCCTTGCCCCTCAGGGTGGGATTGCTGCATCATCTGAGACGTCTCTCTGCTCTCCTCTCCCCAGTCTGTGACTGCAACGGGATGTCCAGGCAGTGCGTCTTCGACTGGCAGCTCCTGAGGGAGACGGGAAACGGGTACCGCTGCCTCGGCTGCCTGGGCAACACGGAGGGCACCCGCTGCGAGCGCTGCAAGGAGGGCTTCTTCCGCCGGCGCGGGGAGCAGTGCTGCCTGCCCTGCCTCTGCCACCCCTGGGGTACGTGCACAGCTGCTGCCTGGGGTCAGCGGCCTTAAGGCACCTGCTGAGCACCCGGGCAGGTCAGGCTCTGAGCCCCTCCGTGCCTGACCACAGGTTTCAAGACCCACCTGCCCTCTGAAATAATCACAAACTCATAGAATGATTTGGGTTGGAAGGTGCCCATCCCAAGCACTCCCTCCTGTCTTTCTGCAGGTTCCCTCGGCCCACAGTGTGACAGCGATGGCCGGTGCAGCTGCAAACCAGGAGTGATGGGGGACAAGTGTGACCAGTGCCAGCTGGGCTTCGAGTCCTTGTCCGAGGCAGGCTGCAGGAGGAGCGGGCAGTGAGTGCTGGCCACGATTGGTGGCGTGAGGCCAGCGGGAGGGCCAGCCTCCAAAGCTCTCCTGGGGCCTATGCTGGCTGAAAACATCCCCTGCAAAGGCAGGGCTGGTTTCATGGCAGCTCATGGACAACCTTAAGCAAACCATGCTAGGAGAGTGGGCTTGAGTGAGGCTGGACCTCCGTGCCAACCTGCAGGGCTTGGTGTCCTGCAACACCATCAAAACCTGAACTTAGCCACTCTCTGAAGTGATGGTTTCATTACCCAGATAACACCCAACAAGCTACAGCCCTGTAAAACAAAACCTGCCCATTGTGGGGCTGCCTCATGTTGGTGCCACTCACAAGGAGATGCGCATGCAAAGATCAACCCTTTCCTTTTCACGAAGCCCTGTTTAAACACCTTTAGAAATGTTTCTGATCTGACTTCCTCAGCTATGTCTTCTTCTTCCTCACCTCACCCTGCCATTGCTCCTCTGGGGCTGCTGGCAGGCAAAGGTGTTAGGAAGAGACAGCTGCCTGCAGTCTTGCTGCTGGGCCTGGCCTCCTGCCCAAGCCTCCCAGAAGTGCTGCTGCTTGGTGGAGCTCAGCCAAGGTTTATTAAACTCAGCCAGGGTTGATTAAGCTCAGTGGAGCTTCACTTTGAACTTGTGGGCGGGTCTGATGCTCTGGGATGCCCTGGAGCAGTAGCAATGGGCACTGGCTCAGCCTGGCACCCACAGAGCAGCAGATTCTGGAAAGAGGTGGCTGTGCAGCTTATTTCCCCACTTCTTGCATGGGAATGGTAGCTGGGAGGGTTCTCTGCTGTCTTGTGTAGTAGCAGGAAGCACTGAGCTCCCAGGCCAAACTGGAAACCCCGGTAGAGGTTCCTGGTGTGCCTTTGCAGGAGCCTGCAGTGTGAGTGTGACCCAGCGGGCAGCACGGGAGACTGTCACTCTGGCCGCTGCGTCTGCAAGGAGAGCGTCACTGGAGAGCAGTGCCAGAGGTGGGTGTCAGGAGGACGTGCTGGACACTGCTTGGCACAGCCTTCTTCTCTCTGCAGTTGCTTCCCTGGCTGTTCACCAAGTCTTAGAATGGTTTGGGTTGGAAAGGATGTTGGAGCTCATCTCATTCCAACCCTGCCATGGGCAGGGACACCTTCCACTACCCCGGGTTGCTCCAAGCCCCATCCAACCTGGCCTTGGACACTTCCAGGGATGGGGCAGCCACAGCTTCTCTGGGCAACCTGGGCCAGTCCCTCACCACCCTCACAGGATAATTTCTTCCCAGTATCCAATCTAGCCCTGCCCTCTGTCAGGTCAGAGCCATTGCACACGCTCATCTCGCCATCCCAGCCGGGTGATGGCCTTAAACCCTGCTGATGGCTGTATTGGATCTGAGGGATGGTTGTGTGGGCCAATAAAAGGAGAAAACTACTTGAACATTGTCACCTTCTTGCATTTCCCAGGTGCAAGCGACACTTCTATAACCTGGATGCCAGAAACCCTGCAGGATGCTCCCCCTGCTTCTGCTACGGGCACTCGGTCACGTGTATCAGTGCAGACAACTACAGTGTCCACAACATCACCTCTACCTTCCAGCAAGGTGAAGCCCAAGCAGGACATCCCCATGGCTCCTGCGTGTTTGCCATCCCTTCTCTTCAGTGGGCTGGAGGAACCATGTGTTTCACAGCCCTGCTGGAAGTCAGCCTTGGGCTGTGCCTGCTCCTTGGGTGCTCATCCAACCTGCCTGTGGCTGCAGCAACCTTGCTTTGATGGGATGGCTTGGTCATAGGCAGAAGAGTTGAGGGGAGCAGAGGATTTCTTCATTATGTCTTTCCTGCCTCTTGGAAGGAGGCCTCTGTGCCCAGCCAGGCTGATTTACAGATGTATGGACACAGGGATAACTGTGCTGCACCCTCAGAGGTTGGGGTGGGAAGCTGGAGACTTTTGATAAGACACAGCTCAAGAAAGATGCTGGAATCCTAGAAACACCTTCCCTGTCCATGCTGACTGCTCCTTGTTTGTGCTCCAGGTTCTGAGGGCTGGCGAGGTGTCCATGAAAGCGGCTCCCCAGCCCAGCTCCAGTGGTCCCCACGCCACCAGGATGCCTTCATAGCAGCAAGGACATCAGAGCCAATATACTTCGTGGCACCTGGTATGTGTGGGACCAGTGGTGGCCAGAGTGAACCCTTTGTTTGGTCTGATCCCATGAACTGAGCCCTTAGGAGGAAGGAAAGATTTTAAGCCTTTGATTTTCCCTTTGCAGCAAAATTCCTTGGGAACCAGGAGCTGAGCTACGGTCAGACACTCTCCTTTGATTACCGCCTGGACCGAGGGGGACGCCAGCCATCTCCACATGATGTGGTCCTGGAAGGACATGGCCTGAGAGTCACTGCCCCCTTCTTGCCCCAGGGAGAGGTCCTGCCCTGCGGCATCAGCCAGATGTACACGTTCAGGTAAAGTGGGAAGCTGGGGTGTTTGGGGCGGGGGGAACAGGAATGGTTGCGGCTTCAAGGAGGTCTCGGGTTCATCTGCGGTCCCTTGGCGGTGGCAAATGGCTGCCTGGTTTGGGCTGGGTGCATCTCGGGTGCTTCTGTCCTGGATAAGGAGGTTACTTTGTGAGAGGGGCAGCAGAAAATGTGGCTTGAGGTTGGGTTGAGTTGTCGGCTCTGGATCAGTTGCATGCACGGACGTCGTTGCCCAAAGCCTTGAGCTCCCAGGAGGGAGATGGGCGAGGGCTGTTGTGCTTTTCGGAGGAGGCATCTTGGTTTTTTGAAACCAGTTCCACTTCTCCCTCTTCCACGGCAGGCTGGATGAGCACCCAAGCAGCAAGTGGAGCCCAAGGCTGAATCACTTTGAATTTCGCAGGCTGCTGGGAAACCTGACAGCCCTCTGGATCCGAGCCACCTTTGGGGAGTACAGTAAGTGCAGAGAGCGTTTACAAGGTTGGCTTCTCCTAGTTGTTGGAGACAACAAATCTCTGGATGAGTACACCTTTGCTAAAATTTATTAAAAGATAAAAACAGTAAGTGCTCCAAGGGGGCAAAATTAAATAGCAAAGAGATTGAGCAGGATAGCAACCGATTTGGCTGCTCCATTTGCCCGTGGGCATTGCAATAGAACGTGTGACCTGTGCGGGTGCTGGCTGTGGGGGCCGGGCAGGTGGAGCTGCTGTCCCTGCGGGTGACTGGCTGTCCTTCCCTGCAGGCACCGGCTACCTCGACAACGTCACCCTGGTGTCAGCACAGCCCGTCCCCGGCGTCCCCGCGCCGTGGGTGGAGCGCTGCCAGTGCCCGGCGGAGTACCGGGGGCAGTTCTGCGAGAGCTGTGCCCCTGGCTACCGCAGAGACGCCCCCGGCCAGGGGCCCTTCAGCACCTGCGTGCCCTGCAATTGCCAGGGGGGAGGAATTTGTGATCCGGACACCGGTAAGAGAAGCCACCACCACGCTGTGCCTTGGGCTGTATGGGAGTACAGGGAAGCTGCCTGTGTCCCGAGAACAGAGCTGTGGGGAGTCGAGACCGCTGGCTTCACAGGAATTTCTTCACAGAAGTGCTCATTAGATAGTGTAAGGGGCTGCCCAGGGAGGTGGTGGAGTCAGCATCCCTGGAGGTGTGCAGGGAAGGACTGGATGTGTCACTCAGTGCTCTGGGCTGGTTGTCAAGGTGGGGATCTGCCACAGGTTGGACTCAACAGTGTTGGAGGGCTTTTCCAGCCTTAATGAGTCTGAGATTCTGTGGGTCGCCTGTGATTCTGAGATTCTGTCTGTGATCATGATTCTGTGACTTGGGTCTGAAATGTGGGGACCATCCAAGACAAAACTCCCCAGAGCCTAGAAGCACTGCAGTCAGATGCATATGGAACAAATTGAATGCATGTTGGAGAGAGAAACAACATCTGCTGCCCAGATAGCAATATTTCTTCACTTCTGACTTCTTATTTGAAAGTTAAGCATGGCAATGCCTCAGGTTGGACAGAGCTTGAGCAACCCAGTTTAGTTGAAGTCCTTGCCTATTGCAGGGGAGTTGGACCAGATGACCTTTAAAGGTCCCTTCCAACGCTAACCACTTCATGATTTTATGTGGTGCATGATGTGGGCATGCTGGGGATCTGAGGAGATCTCATGGAGGTTGCTGGACCGTGGGTGCTTGTGTTGCTGTGGCTGGAGTGGTGGAGGATGTCCCATCGGGAATGTGAGTAAACTGCCCTAAGCCCTTTCCTTGTTCCTCCAGGTGAATGTTACTCAGGAGATGAAAACGTGGGCAATGCTGCCAGCTGCCCCTTCGGCTCCTACCGAGACCCCCGGCAGCCACACAGCTGCAGGACCTGCCCCTGCGGGCCCGGCCAGGGCTGCTCCGTGGGGCCGGGTGGTGAGGAGGTCATCTGTGACCACTGCCCTCCTGGAGCTGCTGGTAATTCCCTTCTTGCTTCTGCTCTGCCTTTCCATACAGGTGTGCTTGGGGCTGGGCAGATCCACACCATCCTCTCAGCCCAGCTTGCCTGTGACACTGCCACCCCTGCCTGTGGTGGGGTGTTTGAGCCCCAAGGGTTGGGTAAACACACCAAGATCCCTGGGAAAAGTTCTCATCTAAATGTAACATGGGTGTAGAAAGGATGGGTAGGAGGGGGAAGGGAGCAAAAAATAAGGAAAAAAACAAATAAGAAATGACTTGTAGAAGGTCAGTTGTGGCACCCAGTTTTCAAGAGCGTGTGTGGGGCATTGTGTATTGGCCGTGGTGGTGATGACAGCTGAGCAGCTGTTGTGCCAACCCTGAAGGGCCTGAACACCCCCATTTCTGTGGGACACAAGCAGTGAGTCAGCCTCTGCCTCCCCGGCACAAGCATTACCTTCTGCTCATCTCTCCTTCCCCAGGTGCCAGCTGTGAGTACTGTGCCGATGGTTTTTTTGGAGATCCAGCAGCTTCCCAGCCCTGCCAGCTGTGCCGGTGCAATGGCAACGTGGAGCCCAATGCTGTGGGCAACTGCGACCGCCAGACCGGCGAGTGCCTCAAGTGCATCTACAACACCGCCGGCTTCTACTGTGACCGCTGCAAGGATGGCTTCTTCGGGAACCCCCTGGCCCCTGACCCCGCTGACAAGTGCAGAGGTGAGACCCAGGTGCTCTCTGAGCTGGGGATGAGTAAGAAAACCCATGACTGACTTTGGAGTGGTTTGATGGGAAGGAGGATGCTGGACAGTGGGAATGGTGAGCAGGAACCAAAGCACAGGGCTAAATGGGGGGAAGAAAGCAGGGAGAGATGTGCTGTGGCTTGAGGTGGGGCCAGGCCCCCCCTGAACCTGTGTCACTCTGACCTGCAGCCTGTAACTGCGACTCAGTCGGTGCCGAGCCCCTGAAGTGCAGGAGTGACGGGAGCTGCATCTGCAAACCTGGCTTTGAGGGTCCCCGCTGTGAAGAGAGTGAGTGCCCAGCTTGCTATGGCCAGGTGAAAGTGCAGGTGAGCATCTGTGCCAGCCCCAGGACCACTGAGCAGCAAGGAGTGCAGTGATTTGCTCACCCTCAGGGTCTCCTCCTGTTCTCCTCAAGCATCTACTCCTGGTGCAGGTGAAATGTGAATTCAAACCTTGGCTTTGTACCTGATTCAACTGATCCTTTGTCTTTGTGTCCCGTCCTAAAATGAGCTTTCATTTTGGTCTCTGTCCTCGGGCCTGTGGCCCTGGTTCCCCCCTGGTCTTTCCCCCGTGGGTTTAGTGTGCTGCTGGCTGATAGTCTGTGGTTGCAGGTGGAGCTGTACCTGCAGCAGCTGGCAGAGCTGGAGCTGCTCTTGTCAGAGGTGCGAGCTGGTGGTGGGACCGAGAGCCAGGAGCTGGAGGGGAGGATGCTGGTGGCTGAGGAGATGCTGCGGACCATCCTCAGGGAAGCCCTGAGCCTTCAAGGTACCACCTGCTTACCGCCCGTGGATGGGGCCATCTGGGCTGTATCAGGGAGGGTTTTGCTGCCTGGGCCTTTTTGCACAGCAACGAGGTTTTTTTCAGCCTTTCTCTTTCCTTCTCACCAGCCTCCGACAGGTCTCTGGAAGGCCGTGTGGCCAGGATGAAGGGGCAAGGGTCCAGCTCCCAGAGTCGCTTGGATGAGATCAAGGCAACAGTGGAGAGACTGAGGTCTCTGGGGAGCCAGTATGAGAGGCAGGTGCAGGAGACCCGTCAGCTGCTGCAGAGAGCCAGGCTGGACCTGGATCGCAGCGGTGCCGCTCTCCTTCGGGTGGTAAGAGCATCCCGTGTGACACACTCCTAGTTCAGCTCAGGGCTGGAAAAAAATCAACAGAGAAAGCAAGGATTTAAAGAATTACAGATGTTGTTTTGTGAATGTAGGTGTTCTGGTGGTCTTTTCTTTGGGGTCAGGACCTAGAGAGGAACTGGCAGGGGTCTTTGGCGGCGGTGAAGGTTTAACATGCTATAGTTGCTTCTTTCACTGCCAAATTGGATGGAGAGCAGGGAAGAGCACTCACACCTCTCCTCCTTCCTCCTTCCTCAGACCATTCCTGTTTCAAGCTTTCCTGGGGGTTCAAATCAGTTCTTGCTGCTGGCCCAGGAGGCTCTGAGACTGGCCAACAGGTGAGTGGCTGCCACTGTTAGCCAAGAGAGAGGGGAGGAGGACTGAGATCCTGCTAGGTGCCCAGAAGGTCCTTTTTGGAGGGTTCTGGTTGACATTTGCCAGCCCTGCAGCAGGGGGAGATACACCTGCTGGGCTGTCTTTGCTGCCCTATAGACTTGTCCTCAGCTGTCTTTGATGATGTAATTGGATGTGATTTAGAAGCCTCTTTGGGATCAGAGTTTTGCCCTCGGATGTCCAGTTGGAACAGAGAGCTTGTGGCCTCCCCAGTGCTCCTCTATCCTTGGGAGATGCAGGAGGAGCAAGCAAAATACAGGTGGCCTTCGCAGACGTGCTGTGATTCCCAAGGGGGTGTGATCCAGCAGCAGTGAATGCAGCAGTAAAGGAAGCTGGTGGGGAAAACGTGGGTGGGAACCCTTTTTGACGAGGCCCCTCTGTGCTCTGCAGGCACACACAGGCAGCCAATGCCATTGACCAAGCGGCGCAGGCGGCGCGGGAGGACGCGCGGCAGGCGCTGGAGCTGCTGCGTGCGGCCGCTGGCGGAGAGGCCGCCGTGGGCTCCCTGCCAGGGCTGCCCGGGAGGTGAGCCCAGCCTGCCTTGGCCTGAGTGTCTGTGTGCACCTGGGAGGGAGCAGGGGGACGGACAAGAATCCGGGCCCCCTTCCCTGCCTCCCCATCGGAGCTGCAGAAATGGGCGGTTGGAGGCAGGGAATTCGCTGGCATGTCTGAGGGGTGCAGATGGAGGGTCAGCAGCTCTCTGGAGGGTTTGCTTCCCACCTCCCAGACCTCAACGCTCCTGGGGTCCTGCCTGCAGCTGGGCGAAGGGGTTTAACACCACATGTGTGAACAGGCTTCCGGGGATGATTTCCACATGTGGTTGAAAATCTGGGCTGGGTTTAGCCCAAGGGTGAATTTAAGCCCACGGTGTCTCCTTTGGTCAGACTTGGCCTCTCCAGAGTTCACCACGGTGGTGCTGGGACTTTGCACACCCTGAGTGGGATGCACAGCAGCCTTGAAGGAAGTTAAGAGGTTAAACAGGGATGTGCAGGAGAAAACATACAGTGGTAGGGCAGGGATTAGCAGAGCCACCATGGAGCCTGTGAGGGTTCAGCTGTATGAAAACCTCTGATTTTGGAGGTTGAGTAACCTGCTCCTTTGGAGCAGGAGTAAGGAGCCAGCAGATGCCCTGCTCACTGGAGGGACTGGGATGCAGGGAATGTTTGTAATTGACTTTTTACATGTGATAAATCTGCATGGAGCCTTGGAGAATGTGAACGAGTCAATGCAGATGGTGGCATTAATGCTGGGGTGGGAGGCTGGCAGCTTGGCTGGTACCAGGCTCTCCAAGTTCACATCTGTACAGGTACGAGGAGCTCAAGTCACTGGTTGGAGGCCTGAAGGCTGATGCTGATGGAATGGCCTCCAGGGCAGACACGGCTTATCAGGGCAGCCTGGTGCTCCTCAGCTCCCTGTCCCGCCTGACAGAGATGGACATCAGCTCCTTTCAGGTGAGGGCTTTATGCCTGTCAGACCAGGGGATCCCCTTTTGGTCTTCCTGATGCCCTCCCTGCTTATCCTACCACCAGCTCTGCTCTTCCCAGGGCTCCATCCCTGTTGGAGAGCCACTAGATAGGGATCTTCCTACCCTTTTTCCCCTTTTGCCTCTGGTTCCTGGTGGGCTCTGGGGAGATGCTGGGGAGAACACTGTGTCTCTGTTTCAGGAGGAAGCCTCGAGGCTGAAGCAGGACTCAAGTGCCCTGCTGGGCCTGGTGGACACCTCCCTGGCCCAGTACCGGGGCCTGCGGAGCCGCGTGGGGCAGTGGGAGGAGGAAGCCAAGCAGCTGCTACAAGGGCAAGAGGGCGAGAGAGCGGTAAGAGGTTGGCTGGCGAGGGGTCATCCCCAGCAGGAGCTGCAGCCTTGGGGGGTGCCTGTGGCCCCACCGCTGTCCTTGCCTGGCTGTCAAAGGCAGCTCTGCCTGCCTGGTGCAGGATTGGACCCTTCCTTGGGGCTGGTCTTCGGACCTCAGCGTGTGCAGGGAGCTGCTGGTGCAGGGTCTCACCTGCACATCTCCTCCATGTAAGGCAGGATGAAGACCTGCTCCGACAAAGATTAGAGCTAAGATGACTCGGGATATGGCTGGAGCTGGTTGAGGAGCACCGGCAGAAGCTTCTGATGGCAGATCAGCCTGTGGTAGTCTTGATTAAGGGGCAAGAGCAAGCATTTGGGAACAGACTGATGGGTCTCTTCCAGCCCAGCTCCTCCCAGCTCTGGGACCGTGTGATGCTCCCATACCATGTCCTTCACCTGCCCTTTGTGTCCCTTGATACATTGCAGAAGCTGACTCAGCTGCTGTCCCGAGCCACCCTTGCCAGGAGCACAGCCCTGCAAGCCGTGAGCGCTGGCAATGCCACCTTCTACGAGGTGGAACAGATCCTCAAGAGCCTCAAGGGTAGCATCCTAGAAACCCTTCGTTTTCCTTTCCTTGTGGGATCTCACAAAGGTAGTATGGCTTCATTTCCACATGTGTTTCTTCCAGAGTTCAACCTGCAAGCGGATGACAAGAGGAGGGAAGCCAAAGATGCCATGAGGAGGCTGCCCATTATCAGCAGCATGGTCACCACTGCCAGGGAGAAGACAGACCGAGCCAAAGGGATCGTGGGCAGCGCTGCTTCTGAGTCAAAGGCAGGCAGCAGCATGGCAGAGGAGGTGAAGGAAATCACCACAGGGATCCAAGAGGTGAGGACAGATTCTGGTGCTATTGCTGTGAGAAAAGGATTTGGAAGGGGAAAAACATGGAAGAAGAGGAGATGGTTAGCAACCTCTTGGTGGACCTGATGGGTTGATTTTTGAGCTGAAGTTTCTCTACAGTGGGTCCTGCAGATACCAGTTTGGCTGTAGATGATCTCTGCAGGCACATCTCTTCCATGAGGATCTCTGTGGCATCTCACTGTAGCCACATTTCAGTGACCAAGGGGAGTTTTTTACTCCTGCAGCCAGAGTCACTGGCAGGCTTGTGAGGTCCCAAAACTGGTGTTTGTGGGTTCACCTCTCAAATGTGTGTTGTAATTCCCCAGGGGTTTACTGATCTGTGAGGGAGGGATTGAGCTGTGAGCATAGAAACATCTCTCTGGAGCAATTGGTGGGAGAACATGAGGACGACTTGTGATCTTTTGGATCCCTTGTAGAAGGAACCAGTTTCTACCAGCTCCCTATTACAGTGCACCCAGAATGATTTTGGTTGTGTTCTGCCCTCCAAAAGTGCCTTTTCCTATACACAACACCCAGGAGATTGCCCGGCTGAAGGAGGAAGCCAACAAGACGGCTGACGGCGTCCTCGCCCTGGAGAAGGCAGTGGCCACCCTGCGGCACGAGGCCAAGGAAGTGGATGATGCATTTGAGAGGAAACTCTCGGAGGTTGAGGCGGATGCTGCTGTGATAGAGAAGGTGGGTCCCCATCTCCCTTGCCTTGTCTCCTTCCCTGTTGACTTGTGAGCTTGATTTCACCTTACAGCTCCTGCCTTTCCTCCTTCAGACAGCTCAGGAAGCTCAGAGGGTCCACGACAAGGCTGGCCAGGCAGGGGCAGCTGTGCAGCAGATGCTGAGTGCCCTGGAAGAGCTGCTGCGTCTCATGAGTAGGTTTTGCGATGCCACTGTGGGGTATGGATGGAGACAGGTCCCCACTGGGTCCTAGGCAGGGCTTCTGGGAGTTTAGTGGGAAGCTAAATTACGTGATGCCTGTGAACAGTCTGGGCAGCAGGTTGGAGATGAAGTATCTAGAAAGATCTAGTCCTCAGCCTCCATGCATGCTTTCCTGTTCCTTGTTTTCCTTCTGTGCAAAAGACCAGCCTGGCACTGTGGATGAGGATGGCCTGAGGCAGCTTGAGGCGAACTTCAGCAAAGCCAAAAGCAGAAGCAAGCAGCTGAAGGCGGAGATGTCGGAGCTGGAGCAGACGGCTGCGCTGCAGAAGGCCCGGGTGCGCGTGCTGGAGAGCAGCATCGATGACATCCTGGCTGATATTAAGAACCTGGAGGACATCCAGAAGAGTCTTCCTCCAGGCTGCTACAACACAAAAGCCATTGAGTTGCCATAAGCCAGCTCTGGAAAGGCTGCAGCACCTGCCAGGCTAAAGGCAGGAGGGCCTCCCCAAATCTGGCAGAACTGGCTGTCTTTGGTTGTGTTAAACTGATCCTTACCCTCAAGATCAGTGTGGCAGATGAAGTTCACAATGTTCCACTGGCCCTGGAAAGTCCCTAATTTTTCAAAGTGCTCCGTCCCTTGCTCATGGGAGGAAGGAGACTCTTGGTTTGTAAAGGTGCTACTGTCTGAAGAACAGCCCATTCCTACAATATATCTCTGAGGTGCAGGGTTAGGTGTCAGCCTTGTGAGTTTGCACAGTTTGGACCCTGAAGCTCATAAACCGATAGGTTCTCCATCACCTGTGGATACCCTGTCCTGGTCTGGCACACACAGAAGGACTAGGGTCTCTGTCCATACTTTTGACACTGCCACCACCAGCTTCCCCTCCTGTTCTCCATGGAGTTTTCCTCACCTTCAGCAGCAACAGGGAGCAAGCAGCATGAGAGGCTGCTGGGCGAGATGAGTTCTGAGTTGAGGCACTGGTGATGCTTCATGTGATGTCTCCTCCCAGGCTGGCATCCTCCCCTTGCTGGGAGTGGTGCTGTGGCTCTTGTACCTGAGAACCCCGTCCCATTCTGCTGCAGTGCCTGTAAGCTGATTTCATTAGTTTAAAAATATTGAAGATGTCTTGAATGTGTCTCCACCTCTGGTTTGGTGCTGCCTGTCCTCCCTCCCTCCCTCATGGTGCTGTATGTTTCTCAGAGGCCACCATCACCACTAGGGTAGCTCTCCACAGGGTTCCCACTGTTCATGTTAACAGAGCTTGGATGAGCTAAAGACCACAGTGCTCCCTTCACCCTTCACTGCAGCTCTCATGTGGGTCCAGCTGCATTCTGGGACACTGCACACTGCTCCCACCTTCCTTCAGATGCCATGCAGGGGGAAAAAAGTTTCAGGGGAAAGAAGTGCCACCAGATGCTGGAAGCTGAAGCTCTGCTGAAGCCCCTGCCCTGCGTGGTGGTGAAAGAGGAGGTCCTAGATGGAGAAGGACACTGGGGACTCACTCACCCCTCCTTATCTCTTGAGTCTCTGATAAAGCAGCATCTGTGCTTTTGCTTCATGATATACCAAGTATTATGTCTCCTTTACACTCTTATTTAAGTGAGATGTATTTTAGCCCCTGGCATGTGTCCCTTCTCCTGTTGTACAAAGTAGGGACAGCTATTAGGGAACCTGTCTTTCCATGAGTTGGCTTTTTTGAAAGGTAGGTGTAGGCACAGAGTTTGTGGTAATTGGGAGTGGGGCTGCAGCCCAGCCTCATCCCTAATGAGCTACAGCTGTGAGAAGCAGGTGAGCAGCACTGACAGCAATGAGCCATGGAGTGCCCAGGGGCACTGAGCAATCCCAAAGGGAACAGAGGCACACAGGTGCAGTGTGTGAACATGGGGGTATAAAAGGTTGGGCTAAAGAACAGGAGGGGCAGATGATTGCAGCCTTCTAAGTGGTGTGGAGTTACTGTGTATGGGTTGAAGCTTTCTGAAATTGTATAGTGATGCTCTGTGTGGTGTGGCTGTTTCAGCTGTGACAGATAAGAGGTCAATGAATGATGAATACTCTTGGCTAGATCTTGCCTATCACTTTATTTTTTCAGGCTTCCTCATTTGGGGGAATTTGGCCATGGGTTATCTCAGCAGTGCAGGCATTTGCTCTCTTGTTCTGACTCAGTCTTGGGGCTGTTTTAAAATCACACTAGTAACATCTCTGTTTTGTTTTGTTTATTACATAATTTAAACATTTTGCTGATAAAGTCTTTTTTGTCAATGACTTTTTTCATATAGCAACAGAAAAAAAGAAAAAAAAAAGGCTCCAAAACTTTTGACAAAGGTGAAATTGGTGGCATGGCAACTTCAACCCCTTTCCCTCCCCCCTTTATTTATTTTCTTTCCCCAAAAGATGTTTGAAGTTCATTTCACTTTCAGCAAATTGACTGTTAAAAAGTGGCGGTTCAAAGACCAAAACCCACAAGCTTCTTCCCACACCTCTCCTGCACCCTGGAAACCCCCATCCTCACCTCCCCAGCGGTCACATGGATCATCACAGATGATTATTTTCTTCCCGTGCCCACCCAAAGACATTTTTCCAAACCAGTCCCAGAGCTGAAGGCCCCATTACAAACCCCTGTCCCTCCCCCCATCCTGTGAGTTTTACTGAGTGGGTACACGAAGGTAAGAGCAGTAGGGCAGAACAAACTCATCATCCTCACCACAGCTAAGCTTCACCATGCCAACCACGTGGGTCAGGAGGCCCTGGCATTCCCAGATCCCCTTCTGTGTACCAGAGGGAGGATCAGAGATGGCCTTTGGACATGACTCTTTATTTCTTTCCCTCTCTCCATTGTTTAGTTTTCTGTGGCTTTCCTTGAGGCAAACCTGCTCTCGTTGCTCCCCAGGAGGTTCAGTCCCTCTGTATGTTTTGGGGGCTGGTTGCCACCATTGCTGTTTCTCTGGCCTGGAGCTAAGAAACACAGGGGACGTCTGGAAAGGAGGGGAGGCTGCTGTCTGGGACAACTTGTGTGTTGGGGTGGAGAGGGAAGGGAGGCTGACAAACAGAACATAGGAGAGCGGTCCAGCGAGTGGTTGATGTACACTTGGTGTCTCAGGGCACTCAGAGGTGTCACTGTTAGGGGAGCTCAGCGGGATGGTGGTGGTGACCAGCTCAGGCTGGCTGAAGGCCTCCCTGGAGCAGAGTCCTCCACACACTCACCACCTTCTCTGCTTTGGCATTTCCATATCTCCTTGTCCTATGGGATACGTACTCAGCCACCTGTAGATACCAGAGCTGGCAGTGAGGGACTTAGCTGCCAAATTTAGAACAGTTCCCAAACAAATCTCGCCATGCAGAGGGAAATCCCTGACTAGGAAAGACCTCTTCTGGCCTTTGGGTGAGTCACATCACTTCTGCCTTTCTGGGAAGGGTTGTGCCTTCCTGAGAAGTTGTCAACTACTGTTCCTAAAATCCTGTCTGCTGCAAGGACTCCGTGGCTGTGGGTTTCCTTGTTTGTCCAAAGTGGCTTGCTGTTCCAAGGATACCAGCAGCACCCAGCAGGTCACCAAATTTAGCACAAAGTCCCACCTTTGGAGCTTGCCTGAGAGCTACTTGTGACCCTTTATGGACTTTTAAGGGACAAAATGAAAGAACTTTCACATCTTTTCTTGACAGACCCTGGAGGACTCTCAGCTGCAGGCAGAAGGACTGTACCCAAAGTGATACAAGGTTACAGGGAGCAAAGGGAGAGGAGAAGGTGAGGGCTAAACCTTCTTCATGGCTGTGACCTTCCCCAGGAGCTGTTCAGGGTCCTTGTGCCCTAGGGATGATCAGCAGGACAAGGCCCTGCTCCAGCAATCCTCCTCCCCACAAGACTTCAGTAACTGCTCTGCATTACCTGTCCTGCTTTTACTGTGAGCATCTCCACCAGGATCCATCCCTGGCATCAGGAGGTGTATCACAGGCAGGAGCAGGAGCCTGGCTTGTCCCAAGGAATGTGCAAAGTTGCCATGGCTGGTTTGGGAGGGGGAGGTTATCATGCATTTAATGAACTCTTCAAGGAGAGGGAGAGAATAGGAGTGGCGGGAGAAGATGGTTGGAGCAGAAATGGAGATCTGGAGAGTAGAGGATGGGTATGGACATGGCCAGGTTTGGGGCAAATTCTCACCAGAGGCTTTGGCTCACCACCTGCTTCTTTCTACCCATAAAAGGCAGATCCCTTTCTAGGTGCTGTGGGATGCCCCCTCTGACACTGGGTAAGAGTAGAACATCACCCCAACTTCACTTGCCTAGGGAGCAGCTTCAGTTCTTGCAGCTAAGGGAGAGTGAGATGTGACATTATCTCTGTAATACTTCATTACATCCTTCACCACCAGGATGTTGTTCTACCAAGGCCTCTGCTGCCTTTTAGAAATGCCCTCTCCGTGACTTTTCAGGGGCAGGAGGAGGATTTTGTTAGCTGGGCTGTCTCATGGCTGGCCTGAGGAGGTTCCCCTGCTGCGGGGCACTGAGCAGATTGTGTTACAACTGTCAGCTGCCAACCAGGGTCTGGTTGGTCACTGGGCTGAGAGGCCCAAAGGGCTACTTAATAAAAAAAAAAAAAAAAAAATCACCCAGATTTATTGAGCGTAGGTTGTGTAAGATGATGCAGAATAGGCAGCCCCTGCTCTGAGCATGCTGGGAAGATGGACTGAGGGGACCATTTCCCAGGGACATGCTTGGGAGCACATGGAGCATGTTGCTCCCTGACCAGCCCCTCTTCCCTCCCCATGCACGCAGGGCAGGGCAGTACCCCAGAAAAAGAGACCAAACCATTCCCTGGACATGGCTGCACAACAGTGTTGGTGCTGGGGGTGAGAGGCAGACATGGGCAGGAGGCCATGGCACGGGGAGAGAGATGGAGACACGGACTGAGAGAGAGAAAAGAGTGATGCAGAGCTGTAGGCAGGCGGGACACGAGGGCTGTCTCGCTGCAAGGTCTTGGGCACTTAGCCAGAGGCGTTGATGTAGAGCTGGCTCTTGAGGATGTAGTCAATGACGGGCTGGCAGAGGTAATCCACGACGTGTCCATCCCCGTGCTGCAGGGCCAGTCTGGGGGCATGGGGAGAGAGAAAGGTGTCAGAGCCCACTTGGGTGGGTCAGGTGCCCCTGCAAATGGAGAGACTGGCTGGGGGCACCCTGCTTCCCACTCTGTAGTGAGAGAAGCCCTGCTTCACCCACCTGCTTTTGGTGGAGCTGACAACTGACATGGGGTGATTTGAGTCATCCTTCACCACCAGGATGTTGTTCTGCAGGGGAAAGAGGAAAACGGGAGTGAAGGAATGGCTTGAAAGCAGGTATCTGCCACTCCAGCCTCCCCACCCTGATGTGTGGTGATCCACTGCTCATCCCCTCCATCAGCTGAGAGCACCTGACCCTGAGATGCTTTGTGTCCCATGACAGAAGTGTCCCCCAGACGAAGAGAGACTGTGAGCCCTCTCGCAGCCTTCCCTGGCCACACGTGCACCCACTCACTCACTTTGTACTTGCGGAGTATGGAGGAGTGGTTCATGATCCGCTCGGGGTCTGCTCCGTCCCGGGGCACCACCACGATCCCAAATTCCCCGACGATCACCTCCATCTGGGAGCAACACAAAGTGTGGAGAGCTTTATAGCCGCCCCACACAAAACCTGCCATTGTCTGCCGGCCCCACCCTGCCCCGTGAAAGCTGGACCATGGTCTGGAGGGAGATGGTGAGTGACTTTGAGGCTATGTCAACAGCCTTTGGCAGAAATATGGAATTATGCAGCCAAGTGGTCGGCAGTAGATCAAATAAAAGGCACAGGGTTAAATCCTATTAGTGGATGTTGAGGTCAGGCTTTGAGGAGAACTTGTGGCAGAAGGAGGTGACAGCAGAAGAGGTTGCCCAAGGTGAATGAGTTTGCTGCCTTGCTGGAAGGGTTCGTGAGCAGGCTGGATGTATTGGTCCTGACAGAGGTCTGGGAGGATTGTTCTTCCAAGCTTGTTTGGCCAAATTTGCTGCTGTATGGGGACCACTCATAGTGCTCACACCTATCTCAGATGAGACAAATCAGGCTCATCCAAAAGAGCTTTGGGTCAGCAAATTCAGGCAGCAGGAGTCTGTGTGGAGGTGCTGCTGCAGAATGCATCTTCTGCCTGTGCTTTGATGTAATTGCTGCATCCTTTTTGCTGGGCTCAAGGCTTGGCTCGTTTCAGTTTTTCCAGCCCTTCAAAGGAGATGCCTGCTGCCTAAATGCTTTAAAAAGTTAAGGATTGAAGACGTGGGAACTGATTTTTTGAAGGCTGAGAAGTTCAAGGAGGGAGGTTTGTGTTGACTGACTGATTTCAGGGCGGAGCTGGGGGAGCCCTCATAGCCAGCATGGCTCCAACCAGGAGCAGCTGGTGGGTCAGCAGCCCGGCCCCTCTCCAGGGCTGGTGTTTTCCCATGAAAATATGTCTTCTTCCAGCAAGGACCAACAGTGAAAGATGTTGATTTGGCTCTAAATATGTTCAGTTCCTAACATCTGGACCTCTCCTGTAAATACTTTATTTCCTACCTGCATACCTCACTCTGCTGGGATTGGTATCTACTTAATACTGGCTCCTTCTAAGGGACAAGGAGTGGGAGGGCAGCCTTGGGGTGGGTTTACTCTCCACCCCAGGTGACATCCTCTGCATTAACAGTGAACAGGGCTTGGGACCATGGAAGCCCTGTGGAAATGTGTAGGGGAGATGACAGCCAGGGTTGGGATGGAGGAGGCAGTGGAGATGGTGGGCACAGCTCCTGTCATCCCAAGGGACTTGGAGGCTCCCAGGAGCACTGGCTGTGGGAAGCAGAGGAGGAGGAGAATGGAGGGGTGCCCGGCAGTGGTGACTCACATCTGCCTCATTCCAGAGGCCAGGAATACAGAAGGACTCCAGTAGGTCACTGCCACAGAGCAGCAAGATGCGAAGCTCTGGAAAAGAGAGAAGCCCAGAGGTAAGAACACAGGGGGCTGAGAAGGACACCCCACCCCTGCCCTCCCCCCCCCAACTCTGAGGGTTGGCTTTACAGCTCAGCAAGAAAATTGTGCTGTGGGAAGGAGTTTTCTGCTCTGACAGGCCCATAAAGATGAATTTATTTGCACAACTGCCCTATAAAAGCCATAAACCCCCCCCCACCCCCCCAAGGGGTGAGAAGAGGTGGCTACATGGGAAAATGCCTCACTATTTGCCATTCCCAGGTGGCCAAAGCCTTAAGGCTCAGCATGGTGCAAGTGCTAGGATGGCTGTAGTTGCAGGCTGTGTGTGTGAAAAGGGTCTCAAAACCACCAGCAAACTCCCCATGCAGACCTCTGGGTGATGTTGATGGGGCTAAAACCCCTAAAAGTCTTTAGAGCAAGGGGCACCATGGCTGGTCAGGCAGCCAAAATCTCTCCTGCTGCTGTGTGAGGCTCTGCAGGGCTGCAGGCATGGGGTGACACCACCATGGGAGGCCAAGTTTGATGGCACTTGAGGGGACTCTCAGGACAGGGTGCCATGGCAGGTCTGTGCCAGTGCTGGGAGCTGTGTCCTCATTGCACTCCCTTATTTCATGCTGTTATCTCTCAATGGGACTAGGCTCAGCCCAGTTAGAGCTGTTTCTGTTGTATTCCTGAGCCCCAGTAGCTGGCACCAAGGTGAGATGATCCTGTGTGTGCCAGAGCTGTCATGCAGATGCTCCCAAGCCATGCAGCGCTCGCCCAGAGGAGTGGGAGCAATGTGGAGAGGGGCTGTGTACTCACCGATCTCCTCATATCTCATCACTGTCCCCAGGTTGGCATTTTCATCTGAGAAAGGGCAGCAAAAGAGAGGGGCTAGTGCCCAGCTTCGAAGAGGGGTTGGGTGGAAGGGTGGGGAGTGGGTCTCTAGAGGTGATGCTGACCCTTTCCTCTACATACCCACAAAGGTGAAGCGCTCCATGGGCGGGCGAACACAGCAAATCCGGCTCAGGCTTTCTCCCACCTTCCCCAAGATCTTTGCTAAAGGGGAAGAAGGAAAATTAATGGGAGAGAGGCTGTGCAATTAACCCATCCATGCACTTCAGCCACCTTGATTCTGCAAAATGTTCCTGTGTCTGGGTGTGCAACTACTCCCAGGTCTCCCAACACCTCCTCTCATGGTCTTAACTCCCAAGAGTGCTCCACTGTCCCATAAAGGGACCAGCTAGGCAGCTAGAATCATGAAGAAAAATCATAAGATATCCATTTTAATGGGATTTAAGTAATGTTCCCTCTTCTCAGCTAATACCTTTATGGTGCACATCCCTCTGTCTTGTAGGGAATCCCACTACATTATCTCTCCTGCCACTTCATCCCTTGGTACCAGGTAGCCTTTCCTTTTGTTGGTCTCACTGCCTAGACATCATCCAGCTGAAGTCCACGGTGATTTCACAGCCATTTTTAGCTGTTTTTTGGCTTCTGCCCTTGCTGTGCTGGATGCTGACTCCTGCATCACACCCCTGCCCCACCCCGGACTTGGTGCACCAAGACTGATGAGACACCTGTCCAAAAATAAGGTGATGGAGCACTGTTCTGATATTCGGCAGCCCTGGCTGGGAGGTAGGATGTAAGTAGCCATCCCTCTCTTCCCTACGCTGCTGCCACCTACCCGCGGTGGGCTTGCTGGAGACGCTGTTGTTGTTCTGGTAGATGCTCTGCGAGGACTCGTTCTGGGGCTGGCCGATCACAGGGGTGATGGAGGGTGTGTTGACGTTGGAGAGGATGCAGCCAGTCACTCTCTGCAGTCAGGGAGGGATGCAGTTGGAACAGTGTCTTCACCCCAGCACCCTTGCAAAACCTTTCTGAACTTGTAACAAGCCTCTACACCCCTGGTTCAAGGTTTGTGACAGGTACATCCCAGCACACTTTAGGGTCTCCAGTCCCATCTGACCTCACCAAATGGGCCTGGGGCTATCAGGACCCTGTGGATAATGACTCATGTTTAAGGTGGTATCAACTTTTTTGTGTGGGTTAGCAAGGAGCATTCATGTCCTCTCCTCCACCCATCCCTACAGGAAAAGGAAGGTATCACCTGCAACTACCTGGCTTCAGCACCACAGTCCCTGGATGCACTGGACATCCTGCTGGGCTGGCTAATGCTACTCCTGCGCCTCCTGTCTGAGCTGTCCATGAGCTTGTACAATGCTCTTTCATCCATTTCCTGTCTTTGGTTTTCTTCCTGTATCTGAGTGAACCAGCAGCTCTGCTACCCCTGTCACCCAAGGGCAGTCACCTTCCTACTTGGCTTTCAGGACTGCCTGGAACTTTTCCTCCTGGGGCTGTTCTCCCTGGGGACTTCCCAGATGCGGAATTTTCCTGTCAAATCTCTCTGTCAGGTTCATACAGTAGTTCTGGCTCAGCTGGTGAGCAGGGAGACCCCTCCACACCTCCCTCCCTCAGGGAGGAGGAAGCAGGGCATCACTAATGATGTGCTTTATGCCCACCCCTGCTTTGAGTCTGCCTGAAGCCCTGCTGCCCTCCTGGTGTTGCTGGGTCCAGGATGGCTGCTGGCTCCAGCTGGAGGGCCCCATTTCCTTCTGCCATCAGGGCCAAGACCTCAAAGCAGCTGTGACAAGGTCTCACCCCTTTGAGGTCAGGATCTCACTGTGTTCCTGCAGGTCTTCTCACTGTCAGTCTCTGATGCACTTCTTGCTGTCAGTCTCTGATGTGTTTTGATTGTTGATGGCCATGAGCTGGTGGAAGAGCACCCCCACCCCTGCACTCTCCCCATGCCCTCACCCTGATGCACCCATGGTGTAGGGGCTGCCTCACCTTCATCAGGTCACGGTGGTGCTCCAGCACACTGCAGGTGGTCTGCCAGGTGTCCTGGTAGCATTCCCAGGGGTCCACCCTGCCAGAAGCGCAGCAAAGCAACAGTGTCGCTTATGGCCACTGCCTGGGCCTCCTGCCCATGCCACCTCCTCCCCACTGGGCTGGCCAGCAGTGCCATGAGCAGCCATCATCGATCCCTCAGCCCTGGCATAGACCATGTCCTTCCTCCAGCCCTTCTCCATAGTGAGCCCTAACAGCTCTGGAGACCCGAATGTGAGCCTGGTCATCTTTCCATGCTTGGCACCCAACCAACCAGCTTTTTTTTTGCCTTGGATGTGACTGTATGTGTCATAAACCTCTTTCTGAGGGCAGCCCAAGATGCTTCTGGTGTCACTTCAACCACCAGATGCCACATGGCAGCGCTGGGAAGGCGGAAGCTGCAGGCTGGTGCTACATGTGTGGACAGGGGAGGTGCCACAGCACAAGGCTGGAGTGAGCCAAGTGACTTTGGGTATCACCCAGACACCACAAGCTCAGTGAGGGGCTTGAATGGCTCCCTGAGTCCTGAGGCCTCCCTTGAAGGGAGGTGTAACCCTCCTCGTCTGTTCTCTGCTGGACTGGGAGGGGAGGGTCTTTGATTTTTAGTCAAGCTTGGGCTGGGAGAAAATTCATGCTGGAGCTCTACCAGCTGGTGGCATCTCCACTTTGCATGCAGGACTTTGTCCCCACGGTGCAGGGAAGGGGCAGGGGCTGCTGGTGCCATGGCAGGTGCCAGCTGTGCCACCCACCTGATCCAGTCGGAGGACTGCACGGCCAGCTGGCACATGGTCAAGCGGTGCCGGCTAGAGACTAGCCCCTGCACAAGGAGGTGAAGGAAGAACAGTTATGAAGCCTTATGCTTTGGCCAGCCTGGGCTTGAAAACCTTTCTGGGCAGAACATCAGGCTCACTCATGTGAGACAGGCCAGAAGGATTCCTTCCTGCCCACAGAAGTTTATTTAAGCTCCTGTTTGCTGGAGGGGAGGAGTCTCTGTTGGGCTCAACCCTGGCTATATGCTTGGGTGGTGGTATTTGCTCAGCACTACCACTCCCAGACCTGTGCTCCAACTGGGCCAACCTGAGGGGGTGGTTTCTTGATGAAATTCCTCCAGCTTTCAGGAGACAAGTGAGCTCGCTACTCCTTATTTGACAAGTGCTTCTAAATGTCACTCATTTGCATAATTTTGATATCCTCCCTCAAACTGCCCCCCCTCCCCAATTTGCTTTGAAATAATTCAAACTTAAAAAAACCCCACCAACCTCCACTTAAGGCATCACCACCACTACTGTTTTGGATGGGAATGTTTCTCTTTGCTGTCTAGTACTTTGGCTAATTTTAGTGTCTCACTGCAATTTTTATCTAAACAGTTTCATCCTCTCCCTTCTCTCTGAGACTTTCCCAAGGTCAGGAGCTGCCCCTGGCAGAAGACGGCCATGAAGGGGCCACAGGTCAGGTAGTGCTGCCCAGTGCTCAGCCCTAATTCTGGAGATGCCATCTCCCACGGGAGGCAGAAAGGAAATGGGGCCGACGCACCGTTTTCCCATAGGAGTCGTGCACGGGCGAGACGATGCCGCCAATGACGATGAAGCGTCCGGTCTTGTGCAGGTAATCCCGGGCTCGCTCTGGAGGGGGGACAAGGAAAAGGGTGGAGGGAGATTTAGCAGGACCCACTGAGCCCTGCAATGCCATGGCAGCCACCAGCCATGGCCAGCCAGTCTCTCCACAGCTGCACAGCTGTTACACCCCTCCCTGGCCTGTGTCAGCACCATGTGCCACCCATGTCCCAACTATGCTAAGAGATGTTCGGTTTCAGGCTCGTATTTCCTAAAGGTGGCATTTGAGGATAAAAATGCTGGTGACAAATTGCCAAACGCACCTGGTCTCCTGCATATCTACCCCAGCTATTGAGACAATAGCAAAGGAAAAGAAGATAAGGAAGGTAAGAGCAAAAAGGCAGATAAGATTGATGAGGCATTAGAAAGTTAATTTTTTTCTTCAAGATCTATAAAATATTTTGGATTTGCAAATAAAAGGAGCATTTCTGAAATGGAGGTGGTGATTTCAGGATCCATCAGCCATCCCAAGATATCACTGTGCATCACATCCTTCAGACACTGAACTCGGTGTCTGGCACTGCCCTGGGGGATGATGAGAGGTCCTTCCTGAAGGGTGGGTGTTCCCAGTGGGGCAGTGGCTGCCACATCCCTGGAAGTGTCCAAGGCCAGGTTAGGTGGGGCTTAAAGCAACCTGGGTTAGTGGAACATGTCCCTGTCCATGGCAGGGGCTGGAACGGGGTGAGCTTTAAGGTCCCTTTCAACCCAAACCATTCCAGGATTCTAAGTCACTTGGGCAAAATTTTTTTCCGATAATGTTGAAATTTCTGCTAGGGAATATTATTCAGTTACTGTCAGTTAAAAGTAAATTAAGGAAATATAATTGCTATGGACCTTATTTCCTCCTCGAGGGCATTGAGCAGCCTCAGGCCTCTGTGACAGCCTGTGGGAAATTTGCCAGCCTTAATATAGCCTCTTCCTCAGACTCACCTGAAATCCTCACTCTGGCTGCCTTCCCAGCTCTTGTGCCTTGGACACACCAGCCTCCAGAGAGGGCAAAGTGGGCTTAAATTATTTGATAGGTGCAAGGGAGTAAAATTTGATTGCCTGAGTTGGATGCACCAAAATTATCCTTCCTGCCCTCAAAATCCCATGAGAGCACATGCAGCAAAACACAGTATGCTTGGGTTTGGTTTTTTTGGGAGGAAGAAGTGAAGATTGATGGATCAGCATTTACCTTTTTATCATAATGCAAATTAAAATGCAAATTAAAAAAAAAAAAAGGAAATTCCCTAACAAAAAAGATAATGTTGCATTTTAAATTAACACATCTTTTCATTATTTCCTGATTTGCCCTGACTCGATTTTCCTTGCCAAAAGATTAAAAACACTGATCTGTCCATCTTCATGTATGACCCCTTTATAAAGTTCATCTTTCAGAGGAGCTGAACTCTTTGTATGCAAACTCTGCTTCAAGCTCTCAAGGGTGACTGATGGTATTAATTTGCCTTGAGTTCTTGTTGGCAAAAGCCAAAGGTTTTTCCTGGCTACCAATATCTCAAGGTCTATATTTAAACAGCCTGGCACCATCTCCACATCTTCAGGCAATGTGACCCATGCTGCTGGCATGTCATCTCAGCTCCAGCTTCCAGCTTACACCAAATATCCACCACCACCTTCTGCCTTAACAAAACATTTCTTCTGCAGAAAACTGGCACAGGATGCCCAGAGAAGTTTTGGATACCTCATCCTTGGAAGTGTCCAAGGCCAGGCAGGCTGGGGCTTGGAGCAACCTGCTCTACTGAAAGGTGTCACTGACCGTGGCATGGATCTGAGAGGTTGTTGATGGCCTT
This sequence comes from Vidua chalybeata, assembly GCF_026979565.1. Lineage (NCBI taxonomy): Eukaryota > Metazoa > Chordata > Aves > Passeriformes > Viduidae > Vidua > Vidua chalybeata. Next base: position 28,537,172 of record NC_071538.1, read on the forward strand.
GCAGCACTCAGGGAGGGCTCTGCTGCTGCAGGAGAGGGCTGCTGCTGCTGTATTGCCATCAAAACTGCTCATTTGGGTTTTAACTTGCACAGTCTTTAGAGACACCTGTAAAAATGAGGCTGCTTTCTGAGTTGGGATCTGCATTTCCAAGACCTTATTGTCTACCTCAGAAGCACCTCATATAATTTAAATATGCATGGAAACAGGAACACATTTATTGACAATTAGATCCCTGCAAGGGAAGTAATTGGACAAATGTGGGCTAAGAAGCAGCAGTACGGTGTAGGGAATGGGAAGACCTGCCTTCTGGCTCTGTCTTGCCCACAACTTGCAGAAGACACTTTCACATCCCAAACTGGTCTGTTCTCACTTGGTTTTGGGGCAGAGCACGTTGTTTGCTTGCAGGGCTGTGTCCTGTAGGAAACTCTGCAGACTCGCTTGTTCATACAACTGTCAGCTAAGCCAGTCCTTCACAGCTATCCACTTTAAAAAAAAAAAGCCTTTGAAAAGATTGCATTTTCTTAAATAAAATCCTGTTTGGAGAGGAGCTGTGTCAATGGTAGGGCTGGCGTGGTGACAGGAGCAGATGCCCTAACTGCTGGGATGGTGGCAGGGAGCACTGTGGCTTCAGGATGGCACAAGAAAGACTCAGAGGTGCTGTAGCATGTCCAGAGAAGGGAACAGCTGGGGAAGGGTCTGGAGCACCAGGAGTGGCTGAGAGAGCTGGGTGGGGGCTCAACCTGGAGAAAAGAAGGCTCAAGGGGGACCTTCTGCCTCTCCACAATTCCCTGGTGGTGGAGCCAGGTGAGGGTCAGGTTCTGCTCCCAGGGAACAAGGAACAGGACAAGAGGAAATGGGTTTAGATGGGATATTGGGGAAAAAAATCTTCATGTAAATGGTTGTTAAGCCCTGGCACAGCTGCCCAGGGCAGTGGTGGAGTCCTCACCCCTGGAGGGATTTAAAAGCCATGTGGAGATGGCACCTGGGGACATGGGTTAGTGGTGGCCTTGGCAGTGCTGAGTTAAGAGCTGTACTTGGTCTAAAGGGTATTTTCCAACCTAGATGATCCATGATTTTGTGATTCTAAAATTGCAGTGTTAGTTTGCAGCATATGCGTGTGCCCTCACTGCAGTCATGCTGCTGTGTTAAAATAAAACTTATAAAATAAAAATAAAGCTTATTTTTATTTTTTTACAGTTTGAATCTCCTTAGACTGATGCACCATTCAGTGGCTAAATGGAGAGGGCAATAGGCCATGGTAGCTAAGCCTGTCCTAACATGTTAGTTCATCAGGCCTTGAGTCCTCCCCTCTGCACAAGGCTAGGCAAAACTGCTATATTTCTTATAAGAAGCCTCAGGGATGTTGGTGGCTCATGGCCCACCCTGGGCTGAGGGTGCAGTGCCTCCTGCCATGGTGTGTGTGCCCCTGGCACAAGCTGGAGGAGTGGATCCCATCAGCAGTCATTGCTCTGGGTTTCTGGAAACAGGAGGCTGGATTTCATGGGTCATTGCTTCAAATGCTGTGGCTGCTTTGATCTTGCAGTGCTTGCTCCAAGCCCTCAAGTCCATGTTCTCAGAAAAGACCTTTTTCTTTCACAAAATTTGTTACGCCTTTCTTGCAAAATATGCTGCTTGTGGGGATCAGGTTCGTGGTCTCCTTGTAGACATAGCTAGTGCCAAAGACACTGCAGTAGCCAATTCTCTTCTCAGCTGTATTCCTTATGGTCAGCTGTCTGCAACTCCCAACCTTCCTTCCCTGCTTGTGCAAAGATTTTTGCCTGGAGAAAAGTAGATTTTGGCTTGAAGAGTCCTAAGTCTTTGGCCTCTCAATTCCACTTCTCTGACAATTAGTTGGGTGTCTGGCCCATTTGTTGTCCTTGAGCTCAGCCTTCTCTCACAGCTTCCCATCCCTTTCCCAGCCCATTTCTTGCCTGTTGAATACCTGTGATGTCCAGAGATTACACCAGACCACAGAAAACCCCCTCCAGTATTTTCATTTTCTATGAGCACTTTACATCCTGCCACAGCAATGCAAGGATGTCAGCTTGTAAATGAACAGCTCATTCCTTTTCTGGAGTAAATAGTCCATAATGCTTCAGGCAGCCTTGATGGCTTTTAAACATTGTTGACATAAATAAACTCGGGGCGATGGCTCTGCCAAGACATGCATTAGCCCCCTGGCAGCCTACTTGTGGGATGGGAAGCTTTCAGCCATGGCTCTGTGCCTGGCAGCTGCTGGATGACCACAGCCTTGCTGTGTTGGGGAGGGAAGGGACAGGGGTGACACCTGGACCCATCCCAGGCACTGGTGACACTTTCCTGCTTTCCCAGACCAGCTTTGCTTGCCTGCCCTGCAAGTGCACTTCAAGTATTTTCATCTCTGCTCCTTTCCTGAGAAATGATGATAGGGAAAGACCAATCAGAGGATATGCTCCAGGGCTACAAAACTGAAAAGTGATGGTTTTGTCCAGTTTGAATGAAAAAAATAGCATCCCACTTCCCCAGTAGGAAATCAGTCCTTATTTAAGAGATGTTTCTTTTTGGAGGTTCTCACTGAGTATATTTAATCACAATGTTTGGGCTCCTCTGGCAGTGCCCCATCACCTAAACTGATGTTACTGAAATCAAATATTCCTCATGTTCAATTTTTCAGGGTGTAATTTCAAATTGTATTTGCTTTGCCTTTGTACCTGCACCCCTAAGATTTCCTTTTTTCTATGTTTTTTTTTTTTTTTCTTACAGAGTAAAGCCACAGGCCAGCTCTGATTTATGCCCTTCCCCCACAGGGGATTGAAGCTGCAGCTTGCTCACACTGTGCCAGCTCTCTGAAAACACACACGAGGTAGTAGGGAGGCAAGAAAGCTCTGCACAGCCTTCATTGCACAGCCCTGAGAGTTGGGACTGAGAAGTTGCACAGCTACAGGTGATGGAGAAGGCAAAACCATTTCCCAAGTGTCTCATTTTTATTTTGAGCAATTTGGCCTCTGACAGCCTTGGACAGGAGGTGGGACATGGCCATTAAAATCCCTTCTTCTGCAGGAGAGTGACCCAGATATGCCAGCACACTTTGTTTTATTCTCAAGCTAGCAGCACTTGCAGGACTTAAATGGTGCTTCCAGAGCTCAGTGTGGGCAAGGAGCCAGCAGTTACTCTCAGTCTAATTGAATGATGTGTATGTATATAGATATAGATAGATATTATTAAAAAAAAAAAAAAAAAACCAAAAAAAAAAAAAAAAACCCAAAAAAACCACCTCTGCATGCCAAATCAGGGATGTTTTCATTAGAGGTGTCCTTCTCTCAGAGCCCAGTTCTCCTGCCTACCCCAGAGCCTTGTTCTGGGTCCCAACCAGTGTCTTCACCCACTGTCAGATCTTGGTTAGAACTGGGGAAACTATTGGTATCTCCAAACTATTGACATCTCCCTTCCCTGGGCTCCCAAAAGAGACATTTCTACTAGAGCAAGCCCTGGCTGCTCTTCAAGAGAGGTCCCTCCTTTGGGAAGAAGCAGGGGACTGATTCTTCACTGTGGGGTTGGCCCTTCCCAAGGCAAGCCTGGGGAGATCCTAGTGTCCCACTGACCCAAATAACCTGTCCTGCCTCGTGCTTAGTGCCTCTTAGATAATTTCAGTCAGATTCTCAGGAGACTTCTAGTTGGTAGAAAAATCCCATTAAGCCCCCTAATGATTTTTTAAAAGATTTTAATCTCTGAGCTAATTGCTCTGTTATACTTTCTCCCACTCCATTAGTCCATAGCTGTACTCAGGCACTGTGGAAATAACAAATATGGGAAGGGCTTTGTAGGTACACAGTGTGTGGCAACTGGGAGTGGGGCTGTGGCTGAGCCTCATCCCCAGTGGGTTCAGCTGTGAGAAGCAGGTGAGCAGCACTGACAGCAATGAGCCATGGAGTGCCCAGGGGCACTGACCAACCACCAAAGGGAACAGAGGCACACAGGTGCAATGTGTGAACATGAGGGGATAAAAGGCTGGGCTAAAGGACAAGAAGGGCAGAGGCTTGCAGCTTTCTGAAGTGGTGTGGTGTTGCTGTGTGTGGGTTGCAGCTTTCTGAAATTGTATGATAATACGCTGTGGCTGTGCTTCTGGTGTTGCTGTACATTAGTTTTATTAGCTTTTCATAAGCACAAAAAAAGCACTGGCCATCAAATGCCTCAAGATTTGTGGTGGAAGTGGAGGCTGTGAAAGGCCCTGAGAGGTGATGCTGCAAGACCTGACCCTGCCAGCCCACCCAGGTCCCCATCAGTGTCCAACTCAGAGCCACACAAGTGATGATTAATGAGACTCATGGTATCACCATCTGTTGACCACTCCTGGCTTCAAGCAGAAGGGTGAAACTAGGTGTTTAAAACAAACCAACAAACTAACTAAAAATAATACAAGTAGGAGACTGAGTCATAGTAAGCTGACCTAGAAATAGGAGAGCATTTCCTGGAGACCCAAGTAGATGGGGCCTGGGCAGGGACCTGGCTGGTCCCAGAGAATCTGGGTTTCCTCTATGAAGCTGTAGATAACTATTTGACATAGTTGAAAGTGAAGACATCCTATTTTCCCTCTTTTATTAGAAGTGAAGTATTGCAAGGATCAGTGGGTCTGAGAAGTTACACAGGAGTCCAGGAAGAAGAGCTCTCAGGTTTAGAACTTGAAAAGGAGCATCTGAGGAAAAGCATGGCAGAGCAACCCAGGCTAAGATGCTTTTCCCTCCTGTAGCTGCTACTCCTGCTGCTATGGAGTGGGAGGGGGCAGGCAATGCCCATCAGGTGAGCAACATAAGAAGAACTACAAGGAGCTGTTTCTTGACTTGAAGTGCCACCAGCTCCTCCAGGCAGGGACTGAACCTACTTTTCTGTGATCAGCACAGTGCTGCCACTCTCTCCAGTTCTACAGAGAAGCAATATAACTTATTGCTTGGAGATCTCCACTCTGGTATCACAGGGAGAGCAGGAATGTTCTCATCGCCATGCTGGATCTCACCTGAGGTGTGGGCAGGTGAGTGGGTGGACATGTTAAATACCTCCACGAGGTGTTCAACACCCAGGGCTACTATCTGGGTATCTTAGAGGTCTTTGGGGCTAAAGAGGTAAGGGGAAGCATCTGATGAGGTAAAAGCAACTCTTAGATAGTTGGATGGGGCTTGGAGCAACCTGGTCTTGGGAATGGTGTTGTAACAAGATGATCTTTAAGGTCTCTTCCAAACCATTCAGTGATTCTAAAAATGGGTGAAGAAGAGGCCTTCACCTAAAGAAGGTTTTTTGAACTGTCTTCTGCAGGACAGCAATGAAACAACTTGCTTAGAAGCCCTTGAAGAAGGATTAAGCATTTCTAGGTAAGATGATTTTTTGTATGTGTGGTATTGAAGTGGAAAGTGAAAGGTCATGTACCTTTCCCTGTCTGGTGCATCAGCTGTCACCCCTCCCAGCAAAAGGCAAGGTTTTCAGTATTCTGCCATGGTTTTATATGCCATTTTAGTCAAAATGTGGATAGAACATATAAAATAGGACAGGCACCTTCATGTACTTCCCTGGAGAGGTCCCAGTCCCCCTCTCACTCAGGGAAATTGGTGTCACACAGTGCCTTTAAAAAAATGAAGGGGAAATAAAACCCCAACAGATTTTCACACTTGTTTTCCAGTGCCCTAATTTCCCTGTGGAAGCACTCTGTTTGTTTTCATTTCCAAGCTGTTGTAGCACATCAAAGGCAGTGCTTTTTACGTTCTGGCATGTGTGGTGCTGCTCCTTCAGGCTGACACGTGGCAAGATCACAATCCTACCGGGAGCAGAGGATTTATGGTTCTCAATTCCCCATGTAGCAGGGACGAGGAGCCTTTGTCCAGCAGCTCTTTGCTGGTCTTGGGCTGCCTCCACATGGAGCTGACCCGTGTCTGACCCACAGCTTGCCTTTGCTGGCAAAGTATCTGAAGATGCTGACCTTGTCTGGGACCTGTGTTAGCTGAACCAGGACTGTGCAGGCAGAAAACATCCCACCTACAGAGAGGCAGAAAGGCTGGGGGGATGCTGGTGAGGCTGTGGGGTGACAGAGCCATGGTAGGATTTCAGGCTCCAGGTGACACCAGAGGGATGTCACATTCCCATTACTGCAGCTGTGTAGCAGTGAAACCCTGTCTCTTTGCAGACCCATTCCCAAGACCCCATTTTCCCCAAGCAGAAACATCAACCATGTTTTTGCACAAAGCAAAGGTGCCAGAAGCATAGTTACATGTTTAAGCATCCCCAACCTGGCTTGTCCTGGAAAAAGTGGATTTTCTGCTTTCCCTTGCCAACGAACCACAGAGAAACACCATCTCCTCAGGGAAGGCTTAAGCTCAATTAGGGGATGTTGGATTTTCAGTGAAAATAGAAACCTTTGTGTAGCAGGGGCTGTGCAAGTTCTTCCTTGCCTGGCTCGGAGATGAGTTCTCCACCTATCCCACGGGGATCGCCTGTGCCTCCTATTCCAGCCCTGAAACAGGCTTATATCAGTTAATCTTCTCCTGGGGTAAGCTCTACAGTGGCTTTTGAAAATGCATATTTCTGAAGAATCTGGGCTTTTCTGTTCCCAAATATTGATTTAGCAAATTTCTGCTGTTATGACCAAGATACATCCAGTGGCTCAGGCTTACTGAAGAAAATTAGTTGATGCTGAAAAGGGGGAAGAAAAAAGTGTTTCTGAGCCAGGTTGCCTTTTCCAGCAACAATAGTGTTTCAGTGGAATGAGAGCTTGTGCCTTGGCCCTGGTTTATTTTCAGGGTTGTGATGGGCACTATTGACTTTCTCCACGCAGGGCATCCGAAAATCTGTCCCTGCTTGGCTGGGTGCTGGTGGCATCATGGAAGTGCTTGGACTGAGGGATTATAAATACCAGAGAGGGTATGCTCATGTCAAAATCCAGAGGTGCCCTGGCTTTGTCTCTATCTTATGCTGATTATTCGGTCTTCAGAGGTTGTTGGGTCTTCCCAGAGCTGCCCTGCACTCCCTGGTCCCAGGTGGAGGTTGAAGTTTGGGTTAGGATTAAGGTTGGAGGTACTTGTGCTACATTTCAACACAGGTGGACTTCCTTGGCTCAGAGAACCTCTTGCAGACCTCCAGCCTTGCTGCCAGAAGGGATTTTGGAAGCCAAAGTGTGCAGAGGTCCATTTTGGGTCTGTTGCCACTCAGATGCACAAAGATCAGCACAGTCATGACCCACTCCTACCCCTGGCCCCCATCACTGGGGTAGCTGACCCAGAGCAGCCTGGCAGCAGAAGGATGTGGCTCCCCCCCTGCACCACTCAAGCAGTTAAATGAGCTGCCCAAGGTTACATGAGAGATGTGAGCTGCTGGTGTTTAGCATGCAGCTAATTGATACCCTTGACATTGCTCAGGCTGATGTTAAAAAGCATCAGAGAAGACAGTGCAGAAGGTGAGAGCATCACAGTGAGTGCAAATGGTTTTTAAATAGAAGCAGAGCCCCTGTTTCCTTCTTGAATGAGGTTGTAGGACTGGATTTCTCACTGCCAGGTTGTTTATAGTCGGTGGAAGTAGAAGAAGGTATGTGGCACATTTTGGGAGGTGGCATTATCACAGAGTCAATGTGATGTCTCAGAGACTGTAATAAATAGTGCTAAATATTTAAGAGCTTATAAATATTTTAAAAGAATCCCTGAATAGTTATTGATGGAGTTTAGTCTCGTGCTCAGGAAAACTCCTCACTCTGGGTCATGAAGAGGAGATGCTTGAGATGCAGGAAGCTGATGATAAAGGCTGTGAAAAATGAGTCTGTATGGGGTGCAGTGATAGAAATGTGACATCAACTGATATCAAACGATCCTCAGAAGAGCCACGGGTGCTGCAGTCCTGCCGGTGCTGCTTTGTCCCCCCAGCACAGCACCCAAGTATCTGCAGTTTCAGTGTGTTCGGGGCAAGTGCTGGGCGTGGAGGTGTGCCGGTGTCCCAGCCACCGCGGCACCAGGGCCGGGCTGCCGGGTGTCGCTGTCCCGCTGAGCCAGGGGCACTTGGCGCTAGGCACAGCTCACCTTCCCAGACCCCTTGTACCGAGGGGCGTTTCGGCTGTTTGCTGTGATTTCAGCGGCTCGGGTGTCAGTGGAAGCTCCTCCGCTGTGTTACAGAGGGATGAGCAGGGGTGCCGCAGCTCCCCGTGTCCGATACATCCCCCCGGGTGTTTTAAGTGAGCTCTGTCCCGGCTCTGCCCTGGTCAAGTCATCCCCACTGCGCTCTGCCGATGCTGCTGAGCTCCGCGGAGCCCGGGCGGAGCTCAGGCAGCCTCTCCGTGTCCGTCACGTCCTCCCAGAGCCCCATGACACCTCCCGCTCCATGGATCGATCCCTCCAGCCAACTACGCGTTCCGATGGCAGCCGAGGGTGGAATGGAACCACGAGGCAGCCTCACAGGGGCCCGCACTTCTTACTCATGCTGCAGACAGCAGAGCAAAGTCTCTCTCAACCTCCTGACAAGCTTTTGTTAGGTGGAGGGGGAAGGAATTTTGCTTCTGGACATTTGCCGATGTATTCTTATTTAAGCAAAGGGGAAAGGGTGAAGCTGTCATGCCGCTCAGGCATTTCTCCCAACTCTGTCCCAGGCAGCGACACTCTCATTAAACTGTTCTGCAGTTCAGTCATCTCAATCAAATAAGAAAAAGTGATTCTTGAAATTCAGGATATTAAGACAATATATCATTAGCAAAAGCCTCAGCTCCTGCCTCTTCATCCCTCTTTACTTAGAGACTCCATCCTTTCATCTCAAATCCCTTGCTATGGGATGCAGCAGCCCTCAGTGCTGCTCCTCCACAAGGATTGCAGTGGATAATCAAAGAGCAGCCTGCTGAGATTTTTAATTGCTCAAGTTTCTTAAGAACCAAGCAAGAGGGTTTTATGTTTAATAGAAGAGTCCTTTTTCATTGTTTTCCATCAGAGATGTTTTTCACCCAGCTGTTGGTTGGGATATTAACTCTCTTCAATAACAGATGCACACACAACTTAAGGAAAATTTAATTAAAAAGGAAAGAATAGTGGGGATTTGCTGACTTTCAGGATTCAGGCTATTTACTGGCAGTGTTTTTCTGTGCAAGTCCAGGTTCTGGGCACTTTTTTGAAATTAAGTAGGTGGGGAAACTCCATAGTTGAACAAGTTTAAAATATCTGAGGTACTAAAACTGCCTATCAGAAGGCCACATCAGAATGAATCTCTTCCTCACAAAGAAGCTGACCTGGAGCAACCCATCACCCTGTAAATCCACATGCAGGAGACGAGGCAGTATGGATACAGGCAGATGATACAGACTTGATTAGAATTCTCTATTTGCCATCAAGTGCTTCATAGTACCCAAAAACTAGCTGTAAAAAAGCCAAGTCAGATAATGTCCCATTTTTGGGGGGGATTACCCAACTTGCTGCCTCTGAGACCAGCTCTGAACATCCCCATGGAGCCCAGACTCTACATTGCTGGACTTGGTGGGCACTGTGCATCCAGAAGGGAGGAAGGAAGGCTGAAATCTTCCTCTGCAAGAGCAGGGATGCCTCAGTGAAGCTCTGCTACTTGCAGGCTGATAAGCAGAGGTGGAAAGGGGAATTGAGGGGTCATCAAATCCCTGGAGATAAAGCTGTTCTTAGAGCTGGGCATAAATAGAGCTGGGCTGTTCTTAGAGCTGGGAAATAAAACTGTGGTCGATGAGCAAGGCTTTGTGAATGAAGCCAGAAATTTGCACACGAAAAGAATGGATTGTGAAGAACTTCAGAACTTTAAAAAGGCAAGAGAAAAAAAAGTCTAAAGTGCCAAAATGGGGAATGTGGGCAATTCCAGAGGGGCCTTTTCTTCAATTGAAGAAAAATGAATTAAAGAAAATAGAGGGGGAAAAAATCAGTATCAAAAAAACCATTGATCAACCAGATACCATTTCACTCCACCAAAACCCTCATCTCAGTTTGAAGAAATCATCAGAACAATCCTCCAATTCCCACATATCCACAGGATAGTACAAGCCCTTTCCACTTCAGAACCTACAAAGAAACTACTCTCATCACCTTCCTTCCAAATCTAGCTATTTTTTGGCTCTGTCTCCAACTCTGAAACACCATGACAGAGAACTTGGAGTCTCTGACCTCGTCTGGTGATGCCTTTAATCCCATTATTTTACCTAAGACCATCTTCCAACTGAACTATATTTTTTTGATTGAAAAATTTGCTTTCTACCTTGCTCTACAGAGCTGCATTTTGGTTTTCATGCTCTGGATACAGTTGTATTAGGGCTCTCTGAGCTGGGGCCACATGAGGAAGTGATTTAATTGTCAAAGCAAGCACAAGCTCATTGTCTGGCAGAGTGCCAGCATGGGCTGTGGCATGTTAGGAGAGCTGCATGGATTAGGTTTTGCTTTTGACGTTGGTGCCTTGGCTTTTGTCCTTTGAGTGGCATTGCTTGCATGGAAAGGGAGAAGGAGGCAAACTGAGGAGGCCAGGATGGAGAAGATGCTCTTTAGACAGCAGATCCCACTGCTGGGTGTCCGTGCCACTCAGCATGTCCCAGTGCTTTTGCTGAGACCCAAAGCCAGCGCGGGGATGTCTCAGAGGTTCCCCTCCTGAGCTGGCTGCAGGGCAGGAGGGATAAGCAGCAGCCCGTGCTCTGTGCTCCTCTGAGTGGCAGCTAGAAATGAAAGTGAACATCCTGGGGTTTGGTGTGTGCTGGCTGAGGTGAGCAGCTGGGCTCCCTGCATCCAGCAGTGGTGGGGGTTTCATGTGGCTTTAACGCAGGACTTTGTTCTGAATCTTATTTTTCTTCAATTATTAAGACTTTCTGATTTGGCTCTGCTTTTTCCTCTCCATACCTCCTTAGGCTATAAATGGAGTTTAATTTTGGATTAAAGGTCACCAATGTTTGTGTCAAGCTTTGGAAACAACCTTTGCCCTCTCTGTCCTTCTGTCTTTTCTCCCCACCACAGTAAAATCCCAAACTTTTTCTCATAGCCACAAAATGCTAGAAAATACAACTGAAATTTGTGATTCAGAACACCTCTTAAAGTGCAGCTGATACCACAAATAACTTGGAGTGTTTTTAAGGACTATGTGGGTGTTTGTCTCAACCCCTTGGTAGGGATGGCTGTACATGACTGTGTCTCACCTACTTTTTTGTTATACATTATATATCTTAGGCCAAGTATTAATTAATATGTATTATGTTCATTTTTGATACACAGACATGATTCAGCCTCATTTGGGGAGCCCCAGTGATCCAGAATTTTAACTGGCAGATGAAGCAGGGAGCTCTGTTGCAGCAAGTTCAGCTCCTCACAAGGTTCAGTGGTGGGATGCAGTTGCAGATTTGGTGTTGTAAGAAGAATCCTGGCTTTCTGGAATCCCAGTGATGAGTCTTAAATTCATATGACTGATGGAAAGAATAACTCAATGGAAATTTTTCCCCCACTAGAAGAGACTTCCACATAATTAACTAATCTCTTATTCAGGCAAAAATCCTATGGGAAAAGGTTGAGTTTTGGTCTGAATAAAACATGGTAAAATCCACACTGAGAAAAATGATGGTTGACATACAATAGTGTGTTTACAGTGACATACTTGAGCAAATATTGTACTTCCTTTTGGCTTAATTAGTGCCGTATGTTAAAGAGATAAATTGTCTTTCACTAGGCTAAGCAAAAAAAATCCTCCTATTAGGTTCTCAAAGCCCAAGTATTTGTCTGAATGATGAAGACAACATTTTTGCCCAAATTCAGCTGTTTGAAATGCATCATTTACAGGATAGAGCACTGTTTTGGTTGGACTCTATAGTGCAGAGCTAGAAGAGTAACACAGACTTTGGTTGAGATTCCTATGGCTTTACAGGATTACACTTTTTCTGGGGAGAAGTATTCCTCAAACAAAAATGATGATGGATTTAAAAGCTGAATTCTGTGCCCTTTCCTCATGGAAGTCTCATTTGTCCCTATCAGGTATCTCAAGTATTGTATTCCAGGAGCTCTACAGATGCATGCATAGCAAATTTCCACATCAAAACACCCTATTTGAGCTAAAACCTGTTTTCCTGAAAGATTTCTGAGTATTCATTTGCGGCCTTCATGTGACAGAGAATCCACCAGGTACCCAGGTACTTTCTCATATTACTTGATTAAGGTCACTCAAACCCACACAACAGATTTTGTTGTGGTTTGAAGTGGTTGAGTGATCCACTCTTGGCATCTCACCCGTACTTATTCTGCTGAGCAAAGTTGCCCACTTTAATCACATATCACATATCCCTCCCCCAAGCAGATCAGGATACCCCTTAACATATTTAAGGATGGATCTAGACTGAGCCTCCCCAGTCTCCTGCCACAAAGCCTGGCTTCCAAAACTAATGTAATTCTTCTCACTGTTCCTCAGAGAAGGGTTTTGCTAATGCTGCACATGAAAATAGTACAACCTTTCTTTTTCTGCTTGATATTCCCCTGCTCATATGTACAAGGATCACATTTGCTGCTTTATTTACAGCACCACACAGAGTTTGCATTCAGTGGGCTGTGCACAATCCCCCCTCAGTCCTTGACACCACCACTGTTTGGCAGAAGACATTTGCCTTTTGTTTATATTTGACATGTGTTCTTCCTCGCTGGCCATATGACTTTGCTGTTGAACAAGCTCTTTTTATCAAACAACCAGAATCAGGCAGCACAACTGACTCATTACCAGCAGGAATTGCTATTCTGCCCACTTTGGGCTCACGGACACTTTTTACCATCAGGGATTATATATTTTCTTTCACGTCTTTGATAAAGATACTGAAGAGTACTGAGCAAAAAGAAAATCTTACTGCGAGTCTATGAGAACATGCACTGCATACTAATATCTCACTGATCCTTATTTTCTAAAATACATTTTGTTACTTCTTGTTAGTCCATTGAATAAGGGCCACATGGATATCTTTAGTGTTACTTAATCAAAATAAGACTAAATGTGAATTACAGAAATCTTTTTCATCAGTGGTTGCTTCCATCAACCAAGTCTTTGTAATTTAATTTAATAATTGTTTTTATTTTTAAATAGTTCCTCTTGATTCTTGTTGTCAATTTCTTTTTTGCTTAGGGGATAAGATTTTTTTGTTGTTGTTGTTGTTTTAATTTCAAGCATATTGGTGTCCAGGCCTACATTTTGCTGGCACTTACAAAATGGAATAACAATGTGATCCTTTGCATCTAGAAAACCATCATTTTCTAACCTGAGGTGCAGCTCATTATGTTCTACAAAAACAAGGTCTGATGCAGAAATACTCCAAGCTGATTTCAACTATTTTTATATAGTTTATATATTTAGAAACTTATATACAGCTTTTAGAAACCCCAGGGATACTTCTCCACTGGTAGCACACAACCTTCAGTATCTGCTTCCCAGTCTTGAATCTCCTAGCAGACATAAAGGATGAATCCTGTCCAAGGTGGTCTGCAGTGGACACTTCACCCTCCCAGGACTCCTCCCCAGTCAAGCGAGCCACTGTTTGCATTGAGATTTCCAGGCATTTTGAGCTTTACTATCTATGGCATGTCAGACTGCCTTTGATGGAGACTGCCCTTCCTCTCTCCCTCCTTCCCTCCCTCTTGTCTTGCCAGGCTGTAGCAGTGATTCCAGCATCCCCATCATCTGTATCATCACAGGGATGCTCGGTAATATCCATCATCTCACACCAACGTTTCCCGTTCCTTCCACCTAGTATCAGTCTAATGGTTGAGTACTCCAATATCTCCATTAAGTGCCTGTATTTTTGTTGACTTTTGTACCTGGCTGTGGTTGCTTGGTTCTATCTCCTCCCTGGTCAGAGGAAATGGAAGTGCTGCAGCGGCTGCAGTCTCACAGACCGGAGGACGAATAGCGGCGGACAAACGGCGCCAGGACCGACCCCGGGGGCTGCGGGGGCGGGAGCGTGAGAATGTGAGTGCAGAGAGGGGAACCCGGCCATCCGAGGGGGACAGCCCCAAAGGGCTGGGGACAGCTGCCAGGGATGGGGAACAGGTTCGGGAGCCCCCGGCGGTCCCCGCCCGCGGCGCCTTCAGCACCACCGGCCGCGGACAGCGCCCGGCGCCGCCGCCGTCCCCGGGAGCGGAGCTGCGCCTCCAAACGCGCCCCGAACCCCGCAACGCGCCCATCCCAGCCCGGGGTGCAGCCCCAGGCGCTCTCCCAGGCCTCCCCCAACCCCCCGCCTCCCCCGGCCCGCCCCGCCGCCGCGGACACTGACCGAACATCTGGATGTGCCCCTTGGTGATGGGGTTGAAGCTGCCGCAGGCCAGCAGGATAACGTGGGTCTTGGTGGTCTCGGTCATGGTGCGGCCCTGCCCGGCCCCGCCGCGGTCTGTGGCTCGGTGCGGCTGCGGGAGGGAGGAGGGCGGAGGGATGGAGCGGGGCCGGGCGGGAGCGGGGGCGGCGCCGCGGCTGCGGGAGCCGGGCCGGGGCCGCCCCTCGCCAGCACGGCCCGGGGCGCGCCCCCCGCGGGGTCCTGCACACGCGTGTGTGCGTGTACACTCATGGGCACACCCCACGGGCACACATCCATCCCCGCGGCGTGGAGAGGGGCACACGCCCCGGCACAGATGCGCCCATGCACACACACAGAGATGGGCACACATCCGCGTCCGCTCTATGTGCACTCACACTCACAGAGGCGCAGCAGGGACACGCCGGCATCCCCAGGACTGAGGAGATGTAACGGGAGGTTTAGCCTGCGGATGAGGAGGCTAAGGGTGACCTTATCACGCCCTACAACTCCCTGAAAGGAGGCTGTAACCAGGTGGGAGGGTCAGTATTTTCTCCAGGCAACCAGCGACAGGCAAGGAGGCATAGTCCTAGGCCGACAGACATCAGGAGGAATTTCTTCACCAAAAGGGTGATTAGACATTGGAATGGGCTGCCCAGAGAGGTAGTGGAGTCACTGTCCCTGGAAGTGTTTAAGGAAAGGCTGGATGTGGCACTTAATGCCATGACGTAGCTGACAAGGTGATAATCAGTCATAGATTGGACTTGATGACCTCAGAGGTCTTTTCCAGCCCTAACTGATTCTGTGATCTGCACAACTCGGTGCTCATGAGCAGCTACATGTGTTCCCCCTGCTGCTTAGGTGGTCCCAGCCTGGGACCTGCATAAATCTCTGAGCTGCTCCAGCCCCAGCACACCATTGCTACAGCACCCTTTTCTGGGGTTCTACAAGGAAAATAACTTGTGGGGCTTCAGCTTCACCCAACACATCCACTTCATTGCCTGAAAGAGACCAACATTAAATAGATGCTATACATTCACCAAAAACCAGTCTTTACTGCAAGGTAAACTAGTAGCAGATTACCCAACTGTCTAATTCTCTAAATGTCTCATTTTAAGGACTGCAGCATTGCTGTTCTCCACTAAAGAAGCTCCTTGCCCTGAGCAAGGCCCAGCAGAGCCCTCTCTGCCTACAGCCACTAAGAAGAGCTGCATGCAGCTGCCTTCAGCCCCTTCCCAAAGGCTGTCTTGGCCTTATCTCTGGCTCCTATACACAGATTTTCCTCTTTGCAGGGAGTTTTTTGCCACCAGTAGGTCTCCCTTTCTACCTTCATCTGTCTTCCTCCACTGTACTTAAGAGGATGCTCCCCAAACGTTAATTTCTGCCTTCTCATGGCAGAGGCTTTTAGGCCTACTCACAGCACTGTGCTATGTTTCTCCTTGTCCTGCTAAGATTAATTATTTACAGCCTTTTACTCAAAAACTTTTTTCCCTCTCAGCTCAGCCAGGTGCTGGGATACTCATTAGCTTGGAGTGATATGATGGAGCAAGACCACTAGGGAATGAACCCAAGATGATGCTGAATCTGTTTGTTCAGGGAAACCTTAAATCCTTGTTGTGGAGGCCCTGGCTGCACTCACAGTCTCAGGAGCACACACTGATAGCAAGGGGTGATCTGTCTCACTCTGGGGTTATATTTCTATCCTGATTTTTATTTCAGACTAAGCTGAAGCTGGTGTTGAGGAAGAGAGATGCTGAGAAAGGTGGTGTGCTCTGCGCCTTGGTCCCTGCTCTGTCTTCTTACTGGCTCTGTATGGACATATGATGATTCAATGGGATTAGATTTTGGGGTTGTGTTGGGCATTTTCATCTGCTGCTCCTCCAAGCTTACCCTGAAAAGGAGAGACTCATGACATTAGGAAAAAGAAGTGTCTCTGCAGTTTACCACTGGTACTGTGCACAGCATAACTCTGCCTTTAAAATCACAGGTCTTGCCAGCAGGGAAATGAGGGCTCCTCTCCTGCACATTCCTACTAAGGATGGTGTCCTACCCCCTTCCCTTGGAGGTGGTACAACTTCCCTGATATGAAATATGGGGATGTGCCCTTTATGAGAAAATTCTTCACTGATTCCTTTTATACAGAAGAGGCTGAAGTTGAGGTGAGACAGCTGAATTTTTTGTTAATCCTGACCCCATTCCCTGGTAATTTTGCATAGGAAATTTTGCAGGGGAGCATGTTTTCCCTTCTGTAGCTTATACAACCTGCAGCTGTAGGAGCATCAAGTGCTGCTGTTGCAGAAGGCACGAGTGGACAAAACTGTTGGTGGTTAAGTTCTCCTACTGCCTGGTGATGCCAAACACATCCCACTGGTCCTGACAGCTCCTGCCATGCAGCTGAATCTCTGCCTGCTTTGTTTCACACCAGGGCTTGACCTTAAACACCAGTGAAAGATGAAGATCACCTGTCCAGATGCAGGTTACACACTGCCTGGCCATGGTGAGGATGAGGTCTGGGCAGCCCTGTCTGTAGCTCTTCCCTGGCTTTCCTGCTGCCTGCTGGATGGTGAGTGATGTGGTGAATCAGCTGTCACTTAGCAACGCAGCCGGCTGGGAGCAGTGGCAGGTTTTGGTGTGGGAGCGATGCCTGCAAGGCTGTGCTGTGGTTATTTCACCTTCTTCCCTCTCAGTGTTTTCCAACTCAGCATGTATTTTCTTTTACTTGCTGCTTTTCCTGGACATGTGGGTGCAGGTTTCTCATGGCTGAAGACAACAGCCTCAGCTGCAGGAGCCAGATGTTCCCTGCCAGGGATTGTTGTGCTGGAGCACCCCGAGAGCCCCAGCGGATTTGAGCTCCAACGCAGCCCATGGTGGCAAGCAGGACACAGAGAGGGCAGAAGGATGATTAGCTGGGGTTTATTCCCTGAGGAAGAAAACAGCGTGGAGAAACACAGGGAGCTCATATCAGCACTGCAAAATCATTGCCAATGGGACTTGAGGCCTGTGGCTCACACCAGGGGTATTTCTGCACATGGATTTGTCCAACTCTTCACCATCTGCACAGCCAGGCCTCAAGAGCAGGGGGCCATGCAGGAGAAGGCAGGAAGATCATGGCTGTGTTCACTGGGGTGAGGGATGGGGACCCCTCAGTTCTCCCAGCACTGCCTCTCACCTTGTCCCTCCTCTTGGAAGCAGGAAGAGAAACCTTCCAGCTTAAGGCTTTTAAACTGACAGTGTGCAAACTCTTCAAAAGAACTCAAATCTATCAGAGAAAAGGACAGAGAGGGGCTTAAACCATTTGTGAACCCGTCCTGGCACATTTGGGAGTCTTTTCTGATAAGGACCAAGAAGCAGATTCAGTTCTGCTCTCCACATGCCAGCCCTATGACTCTAAGAAATTTTTGTAATGCAACATACACTTCAAAAGAAAAAGAAGAAAGGAGCCTTTCCTTGAGATTTAATGAGCAAAAAATCTTGAATAAGGGCTCACCTGGTGGCCCAGTTGGAATAAAACCCCTGGTTCCCATAAAAGCAGGTTTTTAATTTATACCCATTTTTGAGATATAATCTGAATGTATCTAGCCAAAACTCAGGCTTGCAAACCCAGCCCACGGGAGTGAAAGGATTTGCAAATATAAGGAAGCCAGACTGAACTGGCAGATTGGGCCAGGCCAGACAGGCCAAGCTGACCCAGTTGCTCATGGAACAATGGCATCGAACAATAAATGGAAGCACTTGGGAATAGCTGCTATGGTGGGAGTTGAGATGGGGGGAGCTGCCAAACCCAGGTCTGAGGTCAAATGGGGTGGGGCAGCCTGGCCCAAAGGGAGAAATCTTCCATTTTGGATGACCCTCTGTAGGAGCAGACATTCAAACAAGGAGGGAATAAGCAAGGCTGAAAAGCAGCCAGTGACAGACATGGCTTATAACTGAGGTTAGAAAACTTATGAGCAGCCTGGGGAGCTCTTCTCAGGGCTTGGTTCCTCATGCACTGGAAGAAGATGCCAAAGGATGCCATGAGATAAAGCTGGAGATCTATTGAGGTTGAGGACTTAACACTCTGGTTGTGGCCTCTGTGAACTGACCCCCAGTGCTGTGCAGTGTTTCTGGGACACTGGACTGACATTCGAGGCAATCTCCTGGGGAAGGTCAGCCTGGGAACCCATTGCTCTCTTGTGCACACTCAGCAACACCAGCTGAACACTGGCCACAGATGGCATCAGCTTGGCAGCCCTTTCAATGTTTCTGAGGTTACAGCTCAGATCAATCTGTGCAGGTGGGATTGCAGCTGGGTTCCTGGGATGGGGAGTGAGGCGAGGCACTCAGCATGGATTCCTGGGAATGGCTGCTTGCATTCTCCCTTCCAAAAGTGAGCTAGCTTTTAGTTAGTATGAAAGGGTACTTCTGCCCACAACGTGCAGCACTTATTGTCAAAAAATTAAAAGGAAAACTTGTCACTTTACGAATTATAAGGATTGGAAGAAATAGCTCTAAGAAATTAGGCCTGTTTTATTATTTTTTTCTTTCTTCTGGGTGATATTTGCAAGGGAATAATGAAGGCTTAACAAACCTCTATGCAGTTGAAATTCCTGAAGTTTTACATACAGGTTATATTTGGGGAAAAGATGTTATTATTAGGGTAAGATGATGCTTTTGTCACTAACAATTCAAAATCTAAGTAGGATAATCTGGGATGACAACAAATACACTTTACTCATGATAACATAATGACCGATCAGGAAGAATAGAGGACAAAATTAGGATTTTTTAGGTGTCTTCATGCTTTGTTTCTTCCTGCAAATGCTGTTGAGTGCTAATTCCCCATATCACAACATTTAGATTGAAATAATCACCAAACCTGCAGAGAATTTGATGTTTCATCATTCAGCTGTTGAGCTGTTCACCCATCTTTCCTTGATCCCAGGTTTTCATGCCGAGCAGCAGGAGAACGTGCTGTCTCAAAAACATAAAAGACAAAGTCTGGCACAGAGGGAAGTCCAGTGCCACCTCTGTGTGTGAAAACAGGGACAGAATATCAGCACACAAAGGAGAGACCTTGGACTCAGTGAGCCTCACAGGACAATTAAAGATGTCAGTGTTAATGAAGAAAGATGGAAGCAGGCTCCCATGGTCCACCTCTCCATTGCTGTCTTAAATGACCTTGAAGCAATCTCTTCTGTTGCCCTGACTATCTGTTAAGGGCCATCTGGGGATGGTCCTTGCTTACATCTTAGAGGTGTTTTGAGGATAAACACATCCAAGGTCTGTGAAATGCTGAGCTGGTACGGTGACAAAGGTAATCAAAGGATGTAAAATGGATTCACGCTTGGGATTACAAGACCTTCCCTCTGGAGAGCAGAGCAACTTCACTCCTTGGCATTTTGGCTGCATTATGGCTGAGGGCTGGGATTATTCAATGGCTTCACAGTGTCTCTAGTCTACCCTCCTTCTCTGGGGACCAAATCCTTTCCCATGCTCTGATATTAATAAAATGATAGACTACAGTTATTGACCCATAAATAACAAAGAATACAAGACCTCTATGAGGAATCTGCTTCTTTTATCACAAATCTCTTGGAACAAAAGTAAGGGGAGATTGACTTGGGGGTCCCCCTTAAACAGAAGGAAATTATCCCCTTGCTGTGTGCAACAAGAGGTATGAATTAGAATTTCATAAGAAATAGAGCAAAGCAATCGGCAGCAATATCAAGCTGTCAAAAATGTTATGTGGGACAATCCGATGGCAAATCTGGAGTTGTGAAAGAGCCTTCTAAGAGTCAAGAAGAGATGGTGTGGGAGAGAAACTCATATACATGCTGTCTTAATGGGCAGATCTATTTCAACAGTGCAGAAACTCAGAGGAAAGCAAAAGACCCCACAATTCAGAGAAAAAGCCCTGAAAAAAACAAGGAAAAGTCTGCAAAGATTGTGACATCCTTTGCTTCTTTGTCTGGAAGATATTAAAGAGGAGTGAGAAAAGGTGAAGGGAGACTTTGTGACTGGGCAGGTTGTCCTGATGGACCACAGGTTTCTCCATGCAGCTGCCCTTAGGTGTAGCTCTGCTTGGCAATTTATATTGGCATTAAGGAAGTTAAATAACACTGGCAATGACACCCAACAGATTCTCTTGAAAATATCCAGGGCTGCCTGTTCCCTACTGCCCAAGATTCAGAAGTCAGTTCTGCCCCATGGGAACCTCTCTGGTCTTTTGGAGTGGCTCTGAAAGTGGTTTGGACCCAGACAAGACTAAACAAGACAGCCTCTGAATTGATGCTGCTGCTCTTTCTTTGTGCCTGACCCAGCACGAGTGTGATGCCTCCAGGGAGCACTTTGTGGTCTCCTGGATGAGAACTGTGCTCATCAAGAATGGATACAAGAATTGGGATTGTTCGCCTGGAGAAGAGAAGGTTTTGAGGTGACCTAATTGTGACCTCCAAGTAGCTGAAAGGAACTGACAGCAAAGATGGAGAGGGACTTTGGACAGGGGCCTGGAGCAACAGGACAAGGGGGAATGCCTTTATTCATGCTGACAGAGGACAGGGTTAGATGGGATATCAGGAAGAAATTCTTTCCTGTGAGGGTGGTGTGACACTGCCACAGGTTCTCAGAGAGGTTGTGGCTGCCCCACCCCTGGAACTGTTCCGGCCTGTGCTGGATGGGGCTTGGAGCAAACTGGGATAATGGAAGGTGTCCCTGCCCATGGCAGAGGGGTTGGAATGAGGTGAGCTCTAGCAGTTTGAAGCCATTCCCCCTTGTCCTGTCACTCCAGGCCCTTGTTCAGAGCCCCTCTCCATCTTTCCTGCTGGCCCCTTCAGGTACTGGAAGGCCACAGTCAGGTGCAAGATGCCCTGGTGGAGCATGCTGGCTGAGGAGCAGAAGGATAAGGCTCCCAGTCATACAGATTCCCCAGGGAAGGGATCCCCAGACCCTTCACACAGCATGAAGGGTCTGGGGAGAGTCCTGGACAATGTGCCCTGAGAGATGCAGCTTCCAAGAGCAGCATTTGTGCATTGATCCAGGACATAAAACCTCAGAGTACAAACTCAGCCCAGGCAGCACAGGACAGGCTCCAGGCAGGCAGGAGCAGCCCCAGTTTGCCCAGTGCTGCACCAGTTTGCTCCTGCTCTGCAGCTGAGAGGCTGGAGGGATGAAGCTGAGCCCTGGTGCCTGCTGCAGCACCTGCCTGAGGGGCTGCACGGGATTCCATGGGAGGTTTCCCATGGCTCGCTGCCCAGCCCTGGTTGCACTGAAACCAGGAAAACCATTCTTGCAAGGCTCCTGTTTGAACACGTGGGGCCCTGAACATAATTTCCTTAAACACATTCCTTTTTCAGCCTGAAAAATGTGGGGGATTTATTTTCAAAACATGATCTTTCATTTTGTCCTCAGGTCACTTACAGACTCAAATGACACAGCTTGTATTAGCCAGCCACCTCGTGCTCATCTGATCCCAGATTTTCCTCTGCCTCATTTCTTCAGGCTGGCTCATTTGCTCAAATGGACACTGAACTCAGTGGGAATTTTTCCTGCCATAAAAAAACCAAATTGGAGCACAAATCAAGTCACCAAGTCATCATGGGAGGTGGGACCACATGGGATAAATAGTGGAAATACTGTAAATATTGAGCTGTGATAGAATGTTGCACCCAGGTGCAAGGTTACTGCCTGACGTGTCCATGGAGCCTGATGGGCTCCATGCTGAGGTGACCCTACCTGGAGCACAATGTCCAGCTCCAGAGTCCCCAGCACAGGAAGAACATGGAGCTGTTGGAGCGAGTCCAGACAAGGCTACCAAGATGATCAGAGGGATGGGGCAGCTTTGTTGTGAGAAAAGGCTGGGAGAATTGGGGTTGTTCAGCCTGGAAAAAATAAACTTCAGTGTGACCTAATTGTTTCAGGACAGGAGAGACCTGGAGCTCCTGGAGCAGGTCCAGCGGAGGCTGAGGAGATGAGGAAGGGCGTGGAGCAGCTCTCTTGAGGGACCTGTGGCTGTTCAGCCTCAGGAGCAGACCCAGCTGAGAGGGGCCCTCATCCCTGTCCCTGTCTGCAGGGAGGGCTCAGAGCAAGGACCAGGCTCTGCTCCCTGGGACCCAGCAATGGGACACGAGACCATGGGCAGAAATGGATGCCCAAGAAGCTCCACCTGAACATGACAAAGAACTTCTTTCCTGTGCAGTGACCAAGCACTGGAACAGAGACCAGAGAGGCTGTGCAGTCTCCCTCACTGAGGATATTCCAGACCTGTCGGGACACAATCCTGTGCCATGTGCTCTGGGATTGACCCTGCTTGAGCAGAGAGGTGAGATCCGGTGACCCGCTGTGGCCCCTTCCAACCTGCCCCATTGTGTGTTTCTGTAATTCTGTGACTGGGCATTGCCAGCGCCATGGGCCTCCCGGCAAGCCGCCCCTCCGAGGGCCGACAGGGGAGGTGTGACAAAGCCGGCTGTGGCGGCGCGGCTCGGGCCGCGGATGCAGGCCCCGGGATGCGCCGCGGTTGCCATGGCGACGCCCCGCCGCCCCCTCGGTTGCCATGGCAGTGGGCGGGGGAAGGGTTTGCCGGTGGCGCCGCCGGAAGTGCCGGCGGGGGCGGGGTCCGGCCCGGAAGCGCGGCCGGCGCGGCGGGAGGGCCGCAGCGGCTCAGCGGCGCGGGAGAGCGGCGAGCGGACGCCGCCGGTGCCGGAGCGGCGAAGCCGGGGCTGCCCGGGCCGCCGAGGGTGCCGGAGCGGCGGGGCCGGCGGGGCGCGGGCGGTCCTGCCCGACCGGAGCGCAGAGCGGGGACACCCCGCCCCTTCCTCCCCGCGGGCCCTGCACGGGAAGATGGCGGCGGCGGGAGGCGGCGGCGGCGGTGGCGCGGGGGCGGCGGGCCGGCCCGGGCTGTGAGAGCCGCGGCGGGACGGGCGGCGAGCGGCGGAGGATGAGCCTGCTGTGCGCGCAGTATCTCCGGTGAGTATCTCCGGAGCGCGGCGGGCGGGCGAGGCCGCGGGCGGGCGGCCCAGGAGCGGCGGGCAGCGGGCGGACTTGGAGCCCTCGGGCCTCGCAGCGGCAGCGAGGGGCGCTGGGCCGTGCCCGGGCCGGTGTGCGGGACCCGGCCGCCGCGCTCCCGAGCCCCGCGGGCGGCCGGGCTTGGCTGCCGCATGGCCCAGGGCTCCCCAGCAAGGTCACGCCGGTGCCTTGGAGCCGCGGGGAGCGTAGGAGAGTCCGCCGGCTTCCCTGCCGGAATTCTCCATCGCTTCCCAAGGCAGGGCAACCCAGCGCTGCGGAGCGACCGCGAAGTTTGACCCCGGCTGTGGAGCGGGAGCAGCGCTCGCAGCCCCGGGAGGTGCTCTGGGAGAACGGGAGTAGCAGGAGTCGTGTCTCAGCCCTCGCCATCAGCTGGAAGTCCTCAGTCACGGCTGACACAGCCGCTCGGTGCCGGGGACGGTCAGCTGAGGGCTTGGGAGAGGAGTGAGGCTGCCAGGGCTGTGCTTTGAAACAGAGCCGTTCCTGAGTCCCTCAAGTCGAGAGCACGAGATAGCTCACGTTGATACGAGCAGCACTTTGATCGGCTTTGGGGTGAACTTACGGTTTGCTTGAACTTACACACAAATGCTCGTTCTCTAGTGGTTTAGGAAAGCAGCGTCATGCACTGCAATTGGCTTTTCAGTAGCTGTAAAGTACTGACTGTCCAGGTTGATCGTGTTGTGTCATCCCTGATGCTTCCAGAACACCTCATGGAGAAGGAGGAGGTATGCCAAAAGGGCATGCATATTCCTTCTGAGGAGTTCAGGCCTTGGGAAGGATTTAGAAGGAGTGAATTCAATGAGGATTTTACCTTTCAAAAGCACTTTCTATACAAAGTTCTGAAACACTTCAGCAGTCTCTCCTTGCTGGTTCTCCAGATTCCTCCCTTCCTCCTCATCTTGTCTTTTACCTCTGCTCCCTCCTATTATCCTAGATTCTACCTCAAGTTGATTTCTTCAAAAAAGAAAAAATGTAATCTTTTTTATCTAATAGTGGGTTTATGACCTTTTGCTCTTCCAGGTGAGTACACCTATGCTGTCATGAAACTTTTTCATTCTTTCTTTCCTCTTACATTATGACAAAACTTTTAAATGCTTTATTGTTAGCAATCTCCTACCAGCAAAAGACTTATTTTTTTTATTGTAGGACGTGTCTTAATAATATTGTAACATCTGGCTTCCTGCTCCTTTTTGTGGCTGCACTGTCCTTTGGCTACTTTGGGTTCTGGAAGGCTGTACCATGTCACACCTGTCCCTGCTCCTGTCACCTTCCTGCACCACCAGGCTCTTCCTTAGGATTTTGCTGTGCCAAGCTGGAAATCCTTCCTGCAAGCTGTGGGCAGGAATCACCAGTTTCTCCTCTCTTTGTTCCTCCCACACTTCAGCTCATCCTGGGTTGTTCCTGCTTTATCCTGACTGCTTTGTTTATATTGTGCCAAAGCAACAGGACTGAAGCGTGTGTGCACATAACTAATGTGTCACAGTCAGTGTCTCTATCACCAAGAACCTTATCTCTTCCTAAAGCAACAGGCCAGTCCCCCTTCTAAACTTTTCTGTAGTCCATTATCTTCCTTCTGCCTCTGAAGACCATTTGGGTTTGTTCTCTGTGTAGAAAATATGCTTGGGGAAGGTTTCCTTGGAAAGCTGTGAAATGGTTTTTGCATCCACAGAACGTACATTTAAATTGTTTGATTTGCATAGGGCAGAAATGCAGCTGCAGATTACTGCAGCCCAAGCTCATAAAGGGAACTGGGAATTAAGCCTCAGACTCTCAGAGCCAGTTCTGTTAGTCCTCTGTCTTAAGGAGGAGGGCACCCTCCTTTTTACTGTGGCAGGACAGGCTCCATCCAACTGTAATAAAGAAAGAATAGACCAAAGTGTAACAATGTGAGAGGGCAGCATAACAAAACATTGTGCCAAATGAAGACATGAGGCAAGTAGTCTCTGCTGTCTGCATTGTCTTAACAATAAGGAGGGACAGAAAAGTTCCTGCAAGAAGTCATTTTTCTGTATTTGGATTTTAGACAGAAATGAGATAGGTTTCTAAGGTGAACATGTAATGATTGAATATGTAGTGAAATAATGACTCTGCAAGAATCAAGCTGTTGAAAAGATGAACATGAAGAATGGACTTGTAGGTGGACTGCCTTAACTGTTCCACTTCTGGGTTCTGGCTTTCTGTATGTGTGTGAATCAGCTATTTTAAAATGCTGTCCTTGAAGGACTGTGCCCCTTCAGTCAACCTGTGAGAACTGAGGAACACATGAGCCCCCTACAGAAGTCTTCCAGGAAGAGCAAATAAGGTCAGGCTTCATGTACTGAGTCTTTGAAAAGTTGCAGGAGAGTCTGTTTTTAAGTCATCTTCCTATGTTGTAATAGATTTTTGGGAATTTTGCTTTCCTAGTTTTATCCTTTTCAAAGTCACCTGTCAAGAGTATTAGAGTGTATGCTCTCCCATCTAGTTTCCTACATACTTCTCTGGAGTCATTGTTTGAGTCACTTCTCAAAGACTTGCACTGCATCTGGTTAGGTGAGTAGACCTTTCAGAGGGTTCTTTTAGGAGACGAGAACCTAAAAGATACTTTAGGAATCAGGGGCACTGTTCAAGTCTCCCTGTTCAGGTGAATCTGTTAATCACAACTGCCTGAAATTTTGTATCTGTGCTATTTGTGCTGCTTGGGAAATCTACAAGTACTCCCCAGAAAGCAAATTAATCTCACGGGGCACTTGTCTTAAAGTAGACATTTCATGTGTCCTGCTATATATAAAGAAGTCACTTTTAAGCAAAATATCACTGATAGGATTTCTGACACAATAGCACAGAAACTTCTGAGCACATCCATTTTATAAGCCAGTGCTGAGCTTTAGTCCATGTTTATTCACTTTAGAGAAATGATCTTCAGTGCCAATTTTATATGTTAATGTTTAAAAAGGAGTTAACAGAAGTTTAGCAGTTTGACATATGATTGTCTCAATTGCATTTCAAAAAGATGTGAGCTCAGTTACCAGTTAAATGTGGCGTTGCTCTGGTAAACTGTGGCTTTTAGCACAAGCACAAATGTAGAATAAAAAGTGCTTGAATTACAGGGCTTGAACACTGCTTAGAAATTCCAGTGCTGATGAACCAGTAGGTAGTTTCCTGTAGCCTTACGATGAGGCTGTAACCAAATTCATTAAAGGTTTGACTGCTTTAATAATTCAAATTGTGGGTCTCTTTTTCAAAGACTCACCAGTAGCTCCATTAACTTCTGCATCTGCTGTGTCTCTTCATGGTTACTCCTTTGCTGTCTGCCAGCCTGTGACACACCTCTTTGCAGTGTTTCTTCACCCTTAAAGGAGAAGGGTAGAGAAGAGGTAATTGCAGTCTGTGTGTGAGCATGTTCTGGTGATGATTCCTGGTCAGGGTGATGTAGAGGTGATGGAAAGGTACCAACCAGAGTACTGTTTGAATGAGTCTCGGCAAGACTAAGTCAGTTATTTAATTATCTTGGGAGTGTATGAAGGAAAAAGTTAGTAAATGTAACCTCTTAATAGAGAACCCTGTGTCCCTGCAGTGGACTTCTTGGAGTTGGCAGGATCACAAGGCTTGAGGAGAGGCCTCATGAGGCTCCTGTCCAGCCTCCTGCTCACAGCAGGACAGGAGACAGCTCTGGGCTCAGACCAAGTGCCCAGGGCTTGAAAACCTCCAGGGATGGAGACATTTTAGCCTTTTGGGACAGCTTGTATATCCTTGTGGTGGAAAAGATTTTCTGTACATCCAGTCTGAACCTCTCCTGTTTTATCTTATGCCCATTGTTTCTTGTGCTCCCACACAAAGAGCCTGGATCTATCTTCTCAATCCCTTCCCTGGAGGCATGTGGCAGCTGTGGGTGCCCTGGAGCCTTCCCTACCTCAGACTGACCTAGCCTGGCTCCCACAGCCTCTCCTCCAATCCCAAATGCAAGTGCTCCAGCCCTGACTGCTCTGGAGGCCTTGCTCCAGTTGTTCCACAGCTTTCTTGATTTGTCTTGGTATCTGAACTAGACCACATCAGTCTTGGAAGGTATTCCCTCCAGATTTTTGTTTTCTGAAATGATAATTGCTACTTTCATACAGTGTTCACTCTTGTATTTTAAGCAGGGGAGACGTAGTGGGGCCTGCTTTAGCCTTCCAGGAGACACCTCATAGCGCGATGTTTTCTTTGGGGGAACATAAAGTCTCCCTTCTAGTTTCATCTCTTTTTTTCCTCTATACAAGATGTCTCCACCATTTGATAACTAGAATTTCTGCCAGTATTTAATATAAGCAACACTTCTTATTCTTCTTTGAGGGTGAGAGTAATGATTTAAAAAGTTAAAGATTGATGATGGCTATTTACTTAGGATCAAAAAGCTTTTTGTGGTGACCTATGAATTAAAAAGACTCACAATCAAAAAAGTGTCAAGCAATTCCCCACTGAGCTTTCTGCTGAAGGAAATGCATCTTGCTGAGAGCCCGAAGACACACACTATACTCCTCAGGTGTCTGGGCAGCAATTACTCGTTCCCTTTTTCCTATCATGGGCATCCAAATTATTGAGCATCCTCCAGTCACCCAGGAACAACTTGTTCTAAAGTCGCTGTCACACCTGTGATATTTTTTTGGTTTTCAAACCTAGATTCCTGAGGAAGCAAGGCTTGTTCAAGTGTGCTGAAGTTGGTTGCTGCCATTATAACTTTGTGAAAGTTAGCTGGTTAGGTGATCATGTCTGGGTGATCCAAATGAGCGTGCCTGGTGAGAGAGAAGCAGGCAGAGCCCAGCTGGGGTAAAGCAGCACTTCCAGAACTTCCCCTCAGCTGTGGTGTGCTCGTTTCTATGCTGGGGTTTGAGCATGCTCCTCCGTAGGGAGGTGACAGCAGGGATGGGAGTGCTTGTGCAGGTTAGCAGGTGCTGGGCATATTTTCCTGTTGGAGTGACTGGCAGGAAGGTGAACATGTGCCAGAGAGAAGAGGGCTGCAGTAACCAGAGAACGTGACTTGCTTAGCACCTGGCAAAAGCTTGGCCATACAGACCAAGGGTGGGTTTTAAACTTGAACAGCTCTTGATGGAAGTTTCTCACTAACCCTCACCCCTGATATGATGGCGTAAGTTTTTAAGTTTATGGCCAAGTCTAAAGTAAGCTGAACTAGGGAACCACACTAGGTTAAAACTGCTTTAGTTGTGTTTTTTACCTATGGGGTTTGATCCAAGTAGGTTTCCTGATCCCATTCATCATGTTACTACAGATGTGCTGACAAAAAGGGTGAAGTTGTGTACAACAGGATTGAAGTACTAATGGTTAAGAGTGGGGTGGGACTGCTGCTTGGAGTGATAGTGCTCATTTTCAGTAAAGTGCTCACTGACTCACAACCCTAGTAACTAGTGTCCTGTTTCCTAGAATATGGATGTAGCTCTGTATGGAATATCATCCTTACAAAATGTACCTGGTATCACTGTCAACAAACCATACCCCTCTTTCCAGTCTGGACTGAGAGATTCCCCTTGCTGCAGAACACAGTGTGTGCTCTTACTGCACTTTGTGCTCTGCTATGAGGTTACTTGCACCACAGTGTTCCAGTGACCTAGAAGTGCAGGTTGGTGTAAGTAAAGTTACAGCTTTATTTATTTATTTATTTATGGCAGGAATGATTCCTGTAGCAATTAGTTCTTGTTCTAACCTGCATATTCCTATGTAGTTTGATCTTTATTGGAAAAGAGAAAGTTCTGTTGTGGCAGTAAAACCAGGTGATGCTTGTCTGACATGTTAATGAGGGAGGGCACCAAAGCATTTTGAGAAGGCTGCCCCCATACCTGAGTATGAAGGTTGGAGGGTTTTTTTCCTCAGTTTCTTCATTTCAGTGCATGGTAAGAAGATACATTTTATTGGTGAATTAGCTGTTTTATTTAGGTATTCAGTGTAAAGTATGCTGTGATATTCTGGGTACTTGTAAAAACTGTTTCTTATAGCCTAAGAAGTCGTTACAAGTAACCATAGCTTGATCCAGTGAGATGATTTTTGCCTCTGAATAAGCTGATCTGGGTACTGAATGGTATCACAAACTTTTAAGTTAAGCAACTTAAATCTGTTTAAATCAGTGTGTCTGGAAACTGAAGCTTCCCTGCTTTTTTTTAGTTTGCCACATTGGCTGTTGTGGGCATTTCCTATTGGAAAAAGAAAGGTTGGGTTGATGGGAGAGCACAGTGACTTGATGGATAAATGCCTTGGCATGTTTCCTGCCCTGCTCAGCCAGCAAAAATGAGTATAGAAGAGGAGTAATTGCAGTTCAAGTGCATGGTGGCTGGGGAGGGAAGAGAGGATAATTTGCTGTAGGATCTGGTTTTGTTGGATGAGGAGCTGCTGGGGATTGTAGAGGTTTAAGGATTCTTCATCTTCACAACAGTAGCAGAGATTCACTCATAGCAGTGGGCTGGTAGAAGAGCAGTTAAAGAATGAAGCTATAATTTGTAAGGAATATATGTGGGAGGACACTAGTTGTTGCTTTCATTACTTTGAACTTGAGGATTGTCCTCATCTTACTGGAAAAACTACACAGCTGCTGTCAGGCAGGAGGGAAATAAACCCACAATTTTTTTTCCTTAAAATCATTAGCAGAGATGCATACTTTGATTCTGTACTTTTTAATGTATTATGAGGGAGGTCATAGATTTCAGTGGTGTTTGGGAAAACACAGGTTTTCCTGTGCTCAGGGAGGGATATGGTATCTTATTTCTCCTCCTTACTGCTGTGGACAGAATAGAGCAAAAACAAATTGTTTGTTGTGAAGTGACGTGAGGACTCTGGGTCATCATTTCTCATGATTCCAGGGTGGAGGGCTGGTGGCTTTGTTTGTGTGTGCCTGCTGAGCACTTGAGTCGTTGCACTGGGCAGGGTATTGCTGGAATCATTACAGCTGTACTGGAGTCATCACCAGCTGCCACTTGTGCAGCCCTGCTCCAAGTCCTGCCTTTGGGCCACGTTTCTAGACTTGTCTGCCCACTGCCACTCTTCCTATTTGAATTTAAGATGAATTTTTAATTGTAAACTTGGGCACTTCCCAGATGACCAAATGAGGGGGAAATGACTTAAACAGTGTTCTGAAGCTGGGTGTTTAAACTCCTCTGAGTTAAATCAGCAGGTACTTGTTCAGATCAATGTAATCTTGTGAGTTGGGGTAGAATAAACTTTTTGGAGTTACATTAGGTGTGCTTTCTCTTCTTTCTGTATTCCAGTTGGACTTCTCTTGGATTATTCATACTGGCTTCTACACTCAAGGGATTATCATAAGGAACCAGAAGGCTCAGGAGTCTCTGAATCTCTTGGGATTGTTACAGAGCTGTGGGTGACAGACTGAATTTCACTGATGGGACTCAAATCAGAGATATCCTTGAGGTACTTAGGAGTCCTGCTAGAATTAATATTATCTTCCATCTTCAGGGAAAAGAAAGATAATATTTCTGAAAGTACTTACGATGTCCTGAATACATCAGCAGTCTCTTTCTTGTTTTTTTTATTTCATTGTTTTTGGTGCTGAAAGTGTCCTCTAGTGCTCAGCCTCATTGAACAGTTTTCTGCTTTCTCTAATGGTGGTATGGGTAAAGCTGATTTTTATTTTATTTCTCCCCCTTCTCTCCTTTGAAGCATTGTCTGTTTTGAGTCTGCAGGCCCTGCTTGTTGTACAGCTGAATTATCTGAGAGCTACTCTCTAGCTGTTAGAAAATGAGAAACTCATTCTGAGTGTGGAACCTTTAAGACTAATTCTGCCAAAATAGTGTGGGGAACATTTCTTGAACTACTTAAAGGAAACTACTTTTTTCTTTGGAAAACAGAAAAATAGACCTTTTGAGTATTAAGGATCTTTATTTCAGATTTTGGTCTTTCATGATGCCTTGATTTAATGAGGCCTTGAGAGTTGTTCCTATTTGGTCAGGCTATGGCACAGGGCAGTTTGTTTGGACCCGCCTGTTTTGGGCCCCCTGGACCCCCCCGTAGTCTGTACTGTGTTATTTACCACATCTTGAACTTTCCTACACGTGAAAAATAAATGAATTTTTGATAAATCTCTTGGGAGGACCATTTTCTCCCTTTATTTTATGATTGTCCTGTAAATTGTGCTACTGTCTGTTGCAGTGAAATTCTCCTGGTCTTGATTTGCCACGTCCTGTGTTGGTCTCACCATGATGTGGAGAAAGCATGTGGATATTGCTGTGTGTCAAACAGCTGTGACTGTGTGATAATCTTTTTTTAACCCAAACAACCTTTGACAGCTTTGGTTCCTTCTGCAGACAGTATTGGTTTTGGCAGGGCCTTTGGGCATTCCTGCTCTTAATTCAAGGTACACTTGAGCTGTTATGAGGGATCTTTAGGGCAGATTTTCCAAACTAGCCTAATAATAACTGAAAATGGAAATGCTAATCCTCTATAGCTATGGAGGAGGAAGAATGGGACAAGACTTCTGGCTGTTGAAGTTGTCTGTCTTGAAGTAGTGTAAATACTACTGTAAAGTATTTATGTCTGTCTTGAAGTAGTGTAAATACTTGTCGATGACATTGCCATAACAACACGTGTGAGTAGAAAGACTTGATCCAGCCAGATATTCCCAGGAAAAAGCCAATCTGTTGGTAAGAATTGTGTTCAAAGGATTTAAGCCACATTTATAAGTATTAAAGAAAGACCCAGACCCAACAAAAGGGTATAAAAACATGAAGCAGCTCTTAGAGCTCAAACATGCTGCTTCAGTTACTAGAAAAATAAAGGAAATATTATCTCAATTTTTAAAAAAAAGTTGAGATTTCTATATTGCTCCATGATTGTAAATTCAGTTATTAAAATATGCAGAGTAAACTTGCAGTAAAAATTGAGAAGGATTTTCATTTGTCTTAATACCATTGATAGGTGTAATGTTGAACACAGATGTGAAATCTTTAACTAGAAAAGAAGTGATAAAATCCTTAATATGCATTGTTGACATGCATCTGAATTATTACAGCAGGCCTTAATTTATGAGCATGTCACATAGATTATGCCAGGGCATGAACGTCTGGCAGGTATTCCACCCAGCTTGAACATACCATGACTATTTAATTTAGAGATTTATTTTGTTTTGTGGTAAATGGTAAGAGATATGGGGCTTGGGGCAAAGACACCTGTAGGGGATTGTGGCTTGCTCTGACTTCAGCTGGAGTACTTGTTTTCTGGTTTTGATACCAGGGGCTAAAACAATCTTTAACGCTTGAAAGTACCCAGAAAAATATTTCCAGTGTGTTTCTAATGAAGATGTCAAGTGCTTGCTGATGCTGCTTGTGCAACTTCAGACTGTTTTGGTCCCTTGCATCATAGGTGGCCAGTCAGAAGTCAGCTCTAAAAAAAGTGCTGCGTCTGCCTGTAACATTACGTTACATGCTAAGAATTTGGGGATAGTCATTCAAGATCAGTTAAAATTCTGTACTCTTTCATTAAAGATGATTACAGAAAAGTATCTTCTGTCCTGCATAATTGATTGTGTTAATTCCTGAAATAATTATTTGAGAACTGCCATGGTAGAGCATTAGGTGATGTGTGTCAAGAGGGTTTTGCCTTCAGGAAGGACAGATCCAAAAGACCTGAAGATCTTTGGGCTTTTAAGGATTCGGGTGCAGGAAATTTTTTGTATAATGGGAAATGCTGTTGAACATACAGATTTCAGATTTTGGTATTAAAGCAGCATGATTCACCTCATTTCCCTGCTTTATTGTCAAATGCTGAAGCACAGTGCCAAAATTATTCTATTTTCAAACTTCTTTTGGACATACTGGTATACTACGCAAAACAAGTGACTATGAAATTCAGTCTATAGTTGATTGCAAAGTGGAATGTAAGGGCTGCATTGGCTTATGCAGCCTGAGTAACACACAAATGTTGAGTTAATAACTGGTAACTATGTAGTCACATGTTGAATCTTTTGATGGCATTGTCTCTTCTTGCTTAATATGCCTCAAAGATTCAGGGAATGTCTTCTCTGAGTGAGGACAGTCACTACACTTCCCCACGTTGCAAGAGTAGCAGTGGGTTGAGCAAGGCTGGTGATTTTTGCTGCGGGATTTGGTGGTAGGAAGGAGCTTGAGTGGGTGAACCCAAGGCACACAGCAATTCCTGAAGGCAAGACATAATGCCATGTGGGAATGGTTTGGCAGAGTGTGCAGGGTGCTGCTTTGGGCTATGGAGGTGACTCGGGAGGACTTTAAAAACAAGCAGCTAAATGTTTGTCACAAATAACATCAGGGTGATGGAATGGGCTATATAACCTTTTGAGGGCCTTTCTAGGCTTACAATTTGATTTTCAGGTGGGATGTGTTAATCCATTGCTATGGAGCCTTTTCCTCAGCCTTTACAGAAGATAATGAGGTCTGGTCTGACTGCTGAAAGGGAGACTGCAGTCTGGAACACTGCATTCACGTTATTCTTTTCTACAGTTTATGTTTGGTAAAGGTCTGCTAAACCCCCACGTTTTTCCATATATGATTCATAAAGGAGATACTGATTTGTAGTCAGCTGAACATGATGTGAACTTTTCTGATGTAGAACTAGAAAGGACTGTGTCTTTAGTCTTGAGATTTAAATTTGAATTTTTTTTTTTAATAAAAATAGTTAAGCCTCACAAGTAGATTTAACCTTGGGAGTTATAAATTTACTCAGATGATTGTTCCTAACCAATCCATTAGTTTTCAAAACAGGAAAGGAGGTTACTGGTTAACTGGGAGTACCTGGCAGTACTCAGTGGGGCAATGGTGGCAGCAGATCTGTTTGGAGGCAGTTTGGGCCTGCTGGAGCAGAGCTGCACAGGTCAGCTGGACTTGGGCCAAGGAGCTGCATCTCTTCAACCAGGCTGGATTTCCTCCAGACCTGTTGGTGTTTGATGGGCCTCAAAAGCTTCAAGCTGCACTTTTCCTGGAGAGGACAGTTCTTATAGTAGTGTATCCATCTGCTTCCCTTCTTCTGTGCTAATAACATTTGCTAGATCTGAGGTGGTTGGATTGGTCACAGAGTTCCCTGAATACAGAACAGAGTAACTTCCCATATTCCAGGAGTACCATGTGTTTTGGTGATGGACTTGGGTATTGTAGCCAACAGCCCTTCTGGATGAGCCACTCTTGAACTGAGGAGAACCAACAGCAGAGGACTGCGGGTGAGTCGTGTGTTACTAAGCCAGAAATTATTTGAATACTCCCTAGTTGGAAAGTGAGTTTATCTCAGAACAGCATTGCCTATGTGTTTCTGATAGAGAATGGGGAGCAGCTAATGAGACTCCTGTAAATGATTGGCAGTGATGTACTGAGCACCCATTTAATTATCATAAATGGAGGATATAATTCTCCCTGACTGGTGTTCACCCTTCTGCTGTTACTGTGCTTTCAGAGTATGGTTTGCATGTAATTTCAAGATGGAGAATTAAAAATAATTTCTAAGATGCAGCTTGCAATTAGGATCATATCCAGATGTAATCAGGGTGCGTTTTTGTCAAGGCTTATGTGTACCATGTGGTATCCTTTCAAACATTTTAATAATGAGAAGCTTTTTAAAACTTCTGGGTATATCATGTTTGTGCATCGATGTGTGCTTTGTGTGATGTTGATGTGATTGGGAGTTTATAAAACAAATGGGATTGGCAAAAAAAACAGTTTACAGTTACTGAATGACCACAATATTTAAATATCAATTTTGCTTTAAGGCTTATGTTTTGGAAGGCCTTGACTATCTGGGCATAGATCTTAGTATTAGGACTTGAAAACTTGGAACTCCACTGTACCTGTCATAGCTAACTTGCTACAAACACAGTCCTTGTGCTTTATTTCTGCCACCTCTGATGGTACTGTCTAATGGATTTGCTCTTTATCCATCTGCTGCTTAGCAGTGAAGACAGTATCTCAAATTCCCAGTAACTGACTCCTCTTAAATGATCATTTCCTCTGTGTTGGAGTCATTCCAGCCTTACTGAGCATAAAAGTCAGCATTTGCCTCTGTGCAAGGGGCAATTTGAGGCAGAGATTGAGAGGAAGGGGTTCTGTAGGGAACACCAAAAATGAGCAAGAGATCTGAGTTTTATATTCCAAGCTGTTAGTGGAGGTTGGAGGCAGCAGGAAACTTGTAGAGCTGAAAGTCAGAATTTAGATCCTGCAGTTGTTGCCCTCTTGATGCAAAGTGGAGTGGCCTTTCTAGAGGGAAATGTGTGTCACTGCTCTCCAGCTCTGTAGGCAGGTGAGAGGGCACATTTTGTCTGCATGGCCTTCCTTTGAACTGGATTCTCTGCACTTGTCTGGGAGATCCCGTGCAGTGTCCAGGGAGGGCTGATATCTGCTGTCTGACCTGATCAAGCTTCTGCAGGGCTGACTTGAAGATTAGAACTTCCTGAAACTGATTTGATGATACCCATCTGAAGCTGATCTTAATGCTCAGATATCTGCACTTTCCGTAATTCTGGAAATTGTTTTTATTGCAAAAGTTGTGACAAGAAGTAATGTTCACCTGTTCTAACATCTGTTGTCTGCAGTTTCCAGCCCCTTAACACAAGTGGTTTTACCAAGTCAGGAACTGTAATGTAGCAAATTACTGCTGGTGTTACTATACATTTATCACCACTGAGACCTGATAGTGCATGCTCTCATCAGGGTTTGAAAGAGGAAAAAAAAAGGGTGTGAGAAACGACGCCTCACTTCTTAAAATTTTAAAAGGCTTACTGAACCACAACAAGGGACTGAATAAGGAAAATGAGACAGTGCTGGGTGCTTAGCTGCAGCCAGAGGCACACTGCCCACACCCATAGCAATCCTTATTTATGCTATTGACAAGCCAAGCCCCTGGTAAGCCAACCCTCCCCACACTCATGCATGTGTCACTCTTCCAACCCAGCTCTTCCTTCATCCCGCCTCTTGGAGTCTGTGCAGTCCTTCTTGCTTTGACTTTCCCAATGGTCAGAGATCAACTTTCAACGTTACAAAATTTACATTAAAAACTCACCAGATCTTAACAGAACTTCTTTTAACTTTACAACTTACATTTAACATTTGCAAGAGCCAACATCACACTATACATTTATTACAAGGGCATAGTTCAGGAGGGTTTTGTTGTTGTTCAGAAAATAATTCTGCTGCTTCTCCTTGCTCAGTCTCAAAATCTTGTGGGAATTATCATGGCAAGTTGTAAACCTCTCACATCCCTCTTAGGGCTGTAGTCCTGAGAACTGGTAACCTTTCTCTGTGCTTCCCCAAAGTTCCTTATTGTGGGTAGTGAGGGAGCAGAACTTTGTTTTGGTGTCTGTCTTCCTTTAAGGGAGAGGGTTGTCAATGACTGAGAGGATTGGAGGGCAATCTTGAAATTTTTGTGCACTTGTACCTTTAAGATTGCCTTTGTTTTGAAAAATCTCTTTTTCCAAGGAATGTTGTAATGATTGGAGGAGATTATACAGATGGATTATGTATCTGATCTTAAATGTTTGCCTTTCACTTAGGTCAGCTGCAAAGCTGACATATTGTCAGCCAGTGTAGTAAATGCAGTACTGTATGGATGTGGCAGGATTTTCCATAAAAGTATTACTTTTTTACTGTTTGCTATTAAAAGTTTTCTTTTGAAGGTATTCCTTAACATGAAAATATATCAATGTCTTGAATCGCCACACATATTAAATATCCATTTATTATTTCCTGATCATGCCTTTTTTATAGCTAATGAATTCTCATTACTGTTACTAAACCAGAATTCTTCTATAGTGAAAATAGTGTCAGGGTTACCTATGGAGCTACCCTGTCACCTTCTGGAAGATAAAAGTGACTGGAGTTTTTGTACTTTTCCTTGTTGGGCAGCATCCATTTAGAGGATATTTTTATCCCTGCTGTCTTTAATAAAATTCCACATAACTAGTAGGTCAAGATGATGGGTTAAAGAACAGCATAGTCAGTATTTTTAAAAAATTACTATGGAAATGCAGCTGAGCTTTCCTGAGCTATTCCTAACATTATATTTATTGCCAGCTGTTCTTGCTTGAATTGGAAAATACAGCTTGTTGGGTATATAGTTTTTAGGTTACTCTCCTGGCTTAAATGCTGGAATTCTATGGAACACATCGAGGCATATTGCTGATCCCGAACAGCTGGCCCCCATTTCTGGGGCATTTAGCTCACGCTCTGACTCCAGGTTGTGTAAGGAGAGGGAGAGCGGGCAGTCTGGTGGAGGCAGTGCAATGCCGGAAGCCTGAGGAGATTTGTGTTTCCC
Source organism: Vidua chalybeata (assembly GCF_026979565.1). Classification (NCBI taxonomy): domain Eukaryota; kingdom Metazoa; phylum Chordata; class Aves; order Passeriformes; family Viduidae; genus Vidua; species Vidua chalybeata. The sequence goes on from NC_071538.1 coordinate 28,574,643, forward strand.
TCTCTGTAGATTAAATCAGAGCATAAGAACACATTAACTTCCCTTAGGAGTGCTTTTACCTTTGGGGCACATCATTTTAAAGTCTTGGGACAAAGAAACTGACTTCCATGAAACTGGAGGAAAAAAAATGAGTTTGAATGAAGCTGACTGCAAGGGTACTTCCGTCCTTATCCAGGGAGGAGGATTGTCAGCTCTGATCAAGCTTGGAAAGAGTTGCTTTTGGTGGATATGTTTTGAGGATGATTATTATGACTTGCTTCTAATAGAGGAGAAACAGCAAAGATGGGATTAAGAAAAATTGTACTCTGTGTCTCCATTTCTCAACATCCTCCTCAGCTATGGTGAGAACGCAAAAGGAATAGAGCAGGATTCCCTGTGGAGAGGGTTTGTATTCAGGTGGTGATTGCTTTGCTTTAATATCTGCTTGCATATATACACTTGCATATATACACTTGCAGAAGTGTAGGGTTTTTTTTTTTACTGGTGATGAAATACTTGTTTCTGTGGCTTTGATCTACAGCTATAATCTGATTAAACTGCAGGTCAAGGAAGTTAGCTGAACCCTGGCTTCAACTGCCTATAAGAGGAATAATAAGATTTAAACTACTTAGCACATAGAATTGACAATAAGATGGTTCTGTTAAAGGTGTTTATTGTTGGCATGTGTTAGCAGTGTCCTTCCAAGGCACATGGAACATTTAATTCCATGACCCACAGGTTGAAGATCTCTTGCTTCCTCAGTAAGAGCTGACATCACCCAAACCTGCCAGCTCCCAAAGCAAGTGATTCCAGAACTTTGTGCAAGCTATGGTCATTTAAATTAGGTGGCAACACTTGAAAGTTTGGAACACTAAGAACTTGTTCAATAGAGGTAAAGCTGTTAAAGTTGTTTAACAGTACATGCTTGATGTACAAGTAAGTAGAGTCTGTACACAAATGAATAAGTAAAATCTTCGCTGGATGCTGTATACCCCTGCAAAATCCTGATTCCATCCATTTGCCCTTTCAGGAAAAGGTGTGTGCGGATGCTAAAGAAAAAAAAACCACTGAGTATTAAAATCATTATAAATTTTTGCTGAAGAGAACTGTTATTTTGAGGAAAATCTAAAATGGCAGGTTGTTGCTTTGAAGTTCCTTTGGGTGTGAGCCTTGCCAAATATTGAAATTATGAAATTAAAACATTAAGTTTGTTTGACTTTTAGTATGCTAGTATAGAAAATTTATCTTTTCTACCCAAAATGAAACATTTCCCACATTTATTCTATATATTTTCTGTATTTTTCTATTGCCTTTCAGAAGAACGAAAGCTTTCTAGCAGTGCCCTTGATAAGCCTTGAGATCAGCCACCTCCTGCTAAGGCACATTAGGGTGCAGGTGCTTTTCATTGTGGTACAGTTTTTGCACACACCTCCAGGAAAGAGAACTGCAGGAGTATGAATTTCTGCTTGGAGTGAAGCTCCTGACCACTTAATGTTCTTTAGCTTTTAGTAATGTGATTGGATTCTGATGGCTTTTATAAGCCCAGCTGTCTGGATTCATTGCCCATTTTAGTCATGTAAATCCTCAATTCCTTATCGGGGGTTGTGTTACTGAGATTTGATGAGGGAACTGATACAGCTGCTGATGCTTAGGGCTGTCAGGGGAAAACCGGGTGGAGTTCCCCTTCAGGAAGGGTGAAAGCAGTGTTGGCTTTGTGAGGTCTGGGGTTTTCCATGTTTTCTGTAGAACTTGTCATGCCACAGCACATCATGCCTGGCAGATCCTCACTGAAAATGAGAGAGGTGTGGTGTAAGTGAGGCTTGACTTCCAGAAATAGAAGATGTTAGCTGGGTAACACAAAACTGATGCTTTTAGAAGTTGGGCTTAATTTCATTGGCTTATCTGTGCTTGATAATAAAGCTTGTTAGCAGACCCCTTCTTCTGTAGAATAGATATGGCCCTATTAGAGATGCAGGGTGGTGTATGCAGAACTGAAAATTTGTGATTGAGTGCTTTGAATTATAGCAGAACTGAAGACAGATATTGGAACAGAAATGAGTTCTTTTGGGGACAATGGTAAAATAGATCCATTTGTTCAGTGATATGCAAATAGAGTTGGAAGTCAGATGGCAAGAGGAAAACTTGAATAGAATAGTTAACCAAAGAGGCTGTATGATCTTTTCTTACATGATTTTAACATCAAATTAAGCAAACTTGCTCTAGTGTTAAGGAGTAGGTGCGACTGCATGATCTTTTGATGTATCTTTCAGTGTGATGGGGTAAACACTTCAAAATATATATGGGAGAGACATCCCAATATTTGTGGGATTTTCTTTCTGTAGTGCTTATCAGCTTAAGGGAAACAACTTGTTTTCTTATCCTGCTTTGGGAAAACTTAATTGTTCAAGAATGGTAAAAACTTGGAAGAGGGAAAATGAAATTTGTCTTTCTTGTCTTCCTTTACCAAGTCCAGTGGTTAATTCCAGATTAAATGTAGCCTCTGAGTTCCAGCAAAATGGAACTTTATATACTCTTAGGTTCTTAAGAGAAGAAAAGTTGTTTTTTTTCTCCTGTGGAGACTTAAATTTTTATTTATCTTATACCTTTAGAACCTCGAGAGACAGTCCTGACTACTGTTTTTTAAAGTTTTGAAGCTTTTCAATTTTATGAAAAAAATGAAAATTCCTTTAGCTATCAAACATTTTTACTGAATTGTATGGGAGGCTGTCATATTTCAGTTTAAAGTTTGACTAAAGCACAGAGCTGAATCTACATATTTTGTTAGGAAAGGATAAAGAGTAGCTATTATGATATATCAAGGTGGTATATGGAAATACTTGAAATATATAATTTTTTGAACGATGGTTTGGATCAAAAAAAAAAAACGTAGGGAAGCTTGAGTGAACTGCTGGGTCCAACTGAAATACTCTTGAAATGATACAATGTGTAAACAAGCCCTACCAGGTTTTCTAGAAGGCAACCTTTTTTGCCCCAGAATGATTCATTCTAATGTAAATTCAGTATGAGGTGGTGCAATAAAATATATGGCCAGAAAAGCTTGTTAAAAATGCTGGGTGTTAGAAGGAGCCATTGGCACTGTGAGAAACTCCTATCGGTCATTACTAGTGAACTCCAGTGGGTGCCCACTAGGAGTCCCTGAGCACCAGCAAAGGCCCATTGTAAAGTTTGTTTAATGAGCAGGCAGTGCATCTTCTCTCTGTCCTCTCTCTCTCTAGCACTGCTAATATTTTGCCACTGATGCAGAACAAGTTTTGTACCCAGGCTGCCCCCTTTTATCCTGGCTTAGAATGCAGCTATTTGAAACAAATCGTTTTTAGGTAGAAATGAGAAGCAGCATACTAATGTTAGGTCAATTCTAATTTCTTTGGCATCTAGGAAGTACTGAAATAATTTCTATACATTTTATTAAAAATTACAGTGACAATCTGTTCAGTATTGCTTGTCGCAATTTTATAAAGTATACAAGGCAGTCTGTGTTATGGCCGGTAAAGCGATTGGTGCTAAAGTCTCTTGTTCTGTGAGACCATGAGTCTTCTCTTCCAAAATAAAGTGTTTTTAAATCAGTATTTTTGGTAGAAGCTCGGAGCTAGCCATATGATTAGGTCTGTGCATTTACAGAGAGTCTGTCAGCAGTTGTGCTGATGTAGAGACTGAGGCTCTGCACCAGAATTCTTTAGGCAACAGTGAGGGCAAGCTTCTGGGGGGAAAAAGTGTTTTTGCATTTCGCCTTTTAAAGATTACACTTAGTGGAATGTAGTTCTGCACAAGTAATTTCCAGAGGAGCAGTTCTTGGCTTTTAAAGGGCAGAGCCTTTGTGCCTAGAAGAGAATTCTGGGCTCATGTCTGTGGGCGCAGTCCTGCGTGTCCTGCTGGGGCTGAGCCTCTCAGCATTCGTGGCTTTGGCAGCACAGATTGTGTTCTCAGCTCAGAGGAGACCTTCACAGCACTGGAAGATGTTTGAAGCGTGAGCCAGACTGTAGGAACTTGGCTGGCTGTTCAGAAAAGCGAGATTCCCGCACCTGAGCAAGTCAGCTTTTCCTTGGGAGCAGCGGCATCGCTGGCTGCCAAGTCCAGCACCACAGCCCTGGCTCAGCTCTGTGCCTGACCGGATTTGCGGGTCAGCAGTGCAGGGGCTGCCGAGGCACAGCCTGCACAGGCTGTCCCTCCTCGTCTCTTCTTGGCTCCGTGGGAGCAGGATCTGCTCATTCCCATCCTGCTGGCTGCAGCCACACACAGCCATCACTTAGGTGTGCCTTCACTTAGGTTCCTTTTGTTACCTCTGTGTGGATGAGGAAGAACTGTTTCTTGGGCTTTCAGCTTTCTCCTGATACAGTAGCTAAAATTTGCATTGCTTGTCTTTATATCTTCTTTCAGTGTTCCCTGCTTTTAGGAGTTAAAAAAACCCCAACATATTAACACCTTCTTGAAATAAATAAACTGAAAGAAATTGTCTTAAAGGCTTTTAGATTAGATTAGATTTGGATCAGGTGAAGAACATACAGGTTCACTTTTGATATCAGTTAAGATGTTCTTGACTTTTGTTCTTGACAATTAAAACTCTTGGGGCATCCCATTGCTTCTTGGATGGAAGTGGCTATGGTGAGCTGTTATAGATAATGCTTGCATTTAATAAACAGAAATTTTGCAAAGGGACTTGGCAATTTACATGTTCCTAATATATATCCTGTTCTGATACATTTTTAATTGTCATGTGTATCTCAAAACCTTCCCTATAATTTGTGGCCAGTAAGTAGATCCCAGAACAAACTGAAAAACTGTTTACAGTCACCACAACTTCACATTGGCAAGAGAAAGTAAATTCTCAGGGGCTGATTTCCGCAGCCCCTTTAGGGATTAGGTGATGCTTTCTCCTGGCTCTCCATTCTTTTCCAAGTTGGCATCTGACACTCATGTTAGGCACAGTGTGTCTTCCAACTGTGTTTGTTTTTAGTTTTTTTCTGAGGCAGGTGAAGGGAGCATTTCATATGCTGGGAAGATTCCATGTCTGGTGTGGAAAGCTTGCACTCTCCAAATCTACTTCACCGCCTGAATGCATCAAGAGCAGAGGGACTTGTCTCAACCAAACCCAGCCAAACCAGGCAGCCTCGTGTCTCCTCTGCCAGCCCTGGGTTAATTGTGTCCATCAGACAGTCAAGGGCTGCTCCTTGAAGCTTTATGTACTGCTGACACAGTGCTTAACTGTAGCACCTCCATTGCCTGCTTCAGCCAGACACTGACCATTCAGAAATATTTATTTATTGAGGACTGCCCCAGTGTTCCTCTTTTTGGGAAGCTGTTTGCCAAACTCCACCAGCAGTGGGGATTTGCAGAGGATGCTCAGTGCAGGAGTTGTATGTGGTTGCCGTTCTTTCTGTGTGTACTGTGTGTTTTTTTTTCCCTTGGAAACCTGATCAAAGCATTACTTTAGGGATGCAGTTCAAGGATGAGAGGCAGTTGGGGAAGCCATAGTCTTATCCCTTCTCCCTACAAAAACTTGTGCAGTATGGGGGGCAGGAGGGCTGTACTGAGGTGCTGACACTGATGGGAGTTTGTTTCTCTGACTCCATTGGCTCCTGCATTTCACTTGTGACAACTTGGAGCTGATATCAAGTTCCCAGGCAATTATCACTAATGTTGGCAGGACACTGCTGCCACATAAAATACAAACTGTAATGTAAGCATTATTCGTTTTTATTTGTTCAGAAAGAGGCATAAGCAGGGAAAAGTGAACGGTTGACTACTGTTATGGGATGGACTAAAAGCAGTCATGCTGTTGAGCCAACAGTAGCTCAAATCCTGCATGGGGTGAACTAGAGCAGAGTGAGTTGTAAGCAGATTCACCATTGCATGAATGTACTTTGGCATAATTCAGTTACTTTGATCTTTCTGTTTCTAATTTATTGTCATATTGCTTTCTTACAGGCAGGCAGAAGTCCTGAAGGCTGACATGACAGGTAATTGCCTTTATTATACAGTTGATCTAACTTCTTAATATTTGATTCCTGGTGTTGTTTTCCTTTTGCTTATCATTCATAAGAATTTTCTGTAAAGTGTGTGACCTTACATTAAAGGCTTGTCTTCTGTATATAAATATAGAAATATATAAATAGTATTTTAACAACTGTGCCCCTTTTGCCTGTACCTAATACATATTTTTGAAGTTGACTTTGGATGTTCTAAACATTTGGAGATGAAGGTCATGTCTCTGCTTCTCTCTGTGACTCCTGCCCAGACTAGCTTGGGAACTGCTCTATTTGGGATTAGCCAGGATTTGGGTGGTTTTAAAGAACCTGGGTGAGGAAATGCTGATCTGAGCACTACCATGTGTTGTGAAAGTGCAGCCCTTGATGCAGTGAAATGCTGTGAGCTGTGATTTAAGCTTTATATATTAATGGGAAATGGAAATTATTTATATTAATGAATCAGCCCTGCAGTAAAAGTAGCTTCCCTCATGAACTTTGCCCAGCTGTTCTTGCCACCTGGGTGTAGTGAAAGTAGCAGGCTGGTGTAATCCCCATAGGACTATTAAAACCACCTGGAGCCACCTAACCCAACAGGAGTGGCTCCACCATCAGCATCAGGATGGTTTCCCTGGGGTGAGGCCCATCCCTTGTGCTCCTGCAGCCCCAGCCCAGGTGGTGGTAGAAGCCATGGCAAGTTGGACTCTGTACCTCAATAGCAGGGAGGGGTGTTTGCACTCGCCCTCTGGGATGGAGAGCAGATAGCTACTGAAGAGTTAGGAAATGGCAAGCACACAGCAGTACTTGCCCACAGTGTTCTTTAAACACCAACAGCATGTGTCCATGCACTGTCCTATTTAGCATCCCTCCATAGATTTATTGTCTGCTAATTATTTTTTGGCTATTTTTTTTGGAAATTTTTCTAAATTCATCCAGTGGTAAGAAATTCTGCTGTTTAAGAACTTATGGAAAACCACATCCTCCTACCCGTTTTGTTTTTTAACTTGCCAGCTGCTAACTTTGTTCACATCTAGTTCTGGTGTTGTAGAAGACTCATCAGTTAAGCAATGAGCATACAATCCTCAACCCCTCTGTAGTTCTTGTATTTCACTATTCTGAGGAAACTGATAAAAGCAGGTGTTTGGTGGTGTGTATCTTACACTGAGCTCTATTCTTTCATTTGGTAAATGAGCGAAAAATCAGATTAACTCCATAAATTTGTGACTTTGTGTGTTTGTTTTTTTTTTTTCTTTCTTGTTGCTCAGATTCAAAGCTGGGTCCAGCAGAAGTCTGGACATCCAGACAGGCTCTACAGGACTTATATCAAAAAATGCTAGTGACTGATTTGGAATATGCTTTGGATAAAAAAGTGGAGCAGGACCTGTAAGTACCTCATTGAATTTGTGTGTATGTATGTGATCTGGGCTGGGGAACAGGAAACCCTGAGACTTCCAGAAAAGCAATTGTATCCTATGGAATGGTTATCTTTTTTCCTTTAAAATGAGAGCTGTGCTATGGGTGAAACATGAGAAGGCACTGCAGAGCTGATAATGAACTTTCAGTAGGTTAGTGTTTTACCTCTGGCAGTTCAGAGGCAGCCATGTCATGCAGGACTGGGTTTTGGAGAGCCAGATGGAGGTGGAGAAGCTAAGGAGCACCAGTCTGCTCTGCTCTCAGGGAAGGGCTGAAGTCTGCATTTTCCTGAAAGGAGGAAATTTGCCTGATGTAACCACCTGGAGCTTTGAGCAAGGTCTAACAGGAGCTGAGTAGCTGCTGAAGACCAGTGTTTAAGCCCTGTGAGGTAGAGCTGGGCAGAGGGAGGAATAATCAGGGTTGCTCATGGAGTTAATTACTGGGTTGCTCATGACACCTTACAAATCAGGGGAAGATCCAGCTGGGTTTTCTCCATGCCCTGAATCCATTCCCTGTTATTTATGGTGTGGACATGGGTTGTAATAAGTTTAGTTAACAGAAGCATGTGGTTCTTTCAGCATTGAGGGAAACCAGATGAGTAGGCTGGCTGAGTTCTCCTCTCCGTGCTTCCAGTTACTGAATGATTTTTAACCCTCATTTCTGTTCCCCACATCTTGTTTTAGGGAGGGACTTCTATGCTGCCTAAAATAGAACAATTGCAAGCAAATATTAATGACATTAGCGTTAGCCATATACACATATATGCTAGCTATATATATATATATATCAGGATCTGTTTTCCCTAGATATGAGACGTGAGGAAAGGTGGTTATTCCATATTTAACATTTGTTCTCATCTGAATGTTGCCTGAATTTGAATATTCTTCATGTCTGATGCTATGTAATTAAACAGTTCTTTCCTGTTATTTATGCCATCTGCATAAGACACTTCCAAAGCAAAAATATAAATGCTTCTTTTATTTTCAGTTGGAATCATGCCTTTAAAAATCAGATCACAACACTCCAGGGTCAGGCGAAAAACAGAGCAAATCCGAATCGGAGCGAAGTTCAGGCGAACCTTTCTCTGTTTTTAGAGGCAGCTAGTGGCTTCTACACACAGGTGAGTTGCACAAAGTAGAGGGGATGGGTGGAGGATCAGTTTTAGGTAGGTAAAATCTGGTCTTTGCCCTTAGCTTAGGAAACTGCTGCTGTATTGGATTGAGCAGTGCACCTTGCTAACTGTGGTGCTCTCAGCAGGAGATGTCTGCTGAGAGACAGACATCTGGTGATGGGCTTTCTTTTGATCGGTCTTGAGCTGAAACTTTTGTGCATCTGGTAGTTGTTTTGGTGCAATTTAGGTTCCTTTCTAACAGAATCTGCTTCAATGCCTAAACCCCACTGTTTTGGGTAAGGTCAAGGTCCATTTTGACTGTGCTCTGCCGTGCCTGCTCAGAGCAATCATAAAGCAGCAGGAAAGGGTAGAATGATACTTCTTTGCACCTTCTCACTGTGCATCTGTTGCCTTCTTGAACTACCACCTGTGTGAATCCTCTAACTGTTAGAAGGTGTAGCCTTCACTGGCTCTCCAGTCCCTCTTAAAGCCATTTACTCTGTCTCTGCAGTGACCTGTGGTGAAGAATTTTGTCTTTTAATTGTAATGTCTTACAGAAATGATGACACAAAAAAACCTCAAGCCCAGCAGATGAGTTAGTTGATATACTCTTAATACTTTTTTTGTACTCTTTCTCTAAAAATTCCCATTTGGCTTCTCATTCCTATGTATGTGTTTGTGGGCCATTGCCTTCATTCCTTTTCATTTGCTGTATAGTGAAGGATAAGCAAGGATAATCAGTTTGTTCTTGGATTAAGTTACTCAGGAACAGAAGTAAGTGCAGCAAACGCAGATGCGCAGGATGTGTGTGATGGCCTGATGTTTCATTCTTTGCCCCTTCCTTGTGACTCCTAACACTGATGATGAGCATTGAGGTGTAAGTCTTTATTTTTGACAACAATTAGAACAATTAGTTCACTTCTAGGAACTTCTCTTCCCCTGAAGCAAAATTGTATTACTGAGTGCTCTTGGACCAAGAATTTTTTGCAAGGTTTTCAGTTAATTGCCAAAGGAGTGTGATTCCTATTCATATACTTATTTCTTACTGACATATTTTTGCCTACACTCTCTCCTATGTTAGACTTCATTAGATTTCATTAGATTTAAATTATGGAGAATAAGAGTCAGTGTATGATGATGGCCTTAGTAAGGATAACTTGCATTTCTTTCCTTTTTTCCCGTCATTTGGTGTCTGCTTCAGCAACATTATGGTTGTTGAATCCTCTCTCAGTGTTCAGAGTAAACTTTGTCATGGCTAATTTACACTGTCTTCAACTTACAGCACTCACAGTAGGTCATTCATACTGTATCATTTCCTAGTTGGATTCCAGATATCTGCAACGCCAACCCCAGAGTAACCTTGTGGCTTCCCTTTTTTCCCTTTCAGCATTGTTTTTTTGTAAAGCTGCTTGTGGAGGTAGCCAGTTTCACAGGCTGTCATGGTTGCCAAGGGTGTTCTACCTCTACACTGTTTGTCTTGCAAAAGCCTTTTTCTTTCCTGCAGTGGATCATGGACTTTTATTCTTTCTGAGTTTGACACTACAGACTGGGTCATCTTTCTCTGTTTGCTGTGATGTTAATTACATTTACAGTCTAAAGCTTTGGCTCAGCTAAGGTACCTGTTCTCCAGCTGTGAGGCCTCCACAAGTGACATCTTTGAACAAGAGCATGAATTTTCTTAATTTGGCATCTTTGAAGATGTCAAGATGCTCTCTTTTATCCAGCTTTCATCTGTGAGATCTCGCTTGTTTGATGATTTTTTGTTTACTGTCTAAAGACGGAGCCAAAGGGGTGTGAGGTGTAACACAAACCTCTTTCTGCAGCAAGCAAAAGCATCATGTCACATCCTGCTGACAGTGTATGTGTCTCTGTCAGCCATGGGCTTTCTCTGTGCCTTTATCTGGAAGTGCAACCCTCCTGCAGGTCTGTTTTATTTGGAGGCTGAGCATGTTCCCAGCTGGGAGAAAGTCTGTCACTTCTTACCTGCATTTTTTACCCTAGAACTCAGTCCAACAAACACTCTTCACTCTCTGGTTGCAGTTACTTTGCAGAGTATTTGCTGGAGTCCATTAGGAAAAACTTCAAAAGCACTAATGAGAATGGCAGAGTTGAGGCTTTCTTTCAATCAGCTTTTGAAATATTTGATCAAGTAGCTGATGCCTTGTTCCTTGAAAGAGTCTGTGTTGGCTTAGCACAAATATTTGCTGACACCTCAGCCACTGAACTGTTAGTATTGCCTTGTGTTGCTTACAAACTTGGTTATGTTCCAGCTTATTTCTAAAGTTTAAGTTGGGATAGTGTGGTTTCTTATGTTGGAACAAGCTGCTTTGGAGAGTGAGGGATGTTCCTTTCTAATATTTTCTGAGAACAGTGTCACTTCTTGAAGGTTTAAAACCCACTGTGTTCCTCTTGAGTGTCCTACTGAAAAAACAAAACCAAAAGACAAAGCAAAACCATAACTCCAACAATATCTGTAGACCTCCCATAGTCAATCTCCACTGATAAATCCTTGGTGATTTAAATATCATGAGGATCGAGTTGCTTACTGGTTTGGGATGAAGAGCTTTTTTTCTTACTGGGCAGATGAACACAGTGGACACAATGGAACTCAATGAATTCCATATGGAGAATGTATTTTCAAGTCTCACTTTCAGTAATTTGAGCTTGTTCACCTCAAATACGTTTGGCTCATCTGTGGCGGGCACACACCTCTGAGTGGCACTGTTAGTTTTGTGACTTGTTTTACTGCCTGTCCAGTGCCTGTCTGGAGCTGCTACTGACCCAGCCCATTTTTGCAGTTACTACAGGAATTGTGCACAGTTTTTAATGTAGACCTGCCGTGCCGTGTGAAGTCTTCCCAGCTGGGGATCATTAGCAATAAACAGACGCACACCAGCGCCATTGTGAAGCCGCAGTCCAGCTCCTGCTCCTACATTTGCCAGCACTGCCTTGTCCACCTGGGAGATATTGGTGAGTTTCAGAAGGAAAGGGCTGGGACGTGGAGTTCTGTCTGTGTTCAGCTTCTAGAGAGGGATCTCCATGTACCACAGCAACTGCTGGAGCAAGTGTGCTCCACTTTAGTAGCTCCTTGCTGATTGTGCCGGTGGTCATTGCAGCAGGGGGAAAGACCTGGAAAGAAACTCTGTTCCGACTTACCTAGTGTGTGTTACACATTAACACACTGAGGCAGTTAATCACTGGCTTGCTAGTGATCTGCTAGACTCTGTCTCCTAGCATTTTAATCATGTTCTAGCTGGTAGGCACAGGGAAGTGCTGAAACTGGTAACTATTACAAAAGCTTGTTGCAGCAGGCTACCACACTTCTCCATTCCAGAAGACTAGTATCTTATGTACAAGGGCACCAGTTAGAAATCCAGCCTTTCATAAATGAGGTATCTTTTTCAGATTAAGTTCAACAGGATTATTTCTTTCTTGATTTGAGTAAATCTTTGTGGTGTAGAAAGTTCTCTTTTCACAGGAATATGCAGTTGCTTTTTGAACAATCTAAAAATAGATCTAGTTGGTGATTGTGCAAAGAGGGATGAAAAGAATTTTTAGCTCTCTGTATATTGTGTTCTTGGCACTGTTGTCCATAAGACAGTCTTAGGTCTGAGGCAAAACAGCCACCTCAGAATTGAATGTGTGACATCTTGGTGCTGTTCGGTGTAATTGCACATTCTTCTGATGCTTATTTCTGAAATACTAGTGAAATGCTCTTCAGGTAAGTTGCATTTTATGAAAATAACTGCAGGAGACTGGAATTTTGTGCCTCAACTTGGGATTTTTGCTGTTTTCTTAGCTCGCTATAGGAATCAGACCAGCCAGGCAGAGTCTTACTATAGACATGCAGCTCAGCTTGTCCCTTCTAATGGTGAGTCTGGGATACCTTTTCAGTTCATAATTCCAAAGGAAGATTTGGGGTATTGTTTTCTTCTGTGGCAGTTGAAAACATGGGCTTTTATATAAATATCCCTCTCCAAATTCTCTGCAAAACCATACAACAAAGCCTCACATGTCAGTAAATCATTTAGATAATGGTTATTTGCATGATCTCTGTTGCTTCCTTTTGTGCAGGTTTAGAAACAAGGATGGTAATACACAGCTTTACTCCAAGGCTTCACTACTGCTATACTTTGTTACATTCATACATTATAAAGGACAATTAATGAAAACTTGCTTTATACCAGCATTGTTTTTTTCTTCTGTTGTTTATTCCCATGCCAATTTATAAAAAGTTTATGTAAAGTTTCTGATGGCAGTTAATGTGTTCTTTAGTTCAGGGAGCTAGCTTTTTAGCTATTGTCTTCCAGTGGCCCAAAATGTAGGGATGGTGATAGAAGGATAAGTCACTTTTGAGCTGGGCTGCTGAAACGAGTAATTCAATTTTTTAGCCAGTTGCATTCTAACTAAACAAAACAAAAACTCAACCCCCTGAAACAAACAAGCAAACAAAATCAGAGACCCCCATACCCACTCCTTCTCCATCCAGAGTAAAAAAAAAAAAGGCAACAAAAAAACCACAACCAAACAAAAACAAAAAAGACCAAAACCCAAAACAAAACAAAAACCAAACCGACAACAACAACAAAAACTAAACACAAGCAAACAAAACAAACAAACAAAAACACAAAAAAACCCCAGACAGCTGATGCACCACAAATGTAGAAGTTTAGAAGCTTTTTCACTGAAGTGGTACAGATCCAAGGCTGGGGTGGAAGGGTCAGCAGATGCACATCTGAGCCACTTCAGTCTGTTGAAGAACCGAGGACTTTATGCTCCCTTTCCAAGTGACCACATGTACTCTGAAATCTAGCATGTTTCCCCCCAGGACAACTTGTTGGACAGCTTGCTTTTTTCTCCCTTAGGTCAGCCTTATAATCAGTTGGCTATCCTAGCTTCCTCCAAAGGAGACCACTTGACCACAATTTTCTACTACTGCAGAAGCATTGCTGTGAAGTTTCCTTTCCCAGCTGCCTCCACTAACCTACAAAAAGCACTTTCTAAAGCACTGGAAAGGTGAGACTAAGTAAATTATTGCCACTCAGGTAAGTTGGAAGATACTTCTTCTAAAAGTACCTGCCTTGCTAGAAGTTTTTCATTTTTGGCAGTGGAAACAGAAATCGCTCAAGCCTTGTTCAGTCAAAGCATCCTCACAGGTGTATGGAACGAAGAATAGTTTCTGATGTTCCTGACTTTGATTAGTGAATGCAGGAAATAAGCATATTGTGCCAGCACAAAAAGTAGCTTTGCAGGACATTCCTCCCTCATTTTGGAGTAATTCTGTAGTGTTATGTGCAGCTGTGTGTGATTCCAAAGACTGACTCAGGTATTTCTATTCTAAATGCAGTCGTGATGAGGTGAAGACTCGATGGAGTGTGTCTGACTTCATCAAGGCATTTATTAAATTTCATGGCCATGTGTACCTGAGTAAGAGCTTGGAGAAGCTGAGCCCTCTTCGAGAAAAGCTGGAAGAACAGTTCAAGGTTAGTTCTAACAACATATTAATTAGTATAATGAGAATATTTTTAGCAGCTGAGTTCAGAAATTACAGTCCAGTAATCATTCTTTCACATGATAAAATACAGGAAGGTCAAGTAGCCAGTTAGGGAAGGTTTGCATTGCTAACATTGGATAGTTCTGGTAATTTCTGCCAAGATTAGGGATTTTTCCCATTTGACACATGGTCTGTTGGTGGAGATACAGGAGAAATCAGTGACCACTGTTGATTCTCTGCTATTTAACCTGGATAATTCTTAGATACCTGTGAAAAGGACTTGATTAATCTGTGAAGTCTTGGCTTAGTGGCCTGAGGAATTTAGAGGGCTTCATTTTTTGGGTGGCTTTCATTCACTCCCAGTGGTTATTAAGGCTGCTTTTAATCTGCCTTGGAAAACTTGCCTCTCCTGTTAACAGTTTGCCCTTGAAAAGTGTCCCATACAACCTTACTTTGTGCAGACTAGAACTATGCTGAACATGTTTTCCATGGAAAATCCAGGAATCCCATTGATTACATACCCAGCTCATTATGTTGGACAGTACAGCCAAGATCAAAACAAAAGAGTTTTGTAAGGTATTTATGCAAAGTAGTACAATTTCAGATAGCACATAATGTTAACTGGTAAAGGCCTTTTGGAAACTGCTCTGCTTCAGCATCCTAATTTGTGGAAAAGCATCAAGGAGGATGGATATGTTCAGCAGACCAGTAGATGCTTTTCAAAAATAGGGAAGGGGAATGTGGTCTGAGCAATATAAAAAATCACAAATGTTCTTTACAGTCCTTTTACACTTTTTTGTCTTGAATTGTGCTGCTACAGCTAGGTTCACACTGTCTTTAAAATAAATTTAAAAATCCACAACACTTCCTATGAATTGGCTACTCCAACCCTGGCAGTTTATGTTGTTTCAGAGTGCTTTTAATCAATAGTTATGAGCATTGCTCAGAAGTGGAACAGTCTTTATTTTCTGGACTGATCTAGAGTGTTAAAACAGCTAATTGAGCCCTGCTTTGTTGCTTAGATTACCTTTTTTGTTGTTTGTATTATGCAACATAAGGCCCAATATATCAAAGAGCAACTCTTCTGGCTTCAAGTTGGACGTGGATGTGAAGTTGGCTGTATGGTAGTGAATCACTTTAGCTTTGTGGCTCATTTTAACTCTGAGGAGAGCAGTTGCAGGGTTGGGAGCATTTCAGTCAGGCCCTGGGTGCTGCTGCTGGCAGCTCTGCCAGTCTCAGTTGTCAGCTGTACTGTGCTTCATGCCGTAAATGAGAGAGTCAAGGGTGAACGTGGAGCTTAAACCTTTTCCTGATGCTTATACTAGTTAATCCACCTGATTCCTATGTGTCTGAAGATTTGTTGGCTGAGATTTAGGATAGCTCCTTTTTTCCCACAAAAAGCCTTGAAGTCTCTTTTCCTGTCCTGAGAAAGGTGTCTTTTCTAGCATAGTTACTGAAAGACATTTGTAGATAGCTCTCTCTATTTTAGTCTGCCAAGGCATTCTGTGACCCATGAAATCAGGTGTGGAATTAGTCTTTAATGCATAACCATGCAGTAGTTAAATTTTCCTGGTTTTTTTTTTTTTTTTTAATGTCACCTTCTCCATGCTGGTTCTTTGAAAGGCAGACAAACCCAGTGGATCTATGGGCCTTTGCAGTGCTGTCAGTGCACATTCCAAGTTGCACTTGCTCTGGAAGAGAACCATCTGCAAAGGGGATGTTGATTTGTTGTGTGCCTGAGCTGGTGTACAAGCAAAAACCTTGTGCTTAATAGTGGGTTCTTCCTGGAAAGCCCAGTGCTGTGCTGGGAGGAATGACTTGAAAATAAAATCCAGAATGAATGTTGTGTAAGAGCAGAAACCTTAGTCAAGCAGTGAAGGAGCAACTACCAATCCTTTCAAGCATGTGTTTTGCCATCTAAAAATATATGCACCCTGTGTCTTTGTTGCAGAGGTTGTTGTTCCAGAAGGCCTTCAACTCTCAGCAGTTAGTCCATATTACTGTGATCAACCTGTTCCAGCTGCACCACCTGCGAGACTTCAGCAACGAAACAGAGCAGCACAGCTACAGCCAGGATGAGCAGCTCTGCTGGACACAGCTCCTGGCTCTCTTCAGTAAGTGTGGGAGCTAATTGATTTTTGTAGTTCTCTTGATTTTAATGTGGAATCCATTAGTAATTTCCTGTCAGGATCTAGCTTAATGGCTGTCTGAGGTAAGTGCTGAGAATAGACATCAGGGAGAAAGTTGTGAGAGATGATGGTCACACAGGATCATTGATGTCAGCAGTGCTGACTAATACTGGATTTCTGTGTCCGGACTTACTCTGTTTGAAGCTTTACAGAACTCTGCATCATTTTCCTGGTTCTGAAAGAGCATTTTAACTTGGGTGCAAAACTGGATCCAGCTTGGCGGTGAGTAGTACCCCTCTTGGGGGCTGCTCCCCAGTTGGCTGCATACAGTTGGAGTTGCTTTGAATGGAACTGGTTCTGATTCAACAGGACTGAAGTTGAGTCAACCAGGACCTCAGATACTTCTTTACCCTTGGTAATATCAACCAGGAGATAAGTGAAAGTGCAGAGCATTTTAGATTCTAGCCACATAATGCTGATTTGCTTAACTTGATTGAGGCTGTTGTCAGCTTGGCCTTGTTTGTCAACAACTAAATTTCTGAATAGCTGGATTTCTCCAAATTCCAGCCTGGAGCTGATTCTGAAGGCACCATGGTCACACGGGTGTGGTTACTCTTTCTCAGCTTCTGTGCTCTAAGGGGTCTGGGCTGGGTGCCTGCCTGCAGAGCTCCAGTGCATTTGTGTGCCTGCTGGTTGAAGTGAATAAAGTGCAGGTAGGTAGTTGAGTTGATGATTTCTGATAAATAGGTGAGTGACTGGTTTTGCACTGGGCTTGTGTCAGCTGATTTTTTTTAACTTACCAAAATGACTTGCCATGACAGTTGAAGAGATATAAACATCAAGATTCTGCTGCATAGTAGAAAACTATTAAAAAGCCCTGTGTTGTGATCTGCTGGTGGATTGTTTAAGATGAGGTAGCTGGGCTGCCTTGTTGTAAAGAACTAGCTCTTAGAATAGGGGTTTATGGGGTGGATATATTTGATTAGGTTATTTGGTCAACTTTGAAGTACCATTCCCACATAATGGAGTTTTTTTCTTTTGCTTTTTCCTCTTACTTTCTTTCTAGTGTCATTTCTTGGGGTTCTGTGCAAGTGTCCTTTACAAAATGACTACCAGGAGGACTCTGGGGCTGCATATCCTCTTCCAGCTGTGAAGGTTTCGATGGACTGGCTGAAGCTTAGGCCCAGTGTTTTCCAGGAGGCAGTGGTTGATGAAAGACGGTAGTGAGTGTTAATCTTTCTCGTTACATTTTGTTGCATGAAGGTCCTAATTACTTTTGATCCACAAATTAGTCATGGGAAAAGTGATCATACAACTCATCATTACAGATACCAAAATGACAGAAAGTTCATAAAGGAAAACATGAGACTTGTCGGTTACATGAGCAAATTGATTCTTTTAATTGTCTTTAGGCTTGCTGTAAGTTTTTTGCAATCGGGGGATCTATTTTAAAATGTCCAGATTGAGCATAACTACTGAGTGTTCCTGTAGTCTTATCTAGTATAATGATTTCTCAGATTACTGGGGGAAGTGGCAGGAGAATACATGCCTTAATTTTGTGCAATGAACCATCACTTGGGCAGTGCTGGAATGTATTCATCTAGGAGTTAAATTCAGTTTAGTAGAGGGGCTCTTTAAGTGTCAATGCAGGCATAACTGTTCTGGACTGTTGCTCTGATTTTTCACTTTTGCAACTAATCTCATAAATTAAGGCTTAAATTGCTCAAAACTCACTTTTTTTTTTTTAATCTGTTAAATTTTCATGAATTACTGTGATTCAATAAAGTGTTTCTGTACAGTGATTCTTAGGATTGTAGTGACTGTTACTGATGCAGCTGGATGAGTATTGTTCCTAAGATGGGCTCTCAAGGAAAGCAGTATGATGCATGGAGAACAGGGGTGCCTATAACTTTGCTTTGTTAAATAAAAAACCAAAAAACCCTCTGGAGTTTTGGGAGCTTAAACCACAGAATTCCTAAAGGCAAGATTAAGGAGAAGAGTTCAGATGTGGTTTGGAGATGGTGATAACTTCTGCCATTTGCACATCCTCAAGGAAGACTTATGCCTGTATTTTAATAGGCAAGATACCTAGTTGATATCAAGTAGTCCCTGCAGAGAGGACATGCAGGTAGTAATTCATGGAGTAAATGGCTTTAAGCTGAAAGAGGGTAGATGTGGATTGGTTAGAAAGAAATCCTTTCCTGTCAGGCAGTGAGGCCCTGGCCCAGCTTGCTCAGAGAAGCTGTGGCTGTCTCATCCCTAGAAGTGTCCAAAGCCAGGTTGGATGGGGCTTGGAGCAACCTTGGGGGAGTGGAAGATATCCCTGCCCATGGCACAGGGTGGGAGGTCCCTTCCAGCCCAAACCATTCTGGGATTCTCTGAAGGAACCCATTTTCTGAACAACATATGGACTTTACTTGCCTTACTGAAGACCTGTGGGGTGTTTTTTCCTTCTTTTGTTCCTTGTCAGTCATGGGAAGGAGCTGTTGCTCAGTGTAGTGTAGAGAGTAATCATGAAGATCATGCTGTCTGTGCCTGCAGCCGTGCAGGAAAGCAGCTGAGGGTGTACAATGCTGTTGGGGGCACGGTGCATTCTCCAGGCTGTGTGCTGCATGATGTCTGAAAGCCTTGCTGAGGAGGACACACTCATTTCTCCTAGACTGAGCACAGTGGGCATCCTGAAATAATTTTCTGTTGTTTCTGTGGTACCCATCAGTAAAGCAGAAGGGTTTTTGGACTTTTGGGTGGGAGCTTCTAGCAAACAGGAGCAAGCAGCCTGGTGGTAGCAGTTAAATGTTAACACAGTGATCAGTGTGATTTTAAATTTGTTTGCTCCAGGGCCTTTGGGAAGAATTTCCAGTCATTGCTTGTTTTATTGTATTGTGAGGGCAAGGCAGGGGACTGCAAGTTCACCTCTGGTTTAATGATCTTTCTTGGTGCAGCCCTTACTTAGAGTCTCTTCTCTTGGTGGTAAATGCTCCAGCACTACAGTACAGTGTTCTTGTTCATGGAGCAGAAGTACTTCTGCACAGCTGTGTCTTGATAAATTCTTTTGCTGCCTAAACTGATTCATTGACTATGCCTTGAGAGCCATCAGCTTTGGACTGCAAAGCATGAAATGCAGACAGGTTCTTGCAGCACTTGCTCATGCTCTAGGTTTATCTGGTTAAATTCACAACAGGCTCTCTGGCCTGCTGGATAATGAACACTGTGCTGTGAGAACCTGGCTTCCTTGGGAACTTCAGGTTGGCTTTTTAGTAATAGTAATTCTTTCAAGAAAGTGGTCTTTTCACTGACACTTTGCAAGAAACTTTTCTTGGGAATCAGAGGATTAATGTAAACTGTGACGGTAACAGCATTCAGTGTTTTTTTGGTAAAGCAAACACATCCCATGTTATGCAGTTTTCACTCAGGGTTTGCCTGTTTTCTAATTTTTAGCATATGGCCCTGGCTGATCTCTCTTCTAAATAGTTTCCAGCCTCATGAAGAAGATCTATCCAGTAATAATGGTAAGGACACTTGTAGTCTGTCCTGTAAAGAGCTGGGAAAACCAATATTTTTCCTGCTGATATGGGAGTTACAGTTGAAGAGCAAATAAGGAAACAAGTTGTCTTCTTGTATTCATGTGAATACTTTGCAAATGCTTTTTCTTGTTCTGAGCAAACTGCTCTGCTTTATCGTTCCTGAATTCCTCAAATTGCGGGGTGGACCAATTTAATAGAAGGCTTTAGTATGTATAGAGACCATGCTGAGGTATCTGCTGTGATACTGTGCTCAATGCTTTCATGCTTTCCTTATGCTGTTTATTGTCTATTTGCCAGCAACCCCCCTTCCAGAAGAATTTGAGTTGCAAGGGTTCCTGGCCCTCAGGCCCTCGTTCAGGTGGGTGACAGCTGAAGCACCCTTGTTGATGTCATGACTTCTACAGACACTGGCTGTTCCTTACAATATCTTATTTATGTATGTTTACTGCTGTATAGATTGGTGTTGGTCTCTTCAAAACAACTGCAATGGATGGTGTAGCCCTAAGAAATTCTTGAGGTTATAATATTGCTCATGACCCTGCTGAACCTCTTTAATGTAGATGCATCTTACCAGATGAGAATTACATGTGTAAATCAGACATGTTTTGAATAATATCTGGTGAAAGTTCAGAGCTTTTGATAGAGCAATGTTGACACATATTTCTAGAAAAATAGCATATTGCAGAGGGTAATTGTGTAATTATTATTCCCTCTTCTGCGTCAATACTAGGAACTTGGATTTTTCCAAAGGCCACCAGGCAATCACAGGGGATAAAGAAGGGCAGCAGCGTCGGATACGGCAGCAGCGCCTGATCTTCACAGGCAAATGGATTGCTGATAACCAGCCAAGGTAATTGCAAGTGCTTTGTGTTTCCCATGCTACTGGAAGGTGAGGTGACAGAGGAGCCAGTGTGGAGTGTTATTTTTCTCTCTGTTCAACGCAGCAGTTAGCTGTAATGTGAGCACAAGATGCTGACAGCACTAACAATATGTTCTGTGGGTCAGCATGCTATTCTTTCACAGACTGATTATGATAAGTAATGTAGTGTATATAGTTGCTTTTTAATTCCTTGCTGTCTTTTTCAGGTTGATTCAATGTGAAAACGAGGTAGGAAAGCTCTTGTTTGTGACAGAAATCCCGGAGCTCTTACTGGAGGACCCTAGTGAAGCCAAAGAGAGTCTCGCCTTGCAGGAGACGTCCATGGCAGAGCCGCTGTGTGCTGATGGGAGCCCTGGACTCAAATCAGTGCTGTCCTCTGGCAGAAGCCTGAGCAACAGCTGTGATGCAGGAGAAAAACCCATGGTCACCTTCAAAGAGAATATCAAGCCCCGGGAGATGAACAGAGAACAAGGGCGCATCTACCCCCCAAAGGACATAGCGAGGGAGAGAAGGGACTTTAGCAAAGGAATAGTAGCAAATAAGATTGATGGGAAGAAGGATAACAATAAAAGGAAGAATGAGACCAAGAAATGCGGCTTGGATAAGATGCAGGAAGCAGGAAAGCAGAATGTGGCAGTTCAGGTAAGCCTTTAGCTCAGAGGAATACTGTGCCTGAGACAGTGTGATGTTGTGTCACGGCAGTCACTGCTTGTGTAGAGTATGGTAGAGCTGAGGTCTTGCTGTGGGCCCTGCAGCTACAGCTAATGCTCAGTAATGTAAAATATTTCTACCTCAAAGACCAGGCGATGGTGATCTTAGCATCTCTTTGCATTTCCTTGATGCTAGCTCAAAAAAGGAGGGAGAGAGGGAAAACTAGTGCAATGAGAGGTGCTATAACTGTCCTAAAAAACAGATTTTTACCCATTCCACAAATTATTTAGGCCACCAAGGCAGTTCATGTGGCCAGGTTGTAGTCATGCTCTTGCCATTCTGGGGCCTATCGTGAAGGAACTGGGTACTCTGTATTTTCACTTCAGTTGACTGGTGTGCATTCAACAAACTGAACATGTCACAAAAGCACTAAATTGTATATATGTGGAGTAAGACCCTCTGTAGTGTGGGTGCAATCAAGTGTCTCTCTGTCAAAGTAAGGAAAGCCACTATGCTCTTAAATTGTCAATCTATGCTCAAGCACTTGGTCAGAATGGTTTGTTTTCACATCAGCTGCTCTTTTACTGGTTATATTTTTTAGGGGCATGCTTTTTTATCTATTTCTTTGAGTATTACATATGAAATATAACAAGTAAACAGTGAATTTGCTGGTCTGCCTTCCATTGAGTCATAGTAAATGAGGGTAGAGAGTGTCAGGGCTGATCTGTACCTGGACAATTTGGCTGTATCTCAGTAATTCCCTGATGATGACTGGAACCATTCAGTGATAGTGATGGAGATTTCTGTTATTTCCCTAGAGAAACTGTGTTAGTTCTTCACTGTTCTTGCAAGTGGAAATTATTTTCTACTAATGCACCTTATGTCCCTTGCCTCTGTAAAAGCCCACTACTGCTGCCCAGGACAGGTCTGCAGAATAACTCTTCCTCTTTGCAGCTGCTCCAAAGGCCTGTGCAATTGAGGTCTTTTCCCCAGGCTAGACAAACCATCTCTTTCAGTTTCCCAGCTTTTGTTTTTTAGAAGCCTTGGATTATTCTCCCTGTTTTCCTCCTGATGATTTGCTGTTAAACATCATGGTTCTGAAATGGAATGTCTGAACTGGCAGCATTACTCAGTTGGTTTTGCAGGGGAGCCATACCTCGGGGTACAAAGGGTTTCTGTAAAGGCTACAGAAAGCAGGGGCAATAGTTTGTGAGTCATGGAACATGATTCTGGTATCTGAAAACCAACATAGGTGAGTTAGAATAGCAAGTTTCTTATTTATTTGTCAGATGGATCTGGAATGTCATTGCAGGTCTGAGCATAACTTCCAGTTTTGCTCTTTGTGCCCCTGTCTTGCAAAGTAAGGACTTCAGGTGGATAAAAGCCTACCAGATCCGAGGACTATGTGTAGCTTTCTGGATAGGGATGATAGCTTATTTATCAGAAATTTGATTTAGTTTTAAGATACAGCAAACCCAGCTGTAGCAGAATCTGCTCTGATGTTGTCTGTTATTGTTTGTCTCTTCTTGAATAGAAATTTTGGCTTTTTAACTCCATCAGCTGTATTTAGGGCAACAAGTCCAGTGAAATGCCTTTTGTTTTGTATAATTTGGTGGGCTTGCTTATCCAGACCTGCTCCAGAATAGAGGGAGGGCTTGCTTCCCCCACACTGAGAAACCAGTCCACCAAGTTGGTGGCCTGTTTGTGTTCTGCTTTGGCACTCCTGACAATTTCATGCTTTATTTCCTACGTAGTTCATTGCCTTCAAAAGCTTAAATGCTGCAGTTCCTACTGTGCAAAAATGTGAAGAATGTGGTACAGAAGTGATCAGTCCTGCTTTGCAGATACATGGGAAACTTGCATGCTCAGGCAGGATGTGATCTGGGTTGAATCTCTGCTCTTTAGGGAAGATAATGTCAGGAGCCAAGGAAGTTCAGTGCAGACTAACTCAAAGTGTAGCATACTCTTAAGGAGGTCCCTGTGATAAAGTGGTGCCTCTCTCAAGCACTGTGTAGGAACATTAGTTCCTACACAGGAGCTATTAGGGCTATTAGGGCTATTGTGGGGGTAAATATTTGGTAGCATTGACACTTCTGAGGTGACATCAAAAAAAAGCAAGGAAGGAACTGAAATTTGTCTTGATTAATTGATTTTAGTGATTTATGTTTTTATGAAGTTAACTGTAAATCATGCAGGCAGCCTTTTGGAAGCCATCCTCTGGAAATGTGTTATAGCATACTTGAGTTTTTGGATGGATAGAGCTTGAGTTTTAAAATGCCATGGCAGGAAGAGTGTCTTTGAATTCTCCAGCATTTCTGTAAAAGAATGCATATATGGGTTATAAAAATATTTGGCTTATTGTGGAAGGAAAAGGGACAGCACAATGTAAGTTAAATATGCTGAATGTGATGGAGGGTGAAGAGATGCAACATGAGCAAGGGCCTGCATAGTTCGTGGTGTTTCACATCAGCCAGAACCTTGAGGTGGAGCTCCCTGCAGACTTTTTCTAGTGGGAAATGAAAAATCCACCCAAACCTCCCAATTTTACAAATGCAGAAAGAACCCTACACTCCCATAATTTCTAAATGGGGCAATTCAATTTTAAAAAGAACTTAAGAAGGAATATGAATGCATCTATCCCTTTACTACTGTAATTTGGCAGAAAACAACTGTCCTGTAACTCCTTTCAACTCAGCAGCACTAAATGTCTAAATAAACCCCACTGTTATGGTGTGGGGGTTATTGTTGTTTGGTTTGGATTTTTTTTAATTTGATCTCTGATACAACCCTTCTTTTCACTCACCTTTGAGGCTTGGTGTCAGGTCTGCTCCCGGGCCCTTTCTGTATTGCCCGGGTTCCTTGCTTGCTGTCTTTTTCCTGCCTGCTCCATCTTGCATTCCAGGCAGTTCTGCCGAGCTGAACAGAAAGGGAAAGTAGTCTTCCCCTCTGTCTTCCTCCCCAGGAAGACCCAGACCGCGGGAGACTCAGAATAAGGTAAACATTACATTACATTCTTCTCTCTGCCTTTAACTGGTGCAGCTCTTTTAACATAACACCCCACAGTTACACAGTAAACTGAATGAGGTGAAGCACTTCTGCCGTTTGTCTTGTATGCTCTGGGTCAAAAGAATTCCATGGTGTGGAGGAGTTTGTGCATATACATGACCGTATGGATTAGGCTGAGAGAACTCCCCAGGAAGAATGTGGCAGTGTTTGTTTTCTAAGGTGCTGCAGGTAAGTAACATAATTTAGGTTGAAGCAGTGCCCTAGGAAAAGCATAGTAGCATCTGCACTTCTTGTTTTTAAACACTGCAGGTGAGCAGCGTGGTAAGTTCATTGGATGGTGTGAGATACTATGTCTGCTTCTCACTCTCATGCTAGAGAAGGAGCCTCTTGTATCTTCCGAGTGAATATCTTTGAGTGCTTTTTTGAGGCAAGAAGTGCCCGAGGACATGCAGGGTAATCTGCCTGAGGTCAGTGAGGAGGGCTCTGTGTAGGGAAAAGAAAATAATTGCTCAGACAGCCTGAGAGTTTAATTTTTGCCTTGAGACATGATATGGTTAATGTGGAAATTTGGGACAAGTGATTTAATTTCTTCATACTTTCTTTTGTATCAGGTAAAATCCCAAACGGAGATGAGGAAGACTCCAGTATCTGAAGCCAGGAAAACACCTGTAACTCAGACTCCAAGCCAGGCCAGCAGTTCCCAGTTCATCCCTATTCATCACCCAGGAGCCTTCCCTCCCCTTCCTAGCCGGCCAGGTAATTTGCATCATTGTTTTGAAGTGTCATTTATTGTTGACTGAAGAAAATCCTGTAAAATAGTGGTTGATACAGCCTCTAGAAGGTAGGGGCTCTGTTAATGAACATGAATTTTCCTGTTGAACATCTTATCAAGTAGTATAAAGGGGCATAGCAGAACTGAAACAAATAAGATTCCATATGCTTTGGAATCAAGGTTTGTCATGAAATCTGCCACCTGCCTTCTGGTTTAGTGGGTCTGAGATCAAGGAACTTCATGCTAGGCTCTTCCTGTAGTTAGTCTGAACATGACAAAGCTTTCTGCTAGCACTGCTTCTGAAGCATTCCCTATGCTTCAGACTCCCTTGCAAAAGATCAATCACACTGCTTGCTTTAAAACTCACTTTCTTTTGTAGTGGCGCTCATGTTTGAAGCTGTAATTTGTGTGGTCTTACTTGTTGCTGCGTTGCGTGTCCCATTTTGCTGTGGAGTCTGCCTGTCATGCCTTGCTATCCATGTTTGCTCATGGAATAACTGGAAGCTGTGTCTTCCCTGCACGTGTTGCATGGAGCTCCTCAATATAAGGCAGATGGGCATCTTCCCTGTCCCAAAGTCAGCATAAAATCTGACCTGTGAGACACAGAATTAAAGCTTGCCTTCCAAACCTGGCTTTTCAGTGTGAACTACAGGGAAGGAATTGATCTTACAGATATGAGGATTTGTCTCTAAATTGATCCAGAGACTGGTGGTCCTCTGAGAGGAAGCAGTACACATACTGTACTGATTGCTTCTGTTTGTTCCTGCAGAAGTTTAGTTCCTGAAAATGTGTTTGAAGGGGAGAAAACTCTGGAGGTAAAGCATCAAAAACCCAAGAGCAATGAAGGAAAAAGGTAGTGGGGGTCAAAAAAAGCAGGGAGATTGGGAGGCAGGGACTGCAGGGATGTGGAAACATATGATCCTCAGATATTGCCATGCTGACCACTATCAGTGCCTGGAATATTCCAAGAAAACTCCAAAACAAACTTGGAATTCTTGTGTGATCACAGCCATGCACGTGCCAAGGTGAGGAACGACATTGTAGTGCATGTATGCAGAGTGGTGCCACCTTTCCTAAATGAACAGCATAGGAAGAGAAACCCCCACTAAAAGGTTTCTGGAGGGAGTTGTATGTTCTGCCAAATTGTGATTAAAGGTGCATTTTTTATCTTTTCCAGGATTTCCTCCTCCAACTTATGTTGTCCCCCCTTCTGTGGCTTTCTCCATGAGCACGGGGTACACCTTCCCAGGTGGTGTTTCTGTCCCAGGAACCTTCCTCCAGCCCACACCTCACTCGCCTGCAGGAAACCAGGTGCAAGGTGGGAAACAGTCCCACATTCCTTACAGCCAGCAACGGCCCTCTGGACCAGGGCCAATGACCCAGGGACCTCAGCAAACACCACCTCCTTCCCAGCAACCCCTCTCATCTTTACCAGCTCAGGCAACAGCACAGTCCGCAAGCCAGTTACAGGTCCAAGCGCTGGCCCAGCAGCAGCAGCAGTCCCCCACGAAAGCTGTGCAGGGCTTGGGGAAGAGCCCGCCACACCACTCTGGATTCCAGCAGGTAAACTTGGCTTGCGCTATATGCTGGGCTTTATTGAAAAATAAGTGGCAATGTTCCAGACTTGTCTTCCTGGATTACCTTTCAAAATTGTCATTAAAGAATTTTTTGATTGTGAACTTCTGGGCAAATTTGAAAATGAGCTGAAGTTTGGTGGGTGTGAGCATATGATGCTGTAACTGAAAGGAAGGTATGTACTGGAATGGAATATCTTTTCTGTCTTCTATTTGCTGTGTGTTTCTGATATAGACAAGGTATGGAGATGGTATGTCTGTCTCACGCCTTTCTAGTTTTCTTGTGTGAATGATGAGGAGTGTGTGAACCTCCACCTGCACTCTCCTTTTGGCTAACTGGTTGCAGTGTCAGTTCCCTTACAGCTCTTAGTACCATTCCTCACCTTGTGCTGGAGAAAATCTCCCTTCTGGCAAATCTGGACCCAATGGTGAGACCCTGCTTGTGTTCTGGGCAGCAAAATGCTGGCTCAGTACCTTACTAAAGGTTTAGTTTGTAGGCTTTTGGGTTAAAAGGTACTGGATAGAGTAAGGATTCTATTTGGCTGTTGGTTTAAAGCTTGGCTAGAGAGCATTAGATGCCTATGGAAATTGCTTTTGATGAACAACACAGACATTCCACAAACATTCTGATTTGCTATCACGCATGAGCCAGGCTGACAGCTTGGATGAGTTAAGCATTCAGGTAACAGGAATTGTTCCTCCCTGCTGGTGAAATCCTGTGTCTCTGCCTCAGTATCCACAGACAGACTCGTCGAAGCAGCTCTGGAACCCCCCTCAAGTCCAAGGCTCCCTGGGGAAAATCATGTCTGTAAAGCAGCCCTATTACCTGCAGGCCCAGGACCCTCTCAAACTTTTTGAACAGTCATTACAGCCTCCTGTGATGCAACAGCAACCTCTGGAGAAAAAAATGAAGCCTTTCCCAATGGAGCCATATAACCAGAACCCCTCAGAAGTTAAGGTGCCAGAATATTACTGGGACTCTTCCTATGGCATGACGGACAACAGGGTGATGACCCAGCAGTCAAACATGGACCGCAGGGGGAAGCGGCAGGGAGTTTTCCGCTCCGAGCAGGATGCTGTCTCCAGGATGACCTTTGAGGTAAGACCCATGCTACAAGTGGGGAGAACTAAGGCTCTGGTATTCCTGGCAGCTCTTGGCGTTTCCCTGTTTCAGGAATGCCCTGTGGTCCCAAGTAGGTCAATGTAAACTTATTTGGAAGAGACCTGAGCGTCAGTACCAGGGGTACCAGCACAAAGTAATGAATTCCCCATTTTAGTAGGCTGTGTGAAGTATCAGTCTCTTGAAGATTTGGTTTCAAGTAGATGTAAGTCTTGTTCAGTGTGGGTGTGACATCCATCTCTGTGCTGTGTCTGCCAGGTCGAGAAACATGGCAGCTGATAGTTTTGGGGAAGATTGTTGTCTGGCAACTGATGAAAACCATAAAAGCCCCCCAAATAATTGCAGTTGAATTATTTCACTTTAAGTGAACTCCTAACACTGCTATAGTGAATTGAATGGCTGAGGCTGCAATAGGTTGAGCAACCAAGGATGGTAGCAGTGGTCTTGTCTTGGATTTTTTTGTTTGTTTGTTCTTCCTGAAAGTCCCACCACACTGAGAGAGCTAAATGTCTTCCTTAACTCCTGGTTGCAGTTAATGGAATACTTTACTTCTGTTCATGTAATCGTGCTTTTATGTTGGTGTTTATAAATCCACCAATCTCTGTTATTTATTAACAGCCCTGGAGTTGTCTGTGAGTGCTTTTGGTGATGTTTATAAGGAGGTTTAAACAGAGGGCTTTTAAACCTTCGGTTGGGTGTGCCTCTGTGAATGCACTCAGGACATGGAGACAGTCAACTGATATCACTTGGCTCATCCTTCTGAGAGAAAAGCCAGACAATGTGCAGGAGTACAATGTACAGACCATGTACAGTACTATGCTGATGTCAGGTTGTAGTTTTTAGATGGAGACAGGGTCAGAGCCTGGTCTTCATTCCTAAAAGGGAAACCTTGCCAAGGTGCCAGCACGTTGTGCTGCAGAGAGAAGCTATGCCTGTGCTGCTTGTGCTTTAAGCATCCCTCACAAAAGTGAAGATGTCCAGTCTGACCAGCACTGAGCAGATTTTACTGGCCATGGGGGCTGGTCAGCTGTGGGTTGGCATAGCAGCTATCACCAGTGGAAATAAATCTCATGGGATTTAAACTCCACGACCAGAGAAAAGATGATAAGAACATAATTCTACTTGAAACCTAAATTACTCACAGGTCAGCTGTAGAAGAATGGCTATAAGATTTTGTTTGTTGTCTGTGCACGTGGAAGCAGGTTCAGTATGTGGCATGGATGCAAGGGGAAGCACACACTCTGCTGATTAAAGCTCCCTGCTGTCACTTTGATGCGTGGTCCTCTCCCTGTGCGCATTTGGCACAACGCGTGGTTGTGTCTGCTCAGAGTTCTCTCAGTGTGTGCCTCAGCACCATTCTCACCTCGCCCTCTGCATGCTGCCTTCTGCCTTCCTCTTGCTGTTCTCTCTCTTGCTCTGGCTGTTCTTTCTGCCTTCTGTTGTCTCACTGTGCTCATTTCTGTCACTAGGACCCCAAGAGCTCCCCTCTGCTTCCTCCGGACCTGTTAAAGAGTCTGGCTGCCTTGGAGGAGGAGGAAGAGCTGATTTTCTCTAATCCTCCCGATCTTTACCCAGCTCTGCTGGGGCCTCTCGCCTCTCTTCCTGGACGAAGCCTCTTTGTATGTATTTGATGTAATACTGCTGCTTCTCACTCTTAACTGGCATCTCTCTTCTGTGAAGTTATAAGAAATATGAAATTCCTTTCTCTCCCCCATACCTCCTGTCCAATTTCCTGCCTTACCTTTGAGCTAGTTTTCACAGGGGTGAAAACTACAGCTTTTGGGCTGAATCCAGGCCTGCTAATTTGTTCAGAAATCAGAGTAACTGTGGAGGTTTTGTTAAGTACAGTGCACAGGAGAGGTGTTGGTGCATCATGATACATCATTTAATGCACTTGCTCTTCTGCAGTTGTATGGGTTTAGTAATAAAGGACAGGGGAGACACTGATGGGGCTATGGGGAGTCATCAGAACCAGGGTGTAGTGACAGGACAAGGGGAGTGGCTTCAAACTGACAGAGATAGTTTAGATGAGACACTAGGAAGAGATTTTTTTCCTGTGAGGTTGGGGAGAAACTGTGGCTGCCCCATCCCTGGAAGTGACCAAGGCCAGGTTGGATGGGTCTTGGAGCAACCTGGGCTAGTGGAAGGTGTCCCTGGGCAGTGGGGTGGAATGAGATGAGTTTTAAGGTCCCTTCCAACCTAAGCCATTCTGCGATTCTGTGATTATAATATGCATATAAAAATTCCATAGATGCAGGGGCATGCTGCCCTATTCAATTCAGAAGAGATTGATAAAAGAGAAGGATGGCTTTGGAAGAAAATAGCAATTAAATGGATAAATACACAGTAACTCTTATAGAAATACAATCATTTTTGACAGAGGGATTTTTTTCATACATTTTTTGTATGAAAGCCTTCCTAGTTCACTAGCTGATGGGTCTCAGAGCTGTTGAATTTTTAAATTGCCTCTGAAAATGCAGCATGCCTTTCTGCTATGGCTACAAGCACGTTCATTAAATCATACTCAGATTAGTTGCTGTAACAAAGAATTATTTGTGACTACTCAAAATCTCTGATTAAATCTCTTCCTCAGTTATTTTACCTGCCATCCCAAGGAGCCAGTTGCAAAAGACACTAATTTCTGTCTCATTAGATAACTTTGCTAATAAACTAATAGCTGCTGCTTTAACAGCTTCTTCTGAAGCTCCTACTGTTGTGTCTGCTGAGAAATGGAAAGAAATCCTTTGCTGTGCAAGTCGTGTGGATATGCAGAGTGGGAATTTTGTCTTTTAAAACGTGCTTTCAAACTAGTGAGCTGTCACTTTGAAAATCTAACAAGCTAGGAGCTGCTTGCCAAGAAAATGAGGCTGTTTGTCTTAAGTTTACAGGATGAAAGCAAAAATATTCCAGGTACTGTGGCTGTTTTAAAGAGAGAGAGATACTAGTTCTGGATTTTGTGGTTTGAATAATAGATTTTAAAACATCTGACATGCTGAGCTGGTGAGAGTGCAAGAGGGGGTTTATTTGTAACAAGACTATAGCTTTTAATTTGGTTCACACACATTTTTACTTATGGTTTTACTAATTCTATGGCTTGGTGATCCAGATCCTAGATTTGGTGATGTTCATTGTCCACTAGCCAAGCTTGGTAATTTTTCTTTGGTTTCTGTCATTGATAACTTATATATTTTTTCTCTGAATAGACTTGTTTCAGAGACACTGTTTTTCACTCCTTAATCATAGTAAGAACCAAACAGAAAGACAAGAAATGTTGTGCTAGAAATAACAATTGTGTGAGAGGGAGGTGGCATAGATGATGGAAGAAAGGTCATGGTCTGTAATATCTTTACATGGAAATAAAAAGGCCACAGGAGTTTTGGAACCTTTCTTTTTGGTTTTCTTTTTCCTTCTTCTCTGCAAGTAATTTATAATGGAAATGAGACAGTGTTAAATGCTGATGGACTACTAAACCTAATTTAAAAAGCACTTAGCTGCTCTCACTGTCTAAGAACATCTCTGCAGCAGGGATGCTCTCAGAACTGAAAAAATATTCTGTCAATAGCCAAATACAACAGTCTAATCTTGTTTGAAGGAGTCCTCGTGTCACTGGGAGGGATCCTGTCTCACTTGTACAAGGTTTTCTCACTTGTGTAAGGTTTTACACAACCATAAGTTATTTTTGACAGGAGTCTCCCCTTTAGATGTATCAGAGTATTAGACTTTGCATTTGAAAACCTGTTCTGGGTCTGAGACTCTCAGCTGTCATGTTTGATGATTTGTAGATTATTAATTATAGGTAGTAGGAAAATGACTGATTCTTTGCACTTGTTAGCCTGCCTCCCCTGTCCTCCAAGGTGCTGGAGCTAAAATTCAAGACAAGTTGTAAATGTGACCAAAACCACTTTGGCAGTTTCTGATTACACACTTTCCTCCTGGTCCCTACACTGAGCACTAACTGCACTTTTCCCCTTTTTGGTTTCTGAAGAAGTCCCTGCTGGAAAAACCATCAGAATTGATGTCTCAGTCATCATCTTTCCTGTCCCTCAGTGGCTTTTCTCTAAATCAGGTGAGTGAGAACCAGAGTCCAACACCTTTTGCTGTTTCAGCTTGTGGTTAAGCCAGTGGAAAACCCGAAAGAAATCCACATTGATGTGTAATTTCACTCTGTATCAACCTTAATCTTTACCTTTATCAGTTTTCTTCCCAAATTCATCTTAGCTATATCTCTGCAGATGTACTCTTGAATCTTGCCGAGTTTGGGGGCCCTTTGCTCTCAGTGAAGTCATGAAATTGACTGAAAAGGTGCATCTCAAGGTGCTGTGGTGTGTAGGTTTTTATTTCCAGGGCAATGAATTACCTGTTCTCTTCCAGAGCATTGAGCAGGCTTAGTGCTTTTGACAACTTTTCTGAGTACTGGGAATCTGAAGATTTTGTGAAGACTTTGCAGTCCAGCCAGGAGAAATCTGTCCTGATTCAGAATGTGATGGACTTAATGTTAAATTAAATGGTCAAAGAAGATGGGCTGGGAAATGAAAGACAAATTAGGAAATATTTTGAACTATAATTGTTTCCTTTGTACAGTCTCAGTGACTGAAATAAGTCTAACACATAAGCTCTTACACTGTTTGGTTTTTTTTTCAGGAAAGATATCCGAACAACAGCATGTTCAATGAGGTATATGGAAAAAACATCAATACCAGCACAAAAACAGAAGTCACCCCTTCAGTTGCCCATCAGGAGACTTCACTCTATTCTCTCTTTGAAGGGACTCCGTGGTCTCCATCCCTTCCAGCCAGCTCAGGTAATCCTGGTATAGCATTTCTTGTGTCTAGTGAATTAAGAGAATTTGAGTTAATTCTAAACCAACTGCAAATTATTTGTAACTGGAAATAAAATAAGCAGCCCCCCCCTCCCCTGAAACTTGCTTGGCAAGATCTCTGAAGGTTTCTGTTTTACTTTATAAATCTTCAGAAATACAAGGGGATTCTGTAATTAATACAGTGTAAGAACCTGGATTTTAATTTAAGTAGTTGAGCAGGATAAATGTTGTAGGCGGTGATAAATCCTGAAATCTCTTTAACATGGTTTCCTGACTGCCATTTGGGAGTAGTGCTTTAACTCAAATGTCCATATACTTTGTGTTGCTTTTTTTTGGAAAAAGCAGGAGGAACTGGATTTCATAATGCAGATATTTGAAAAAGAAACTGTATGAGGGAAGAGTGGAGGAAAATACAATAGTAGTGGGGTTTGTTGTGTTTGGTTTCTTGCTGTTAAGCAGCCCGTAAAGCAAACCAGCTTCTTTGTTAGTAATTATCTTAGAGGCATAAACCATAACTATTATGTCATAATTTTAATCTCACTAAAAATCCAGAAGAGTGTGAGAAAGGAGTTAGTTGAATCTAAGAACAGAGTGGATTTTAAATAACATCTGCACTGGATGAGATGTTTGGTGGGACTTGTGCATCCAACCAGGAAAAGCTGTTGTGGGTGAAATAGAGAGAGTTGCAAAGTGCTTTTTTATTCTAGCAGGATTTTTGGCTCACATGGCTTCAACTCCCTTTTGCTTCAGCTCTACATTTGTTCTGTTCTGCCTGTGGACAGCCTGCTTCATACTCCCTCTCCTCTTTTGCTCACTATTGGGTTCTGGTCTGAATTGTTTTAAGACTCACGTAAGTGTAAAACATTCTCAGACCTGGGAGTTGAAGTTTTAAACTTGAAAACTCCTCAAAGTCTAATCTAATTTTTCTATTGGTTTGTCAAGCTTGGAGACAGTTACTTTTTTAGTTTGAGACAAGTTCTTCAAGAGACATGAGGGAAACTGGTTTTACCTAGCCAACCCTCATGAGGTGTTCTGGGTTTTGTTTTTCTCGTAAGCATTAAACACAGTCGTTCTGTTCTTGTACATTTTTCACTCAGAATTTAGGAATTTGCATTATGCGCATGTAACAGAAGGAATAAAAACTGACCTTCAACATTGGTGCAATGTGGGTGATGGCAGAATTGCAGCAGCACTAAGAAATTCAACACTGAGAGGTTCCTGCTGTCTCTGCTGACCTTTTTTCCTCTTCCCTTGTAATCCCTAGATCATTCAACACCAGCCAGCCAGTCTCCTCACTCCTCCAACCCCAGCAGCTTGCCAAGCTCCCCTCCAACCCATAACCACAATTCTGTTCCTTTCTCCAACTTTGGACCCATTGGGGCTCCAGACAACAGAGACCGGAGAGTCGCAGACCGCTGGAAAACAGATAAGCCAGGCAAGTGCTGGGTTCCAGGTTAGCACAGAGCTAGATACCATCGTCTGATGATGCTTGTTTTGCTCTGTTTTTGCCATGTCACTTTGAACTTGTCTTTCTGCCATTTTGCCATTTTAGCAATGGGAGGGTTTGGTCTGGACTATCTCCCAACAACGTCATCCTCTTCGGAGAGCAGCTGGCACCAGTCCAGTGCTCCCAGTGGTACCTG
Source organism: Vidua chalybeata (assembly GCF_026979565.1). Classification (NCBI taxonomy): domain Eukaryota; kingdom Metazoa; phylum Chordata; class Aves; order Passeriformes; family Viduidae; genus Vidua; species Vidua chalybeata. The sequence goes on from NC_071538.1 coordinate 28,608,739, forward strand.
GGCAGTCCAAGGCCCTCCTGCCATGGAGGATTCCTCAGCTGTGCTTATGGAGAGCCTGAAGGTGGGTTTGGCTGGGGCTTGTGCTCAGGGATGGGTCTGCAGGCTGGACGATCAAGTGATGGGCATTAGCCTGCTGGAAGTGTCAGAGTTCAGTGCCAGAAGCCCAGAGTTTTTCCCGCAGATTCACTTACACAAGGCAGTGTGGGAGGTGTCACCAATGCAGGAAGATGTCACACATTTACAGTTCTTCCTGGTTTTGAGATTCTGTGGAACAAGCTCAGGCTGGCAGAACTGGAAGAAATTCTAACATTAGCTTTGACTAGTCTAAAATTAGTAATAGTTAATGTGGGATGAATTTTTATGGTAATGAGGGTTCTGGAGGAGGATGAAGTTCTTCCAGGGAGCCTCTTTTTAGAAGGTCTTCTTTGAAGCCTGGTTAGCTTTTGTGATAAGCCAGGTATGAGTGATAAAGAGGGAGAATATACAACGTGGTGTCTGCTTTCCCATCTGGCAGAAGGGCTGTGTAATGCAAGGAGGTGCTAGTGTTGGCTGTTTGTTTTTAGTCCATCTGGTCCAGTTCCATGATGCACCCCGGCCCCTCGGCCCTGGAGCAGCTGTTGATGCAGCAGAAGCAGAAGCAGCAGCGCGGACAAGGTGCCATGAATCCGCCACATTGAGACAGAGGAGGCAACCCTTGCAACGACGGCTCCATAAACCATGGCATGTTGGGTCTGTGGGACTGGCACACACAGTCCTGTGCAGGTGGCAGCCCTCTCTTCTGTTCCTTGCTGTCAGGAGGGCGTAAGTGCTCCACCAACCCACTGAGTGTGCACAAAACGTCTGCAGTGCAAGCAAACAACATCAGGAACTCTCCCATCCCCCGGGCCCTTCGGAGGGAGAGAGGAACTGCTGTTTGGCTCACTCAGTAACCCAATATCACCGCCTCTCACCTTCTCCATTGTGCATGTCCCCAGCCACATGGGAAGTAAAAGCTGAGAGCAAAGGGCAGATGGGAGAAGCCAATGAGAACTTCTCAATCCTTTTCCTCTCTTTGGGGAGATACAATAGGAATCCATTAATGATTGCTTCGCTGACTGAGAATGTAGTAGAAATTACTCCTAAACATCTTTATTACTATCTCAGTAGTAAGATCACACTGTACACAGACGTGCTTCATGGTCAGTGTGTAGCAATGAAAGCCCCAGTTGCTGCTCCAGTCACAGTGGGTGGTGATGAGGTGGGGCTCTGTATCCCGGACTAGCAAAGGAGTTTCATGAAAGAGAGTCTGGCACTTGGCACTGCTTCACCCTGAGGCTTTGGGTGGGTTAGAGACTCCAGCATGAAATGCCCTTCTCTCAGTAGGTGTTTGAGCTATAAGGGGTGACATGGGGCCTCGCAGCACTCTGCTGAAAAGCAAGTTAACTGCTATGGGGTTTTAAATTAATGTGTGATTCCTGTACATTTTATTGTAGCATAGTGGCTAGCCCCACAAAGGGCAGGCTAGTCTCTGCATTCACAGCCTGACTCATTTTAATAGGTAGGTAGAAAGCTTTCAATGGGGTTTTTTTTTTTTTGGTGTTTTTTTTTTTTTTTGTTTGTTTTTTTGTTTTTTGTTTTGTTTCGGTTTGGTTTTGTTTTTTCTCTTTCCATCCTCCCATCTTCGCTGAACGCTCGTAGTTTCATTACCATGGCAGAAAATAATCAGGGGTCCAGCAGGGCTGGGTGAGTCCGACAGCCAGCCCAGATAGCATGGGGCATCCGCACGCCCGGTGAAGCACAGGTCAGCTCTGCAGAAACCTGTCCCAGCTGCAGCCCCAGGCTTTCAGTGCCAGAAACAAATCCAAGGCACCCATGGACACATGGAAACAGCACAGTGCTGTTCATAGATGAAAAGGTGCAGAAGGGAAAAGGAAAAAAATGTTTTACTTGCTATTTATTAGGGGGAAGGAAGACTGGAAGTTTTGTTAAAGAAAAGGACAGCGTTTTTGTTAGATTTCCCAGGGAAGTTACAGAAACAGACTCAATGTCCATTTGCTGTTTTTAGCAGTAGGGGTTTGTGATGATTCAGGATCTCTGGGCTAGAATTCAGCTGCAGAACAAAGCACATGCAGGAGCCGAAGTGATGCTGGAGTCTGGGCAGCCCCAGAGAATACAAAAAGGGAAGGCGGAGGAGACCCAATACCCTCGGGGGTGCGAGAAGCTCCCTACGGGCTCCACCTGAGCAACATCACTGTTCTGTGTTGCATTTCAAAGCTGTATTTCCTTTAACAAGTCCAAAAAGTGAAGTTCCCACCTGGTGGTAATCCAGCCCACCCTGTGTGTCCCCTCCAGCCCTCCCGCTGTGTGTCCAGGCTGTGCGCCCAGGCAGCTGCGACATTCCCGTGTTCGCACCGTCACTGACTCTTGCACCCCAGACTAACCAGGAGCACCATCTCACTCCCGGCCGTGCCAGGTCCCAGCTGCACCGTTCCACTTGTGCATGAGCACCCGGCCTCGGGAATGCATCTGACCCCGCCTGCCCTCCAGCACCTGGAGGAGCAAAAGAAGGGGCCCCCAACAGAAACTGGTTTGTGTTGTAAGCTTTTTTTGTGTTTTCTGTCTGTCTGTGCAAGAACTGCAGCTGCCGAAATCAGCTTTGCCTTTAATTAAACCATGTTCTCTCCATCCAGGTGTGTGTGTAGCATTTATTTCCTGTGTGACTTGGCTTCAGGCCTTTAAAAATGCATTATTTTTCTGTAGAAGCCAGAAGAATGTTTGAAGTTGATTTTATTAATCACAGTGATTCTGGCTTGGGCTTGGTACAGATAATTTGGTTGTGGTTTTGTGCTGCCTGTGGAGTGTATTTTACGTACTGAACTAAATATGTAGGATGGGAGCAGCTTGCAAAGCTCCTCCCTAGTTGCAGACTCATCCTGGTACAGTGTGTGCAGATGGAGGGCACAGGTCCTTCTGTCAATAACTTGCCTGCAGACCAGGGTGTTCACTGTTTCCATGCTTCTAGGTATGTGGTAGGAAACTCTGGAGATCTTCTGGTTTTGAAATTACAGGTGTTTATTGTCTCCAGAATAAGTTCTTTTAAAAAGAAATGTGATATTTTTATGGGTTAATGGGGCAGTGGGGTTTTCTGGACTTGTGTGATAGAATCCAGAGTGCGGAAGCCCCTGCCCCCTTAGCACCTTTGGAGTAAAGCTCTGGGATTCCAGGCTCTGTCTTTCAAAGTTACTGTATCTTCTGACTGATCAGGAAAAACTTTGATGCACGGGTCCCATCGCTGAAGAAAATGTGTCTACTTTTATTGGTGGGAGTTTTAAAGTCCCTGTGAATTTGAATTGTGAGTTGGAGCAGGGTGAGGCTGCGTGGTGTCTTCTAAGTTCTTGGGGTTGGCATTAGTGTTTCAAGGAAGCAAATACTTTCTTGGTCTATAGCTTCCTGAACTTGCTTTCCCTTTGGGAATCTCCTGGCAGGGCTGTAAATGCAGGTTGCACCAACTTCTTGTGGGTGTGCCCAGCTTCTGGCATGCCTGTATAAAAGCTTTTTTAAGGATGGGGGATGGCAATTCTCTTGGCAAGCACAGGATTTAGGAATGAATGTATCCCTAACAGGAATTAGCAACTTCTCTTAAAAAGTTCCTTTTTAAGAGAACAATGCAAAAGGTAAGAGAAAATATAAAGATTTTAATACAAGTAGCAATAACATTTAAAGGTCATTTTCAGACGCAAGGATTAATATGCAGACTACATAATGACAACAGTTGAATTCTTAATTACTCTCCACAACTTCAAGCTCTTCTACAGTCACTTCTCTGGGTGTTCAGTGTTGGGCTGTTGAACAAACGCAGATGGGAAGATGCCAGTCCTCCCCTTGCACTCACCTTCGAACCAGTCTTCATTCACTGGAAGGGAAAATTGACACAGTTCTTACGACCCTAGGAATATACAGGAGCATCATGTGCTGCAGACAGACCTGAGATCACAGTTTTATGGTGTTTCTGCTGATAAAACTTGGAGCTGTGCTAGACCCAGCAGGGAGTGGAATGTGGAGGAAAGGGAGGAACGAGGAAGAGAGTCAAGTGGTAAGGTAAGAAGGAATATCAAATGGGGATGCAAAATTGGATCAAAATAGAGACCAATGGGTTTGGAAACTGCCTTGAGTGGAAGCAAAGTGACTGTGGAGATTGAGGAAATTGTCTTAGACCTTGGTCTGTCCTCTTCAGGAAAGATCTGAAGTGTTTTGACAGCTATTTCTCATGTTCACATAAAAACCCTAAAATAACTTCCCCAAAACCTCTGCTACCCTGGGTTTAGTAAGGCCTGGGAGCTCTGGCAATTTTGCTGTGGGAGAACCAAATGAGGCAAGAAGCAGCTTTGTACTGGGAAATACTTAGCTCAGGAGTGAAGGGGAAAGTAGGATTTTGGGGTGGAGGGGGTCATCAGTATTGCATGGTGCAAAATCTAACCTGTCAAACGTTATATGGGGGACTGATTGTGTGCTGCTGCCAAAGCCTGCCAGCCACCATAAATTAGTGACATAACTACAAATAGCTAAATATAAGGGGGTTTTGCCTTTAAAACTTACTCCTGATGTCTTGATTTCACTCAGAGGCTCAAATGAGATGGGAAATGTGCCCTGTGTATATAATTATTCATTGATCTTCCTGAGATTTAGTCTGTATTTAAGCCTCAATTCCCATAGAAACACTAAGGACTAATATTGAGTGACTGAAGGAAGATTGTACTCTTAACAAGAAAAGTAGATGAAAAAAGGTTCCAGGTGGAAGGAATGGGAGTGAGAGCCTGCTTCCATTGTGGGGATGGCAGCTAAAATGAGACATCTCCTTAAAGAATCCACTGTGATCAATAAGCTTAAATGCAGTCCAAGTGTAACTCCTGTCTTAGATGTTTGGGAGGGCTGCGGTGGAAACAGGAGTGATGAAAATATGTTGGAAGAAGTGTGTGTAACAGGGATGTGTGGATGGGAATCCCAAGGCAAAGATGGAGGGGCTCTGCTGCTGCCATACCACCCTTCCTCTCACCACAGCTGGGGGAATCCTTCCCCTCTCCTGTCCCAGGAGGAGTACAATTACCTTTGGATAAAACAAGGATCATGTCTCCTGCCTGAAACTCCAGGTCTTCAGGTTGGGTGGCTTCATAACTGTACTGAGCTACAACATGGTTTGGTCCCGTCTCCCCAGGCGTTGCCTCCTGCGGTGACTCCTCTGGTTTGCTGTCTGGTACAAACCCCTCTCCCTAGGCAGGAAAAAAGCTGGTGAGGACACAGCCTCTTGGTTTCCTTTCTCTGTAGCAGGGCAAGAGAGATGAGCTCTGCTTCTCTCCACTCTTTGCTCTCCTGCCTTTCACGAGGTTGCTGGCTTCTGTTGAAAGCCACAAACCTGTGCTTGTGGCAAGGAAAAGAACGGCAGGAGAAAAGAGAAGGTGGCTGCCCCCTGTAGCTGTCACTGACCTCTGTGCCATTGCACCAGACTGTCAGGCAGTTGTCCTTGCTCTGACTCCAGGCTGCCTCCACGTTCTGTGCACTCAGAGTCACCAGCTCCTGGCCCTCCACAGGCTTGTACCTGGAGTGCAGGGGATGCAGGTGAGGAGTGCTGGAACACAGCCCTGGCTCACTGGGGCTGGCAATGCCTCACCTCAGCTCCGTGTGCTCGGGCTGCAGCTCCAGCTTCCTGCAAACCAGCTCCAGGAGCTCTCTGTAGGAGCAGCCTCGATCGACTCTCAGGGCAACTGTGAATTTGTAATGCACCTTGAGGACATGGGGCCTGGAGACAGTTGGTTCAGCCTCCTGCAGGCAGGAAATGGGATGTCACCTTGTGTGGCTTGGCAAGCACAGGGATGTGGAAACTGGTTGCCTGAGTTAGATTGTGCCTCCCAAGCTGTGCTTGGACATTGGCTGGTTGGCAGACCAAGGCTCGTCCCAGGAGAGAGCTCAGTAATAGATAAGGGGCTTGGCACCAAATTGTGGTTTTGGTGTGATCAAATTAGAGCTGTATCCACCTTCCAAGCCCCCCCTTTTTTTTTTTTTTTTTTTTTTTTGAGTTGGGATTGCTGTATTTTCCCATCTCTTCCCAGTGTGACGTTCTGATGTGCTGACCCTACCCAGGAGCATGTGCATTCCAGCCAAGCTCTCTCCTATTTCTCCCTTCTCAAGTGCCTCAGGTTGGCTAAGATGAGAGTCATCCAGTGGCCCCCTCACCTGGGCCCTGGAGGAGAACTCCCAAAAAGCAGCCCTAAGTCTCCTGGAAAATACAGGTTTGTATGACCAGCAGGACCTCAGGGTCTGCCTCGCAGGACGTTACCTTTGCTGTGTCTCTTGGCTGCACCACAGTAGCAGGAACGTAGTCTGGGGAGGAGGAAAAAGGTGGCTCAGGACGTGGGATGGGATAAATGTTGTCTAAATACACAGCCAGACCTCCTGCAGCCCATCGTGATCTGCAGCAACACCAACCAACCCTGGAGCCAGCAGCAGTCCTTTGAATGGATATGGCATCCACCACAGGCATTCTTCTGTAAGGTCTAGATACAACCACTGAGCAGAGGTTTTGGCTCTGTGGTTTATATCTCTTGCCAAGATGGGAGCATGAAGGGTGGGATGTCTTTCATGGATAGATTCAAAAAAGATAAACATGGAGCCGCTGGTTTTAGTGTCTTTCCTCTTCTGATCTCCCTAGGTCCATCCTGAAAACCAAAGGCAATCCCTGTCCTTCAATGGGGCTGTAAAGCTAAACTCAGGCCTCCAGGCAGGGTGATTTCATGTAGCTTTGTGGAAGCGCCTTCATGAGGATCTGATTTCCATTTTGGCAGTGCTTTGGCACAACTGTGCTCATTCCAGGAAGAGCCCAAGCTACACTGTTGAACATGGTCCCACTAATAGATCTGAGCTGGCTTTTGGTGCCATAAAGATGATCATTGGGGTTGTTGTGTCTGTGAAGTGTTTGTCCTTAATTCCATGAGCCACAGCCTTCTTCTCTGTCAGCTCTACCCATGGACTGTCTACAAGGCTGCTCTGTTGGGGACATGAGCTTGGGATATGGGACACTGGGTAGCACCAGCCAGGAATCCCCTTCATACAGCTCCTTTAAGCCTAGCTCAGCTCACAGCAGCACTGAAACTATCATAGATGCCCTGCAGGAAGGGGAAGCCTACAAGGAACCCTTTACTCCAAGCTAGTCCCTGCACCATTCATATTTTTTTCTCATTACTCACTGTGCTAATTAAAAGCACAGAGGGACTTGCTTTCCTCAGGGACCCCACAGACACTATTTTATTGTATCCTCAGCACTGCAGTTGCTGTCTCTGCCTCCTGTTCTAATGTCTTCTGGTCCCTGACTTCAAATGGGGCCAGCAATGAGACGGAGATGAGCCCTAGCCCTCCCTAGGGTGAGGACACGGCATCTCAGCCTGCTGTGGGTGGTGTCAGCCTGTGCTCCCCATCCCTCCTGCTCCCTGCACTGACCTGGCGCCAGCCGCCGCGGCTTCTCCGGCGCAGTGGAGGTGGGTGGCTCAGAGATCTCAACTTCCACAGGGGTTTCTTCCTGTGCCGTGGGAAGAAGATAGTGCTGTCAATCCCACTCTTACTGAGGGGCTGGGGTGCTGCTGCCTTGTGCAGCCCCTTTCCAACCTGCTATTTTCCTGAAGTCTGTCTGGGGTCTTGAACTGGGGAGAGGTGACTCAGCTATATCCATTATCTCCCCAGCACTGCCAACCACCACTAGGGTGCCACCAACACAGATTTTGCAGATCTCTGAGCTCATGATAAGGTGACCATGAGCCAGAAGAACCAACCCCAGCATCATGACGGGGAGGGAGTCACATATATGGGTCCCACTGGGAAGCATGTGTTAGGTGTATATTTCGAGATCTACCCTCCCCAGGACACAAATTCCTCCTGGGCCTCCTCACCTGGATATGCAGCTTATTCTGGAGCTCCACAGGCTCGAGGAAGTTGCAGGGGACAATCCCTTTCTGCAGGGGGAGGAGAGATGAGTAGTGATTGCTTGGCAAGACAGCAACCCACTGCTGGAGGACACAACTGGATGTGTCCTCACCCTCCCATGCATCCAGGAGGCTTCCTGAGGCTTGAAGTTTAGTTTCTGCAGGTTGGGTGGATTTCACTGAACCCTGTGGCCTAAGCCAGGGTAGACATAAGACACTTCAGTCAGAAATGTACTTAATTACTGTTGGCAGGCCTCTGCCTCTGCAGAATCTCAACCATAATTTGCTGTCTGCCCCTCCTGTCCAGCACACTCCTGGTATACCTTTCCATTGAACATCACTGTAGCCCAATTGTCCTTCTCTTTCTTCAGCACAAAGACAATGTTTCCTGGCAGGACCTGCAGCTCCTCATCGGTCTCAGGAATGAACTCGTACATGACACGGTGTGGCTGCCCTCTGAGGGCCCTGGGTGTGGGTAGCAGTGGACAGGTCAGGAATGTTGGTGATGCTGTTGTTTTACATCACAGGGAGAATCCAGACCTCTGCCTCCATGTTTCGACATTCCCCATTCCCCTGGAGTTCTGGGTGCCAGCTGGATGCTCAGCTGTGAGAGTGGGGTTGTGCCTGGCTGCAAGGGTTATCCATCCTTCATCCAACTCACCTGAGGATTTCTGGAGTCTTGGGCCTGGGTGGAGGACCAGAGGCCTGCCAACAGGAAGCCAAAAAGGAAAATATCAGTAATCCAAAGGATTTTGTTTGCTTTGCAGAAATGTCCTGCAGCCTTTTACCATGCCTGCCCTCACCCCAATACTGTTCCTTCCTCCACATGCAGGTGCCTTAAGTGCCATGAGGAATATCACTGGCTTTGTTCCTTCTAAGGAACAGTTTCCACATTCAACATACAGTTGGTTTTCAGAGGCACAATCCTCTTTTCACTCCTGATTTTAGTTTCAGTTGACAGAGGATTGAAATTGTCAGCACTGTCTGCATTGAGAAGGTTGTCATTTATTTTGTGCAATGGTGCTGTGCTGTGCTTTCCCATATTCACCCAGAAACCTCCTGGAAAAACTCTTGCTGCATTTAGGAATGGGAAGATGCCATTACATCATCTGGAAAATGGCACGGGAAATGCAAAGCAGTTGTGGAATGGGCAGGAGAGTGCAAAGCGAGAGCAAAACTGCTGTTGTTTCTCCACTCAGGCTTAGGCAGACCATCCCTAATGAATCCTTTGGGGAGGGTCAGACACAGCTCCCTGCGGAGAGCCATCACCCCACCCACTACTTCCCCGTGCAGGGGAACAGCTTAAACCTCAGCCTCAGCTGTGGGTGGGTTTGGGATGAGCTTCCTGATGGTGGAGGGAGCAGTTGATCCGTGGAAGCAGTGCCTGCCTCCTCCCCACGGCGGTGGCACAGAGTTCAGGGTGGTAAGGGTGCTGCTTGCTCCCCACTGTGGATGACAGCCACCCCGTGTCACCCTGCACCGAGCATGCTGTTCAGTGACAGAGTCTTACCTGTGGCTGTAGGGGAGCGAATCCTGAAAAATCATCCTTGTCCACCACAGAGGCCACCACCTAGAGCCAAGGACAAGTAGTGACTTGGTACCTGTAGACCCCTCTCAGACCTCTGATGTCCACCCTCCTCCTTTGCTGTTGGCCAAGCCAAGCTGCTCAGGAGAGGCTATGATTTTAGGCTGAGTGCCTCTTGTACCAAAGCTTCCCTCTCAGCTGTGGTAAATTTTCTGCTCTTAGCCTGGCTGTTTCTGTGGTTAATACCTAAAAGTTTCCCGTTCTGTTTTAATCACAAATGTTGAAGGGAGCTAAAGTGTCTGGTTCAACCCCATACCTCCTACAGGTGACCTTAAATGTAATTCAGAAAGTTGATACATGTTTTTGTGCATGTTTTTTGGCACTCAAGGAGCTGCCTGGCTCTCGGGGGTCTGATTCCCCAGTGCCTGGGTCCTTTTCTGGACAAGTGCTGCCTCCCAGGGCCTGAACCCAGAGGTGGTATCCCAGTGACTGGATTTTGCACACTCACAGGCGAAAAGCTTACTTGCTTATCTGAGCTGAAAAGCCCTTTTCAAACAGTGGTAGATGAACTGGAGGTTGGTTGTGGGTGTCAAATGTTAAATAGCTCTGTTCCCCCACCCCTGAAAATGTCTTAATTTCCAAGGGGATCATTGCAGCTCATTGCTGACTATCCCTCTCACTAAGGAGACAAACTAGAAATAAGCCATGCTCAGCAGGAACGTGCTTTTAGCTCTTGTATTCTTGCAGTCTCCCTGTTTCCCACGAGATCCCTGTGTGCCATCCCTCTCTCCATGTCTGGGGGATCCCTGAGGCAGAGACCAGCTCCCTGGTAGCTCCTACCAGGCAGCAGACAGCAGCTCAGAGGGATGAGGACAAGGCAGTCAACAGCTCTTCTCAGCCCACAGAATAAACAGTATAGACGTTTCTTACCATTGCCTTTCCCAGGTAGTCCTTCTTCTCCAGCTGAGCCACTTGCTTCTCATTTGGCCTGAACAGCTTCCCCGCAGGAATGGCCACTAGCTCACAGAGCTTCTGTTTCTGTAGCACAGACAAGTCATGAAGACTTTGGAGGTGAGAGCAGGGACTGATGAACGCCCCTTCTGCTCTGGGCTTGGGGACTGCTCCAGACCACCACCACGGAGCCCAATCCCAGCCCAGGTACAGTCCATGGAATCCCGTCTTCCCATCCCTGCCTCCCCAGTGACCCAAAGCTCTTCCCACAGACATGTGTCCTGCTACAGTATCTATTGCCACAGCATTTTAATCCTGCTGAAAGGGATATGCTGTCACTGGGATTTCCCTCCCTCTCCTTGTGGGGCTGTGAGACCTGCTCCTCCGTACCAGGATGGCTTCCATTGCCCTGTCTATCTTGTTGTGCTGGGGCTCACTCTTCATGCTTATGGCCAGGGTCAGGTGCTCCTCAGCCTTCTCCCAGCTCCCCGTTGTGGCGAACACCAGTGCGATGTTGTAGAGAATCTGCTGGAGGGATGGGAGCAAGGGAAAGAGCTCTTGGAGCAGCCAGACTGCTGCCAGGAAAGGAAAGGGCAGTGGCACTGCACCCACTTGCTTGGTTTTTGCAAGGTACAAAAGAGGCTGGCTGTCTCCTCTTTAGATTTCTCATGCTGGAGAATGCTGGAGAACAGACCTTTGGGATCAAAACTGGCGGCCAGGTGTGCCTCACCTCGCAGGCAAAGAGCCGGTAGCGCAGCCCCAGGATCTTGTAGTCGATGAGTTGGTTGCCTCGCAGCTGGGCCAGCGCCTCTTTGAAATCCTCAATGGCCTTTCCGTGGCTGTGGAGCAGGGGGTGAAGGTGTCACCAGCTCATGGTGGCGACCTGCCTGCCTCTAAGCCTGTACTCAGACTTGGTGAATTCAGTCGGGTCTCCCCTCTCCTTGCAGTGTTTCAGACACCCCCGGGGAGGAGAGAGGTTGTGAAGGTTAATCCCAGGACTTCAGTGCTGAAGAGTAGGAGCCTGTTTGACCTTGACAGGTTTCAGTCTGGGCTCTGGGGCACCAACCTGCCTGGGGCCATCCTCAGGTGAAGGCTGGCCTCTCTGTAAGTGGCAAAAAGGAAACGTGAAACCCTTCCACTCACTTCTGCCTCCGGTAAAACACGGTCCCCCGCTGGAAATAAGCCACAGCCAGGTGCTTGTCGCAGCCGATGCTCCGGGTGAACGCCTGCAGAGGTAGGAGTGGGGCAAAGGGGTGGTAAAAAGGCGACACCTTAAAAAAACTGAGGGCGTAGAGCAATTGTACCTATCCTGCCTTAGCCGAGCGGCCTAAGCTGAGCTCTGTGGGCTGTGTCTCCCTGCAGCACTGGGCATTGGGTGGGGAGAGCCTGGAGCAGGCTCCTGGGTTTTTTTGAGCTGGAGCCATCTGCCAGCACGGTCACCTCCTGGAGCGAGGGAGAGTGAACAGTGAGCCGTGTATCGCTGCTGCCGCCTCGCCTCCCATCCACTGGCAGAACAGGTTTGGCGGCCTTGGGCTGTCCCCCTTCCGCACAGCTTTAAAAGGCCCCAGATCCATCCCTTAGACCGTGATCCTTTTAATGCCTTCCTTCCCCACCATGTCCATGTACCTTGGCAAGTCGCAGAGGTGAGAGGATGAGCGGCCCCAGGGGCTGTACCTTACCTCCTCCGCCTCCGCCAGCTTCCCCAGGACAAGCTGGATGCAGCCGATGTTAAAGCAGATTTTGGCAGGGGGGTTCTGGACGGCCGTGAAGGCATCCAGGGCAGCGCTCCACTCCTTCCTGTCTGCAGCACACACCCCTTCTTGCCACAGCCGGATCGTCTCCACCAGGGACATGGCGTGGTGGGAGTGGGATGCGGGATCCCCGCGTCGTGGGTCTCGCCCCTGTCCCTGTCCTTCCTTGTGGCGCAGCTCGGCCTCTCTGGCTCCCTTCTGCCTGTTCCTGTGCCTTCCCCCCGCCCCTGTCACAAACCTGGCAGGAAGTGGCCTCACTCGCAGCAGCCCCGCCATGGGGAAGTGGGGCAGTCTGCCTCTGACACAGCGGGTTTCCATGGCGTGCATCCCTGCTCCTGTCGGGCAGCCACTCCTCGCCTGCTCGGGTTTTGATCTTCTGGTTTGTACATTAGAAGTCATGGATTTTGTCAGCTGGGTAGTTCATCAGGTCAAATTTCAGGTTGCAAAATCCCAGGATGAGCGCTGGGCTGAGCCCTTGGTGCCCTGCAAAGCGCAGTCTCATCCTTGCTAAGCGGTTCCTGCAGACAATTAATTCCTGGCAGGCACAGTTGGGCTGGGGCTCCCCTGTCTGCCTCAGTGGGGAGGTGAAGTAGAGCCCAAGGCACTGCCTGGGAAATCCTTGGTCCTTCCCGACTCCACCGTGTTGCCCCAGTGTGAAGTTCCACTGCAAAGGGCACATGGATGAGGCTCCTGGGGCAGTGGCCATGCTGCACCATATCCCTAGGGCTCAGCCCATCATCACTTCTCTCCAGGTGTTTTAGGGCCAGCAAAGCATGACTGGCTCTGGAGCACTGCTGGGAGCACAGGGCCAAGATGAGCACGGGGCACGTGGTGGCAGCAGGATTCTGACCTGCTGCTGACTCATAGGTTTGGAGCTGGCTGCTCCCCACATGGTTTTTAAGCATTTTTGGAAGTACTTTGCCTCTGCCCCATCTACCAGCAATGTGATGTATATTTTGTAAGAGCTTAAAATAAGTCAGCAAGACTCAGCCCTTGTGGCTTTACCGAAACTTCCTTAGCAAATTACATAACTCCAGCAGTGGGAGGGAGGCTGGGGAGGTGACTTCTGAGTACTGCTGATGGAGAAAGCCAAGGCCCTGAGTAGCAAAGACTGGGGTTTAATCCAAAGTAGGACCAAACAGAACTCTGAGCCTGGGGCTCTCTGGTTCTCCTCAGCATCCCAGCTGGCTCCTATGGGCTTCCCACAGGAGCATGGAAGACACTGATCTCCAGGAAAGCAGATGGAGATGCAACAAGCTGAAGTGATTCTCAAGGTAGAAGAGTAGGAATAACAACATGGTGAGTGTAAAAACACCCCTCTAGGTGCCTTTTCTGATTCCTGTGCAGGATAGGAGACCCCATGGAGCAGCAAAGGGTTCACCTTATTGGAGGCTTAATTTCCTGCTCATTTAATTATCTGAATTAGTGCACTGCTCAGTCAGGTTTATCCCAAAAGCAGTACAAGGGAGCTGGAGGAGGATGAGAGATCATCCCCATTGTAATGCTCACAGCAGCTGTCCTTGTGCCTGGGTATTTGTAACTTAACAGTGAGGAGATTTCAGAGCTGTGATAAACACAGCCCTTTTAGCAAGAGTGAGTCTCTTGTTCCCCTTTCTCTGCCCAAAGCTGACTCAGTAGGTAAACTTGTTTATTTTACAATAACGTCCACCAGGAAGTGAGTAACAGAGATGGTGGCATTTCCTGTGGAAGACTTGGAATCCACCAAACCCAGATTGCCAATAGGTGGGTTAGAAATAGAGAAATGTCCAAAATCCAGCTGGGGTGCAGCGCACAGGTTTTGACTTTGTACAGCTACAATATGTACAAGTTTTTTTATAATTTTTGAAGAGTCAAAAAAAAAAAAGACTGATTCAGGCATAAAGAACCCCCCATTATGCACGAGGGAAGATCTTTTTGTGAGCACTTTTATTGGGCAGGAGAAGTGGAGGAGCATGTCCAGCTCATTCCCAGGAAGGCAGGTTGGAGCTCTCTGCACAAGACCTAGGGGTCTTGGCTCTTTTCCCAAATGGAAGCAGACACTGAGGTGGATGTGAGGACAGCAGCAGCTCTCAGCTAGCACAAAAGCAGGATGTGATGAGAAGGTACCACTGCCACCCACTCTGGCTAAAGCTGAAGGCAGCAGAGTTCTGCAAACCCTGTTACCCTGCCCAGTCCGACCTGCATGAGGTTCTCCATTGAAGGCTTCCTTCTAACAGGAATCTGAACCCCTGTCATGGTGTCCATACCATCCACCAATACAAGCAAGGCCAGATTTGGAGGAAAAAAGCTGGTTTTTAAGACTACATTTACTTTTCCCCTTCCTGTCACTCCTTACCAGCAGAGCTGCCCCTGCAAATCCTGCCCTATCCCCACAGCAATGCATGTTTTAGCACATCCCTGAACAAACACCGATGTACGTGTTCTGTAAGTGTTCCTAAATCCATCACAGCCTCACCCAAGGGGATCTGCAGAACCTTAAGGCCACTCCATTTATTCACTTTATTTATCTAATGCCATCTAGAGGCAGCTGATCTGCTTTGGCATCAATTGTTTTGGAAAATATTTTCCACTTCTCTGGGATTACGGCTTATTTTTTTTAACTGAGGTTCATCGATGCCTTAACCCAAATCTGGGCAAGTGGAAAGAACCAGAGAAGCCAATCACAGTCCTTGGCAGAGCTGTAAGGACAGAAGCCTCGCTGCACGACCAGGAGAATTTCTGTACAGATCTATGGGTGAAACCTGGATGCTTTCTGTAGCAAGGCTGGGTCTCCCACCTGGTGATCTCAGTGCCTCCTGTGGTTGTGCCTGTGTTCTTCTGGAGGCAGTGAGCAAGCAGAAGCATCCTAGGAAGAGAATTAGGGAGGCACCGAATGGTTTAGAGGTAACCATGCTGGCTCCTGTCTCCACTGAAGGCATGTCAGACACTGTGAGTAAATATTCAGTGACGATTTATTGTCTGGTCTTTATTATTATTACAAAAACAAAGCAGATATCAAAAAACAGCAAAGATTTCACAAGGTCCCCAACAGTTTTACACAACTGAACTGTAGTAAAATAGTGAAATTAAAACACATGTATTTAAGTCCTGGCCCTAAACCTTCTACGGTGATCCGTGGTCTGGGATGCCCTGGGCTTTCCTAATTCTTTAAAATTCTCCTCTTTATTTGGGACCCTGACTGGCCCACTAGCTAGCATGATGAGGCACAATGCAACAGGAATGTGAGCTGTCTGGTCTCCTTAAAGACCCTTCACAACCAGAAAACAAAATAGGGGAGGCTCTGCAAGGATGGTGTCAATACCAGGATATGTTTCTCAGACTACCCCAAGCAGCCATTTAGTTGTGCTTGACAAAACCAAATCACTTCCCAGTTGCTGAAAGGTGATTTGCCATGTAAAAGCTGCTTTTTCCTCTTCTCCTCAGGAACTTCACTCCCCAAAATAAGAAGAGTTCGCTGGGCTGGGCTCCAGTGTAAATGGACCATTAACCTTTTAAATTTCACTTTCCAAACTGCATGATGGACAACTCCATCCCACTGTGGACCCAGCATCACACTGATGGCAAGGAACCTGAGCAGGTTCAGGAAAATACTCAGCTCTCTGGAATGATAATTGGGGCTGGAAAAGAGCTTTTTTTCTCTCCTATTCACAGATGTAGGGTCAGAGGATGACCAAAGGCAATATGGTCCAGTTACCTGTGTTAATAATAGCTGCCCCACTTCTCAAATATCAAGATTTTAGCTCAAAACACTGCTCGACTAGCAAAAAATTAAGACATTGCCCTGTGTCCCTCAGCACTTGCTCAGAGAGTCAGGTCCAAATCTGCCACAATTACACACAAATGCAAATCACCCTAAACACCAAATTGTTTACATCACTGAATGTCACTGAAAGGCTGGCAAGTACCAAATATTCCTGTTAAAAGTAAAATTCCACCTTCATAATTTTCCAGAATTTCACTGCAGAAGAGATCACGACGCGCATCATCGGTGGGGTATGACAGAAGCAGCAGGGCGAAGGCAAAGCTGGGGGACAGGGCTGCCCAGGGGCGGCCGTGCCGGGAGGGGATCAGGGCTTGCACCAGCGGCTCCCTGCTGGAGTCACACCGTCACCCCTGCTGGAGTTACACCGTCTTCCTGGCAGTCAGAACACGCACAATGGACCCAACTCCTCCGGCAGCCAGCGCCTGGGAAGGGAAACATGGCAATGAACAGCCTGGAGCTCCCTTCCAGGTCCTGAACAGGCTGACAAGAATGATGCAGAGGGACTTTGGACATGGCCTGGAGTGACAGAACAAGGGGGAAGGGTTTCAACCTGACAGGGAGTAGGTTAGGGTAGGTTAGTAGGTGACTAGGGTTAGGTATCAGGAAGAAATCCTTCCCTGTGAGGGTGGGGAGGCCCTGGTACAGGTGTGCCAGGGAAGCTGTGGCTGCCCCATCTCTGGAAATGTCCAAGGCCGGGTTGGACGGGGCTTGGAGCAAGCTGGGATGGTGGAAGGTGTCCCTGACCATGGCAGGGGTGGAATGAGATAAGCTTTAAGGTCCCTTCCAACCAAAACCATTCTGGGAGTCTATGAAATTACTTGGATCACATTTATACTGCCTGCCTTCCACGAAACACCAGCAGCCAGAGTGCCAGGGTACAATAATCACACTTGATTTCAAGAAAGCTATTTAACTTTAATTAAGCTTTCATTTCCCTGCATAACCAAGCTGCAAATTTTGCTTCCCTGCAGGAAGGAAATTCTCCTTCAGCCCATTCGAATCACTGGATGAAACCATTTTGTTTGCCTCAGTCTAAGAGAAACCCAAATTTTAACTTTTGGGTGTTAACTCAAGGAAGCAGCAGTGGGCAGGAGGTGTATCTGAGCTGTGAGCTCCAGGGCCACACCCTCGTCACCGCCTGAATCTGGCACTGAGTCTCACAGCCTGGAAGGGGGGTCTTGCCAGGCTCAGGGCCTGGGCACTCTGGCAGGAGCTGTCCCCATGCACGCACCTTCTCGTGCCACTGCAGCAGCACAGCGCTGCTGTTGTCGGAGGGGCTCTCAAAGCCCTTGTAGATGTACTTCATGAGCAGGTCCACCCCGTTCTTGTCCAGAGACTGCACCGCCTTCTCAATGTCGTTGGCTTTGAAGGAGATGAGCACCTTCAGCACGATGCTCTCAGCACGGTCCTGTCAACAGGCAGGCACAGACACAACCACCCTGGTGTGAGGCACAGCCAAACACTGCTGCTCTCTCAAACAAACCGAATTAGAGCATTTTTCTCTTTAACACCTCTGAAGAGGACAGTGTGTGAAGAGCTTGTCACAGTAAGATGTAACAGACACATCCTCCCAAGGATAAACAAGGTAAAAGAGTTTAACACATTTGCCCCGCTTTAGTTTTTCTGCCTCTGTTAGTGTTTGCAATTCTCCACACCTTAATTATGGCTAAATAGTAAATGCTTATATGGAAGCTCAAGATCTATCAAGTTCCAAAATAATTATAACAATCAAGTGTTTGTCTGGCCCCCCTTCCCACTAGAGCCTTTTCTATACCTCTGTACTGCTTAACGTGACACGACCATTGTGATCCAGGGAAATGCCATTGGCAGCCTGGAAGAGGTGACTGCTGGAAGCCACGTGCTTTCCAAGCAGTCCCAGGTACACTGGATGCAGACTGGCCATTGATATTAAGAATTCATAACTATTGATCTGGATGTCATTTCAGGCCTGGGAATGTGTGAGGCGTGCTTACAGCAGCAATTAGCCATGTAATCAGCAAGGAGCAGCTCCTCCTGTTCATCCATCACTAACTGAGGCAGCATGAGAGAAGAATGTCTCAGGGCTGCTGGACTTTTGAATAATTCCATCGCACAAACACCTCAGG
The DNA here is from genome assembly GCF_026979565.1 of Vidua chalybeata. Lineage (NCBI taxonomy): Eukaryota > Metazoa > Chordata > Aves > Passeriformes > Viduidae > Vidua > Vidua chalybeata. The sequence continues at coordinate 28,626,780 of NC_071538.1, forward strand.
CACCTTCCCCCTACGGAAACTATGGATGTCAGTTTTCCTGCCCTATTTAATATCCCATAATCACTTGGCTTAGCAAGACTTCCCACATTACTGTAAGTAAAATTATATAAGCTCCAAAGATAACCAAAAATTAAGGCAGCTATTAATGTTCAGTCATTCTACCCGCTTCAGTTCCACCACCAAGTGTATTCTTAAATCCTTCAATAGAGGGCTAATGGAAACAAGTCATTAATGTGAGGACAAAGCTATACAGCTCTATTTGTAACAGCTGGTTCTCAGAGCTCTGTAAAACCCTTCAGGAAAGGGCTGGGGCTGCAGGAACAGCTCTGCCAGGAGCCATGGAGCAGGGAACCATGCCCCTGGGCCTCTCCTTGGGCAGGGAGAAGTGACTGCAGGCACTCACCAGCTGGGCAGTGCCATATCTTATCAGCCTGTTCCTCCCACCACTGCAGTCATGAGCTATTCAGGATCCATCCTGGGGATATTCAGAAACGCATGTACCCAGCAGACTCCCACACTATCACAGGGGGAGGGCTTGCTTTTCCTGAGGTTTTAACAGCTTCATTTTGATTGGATGTGACAAAAAACAATTCTTCCTTTTTTTGTAGGCTCACTGCTGGTGGTTTTCTTAGTCAGAGGTGGCAACTGCAACCCTGGTTCCCTGAGCACACAACGATTACATCGGTGAGCTGCCATGTCTGGTCTGAGTCAGACACAGGCACCTGGTGACCCCTGGGCACAGGAAACACAACCAGCACTGGCAGGAGAACCACACCTGATCCAGCACCAAGGTAAAGGTACGTGGACAGCACTGTACCTGAGCTACAGTATTTTGAACAAGATTAAAACACCTGTCGTCATGGATTTCACCCTAATGGTTAGGGTTTCACCCTAAATTCTGCTCCTCTGGCCTCCTCAAGGTACAACTAGTGACACAGAAGTAACAGAGACAGGAAAGGATTTTTAGAGAGTAACCCATGAGCAAGCAGTCGCTATTTTACCTTCACTGCCTGGTTCTTTGTGTTGATGGGAGGGTTCTTCAGAGCTGCCTGCAGTGCAGCCATCATGTTCCCTGTGCCACATGGTTAAGGACCAGACACCAAGTACATGGACATCAAGTACCAGGACAGCTATATTTGTAGCTGACTTGTGCATGACTGAAAACACTCTGATGCAGGGATTCCCTCACCAGCTAAGAAGACATTACAGCCTAAGACAGCAATTTTCAGGCCATTTAAGGCAGGAGCAGCATCAACAAGCAGCTGTATAGTTCCGGGACTGTTGAATACTTCCTAGGCCTTTCCCTGAATAAGCGTCCAAGTAAAAGAAACCATTCTCCATCACTTCTGCAATCTGTAGCCCTCGAGAACAGGTCTCAGCTTGTCACATCCAGCCCCAGAAGCCACTGGGACAGCAGCAGCAGTGACCAAGGGCCAGCTGGGCGAGGCAGCCCTGGTAGCGGGCACGGGGAACTCTTTGGGCACAGGAACCCCCAGTCTGCATCCCCCCGGGACACCTCCCTGAGCGCAGCCCTGGGGCACTGCGGCTGCTGCGGGCAGGGGAGGAAGCTGGGCCGCCTTCCTGCTGCCAGCCCCTTCCCCCTTCAGCCTCTTCCCCCTTCAGCCTCTTCCCCTTCCCTCTGCCAGCCCCTTCCCCCTTCACCCTCTTCCTGCTGCCAGCCCCTTCAGCCTTCACCCTCTTCCTGCTGCCAGCCCCTTCCCCTTCACCCTCTTCCCCTTCCCTCTGCCAGCCCCTTCAGCCTCTTCCCCTTCCCTCTGCCAGCCCCTTCTCCCTTCAGCCTCTTCCTGCTGCCAGCCTCTTCCCCCTTCGGCGTCTTCCCTTGTCCTGCCAGCCCCTTGTCCTGCCAGCCCCTTCCCCTCCAGCCCTTTCCCCCTCCAGCGCTGCCCGCCCGCCGCGGTGCCCGCTCGCGGATGTTCCCCTATAAGGCCGCCCCGGCGGCGGCCGCGCCCGCTCCGCCCCCGCCGCTCCCTTCAGGATATTGTCGCAGGCACGAGTCCACCTCGCCCTCATCAGGCCCCGCTTGCCCGTCGCCCCCGTCCTCCTCATCCACGAACTTGTTCTCGTCGTACTCGTCCACGTCCACCCGGCGGAACCGCGCCGAGGACACGGTGTGCTTCGCCATGGCCGCGCCCGCGCCGCGCAGCCGCCGCCGGCCCGGCCCGGCCCCGCCCCGGGCGGCGCCGGCGCAGCGGGAGCGCTGTCAGCGGATCGCGGCCCGGCCGGCGCGGCGAGCGACCTTGGGCCCGCCTCACCCCACCCCGCACGGCCAGGGACACCTCCCACCTGCCCCGCTTGCTCCCCCAGCCCCGCTTGCTCCCCCAGCCCCGCTTGCTCCCCCAGCCCCGCTTGCTCCAGCCTCCGTCCGGCCTGGCCTTAGTCTCAGCAGCGATGGGGCAGCCACAGCTTCTCTGGGCACTCTGTGCCAGGGCCTCACTCATGGGGAACAACTTCTTCCCAATAGCCAGTCTAAACTTACTCTCTTTCAATTTGAAGTTTCACAGATTCACAGAATATTCTGAAAAGACCCACAAGCATCGTTGAATCCAGTTCTTAATACCGGAATTGAAGTCACAACCTTGATGTTACTGTCACCATGCTCTGACTGACTCTGAAGCCATTCCTGCTTGTTCTGTCATTCCAGGCCCTTGTAAACAGTGCATCCTCATCATTCCCAACAGCTCCTTCATGTACTGCAAGGCCACAATGAGGTCACCCCAAAGCTGTCTAGGCTGCACAATCCCAAGTGTCCCATCCTTTCCTCCCAGCAGAGCTGCTCCATCCCTCTGACCATCCTGGTGCCTCCCCTGGACTCTCTCCAGCAGCTCCAGCTCCTTCCTGTGCTGGGGCAGCTCTGCAGGTGGGGTCTCAGCTGAGCACAGGGCACAGGGGCAGAATCCCCCTCCCCTGCTGCCCACGCTGGGGGCTCAGCCCAGGGCAGGGGGGTTCAGGGCTGGGGCAGGTCCAGCTCTCACCCCCAGCACCCCCAAGTCCTTCTCCCAGGGCTGCTCCATCTGCTCCCTCCCCACCTGGATCGATCCTGGGGGCTTGCCCTGACCCAGGCGCAGCACCAGCACCTGGCCTTGTTAAATTCCATGAGATTCCCATGAGCCTCTTCCCGAGCTTGTCTGGGTCCCTCTGTCCACCCCCAGGACAGCGCCAGGCTGGGCAGGACCCGCGTGGCTCCCAGTGAGGCTGGAGTTACCCTGCTCGGACTGCTCAGGGAGATCCTACTCCAGCAGCACCTAGTGACCTTAAGAGGTAAAAAATAGCCACAGCCTGACTGTTATTTTTTTAGGTTACACTTGGCCTGTGTAAATAATAATTATCCTATTGTTAATTAGGAAATGACACAGCTTTGTGAGGTTCCTCTTAAGAGAAAGCAGCAGCCCTGGAAAAACACACACACACATATATATACACACACATATATTACACTCACCACTACCCCCTTGTTATGAAGAAAACAGCTGGTGGGAAAATTTATTCCTGTATCAACCCTACCTGCAGGACCACCCACCTCCTTGACAGAGGAGGAATTTAGGATATGTCACATGTTCCACCAAAGTTGCCTCAGCTTGGGAAGCTGCAGCCCAGCTGTACCTGTAGCTTGGGGACTGCTGGCATTTTTCTGCTGGAAATTGGCTTAAGGGCAACAAAGTAATTGCAGGAGGTAAATAGACTGTCAGAGAGTCCCAGAATGGTTTGGGTTGGAAGGGACCTTAAAGGTCATGTAGTTCCAACTGCCTGCCATGGGCTGGGAGTACTGAGGTTCAGGCTTTACTGCTCTGGCTTAAGAGGTCGAGGATTAAAACCAAAGTATGTTCATAATCCATTATTTGAGTCCCACAGTTATTCCATGGGTTAAATTTGGCAAGAGGGGACTTTATTGGTGTTTTTTGCCATCTGTGATCTCAGTTTCACACCAAAAAGTGGATGGATCTGTGCCATCCTCAGAGCAGGTGTGTGCCAGAGGGAAACACTTCGGAATGAGGACTTCCACTGAATTATTCCTTTGGCATTTTTGAATGCCTTACTATATTTCTGAGTCTGGGGTATAGCTGTTCCCTCTGAGAGGGCAGAAATGCACCTGGGAAAAGCCTTCCTTGTCTTGGAGACATCAGAGGAAGCAAACTGCCTTCCATGGCTGGGAAAGGCTGTTGGGAGCTGGGTGAGAGAGGAAAAAGCCTTTAAATTCTGCTGTCCAGCTGAGTTCTCCTGCTTTCCTTGGGGAAAGGCTGTCCTAAAAGATGTTTTAATTCCTGTTAGGTTAATTTGATGTCAGTTTTGTGTACCTGCTGGCAGAGCTGGGTGACGAGGGGCTGCCCCCGTGATGCCGCACACAAAGTATGTTATACATAAAAAATAGTGGACAGTCTCTTCAAAAAGCTGCTGAAACTTGTAGCAGCATATGGAGACTTGGCTGATGACACAGAGAACAAAACTCTGGGAGCATGGGGGCATTATTCACAAAACAGCCTTTTTGCTAAAAAAATGAGTAAAATTTTCCCTTATACCCTATAGAGGAGAAACTGCACAACAGAAACAGCCACACTTTTCAGGATTGTTACAGGTGACTCCATGATTCAATGTGGCAAAACCCCATGCAAACACCATCAAAAAAAGAACTTTAAAAAGCGTCATTACCATGTCAGCTCGGCAACTATTTATCTGATTTCCTTCAGCGGCTTTTTGAGTTTCCACTTTAGGGCTGTTACAATCTTTCTTTGCAAATTCCGTGCTGCAGAAGAAGGTTCCTCCCTGGTCTGGGCAGTTCCGTGCAGAAGGATCTTTCCCAGTGCAGGGGTTTGGCTCTGGATGAGATGGTGGCAGCAGGCAGGTTCTTTTAGATGTTTCCAGGTGCCAGTTTCTGGGAGATGGGAACACAAACAGAATTTACCTTTGTGGGGCCAGGCATCTGTGGGAGTTGAGCGTCTGTTCTGTGCCTGTCAATATTTTTTTTTTTTCATTTCTCAAGTGATACTATAGCCCTTTTTTATTAGTGAAGTTTTGCTACAATATTGTTACAGCTGAAATCTGGGTGTTCTAAGGAATGTCCAACTGAGTTTCTTTCCAAATGATTTGTGTGTTTATCTAATGTGCCAGCTGGACAGAAAACTCCTGTTGTACTTCTGCACCAAGGTTTTCCCTTTCTTAGGATGTTTGTGTCCCCCTCCCTGAGGCTGTAATTCCAGGAAGCAGTGGGCCATTCTGTGAGTAAGCTCAATCATGCTTTGTACCAGGGTGCCAGAGGAGGGCAAACACAAATTTTGTGTGGGTGAACAGCTTTTGGCTCAAGCAGGAAATTATTTGCCTTCACTGCTGCTCTCATTGCCCCTCATTATTCTTGGATCTTCATAATTCTGTTGCTGCTCCACTGTAAAACATTGCCATCTGCATACTTTATCACAGCTCACTTTTGCATTCCACCCTGTTTTGCCCTCTGTCAGTATTTAATTTTTTCCTTAAATTCATAATTTTGTTAATTTGCTTTGCTTTCCACTCCTGACTCTATACTCACTTGTGTCTATGGTCCTCATATATTTTCGCATATGTATGTGCTGTAGTTCCTTCCTGATCCAGACCATTGTGCTGTTCTCATTCAGATTTCTCCTAAAGATTGGCTTCCTGACATCAGGAATGTTCCATTTGTCATTTCTGGTGTTTCTGTACATTTTGGATGGTCAGCTGTGCTCTGTTCTGTGCAGTGCAATGTCACCTTGGCAGAGCTGTGCCTCGGGAAATAGAAAATGTCTCTGCTCCCTGGCATAAAGGAGGGCAGGTCCGGAAAAACGAGTGTTTTTCTTTGGAGAGGGGTGGCAGGAGAGGGTGTCACCCCCCGCCAGTTCTCCTGTAGGCTGCCAGTGCTAAAGACAATTGAAAAAGCTGCAAGCCTGGGATAACGATTCCTCCCGTCCCTGCTGGTGTTCCTGCAGAGTTGGGATGGCCACATGATGGCAATGTCGCACCTCAGGGATGTGTGCCGTTTTTCGGATGGAGCCGGTTGCTTCTCCAGCTCCGTTTAAGTGTTTCTAGAGCTTTTCAACCAGAGGCACTGGACATTTCACATCTCCCCCTGAAACTTGCCTCTTTTTCTTTGGTTGGTGCTTTGTCCTGATCAAAACCCGTCAATTTTTTAATCTCCTCAATCAACAGTATCACATCCTTACAGGATGGAAGTCAAATCCCAAACTACCTCTTTGGATGGGTTAATTGGAAGAGTGTTCCCACAACCAAAGTGCATTTCTGGATGTGCAGCATCAGCCTTTGGCTCCTTTGCCAATGCTGTTCCTCTCCATGAGCCACCATTCTGATACAGGAGTTGGTGTCTGATGGATCCCTAGGAGCCCAAAATTAGTGTTAACATATTTATCTCTCTCTCTCTATTCAATTAAAATTATAATTCTATCTCTGCCCCTCCCAACTATATTTGGAGGGGACTGGGATATAATTACAGCTTTAAGAAATTATTTAACTTTTTGCTAAAATGCCTGTCTGGGGCAGAGGGCAGGAATTACTGATTAGTGCCCCACGACATGGTACAAATGTTCACAGGAGGAACTGGAGAGGAATGCTTTATCCAGAGAAAACCACAGGGAGAACAGTCCCTAATGACTCTGTCTGGAAGTGAGCCAGGGTCCAAGACATATGTTCTGCACCTAGGGAAAAACACCCTAATGAGCAGGGCTGGGATTTTCTTTTTCTTATCCAAATGTTAGGTAAATTCTGGTATCTCTCCAGGCTAAAAAGCATGCAGAAATTCTGATCCATCCCAATGTGGCCAGTTTGGATCTGATTTTACTGATTTAAAGGTGTGATTTTGGGATTTCTGAAGATGTCTTTTGGAAGCAAAATTGTATGCATTGATTAGACAGAGGCTGATGTGTGATTACATGGAATCAGGATGTTTTATTCCCCAAACTAAACCATGATCTGCTTCCATAGGCTGGTATAAATGTTGCTGTGAGTATGGGGGGAAAGGGAGGCACGCTCTGGAGCTTCTCCTGAAACGCTGCACCCAGGACAGGGATGGTTCTTCTCTTTTGTGCCTCTGAAATGTGAGTGTTGAAATTCTGCTGCATTTCTTAGTACAGCCTGGTGCAAAATAATCTCTGATGGAAGCATTTTACACGTTTTCATTCAGTAGGGAGTTTATCTGAGTTCAAAGTCCAGAGCAGTCACATGGTCCCGTAATGAGCCGGAGACTTGACGTTCCTGCACAGCCCTAAGGTTTAAAAAATAAGAAACAAAGGATATGAGGGAAGAAGCAAGATCTGTCCACAGCTGCTCATAACCATATCCAGACAATTTGAGCCACACTGCCTGCTCTCCAGCTCATTGAACACAGGAGGATATGGGATATCTCGTGCCACAGGAGCGCTGCTCCTGGCTCTGGAGCGGGGCCCTGGTGCTCTGCACTCTGCCAAGGGGCCATAAAGATTAGCCAGGTTTTAGGTCCTGAGCTGGGAATGTTTTCTGCTTGAGCTCCTGTGAAAGTCAGACCTTCACAAAACCATTCCAGGAAATTTGCCTCATGTGGCTTGTTTAGCCTCAAAGTGATTGGAATTGTCACCTCACTTCCAGAGATTTTTCCACGGCTTCATTATCTTGATTGTTTCCCCTTCTATATGCCTAAAAAGAAGTGTTTTTCCCTTTTCTGTCTATTAAGAGTAGAATTGAAACCCACAGAGCAGCAAGCAGTCTGTAAGGGGAATGACAAATAAGGACACTTACATGCCACAGACAGGGTAACCAGGTTAAATTTTAGGACAGCAAAAATCATAAGGAAAAATTACAGAACTAACCCAGGATTTTGATTATTAAAAAAAAAAAATCCCATTCTACTGAGTATGGTCACACCAGAGATTATAGGTGGAGAAATTCTTACATATTAATTATAAAATGTTATCAGGATTCTTTGTTTGTCAAACAATTGGACAGATTTCCTCTTGCCCTAAGAAAGAGCCAGGGAACTTGCCAAGAGCCTGTGTTTACAGATCAAAAATATAGAGGAAGAAAATGAAAGTTTAGCAATGGAAGGAGAAGAGACCTTTCCTATATTGCACATAACATATATATATATATATATATATATATATATATATATATAAAATATTCTATTTCATCTTCTTTCCCTGTAAAATGAAGATGATTCTTGGGACTCAAAGAGACATATTTCATTCCTAGAAAATATCAGTTCAGAAAATAATTTAAGACTTGGGGTGAAATGATTAGTGTGCACACAGATTTGCTTCCATGCTGATCAGTGGAGTTTGGATGGTTTCCAGAAGCACAGGACCAGGGAAAGTTTTACCAATTACTGGCCTAAGTGCTATGAGACAGACAGTAATGGTAATTTTAATTTTGGTGTGAACTATGAGCCTTGTACATGTAGAATATTGCACCAATGTTCAGTCAGAATCTGATCTCATTTCCACCTGTCTCCTTTTGGGCTCTTCTCTAGGAATGAGGAGAGCTGTGCTGGCAGAAAACCCACTGGAGTTGTGACTCTGTTCACAGAGCAAACCAGACAAATCCTCATTCCCAGGGCAGTAATTACACCTACTATCTCCTCCTTCCAGAGCAGCTGCCTGGTGATTCCTGTCAAACTGAAAAATGATGGCTGTATGTCAAGGAAAAAGAGAAGGCAGAGTTTGGTGTACTTTGGGAACACCCAGAGTTGCTGGGGATGCAGTGAGCCTGGGCATTCCAAACAGCTCATATTTCTCTATCTGGATACCTCATTTTCTTTCACTATGCAGGGATGGGTGTTGGCTAAATAATAAGACCTGCTATTTTCTAATAGAATAAGACTTTTTATAGTGTAGGAAAATCTGCTTTCAATTGCCATTGTTGGGCATTACTTTAGTCAATGAACATCAAATGTGCTTGGGAAGCTGCCTGGAAGCCATGTGATTTCAGGGTATTGCTATTTCCCTTTTTAAGAGGAAGGAAAGCCAACTTTTTTCTTTTATGTCATGGTTGAATACAGTGATGTATCCAGTATGGAGGAGGGGAATTCACTCCAGCTCCTGTGATATGTGTAGGGCAGCTCTATGTACCCATTTTCAGACATTTGGATACTCCCAGACCCGCCTGAATTATGCAGCACCTGTGGTGGGCAGGTCCTGCCCAGGAGCTGAGGGTCTGGCAGCCCCTGTTCTATGGCTGCTGCAGGTGTGATCTTTATTTACATCAACATGGAATTTTGGTTTAAGCTGCTTCTGCCAGCTTTGCTCTGAATGGAGTCAGACTGCACAGGTGAAGGCAAGATATATTTCTTTTCCTATATATGTGTAGTACTTGCTGTGTGTTTGATTTAATGAATGTTTTTCTTCAGACAGTTTATTATATTTGGATGGTTTGGGGTTTTCATTTTGCCTTGCTGCTTATGTACCAAACACCAGGCCAATGCTTTGCAGGTATTTCTCTGTTGCACACGTTCCCCTTTCCAAGTGACTCTAAGTGATTATATCCCATTCCTGCATCCCTTCCATGCCTGGAAATGTCCAAGGCCAGGTGGATGGGGCTTGGAGCAACCTGGGATAGGGGATGATGTCCCTGCAGGGATGGAATGAGATGATATTTAATGTCCCTTCCAACCCATTTCATGATTACATGAGAGAACCTCTGTGTGCTGGGCAACAACGTTCTATACTTCACTTGCCCCATTCTACATGACCTTTTGTATATTAACAAAGATATTGCATCCCAAAGTGAAAACATTGCTCCAAAGTATAAAATTATTTTTTTAAGTTACATTTGGCCTGTGTAGATAATGATGATCCTATTATTAATTAGGAAATGACACAGCTTTGTGAGGTTCCTCTTAAGAGAAAACAGCAGCCCTGGAAAAAAAACCACACACACATATATATACACACACATATATTACACCCACCACTACCCCCTTATTATAAAGAAAACAGTTGGTGGGAAAAATTATTCCTGTATCAGCCCTACCTGCAGGACCACCCACCTCCTTGACAGAGGAGGAATTTAGGATATGTCACATGTTCCACCAAAGTTGCCTCAGCTTGGGAAGCTGCAGCCCAGCTGTACCTGTAGCTTGGGGACTGCTGGCATTTTTCTGCTGGAAATTGGCTTAAGGGCAACAAAGTAATTGCAGGAGGTAAATAGACTGTCAGAGAGTCCCAGAATGGTTTGGGTTGGAAGGGACCTTAAAGGTCATGTAGTTCCAACTGCCTGCCATGGGCTGGGAGTACTGAGGTTCAGGCTTTACTGCTCTGGTTTATGGCTGAAAGATGGAGGATTAAAACCAAAGTATGTTCATAATCCATTATTTGAGAGCCATAATGGCCTTTTTGAGCTATCATTGTGTAGGTCCCCTCTCAGCTGTAATGGCATCTTTATTTGCAGGGAAAACATGACAAACTACAAATATTCCCTTTTGGTCTTCATTAACCATTTTTGAAGATACCCTTTTCCCCACTTTGCACTGTTTCAGGCCTGAATACCTACTTCAAACGAGACTGTAAAACAATTCCTCAAACAATTGAGCAGGGAAAAGCAAAACAGTGACCTAGATAAGATACTTTTCCAGCAGCACAATAAGCACAATAATGTCCTGAGAAGGGATTCCATAGTCCCTGGTGTCTCCCTCCCCTGGAGACTAATTAAAGTTTTGCTGTGGATTCTCTTTTTTTAGCATACCTGTTTAATATCTGTGTTTGATCTGGGTGGTGTATTCTGTTCTGTTCTTGTGCACAGAGACCAACGAAGATTAGAGAGGGCAGGTTAGCACAGGCAGAGGATTTGCTGCCATACAATTGTTCTGGGAGAGGGCTGCTCCTGGAACTAGTCATAACATGGACGTGATACACATATTTTCTTAAGCCTTTTGATTAAACATGTATGAACAAGTTCATTAATGCCCTCTATGTTATATACAGGGCATTCCTTTAATGTATTTTTATGTTAATCAACATTTAATGAGTTGAATATTACTTTGGATTGTTTTATTCCATCCTTCTTGTCTAAATACTACGGGAGGAACTGTTTTCCTTGTCCCTCAGCTGCTGCCTGAACCAGAGGAATCTGTCATTTGTCCACTGAGTAGGCTGAGAGCTGGCAACAAGGTTACAGGGAAGGAAATCCATGGTGATTAAAGAAAAGGAGGTGGGAGAGGAGGAAGGGGACCCATCCTGTTATGGAGATGCAATCGCAAGAGTGTTGTGGTGACACAGCCTCAGGAAAGGGACAGACCTTCAAACTGGAGTTAAATTGCCTTGGAGGGGCAACACTGTTCCCTTCTCCCCTCTCACTAAACCTTCAGTAGCCAGGCTGTTGCAAAGGTTATTTAGTGTTATCTAGATCTGATTAGTGATGAGGGGCAAGTAAAAAGGTCACCTTTTCTTAAAAGGAAGAAATTAGTGAAGCTGCAAAAGAGGGGGAAATGCAAGGCTGGAGTATTATCCAGTATCACTGTCATAAAAATCCAAATATATATCCCTGTCTGAACCCAGTTATGAGCCTTGCCTGATTTCCCTGGAGATTTAACTCTTGGGTCTCTTCCAGAACTCAGCTATGATCTCAGATGCTTTGGATTTTAGTATTTAATCGTAAGGAAATTAGCAAGTAATATATGGATTTTCAAATTAAAGCTCAGGGAGTGGTCTACTTGAGGAGGATTTAATGGTTGTAATACTTGGATTAAACTTTGGCTTTCCATGCATTTGTAAATAGACATTATGTTTCTCAGGAAAGAAACTAATGTCCATGAAAACAATCTTGAAGGCTTGGGAGATGTGGTGATAGCTGCATTGTTAGAATTGCTTGTGGAAAGGGATTTGCAGTAAATCTCTTGGTGTTCAGATTAAACTGGACAATATCCTTACATGTCTGCATGGCAGCTGTTGGGATTGCAGCCACAGAATTATCCACAAGCATCCACTGACTTTTCCAGGCCTCTGGTGGCTCAGGTTGTTACTGAGTCCTGTGTTGTGAGAGCACTGGAAATAACATCTTGCCAGAGTCCTTGTGCACTTCTTTGTCAGTGATTCTCTGTTGGTTTCAGCCTCTCTTTTTGTAAGGCTTTGTTCTGAGGCTGCCAGGCCTGAATGGAGAATAGGAAGTCACTCCAGCTGCTTTCCTCGTGCTAGCATTCTGTGCTGAACAGGAATTGCTGAGCAAAGAACATCATTTCCCCAGAGAGGTTTGCTGGGGTAGCACAAAGGCAGTCTGGTGTTTGTTTTTTTTTTAATTAGGAGTTCCTGCCAAATACTGTCATCAAGGGTTGGGGGAGGAAGGGAGAGAGGGAAAGAAATGCATGAACTCTGGAGTCCACTTGGAAGAGGAAGAAGCCTGCCTGGGAGAGTAAGAGCAGTGCTTTCTCTACAGAACTCTTGCTTCTTAATTTATAACATCTTATCCAGAAAAGAGGGCTGAGAGATTTTTTTTTTTCTTTTTTTTTCCTTCCCTCTTCCGTGGATCTTGGTTCTGACTGTTATTTCTCCAAGAGAATTGGAGGGATTATGCAACTTTACACTTGGTTTTGGACTAGCCAGTGGAACAAAAATAAGCAGAATTCCTTTTTTTAAGTGGGTGCCAAATTCTCAAGTGACACATCATGCCACGTTGTGGTGATGAATGCACAGCTGGCGGCTTGTGCAGCTGGAGCTTAAATTCTTTTTTTTTTTCCTTAAGAAAAAAGATAAGGTTGTGGCTTCTTTGCTTTCTTTTTGCTTTGCAAAGGAAAGGTTTAGAAAACAATCCATAAAGAATAATTGACATGTATTTGGGGGAAGAGGAAGATGTGGAGCCATTTCACTTCTTGTTGCAGGTTTAATCCAGGATAAATCTGTAATAACTGAAACATACTGGGACCTGATGCTGTCTGGTGCTGGATGGGGAATGCATTGGATATTTTATTGGATATTTTATTCCATTCCTCAGTGCACTGGTGACCACTTTATTTGTACTTCTGTGTTACTTTGCAATATTTGACTCTTTCTTGTGTTCTTGCTGGCACTATTGCCAAAGACTTGCCTTGCAGTTTGAATAGGCCTCTCTAGCAAGGTGGCTTCAGGTCAGAACTGATTTGTGAATGAAAGATATGAAAGACTGTATGTTTAAGCTCTTTTTTTTTTTTTTTTTTTTTTTGAGGATGTTACAAAATCCCTGTAATACAGCAGGCAGGTGTGGGTACACCAGGATTGAAAAAATTGCCTATCTAGTGCATATATATATCCTGAAAATTCAGCTGTGGACAAGTACGGAGAAACTTTACCAGAAATGCTCCTCCTTGGATCTCTCAGTGTTCATCTTATAACCCAAAGTAAAGAATTTAATATTCCTTTGACTTTTTGGTGTGTGGTTTAATGGTTTTTAATGCACATTTTATAATTGTCTACTCTAGGTTTTGATTTCCAGTCCAGCTCATCTCCCTGAGCATAGTAACATATTGCACAATTAATTTGCTGTTTATAATATGCCCCTGAAAAGAGGCTCTTCCATCCTGTTTATTCCTGTGTTTCCAGCTGATCTCCACAGAACAAAACAGTGGCTTCTGCGCCAACTTTTGTTACAATTTTGCATAACAGTGTTCAACTTTGGCCAATTTTGAAGGTCTTGGTTTTGTTGAGGAAGTCTTTCTGTAAAACCTTAGAAATACAAGAATGTCATCCCAGTACAATGGATAGGGTTTGAGTTTGCTCAGTAAATTGTCAGTAGGCTAGATGCTAGACCTGAATTTTCTCTGAAATTTTCCACTCTGTTAGCACCTATACAAGAGGATTTCCTCTTCACAGGGTTTTGGGTTTTATTTTGCTTTTTGGACTTTGTCTAATTCTTTGGTAAAGATCATCTGGAAGAGAACTGGGGGAACTGTCAAAACACAGGTTGTTTCCTGTCATTGTGTAGAGCATTGTGGGCTTCCATCTCCTTCCTGCCTTTTGTTCCTGGGTTGATAATGTTGTCTTTAAATAAGTTCAAACAAAAATAGATGTAATAGAGTTGGAAATAGAAACTAGTATCCTTAAATGAATGTCTTTGCTGCCTGAGCACAATGTGCCAATAATAATAAAGCCAGGTGATCCCAGAGGGGAGTGGAGTGTTTACAGCCTGTGGGTCTAATCCTGTCACCTTTCCCTTGCAAGTGAATCTGCTGAAGTCACCAGAAGCACTTCAAGGAAGTGACAGACGGATGACAGCAGCAGCCAAGTAGCAAGAGAGATTTCTTTTTAGCTGGAGTGTGCTGCTCCCAAAAATACACAGCATTTTTAATAGGTGCTGATAATTTGTTCAAGGTGAGTTGTGCTCTATTACTCTACATCCCCGTGGCACCACTGGCAGGAGTGTTGGATGTTGGACTTGAGAGATTCATCATAAAATCTGTCCTTGCACTGTAACAGTGCCCAAAGGTCATAGTGAGGGTTTGTGCCCTGTCCTGGAACATCTGCAAGTGAGCAGAAGTCTGTCTCAGAGCACAGCATGGAAATCAAAAGGCAGAACAGAGGTAGAACAAACAGGGGGAAGGATGTGGGGCAAAGTGTGAAGGTAAATACCAACAAAAGCAAGTATTTATAAATCACTAGTATATGCCTCAAAAAGGGCTGTGCATTTTTTAAACATCTGTTAGTAAAGGAAATATTGCTTCTGTCCCATAGTTGCATTTCTGGCATCAGGATAAAGGTGCACCTCAAAGCTGGGTGTATCATTTTGAAATGGGTTACCAAGGGTATAGTGTTAGTATATAAAAGACAAAGCCTTTATCCTTGGAGAGCTTCTGGTAGACATTGATCTGTGAGAAGAAGCACCAGTAGAGATGAAAAGCTTCTAAAATGAAAATAAGGAGAGTAAAAAAGTGAGATTGAGTTTTGAGGGATCTTAAAAGTGATATTAAATAAGTGAATGAAAAAGAAATTCTTAATACTGCATTTTTACTGACCTGGTGGGTAGGATTGTGAGCTTTGGAAAGCTCAGAGTCTGCAGTAGGTAGAAGACAAGAGTCACAGCAGCAGAAAGGGAAAAAATGGGAGTTGACTTATGCTGATAAAGGCATTTTTGGCTCCCCAGGCAAAATAGGCCACTTCCAGAAACATGTTTAGCACTCACTCATTAAACCAGAGTGCCATTGTGTGTTTCACAGCATCTGATGGACACGACTGAGGCTCTTCCTTATCTGTGTTGTGACTTTACTCAACTGCTGTGTTTCACGAGAGAAAGAACATAATGGACATGAGAAGTAAATGTGTTGCTGTCTGCAGTTCAAAACTGCCTTTGTCTTGTTTTCAAACAGTTACAGAATTTCTTCTCCAAGGGTGGAACTTGCTGGAAGTTTTTAGATGATGAAAGAACAACTCCCCTGAGGAAGATTCATGGAAGCTGAAGAAGGCAAGTCGCTGTTGTACAGACTGTTTTATGTGACTGTAGGATATTTTAGAGATGGAGGAGGTAAAACCAATCAAAGGAAAAAGTAACTCAAAACCCCCAAGCCCCAGTCTCCCGAAATCTGGATTTTATTGTGCTGCACTCAAAAGATACAATTTCTAATTTAGAGATTCCAGGGTTCAAGGCTGCTGTAGTTAGTAAATTTTAATTGTTTGAGGAGCATGTATGATGAAAAATCATTATGTGGTTGCAGAGGGACCACTATATCTATTTCTAGAGTTATCTGTTACATATTTGTTTACAATTCTCTTGTTTGTGGCTCCTCCCTGCTCAAAAGAAAGCTGTGGAGAAGCTTTCTGATTTAATAGGAGTCTGATTTAATAGGGCCTCCTGGGCTCTATAGAAGGGCTATGCAATCTTTGTAGGATTTGGTGAAGTCAGATAGACTGAATGTAGCATTAAAAAAACCAAGAGACCTGTAGATAAGATGAAGTGATGCTTCCCTTCAATTATTTCCCTTTTAGCCCAGTGAAGAGGAGAAAACATGATGACAACTCTAGCTTACTGTTGCCTGGGAAAAAATTTGAGTCAGTAAAAAGCTTACGAGACTTTGTTTTAGATCTGGCTGAGAAAATTGTCCATGGTGTGCAACCATCTCCAGCATCCAGAAGATCTCTCTGATATGACAGGCATTCAGCAGGCTCCTTAAATGGGGGTCTAGGAACTTCTGAGTATCCTGAAACCTGTCCCACAATAAAGAGGGGACATAATTCTTAAATTTAATAAGGATCATTTAGACTAAAAAAACAAATAATATAAACTATTATAAGGATTTATTATTAATTTATCCCTGTTATTTTAATCTTAGAGGTCAAGAAAAGGCAAGCACTAGGATTTTTTGTAGGAACAGCACTGAAATTCAAACTCTTCATTTACCTGTTGTGGAAACTAAGTGTGTGCATGAAGGGAGTGAGTCAAACCTAAGACATGCTGCCATCTGATTATAACCCAATGGGTGGGAGGGACTAAGTCCTTGGGCTTTGAACTAGTTAGATATAAATGCAAAGCTCACTGGCAAAGGTCTGCTCAGAGGGACAGGGGGCCCCAGACAGAAGGGGAAGTACTCCCAGTATCCCAAATAGCAGACACTCCAATATAATTAATAAGCCCAGAGTCTTCTGGAGAGTGCTTGGACTAAAGGATACCAGAGTGATACAGGCTTCTAGAGGAGAAAATATTTCTCTTTTAAGGGGAAAAATGAAAAAGACTCTGTGCCAGAATTAGGAGATGAAGATCCTTATGGCCAACAGAGATTTATCCTGTTTAAACATACTCTAACAGGGCCATAAAAGGCATATGAGCAGTATATCTGTAATCAAAGCAAAATGAAACAGAAGGGAAGTTTTGAGAAGACATTTAATCAAATAGTTAAATTTCTTTTTCTGGAAATTGAAGCTTGCTCAAAAAGAACAGGAACCATGGCAAGTAATTTGGGAATGAGGGGGAGGATTGAGTACTAACTAGCCAATAATATAAATGATAAATTTGTAAATGTATTGAAAGTATGAAGCTTTTTATGGAGAATCAGCCTATGTAGAGAATCAGCCTAAGAGAGCAATGAGGGAAAATCAGCATTGTGCTAAATCAACCCAATACATGTTTGTGCAATGGCCAATTTAATTATTAAACCTGACTTAAGTGCAAAAAAAAAGAGATCTGAAACAATCAGATCTGAAAGTGAAGACAATCTTTTGACTAAAAATATGAGAGCCATTTTATGTATTTTATATATGACAAGAAGATTTTGGCTTAGGCATTTTGGTATGTTCTGTTATGGCACTGTTGTGTTCTTGTACAGATGAAATGATTGCTGGATATATTAGCCTTCTGTTCTCAGCCTTCCATAACTTTTTGTTGGAGAAGGCAGGGATAATTTTTATTAGTTCTGCATAAGCACTGAGATTGATTCAGGTCCCATGACAATAGAATTGATGTCAGGAGACTTACCCACAGTCAAATTTGTAATTGAGCAGTGCATTTTTATATGATTCAGTATTTATTATTTGCAGAGAGTTTTAAAATTGTTCAAATAAAGCCCTTGGCCTCTGCTCAAAAGTGAACTTTTTGGAAAGTTTGAGTGAAAACATTTCATCCATTTGTGAATATGAGGAGAGTGGAAAACTAATTTTCCCCTCCATAAAGACTTTTTGCTGCCTTCTTTTGAACAGCTCTACAGTGTGAGTAGCTGAGGCCTGTGGGCTAAAATTCGGCATTGAAATAGCCATAACTATGAAGTGCCTTAGTTTTGGCTTTGATTTGACTGAGTTGTGAGCCTCAGAAAACAATGTTCTCAGCATGCACTCCAGGGTGTTGTTTCTTCCTTCAAAGCTGCTGAAATGTGCAGAGAGGATTTACTGTGAGCAACTAAGGAGCACTGCAGCACAAAATTAGAGAAAGATATTGCTCTGCACTGCAGGGTCACATGGGTATAGAATGGGAACAAGAGACCTCTCAAAGCACTATGGTTTACAAAAAGTTTCTGGGTGCTTTGTGGTCTGTGGAACTGAAAGTAGAGTTCTAGGACCTGCAGCCTCGGGTGACTTTAAATGACTTCAAAAATCATTTCTAAGGAGCCCAGAGAGTGAGTAGGGATAAGGTGTGGGTGAGTGGGGATAGATAGGGCTAAGCCCAGACTCTGAGGCACACAGGCACTGCTTGCACTCCTCTGGAGGCAGAGGCTCAGGGAGTACAGCACACTGCTGTTCCTCCCCACCACACAGCAGGGGTGCACTTGCCCAGAGATGTGCCCCTGCTGTTACACACAGGATTGCTTTGAAGGCTTTCCCAATGGGAGTCCAGGGACTCGCTGTTCCTGCAGGAGATATGCCCCCCAGATCTGAGATTATGTCTCTTTGGACAGCACAGCCTGTGAAACAGTGCATGCCTATCTAATTGCAATCACATGTGAAATCAGAGGGTCAGGGATGGCTGGATGTGCTTCCTTAAGTACATAATTTTTTGACTTAGCATAGTTAATTATGCAGCCTTATGAAACATTAATTTAGTTTTATGTATGGGAGCTCTGATGCATTTCCTCTGGTGTTTTACAATGAAGCTGGTTAATATTTGCAATTACTTGAAGGCTTCTGTTTAGTTCTGGTGTCCAGGAAGACAGATTATGATGGTCTTGTGTGTCTGGTTCTTTACTGAGCTGCAACTGCATTGTCACATCTTTCAGAGTGAAAGGGAAGCAGTGTTTTCCCTTTTGCATAGGAGTGAGGCTTGCAAAGGTTGCAGACAGTCAAAAAGCAGACATACAGTGTGTAATGTAGCATTTTGTTCACTTTGATTAGTTAGTAGTTTGTAACTGAAATTCAATGTTTGATTCTAACAACTTTTCTGCCCAGCTGATGTGTAATCATAATGCATCTCAGTCATTTAAAGAATATATATAACCAAATTTATTAATCCCAGATGAGGCAGATGGAAGACCTGGCTCACCTCTGCTCCCTTCTACATCAGCTTGCAGCACGTGCAGAGCATTGCCCGTGCTGATGGAAATGTGAGATATGTGCTTGTGAGGTGCTTTGTGCCATAAAGGACCTTCAGGAGATTGCAGTGCACTGAATATTAAGCAGCTCTAAAGCAGCCCATGACAAACTAACTGTGTAATGGAGTGGGAAGCTGGAACTTGGGTGTGCACAATGTAAAGGAACACTCCCAAGTGAAGTTCCTGTAGTGTCCATGGTGGAAAGCTCTCTGCTGCCCAGCTACATGTCAGAGTGGGCTGTCAAAGAAACACAATATGAAACTGATTGGTGTTTCAATTTCTATAGTATCTGCATTATCTAGTTTTTGTGGTTCACCTGCATATGATTTTTTTTGTTTCAATCTCCAGAACTGTAGGCCACAGCACATGTTAGTTATCAAATTGAGAGTATGTTCCATAAACCGAAAGCAAGAACTAAGAACTAAATATGGTTTAAAGAAACCAGAAAAATAACAATTAATGAGATAATCTTAATAGAAACAGTATTTATTTTCTTTTGTAGGCACTCACTTCAAAGGCATCATCCATTGCACGGCTGTCTCTTTGGACAGACTTTATGATGGATTCTTGTATCTCCTATGGAATGAACAGTGTCTCATGGGACTTTCTTTTTCAATTAACAGTTAGGTAATGCCCTTAAGGTGGCATTTCTTTGGAGAAAAATGTAAAACTACAAAGATGTTGACTACAAAGGCATGGTTACTAGGAAATGTCTTGTATAACCAACACATAACCAGTTCTGGCTCCTGGCCAACTCAAGCACCAAGGAGGGGGAATGGCTTGAGCTGGTGCTGCTATTGAAAAGACCTTCTTGAAACTATGGCTTAACTTAAAAAAGAGACAGTGCTGTGGCTTTTTTCCCATCTCCCAGGGAACATCCTTGCTCAGTGAAGTGAGCTGCATGCACACCTCAGATACATGGCTTTGTCCTTTTAGGCTGTGTGATTTCTTTCTCTCCTGGAGAAGCTATCAGGGAACATTCTTACATCACCTTGTTGCTTTCTTCTTTTCCTTTGCTCTCCCAAATATTTTCCATATTCGGGTATCTCTGACTTCTGTTTCCTCCTCTTCTCCTGTCAGGCCCTGAGCAGGGGCAGTCAGATGAGCTGCTCTTTACTTCCAGCTGCTTTATAGATCTTGTGCTTTGTCTTCCCATGCAGGCGTCTGTGTGCCAGCTGTAGCAACAGCTGAAACCCGGGGAAAATCATCACTCTGCCACTACCTTATTTCTCTGTAGACAGTTGGCCAGTTCTTGTTGGGCTGTAAGTGGTCAATGATCTGCAGAATGAGAGCTTTCCAGACCTCAAAGTATTTTCTTATATAACGTTTCACTGTGAGAAGTGTAAAGTTGCATTCACAAGTGGATTTGTGCTTCTCTCTGGTTGCGAGTGGGAGGGAATGCGTGCTCAGATGTATTAGAGAAATAATTCTGCTTTGGTAAAAAGGGCAGGCACAGGGCTTGATTATAGCAGGAATGTAGTTATTGCATGTGAACATGATTTGGAAAGAACCAAATGTTTAACACGGTGTTGACCACATGGTTCATTGGTGTAGATCAGTTTTGTGATTAAAGTCTGCTATAAGAGCAAACCAGCAGTTCTACTAAACTGAGTTGTAGACTCTTCCTCCTCATTTTCAGACTTCCTTCTGTCCTTGAAATCTTTATAGAACATCTTTTAGATTAATCAGAGCCTGGTTGGTCTTCCTGTGCATGTTTTCCTGTGCATTCAGACTCTGTCTCTTGGTCTCAAATAAGTGGTTGTACACTATATAATGGACTTTAAGTGTTACATATGCTTTTTCTCTTTTCCAGTATTAAAGAATCTGTTTTTGCATATATAAGGCAGATTTTTAGGGGCCTTGAAATGTCCTTTTCCCAAGGCAGACAGTTATCAATAGAATGTTTGATTACTGCCCCTTCTGTAACCTTTCACTGTGACATGATTTGACTCAGTGATCTTAGAGATCGTTTCCAATCTAAACAATTCAATGCTTCTAAAGTCTGGGCACTGTATCTCCCAAAAAATAATCTGCGAAGAAAATCTAACTCTGTGCAAGACTAGTGGCAAATCCTATGAATAAAAATGGTAGCTTTCTGCTGCTTGCTAAACTGTATGTCATCTGCTGCTCCTTCCCGATGGAGGTTCTCTCTGTCACTTGTCAGTGGCCAAGAGGATTCAGGAACATCATTTCTGAGAGGGCTTGTGCTCTGCCTTGAATGGACAGTTCTGAGCTTGTCTGTCCATAAAGTGTTCTGTAGGGATCCAGTCCAAAACATGTGATTCAAGAGAAGCTAAATTGAACCAAATATAGGAGCTCCTTCCCACTGTATTAACTCACTGCCATTTTCTTTTTTGTAAAGAAACAGAGTAAGTGCCATTGCTTTGTGACTGCCACCCAAAGCGATGGTAATGCATGTACTGTGGCACCAGGACATCATTGCACAAAAAAGCTTTTATTTCAGAGTAATTTTTTGGCTTTGGAGTTGTATTTCTTGTGGCTAGATATGCATTTGCATATGCTGGTATGCTAGTCCTGTTCAATGGCAATTTGCTCTGCAGGTACTCACACACCTGCTGGGCTGGCCACGTGGGGTTCAATGCACACTCTGCTTTCTGCACATTAAAATTACGAGGTGGAAGAGCAGTTTGCAAAATCTAAAGCATTCAGAATGCTCTCTGCAGTTTTACAGGAGAAGCCACAGAACTCTGGGAAATCCACACTTCACTTTGTAGGTGCAGTACATGTGAGTCAGGTTATTGATGTCTGTTTATTCCTGACCACGTTCACACATGTAAACTAAAAGCACAGCCTGGCAAATCACCAGATCAGGGCACCTGTGACCACGCAGCTCACTCTTGGTTTCATAGCTGAAAATAATGTTCCTGGCTTCCGTATGGTTTCTCGTGTTAAAGAGGTAGAAGTGCTGACAGCCCCCAAGCCTGTGATGCTCCTCAGGTTCTAACACTGGTGGAAATAAAACCAGGAACACGCTGGAGGTTAGTGTGGGGCTTTGGCAAGTCTGAGCTCTGTTTCAAGTCTTGGAACTTTCGTTGCCTTGCACGGGAATTTGTGCACTTGAATCATCCCTATTTTAAGTCCCAAAAAGCAGGTAATTAAAGACAGCTCAGGAGGCAACGAAGTTTGTGGGGTTTTTAGGGTGTCTTGAGATGGTCGTGTCAGCACGCAGGTGCCTACAGCTAGAGCATCCACAGAGGAGCTCATGGGTGCTTCTTTGTGAGCGATATAGAGTAAAAGTGAAGACAGTGTCGGCGATTGCCGGGCAGGGCTTACTAAAACCTTTAATTTCCTTACTTCCCAAGTGGCAGAAGTAAGTTTTTAAAGTTAAGCATAGCTTTAAATTCCTTCCTTACGGCAGCCCGGACACCTGACCCGCGGTCGCCCCTGCTCCCCTGCGCCCTGCCCCGGCACCGGCAGAGGAGAGAGGGGAGGGAAGGGAAGGAGGGGAAGAGAAGGGAGATGAGGAGGAGGCGCTTCCCTGGGAGCCGGGCAGGACGCGCCCGCCGCCCGCGGAGCGGAGCGGGGACTGCCGGGGCAGCGCGGGCACGGCCGGGCCGGCCGCTCCGAGCGGGGCCATCAACAGGAAACCCTCCGCGGGCCGGGCCGAGGCGGCGCCAGGCGCGGCCGCCTCCCCCTGTCCGTCCGTCCGTCCGTCCCTCCCCCGGCCCGGCCCGGCCCGGCCCTCCCGCGCAGCGCAGGGGCCGCTCGGCTCGGCTCGGCCCGGCCCGCGGGCGAAGCGCAGCGCGGCGCGTCCGGCCAGGCGCCCGGCAAGGCACCGAGGATGAAACTGCTGTGGAGAGCGAAAATGGTAACCGGCCGTGCCGTCCCCTGCCCTGCCGTGCCGTGCCGTGCCCTGCCGCGGGTCCCGCTGCCCGGCGATGCTCAGTGCCAGCGGTGCCGTGCCCGGTGCCGGCGATGCTGCGCCAGGGGTGTCGTGTCCGATGCCGCCGATGCTGTGCCTGGTACCGCGATATGCTGTGCCCCCTCCCTCCGCTTTCCCCCGGCTCTAAAGCTGCTTGGTTTTTTTTTCTTGTTCTTGAAATAATAGGTTTTTGGAAGAGCAAATCGCAAGCGCTTCAGATCCCTTCTTCTCAAGAGAATGAAAATGTCGCTGTGTTTTAAATGCTCTGTAGCTTCAAAGGCTCAAGGCTGTCTGCCGAAGTAATTCAGCAGTTTTAAAAGTGCGAATTCTTCCCCAAATGAAAGGCCAAAGAGATTAATTGCTGTAGAAAAGGAGGGAGGAAAGAGACGACTGCTAATCAAAACCAAACTCTTTCCTTAGAAGACTTTTTGCAGCTATTTAAAATATGTGCTAGTCTGGGAAAAACAGTTAAATGGAAAGTCAGGGTACCTCGATACCACAGGAAAGGACAGCTTGCCAAGAATATCTCCAGTGTTCCCTCAACCTAAGGGTATCCTGGATTGCTCTGATTGTTGTGTTTACTTTGTGCTGCCCATCTCCTCTGCTCTGCCTGGAGCAGGAGAGCACCTGGGACTGATTGTGGTCAGCAGAAGGGGGAAAACGTTCCTTTTCATCTTGTTTTTCTTTCTCCTTTTCCTGGCAGACCACATTTCAGGATGGGGGTGAAGAGGTAGAAGACGGAGCTGTCTACAATGTCACCCTTAAAAAAGTGCAGATTCAGCAGGCTGCCAACAAAGGAGCAAGGTGGCTGGGGGTAAGTGAGGTTAGCACGGAGGTGTTGGAGGGGGCTGCTCATGGACTTCGGAGCCGTCTCCAGGGAGCTGAATTCCACAGGAATTGTTACAATATTAACTTCCAGCAGTGACTGCTCTCATTATTAAAAAGAAAAAGAACAAAAAACAACAAACCAAACATTGAACTAGTCTGCCTGGGTCATCTGAAATAACACTCTCCTTGTGTTGACTCTTCCTCTTTTTTGACCTGTAAAAACAATTTGACCAGCTGTTGCCCTGTATCAGGTGATTCTTAGTGCAGAAATAAGGATCTTAGTTTATGGCCCGAGAAGCTGAACATTTAACAGTTATTTCAGACTGGACTATGGCTCATTTCTGCTGTTAGGAACCTATCTCAGGTCTCCAAACAAATAGTTATGTTGTTTTGACTGGTGAAGGTCCCTCAAAGTCAGCAGAACTTCCTTTGAACTTAAGGGAATATTGGTTTGGGTCTTATTTCTGTATTGCTTTCTTAGCCAGATGAGAAATTAATTGCATTTCTGCAAGAATTACAGCTCTCTACTGTTTCTCAAAGCATGGAGGCTTTAATGGTAAGTAAAATGAGCTTAAATGGACACAGTTGATTTGACATGCTGCTGAGTGCCTTCACCTTTATCAAGCCAAGTCCCCAGCTGATAAAAAATGTCCTCACTTCACTGGAATCAGTGCAGCTGGGGCCAGGTCTGCAGGAGATGCCTGTAACTTTCATAGTATTTTGTTATGTTTTTTTTTTTTTTTCCTTTGGGATCAAAGGCAGTAATAGAAGAAGTTGGCTTGATGTAGTATCCATGTTGGTATTTTAAAGGCTTTTAAAGCTGCCCTGAGATTTATATCCAGTCATTTTCCTGAGAAGCTCCTGTGACATGAAGCAATACAGCAGAGCTGAAACCAGTCAGGAGAAATAAGCAAATTCTGTCCTACATACAGATAGTGCTTAGAATCTCCCCTTCCCCTGTTTCCAAGAAGTACACAGAGTACTAATCAGAACAGATAATTTTGAATCTACTTCCTTTGAGTGGCAGATTTCCTATTTCTGCCTCCTGTTTTTACCCGGAAAAATACTACCAAGTGTATTTGAGCTCCTGCAACTTTCCCAGCTGGTTTTGTGTAAGAGGTGAAAATAATTTAGAGTGTGTCTGTGGCCCATAAACATAGTTTAGAAAAGTAGAATTTTGTTTGCTGCTTGAGCTGTGTTGTTCCTTGTAATAGAAGGGGTTTGCCAGGCCTTGGTCCTGTTCTCAGAGGAAGAGAGCATGAATATTCCTGTGGTCAGCGCCACAGCTGATGCTGCCCATCCCAACAGGAGGACCAGGGACTGCAAGGTCAGGGCAGTGACTGTCAGGTTCCTGGGGCTGCTGTTGGTTTTTTGAGGTCAGAATGTTTGTGGGGAAGGAGACAATGTGTCAGAAATCCACACCTGTTCCGGGCATAAATCTGAGACTTTGACTTTCAGTCTGGCCTCTTTCATGAGAAAAAAACCCCAAATCTTAGGTATATTATTTTAAAATATTTTGGAACATATGGGCTGTTTTTTTCCCTTAAGGTCTTCAGAACATAAAGTATTTTAAGCTCTTCTTGTGATCTTGTTTTATTAATGGCTTTTTTTGTGGTCCTGAAATCAATAAATAGCCTCTAACTCAGAGCATTATTTATGAACAGCCATCCCTGCCCCCAGCAGTTTGGCTTTGAAGAGCCAAATTGTCTCTTTTAGAACTCTCATCAGGTGACTTTTTTTTTTTTTTTTAATCTAGAGTTTATAAGGGTTTATGATTTTTTTTCTATGCTTTGAAACTCATTAGCACTAAATTAACAAGGTGTTGGATTTAGCAATGTTTGTCTTAATTCTTTTGATGGTGCTCTAAGTCAGGTTTAGGTTGAAGACTCAAGGTCAAAACCTATTTGTACATCAGCAAGTATTGAGCCTTCACACTAACAAACATAATAACTCACTTATTGATCATATGCATGCCTGGATTTACTTTTTAAAAAATGTTTTCTCAGTGTCAGTTTGTGCCCTGTAAAAGTCCACTTAGCAATATGACCCCTTCTGAAGCACTGAGCTTCTTGTGGCAGGTCAAGTCTAATAAATCTTCCTTAAAATTCTCCATCCCAAGAACCTATCCAGGGTCACTAAATGAGAGAATGGATTGTTTAAAGGCCAATTATAAGATTCCAACTAAAGCACCATAAACACTTGCCTATTGAAATACAGAAATGCCTTCCTTGTGTTTCAAACTTCTACAACTAACAAAAGTAAAAGAGAAACAGGCTGTGACTTAAGCAGGCATCAGTGGTTCCGAAACTTTCAGAAGTGTGAAGCTTTTGGATAATCACTGAATTTCTTAGCTTTAAATTTAATATTGGACATCAAAGGATGCCAATAATAGCCACTGCTTTTGTCACCACATACTTAGTCACTAAATATTTAGTGAAGCTTAAGACTTTGAGCACTAGAGCATTAGGGAATATTAAATGCTGTAGTGGGAGCTCAGTATTGTGAGAGATGCTGCACAAAAGCACTGTTTTGACTTAAAAGAACGTGCAGATGTGATATTTAGAGAGGATTGTCTGTACATACATCTTAGCTGATGATTGGTATCACAGCTTCAAAAGTTGTGTACTTTCTAGAAACACTGAGTGAGAATCCTTCCCAAACACAATGGATCCAACCAGAGAAAGCAGGAACGCAGTTTTTTTGAAAAGAGTGGGTTTTGGTGTCTCCAGGATCCTGGAGAGAGAGAGGAACAAGCTACAAAAGCCATGGAAACTGAGGTACATGGCCTGACATCTTTGTGAGAGAAAAGGATGGAGAAGTAGAGATTTATACATATGGATGGCACACACTTAGAAGAGGGGAAGAGGAGGATTTGGGGTGGACAATCATCAATTTGAATGGCATTATGTCAGGCTAGAAAAAAGGCATATTGGTAAGTGGAAGGGAAGGTTTGGGAGCGCAGCAAGGTATTTGAATGATGTCGTTAGAAAGACAATATTGTGTTTTAAAACGGTATTTTCAGAAAGAACCTGAAAAATGGGATTCAGCTTCCCTCTGAGGCTGGATGTCCAAGAGGATGGTGCTGTTGTCCGTGAAGAACAGGCACCAAAGCATAAGAGACAAATGTTCGGGGGAGCTTTGGTCTTGAACTGACAGCCAGGTACACAGAGACAAGCTGGGTCATACTGTAGCCAGAACTGGGTAAGGACAGCCAAAGAGTGGATGTAAGAGTAGATCAGCCGCTACATACCTGAATTTTTGTGGCCAGGAGCAACGTGCTGACGGTGTGAATGGCAAGGGGAGGTGAACTCCAGCCAGTGGTCTATGGGAAACAGTAAACAGCTGAAGAGAAGGGAAAAAGCAGAGGGTCGACAAGTATGTGGAGAGATGGGGGGGAGAGTGGTGCAGGAAGAACAGAGGCATGGGTGTGGTGTGGGCAGGTGGGCAAGATTACTAAAACAAAAGCAAACGAGGTTTTGAAATGCTGTGAAGTGACTGTTGTGGAGCCCCGTGGTAAGCAGCTGGAATGCTTTATCTCCCCCTTGCAGGAGTTAGGGAGGGATGGACCAGCCCTGGGAGAGGAGGGAACAGTGAGGAATGAGCCCCTGAATACCTGCAAATGTCTTTCCTATCAGAGTCCTTCATCTGGGAAGGAGTGAGGAAGAGACCTACAGTGTGTGAGTATTTAGTGGGGCAGGTCACAGGACATGCAGCCAGGAACTGGAGTTCCCCAAGCCTCAGTGCTGATTCTCCACACCTAGATGATTGCTGAGCTTTCAGGGTCCATCCTGGCCATCAAGTTTCTTGCTTTACTGGTGGATGACAAGGACTCCTCTTCCTTGAGTCTTAAATATCCAGATAACAGATAAATAGTCTGCTCACATATGGCCAGGCTGCCTGGCATGGATTACACATCTAGAGGAGATTTTAGAAACTTGGTTTTCACTTTTTGCTTTCTCTTTTTGGCTACAGCTGAACTTCTTGCTCTGGGGTTTGTTCAGGCAGAGATGGTTGCAAAACATAACTTGTCTTAAAGTGTCTTTAATATTATAATGCTGGGTGTATAGCAGAACATGTTCTTCCAAAAGTGTCAATGAACTGCTGTTAGAAGGGTGCTTTTCAGAACCTTAAAATGCTAAAAGAGGGAAGAGTTGAAAAGTAGCAAATCTATCACTTAATATTTGTGTGTATTCTTAGCACTGCTATTGTTTGATAATTACCTTTTTGGGAAATTTTGTGGTGTTTTAGAAAGACATTTTAATTTTTTTTTTTTTTTTTTTTTAGTGTGAGTGATTGCCTTGCACTGAAAACTGCATGTGACCACAAGTTTGGCTTCTAAACACATCCACAGTCACATACATTGGCAGGAAGCTTGTGCTGGAGAGTTCAGACAGAAAAACATTGCAAAAACTTGTGGCTAACTAATATGTATCCCAGTTGGGACCTGGGACACAACCATCTCTCTGACTTGATCAATATGTCAGAAAAGAAGCTTTAGTCTGGATTTCTTTCTTTCCAGCACAGACCTCCTAACTGTGGGTTGAGATTTAAGTGGTGCCTGGAATCATCAA
Organism: Vidua chalybeata; assembly: GCF_026979565.1. Classification (NCBI taxonomy): domain Eukaryota; kingdom Metazoa; phylum Chordata; class Aves; order Passeriformes; family Viduidae; genus Vidua; species Vidua chalybeata. Next base: position 28,654,981 of record NC_071538.1, read on the forward strand.
CATTTAGGAAGAAGTAAAACCTCACATTTTCTCTGAGCCTGCTCCTGCCCTCTCATGTGCCCTTCTGAGCCAGCTCTTTCTTTTTCATCTTACCCTTAGATCCCAGATGTTCTGGTCAAGTGCAGTTTCCTTTGGAAGCAGCAGGCTTGGCTGATCACTGTCCTTGCTGCAGCTTGCTGTTTTGTCTCTTGATTTAGAGCATGTGTTGGTCGCTTTTGGCTAAAGCAGACTCCCTCTGCTAAATCAGGTTCCCTCAGCCTGTCCTGACTGCCCAGACCAAGGCCAGGGTGTAGTTCTGGCCATGTATTTGGCAGAAGCAGAAAAGCAGCTCCCAAGGAGCTGACAGGCTTCCTGCAGAAACTGAGCTGTGCTATTGTCCACTCCAGTCTCCGAGGAGCTGCCTTGGAGAAGGAAGAAAGATGGGATGTGCTCATACTGGTTTTGCTTGGGAGAAGATGCCTGTTGGGTGCTGCAGACCCACAAAGTAGTGTATTCTGAGGGAACGGAATGATTTTACCTATAGACAGGTACTCAGTTATCCAAAAGAAAGCTTTGGCATCTCACTCAGCTTGTGTTTTGGTTTGGAATAGGCTCTTTCCTCCTGTCCTTCCTTCACTTGTGGGCATACTAGTACCATGGTACCATTCATAGCCCTTATTAATAACTTCTCATGGAATATTTTTCTCCTTGCTTCCTGGTTTAGGTTCCAGGGATATCCTCAGTAGCAGTCTTGGATACAGTCATCATCTGGTTAATAGAGGCTGTGTGTGCAACAGGCACTCAAAAATGGAAACTGAGCCCATTAAGAGTTCTAAAAAGGAAGCCTGAAAGATTACTGTCCATTACTTTGCCAGTTCCAAATCCACAGTGCATAATTAGAAGGGTGACTGGCTTTGTAGCACAGTGTTATGCTCTCAGTTGAGTGTAAAACCTCCCACTCCAAGCTGCCAAAGCGTGACAGTGCTTTAATCCTGTGGTGTTACGAAGGCTGCATTAGGGCTGGGATACCCTGGCACAGCCACGAGGAACTGGGGAGAGACAGGAGCAGCCTCCCTTGCTGGGGCTGTGCAGGGGCACCTCTTGCTAAGGATTCTCATATTAAGTGGAATAACAAGGGTTAAGGGAGCCTCTTGAGTAAAGCTGCTGGAGACTGTTCTGTTGCTGCACTCGTTGTGTGTCTCTGCATTTTGGATATCTCCCAGCCAGCCTGTTCATGGACAAAACTTGCCCTTGGCATTTACCTGTGACATGCAGGGTTAGAATGACATCCTGTGCTGTAATTGCTTTCCCCTGGGAATTCCTCTGACAGCCAGGATGACTGTTTTTTTAAACTCTGCTATTTGGATGCTGCAGGTTCTCCCTAAATTCCAGTGCCTTAACTGTCTTGCTGCTGACATCACTAAGTGTTATCTTGCTTGCTTTTTTTAAGAAGCTGTAAGTGAAAGGAATAAGCCCCAAATTTTGCTTGCTCTGCAAAGGAACTGGCACTTTCTTTCTGAATGCTAGATGTAGGTCACTTGTTGGGTTAAGGAAGAGTTGGCAAGGAATGTGGCTATGTGTCATCGGAAAGCCTGTGAGATGCAGCACATGAACTGGACTGAGGTGTTGTACAGAGAACAGCCCTGGAGAAACCATTAGTTTCACTGTTTGGGTTTTGATGCCTTCATTTAAGGAACAGGCTGAAGCATTTCAAGTATGTTAGTCACACTTGGATTTAAATTTAACCTTGGTAAAGCTAATTAAAAATGTGTCTAAATGCATGCTTTGAACTTGCATCTTCTGCTACTGCTGTTCTTTAAATATATAATTTCCTTTAGCCAGCACTGTAAAGGGGTGCACCTGCATGAATAAGCCAGCACAAAGTAGTCAGATCATGGCTTAGCCCCTTGGAGAAAACAGAGTTATTTTGTGTAACAGGGGTAAATAAATGCCAACTTGGTGTGGATCCTGCTCTTCCGTGCCTTTGTGTAGTCACTGTATAGTGGCTTGTAAAGCAGGGGCAAAAGGTGTGTGATGTCTTAGTGTTAATACCACATTAAGATAGTATCAGAGATTGTGAAAGATGATTCCTAAAAGGAATTGGAACCTCATTCCTGCTCACCAGCAGTTGTCTCTGGGAAGGTGTCATGGTTTGCTCCTGCAGTCTCCCAAAAGTACTTTTGCCCTTGATTCACCCCAAAAAGCACTATGTTCAGTGGCCATACAAGCTCTTCAGAAATGACTTGTAATTCTTCCTGGGTGGTACACTAGCATGTAGGGCTCAACTATAGAGTCTGTGTTAAGTTTTTACACCTTATGAAATAAGCATTTTATTGACTATGAGAATATGTGTTTCATTTTAATTTTTTTTTTTTAATATTTAAAGGAAGTTTAAAAGCCATAGTGAGGAATTCTGTGTTTTGGATATGGAAATCCATTTACTGTTTATGGAAATCCTTTTACCTTGGACCAAACTGAACTCATGCTAATGTCTGAATACTATACTTCAGTTTAGCACCATGCCACCAACAGGGGACAATTTAGGGACTGCAAGGAAAGCAGAAACATCCAAGTGATAATGGTCTTGCATTCTTACAGCACCTTTCACCCAAATAACTTTCAAAGCATGGTTGCAGGTTTTCTTCAGGTTGACTATGTTGGGTGTTGTAATGTAACACAGCACAAGAGTAGGATTTGAGTAGGGACTGAAATTCAGCCTCAGTGCTGTGGCCTGGGTTTGGGAGATTCCCCTTTCATCGGGAAGTGGAAAAGAGATGGGGGAAAAAGTGTTTCTGGGACAATGTGACTTCAAAAAGGCTGGGGTTTTGAGGCTGCTGAAGGGTTTGAACCATTAAAAAAAGTCGTGGGAGATGGATTAGCTGTCAGAACTGCATGGTAATATTTATTTAGTGGCTTCATACTGTTATCACATGGATATCTTCTTCACATGTGGCACATGCAGCAAGGAGCAGCTGCTTAGCAAGGCACAGCAGCACATGGAAACAATTTAGGACCAGAAGTGAATTAATTAAAACCACCTAGAGAGAAGACCTGGACTTCTGAGAATCCAGAGTTCTGTGGAAGCATTTGCCCCCCATGCTACAGCAGTTGTGAAAGGAAGCTCAAATATTCAGTTACAGCAGGGAAGGGGGGAGTGAAGCTTAGAAAATAGTGTTAGGGAGATGACAGTAACTCCTCGCTCGTTCCTGGTGCTTGTTCCCTCATCTCAAAGGTAGGAGAACTAGAAAGGGCATCCACAGGTGGAAAGGGGTTTGGAGACACCAAAGAGGTGAGGACTGTTACATTGGTGTCTTGGTGCAACTGGGGTTGATGTGCAAGTTTAACAAAAAATCCTCACAGGACTGAGGCTCCATTCTGGCAATGAATAGGAGGATATAGGAAAAGCCTTCAGAACAGTGAGTGGAGAAGGGACATGTTACCTCCAGGGTGGTTTTGAAAGCAAGGGGGGGAAGAAATTTGTGATTTTACATTGTGTGTAATTAACCCAAAGGGACTTGCTGCTGGCAGAAGTAATCGAGTCCAGTCAAGTCCAGGAGGATTCAGAAAGGATTGAACATTTATATAAATAATGAGAAAAAATGCATGAGATTCAAAACATAAGACATTAATTGTTGTGATTTAGGGATAAAACAAACATGTCCTGCAGCTGAGAAGAATCTTTTCCTTCAGACTTGTTATTCTGAATGTTATGCATGTTATTTCTTCACCTTCCTCTATAGCATCTGTTTAGAGGAGGGAAAACCTCTAGTTCAGTTTAAAATGACAATTATTATGTGTGGCTGTTTATCAAGTTCTGGTTCCAATTTGTTTGCAACAAATGTTTAATGAGGGAGAGTAAGATTGAACACAGGTACTTATCAAAAGAATCATGAGGACTTCAATGCCCAGGAGGTGTCAGGGCCATATTGCCATATGGTACAGGAGTTTGATGTGGGCTGATTTTCCAGCAGCCCTGCAACCTCCTCCTGGTTAAGGAAAACTCTGGGTGTTCAGATCTTGCTCTTTTTTATGTGTGTAAAGCAAAAGTTTGTGTCTGTGCAGTTTTAGACTCTGCAAAAGTAGGAATTGTGTGGGTTGCCCTTTGCTTTCCCCCATTCAGCTTCACAATAGCTGCTTTAAAAATGAGCCAGCTTGAACAGAGCAGGGTACTCTACATGTGGGCTCCTCAGACATTTTTTGTTTGCTTTTTGTTGTCACTTTCAAGCACTGTGCTGAAATATGTAATGTTCTACCTACTGTAACCTTTCAGGTATTTTCTCAGATCTGTGTGCCACCATGGGACCTCTGAGGGTAGGACTTTCAGCAGACTTTTTTTCTGGCCTCTCACATTTATCTCTGTTTAGTTGCATAAGCCATCTGTTGCACATCAGAGTGTAGCTTGCCTTCAGCAGCCTTGGCAATCAAAAAAAGAGATTTTGGCAGCTGCACCTCAGGTGTGAAGCTTTGTGCCACTTTGCATGGTGACATTCACTAACCTTTTGCTTTTCTGGGTTGCAGACTGATGGAGTTCTGACTTTTTCCTCTGTGCCACCTCCATGGCTGTCCTGCACATGGCTATGACAGCAGCCTCCAGTGCTGCCCCCGGGCCACAATGGCATTAAGGAGATGTAGGCATTTCAGGTGCTTTTGTCGAGTAATCCTGTTCTTACAGTGTATTTCATCTATTTTTTCTCTTCTATTCTTCCACCTTTTTTGGTTTGAAAGCAGTTTAAAGGATTATTTTCTTCCCCTCCCACCCTCTCGCCTGCTTTGTACTGCCTTTCTCCCTACAGGGACTCAACCTTTCTTCCAGTCAGTAGCTGTTTCTTCCTTTCTGGGGAGTGCATGGGCTCTCTGTGCAAGTAAAACAACATGTTTTTATTACTAAGTGGCATTTTCCATTGAAAGATCTCAGAATGACTGAACAGTATGGAATGACTAAATACTTTGAGATAGCCCTTGGGCTTCAAACTGGAGACTTGTGGTAGATCTCATTAGACTGCCAGATCCCAGTGGCTCCGTGTTAGTGTCTACAAATCCTAAAGCAGAAATAGACCACCACATTAGAGCTAGCTAGGGTTTTATGCCCTCCTAAATATAGTTCATGCCTCATGCAAGCTTGAATGTATTGAGTAAATGGAGTTTTTGTTTTGACTCAATTTGAGTGCAGAATTTCCTTCAGTTGTTTAGAGGATTCCTGTGGATAGAACTTGTCAGATGAGGTTCATAACATTTCAGAGATGTGTTGGTGTTGGGATGCAAACAAGTCAGTGCACTCATCTGGATTAGCTGTTGTCTTCAGTGCAAAATAAATTAATTAACTAAATGCTCCTGAGGTGCATTTGAAACCTACCTTTAATATTCCATGTGAACCCAGCAAGAAAATTATTATGAAGATATACCTTTGCTTTTGTTTGCTTGGTTTGTAGTAATCTCTGGCTGTACTTCTGATGCATTTTGTGTTTCTTAGAGTAGAAACCCTTTAGGGCAGGGCCGGTGTCTTTGGTTTGGAGATGGCAGCCCATTGTGCTGCTGTTGGAAATGCCCCACGAGTAACAACAGCCTGTTTCACTTGGAAGGCAGATCTTAGGCCTTTGCATTCCTTCCATGGAGTGCTTTGGATTGATTCTGGCTGTGCTCCAGACTCCTGGCTCTCTGGAGCAGAGAAAATGTGAATGAACTCTTGCACACTTACTTAAAGCATGAGGCTTGCATTCTTCCTGCAAAAACAGGCACTTTGTTCAGGAAAACATCAGGTGGTCAGGGAGAACAGGACAGGGAAGAGCAGAGGTATGCTATTAACTCCTGGTGGGTAGTTAAACAACAACCCTCTCAAAAAAGAAGAAAAATCAAACCAATGTGGACAACTTTTTTATCTGGCATTTTTTCTTTCTTTTTTTTCCCTTACTTGCAAGCTATGCTTACTTTGCATTCTGACTCAATACTTCCACATAATTATGTGTTTTGATTTATGTCCATTGCCTAAGGATTTCAGTCCAAGTGCAAGCAGCATTCTTAAACCAAAACACAAGTATCTGCAGAGGGTTCAGGGCGAGCTCACACTGCTTGTGCTGGGGCAGAAGAGGAGTGTTCACCACTGGTGCTGTAGTTGGGAGAGTGCACTAATTTGTGTAGGTGTGTGGTGGTTCAGTTGTCACACATCTCTGTTGGTCCATGTTTCTGTTGGTGAAATACAGAATTTCTCATGGAGAAAGTACCTGTACAACTGGGACAAGGATGTAGCCATGGCTTGCAGACACACATGTAGCCAAACACAGTCACTCCGTGGCTCTGTAGGGGGTGTGTGTGCAAGAGAAGAACACCAGCAGATACCATACTTCATCCCTTGAGATGCCTAGATAATATAGTAAAAATGCAGTTTGGCCTGACTGAGTTAATATTTTTGGACTCTTTCAGCACATAAATAAATATTCAAGCTGGTAACACTTAATATTAGGAAACATTAGCTTCCTATTACTGCTTTTTCTACTCAGACCCCACCCTGAAGAGGCCTCTTAGTTTCAAAACAAAGTAAAAAGCACAGCCATGGGAATGAAGTTTAAAAGGCAGTTTAGGTGTGTTTCCATGCTATGGTCATACAAGTGGTTACTGAATACTAACCCATTTCTTCTTAAAATCTTAGAAAAATTTGGCATTAGAGATTGCTCACAGTAATTATTAGGAGACATGTAACAGCATTTCTTGGGTATTTGTTGTTCCACAAAAATACCTTGTTCCAAGTTCAGTTTACTTGAAAATATGCATCAGTCTTCTGCTCAGTATTTTCTTCTCTGTCAGAAGGCATTTCATCTCCCCTCACCTACAATTTAATTTCCAGCTGTTCATACTATTAGTAATTTATCACTCTTGCCTTGTTGTTTATGCTGGATACAATGGCAGTTTACACTGATTTCCTGACTCAGTATAAATTTAATTTCTGTGTACTGCTTGAGCAAGCTTTACAATGTGAAAGGAGAGCCAACAATACAATTAGGATGAATAAAAGCATTTTGGGTTATGTAATATGCATTTGTGCTACTATTATGCAACAGAATTATTACTTGTGGCATCCTTAAATCCATTTTGAATTTAGCACTGTTGCCTGCTGCCTCATACAGGACCTTCTTTGTTTCTACTGACTGAGCAGAAAGTGATGATGAGCTCCACAATTAATTTAAATTACACTTCTGGAAGCGGATAAAAAATAGTGTGACTTGACACAGGACAAGTATTCTGTTGGTAGTCAAAGATCATGATACCAGATGAAATCTGTCTGACTGTGTTAGTGGTAATATCAATCATCCCCTCTTTTTGCTACACTTGGTATTTATTAAAAAATGACAGCGTATTTCAGCATTTTCCATGAAAGAAACATGGCAAAGGGCTTTCCTGACCATTGTTGCACAAACAACATTTAAATAACAGCTTTCCTCTGGCATTTTTTAGGGTAGGCATAGAGTTGTCAGTTTTAACATCAAGACAGCTTAGAAGTATTGTATATAAATACAGAATTTGCTGTGCAGTGAGACTGAACCTTTCAGTATTTGTCAGGTGGCAGGTGCACTGTACCTATCCCTGTACTCTATAATCAGAGCCACAAGAAGCTGTTTCCGACTCAGTGAAGTGTTTGAGTTGTCTGCCACCTTTTACACTTGTTTTCTTTGCTCAGCACCTCTCTCTTATGGTTCCCAGTAAAGGTTCCTGGGTGCTTTGGCACCTCCAGATTTCCAGGGCAGACTGGAAGCTGTGAGAGTGTGGGGAAGGAGGAAGAGGAGTTCAGATAAAGGCTGTGAACAGAAGCAGTAATTGCTCTTTCTGGGGCAAAGGGGAGCTGCCTCAACTGCCTTTACCTCCTTGAGGACCTTCTGTAATCCATACCTGGAAAAGCTCTTAGTAGTTTTCACAGATAATCACTGCTTGCTTTACGCAAGTCCCAGGAGACTTTGTAGAGCTCTTCTCTCAGGGAGACACTGTGTAACACTTCCTTTGGCTCCAGAAGTCAAAATATCTTAGAAAATGAGCTGATTGTACTGCCAAAATGGGCACTAAAACCCATTTCCTTGCCTTCATCCTAGTGCTCTGCTCACTTAGCTGTTTATTATTCTGAATATTTATTTACTGCTTGGTTTGGAGATTGGACATTTTGGTGTTTCTGGGCAGTGAAGAGAGGAGGATACTGAGTTATACAAATAATTTTCTTCTAATAGAGAAGGACTTTGGGAAGATACGTAGTACAGGACACATTTATTTACTGGATTATAAGAGTGTCTGTAGCAAAATGTAATTTGATGACAGATTTACCTCCAACAATGTAAGATGCACATGACTAAGAGTCTTACCTGACTTACTGGTTTCTTTTTCTTGCTTTTCAGTTTCAAATTAGGAACTTGCTAAGCTTCAGTGTCCAATCAAAACCACCACAAGGAATATTTCATAATAAAAGCTATGAAAATAATACATCCCTGGCATGCCTAAGAGGGAACAGGATTGTGGTGAACTGCAGATCTGTGAAACATGACAAACAAAAAAGAAACATCAATAATCTGATGATTCAGGTTCAGTTAACACAATGACAACACCAAGTCTGATGAGAGAAGGGGGTGAGAGGCTTTGTATTGGTTTTGGTAAAAGTCTTTCTAGCAAGAGAGGTGAGAGGGAGCTTTTTGTAGGTAGGAAGTGACAAGAAGGTAAGTGCATAAATTGTACAAGGTAGAGATGGATATCTGGAGCTATTCAGGTGATTTTTATTTTTTTCCTTTAAAAACCTTGTGTGCTGCACAGTGAACCTCCTGGGTGACTTGATTCTCAGTGAATAATATAGCTACGTTCCTTTGCTGCACAGATGCTTCTGGGTGGGTAAATGCAGACCAGGAATTTCTATGTTCCCATGGCTGGATAAGCTCCAACATTTGTAAGACCTGCACAAAGCCATTTTAACCTAGACCTCTTTGAAGATTCAGTTTAGTAATGCACTTGCTAAAACTCCTTTAGATGCATGGAGGGAGAGGTGATTTGTGAATTAGGCTTCTTTACTTGTGCTTTGATTCGTGTAGAGCTGGTCCCACAAAACTCACCGATATCCAAATGAGCCAAAATTTGCATCGCTTCAGAAGGTGTGAGAATGCACAGCTCAGCACCACGGAACTTATTTCTTATTTTCCCCAGAGTGGCTTTCAGTAGCTGCAAGGTGTCCAAGTGAAAAGGTTCAAACTGAGCAGCAGCATTTGTGCAAGAGGCTTTTTCCCTTTTCTCTTTTTCCCCACTAAATCTGCCTCACAGCTTTTGTGACTGTTTGCCAGTGCTTCAGACAGATACCAGCCAGGCTGTGAGCTCGGAGGAGAAAACAAGAATGCCTTTTGTGTCATGATCATGGAATTAATTGGTCCTGGAAACTCTGGGTCGCTGCCAAGAATGGGTATTTATGTGGCAAGAAAGGAAAGGAAAAGGGCGGAGCTTTGGAAATCCAGGAATCCCCCTCATTTTCGGCGTTTAGGAAAGAGTTCATAAACTTACTTTGGCTTTTGAGTTTGGTGCAGTCAGTATGGTTTTGTCTGGGTTTTTTTTGTGGTTATTTTTGTTGGATTTTTTGTTTGGTTTGGTTTGTATTTGTTTGTTTGGTTTGGTTTTTTATTGTTTGTTTTTAACAGTATCCAAAACGAGGAAATGAGAGTTATTGAAGTGGAGAGAGTTCTGTGGAGAGCTCTGGCGTAATTTTATTTCATTTCATTTCCAAGTGCACTGTAGGATAAAAGCATCTGCCTTTGTCTGCAGGACATCCGCCGCTGGCCACCCAAGCACTGCACTGCCAGCCACGCTTTCCTAGGCTGGATATTCTGCCCCAAATTCGCAGTTTTGCCCCTGCGGACTGTTTTCTGTGCTGGCAGCTGGGCACGGATGTTTCCTAAGCTGGATATTCTGCCCCAAATTCGCAGTTTTGTCCCTGCGGACTGTTTTCTGTGCTGGCAGCTGGGCACGGAGCTTTCCTAGGCTGGAAATTCTGCCCCAAATTCGCAGTTTTGCCCCTGCAGACTGTTTTCTGTGCTGGCAGCTGGGCACGGAGCAGTGCTGGGTCTGCAGGGCCCTGACTCTGCCGGGCCCACAGAGCTGAGGGCGGGGATGGGAGCGGCCTGGCCCAAAACCACTTGAAATACTTGTGACTCTGATTGATAAGATTAGCCCAGGCACTGCTCTGTGGCATTGTTTGGGCGAAGTCGCCACTTCTCAGAGGGTTTTTTTGTTCCGCAGTCATGCGGTGGAGCTGGGGGTCGGTGCGGATGAATGTCAGCTGCTGTGGGTCTGTCTGCCGCTTCCTCCGCTCAGCTAAAAACTCCATCGAGGGCTTTGGTGGAAGGAAACGCTTTGGCACAAAAGTTCTCAATGTCTTTGCAGTTGTTCTTTACCAAAATACTTGACTAAGACAGCTAAACAACTTCTGTTTCATCTGTCTTGCTGTTTTCTTTAGTGATGTGTGTCTGCATGTTGAAAAAAGGATATTTGAGGTTTTTCTTATCATAGACTGACATTATGGATGCGTATACATCTGGAGCTTTTTGAGTACCATAAGTCAGCTTTTCAAATTCCATGATTTGATTTTTCCTTTTTTTTTTTTTTTTTTTTTTTTTTTATTTCCCCCAAGGATAAGTGTAAATATTAAAGATACATGTTGTGGAACATGTGTGTAAGGAAGCAATATGAAAAAAATAAGGTTAAAATCACAAAAAGCATCTAATTTCTATTTTCAGAAGGTTAAAGTAGGCTCATATTTAGAAAAAAAAGTGGGAATCTTGATTAGAGTGCTTTATTTTGAGTTAATGTTCAAGTTACTGCACTTCAGGCACTTTTATTCCAACATAGGGTGTCTGTCCAGTAAGTTAATAAAAACAGAGTGGAATACTCTCCATCTGGAAAAGCTATAAGTTTCAAGGAAAGTGAAAAGCATTTAAGAACCTGTCAAAATTTGTAAAAATGCATTTAAAGTGCTAGTTAGATGCTCCTGAAAAAAAACTGCAGAATTTCTGATAAAACGAATCTGTAGTGGAGTGGTAATGTTTCAAATGACTGAGCCTGAAGAAATTTGCTACCTCCTTTTCTTATTGTTCATCCCAGTTTTAGTATTTTTTCCAGTCTGCGTAATGAAAAACAATTAGATTGACTTCATCCCACGATTCTCACTTCCAGAAACTCAACAGATAATATTTGCATTGGAAAAAACCTGTGCAGAGCAGTGGGTTTTTTTGGGTGAAAGCATTTCTTTCCAGTGATATTTCTAAGACAATGACTACAGTTCTGTATGTCTGTTAGGGTAGCAGCCTGGTTCTGTACTGATCAGAGTTTTAACTTTCCTTTTTTTCCTTGAGTCTCTAATCCCTCTGGCTAGGCTGTAGCATTTATTTAGGCACTGGTGGTGTTTATAGTTAGTTTATATTCCCACTGGAGCTCAACAGGTAGTGTTTGGAGGAAGCTTTTCAGCCTGGATGTGTTTTGGTGTGTGCACGGAGCTCTCTTGTTTCAGCTAGAACTTTATACATAGGTAATGTTTAGTGCTGTAGAGCTGTAAGATGATCACCTTAAAGACAGTGGGCCCCTCTGAAGGTACAGCATTGCCAAGGGTTAGTAAAGTTGTTGCAATTACCCTACATCAGTACACACACAACCTCAGAAAATAGAGATTTGCAAGGATATAGCTCCGCTTAATCTTTCTACGTTTGCTTTTGAAAGATGCTGTCTGTCTTGTAGGAAGCTACTTGCTCATCACTTACACTTGCAGATTATCAAGGTTACAATCTGTTGCTTGAAAAATCAAAATGAGATTCTAAAAAGACATAAATCAGATTATAAAATCCCATATCTGTTTGTTTTAGAGGACCAAGAAAATGTTACCGAAGCCCTGAAATGTTGAGGTCTCTGTTAGACCACTGGACATGGTGCTGAAGGAGACAAAGGGGAGCTGGAGAGCTTTTTTTTGTTCTTTGGGTGCACAAAACAGTGCAAAACTGGTGTCATTTCTTGGTACCACTAACAGTGGTCACCATTCACCCCTGTCAGAAATTGCAGAGAGCTTTAGGAGCGTTTTTTCATGGCAGTGAGTAGAATGTTCCTCTGAGCAGAGAGCTCTAAAGCAAACATGAAAACTCCTTTGCCTTTGGGTAGCCTGGTTGTGTCAGTGAAGAGATGCCCTCTTGATTAAATCCAGACTGAGCAGTTTCCTGTTAGCATGAAACTCAGCCCACAAGGTCTTGTTCTCAAAGCCTGTTATTGAGCTTGTCTGCCAAGTCCCTTTTCCTTTTAAACTTACAGGCAGAATTGCTAAAATAATACAAATACAAGCAATCCCACAACTCTCACAATGATTTCTAACAGTCTGATATTTTGCTGACAAAGTTTTAGATTTTTTCAGAAACGGGGTTGGTTTTGTTTTGCTTTGGTGGGATTTTTTTGGGGGGGGGTTTGTTTATTTTTAACATTCTCCCGACATGATGTCTTGGGGAAGTTGTAGTGTTGCAATTAATGGAAAATTTTGTGCGTGTATCAGTCTTGGAAGCAGATTCTGCCCTTGTTTTGAATGTACTCACATGAGAGAATGAGAGGGTTTTATGAGCCCTGAGTGAATATGCCCGTAAACCATTACACTGTGAGTGGGGCAATCTGCTGAATCAAAAATTAAAGAGTTAAATACAGCGGTGCAGACTTTCTTCCCTGTCTGAAAGTGGTTGTATTATGTAACTAGTTATTTTCAAATGTGTATCACAATTGTAAGATGAAGAGTTAGCGAGAAAATTGCAAGGGTTTTTTTTTATGCAACCAAGTTTTGCTTAAGGAAAATTTGAATGTAAGAGAGTTACATAGTGGTAACAACATATCCTGTTAATAATTTTTCCGTAATGACAGTGTCATATGTAATTCCAGATACACTTTTAGTTCATTTTCATAATTCATATATTTCCAGATGCACCTTTAAGTCAGATACATTGCAGGTTATACACCTTTTAAAGATCCATGGAACAAAATGTAGCAAAATATTTCCCTGCCTAGTGTGTTTTTTTAAATACAGACAGTAATGTTGTATTTTAATGTTGCAGCAAGGGTTTGTTGGATCTCATGAAGCTGGGAAATGAGATAGCAGAGCTTTGTAAATAATATTAGCGACAGAACTTTAGAATGATGTTAAAGACATCTATATTGTTTAAAACTGAAAAGGATGTCTATTAGAAACAATTCCAAAGCAGTGGAGGGTAGTGATGTAAATAGGAAGTAGGTGGGGTATCTCTTTAAATTATCTTATTAATAGATTATTTTTTTCCTTTGTGTTTCGCCAGTATCCCGAGCCAGGGTTGGTAGTGACTGTCATTAACAAGCTGTCTTTGTGCCCTCAGTATCAAGGTGTTTGAGCAAATAATGGACATTTTTAATTTACAATCCCATTTTTTCCCACATATTTTACAAAATAGAGTCACGAAAATACTTTTTTGAACTGCCCTCTAAATAATGACATCATTTAAGGAAATGTTCTTTCAGACTCAAAGCAGGGTGTAAGCATTTAAAACAAATGCTGTTTAAAAAACATACCCACACAAAATTCCAAACCCTAAATTTATGGACAAATATTATGCCAAGTGGAAACTCTAAGAGAAAATTAGAATGTTAGAATGCCTTGTTTGCAAGATGAGTTTGACACCCTCCTTGCAAAAAGTATCTTGAAATGTTTTTGCACCAAATGTGTTCTGACCTTGGGTCCTGTGTGACACCTCAAAGTTGGTATTTTCAGCAAGGGAATCGCAAGTGCCAGTGCTTAAGTTATGGTCAGTTTTCATGTTTATTCAGAAGTTAAATGAAACACTGAATTATCACTTTTATTCCCTTCGGTAATGTTACTCTTTGTGGGATAATGGATTGTCTTTTAGATACTAATATATGGTGGAATGATGACTTAACTTGATAGTGGTCACACTGTAAAATGTGTTTTTGAGCATGTCAGAAAAATATTTTAAAATAAAGTTACTTAAAAAAGCCATTATTTTATACAGCATTTGGTGCTTGGAGAGCACCAAAAATCAACAAAATCATTTATTAATGAGTGATGGCCAATTCCTGTGCAAAGATAGGATTTAATCTCTGTCAGGGATCTGTCTCCTGCCTGATTTTTGTGCTTTTTATTTCCTTTTGTAGGGTGAAGGAGACCAGTTACCCCCAGAGCACACTGTCAGACAGTATGAAACATCCAAGATCAGGGCGATAAAAGCTGGAACTTTGGAGAAACTGGTGGAGAACCTTCTCACAGCTTTTGGAGATGCGGATTTTTCCTACATCAGCATCTTCCTTGCAACATACAGGGCCTTTGCTTCTCCCAGGGCAGTGCTGGAGCTTCTTCTGGACAGGTAAGAGCCACTGCTGTGCAGTGGAAGTGCACCCATCCTTTACACCACAGGGGAAAGCTGTCAGGAACTTCTTCCCTTGCTTTTAGTGGGCATGGATTTGATAACCTGTTGTCAAGAATACTGCAAAATCCAGAATTTCTGCATAAAGATCCAGTCTCTAAATGCATTGCTGCTCACATCCCAACACTCATCAAAGCATACGTAAGGAAAGTGTGCCATGTCTGGCTGCTAAAGAACCCAGCTGGACCAACACAGCAAAATTAATTCAAGTTTTCTCCAAAAAACCCAACAGAATGCATGGGCTGCAAAGTCATAGCTAGAATAGGTTCCAAAATTTTGTTGGATACCAGTGTTTTTAGACCTAGCTCTTCTGTTTGGGGGCTGCTTATTCAGAGCAGGGATTGTACAAACACAAGAAAGAATTTGCTCTCCCGTTCTGTTACGTCACATGAATATGCAGCCAAAAATTTTTGCAGATAGCCCAAGAACTGCTAAATGTTATAAGAACAGCTTTTATGGTCAGACTTTAAATTATGGCTGCTGTGTCTGCATAAATGCTTGGAACACACAGCAATAGTTTCTCACCCTAAATCCTAACTGAAACATGGCTGGGTCAGGGGTGCTCTTATTTTGGGAGTGTCGTATTTGTTGCACTTTCAAAATCTGTGATTCACAGAAATGGTTGATCTGGCATGAAGTAACTAGGACAGAGAAGTAGCATAAGAACCCCTAGGGTTTGATTTTGGCTCTTCCACTAGGTCGATAAGGAAACAAGGCATGGATAAATTATCTGTGCTTTTCTATCTGAAAAGGATAATCCTGGCTGTTTTGTAGGAATGCTGTCTGGCTCAATTAGTAAAGATAATAATAATAATAATAATAATAATAATAATAATAATAACCTGACAGCTAAGCAGTCAGCTGAGAAAAGAGCTGCCATCCTGGAGAGTAGACTTGGTTACAGTTACATTGACTGTTCTGTGCTTTGTCTCTCAGTCCATCCCAATTCTGATTCAGAATGTGAGAGATTATAAAAATTGACAGTGGGTACCTACAAGAATATAAAAACATTGAGGCTCTAAGGAAGTTGGTCCTGCCTTCCTCCTCTCACACTGATTTAAAGAGGTGAAAATGTCTGGAGAGGGCAGGAAAGCCCAGGAGAACTGTAGAACAGTTCCATAGAACAGTTCTCCATAGAACAGAACTCTCTTTTCTGAGCCCAGTTTTGATCTTGCTGGCTTCTGTACCTCTCTGAGCAACTTCCAATATCCCCTTCAGAGGAATAGGCTGCCTGATCTTGTCAGCATCATCCCCAGCCTTTTTTAATACATGACAGGATCTACAGGAAATCCTAGGAGGTTACCACTTCCTTCCCTTCTCACAAATCATAGGAGCGTAGTGCTTAAGAATCCGTGGATGTTTCTCTTGGCTTTTTGTGTATCATGGAGAGTCTAGAATTTTATGGCTTGGGAGAAAAAACAGATTAAATTTAAGCTATAAAAGTTAGAATGATATACATGTAGCTGAGGAGTATGGACTTGTGAAGAAAAGCAGATGTTATAAGGAAAAAAACTGAAAAAAAAAGATGGATAGTAATTGATTTTAACCAGCTTGATTTTCATCTCTAGATTAGTTGAGAATAAGTAGCCCAGAGCCTGCATTTTTGCAACTTTGTTTTTAGTGACACTTTTTTATAATCAAGAGTACAGAGACTAAAGTGGGTGTCAGTGCATAATTTGTGTTTTGTTTTGTGTGCCAGTGAAGAAATAATGAAAAAGGGAATCTCTTTAAAAACAAAAAAAGGCAGCACGGTTTTGGCATTTGTTGTCAGTGTTAGTTTCATCTGAAGAGCTTGAGCCCTGTCTCTTATTCTTGGGGATAGAGCAGGGTTGCGGAGTAAGGGACCGATTAGAAATGCTGAGCTCTTCTTGTTTGGTCCAGGAGAAAACAGTGATGTAACCAGATCAAAAAAGGCCCTTCCAGCTTTTTACAGGTGAACAGCTCCTTGGGAGAGAGGAGGAGGGAACAGCATCCATATCTTTTGCAGGATATTTTATATTGTAGGGACATACTCACTGAAAAACCTCTTCCACAATGTATTTGTGGAAGCTGGATCACCCTCGAGCCCAGGGCATTCAGTTTCTGCTGGATTTGCTGTGGATACAGTGCTGCAGAATTGTCTGATGAATGTGTTAGCCTTACACAAACCCAGCTTACACTAAAAGTCCTGGGACTCTTGGGAAAACGTGCTGGGAAATGAGCATATCCTGTACCCTAAGTGTGTGGGGAAACCTGTTGGTCATTTGATGCTGTCTGCAGAGTATCCTGTCCAAGCAGTAGTGCTGACTGAATTTGGGGCAGGAAGCATTTATGGTGTCCAAAAGCAGGTGAGGTGCTCTTCCCTGAGTCAGGGAAGCAAATAAAAAATGGTTGCAGTGCTTAAGAGAAACTTTAGTTTAGAAACAGTTTTAGAAATCTGGTTGTTACATTTTTTATTTTCTTTCCTCCAGGACTTCACATTATGCTTTTGCTTTTGATTAAATTTGAGACAGAT
Source organism: Vidua chalybeata (assembly GCF_026979565.1). Lineage (NCBI taxonomy): Eukaryota > Metazoa > Chordata > Aves > Passeriformes > Viduidae > Vidua > Vidua chalybeata. Next base: position 28,671,889 of record NC_071538.1, read on the forward strand.
GCACTATTAATTTTTTTAACCAAATTCAGCCTATAAATGTTTTCTTTTAAGATAGATTAGAATTCACTAGACAAAATCTTGAGCATAGACTGGTATGTTGAGAAGTGAGTGGGATGACTGGTGTTTCCAAAGTAACTGAACATCCACAACCCTTCAGCATTCATGAGAGTTTGGCATCTAAGTGGAGCAGACAGCTTTGGAAGTCTGCCAAGCTTTTAACACTGTATGTTCTGCTATTTTCTAGTGGTTTGGTACAAGAGGGCAGGGAGAGTGAAATGAAAAAGATCTGGTGGCATTTTGATGTAGAAGCCTTCCATGGAAGTTCCTGGAGGGAAGGAGAGCTGCTCCTCCTGGCCCTGGATGTGGGAATGCAGTGGTTCCTCTGCTGTTCCCAGGGGGGTATTCCAAAGTGTGATGGAAGCCAGAGGTGGTTAGCTGTCTAGATGAGGTTAGAAGGAGGCCAAATTCCTTTCTTCCATTATGTATTTTGCCCTGATAACTGTGTTCCTCAGAACTGTCCAGTGCTTGGCCCAGGCACAGAGAAAGTAGCAACCAGTCCCTGTCTGGAGCAGCTAACAGAGGGAATTGAGATTGTTTGGTGGGAGAGCTGGAGCTGGGGAATGACAGCAAAGAACAAGTTAGATTTATGTTTCCCATTCATTCCTTTTGCAGGAGGATGGTTTGCTGTAGGGTAGATGGAGAGGATGGGAGGCAGAGGGGGAGTATTGAAGCAGAGCCACACGTTTTGGGACAGCAGCTTTGTGGTGTTTGAGTCACTGCTGTTCCTGTGGCATCTATTATTTCATCTCCTTTTCCTTTATAGCAGGTGGCTTGTCTACTCAGCTACAGAAGTGATTTCACTTCCATGACTTCATGTGTGTAGGATTCAAGCCACCTTATTTTCCCTGAGAATCTGGCCTTCTAAATTGCTTGTTTCAATGCTTACAAGCTTATTTAGCATTTTGGTTGGGGCCATTGAAGAGACCACCTTTCCTTATTATTTCTGAGTTATTTAGAGTATTTTCCTCCCTCCCTCTTAACAGACATGCAGGGATGCATTTTCCACTGTTTTCCAGTATTTAAACATTCAGTATTACCCATTACATTCTAGTCTCATTTGCTTAGTCAGTCCCTTTGAGTGCAGTCTGTAACTTCCCAAATGCCAAGCAAGGCTGAAAAGTTCTGAGAGCTACAGGATCCTTTTGTTTCTCGTGTCTCTTTTTGTATGCAAAGCATTCCTACAAGGCTGGGCAGTGAAAGGCTCTTTGTCCGGGAGCTGGTGAGAACAGAGTGCTGGAAGGCTGCAGAAAGGCTGTTCTTCACATCACTTGTGTTGTTAACTCCTCCTAACCCGTATTTAATGACCTGTTGTACATGGAGAGATGAGAGATAGGCAGAGATTTACATCTGGCAACATGAGGAAGAGTTATATCCTTCTCCAGTTTTGCACAGAAAACTGCCTGCTCTTTATTGACGCCTTAGGGATTTCTCTCTTTCAGCTTGTGTCTCTAGTGGGATTTAAACACAAGTGCCTGATGTTCTGCAAAGACATATTTAATACTTCACTCAGTAGTAGGACAATGATGTTGGGACTCATCTCAATGAGTTTTCCTCAAAAAATTAACTGGAAGTTTTGAAAACTGAATATAAAAATACTGGAAAACAGTGGAAAATGTATCCCTGCATGTCTTTTAAGAGGGAAGGAGGAAATACTCTGAGTAACTCAGAAATAATAAGGAAAGGTGGTCTCTGCAATGGCCCCAACCAAAATGCTAAATAAGCTTGTAAGCATTGAAACAAGCAATTTGGAAGGCCAGATCCTCAGGAAAAATAAGGTGGTTTGAATTTTTATTTAAAAAAAATTCCCTAGCAGTGCCTTTATATACAAAGTCTTAGACCAATACTTGAGGGGAGCATAAAACTACCACCACTTCCATCCATTGAAATGTTTTTGGATGAGTTTGTGACAGTTCTGACACAAACCTTCAGGGCAGAAACAGGTCACTGTGTTCTCTCTGTCTGATGTTACCAGGCCGTTGTAGCACAAGCACTTAAGGATGCTCTTGTTTAAACTCTTCAGATTATTTAAGATGTATAAACCTAAATGGATAAAATCAGTTTGTCTTATTCTGGACAGTGAGTAATCGTTCACCTTCATGAAACCTGCCTGTAGGGAGCCATGGAATTCTTCATGGATAATTATGGAGCTGTATATCTGAAACAATGGGCACTCCTGCTGAAAATGAAGTGGATGATCCTGCCTGCAAGGCACAGCATTGTGCCTTGTAGGTAAGAGATTTCCCTTTGGCACTGTTGGAGTTGTGCCCACGGTTCCCTCTTTCCCAGTGGTGTTTTCACAGCATCGTGGGCTTTTCTCACTGATACTGCGAGTTTGGGCACAAAGTGAGCACTTGCCACCTAGGAAACCTTGAAGTGACACTTGGAACTGTTAGGAATGGCAGGTGCTAGAGACACAGAAGCTGTATTGGTTGTGTTACAGTCTCCTTGCACACTGGAATATTGCCCTGGGAAAGGATGGAGTGAAAACAGACAGGAGGGTCTTAGTGCTGTGAGCAAAGACACAGTTTTGGTTGATTCCTCCTGTGTGCAGGCTGCTTCAAATAAATTAACAAATTAGGTTGGAAGATTAAGAAATTAGGTTGGAACTGGCTGTTTCTTTAGGACTTTTTCCCTCCTAAATGAAATAATCTTCAAGGTCCTTAATTCTGCATACCTGTTAAAATTCCTTGTAGTTTGAGCTGGAAGTGCTTTGTAGTTGTTTATGGTAATTGTATATGAATGATGCTATTTGGGATTTTGCTTTTATTCACTGGAGTTTCTTCTAAACATCCATCTCCTTTTTCAGGTTTGGAAACCTGGAGACCTCAAGCCACGGAGAAGTGGCAAACCTGAATTCCTTGGAATCTGAGATGGTACTCAGGGCGTAAGTATGGCTTTGCACTGTGGAGCAAGCTCCAGACAGGGTTTGCTCTTGGAGGAGGATGCAAGCAGCAGAGCTGTGTTTCTGTTGAAAATTCACAGCACTGTTTGCATGCTTAAACAAGCTGGTGGAAAGGCTAAATGCCAACTGTCTTGTAACACATCCAATAATACAATCCAGGCATCTTTTGCAGGGAAATTGTTTCAGAATTAAACATGAGATGAACACATCTAGGCAAACATTTTGCTGATTAAACAAACAAAGAGTGTTTGTTTCCTCTGCCTTATCTGTGGCAGTAAGTGGTTCTTGCTTATGAGTGATTTTTTTTCATTACAGCAATGCCTGCAGAGCAAAGCTGAGGGTGACTCAGGCAACGTGTGTGCATGGATCTTTTCCATTAGTGCCTTGTGATTTACAGTGCTGCTTTTAGAGTGAAATTTAAATTCTGAGGTCATCCTCATTTGCAAAAGAAATAGCAAAGCTGTTTTGAACTGCAGTTTAAATGAGAAAAAGGCGGTTTGGCTGTCCTCCTAGGGTTTTATCTTTAGACATTGGGTGTAAAATGTGCCTTAGGTCATCAGCATTTGTACTTTGACATCTGTGGTTTGCATGCACTGTGGCATGAGTGGTTATATTTGATTACAGAATGAAGATGCTTGATTCTAGTCAGCATTACTGGTTTTCTCTTCCTCTTGCCCCATGGGACTTCATATAGGAGCTCAACCCTCAGTCTCTCCTGACTGGTAAAATATTTTGCTTCCATTTTGCCATGAGAACTCCTCAAAGAACAGCTGGTAGTTAAAACTTGGTTACAGGCACCAAGGAGGCAGCATTATGTCATGGGTAGAAGCAATAACAGTCAGTCAGTGGTTCCCACACTTCCATCCAGACTGAGCTCTTCCAGCTTTGGGCAAACCATTTGACATTCCCTGATCTCAGTCATAAAACATGAGCTAAGGCTATACCCTTCCTGCAGAATAGCTGAAGGATTTATACTGGGGGTGAGGAATTAATTGCACCGGTAAAAACCATGGTGGGATTAATCCCCCAGCTGCCTTTTTGTTGACCCAGAGGACTTTGATGATGAGATGGAGACAAAAGGGGTGAAAGTAATCTTGATGTTACCTCTGTCACTTGGGCTTTGGGCAAAATGCATCAGTTTTTCAGTTATACCTGCAGGTGAGTGTGCAAGCAAATAACATTTAGTAGGAGAGCGTTTGTTTTGGTTTGTTTTTAGTGGAAGTATTTTCCTCCTGACATACAGTTTACCAGCCTTGTCAGTTGCTTCCTGCTGCATCTATGCTTTCTTCCCTCTTGGCACATAACACCTTTGCACAGCCAGGGACGGACAAATGGATAAAGCCTGTGGTCCTCTTACTGTGGTAGCTCAACTTCTGATGAATTTTCTGACAGATTTGTCATCAATGTAGTTCAGAACAGCTGATTTTGATCCTTTGGCCTTCATAAGATACCTTTTATGTGTGAATTTGATATCTTTACTCAAATCCGTGTCTATAAAAGGTTCAACAATGAAGTCAAAAAGTTATTTATTAGGTATATATACATGTTTAAACAGATCCATATAAATATGAATTCACTTTCCTTCCTTGAAAATTTCCATTGCTTTCAGTTGCTCTGGCTTCTTGTCTCTTAGGTAGGATTAGTGGTATCTGGAAAGTGTTTGGCTTTGTAGTCCTGTTGTGAAACGTGTACTTCTGGTAGTTCAGGTTTTCTCTTGTCTGGGATAATTCCACTATAATTGCATTTACCCTCTTTTCTCATAGAACAGAAGCATGATATAATTGTGCTCTTGGTTTTATATGACTTGGAGAAATAGGAGGAAGCAGCAGTAGAGCCTTGTTATTTCTTGCCATTAAATCTGTATTTCTCAGAGGAAAAATATCTCATGGGGAAGCCTGTGGTCTGTGGCCAGAGACCTTCTGCATGCATCAGACTCCTGTTCTGGTAGCTCAGAGGCTTTAAAAAGCCAGTTGGGCCATTAGAAGTGGGATTCAATTTAAAGCATTTCCACTGGTTTGACACAAAAAAAAAATGCTGCAGAAGTTAAGAACAACAAGAATGAGAGTTTATGACTCCTTAAGTACCTCATGGAACCTGAAAGAAGGAGGGGTAGCAAAAACTGAGGGTATGTGTGGAAGGAACATTGTCCTGTGTGGTGCACTGTAAGCCCACGGGTTGCTGCTTTCTACATGGAAATTCTCTGTTCTTTTTGCACTTGTAGTATAGAGCTGTGATGTACTTTGAGGAGAATGCCTGATGTAAATGATCTATTTTTTTTTTAATTATGTGAATATTCCACACAGTGTTTATGTCCCCGCTTCAGTGTTCAGAACCTGCAGATGCTAAAGTAGGGCTTGAGCACTTTTTTGGCACAGCCTTGTTAGAGGGGCTTGTGGGAGCTTTAAGCCTGCCCTTCTGTTCCCATATCCTGCAGTGATTCCAGACTGCTGCAGTGATGTGTAGTTGTTACTGACCCGAGATCGCTTCAGCTGTGCTCAGAAACATGCCCACCTAGGGCCCCTTCTGCCAAGGGGATTTTCTCCTCTTCATTTGAATATCATTCCTGTCATTTCTTGGGCTGCTGGAGTGGTCAAAAAATTGGATTTTTCAACAGACGTCTGACTTAATTACATCTGATATGTGGTTTAAACAAAGGTACTGTACTTTCCAAAATACCTTGGATCACAGAGTTGTGAGTAAATCCATCAAAACCATCAAAAATTTTGTAAGCTTCAAACAGCCTGCCTTTTTTGTTACCTATCAGGACCCACCTTAGCTTTTCGTGTCCAGTAATTTGCTTTCCACACTTCTCACTACTTTCACTCACTCAGACAGTTCATGATCACAAGTAACTGAAGAATACAGTTCAGAAAAGGTCATGTATACCAGCTAAGCATCTTAGTAAGATGGACTTCAGCCTCTGTTTCCAGAAATGTGATGCTGTGTCTCTTAATTGTCTGATAAGAGAGTTGAAGGGAGTAGGTTGTTTGACCCTCTACCTCCTGTAAGTAATTTTTTTGTTCTTCATGTTATCATATCAACAAGATTGCCTTGTGCTGTGTCTCATGGTGCATGTTTTTGTGTCAAGGGGTGACAGACTTCCCTTCTTGTTGTAGGTTGTTGCTGTTTTTGGAGTCTTCTGTGTTCTCTGCATGGTTTCATGGCTTTTAGCTTAGGACTTCTGTTCACACTCAGAAAAATTTGTAACACACCAAGGTGTGTGACAGTTCAGAATAAAACCATATATACATCAAGCACAAACAAATTATCAGCATGATGAATTAATATTTAAAGAGAAGTTCATAAAATTTCTACAATAATTCAGTTATGTTCTTGCCTTTTAAATGAGGTTGTGTAGTTCAAATTTGTTGTTTGGTACATGTCACCGCATGAAAAGCAAATGAAGAAAGAAAGTAAAGCAAAAAGTAGTTCTTTCTCTTACTCATGTCTGATGTGTGGAAGGCTCTTTGCATCTTATCAGGCAGAGTCATGGAAAACCTGAATGGGATAATCACCTCCTTGAGATCTTTAGCACCTTTATGTATTCTGGAATAGGGTGTCAGCAAGCCAAGCAACTGATGCAGTCTGGAGCCTTCAGTCCTCCCCAAATGGCCAAGAGTACTGCCCAGGAGATAGAAATAATGCTCTTGGTGATAGGACCTATCACCTGATCTCTCTTGGGGCAGACCAGTTCCTCAGTTAACTCTGCTAAAAGGTTGGGTTTTCTGTGCAAGGTGATCTGTGGAACAGCTTGTGCTGTTTTCTTCCTCTTGTGAAGGACAGTGTTCATTTTAATTTCTGGGATTTTGATTTCTGGGCAATCAGTCCACTTCTGACAGATAGCTGCTCCCAAAGCACAGGCTCCATGAATTTAAAGAGGTGATGTGTTAAAAGAGCAGACACTGCTTTCTCCAAAGGCTGACACTGAAGACCAGGCTGAGGACTGGAACTGAGAAAGGAACATAAAGCCTTCCCAATCTAAAATACTGTAGCTGCTTGTACCTTCTGGGATTCAGTGGCTCTGCAGGATCCTGAGATGTCTCTGGGTAGTGTGAGGGTCCCAAGCCAGGCCATGGCACTGGAATCCTTGCTGTGTCACCTTGCTGTGACAAGCCTGTGACAGCTGGGGAGCTGAGGCAGTACATCAACGAGAGGTGCTGAGCTGGCTGACACCATTTTAAAGATTTGTGTCTGTGCAGTTCCCAGAAGGGATTCATTCCTGTCCAGACACACAAAAAGCTATCCAGGCTGGCAGTCCAGGCTTGCCTGTGATGTTTGTATTTGAGAAGCTTTGTGTAATGTTAACTGAATCTAGTTCCTTGGAGACCTTACTCAAAAATACAGGAGTACAAACCTGGAAATAGCTGCAGGAAAGGTTTTTCAAGAGGCAGACATGTTGCCATGTTGGTCTGTGGACTTGGACCATGATTATTTATTTCTTTGCTTTCCAGAGGTCTAATATTAGTACTGCCATGGCTTTTGAATCCTTGAGTAACAGCAAAAAGTCCTTTCAAGCCTCCTCTTGAACTACAAGGCTGTGGTTTCCTTCTGTTACTGGCTTTGGTTTGCTGGTTTGGAACCCATTGGTGGTGCTTTCCCTCAGATGGATGACAGGCCACAGAAATTAATCAAAATACTTGAGGCTTTTTTGCTTGTCTTGAATGTCAGCTCATAGTTGCATCTGCTTTATTATCAAAATGCGGAATTTATTTGTTATTAAAACTTGGAATGTGGCACAATTGAAAACTACAGACAAAGCACCTTGAAGCTAAACTGAAACCTTGTTTCATTCCACAGCATTTGGGGGAAATAGTTCAAATAGAGAAAATTAAGGAATTATTCAGTGACCACATGGCATGTCTTGCATGTTCACTTCTCTTCTTCTGCATTAAAATAGCAAATACCCAAAACCTTCAGTGTAGTACCACAACATTTGGAGTTTTTCATAGTGACAAGCAGACATTCTCCCATGGCCTTTTGTGCATTCAGATCTTCCTGACCAAAACCCTGTGTCTTTTGGTTCCTTCTGAACCAAACAGCCCCACTGGAAACCAAAGTGCACAGTTACAGCGCTGCAGAAGTAAAATGGCCCGAAACATTGTACTGCAGGACAAGAGACACCAAAGGAATGTGAGACAAATAGAAGAAAATTGACTGGAAGCTTCTGATGCCTGGGAAGTCTGTGGTGGGGAGCAGTTAAGATGCATTTGGGAGAGCAGCAATCATTCATTCCAGTAAAGCAAATTAAGTTCAAACAACATCAGAAACCAGTGTGGTTACATGAGAAGCAGAGTCAAACACAGGGCAGTGGAAGAGTGGGAGAGTTATGAAAACAACCAGAACCAAGCAGAAAATAATAATTAGAAAGAGAAATAATGATTGGCATCTCAATTAAAACAAAGAACAGCAAGCAGGGCTCTTCCCTTAGCAGCTTCACGCGTGTCCCAGGAAAAGTCTCCCATATGTTACTGAAAAAGGTTTTTCCAAATCAGACAGAACTGATCATCTGCTGGAGGTCATCAGGATGGTATTTATAAACAAACTGGATGTGAGAAGCCACCCTTGGGCCAGCCTTTTCTTGTGGTTTACTTACATTTTACCCCTGATTTAACAAGCAAAACTGAGAAAATATGGGTGACTTAATTTAGTCTGTGTGAGCAAGCCTGAGAGTTGATGCCTGGACAGTGGAGGAAAGGGAATAGCCATCTGTAATGGGTATTTTCTTGATGGACTTAAGTATGCATTTGGCAAATTATAGCTAGTTTTGTGCACATTCTTATAGAATTTCATAAGAAATTAATAATTTAACCTCTTTTTGCAACTGAGTTTCCCCTTATTCTCCTTAAGTGTTGAGATTCCCTTCTCATTCTTTAGAAATAATTGTGGCGAGAAGAAAACACTGCTTTTGCTTTTTTGGTCAGAAATTGAGGTTTAACAAGTCCAAGTGCCAGGTCCTGCTCTTGGGCCACAGCAAGCCCCTGCAGCACTACAGGCTGGGGACGGTGTGGCTGGACAGTGCCCGGGCAGAAAGGGACCTGGGGGCACTGCTCAACAGCCGGCTGAACATGAGCCAGCAGTGTGCCCTGGTGGCCAAGCAGGCCAAAGGCACCTGGCCTGGATCAGGAACAGTGTGGCCAGCAGGAGCAGAACATCATTATTCCCCTGTACTCGGCACTGGTGAGGCCACACCTGGAGTGCTGTGCCCAGTTCTGGGCCCTCAGTTTGGGAAGGACGTTGAGACGCTCGAGCGCATCCAGAGGAGGCAACGAGGCTGATGAGGGGCTTGGAACACAATTCCTGTGAGGAGCGACTGAGGGAGCTGGGGGTGTTCAGCCTGGAGAAAAGGAGACTCAGAGGTGACCTTATCACTCTACAACTCCCTGAAAGGTGGCTGTGGTCAGGTGGGGGTCACTCTCTTCTCCCAGGTAACCACTGACAGAACGAGGGGACACAGTCTTAAGCTATGCCAGGGGAAGTTAGGCATTAGGAAAAAATTCTTTGGGCTCTGGAATCATCTGCCCAGGGAGGTGGTGGAGTCACTGTCCCTGACGGTGTTTAAAAAAAAGACTGGACGTGGCACTCAGTGCCATGGTTTAGTTGATGAGGAGGTGTTAGGTCATAGGTTGGACTTGATGATTTCAAAGGTATTTCCAACCTAGTTAATTCTGTGATTCTGTGAAACACTTTCTTTAATTCGTATCAGATCCTGTCAGGGCTGTTAGAGTTGTCTTCTCATAGAGACAAGGCCATGGAGAATTCCCTTGTGGTGGGAGGGTCTCATTTCCCACCTCCACTGTGCCCTGCTGAGCTGACAGAGCTGTTGGACCTGGAGCTGCCACAGTCCTGTCACCTTGTGTGCAGCTCGTGGGCAGAGGGGCATGGGTGAGTTCTTGGTCCCAAGAGGCTCAGATACACTTCCCCAACTACTTGTGTAGGTTTTCGAGACAAACCTTTGGAGATGGGCTCCAAGCAAAGCTGGTGTGGAAATTAGAAGGCTTTCTGATAGGTGTGAAACTTGAAAGCAGTGCTTAGCAGAGCCTGGAGTCTGTGGCCAGCAGCACAGGAGTTAAGCATTGAGGGTTTTTTGTATAGGCAGGAAAGGAAGAATTTATAACTCATAATCAAACCATGAAAAATGTAGTCCGTAGTGTTTCTTTCCTGACTGAGCTCTTGGAAGGCCCCTCTTCCTATCTGAGTCTGTCGAGTATGGAGAGTTTCTTTGCAAGGGCAGCAAATATAAAGCTACTGCAAGATTTGGGCAAGTGTCCAGCCCATTTCTGGAAAGCTGCCTTATTCCCTGGCACTCCAGTAGGACAGCTGGGCAGCAGGAGATCACTAGGGCACAGTGTACCTCTTCTCTCTTTCCTATTTCCCCTCTCGAGTGAAATGAGTTTGCTGGCAAATTCAGTGTCTATAACAGCTGTGAACTCTTCACCCTGCTCTGTGAGACTGTATCTGTCTTAAACTCTGTTTATTTTTCAGCTTAAGAAAGTGGCCACCAACCAAGCCTCTGGAAACTGAACTTAGTGTGGAGAGTGTGTGAACAATATCTGTACAAAAACTTGCCCTGGCGAGAGGCTCCTCCTTCCAAATCATGGCTGAATTGTCAGTGGTTGTAGGAACAGAATACCTAGCTGGCTTTTGGTTTTGAGAGCAGGGGGCATGACGGTTTGTGATGTGGGTGGGAAAAGGAGCATGGAGCAGGAGGAAATGCACTATTTGGGCATGGAGTGAGGCACAGTGCTCCCTGCCTGTGGTGGGAATGAGAGGAAAATGCTGTGGGCGTGTAGGACAGTGGTGTTTGTGACTGTTGGTGCTGCTGTGACAGCACTCTGGGTGTGTGTGGGGCTAGAGGGGACAACTGAAACTGGAAGGGTGGTGGCAGAGTCTGTGAGCATCACCAGGAGCATCTACCTGTTGTGGTCTTTCCTGGCCTTGGGATGTGGCGCTGGTGTGGCACTGTTGGCTGTGCCATAGCTTGCAGTGAAACCTGAAATCCAGGACGTGTTTGCACGTTAATTTTTGATTGTAAATACTTCCTGTAGCTCTGAAATTGTAATTCCAGCATTTCTTCTGTCAGCAAGCCTAACCAAAGAATATTACCAACAGATTTCCAAATACTTTAACTGAAAATTCAAAGTTGCCACATTATCAGAACAAGAAGGAAAAGAAACAACAGATTTAAATGGATGCAAGTTGTATGAAATCTGTCTGGTATTAAAAGTTAATTGAGTTTTGAGGAAAATGTACACAATTCATATGAGACACAGAGAGTGGGAGAAACTCTCTTTACTGTTTCTTAACTATTGGTTTATTTTGGATGCTGCTGAGCAGCTGAGTTAACCAGAGACTGCTATGGTTTCCCAGCTTGCAGCAGGAATGTGCCAGTGTTTGTACGCTGCTCCAATAGAGAGTTTCCTGTGCTGGAAGAGACTTGAGATACAGGAATGGTTTTGGAGACATGGAAAGCTCAGGGCCTTTTTCTCAGGAAGTTTAGGTGTTTATTGTGCCCTTTATTCTGAAAAGTGGATATTTTTTTGGTGGTAATTTTCTATTTTTGCTACACTGAGCTGAAAATTGTCAACAACATTGCAAACTATTTCTGGAAAACCATAGTTTAAATTGTCTTATTTTTTTATAAAATCAAGTTGAAATGATGATAAATACCTGCAAATATGGATATAAGGGCATTCCCACAAACATATATTGTGCAGTATCTAAGTACCAATCTAATAGATGGGTGTGGATGAACGCCTACATAAATCAGGAAAAGCAAACAAACAGATCACTTCCCCCCACCGTCCCTGCTTCAGGCAGGGTGGAAACCACGTTGAGTCATCACCTCTGCTTTCCCCTCATCCCCCTCATTCTGTAGAAGGAATATCCATGGGTTGGTGTTCTTTTAGCTCCATGTATCTAACAAAGTCTGGGATAACCTCCCTGAACAAGAGCCAGTGGTCCTACAACTCCTTAAGCATCCAGGACACCCTTTTTGCATGCTGTAATTTGACAGCCCCTCCTTGGTTTGTGCTGAAGATGAAATCAAGACTCTGCTGATACATTTTGCATCACTAAGATTAGCAGGACCACTGTGTCTCCTAGGCTCAGCTCTCTTGTCACTCCCAGGCTGGCTCTGGCATGGGCAGACTCGTGCTGCAGTGAGGGTTTTATCTTCCCAGATGAGGCAATCCCACTCACTGTGTGTGCCTGTGATTTTCTCCTTTTTCCTCCATGAAAGCCAGAGTTTCATGAGCAGGCAGGCTTTGTACCAAGACTGCAGATAAGGAGGATTCACGGTGTGTTGGGATATGCAGCTCCTGTATGATCCCCAGCCTCTGCAGCCGATGAAAGGCTCCAGAGGAAGCATTTGATTTAGCATTTCCACTGGGAAGGAGCCATGAATACCTTGTTTCCTCTCTGCTATTTTCCCACAACATCCCAGGGAGTGGTTATGGAGCAAACACTGAGCTTATCCCAGTGGCCCAAGACGGAATGAAGAAATTCTGTTGTGCTGTTGATGGTGTGCGTAATGTCTGGTGGTTGTTAAACGTGGCTGTGGTACAGCTCAGCAGATACGTCAGGTGGGCTGTGAATGTCTCATGTGTTTGTTGTTCTGGTGGATACAGGTACACTCAGTTCCATCTGATGCAAACAGTGTGTTCTCTCTGTTTACTTGCAGTGAAATAGCATCAGTCTTACGGGCCTGGCTCGATCAGTGCTCGGAGGATTTCAGGGAGCCCCCCGACTACATGTGTTTGCTGAAGTTGCTGGATTACCTGAAGAACAATATGCCCAATTCTGACATGGAGAGTAGGGTGCAGAACCTCTTGAAGCAGTTTCAGAACCAAGAAGTAGAAGCTGTTGGTGAGTTACCATTCCCTTCTCTCTTTCTGTCCTCCCAGACTGTAAGATGCCCCAGGGATTTATGTGCAGTACATTTCATCACCTCTCATGCTTACCAATAATGTTGTGAGGCTCACCAGTGACTTTTGTTTTGGGGTTTTTTTGGGTTGTTTTTTTTTTTTTTTTAAGGAAATCTAACTTCTGTGTGAGGCTGTGGGCTCTGTGAGGGATGAAATAGTGTTACAGTGTTAGGTGCCTATGTCTGTTCATCCTGGGGTGGCTTGGGAAATCCAGCACTTCTCTAATATTTAGCCAAAGCTTTGAGATTGCTGCAGCAGCCAACTGGTTAATTTGAGCACACTTGCCATGTCACTGAGTTAAAACACACAGCTGTTCTCTAGCTGGGCTTCTCACTTTAACCTCCCCCCCTCCCCTGAAAACCCCAAAGAAACAAAAACCAGAATACAGAGCTGTGACAAAATACAGCTTGAGTCACAAGCTTTGTCCTGCAGCTTTTCTTCCTAGTTACCATCTTGTCTAAGGAAGTGCCTGTGGGTGTTTTTTCCTATTGGAGTGGCTGGCTGCTGGTATCCAAGGACAGAGGAAAATCTTACGTTATTGGGGGTCACAGTCTGCTGGAACAATAGTGAACTGTAGTCACATAAACCTGACACGTCCCCGTATCCTGGTCAGAAAACTTCCTGTGCCAGAGCTGGGGAGTGGGGAGAGCTCACATAGGGTGTGAATGAGAACTGGAATCAACTTCCAGCTTTGGTACAGGGGTGAGAGGAAATAATTCATGCCATAAATGATAAAGGAAATGCCAGGAAAAAAAAACCCACTTTCATTCCATAAAAGTCACGTCTGCCGGATGCTCCAGAAATACCATGTCAATGCATAATACTGTGCAATGCCAAAATAACTCAGTCATGAACAGAAAAAGGAGGAATGCCCAGAGCCCAGGCCTGTACTGAGCACAGGTAAGGGAGCAGGATGGCTCCGATGTCGCTCGTGCTGACGTTTCCTGGGTTGGGTTCCCCCAGGTCAAACAAAGGAAACTCGTGAGAGCTGTATTTGGCTTCATCTGTTCTTCAGAGTGAACAGAAGTTCCCAGCAGCCCTGCTTCTGTATTTGTTTCCTCAAGTGACAGCTGAAAACATTCTTTTTTGAGTAATAGGTGGGCCAATAGGAATGATAACATTTTCTCAGTTGTGGCAGAATAGAGGCTGGTTATTAGAGTAAAATTAGAGGAGGGCAATGAAATTAAGCTGTGGGATTTGCAAAAAAAGAGTTTTAGGGTTGCCTTGCTTTTATCAGAGCTCCATCTTTGTACATTTTCTTTCAAAATTCCTGATACATTTTCTGCAATCTTTCTTGATAATTACTGTCCCAAAGCATTCCTGCTGGGTTCTGAGTTTTGACATTTGGGCTCTAATCTTACAGCTTGATTTGGGTAATCAAACCTCTGTTTTGTGCTGCCATCAGCCATGCCAATAGATTAGATTGCAGTACCAGACAGGAAGATAAAAGCTGCTTCTGGCCTCAATTCTTGCAGGTTGAGCAAGCAAAACAAGGAGAGGCAGAGGTTGCAGGGTCAGGAGGAGCATGTGCTTGCTCTCACCGCAGTCAAGAGGCAGCCAGACTTTGAGAGGGCTGAGTGGATCAGAAGGGTCCTAAGATGATGAGATACTTGAGTTCAAGGGGATTCCAGCTTGTTGGAGAGTAGGGAAAAGACTGCTTACACGTCTGTGAAGGAGAAAAAGAGGGGTGAAAAAAGAAAAGGAAAATTTACACTGTGCTTCAGGACCTCGTTTTAAGCATGCTGTGAGGTTTTGGGTAGGGCTGCAGCTCAGTGGTGAGGATTTTCAGTTGAATTTCAAGAGCCAAAAGGAAAAGGAGATTTTACAAAGCCAAAAGGAGTGAGATTCTTGTAGCAGTCCAATCCAAGTCCATTTAATTATGCAAATTGCTACAAACCAGCCACAGAGAAGTAGTGCTAGAACAGAGGTCTCCATTTTGCCCACTGAGTTCTGCCAATAAATTGTGCAATTCAAATGTACAGATGGAAATCAGCCTGTAGACACAACTTGTTACATCAAAACTGTAGCAATTTACATTGGTGATTATGTTCTGTTAATTACTGGAGGAAGGAACAATGAAGTATTTTGAAAAACAATGATTCTCTGTCACATTATCTGCTGTTGTTGCTTTAATGCTCTGCTTTAACTGGGTATGAAGTCTTGCATAACACTCTTTGTTTTTGTAAATGAAATCTCACCAGTAGTAAACTCAGTACTTTTGTTGTTAGTCTTCAACAAGTCCCTATATTTTTCTCCCTCTTAATGGAGTTACTGGTGCCTTACAGTACAAGGAATTAGGATTTCTTTTCAGGGAGTTTCTGTTTCTTCCTCCTCTACCATGGGCAACAAGGACATATTTCTTGGTGTTTGAACTTTTTGTTCCCAACTTCTGGGAGCCAAAAGGTGACATGGCAGCAGCTGTGGAACCCTTTCTTTTCTGCACCAGCTCAGGTCCCTCAGTGAGGGCAGTTCTGCTCTCTCACCTCCTCTCTGCTGCCCGGTGCAGATTTAGAAGAACTATTCAGCAGAATATTGTAGGTGCTCACTGTATTCCATTTCCTGGGAAAAATTCCCTGAGAGAAAAAGTGAAGACTGCCTGGAATAAATTCTCTTCAGTATAGCCCATGTGGTCACAAAGGGTGCCAGGAAATCTGGTATCTTCTTTTATTTCTGGATTGAAGATCATTCCTAATGCAGTAGTTTGGGAGTATAACTGCAGTCTCATGCCTTTGTAGTTCGATTTTTTTTTTTCAGATTATAAATACTGAAAAATAGATTAACAAAACTGTGCAATGTCAGTAAGGATTTTTTTGGGGGGGGTGGTGGTGATGCTTTTTCTTTCATAAGAATAGTTAGCAAATGGGTCAAGCCACTTCTCTGCTAGGATTTGCTCTGTTTCTTTTTATTCCATCTTTTCTTTGCCAGTTTAATCTTCTGGTCATTTTTCTCACTCAAGTGGCACAGTGGAGCCATTACATCAGGCAGGGCCCGTGGGGTGTTCTGCTGTAATACAGTGATGTTGCAAAATAAACACCTGCTTTGATTCATTGTTTGCTGTATAAATTCACTGAGTGTTGTTTTCTATTCTGGCCAGATGGGTTTTGTAGCACTTCCTCCAGTGACTTGGTTGATGGAGAGGAACTGGAGATCAGCAATCCAGAAGAATTCTCCTCTTTTCAAGACCATGTTGTGGCAGAACAGTTGACGTACATGGATGTGGTATGTAGAGTATTGCATATAATATAACTTTATAAAATAAGACTTTTTTTTTTTTTTTTTTTAAAGTTACATTGCTTTAAGTGTAGGGTTCCAGAACAGGACTGCTGCTGGGACACAGAACACAGCTCTGTGGTTATCCCAGCTGTTTCAGTCATTGAGCTTTTTCCTTCTGTCATTTTGAAGGGTTTTTTTGTTTTGTTTTGTTTTATTTGTTTTTTATGTGTAGCCTCTTTTGCAAAAGTTATTGGCACTGAGAAATAGCATGTTTTAACTATAACTCTACCTGGCTTAAAGATGTCTAGGTACTCTGGACTGTAATGCTCAGATTTTGCTTTGTCTATATCAATTCCCTTCTAAATATCATTATATTAAAAAAAAATTATCTTGGTTATGCAGCTGATAGAAAAGTGTCCCTTATTTTCCCAGTATTGTTTAGCTGACAGTTCTTTTGGGGCATCAAGCCTATAAAGAGTATGCCAAAGTATATTTTAAACTAAGAGAGAACCACTACTTACCTTTAAGTACCATATAAGATTTAGGTCAAATTTGTCCTCTAAATCTGTATTTCTTCTTGTAAATAAAAGATTTAGGGGAAAGTTGCTGGCTTACCACACCTCTGTTTCACTCTAGATGCTCTTCAGAAGAGTTGTGCCCTACCACTGTTTGGGATCCATCTGGTCTCAAAGGGATAAGAAGGAAAACAAGAACCTGGCTCCAACTGTCAGAGCCACCATCACTCAGTTCAATGCAGTCACCAAATGTGTCATCAGCACTATCCTGGGGACCAGGGAGCTCAAAATCCAGCAGAGGGCCAAGATCATTGAGAAGTGGATTCATATTGCACATGTAAAGCATTTATTCTGTTTAATGTTTTTTTGGGTGGGTGCCTTGGAGTGAAGGAGTTGGGAGAGGAGAATGGGGTTGTACACATTGGTCCCAGGCCATCTTAGCTCTAATTCTTTCTATTTTAAAAGGAGTTTTTTGTGATACCAAATGAATATTGCCCTTCCTCTCCTCAGTTCTTCCCCTCTATGGAAATAGGGTTTATTCTTGGCCATGCCTAAGCTTTAGAGAAGCCCAGATAGCTGATAGCAGTAGCTCTTCCCTTGTCCACTGATGGAATTACTCCATCGTGGGAGGCCACTGGCCTGGGTAGGCAGGACTTCACCAGCATGTGGAATCACCTCCCTGCCCTCCATGTGCCTCAGCAGAGCTTCCAAGAGGATCTTGTAGCAGATTCCATGTTTTTTTCATGTTTTTCCTAATCTTTGCAAGAAGAGGGTTTTTCCATTCCTGCTTTGTGTAACCAGTTTGCTAATTTCCCAGGTTTTAATATTTTAAAGTAACCTTCCTAATTTCCCTCTGAGCACTGGGCAGCTGGCAATAAACGAGACCTCTCTGGAAGAGACCATTTCAAGCACTTCCATGTGGATGTCTGCTGACTTCTAAGAATCACATGGATTCTTCTTGAGCTGTAGAGAACAGTCAGAAAAATCTGAAGCCAGAGGCTTTCCAACCTTGGCAACTTCTGTGCTTCCAGAGGCAGCATTCAGTCCTGGCACCTGAGCTCTGGCAACTGCATGGTTCAGGAAGCTGGTAGGGGGAAGGTCTTGGACCTCTCCTGTGGCACTTACATCTGCTTGTTTTTATCATCATCTGATGTCTGTTTTATTGTCTGTGTGAAGGGATTAGGAAGTTTGATTTCCATTTTCTACATGCAGATCCAAGTGGCAGAGGGCACCAGCTAAAAGGGCCTTCTTCCTGGGTCAGGCTGGACAGAACTTCATCACCATCCCAAGGCAGAAGGGAGGCCTGGGGAAGTCAGGAAAGGCACTGCCCTCATCCCTCTCACTCTGTGGATGGAGAACTTTGTTCTACACCCCTGCTGATTCTGTTCGTCTCCCTTTACTTAATTCATACCTTCTGTGCTTCTCCCTTTGCTTAATTCGTTAAGTGCTCCAGTCGTAGCATGAAACACATGAAAAATGTGTGTGCACACTCTGCAAAATAATGGCACATGTACAGCAGCTGGGTGCACATATACTTAGCTGCCCACTTCTGAAGAAAGCTGCTTGCTTTGTGCATGCAAATGAGTGTTTTGAATAGTTAGGTGCCTGAATTAATACATAATGAACTCATTAAAGTACAGTTATTCACTGACAACTAAACACAGCAGCATGGAGTTCCGCGTTTGTTATCTCTTCATGACTTTTGGATCCATTTTCTTGGTTCAAAAGATAAACTGGATACTTTCTCTACTGCCAGCCCTCTGCTCCATCTAGATCTAAGGTTCCCGAGCAAGAGCAGCCAATTTCATTCAAAAAATATTTTCTTTAAAAATAAAAATAAAAATGAAATAATTAATGTCCTGTTATGCTTAAATTTTTTAAAATCAAAGCTGTTTCTGCACAGGATTCTTTCTGGATTTCCCTCTGTGAAGGACACAGCATGAAACAAAGTTATTAAAACCAGTCTTAAAAATTCTTCTTACATGCAAATGAAAGATTGCTCAAGTTTAGTCTGCAGTCGATTGAACCACTGAGAACACTAAATCCAATATTAAATGGAATTCCTACTGTGCTCCAAATTACACAGCGTGCAGTTAAGTCAAGATGGTTCCAAATTGGATCTTCCAGTTCAAGCTCCTGTTGTACTGGGAAGAAAGAAGAAAAGCTGATAATTTGTGCCTCTAAATTTGTGTTCTTCACAACCTAAATTTCAGGTTGAACATAAAGAAAGGTCTCATTCTTTAACATGTCAGTCTCTGGAGAAGAGCTGTTATGTGGCTTTTTTTTTTTGGCCCCAAGCCATGCAAAATCAGCTTTCAGTTCTAGTGAGTCCTGCCCCATGATCTTGAACTTGGTCTTTATCTGACCCAAGCACTTGCTTCAGGTGCTGTCAGCCCAGGCTCTCTGCTTAAGCCACACTTGGATAAATGTAGTCTCCTAATTAGCACAGGTTTTTTGTGGGTCAGTAACTGGTAGAGCTGGTACTCTCCCTAGCTGTTCAGTCACTTCTAATGCAGCTCATGAACAGAGATGCTGATATATTAAGTCTGACTTCTGCTTATACTGAGGTTGCTTTACATTTGTTCAGTCCTACAAAGGAAATAAATCACATCTATTTTCACTGTAAGAATCCTTTACATAATAAGCATTATCAGAGTAAGAATAAGATTCATAAAAATGTTGATAAGCAGAATTGGAGGTTGAATATTCTTATCTCTGTGCAGCAGTCAAATTGGCAGATGTTTTGTCTGCTGGGTTTGCATGTACAGACACCTGTGCTGAAGTTCGTGGTATCCAAGCTCTCGTTTTTGAGCTACCCACAGATTTCCAGGAGTCACAGACCAGACTTTCCCTCATGCTTCCCTCCACTTTGTAAGCAATCTGTGCTACTTTCTGAGTTTTTCATGATCCTTTTCCACCCAAGCTTTTGTCACAGAGTAGCTACATAAGAAATGTCCATGAAGCAGTCTTTGTTCAGATTTGATCCCAACTCTGGAAAAGCTGGGAAGATTTTTCTCTTTAACAGTGTGCACATACTTGAATAACAGGTTATTCCTTTGCATGTCTTTATTTTTAATTGACACTGAGATGATTGAGGGTTTACATTTTAAATACCACATACAAAGAGTCAAAACCTGGTTTTCTCCCTCAGGGATAAAAGGGATTGGTAACTATAAAGAGCTTTTTAAGAAGTATAACCTTTGTGCCTTTCACCATAGCTTCATGGACTCAGTTCCACTTTTATTTTTACTTGGAGAACTGGAAGCTGTGACACCACAAATACATGAAAGTGAGGAAAACAAGCTCTAAGTGCCAAAGCTTGTGAAGTGTTTGGTGGCTGGAGCGGGGAGTGATATTTTTGATGCTCAGTATTTGCACAGCTGCTGCTCAGCAGTGAGAATGTGTAGCAGGCCTGACAGGGCTCAGAGAGAGGAGCACTAAGGTCTGTGTAGTGCTGACATTTAATGCTCCTGTGTTTCCAACCACTCCTTTCACAGGAATGTAGGATCCTGAAGAACTTCTCTTCCTTGAGGGCCATCATTTCAGCTCTGCAGTCCAACTCCATCTATCGGCTGAAGACCACCTGGATGTGTGTTTCCAAGTAAGCCTCTCCCTCAGTTCCCAAGGGCCACAGGGCTCAGTGTTCCTTCTTTTCATCCTCTCCTCACTCCTCCTGTTCTGTTCCTTCACTGACATGGGTCCTGTCAGAAGAACCTCCCATTCCTGGGAGGCTCAGACCCCTCCTGTGAGCTCCTCTTTCCTCTTGAAGGGACAATCTGCCCTTGGGCATATTGGATTCTGTCCCGTTTAGCATACTGGGTCTTCCACAACCTCTCTAGAAAAACCATGCTGTTGTCTTCTCACCCAGCTCATGCTCACCACTTTCAGGGCAGCACGACCTCTGCTTGTTGTCTTCTCTCCCATGAAGTTTGAGGAGATCCAGCTTGCTACAAATCCTCCCAACTCTTCTCCTGGTGCTGATATTTACATAAAATATATTCCCAAATTACAAAATCCAGTATTGAATATAATATTTCTTCCAGGGGAACAGTTTGTTGTGTAAATAATATTTGCTGCCTGCCCCACAGGTGCCAGAAGTTGCTGTCTAGAAAAAATGGTGTTCTGCTCATTCAGTTTGGGGATACCAGATTTCTTTGCCTTTGATAAATTAAAATACCACTCTGCTAGGCAGCATCCTTCTGTATTTCCTCTCCACAGAGGTGGGGTTTTCCTTCTGCTGCCCTGTGTTTCTGATCTAAATATTGCCTCTCTTGTGTTTACTGTGTTGGGCAAAAAACTGCTCTACACGTATTTGCTTCCAGCTTTCCAGAATACATGGAATAGGGCAAAAATCAAGCACTTGGGTTCCCTCTCAGCTGTTTTTCTGTTCCTTTGTATCCCCTGACCCATTCTCACACTGCACTGACAGTTCAAAGCCCTGCCCAGGGGCTGCTAATGGTGTTCCTTTGCTGTCAGATGAAGCCCAACTTTACTAGAAGCACCAGAAAGTCCCACCAAGGCTCCCAGGAGATGTGCACCATCTCACTGGGTGCATTTTGGTGCTGTTATCTTTTATAAGTAGAACTGTTAATGACTGATGAGAAAGAAACAGAAACTTGATTGGATTTTAGAGTGCTTGCTAATGACATAAATGATATTATCTTCTCCTGTGCAGAGACATCCTGCTGATGTATGAAGAGCTGTCTGACATCTTCTCAGACCATGACAATTATCTGACTAGTAGGGAGCTGCTGATGAAGGTGAGAACTGGTGTGAGTTCAAAACTTGTGATCTCAATGAAATCTGAGGTTTAACCCTTTTTGAAACCAGCTGCCAAAGTTCATCACTTCCTCAAGGACCTTTTGTGGTGCTTTAGGGAAGAGCAGGCTGTAAAACCTGAACTTCTTGCTGGGGTGAGAGTTGATTTCCTTGTTCCTGGAAGAATCAGTAGCTTTAGCCTGGATAGCCACAACCAGCAGGCTTTGGCAGCATGATCTGGCTGGACAGCAGGTCTTGCAGGCCCTCAGAGGTCACTGGAACAATGCCACAGCTTCAGCTGAGGAATCAATCCAAGATGTTTGTCCCATTATCCTGTACCTTTCTTAGAACTAGGAAGCAGGGCTGGGAATTCTGAAGGAACAGGCTTCCTACTCTGTGGGTGGCCAGATGGACAACAAAGAGGGCTCTGTGTGGAGCAGTTTGACTTATGCACTCTCCTGGGTGAACCCCAGTAAGCTCAGGAGACTCAAAGGGGTGAGGAAGAATGGCAGGGAAAGGTTATGTTCTGCAGAAACTAAGGAATGTTTGTGTCAGGTTTTTTCCATCTCCATAAAAAAGTTCCTATAAACTCACTAACCAGTTCATTCTTTGGCAGTTCTGTCCAGCCAGTCTGGCATTTGTCCCTCAGCCCCTTGCCTTGGGATCTGAAACACTGTGTTTTGCTCAGGAATGGTGTCTGTCAGTCTGTTTTGTTTATCATCCATTTATCAGCATCTGTAGGTAATTCTTAAAGCCGGTGAGACCATAATAAGGATAGAGGGAAAATGTGTGTTCAGAACAGCCTATTTAACTAAATATTAAAAGACAAAACAACTCAGACTGAGCCCAGACCTCTGGCTTCCAGTAAATCACCCCCCAGCTGCCCTAAGCAGATTTGAAAAACCTTTTGGAAGCAGTGAGAGGAGAAAATCCCACAGAATAGCTAGAACCTCTCCCCTACTTTTCATCTTGGACCATTTGGAGGATTAATATCCACTGAATCATCAAAGGCTTAGTTTTCCTTCACTATAAACAGCCCCTATAAGGGAAGCCATGTTGGACCTTGCCTGTCCATCCTGCAAATCCAAGTGTGGAGCAAACAAAATGCAATTGGAAACAGATTGGGTGGCATGGAAAGGGTGCAGTGTTCTCTTCTCCTGAACAGACATTGATAATGATTTGTGACACATCTATGCAACCACTGCAAGAAACATGTAACTCCAACATCCCCTGTGCATCCAGGGAAATAAAGGTTTAAAGAACTATGGTGAAATATCTCATCCATTCATAGGAAAGCTGGAGTTGTGGGGATGGAAACCCATTCCTTTAATTTCCTGCATGGTTTTGGATTAGTCAGTAAGCCACAGTCACTGTGGCTGTGGAATCTTGGTGTTGCAGCATAAGAAAAACAACAAAGCATTACATAAGATGGAGATGTTTACTTGTAGCAGGCCTGATTAGGGAATTAACCAGAAATCCTGATGTCAGGAATGTTGGGATAGAGCATCTGGACACCTGAAGTATGTCTGGGCTTCTCTGATTTAAACTCCCAAGAGATTTTCAGCAGCACTTGGCTTTGGCCAGAGCCGTTCTGCAGAAAAATTCCCTCACAGTCATATTGGGTGATTTTTGTCCAAAATTCCCAATGAGCATCCGAGTCCTAGGAAATCAGCACACGTGTATATATAGCAAGTATTTTTTGCTGGCTTGTCTGGTTAAATGTACTTACTATTTTACATGCATGTAGTTGCCAGTTACCACTTGGATCCTTTATTAATTGCCTTTAATTCTTTATCACCTCACAGGAAGCAACATCCAAATTTGCGAATCTGGACAGCAGTGAGAAAGAAAATCAGAAAAAGTCACAGAAGCGACTGCAACTTCAAAAAAACAAGGTGTGTTTGGGGGTTTTCCTCCTCTTTTTGAACTGGTAACATGATTAACCCTAATTGGTCAATTCTATAAGAAGTAAAATCTAGAAAGGTCTTCACCAGAGTGAGTGGGCAGGAGGGACTGACGGATATAAACATGTGGTCATCACTTCCAGCTCTCTTTTTCTGGTCCTACAAGAAAGAGTTCCATTATCTACTCTTGTTTCACTTTAGAGAGAAACGCAATTTCCATGTAGTAAAATATGTGCTGCTGTAAATACTGGAATTCTTGTGATAAAGGAAATTAACTCTGGCAGAGCAGAAGTCTCATTTACTTTCAAACATATGATGAAGCTGATGACATACCAGCTTCTGACATACCAGCTTGAGAATTGCACAGGCTTTTACAGAGATTGCTTTGTAAAATGTGTCTGGGATCCAGTGTGCTGGTGAAAATGGTTTTTGTCTCAAAGCTGGCAAAGATTTTAAAGGACAGGGGGAGAGAAATCTGGAATAGTGAGGCAAAAGTGCTGAACATGATTTTTGTCTGTGTAGTTCTTTGACTGGAAAAAATACAGTTCCTTCTGGATGGTAGAAACAAGTGTTTCCTTCGCAAGTGTAGAGCCAGCCTGAACTCTGCAAGTGCTGGCAGTCTAAAAGTTCAAAGTGTCAATAATTAGCATTAAAATGCAGTGGGTGGCTGGGGAAGATGGTTACTTCTTTGAGAGAAATAAATGGTGGCTTGATTTGACTTCACTATCCCAAGGTATAATCACACATCATTAAGTAAAACCCCACAGGGATGGAGCAGAAGCTGCTCACACAGGCTGGCCAGGACCAACCCCAGCTCCTCCTCTTGCAGCAGGTGACAGAGGGACCCTGTCCCTGGTCCTCAGTGCTTCTCCCAAAGGCAGGGTTTCCTGGGGATCCACTGTTGGGAATCAGTGATGGGCAATACTGTAATACAAAACCACTGGGTAATACCTGTGAGAGCATCCTGGTCTCACTGGAATTGGATTTATATTCTAGATTATTTAATGAAAATTATGTAATGAAAGAAAACATAATTATAGGACTGATGCTTGGTTAAGCAGATTACTTTCATTTCATACACAGGAGTGTTCTGGAATTCTAATTATTCTCATTTTTCAGTCAGTTAATCCAGCATTGCTCTGCTCACTTGCAGGGAGTGATGCAAGGCACGGTCCCTTACCTTGGCACCTTCCTGACCGATCTCATCATGCTTGACACAGCCCTTCAGGACTATGTCGAGGTAACGTGGGACAATTTTTTGGAACCCTAAAATATGCTCCCTGCCTTCCCAACTGAGTTTACTTGTTTCTGTATCTCTCCTTCTGCAGCTCTTAAAATCTGTTTACAAAAAGAAAAGGGAAGCAATATGCAGTGTTATTAACTGTAGCTTGTGTGAATTTTTGTGTATTTATCTCAAGGTACAAATCTGGCTCTTCTCTGATCCCTTCTCTTTCCTTCCAACAGGGTGGCCTGATCAATTTTGAGAAGAGACGAAGGGTAAGTTGAATGTTCTGTGATTTTTGGTTTAGTGATACCCTCTGGGCAAGGGCATCTGTCTTTAGCAGCTGAACCAGACCTGGTGGCAGGAGAACTTTGCTTTCCAGAACACACAGTAGTAAATATCTTCCTTCTGCTGCAGGAAATCCTTTGTAGGTGAAAGTCTGCAGAGGGCAAACCAGGTGGAGAGGACTGAGAAATAAATGCTGTCAGTCTCTCCTTTCAGCCTGATCCTTGTTGGTCAGAGATAAGTAATGTCCTGTAGGAGTAAAGGTGCTGGGGTTACTGTGGGCTGAATGAAGTCAGGCCAAGTCTCCATCCTGGGGCTTGAAAGCAGACTTGGCTGAGATGGAGCCATTTCCTCCCCTTAAGTGCTCAATAACCTGCCCTAAACAATCCAGGATTACTCTGGCAAAGTGTGTGTACAAGTGCAGTTACAGAAGAGCAGCACACTCTGGTCACATTCCTTAAGGGTAGCATTTTACATTCCTCTGGAGCAAGTGTGAGTGCACATTATGGATCCTAGGGAAAAAAGCCCACCTTTATTGTTAGAAAACTGGTTTTTGAAATAGTTTCTTGACTGAAACTGAACTTCACATCAAGCTAAGTTTGTCCTGGATCCCTTGTATGAATAAATATAATCTTGTTTTCTAATTAGACTTTCTATGTGGTTATTTATTTTCTTAGGAATTTGAAGTCATTGCCCAAATCAAGCTCCTGCAATCTTCATGCAACAGCTATTGCCTGATACCAGACCAAAAATTCATCCAGTGGTTCAGGAGGCAGCGACACTTAACGGAGGAGGAGAGGTAGGTCCTCAGTGCAGCTGGCAAACCTCTGTTCTCACCCCCCACACACACCTGGGCAGGTCAGGGCAGGGACATACAAACACTGGAGAGCACTAGTTTAAAAACTTATTATAAGGAGGTGAAATATCCCCTTGGCCCTGGTAAAATGCAAGCAGAGCAGTGTTCCTCTTTGTGGTGCTGCAGCCTTCTCTGAGGTGAGAACAACTGAAGGACTCTGGGATTTCTTGAATGTGAGATGTACAACTAAATGACAAACACTGTACAACTAAATAAACTGTACAACTAAATGACATTGTATAACTAAATAACATTGTTTGCAAATATTCACCTGCTGGCCTCTGCCCTGCAGTTACAAACTCTCACGTGAGGCTGAAGCAGCTGCTGATACCAACATCCTGTCTCCAAAATCCCAGAAAAGCATGGTGAAGAGGATCAGCACGTGAGTTATGATGGGGCAGAGGGGTTTTGGGCTGGGAATATGGACCTGGATAACTCAAACAAGCAGTGCTCATTTAATCAGCTGCAGAACCTGGCTGGGGATCCACGGCCCTGCATTGCTTTAAGGAGAAATGCAGCCTGGTGGCTGAAGCTGTCCCTTTGTGTTGCTAGCAGCAGACATGAGGATTATTAAAGATAGAAGAGACTAGAATAAAAAATCCTTCCTATGGTGTCAAAAAAAGGAACCATTTTAGTGCTGGATTAGAATTCAGTACCTGTTGTGTAATAACTTCACTGAATGCAGCAGGAAAACAGATTAAAGGTGGATAAAGTCTGGTCTATTATTAGTCCAAATTGCTATAGACATGCAAAAATTCATTGCAGGATTTTAATATGAAAACTAAAGTTAGGAAAAAGGTGTTTGATAGTGGAAACAACCAGCTGGAGAAGGAAAAAAACATCATGGGAACATGGTCCAATTTGGTGTAATAGCACAGAGATTCAAACAGGAGGTTGGGCAGAGGACAGGGCCATGCAGCTGGACATGGGAAACAAGAGGCTAGCAGGAATGCAGGAAAAGCTGCATGGAATAAAGCAGAACTCAAAGACTGAAGTAGAAATATCTGCACTCTGAATGTGTTTTGCAAATGAATACTGTAGAAAAGCAGTCAGTGACACCTCTCTAAGCTGTATTCAGTCAGTAAGTGCATGCTGATGCTCCCTGCTCCTCCTCTTGGTGGGTCAGACCAGCTTGTTTTGTTACCTTTGACACGCCTTTCAAGTCACCTGACCTGCATTTAGAAATGAGCTCGGAGAGGGAGCACCTTTATGATCTCCTTATTGTGTGTATCTCCAGCCTTCTAGAGAGAACCCGGTACCTGTGGCACCCTGATAGAGGGCAGAAATTGGCAGCAGGATGAATTTGCTCTTTGAAGCCCTTTTTTCTGTAAAATGAGCCTGAAAATGTGAAGAGATGGAGTGCAGTGGAGAATGGGGCAAGAGCTGGTTGTGGCCTTGCAGCTGTGGGCACTCTGGGTCAGGAAGGTGTTCTGTTAGCCTCTAACAAAGCCTCTGGACAAACTGTATAAACACCACAAAAGAAATTACAACAACAGGCCACTCCAGAGAGGAAAGAACTCCAGAATGAAAGAGTTCTGAACCAAGGGACAGCTTTGCTCAGCCCAGCTCTCGCTTACTGGCTTTTATGCTTTCTTTGTTTCCATACTAGACTTTTTCTGGGCACTGATGTGTTCACCCCACCCAAAGAACAGCCCCTGAAGAGCTCTCCTGTAGGAGGGAGCTCCGGGGAAAGCACGGATTCAGCCAGTGTTTCGTCGTGTGAGTTTAATCACTCTGAAACTGAGGATGTGTGTGTGACTCCCGTCTCTAGTCCTGAGGACCCTCTGAAAAAGGTACAGCTGAGGCTTCTGCATGCTGCAGGCAGGCCCAAGATACTTGCCCAAGGCTCTTGGTCTTGACTAAAGCATTGGTTTTAGTGAAATGGAGAGAGAAATGTGTAAAAATGGAAGTAATCCAGTCGGGGCTCTTGCACAATGTTCTGTGTTGTCCTTACAGTGGGGTTGTTCCTGTCAGGAAGCTTTTGAGCAATGCAGAGGGAGAGAAAGGCAAATGCTGAGCAGGGAAGGAAGGGGGCAGTTTCAAGGGGAATGGCAGAGAGGAGGGGTGTGTGTATTTCCACTTGTGTAAAGGCTCTCACCTGGAGCAGGAGTGCCTGTGACACCCTGTGCTCCTTCCCAGCCGGTCCCAGTTCCTGGCTGGCTGCCTACAGCCTCGTGCTGTTCCTTGGATCTGCTGCCACCTCCTGGGCTGCTCTTACCGCGAGGCCAGAGCATCCCCAGCAGGACAGAAATTGTCATTAAAATGCTGTAATCAATCAAGTGAAGTTCAGTTTTCAGTTCAGGCCAGGAATCCCCCTGCCAGCAGGCTGGGTGGAGTGTGGGTGACAGGTTTTGTCTGTGCCTTCTGCTTTCTCCCATTCCTCAATGACACAGGCAAACACACCAAATGTCCCCTTTGTGACAGCACTTTCCTTTCTGTTGTGCAGATCTCTGGCTACTCCTTATCCTCCTGTTCTCCTGACTCTTCCATGAGCACGCCTTCCTCAGGGGTGTCATCTTTACCCTCATTCCTGCTGGCCTCCAACGACGACAAGAGCTCCGTGGGCTCCGACAAGGGCTATGACTCCGACAAGGGCTCCATCAGCTCTGACAAGGGCTCTGGCTCCAGCAAGGGCTCTGTCTTCGACACTGGCTCAGGCTTGGACAGTGGCTCCATCGTCTCCAGGGACTCGGGCTCGGTGCCAAGCAGTGCCCCCAGAGTGCTGCCCGTGTACAACCGACAGAGCGAGGGCTCCTGCATCATCCGGGTCAGCATGGACGGGCTCCACGCCAGCGTCTACAAGAGCATCCTGGTGAGTGGCACGGCTCTGGGCTCGGCAGGTGTGTCCATGGGGGGTGAGTGCACCCATCACTGCACTTTGAGAGCACCCCTTCACTGAGCTGGCTCATCAAACCTGGCTGGAACGGGAAAATGGCACACGGTGCCATGCAGAATGGAGCCTGGTAGGAATGAGATGTTTTAAAATAGCTTTAGGGAAGTTTCTGGTCTGGAAATAGTTTTATGAAAAAGCTCCAGGTGAAGCACTGTGAGCACACTGAGGTTTTGACATAAGATGGTATGTTTTCCCATAAGCAGCTTTCCCCAGGAGCTGGTTTCTGGAAACGGGGAGCTGGCATGCCTTTTAATTCCACAGCTTCCCCAGTGAAGAAGGGAGAATCTCCCTCCTCCCGCCAGACCAGCAGCCCCAGAATTCAGGCATTTCCCTCTCTGCTTATTCCACAGACATATCCCAGTAATGCCACTGGTGCTGGACCATGGGTGATGTGGCTTAGCTCAGCTGGGGGGACACAAATGTGGGGTACTTCTCAGCATCTTTCGTTCCTGATTTTAACGGTCTCACTTCCCCAAATCCAGCAAGTCGTTCCTTAAGGGCCTGATGGATTTGGCTGCTGGTGAGACTGCAGGAGGCTCTGGAGGAGCCGTGTGTCTGCTCCAGATGCACTTCCACAGCACACAGCAAACCCAGCCACAAGGCCAGAAAGCTTTGCAGGATGTCCAGGGAAGCGCTTAGCGCAGGAGCCTGCAACAGCAGCTGGGGCAGCTCTTCACGGGGGCTTTTGTGGCTGGTGAGAGTGAGGTCTCTCAGAGGGAGCAGACACTGGGATCTACTGCTGTCTCTGCTAGTACTGTATCTGTGTCAGCTTGAACTAAAAAGCCACCCCCTCCAAATGTCAAAACCGCTAAGTTTAGTATCTGTCAGCACCTGCCCCTTCGTTACTGACCTGTTTTTTCAGTTCTCTGACATCTCTTCCAAGAACAAGCAGTCAGGTTTTCGCTAAATCGCTAAATCACGAGAGTGAATGAGAAGAATCTCTCATTGCACCTTATCTTTCCAGATAACCAACCAAGACAGGATCCCTGATGTCACCCAGCGAGCCTTGCTGAAGCACAACCTTGAGCCTGATGCAGTTGAAGATTATGAGCTTGTGCAGGTCATCTCTGAGGACAAAGGTAGGGAAGCAGAACTCTGCTGCTGCCTGGAAAGTTCTGTTGGATTTCAAAGGGAAGAGTAAAACTGGAAGCATTAGAAATGCTGTTGACAGGTCACAGGTGCCATTGAGAACCCCCTGGCTGCTCAGGGGTGGTTTCTGTCAGCACAGCCCCCTTCCCACAGGCACAGCCTGTACTGGACTGCCAGGCTGTGTGCTTTCATGTGTGCCTTGCAGCCGCAGAGTGACCACAGGATTTTGGGTGGGGGTGATGTTCTGCCTCCCTGGGACCAGGCCCTCGGATCCCACCCATCATCAGCCTTTTCTGAGAGAGTCTGCCAGGGCCTCTGCCAGGCTGAGCATTCCTGGGCCTGGCCTCCCCCTCCTGCCCTGCTCCCTTTCCTGCAGGAAGCTGCTCCCGATGCTGCTGTGGCAGAACAGGGAGATGGCCCTGTCTGCACCATCCTGCTCCCTGTCCTCTCTCAGCTTTCCTGCTGCTGTGCCCCCCTCCCCACTAACGCTGCTCTGGCCCTGTTCTGCAGAGCTGGTGTTCCCCCGCGATGCCAACGTGTTCTATGGCATGAACAGCCACGTGAACTTCGATTTCATCCTGCGGAAGAAGGCAGAGCTGCTTGGCTGAGGCTGCACCTGCGCTGCCCTCACGGGTTATGGGGAATCTGGCGGAATTCCCTGTTGAAAATGTGCAATTGGAGCAATGGGCAGCCCTGGTGCAAAGGCTCCAGGCTGCTACATTTGTCTTGAGGACACCCCATGAGCCACCTCTGTGAGAAAAGGGTCTCCTTCATGCCAGTATTATACAGAAGATCATCTGAACTTATTTTTATAGAACTGAAGCAAGTTCTGAGTATGTCTGCCTGAACCAGCTGAGAATTTTTTGCACTTGTTCCACACCAGAGAATGACCCGTTTTGGATCTTGTTTCCAAAGAACTTAAAAATGAATGAACTGCACTTGCCTTTGCATGAACATCATGAATGGGACAAACAGACACTACTTTGTGTTGGATGGAGGTCTTAATGTCACAGCAGGGTAATTTCCCTTGGACTTGGTTAAGCCATGGACCAGAACTTGATGCCTTTTGTGTGCACTCCCATGTGATGGATGGGCGTCCTCCCAATGTGCAATTCCTCTGCCAGAACTGTGAACCTCTTTAAAAGCCATAAGTAAGACGCTGGATTGTAAGCAGCCCTGATTTGAGACACACAAAATACACACAGTATTTCTGGTTCTGCTGGTAGCACTGTGCATGCCTGCACAGATCTAGCAGTTGTTATCCAAACAGATAGCTTAGGATTCTTAAGGATCATTAGTTAAAAGAGTTTTATCCATGCCTGGGCCTTTTACCCCCAGTTTTCTGGCACTAATTTGCAACACAGGGCTCAGGTAAGTTTTACACTACATTTGGATTTATCACTTCTGTTTACAGGTAGGTAAAACAGACCGACTGTAGGTCTACTGTACATCCAAGAGACCTATGGCAGGTCCCACAAGCCTGGTGTAGGTCATAGCCTGAACAATTTATGAATTCCAGTTGTTTGTTTAGAGGGTGACAGAGTGGGGGGGTTGTTACTGAGCCTTTACCTTTGCCCAGAGTTAGGGCAAAACTAGAAGTTCAGTTTTCTCTGCTTTTGGTGTCTGTACAGTGCAGTTCCTTGTGTACATAGCATAGCTCCTAATGTATATAGTACTGCTCACTCAGAGGGTGTATGGCAGCGTTAAGCTGAAACATAAATGTTCTGGATTTTAAAATTACACTTTGCAAATTTTTATATATGTTATGTTTTTAACTGCTTACCTGTAATCTTTATATGATAAGTATATAAATTGTTTTTCATTAATATTTGCCTGGAATCAGTCAATTTCCTTTTATTAGTGCATGTCAGATGTGTAAAAACACCTCACAACACTTCCCTTGCTGTCACTTTCTTCAGCCTCTCCACTTTTAGTGTTTTAATTTCTCAACAGCAAAGCCAAAGCCCTCCAATGCATCAGCCATGCACACAGCCTCTGAGAGATAGGCATATTTTGTGCTATTTCTTGAGGTTTTAGCTTAAAGATTTCTGTAATTGCGTAATTAAGACTGCACATCAATTTCATGTCTTCTGCATGAAAATATTCTCTTTTGAGTCACTGAATGACTTCTGAGGCCAGTTAATACATAAGAAGTGCTTTTGAGTGTATCCATTTCTCCCACTGTCTCACACACACGTACACAAGGTAAAGGACCAGTCAGGCAGACTGAGTCCTTGTCTACTCTGAAATGGACACAGGCATTTAATCCTATAGCCTTCATGTGTTCCCCTCCCTGAAACCACCATCAAGGCCAAGGAGCCCAGAAGCTCC
The DNA here is from genome assembly GCF_026979565.1 of Vidua chalybeata. Classification (NCBI taxonomy): domain Eukaryota; kingdom Metazoa; phylum Chordata; class Aves; order Passeriformes; family Viduidae; genus Vidua; species Vidua chalybeata. The sequence goes on from NC_071538.1 coordinate 28,703,840, forward strand.
AGTTCAAGACTGTTCAAGTGATGCAAAGACCTTTTCCATCTTCCATTATCTGAATGAAGTTAAAAGACCAAAACAGGGACAACTCAAATACATTGTATGCTTTTTAAATCCATGCTCTGTTTGCTGGTGAGGAGCACCCCGTGATGATGCAGGGAAATACGTGTCAGCACACAGGGAAGCCCCACAGCAAGGGGGAAGGAAGGAGAGGCTGCTCATAGGCACTGAGGTGGGTCTGTCATGGAACAAAAAACATGAGGGTGGAAGAGACGTGGCTCTCATATCCGCAGTGACACTCGACAGTGCTGGATGTTCACCTGGTCACAGAGCTCTGCTCCTGCAGGAGCTTCTCACCAACGCCTCTGGGACTTCCAGTGTCTTTCACACAGGCCATGTGTGCTCATAAAGCCAGAGACCTGCGGAGGAAGCAAGAGGGATTGTGAGGAAGGAATGACCCAGGCTGTGTGTGGGCCTATGGTGCAACCTCCATACTCACCAGGTTGTGTGGGCACCTGCTCCCACATGGACACCAGCAGGAACTTGGCTTCCAGGTGGGAACTGCAGAATGGGCCCCTTTATACAGCCAGTGACTCCATGGGAGAGGGACACAGCCAAGAATCCCTTGAGCTGGACTTCCATTAACCTCCAGTTAACATTCCGGGTCAGGCTGGAGGGGGCTTGGAGCAACCTGGTCTAGTGAAAGGTGTCCCTGCCCATGGCAGGGGGTTGGACTGGGTGACCTTTAGAGGTGCCTTCCACAACCCAAACCATTCCAGGACTCTCCCACACAATGAAGAACACACAGAGCTGCTCATCTTGCACCAGGTTCTATGTATTATCAGACCGGCTGACAGGTAATAACATGTCTTCTGCAGCAGAAAGCACAACATTGATCAGTAATTATTCAAAACAAAAATTAAAACCAAAACCCCAGCCACACATAATGCACAGATCTGCCAGCAGGTGAGCCCCCAGATGGCAATTCCAGGAGGGAATCCTCCCACTGCCCAGAAGCTCAGGGTCTGTGCCAGTATAGTCCATGATCACCTGGCCTCTGAGAAAGGTTTTTTTTAAAAAAAATAAACACCATATCCTGCTGGCATGTGAGCCAACAGCAAAAACATCAGAACTCATCCAAAACACAGAAAAGTTCGCTCCTCACATGAAAAAATATCCAGGCAAGTCGCCTTTCCGTCCTGCAACACACAATTCTATCGGGCTGTTGAGAGTAACGTTGCTGTAGGTTCTTTTGGTTTTAGAAGGAAAGTTTGTAACCTAACTTCTTACATTTTAAGTTCCCAAAACTCCTACACTTGCTTTTATGGCCTGAATAAACAGGCCTGCCAATAGGTTGTGGGGTTTTGTTTTCCTGAAGGGCTAAGTTGAAAGCAGGGGTGAAGCAGGATGTGACATAGACCAACTCTGCCTGCATTCCCTTCAGGCAGTGCAGAGACAAATAAATCCAGCTACCTCCACTTGCATGGCTTCCATGACTTCAGACATTCCAAGACATCCGTTCTGGATCCAGAGGCCTGTTTAGATGGGATGCAGCAAGATTAAAAATGAGCTGATGGGAAGCCAGCACTGGTTTTGTACAGGAGTGTGACGGGGAGAAGACAAGACAGAGGAGCACTGCTCTCCTGCATTGAACATTTTGGGGAAATATCTTGATTCTGATAGGGATCCCTTTGGAAAACAAACCCAAATCCCCCAGATGCTCAGCAAACAGGGTGGTAAAAGCCTACAGACCTACAAGGAGTAACAGTAAGGGAGCAGCCCAGGTACAGCCATCCCGAAAGGCATTGACATTTGTACACCTCTATATATTAATCTTTATAAATACAGTGTTCTACACAAGGAACTGTGGAACGACGTAATTCCAGGCTGGTTTCTTCTAACAAAAGCTTGCCAGGGCTTTTGCTTGGATCTGGAACGCTTCTTCTTCTTCTTCCTCCTTGGTGTCCCACCCTGTCCTCGGCAGGTGTCCGGCCTGGGCAGGTGTCCGGCCCAATCCCGCGCATGGCCCTTGGGAGTGGTGGGAAGGAGACCACATGAAGAGCTGCTCTACAACTTTCAAGGGTGAAAAGCTAAAGTGTGAGGCAGGTTCAGCTGTCAACAGAGTCCCGGGGAGGTGGGCAGTCATAGCTCATCCCTGGATGACGGCGTGTCCAGGGAGGGCAGGGCATCCTTGTTCTGGGCGTCGCTGTGGATCTTGCCCTGCTGCCGGGACTTCCAGGAGTGTGTTCTGTCCCAGTCCGTTGACACGGTCTCGTTGTCCCAGATGGTGGAGGTCTCCGTGTCGCTGAGGTAGCCTGGCTGCCCCGTGTAGTGCGTGGGGTAAACCAGGAGGGGCTCTGCTGAGAAGGCCTTCAAGTCTCTGGACTCGTAGTACTCCATGTACTTTGTGCTACGGAGGAGAGAAACACCGTCAGCAACAGAGAACCTTCACTGGTGCCAAGCCTGTCCCTGGGAGACAGGGCCAGTCCAGGGAGCAGACTGGTCTGGGAGTGGGGGTAGGTACTGGGGTACAGCCAGAACCACGTCCTTACAACCACACACACCCCTGTACAACCAAAGCCTGCTCCCAGAGACAGACAGGTGCCTCAGACAAGCAGCCCACCAGCCCTGCCCAGGCATTCCCCTCTGTCACCTCCTTTGACCTGTGCCAGGAGGACAAAACCAAGCACCACAAGGAGTCCCCACCAACCCGGCTACCAACAAGATCTGGTTTAAGATCAGTCAGCGAGACCCAGCCCATATCTCCCTGAGCCACAGAGGGACTTACACAGGGTGCTTGTTGTACATGATGGGCAGGAATTCATCCACAGGCAGCATCTTGCTGAAGGGCTCAGCCCCGATGAGCTTCTGAGCCCCGTGGAAGGAGATGGCGTAGCCCAGGGTCCAGTAGGAGTAATCAGCTTCCACCAGGTTCCGGACATTGGGAACGGCTCTCTCGGGCTCCTGCACCTGCATCCTTTTCCGGCCAATGTAGCTTCAGGGTGAGAAGATCAAGGAGGTGGGAACCAAAGTGAATCCATAGCAATTAGGACCAGACTATTTGTGTCAGCCAGGCCAGAGCAAAGGACCAATCCCAGAAGCAATCCCTGACCCAGCTCACAGATTTCTATCCTGCACCACTGCCAGACATCCAAGTCTTAACCCGTGGGTGGGACAGCTGTGAAAGGCTTCCTAAGGGAGCTAAGATGACACAGTCTGAGGCTCAGGACTGAGCTGTGCTGGTTCCTCTGTCAGCATCTCCAGCACACCTGAGGTCAAACAGCATTGTCCATGCCATGGGCAGGGATGGTGCCCACAGGGCCTCCTGGCAACAGCCGCCCCAGAGGGCAGATGTGTCATGGTGGGAAGAGCTACCAAGAAGACTGTGCCACCATCCCCTGCACTGCAGCATCAACCTGCACCTCTGCCACGCCCAGCAGTGCTGCCGACCTCCCCATGTGCCCAGGACCTCCCAGAGGAGCAGGAACTTACATCAGCTCCCAGTCTAACTGGGCTTGCTCGATGTCGTCCATCAGCTTCATGAGCTTCCTCTTGAACTGGTGCTCGAAGCGCACGTCATCCTCAATGACGAGTGTCTTCTCCAGGCCCCTGCTCACCACCTGAAACACGAGGGCTCCAACGTGAGCACAGTGACCTCCAGGGGTGCCCTGCGGTCACTGGGGCCACCCTGACCCGGCACTGCCTCCCAGACCACACAGACAGGGAGCTGGAGAACCACTCTGTGACATACACATGATATGCCAAGCCACTGGAACTTGCTCCTGCTCAGATGGAGAATTACAGGAAAAAAAACAGGAGTGTTTCTTTAACCCCATTTTGATTTTCAAAACGTTCTTGCCTTTCTTCTAAGCAAGTTTGCCCCAAGCAAGATATTGAATGGACTGCAGAAACAGTCATGAAAATGTTCTGATAAAAATCACTTGGAGCTGAGGGCAAATGAATCACAGAATCATGGAATGGTTTGGGTTGGAAGGGATCTTAAAGCTCATCTCCTTCCATACCTGTCATGGGTAGGGACTAGCCCAGGTTGCTCCAAGCCCCATCCAGCCTGGCCTTGGACACCCACAGATGGGGCAGGCCACAGCTTCTCTGGACAACCTGTGCCACGGCCTCAGCACCCTCATAGGGAAGAACTTCTTCCCAATATCCCATCTACCCCTGCCCTCTGGCAGTGGGAAGCCATTCTCCCTTGTCCTGTCCCTCCATCCTTTGTCCCAAGTGCCTCTCTAGCTCTCTTGGAGCCCCTTTATGTACTGGAAAAGGAAAGGGGAGGTGTGAGAGGTGAACATTGCATTCAAGAAAACCCCTGCAATCCAAGGAAATCACTTCTCTCCTACACTTCCAGAAACCTGGGCTGGATCCAATGCTCTGCACCAGGACTGGCTGTGCACCAGGACACAGCACCTTCCTGCAGGACCCTCAAGGCACCCCAAAATCCTCACCTCCTTCCAGATGTAGTAATGGCTCAGGAAGCAGCCGATCTCTCCTCTGGTCAGGGGTCTGGAGGAATAGGGGTCCCGGTATCCTGGCAGCATTTCGATGCTCAGAGCTTTGAGCTGACTCGTGTTCAGTGCTCTGGGAAACACGGAGTATTTATCACCAGTGCAAAAAAAAAAAAAAAAAAAAAATTCAAGCCAGACACAGGCACAGCATGGGGAATGCTGCTAATGTTCAGGAAAAAGCCACACCTTGAGAAATTCCTACACTTGTTTTGCTCAAAAACACAGAGGAAAATTAACTTCTTGATTTACATCTCTAAATCAAGCTGACAAATTCTATCCTTAACTCTGCCAAAGACTTCTCATGGGACCATCAATTATCTTTAACTCTGCCAAAAACTTCCTGTGGGACCATCCACTTGCCAGGTGCTTGGCTTTGATTCATTTTCTGAGGCCTTGACAGGATCCCAAGTCTCCAAGACCACTAGATGGTACATGGGCTCCTGTCTCCTTGAGGCCTTTTTGCAACTCACAGACTCAAAATTTCTACCTTGATTTCTCATTATAAAAAGGTCTTAACATACCTTAGAATCATAGAATTATTAAGACTGGAAAAGCCCTCTAATACTGTCAAATCCAAGCATGAACCCAGCAGTTTTCCCAGGGATGGGGCCTCCACCACTGCCCCACTGCTCTGGGCAGCCTGTGCCATGCCTGACCACCCTTGGCATGAAGACATTTCTCCCAGTTCTCCAGCCTGAACACTCCCTGCACAGCTTGAGGCTATTTCCTCGTCCTCTCCCTTGTTCCCCGACCCCTCCCTGGCTGCCCCCTCCTGTCAGGGAGTTGTGCAGAGCCAGAAGGTCCTTCCAAGCCTCCTTTTCTCCAGGCTGAGCACCCCCAGCTACTCCTCAACAGACTTATGCTCCAGACCTTGGAGTAAGCATGGAAAAGGCTGTGGCAGGGTTAACACTGCAGCACCACAGCTGTGTAGCACTAGGATGGACAATATTCCCAGGAGTTAACTGCTCCATTCACAGAAACCTGTGATTTTAATGTGATTTGGACCCTAGTCTGAACCCCAGCACCCTGGTTCTCTCACAGAGATTGACTAATTGCAAAGGAGGAAAGAAACAGAGCAGAACTGCCCCAGACATGGGCAGGAAGATCCAAGTGGTGCTCAGCTCCCCACGCAGCCAACCCTGCCCTGCTGGAAGTAGGTCAGGGCATCCAAGGAGATGCTGTGAAGCAGTAAAGCACATCCCCCTCTGAAAACACCCTCAAGCCCAACCAAAACTCACTTTCCATCCACAGCCTCCACTACCTTCACTGCAATCTCCTGCTCGTAGAGCGTCCGCAGCATCCGATCCCGCCGGTCCTTGCGACGCTTCAGGTTGATCATGAAAATCTGGGAGGAAGAGAAAGACATCAGGATATCAGACTCCCACCTGGGAGGGAGAAGGGAATTCCTGATCCACCCCTCTCCAGCAGCCCCACTGGAAAAGCAAGTCTTGTGAAAATACCACATGTGTTCCAAGTTGTCTAGAATTTGTCAAAAAGCTGAACTTGGTTTTGAGTTAGAAGTGTAGAGGCTTTTTCTCTAACAACTACTTTTTATGGAGTTTCACAGAGGAAACTTGCTCTTTCAGGATGAAGAAAAGTGAGGAGAGACCAGTTAGAGCCAAGTCTGTAATTTCCAAAGATATAGGATGTTTAGGTTTATATCAAACAGAGTAACATGACCATCTGCAGCATCAATCCTAGAGGAACACTGCCACTGCCTGGATTTAGGATTAGCAGCAGGGCCACCATCCAAGTACAAGGCCATGGTAAAGAAAGGATTTTTGTGATTACTTCAGGCACTGCAAATCCACTGTGATCCCTGCCAGAGCAGAGAGCCAAGGCTGAGAACAGAGATGTCTGGGCAGGGCTCTATCCAAAGCCTCAAGGAGACTGGTGGATGGCTGAGGACTGAAGCCCTCACTGCAGGTAACCCTCAGGGGCTCAGGGATATTTTTCAGTCCCAGGCAGGCTGGTACAAGCACAGCCTTGTAGCCCATGGAGCAAATCCTCGTCCCAGTAAGAAGGGGAATGAATTTCAGCTCAGTACAAACGAAAGAATAATAAACTGGATAAATAAAGCACAGCCACAAAGGACAATTTGGAGAAAACCTGGACCAGCTGTGCCTTAAACACAGACACAGCTGGGTCAGGTTCAGCTTCAGGAGCCCCACAAACAGACGGAGCAGAGCACACCAGGAAGACAAAGGCTCCCCTGATCCCCACAACTCCCTCGGTCCCAGAGCCAGCCTGGCAGCTGCACACACAGGGGCTGCTGGCTCTGGGAATAACACAGACACCAGGCAATCAGAGCCTCTCCAGTCTTCTCTCCAGGCATGGTTTGCATCCCTGGGGGTATCCAAGGTGGGCCAGAACCCAGCTGTGAGCCTGGATCCCCCACCTGCTCTCAGCTCTCCAGTGTCTCTCTCAGGTGAGAGAAATCCTTCCCTCCTGCCACTGGAGAGCTTTACCAAAGGCCCAATTTCTGTCACAGATGGAAGGGAGGCCAAGCTGCTCTGCAGAGTCATATGTAGAGCAAACAGCTCAAGAACAGGGGAGTTAACTTGTTTTTCAGCCTCACTTCTGCCTTCTCTTCCTGGCTGGATTAAAACAGAATCCTGGCATGGTTTAAGTTGGAAAGGACGTTAAGGATTAGGTGACTGAGTGAGAAGACAAGACAATACCAGCAGAACAGGCTCCTTACTTCATCAAACCCCATCTTGTCAGGGTGCTTCGGAGGGACAGAGATGTACTGAGAGGGCTCCACGGGAGGGCGATCGACTGAAAGAGAGGAGAGACCCGGAACGTCACCCTCGTGCACACCCTGCAGTGGACATGATGTGTCTGAAGGTGTCTCCCTCACGGGCTGGGCTCCCCGGGAGCCGGGCTGAGCAGCCCCTGCAGCATGGGAACAGCAGGAAACATCACACGGCAAAGCCAGAGCCAGCAGCCATGTGCCACACAGACATCAGGAAGAAAACATGGACACGCAGCACCCTTTTCCACATGAAAGATGCATTTGATCTGAGGAAGTTGAGGGATTTTGCGGATGGGGTTGACCTGACCATGAAGCAATTACAGTCCTAGGTAGAAAAGTGGTGGAAAAATTTGAAAACTGCGTATCAAAACAAGATTAGAGCAGACAGGTTGGGATGCAGACTTCCAAGAGAATGAGAGCTGGGCTGCTGGCAGGAGAGCTCTGCAGGCAATAACTTGGGGGGTCCATCATGGCAAAGGCACAGCTACTCACTCATGGCCTCGATCAGGGTGTGCACAAAATTCTCAGCTTCCTCCTGCAGCGACTGCTGCGGCTTCAGGGGCATGGGCAGGAAGCCGTAGTGCTCACGGTTGCAGACGAACATCTGAACTCCTGGGGATCACAGAAAAGCAGAAACTGCAATCAGGCCTGCTACCAGGGCATTGCACTGCTCTGTGGCTACACAGCCACAAACACACTTGTGCCAGGACCTCAGTCCCAAGAAGTTCTGCTTCATAAGCAAACAATTCAAAGTCATTCCAGTTCCACTTTCTGTTTTGCCTGGCTGGCAGCAAGTGGCCTCTCTCATAAAACCAATCCCTACTGGCTGCCTAACTAACCCTTCAAGGGCCTGGGCTGACAGGGGAATGGCTTCCCACTGAAATAGACTGGGTTTAGATTGAATATTGGGAAGGAACTGTTCCCTGTGAAGGTGCTGAGGCCCTGGCACAGGGTGCCCAGAGAAGCTGTGGCTGCCCCTGGATCCCTGGAATGTCCAAGGCCAGGATGAATGAGGCTTGGAGCAACCTGGGCTTGGGGAAGGTGTCCTTGAAACGAGATGATCTTTAAGGTCTCTTCTAACTCAACCCATTCTATTCTTTATCACTGCTTCCTTTTGCTTTGGCTAGGAAATTAAGGTGATACATTTTCACCTGTGCTGGCAAAGGACTTTGAGGAATACATATGAAAACAACCTTTGAAATGCCAAGTCACCACCAAACACAGTCCTTTCCTCTCCAGAGCTAATTTTTACTGTGCCCTGAAGATTAAAGGAAAATCCCAGAGTGAGACACCAGTGAGGGGAACAGATGTGATAATGTTAACACCCTTCTACTCAAAAGCTTTTGCAACTGCTTGTTGGAGGTGGGAAACAGAGAGAAGGTGCAAAGCCTGTCCTTGGAGAAGATGCATTTGCAGGGTACAGACTCACCCAGTGGGAACATCCCAGCATCAGCAGAAGGCTTTTCCCTCTGGGATGACAAGGACTTGCTCACCACTGGCTGTAACTCTGCCTTTCACATCAGGCAACATGCTCAAAAGCCACATCCAGAGAAGCCAAGGAAGTATTTCCGTTGTTTTTCATTGAGTTCTGGTAAGGTCCTTTATTAACTCAAATCAAAGCTGCTAGAACCCAAGCAACCGGCCAAAACCTGCCTTTTTCTTTGTCTTTTGTTTTTTTTTTAAATGAAACAATCTTAACCAGCCCCCTCCCTCGAGGAAATAAATGAAAAGCAGACACTACCTGGTGTGCTGATGCTTTCATCTATTAGTGCCCCTAATCCATGGTATTTTTAGCAGAGTGGAACTGTTGGCACTAATGACTCTGGTGTTTCTCTCATTTTAAGTTCTACAAGTAAATTGCTGGCTATGCTACTTGCCAAAACACATTCAGCTGTCAGCTGCAATTTAGGTAAATGGCAGAATAAAAAACTACTACCTGCAGACATTAATGGATTTGGCACTGATCTTATCAACTAATCTTATCTGCCTCACTGATCTCTGTTCTTATCTTCCACTGCCTTGAACGTATTTAATCTGCACAGATTCACACCAGTGTTCCTGCTCTGTTTGGCATAAAATGTACTTGAAAATGGTAAAGCTTCTGTAGAAGAGGGAGGGGGGCTCACTCTCCAGCTCTGTTTTTATAATAAAGTTAAATGATTGCTACAAGGGATAGAAAAACTACAGGTATTTGTATTATTATTCTTAACGGGCTTTAAAGGCAGTGTCCAGGATTTACAGTCATATCCTAAAACCACAGCTATAGTTAAGGAACCAAAATTGTCCCCACTTCCCTGTGACCAGACCTTCCTGCTGGTTGGCTCAAGGGGTGCAGAGACCCAGGGTGAAGGGCAGCTCAGGAGATCATGGAATCATGGAATGGTTTGGGTTGGAAGGGACCTTAAAGCCCGTCTTCCACCCCTGCCATGGGCAGGGACACCTTCCACTAGCCCAGGTTGCTCCAAGCACCATCCAACCTGTCCTCAGACACTTCCAGGGATCCAGGGGCAGCCACAGCTTCTCTGGGCACCCTCTGCCAGGGCCTGCCCACCCTCCCAGGGAACAATTCCTTCCCAATATCCCATCTAACCCTGCCCTGTGGCAGTGGAAGCCATTCCCTGTGTCCTGTTCCTCCATCCCTTGTCCCAAGTCCCTCTCCAGCTCTCCTGGAGCCCCTTTAGGCACTGGAAGGGGCTCTAAGTTCTCACCCAAGCCTCCTTTTCTCCAGGCTGACCTGGCTGGCTACAAGCTCTCCTGTGAGTGCAAGGGGCTCTGCAGAGTCCAGTGCTGGCAATAACACACCCGCTCTGAGTTCTGCTCAGATTCAGGACTCCCACACAGGCCACGTTCTCTCTCAGAGGTGGGATGCTCTTTGGAGCATCACAGAACAGCTGCTTCCAGCAGCAGATTCCCTGTTGGAAATGGATGGTTTGTTAAGCATAGCTTTTGGCCTGGACAAAAGCCAGTATCATTTCTGACTTAAGGGAAAGTAAGTGAAATTACTCCAAAAAGAAGTTTCCCCTGAAGCTCACACATTTTTCGCATTTCTGAACTTGGATGTCATCCTTTTATCCTGGGTGACAAAACTGAGCTCAAGACACAAGTCAACAATCTGAGTAGATCAGCAAGCCAGACAGCTGGAGCAAAACCTTTCATGTCATGGGTCAGTCCTGGAAAAAAATAGTGTTCTAGGACAGAAGGAAAAAATGATGGGTTTGAATCCCTGAAATATTTCTGAAGCAGCTGCAGCTAATGCACATGGGCTGGAGGCTGCACTTCTGGGACAGCTGTCAGAGGGAAGAAGTGGAGGGGTAGATTTTAAGTAGCCTGCTTTGCTCTCCCATCTTAAACCTCAACTCTCCTCTGGAGCCAAGACATGGCACTTGGGGACATGGTTCAGTGATGGATGTGGCAGTGCTGGGGAAACACTGGACTGAATGGCCCTGGGGGTCTCACTCTGTGGTTCTGCACTCATGTCCTGACTCTGAAAGTCAGGATCCTGAAGCTGCTCTGCAATTCACTTCTCACCTCTGCCTCCCAAGGGTTCCAATTTCAGCTCTTGCTGCCTCTCCTCCATCATTCATCTTATCTGACACTCCTCATCCTCTCGCAGCTGATTTTGAGAACGCCCTGCTCAGTCTGCCAAGACAACAACATCATTTTTGGTGCTGTCAAGACCTGCCAACCAGACCCACCACTAAAAGGGAAGCTACAGGCAGCTGGTGGCTGCTGTGCTGCTCTGGGATCAGTGGGAAGGGAGGCTCAGCCTGCAGAACAACAGCAACCCTTCTTCCCTTGGCTTTCTCCCTGCCTGCCCGTTCCCAAGAGCAGCCCTTCCAGCTCTCCTTAACCTTACATCTTCTGCAGAGGACAGGGAGCACCAACTGCACATCATTCAGAGGATTCATGAACAACTTTTCCTTAATAATTCACCCCACCAAGTCACCAACCCACTCACTTCTGAACAGAAGGCACTTATGGGTGCTGCTGAGGTTTCACCAATCCCTTTTTCCTTATAATGCCCCAAACTTTTCAACACAGCAGGCAAAGAACAACACAGATGGTCATTACAGTCCTGGGAGCTCCCTTCAGCTTTGACACTGCTACATACAGGTCTGGCAGCCTGGACTCTGCTGGAGACAGGACACTCCCAAGAGCCACTCTCCAGAAATAAATGGGACTAAACATCCTCACCACAAGCATGGACAGCAGCAGCACAAGGCACTTAAGAAACAGTGATGTCTCAGCAGCATCTGGAGCTCTCTTAAAACATCAATAGCCAGAGATTTCCTCTCTCTGGAAGTACCCAAGGCCAGGCTGGATAAGGCTTGGAGCAACCTGGTCTAGTGGAAGGTGCCTGTGCCTATGGCAGGGTGTGGAATGAGATGAGCTGTAAGGTGCCTCCTAACCTGAACTGTTCTAGGATCCTGTGGTTTAAGTGTCTCTTGTCCTCACCCCTTTCCTCATGGATCTTTTGGATGTGGTAACTTTAGATACCTCACCCCCAGACCACCTTCCACTCTCCCAGCACCCACCTGTGTTCACCTGCTGACACAAACCAAGGGTGGAATCACACGTTTTGTCCCTGAAATATTGCCCCATCCCAAGAACAGCCCCCACATCCTCTGAAACAAGCAGCAATCCAAAACTGCCTTTCCAGTCACTTGCTGCTGGTTATCCCTGACCGGATCCCAGAGAGGAAAGGGAGCAGGGTCTGAACTCCACATGGAAGTCCACCCAGAACTTTTGGGCTGTGAATGGGCAGTGGAAGTCTGTGTGTCTCTAGGAGTGAGCCCTCCCCAGCAGAGGCCCTGGACACACCTGCTTGGCGACTGGAGAAGGCAAAGACCATGATATCATCAAAACTCCAGGTGTAGTCCTGGTGTGGGGGGTAGAACGCCAGCTTGGCAGAGGCCTCCTTCCTCAGGTCAATGAGGAACGTGGAATGGATCATGGGGACAGCAAAACAGCCCATCCTCTTCCATTCCCGAATCAGGGGATACTCCAAGGTCCTCTTGTAGTAGCCCTGAAACCACAAAGAGGGGGCTGTTGTCACAAGAGATTCCTGTTTCAAAGCTGTTCCTTAGCAAAAGCTCACGCTCTGAGCTCTCCAGCAGAGGTTCACCAGGGCTCAACTCTCAGCTTTTTCAGCGGCTCCCATTTGGAAATGGCTCAGTCAAGTATTTAGAAACAGTCTTCATCCCAAAAGTTAAAGATTGACCTTCTCCCTTACTTTATAGGAGCTCTTGGGGAGCCCAACTTTTCCATTGCAAAATTCCCCTGCAATGGAGCTTCAAACGACAGACTATTTTCTCCTGGTTCTTCAAAACCCTTTCTGTGCTTAGACTCTCCAGCCTGATCCTGGAAGCTGCTGAGCATCCATGACATCCTCCATGTTCAACAAGCACAAAGTCCATTTAGTATCTCAGAGAGCAGGATCTGCACATTAATTCTATCCATAAATTCTATCCTATCCGTATCTTTAAAAAGAATCATTTGTTGTCACTGCAGTGAAGGCAACATCTCAGTCTCCATCACCTGTGTAAGAATCCCTGCTTCCTCCATCCTGGGGCAAGCAGGTTTGATACTCACTCCTGACTCTGTGCAGGGAGGCATTTCAGTCAGCTCCTGGGTAATTCCCTGTACCCAGGAGCTCTGCCAGACTTCCAGCACTCTGGGTGCAACACCCACAGTGTGTGGCTCATGTGGAAATAAATACACTGAATTCCTCCAGGAAGAAAATGCTAGAGCATCAAATTGACATCTGGATGGTTGAATCCAGAGCAGATTCTGGGCTTTACAGAAACAATGAGTCACTAAAAAAAGTTAAAGCTCCATTTTATGTTCTATTTTCCATGAGCATACAGGCACTGGCTGAGCAAAAGCCAGCAGAACTGCTCTGCCCTGGGCTGTGTGGGGCCAGACCGTGGTGCAATGTGCCTGGTTATGGATCTGCCACTTCCCTCTGCCTTTTGGGTACACTGTGACCATACTGTGAGGATGGGATATCCCAAACACAGCCATCCTGACTGCCACAGGAAGGAGCGGGTGGGAAGAGATGTGACTGGCATTCCCACCAAAGGAAGGGTTAACACACCCACCCTTTAACAGACACCTGAGAATGCCCACAAGTGAAGATGCTGGACACTCATCTCTCCTCCTCCAGTGGCTCACCCTGGGTTTTTGGGCCTGTCCCCTGCTCATAAATCAAGTGTAGGCAAGGAGGGCTCCAACTCCTCCACACTGCTGCCTCTCCCAAAGTTTGCCCTGTGACAGATAAATGTCAGCCTGTCTGGGGCTAGGCTTGGCTCACTGTGGCTCTGGGCTGGGGGGAGGCTGTGTTTCAGGATGTGCTCCAGCTGTGATTCCCTCCCCAAGTCCCCTGGGAGAGCAAGGCTGAGCACACAAAACCCTGGAACCGCATGCAGAAACAAGAGAAAAAGAAAAATAAAGGAAGAACTTTCCTGTTCACTCCAGCAGGGTTGTTTTTTTTTTTCTTTTTTTTTTACCAAATTTTGCAAGATGCCTTTGCTGGTGTTCCTCTCCCCTTTTCTCAGTTAGTGCTGGTAATGGTGGAAACTTCCTGCTGGAGAGGTAGGGCTGGGGCTGGTGCACATGGGCAGAGATCCACTTCAGCCTGGGAAGCAGGGCTGATGCACCCCAGTGGAAAACCTGGCTGACTTAGCCTTAAAAGCTTAAAGCACAATCAATACCTTTGCTATGAAGTTTTTATCTCCATTTTCAAACAAAGCAAACAAACCCAAGTGAAACAAGTAAACACACCTCGTCACACCCCCTTTCTTATCTTGCTATTTACTTCCCAAGAATTTGTAAAGTTCGGGATCTTCTCCTGCTATTTTTTATCCAATTACTCAGTCTGAACTGTGGAACTCCTTGCCAGAAGATGGTGTAGGTGCCAAAAAATAGATTCAGACAGGGATTTCTGTAGAATTTAAAAAAAAAATCACTGGGAGCTTTAAAGCAAATATATTCCTCAAAAACCTGGAAGAGGATTGCCAGAGGAAAGAAAAGGATTTTGGGGAAGTAACACTCACTTTTTTGCCCTATCCTTTATACTATTCCCTAGACATCTGCAGATGAACCTGTGCTCTGACCCAATGCAGTTGTTACGTGGATCAGAAGCAACATGAAAAGGTAACATTGGAAAGGTAACATGAAACTCTAATTTTAGGCTCAGCACCAGTACTTGTTACATGCATACTTCAGCACACACACTCCCTACAAGGCAAAGGATGTTGCCTCACTTCAAAAATCTTGTTCATAGATGAGAAAGATAACTTAGACACAATGGAGATCTGTGGAAAGAAAAGCAAATTCCTCTTGGAATAGCATCACTATACAAAAAAACTGGCCTAAAATTATGCACCAAGGGTTTTAAGGCCATTACAGAAACACAGAACCACCTTAAAAAAAATTCTGATCTGTTTATCAGGATGGTTTGTGTGGGATCATACCACATGTTAACACCACCTCAGAGCTACAGCAGCTTCTGTTCAGAAGAAGGCTACAGCAGCAGATGGGAAAGCCCAGAGAACAGGAAGGATGCCTGCTGCTCCAGAGACAGGGCCAGGAGCCCCTGGAGGACACCACTCACACAGCCCCCCAGCACCCTTCACGAGGTCACCTGCCTGGGGAGTGATGCCACACCAGAAGTTGGAGTAGAGGGAGCGGGACTCGAGCATCGGTGCCACCAGGGTCTTGTTTTCTGCTATCAGCAGGTTCAGGGTCTCTGGGTTGGTCAGTAAATTATCTGCATCAGTAAACTAGAGAAGGAAGAGGGAAAAAAAAAAACCTGTTAACAGATGAAACAATATGATTGCCCTGATACTTTCCTGGGAATGAGGCAGCCAGAGGCACATGAGCAGCCCTGGTGTGGCCACAGACCCAGGGCAGTGCCCGTCCCCTGTGCTGCCACTGCCAGGGCACCTCTGGCTCTTCACAATGAGGGGCTGGAGCATGTCCAGGGAAGGGAACAGAGCTGGGGAAGGGCTGGAGCCCCAGGATTGGCTGATGGAGCTGGAAAGGGGCTCAGCCTGGAGAAAAGGAGGCTCAGGGGGGACCTTCTGGCTCTGCACAACTTCCTGGCATGAGGGGACAGCCGGGGGGTTTGGGCTCTGCACCATGGGAAGTTTAGATTGGGTATTAGCAAAATTTCTTTCTAAAAGAATGGCCAGGCACTGAAATAGGCTGTCCAGGGCAGGGGTGGAGTCACCATCCCTGGAAGTGTTTGAAAAATGTGTGCATCTGGCACCTGGGAATGCGGCTTAATGGTGAACACGGCAGGTCAACAACCGGACTCAGAGATCTCAGGCCTTCTCCAGCCTTAACAACTTTATTATTCCATGAGTCAGCAAAAAACCACCCTAAAAGCAGTGAGCTGGTGGGTTCGACTCCCTAGGGCACAGGGCTGTCACAGGGAAACGTGGGGGCAGCTGCTCCTGGGCACAGCAAGGAGATGGGCAGAGAGCTTCCCTGACTCCATACAACCTCATGCCAGCACAGGGACCAGGGAGCTGCCAGGGAAAATAACATCACTGGAAATTCTGGATGAGTTCATTCTGTGAAAAGCATCAAGAACAACTCCTCAACTGCCCTCACACCTCACCTCGCTTGGAGGCTTTGGGAACACCACCCCCAGAGTGACCAAAGTCAGCATCTTCCCACTTCACCAGGTGGGGGTTCAATCTGGGGGACCCTTGCAGGTATCTCTCACCACCAGGACTGTGTTCAGTCCTGATGCCTGTGGAGAAAGCTCCAAACTAAGCCAGGACTCGCCTCCTTCACTGCAAAGTCTCTGGCTCACCAGACCAAGAAACGACCCACGACATCTCAACTTGTCTTAAGTTGGAGAGAAAACTTTTTGACAGCCCCCAGTACCCAAGTGAGCACCTGGTAAGCTTTTGCCCGAGGCCAGGGAATAAATCAAACCTCATGCTTACCAGGATATAGTCTGACCACTTCTCCCGGGCAGTGCGCAGGGCAGCCTGTCGCAGCTTCATCACATGAGTGAATCGAGAGCTTGGCCAATGCTTTGGCCCAATTTCTTCTGGGTAAGACCTAGGAAAGAAATAAAAAGTGACTGTAATCCATGTCTGGGCTTTATTACACTGAAAAAAAAAAGAAAAAAAAAGAAAAAGGAAAGAAGACGGAAAGAAGACGGAAAGAAGATGGAAAGAAGGAAGAAGGAAGAAGGAAGAAGGAAGAAGGAAGAAGGAAGAAGGAAGGAAAGAAGAAAGAAAGAAGGAAAGAAAGAAGGAAGGAAAGAAGAAAGAAAGAAAGAAGGAAAGAAAGAAGGAAGGAAAGAAGAAGAAGAAGGAAAGAAGAAGAAGAAGGAAAGAAGAAAGAAAGAAGAGGGAAAGAGGAGGGAAGGGAGAGGGAAAGATGCTTCATTATGAAAGCAAAACAGCATTAGAGAGGTTTTAAAGGAGAATAATAATTCCAAGTTCTGTGCTGGCATGAGCACAGAAGGCCCCAGAGAAAAAGCAGTGCAGTTTTCTGAGTACACCACCCAGCGCAGGAGCTGCTGCGGCAGCAGAGGGGACCCTCCAAACCCACCTGCAGCTCCCTGACCCTGCCTGACCTGGGCTACAAACTCATCTGCCCTCTGCCAGGCTGCAAATCCTGCTCCCCTCGGCCCAGCAGAACCAGCAGGGCTGGGATGTGAAGATGAAGGCAGCCTGGCCTCCTTGGGGCTCTGGGCATTATTAGGAACTGCTAACACATCCCAGAAGCAGCCCCTAAATCCCCCAATACCTGGCCCCACAAGCCCCAGCACGGCAGCAAAGTCACATGCACGGCTCTGCCTTCAGGATCAGCTCCAAAAGCAATGGCTTTTTAACAAAGATGGAAGGGAACTCAGGGGCAGATCCCAATGAGGAATAAAAATCCAGGACTTTGAAACAGTGCCAGCATAAGTCAGGGAAGGAGCTAAGAATTTCAAAAGCTTTTTGCAGTACTTAAGCAAAGCTTGGCAGGATGAAGGAAACTCAAATCAAATGAAAGGATTAAAAATGTCAATAAAACCAGCACTCCCTGGGGGTTTGTACCACAAACTCCCCATCACTGCAGTGAGGAACTCGAATATAAAATCAAGCCTAAAGGAAGGGGAAACTGATGTAATTTTCCTTGATGGAAGAAAGCAGAACAAACCCAGGAACAGCTGATCTTAAAAATAAATAAAAATTAAAGTAATAAAAACCCAACACACCATTTTTCAAAGCAACGGTCCTGCAAATCATGTAAAGGCATAATATGTGCAATTAAATCTAGTTCTCTGGCTCAGCACTTACTGAATATTTGATGTGTCAGAGCTTTCACACATACTATGGAATGGGCTATAATTTCTCTGCTTCCTTGCAAATAAAGAATGAAAATTTTCATTCCCTGTAGCTCTTGATGTAATTTGTTTACTGTACAAAGAGAGCAGTGACAGATGCTAAATAACTGAATGGAAAATAGTTTCTTCCACAAAATTCTGCATGAGGTGCTTCACTGAAGTCAGAGACCTTGCTACAGAAACCTTACCTCACCTTTTTCCCTAAGAATACAATTTTAATGGGACAGACTCCAGAAAGTAAATAATCCACATTTTAACGCTTGGACATTTAGTACCAACTCCTGGTTTGGAAACAGAAAACCTCAGGAATTTGGGCTGTGAAGCCAAGAGCCCTCCCAGGTACTCACGGGGGTTCCTCCATGGGCCTCCACTCCACATCGTGGTACAGGTGCTGCACGTTCTTCAGCCACTCCCTGAGGATTGCTGTGGTGTTGTCAATGTTGTGGTCAGTGGCTGCCCTGGCAAAGCAAGAGCAAAGGAAGCACGTTAGCACGAGGTTTGTGACTTTGCCCAAAGCCCTGCTTTACCATGGGGCCCTCTGTCCAGTCCAGCCACCAAAAAAGACAAGTCACAGTCGAGGTTTAATCCCAGCTGGCAACTGAGACCACCACTGTGGAAAGGGGAAGGGCACAAAGCCTGTGGGCTGACAAAAGAACCATGTAATAACTGAAACAAATGACTAAAATGTGCCTTTAGTGGAGGGGAGGGACACAGAGCTCGCTGAAGAATGGCTTTTTTCCCTCAAGGTTGAGCTAAACAGACTGGGAACAGGAGTACAGATTCACATCCCTGAGAGCAATCCCACGGAAATGCTCCCACAGGGGCCACACACTGCTCTCTGCCTGGGATGCTCAAGGCTTCATAGGATGAGTGAGCCAAGTCCCATCCCAGCTGCTCCTCCCCAGCTGCCTTCCCTGGGACCAGGGCTTTGCACCCCCAGCGTGGGGTTGTGTCACTTCCCACCACAAACTCCTGCCACTGAAAGGGCTGCTCATTTTTCCTAGCTGGAATGGGCAGGAAAGCACAGTCCTGTGGCAGGGCACAGCTCAGCAAGCTCCACTGGGAATTCATAATCCCTTCATATTCCTCTGGGAGTATAAATAGTCCCACAAGGTTTGGTGCAGACAGCAAAGCCAGTGTGAAACATCACTGAGGGAGGTTGCTGGAAGCTCCCCTCAACTGCTATACATTTCTTGTTTTATCCTCCAGCTCCACAGACCCAAAGGCACTTCCCAGAACATCCTCCACCTTACTCAAAGCCAGAGCTCCCTGTAGCCAGGGGAGGACATGCAGAAAGGAGCCACATCCCAAACCCTACAGCTACTCCAAATCTATTTCAGGAAAATACCTCCATTCCAAGTCACCATATGACCCTACAGATGAAAACCAGGACATGAACCCTTTTCACTTTGTGCAACAGGAACATACCATTCCCATGGGGTCTAGCCTGCTTTAAAGTAAAAAGGAACTGAGAACTTGGATTTTCAGTTTATTTATAGTCAGAACACCACAATCACTTAAGGCCAGGAGGCTTATTTGTTGAATATTTATTCATGTCTGCTGAAACAACAGATAGTGAAAGTTCAGCAAGTGTAAGAGGCTGGCTCCTGTGTCATTAACTGCTCTCCTGTGACAGAGCAAGGCTGGACTTAGTCATGGCTTCAGGGTTTGCTTTGGTCCAAGACCCTGGCTCATGCTGCACTGCAGATCTACTTTGCAATGATGCTCAAACTGGACTAGAGAAGTCTCAGTGCCAACTTGGCGCAAGTCCAACTTGCTCCATGTGTTTTATGGATGAAGCTCATCCCCTGGAGCCCATTTTCACACACCTCCTTGGGCTCTCACAGCCACCAAGGCGTTTCACAGGTCTCACTCTGCTTTCCTCCCACGTTCCAGCTGCACAGTCAGCAAACAGCTCCAGAATTCCTAAAATACCAGAGACCTGGGGCAATGCTTCATGTTCATGGTCATCACTGGAGCTGCAGGGGCACCAAGAAGGTGTCACTGAGGCCACAATGCAACTGGACATCACACAGACAAGGCCAAGAGGACAGTGGCCACCCTGGGGAATGTTGCAGCTCATCCCACAACATCCTCTTTTCCAGGTCCAGACCAGCCTTCTAACCTCACATAGTATCAGTGGGGACATGTGAAGGGATTTGCTGCAGTCTGGGCAGGGAAAGGGGAAGCTCCAGCTGCATACATGTCAAACTAATCTCAGTTTTATGCTGGCTGCTCCCATCTCAGCCTGGAGATCCTTCTCCATTCAACTTTGTGCACACACAAGCCCAAAATGTTTCAGATGGGGAGCTGCTTGCAGGGCTGTGCAATAGAAACCCAAAGCTCTCAAATGAAATACAAATTTCCATGACAACATGAAATCATAGAGTCATCCAGCCTCAGAGAAAAGGATTACCATGATGGAAAGCTGTTTCCTCAGAGTTGCTACACAAAGCCCAAATCTCTGACTAGCAGAAGAAACCCTGAAGTTGAATGACAGCAATTGGCAGAGTTAGAGGAAGACCTCTCCCTCTGTAAGCACAACAAGGGGTATGAAGGATGCTCTTCCAATCACACCTGGAGTACTCCATCCTGCTCCTGGTAGGGCAGCAGGCCCTCGACAGAATTCACCCTGGATGACACTATCAGCCAACATCCTCCAGCCAGAAGCAAGATGAACAAATGGGAGCTGAAGGGATCTCTAGATCCACCCACAAGGAATCTGCTGGAAGAAAATGGCATTTTCCAACCCAAATCATTCCTTGGTTCTATGACTTTAGTGCCCAGGCTGTCACAGAAGGTAAATCTACATGGAAGGAAGGTAAATCCAGGTAAATACGTGGCAGGTAAATCCACATCCCACTAGACCTCCCAAAGGCATGGATCAGCCAAGGCTCTGGCACAAAGGAGGGACAGCTCTCTCCAGGACTATCCACTCAGCAGCATTTCTAAGCCCAAAAGTCCTCAAAGGCAATAAAGTCTGTTCCACCCTGGATGAAACACGCCCTATGACTAGCAGTTTGGCAAACCTTTGCTCTTCCAGTTTTGAGCTCAAAAAACCCAACAAAAAAAGATCCAAACCAAACCAACCTCCTCCCAAAACAACCCAAGCCATTACAAAAGCAATTATCACTATTTGTTACAGAATAATTAATTTAAGATCAAACAGTATCAGCACTGACTCTTTTTGTAGTACCTGAACCAGTCCACCTTTCCCCTCGAAAAAAAATAGCAGCTCTGCTGTTTGCAATAGCACAGTGTGGAAAAACAGGCACATACTTTATTTTTCCCTCTTTTTTTTTCTTTTTTTTAATGGCAACCCCTGCACAAGAAAAACAAGCTAATTAAAATGTGAGCAGGACTTCTCACTGGGAGCAAGAGCTCCTCATGCCCTGAGAGGCACATCAGGACACTCCATGTTATAAACACTTCTTCTGTAGCACTCTGTAGCATTTCAAGAAGCCAAGTCCACAGCTAAGACTTCAGTTTAGTGGTGAGAACACGTCACACAAGAGATGCTATCACCTCTGCCCACTTGTCTGTCCTGGAAAAGTGTTTTTACTCCATCCTCTTATCTTTACTGGTCTGTGATCTGTGCCTGACAGGATGAAGAGAGTGGATCACCATAACCCAGCTCCACTCAGCTCACCAGGAGCATGGCTTGTCCACATGGCCCTTAGACTAAGGCAGTGCCTGGATTTTTGGGTTTATTTTCTGAAAGCAAGTTGGTAAGCACAGCACTATTATCTGTGTGGGAGTCTATCAGCAATGTTGTTGAGCTGGCACCAGGTTCAAATCCTCTTTTCTGAGTGAATCAGCAACACCATTTTCAAGAGCTGATTAAATATATCTAGGATTTAATTAAAGAAAAAAAGGTCTCCTACAAGATTTACAACCTAAAGCCTGTGCAATACAACTAGGAAAAAATTGGAAGAAAAGAACTCTGATTCGTCCCACTCTTTTCAGAAAAGAAAGTTTAATAAATAGACCAGAACACACCTCTATTCCAGTAACATGGCAGCTTTTTCCACTCAGATTTAAACCCATTTCTAATAAACAGAAGTTACATTTTTGAAAAGTTTGAGTGAGAATGTTCGTACAGGGGCTTATGTCGACAGAACTACGACCACTTCAATATTTACTTTGGCTTTAACCAGGACTTGTACCATGGACACAAGCCCTCATTGTTCATGCTCAGCAAAGTACCCCCTCCCAAAAAAACTCATGGATCATGCACAGTGGAAAATCAAAGCACCATGTTAAGCACCTCTGTTTTAATTAAGTAATGTGAGTAGCAGCACATGCAGAAAACAGCTCCTTTTACAAACTGCTCATATTTTTAGCTTGATAATGTCTCCTCAAATTATGCTTGTGAGCGGGAGTTAATTTAGGCTTTGATGGTTGTTCTCCTCTTTTCCTCCCCAAAAAGGGAATTGAAAATAACAATCCCCCCTTTTTCACTTCTTCACACTCTGGCCTGTTCTTCCAGGCTATTTAGTTCATTTACCTCAGGCACTGGGTCAGAGGAGAAGATTTTCACCTTCACCATCTGTATAGGAAAAATACTAGAGGACAAAATGCATCCTGTGTGCTGCTGGCTTGTCAGAGTATGGGGTTATGCTGAGACACAAGCTGAGGCAAACTGCACAGCCAGGGCCATGCAGTAATTTTCCTACTGAATTTAACATTTCCACCTTCTCCCTTCAGCAAACAGGGTGGGAAGGACAGCTTCAAACAGGGGTCAGGGCTTCACTTTTAAGCAGTGCAGAGCTGAGTGAGGACTGGCTGCAGGCAGACAGCTTTCAAAAACAAAAGCTGTAAGGAGCTTTTGCTCCTTTTTCCTTCCCTTTCTGTCAGTGTTTTGAAGACTGCTGGGCTTGAGGGGAGTTTTGGGCTCACACTTTATGGCTGTGAGAGCCAAATCTGCACAGGCAGGTTCCAGTGGGCCCTTCCCACAGCCCTGCTGAGAACACACAGAGGATGACAGTGGTCAGGAGGCTGCTGATGCTGGGGTTGCACTGAAAATGGTTCACAGGAGGAGGATGCACTTGGTTTTCCAGGGCTCCTGCTGCTTGCAGAACTAAGTTGCGAATGCAACCAAATTCCAGGAAGGCCCAGGGATATTCACTTTAACTTCTCCCTTGGTTCCTCTCTGCCTGCAGCCAGGGGTTCAATTCACCCACGAGGCCTGCTATGGGATGTGGTCCCATATGGAGTTCCATTGAAGCAAGAGCCATAGGATGACCATGTGCCCTAAACCCACAGGGTCTCCTCCAAAGCAGAGCCCAAAGTCAATGGAAAGCCTGTTAGGAGATCATTCCTAACAACTGTAACACAGAAACTGGGGACAAAACACCAGTACCTCCCCTTGGCCCTTTTCCTGAGAGCTGAGCAGCAATAAAACATTCAGAGAGAGGTTACAGCTCACACCAAAGTGATGGAGGAAGCACATTTCTGTGTGCTCCATTCCACAACTTGTGCTAACAGAGGTGCTCAGATATTCTAGGACAAAGCTCAGCCCTCAGAGCAGGACTCAGCATCTTCCTGAGCACCTTCTGAGCTGAGCCAGCAGCAACAGGCACTGCATGAGGGGTCCCCCCAGTGCTCTGGGGATACTCCAGGGATTTCAGACCCCAGAGCACTGGAAAAATCCACACCACTTCATCCAGCCCCTGCCACTATTAATAATTTACTCCAGCAGCCCCTTGCTTTCTGCCACAACACACAATGAACAGAGCACAGGGTGGGAGTTTTATCCTCTGAATTTAGATCCTGCATAAAAGCCTTTGGCTTTCAGTCCCTTGAGGCAGCCCCAAGAGCTCCTGGTCTGAGTGGAGCTGAGCTCCTGTCACCCAGGCTGCCCTGCTCATGCTGGGTGTGAGATCAGCCCGGCCAAAAATAACTGAAAAAGCAGAGTCCAGCCACAGAGCCCCAATATGAGTCAAACATAAATTTGGATTTAGTTTTCCCAAAACAAGTGGTAAATAAAGTAACAGACTAGTCATTTCTCCCTGCTCTTTTTTTCTGAAAGCTGCCAGGCTTAGAAAACCAAGTCAGAATATAACTCCCTCACTGAAGTGGCAATTTCCACCGTGAGCCAGGGATGAATTACCTTGACCAGGAGCAGTGCACTAGAAGAGACTGGAAGAGAAGGGATGGATCCTAAAGAGGAAGGAAAAAAACTCAAAACAAGACAGAAGCAAAACACTTCTGAAGCACAGTAAGAGACATTTAATTTCAGCTGCAAACATGTCTGTTTTTACCATAGATTAAGTCCCTGAAAATGTCCAAGATCAGGCTGGATGGGGCTTGGAGCAGCCTGGTCTAGTGGAAGGTGTCTCTGCCCATGACAGGGGGTGGGATGAGCTTTAAGGTCCCTTCTAACCTAAAACATGTGATTAGTCTATTGTATGATTTTAAATGGAGTTACTGTCAACTATTCTGTGTTCTCCTGCCCAGGACCATCTCAAAAAAGCAGCAAACCAAGCAGGGCTCCCTGTATCCTTCCAAACGCTCCCCCAGTGACAGGCAGATATGGCTCCTGCTCATCCAGCAGAGATGAGACTCAGGTAATAGATGATTTTCAAGTCTGCCAGCCCTACCTCACATCTGTGAATTTGAAACTGGGTATCTCAGATCTCCCAGGTACCTATGGGCTCAGGGATAACACACTAACAATGTAGTCCAGAGACTCTGGATAGATTCAAACCATCTAAATCGCTTATTTTAGCACAATTATGCTCACACACTTCATAAACAGGGCCTGAACATTCAGCCCAAGTTCAAAGAACTGCTTAAGCATTTAAATAAGTTGCCAAAATTCTAACGTATGTATAAGACTTTTTGGCTTTGTAGGGACTTGGCATTTGTTCTAGGGTTTCCTTAATTAAGGACAGACTTTTGGAAATACCTTCTTTTATTTTTTTTATTTTAACTTGGTCCCCAGGCCACCTGGGCCCAGATGGGTGGCAGGGAGCTGCGTGGGAGCGTGGAACCAGCAACAGGAGCAGCGCTGCTCCCCAGGCTGGGCAGCTGTACAAGAACAGGACATCACAGCACAGGAATGCAGCACACAGGGCTCCCCTCTAACTCTTTCCCCGTGCCCTTCAGCAGCTGTGGATAATGGATTTTGCTGGCAGCAGCACTGATTTTAAAACCTTCAGTGGTCTTCCAAGTCCAAGTGAATGACTCACAGATGTATGTGTGTACAGACTTCTGTACACACCAGGATCTGTGCTCTTTCCATGCTACCTCAAGAAATCACTCACTTTCCTGCCCCTCACTCCCCACAATAGAATCATGGAATCCCAGAATGATTTGGGTTGGAAGGGACCTTAAAGCCCATCCCATTCTGCCTCCTGTGATGGGCAGGGACACCTTCCATGATCCCAAGGTGCTCAAAGCTCTGTCCAGCCAGGCCTTGGACACTGCCAGGGTGGGGCAGCCACAGCTTCTCTGAGCACCCTGTGCCAGGGCCTGCCCACCCTCATTGTAAAAAACTTCTTCCTTGTATCTAATCTAAATCGAGCCTTATGGCTCCCTCATGCCAGAAGTCAACAGCTCCCTGGCATCCATGCAATGGGAATTCTCTTGCAATGCAAAAGAGGTTCCTGCTGCTTCAATCCCAAGTCCTCTCTCTGTCTTTAGTTCTCCCCATGCTCACCCCATGCTTTAAAGCTGCTAAGCCTGTAAGAAAGAAAAAGCCAGCTGCATCTTGTGAGTATTTCCAAGAAGACTTGGCTTCAAGGCAACAAGGCCCCTGAAGGAAGCCCAGGAAATCCCATACATGCAGGATCAGGGTGGTGACTGGCCTCTGAAATCAATTGTTCAAAGGAGGAATTAATTGCAACAGTTGTGTAATTTCTGAAAGGATAGCTTAATCCCAGCAACTAACTCAGACAAAAGCTGATGCAGCTGTTCGAGATTAATGCAAGTGTGTAAGCCACTGGGAAGGAACACTGGGATTTAGAAATATTCTTGTGTCTGCTAACAAAAAAAATGGATGGGTTTCATATTTAGGTGCTCAGCACCTCTGATTTTTCAATGGTCACACTGAATATGAGCCTGTAACACATTGCCAAGGCTCTTCCAAAACAGAAACACCTGAAAAGCTCTGGCCTCTGCACCCAGCCTGCAGATAGAGCAGTGCCAAGGTCCCAGAGCCTGCCTCACCCCTGGTGAGAACACTCACACCATGGACCACCTGACACCCAGCAGGGAGGGAAACACAGACCCAAATCCGAAACTAATTCTGGAGCAAAGGACAACTTCTTTTACCAATTGAGAATCTGCTCTGTGATCTGGAAACTGGCAGGATGTTTTGTACTGGAGAGCTTTACACACTAACTGACCCTTTCATTTTGCTGATAGGCAACAATAAAGCCATTCTTCACAAAAGTTGTCACACAGCTTTTTTTTGAGGCCATCACAAACCTAAAATAACAGAATAAGAGAACAAGAAGAAGAGCTCAATGAGTGCTAGCAACAGTGTTCTCTGAGATTAACCCCAAATTTAGCATTTGGAGAAGAGGTCCAAAAGCATTTGGAGTAGAGAAATGTAAGAATAGGCCATAAACTGCTCTTTTTACAAACAAAGTGGCAAAGGATGCTTGGCTATCCAAAAGGATTTTGCCTCTGGAGAAAAATGGCTATGTTTAGAAGGGTAGGAGATGCTCAAAGTTAAACAGTTAATGAAGACCAACACTACTCCATATTTTCACATTCACTCCCTGGAACTTTCAAACTTTATCCACAGCTTGATGCAAAGGTCACTGAAACACAGATTTTCTTCCCCTGCAGCTCTCTTCAGAACACAGCTCACAGCCTCCAGGTCACCAGAAGGGCTGAGGGAAGCCCTTCACTCAGTAATTTACAATTCTTTTAGAAGGCTTTCAACAATCCCCCTGTGCAGACCCTGCAACAGGATTGCCACCCCAATAGGTCTGTTTGAGGTCAGCTCTGAACTCAGGGCTGATCTCCATCCACACTCTGTGCCTCTCCAGTGGACCAGGAATCCCTTTGTTGTTGCTGCAGGCTGAAAAGGACTGTCAACAGCACAAGAGCAGCAAGCCCTCCAGAGCTGTCTCCAGCAGGCTGCTACCTGCCTGCATACTCAGGTGCACAGAGACATCCTGAAGAAAACCTTGACAGCAAAGCATTCGGTGTATGTGTGATGATTCCTGAAAAAATGTGGCACAAAAGCTGGAAGACACCTTCCAGCTCAGCAGGGCTGGATGTGTGCATCCAGGGATACACTCACTAAATGACAGCTTGAAAAATGCCACCTTTGCAGGCTTTGCAGTCACGTTGCAGGAGTCCAGACCAGACCTGCAGAGCAGACTGTGGCACCTCGTGCTTTTCTGTGCCACCTCTGAGAAGGCTCCTTTGATCAACACAGAATGTGCTGAGTTTGAAGGGACCCTCAGGATCATCCAGTCCAACCTTTCCCTGCCCAGACACCCCAACAATCCCACCCTGTGCATCCCTGGGAGCGTTGTCCAAACCCTCCTGGAGCTCTGGCAGCCTCGGGGCTGTGCCCATTCCCTGGGGAGCCTGGGCAGTGCCCAGCACCCTCTGGGGAAGAACCTTTCCCTGAGCTCCAGCCACTCCCTGCCCTGGCCCAGCCCCAGCCATTTCCCCAACTCCTGCCACTGGTCACAGAGAGTGAAGAGATCATAACTTGCTCCTCCCCTGCCCCTTGTGAGCTGTACAGTCAGAGAAAGCAGAGGCTCACATGTGCCCCACCGGTACACGTCCATTCCACCAGAACAACAATCTGCCCTTGCTCACAAAGGCCTGGAAAAGGGGTGTTAGAGGCAGGAAGAAAGTCTGGACTCAGACAGGCTCCCAAGCTCAGGACTGCCCTAGTGCAGCAGCCTCACCACAAAGTCACCCAGTGCAATACCAGCAATGCATCCCAGGAACATCCCAGCAACTCCCAGCAGGCTGGGACAGTTCCTGAGCACTCCTGGGACACGCAGGACAATGAGCCCAGTGCAAAGCATCATATTCCTGATGCACCACCCTATGGAAAAGTCTAATTGCGAGAGACAGCAAGTCAGATTGGAGGATATTTGGCTGAAGGACTCTTGCTTGGCCCTGTGTGTAAGCTGCCCCCAAGAGAGCAGGGTGCCAGCCCTGGGCTCCCCCGTCTGCTGGCAGGGCACACACGAGGTGTCTGCCCACACCTCCCCTGCTCCAGCGCCAGAGCTGCTCACAGAAAGGAGCCTGGCCAAGCCCACACTACTAACAGTCCCCTGGCTAATTTGCACTCAGAAATATGACTCTGCATTTCTCCATGAAAGGGCTCACTGTCTGGGCACGGAGAGGGCTGCAGCAGGAGCATGCGCCAGATGAACGGATTGTTACAGACACGTGGAGAAATCCCAGCGCTGCCGTCAGCACGCACACGGCTGTTGTCAATCCAACAGCTCTTTCTGCTCTGCTTTCACACAGGGAGCCATGCCAAATTTAAAGGTTTGGACCCCGAGCGAGAGCTCCAGGCTTGCCTTGCACAGGCAAAAGCATTTACAACAATTTCAGGTTTTTTTTTTTTTTTTCCCACTGCTTATGCAGGGAAACTCTTTCCACCCAAAGGATCTGCAGTGCTCCCACCAGGAACAGATAATACAGAACACAGACCAACCCAAGCCCAGTAAGTGAGAGCAATTCCATCCCTGCCCCTAGAGCTGATTACCCTCAGGGTCTGTTGTACCAGCTATCTTACTTACCAATGTTGCCCAGAGTTGTGGCTGCCCCATCCCTGAAAGTGTCCAAGGCCAGACTGGATGGGGCTTGGAGCAACCTGGGACAGTGGAAAGTGTCCCTGCCCATGGCAGGGGGTGGGACTGGATGGGCTTAAAGGTCAACCCAAACCCTTCTGTGATTCTGTGATTACAGAAGCAGACAAAGTCAGCGAGACTTTTTCCAAAGGAATTCAACCTCAGGGTAGCTTGAGAACAGTAGTTTTCAAACTGTGATCAGCAGATGTCTGTGAACTATTTCTAGTTTGCTTGTGAAAGGTAATAAAAAAAAATCTATCATACCCAAGTCAAAGTTTGCTATGCTGCACAGGAAAAACACGTTGGGTTTACGCTCAGCCGATGGAATACCATTCCCCTTTCAGTGCTGCTGGAAGGGTCAGAGCCAAAATCCTCCCCAGGACCAAGACCGCCCGCTAAAACCTCACTGTGTGATCCCCAGCACTGTCTCAGCAGGCAGCACAATGAGCTGTCTGTGCACCCAGAAACTCATGGAGCTTTAGACACTAAGAATAACTTCAGTTCATTCTTACAGAGCGAGATAACAGGGCCAAGGCTGGCACAGGCACATCATAAACACTCCTGCTCTCCCCAGCCGGCTGTGAATTACTGGCTGCTTGCAGGAAAACTGGGCAACATAAGGATGATAAAATCCCAGGTGTTTATAACGTGTAGTACAGACACAGAGGAATAGAAACAGAAGTAAATTTCTTGACTGCTTCTTCTACAGCCTCTGTACAAGCAAGCCAGTTACCTTTGGGATGAAAAACTTTAGCACAGAATCTGCTTTCAAAATACAGTCAGGAGGTACAGCAAGAAAAGTCAACCATGGATCTGTAGCAAATTCTTCACGAGTAGAAGAGCTGCCATGTTTTACATCTTGTATCTCACAAGGGACCCAGGCACTGCCCTAGATCACAGCAGGCCTGCAGGCAGGCTGGCCTTCCTCCTGCTGCTGGAGCCTCCTCTTCCAAGCCCCGGGGCTGTCCCAAGGGGCAGCCAACCCCACTGCTGCACAGGAGCTTTCTAACATGACCCCCTGGGCTGGTAATTCAGCACCACAAGACAAGAATCACCGAAAGAACCTCTGGAGGTCATCGTGCCCACCTTCCTCTAGCAGGGCCACCAAGACCAGGCTGACCAGAATCATGTCTAGATGGCTTTTGAATGTTTCCAGGGATGGAGACTCCTTTCTCTAGTGACCAGTGATAGGTCATGAGAAAATAGAGTGAAGCTGCACCAGGGGAAGGTCAGCTTGGACTATCAGAAAAAAGTTCACTGAGAGGGGTGTCACTGGAACAGGCTCCCCAGGAAGTCATGTCACCAACCCTGAGTTCAAGGAGGTTCTCAGGGAAGGTCTTTGTCACAACAGTTTAGTTTTAGGTAATGCTGTGAGGAGCAAGGAGTGGGATTCCATGACCCTTATGGGTCTCTTCCAACTCAAGGCATTCTGCGATTCCATTCTGTGGAAGGACACCTTCCACTAGAGCCCAGCTTGCTCCAAGCCCCATCCAACCTGGCCTTTCAAGAATTCACAGGCCTATCACCTCTCTCCAGCAAAGGAGAAGAATTTCTGCTTTAAAACCACTTTTCAATACTGGCCCACAGTATCAAAAACAGGTAAAGAAACTTCAAAACACAGCAGCAAAAGTTAGCCATATAGCAGATGCTCCTGGAAATAGAGGCATGAACTCCACCCACACTCTCTCCAAGTTCATCCAAAGATATTCAAAGTGCTGCTGCTGGTGGATGCCGCCTGAAAGAAGCTAATATTGTCCACAAAACACATATCCCAGGATGCTGCTGCTGCCCATATGGTCAGGAAATGAAAGGAGATGATGAGTGCAGGTCAGGACAATCTGTCTTCAAGTCAAGGCACATGCACCAGCTTTGCAGTTTGCATTAATATTAAAAAGAACTGTACAGAAAAGGTACTGCAAGAAAAGTAAAAATAAATAAATCAAATGCTCAGCATGGTTCCAACTGGTTTGTCACTGCCTCTGAATGATAAAATGGCAAATAGCCACAGAGCTTTCACCTCTACAGCAGGGAAGAGGTTTCCCAATCCACAGGATAACCACAGGAGGAGACACTTTGGGAGCAGGGCTGTCAATGTAATGGAGCACACCTGCAGAAGAGCTGGGGAACAACTCGGGACAAGGGCCTGGAGCAACAGGACACAGGGAATGGCTTCCCACTGCCACAGGGCAGGGTTAGATGGGATATTGGGAAGGAATTGTTCCCTGTGAGGGTGGGCAGGCCCTGGCACAGGGTGCCCAGAGAAGCTGTGGCTGCCCCTGGATCCCTGGAAGTGTCCAAGGCCAGGAAGGAGAGGCCTTGGAGAAACCTGGGCTAGTGGAAAGTGTCCCGGTCTGTGGCAGGGGGTGGGACTGGATGAGCTCTACAGTCACTTTCTGTGACCTTGCATAACATTGCACTCACCACCCAGGCTTTAGGGACTTACTCATGCCCCCTTCAAGGACTTAATAAATTCAGACTCAATTTCCAAGCACTTCAACGCCTCCAGGAAGCTCAGGCTCCTCACCCCATCGTATCTTCACTGCACTGTCAAACTGAGTTTGATGTTTGGGGCCTGACCTTCCATCTTCCAAGCAATTTGCAGACCCTCCTCTTCACCACCTACACGAAGCATGGTGCCCCCCACCACCCAAGCACACAGAGGTTGTGCGAGGCACCAGCCAGGGTGATGCCCAGAGTGATGCCCAGGGTGAAGTTTGTTCCACTCACACTCCACAAAGTGGCACAGCCAGAGGATAAAGCATCCGAGTTAGTCACAGACCCAGGAATATCAGATTTTTGCCTTTTCAAGGATCATCAGAGCTTCAGAGAAGACCCATGAAAAGTAACCCAGACAGAAATACAAAACTCATTTAACCTCCCATATCCTGGGATCAAGGAATCAGCAACAAAAAAGCAAAACTGAAGTGTCAGCACTGGAGATCTGACCAGCTCTTCCCTCTCAGAATCAGCAGTTTAATAACCCAACCAATACATCATCCCTGTGAACCTACAGGACACACCTACAGTACAGAGTATTTAACAACATCAGACCAGACATTTCCCCTGCTCCACTGCAAATTCACAGCACACAAACACAGCAGGTTTCATTACTCTCTTCCTGGCACAGGCTTCCGTTGGCATAAAGGAATTTATGCCAAACTTTGCTTTCACCAACACTAAGCTAACACTTACAGTCATCAGTGAGTTATTTTAGAGTTAGACTTTGCTGAAGCCAGCATGGAACTCGAGACTTTATAATTTTGGCCTAATTTTCCTCAAGTAGCCAGCTACCCTGGAAAATTCAGAGGTTCTCTGAATTGCATGGAATGGTTCACTGCTTGAAAATAAATAGATTACATCATATTTGCTGGCAAATGGCTGAAAATGTTTTATATATAATTAAGAGAATAGAAAAACAACTACTGCAGCCAAGCAGGGAAAAATATATTCAACCTTGAGAGATGAAATAGAGAATTTTCCTGGATGTAATTTTGTCCATCCCATTTCCAATGAAGAAACAGCTGAAAAGCTGACAACCTCATATGCTGACAGGATTCCAAATAAAGGGAAAGGGAAAACACAACAAACACCACTCTGCTAGGATGAAATAACGAATTTATCTATCAAAATCTTCTGAAGTTTTGCCTGATAGATTTTATAGTGTTGTTGGTTTGAATGGCTAAGTGTGCTCATCTGCAATGTATCTCTGGGAATGAGGTGATGTGAATCACAGGGGTCAGAGGCCATGCCCAGAGGCCCCCAAAACCCACAGCAAGGCTCTCAACCTTGCACTGAGGCAGCACTATAGCTTCACTTTACAGAGAGAGAAACAAAACAAAAAAGATTTTCACAAGTCACAAAAAAGGAGTGGGTGTCAGGGCTGGGAATGATAAAATAACCTAACATTCCTTCCAAAATACACACTGAAATAAACTACAGATATTCAGCTTTTGTAGAGCAGTTTACTTATTAGTGCATTCACAGAGTACTTGCCAGACTAGTGATAAATTTGTGGCCAATATCAAGAACAGCTTTTCCTCTGTGTTGCTTTTAAGAAACTCTCACAAACTCACAGACAAAAATCTCTCGTCCCATCCAAATACTTTGCCTCCAGCACTGAAAAAACCTACTCCAGTTTTTGGATATGGGGTTCCTGATTTTTATGGTTTAGAGTTTTAAAGCAGTGAAGTACTAGTATTGGAGAGAAGGAAAAAAACTTAAAAGCAAAGTATTTCTACTTTAAATTCCAAATACTTTGGGCTAGCTAAAATTTCTGTATCTGAATCTCTTCAATTAGTGATCTCAGGCTTCACTCAGGGATACAGAAATTCACAGGGCTTCTCCTATGGACACACATGTGCTGCACACATGGCTGCTGTGGGGTCAGCACACGGGACATACTACAGATGCCAGGCTCAGAACACATTCTCCCTTGGAAAAGACTGACTGGACTCAAAGTGATGGGAAACCGGTGCTGTGCTGGTGGCTGACTTAATGCTAAAGAGAAGACAAAGAAAAGCAGTGAAGTCTTTAATCTTGTAAGCCCCAGCTAAGGAAATCTGGTCATGAAAACAGAGGGACACTTGGTGGATGGGATTGCTTCCTCTGCACGACACAAGATCACAATTCTCCCTTCTGCTGCTATGTTCTCTTTGTGTGGATTTCAGGGAGCAAGCACTGGAGAGGGACAAATCCCAGGGAGCACCCACTGAAGACAGGCAAACCTCTGGGAGAGCCAAGCACTGAAGGCTGCATCGGCAACTGTGGTGTGGAGAAGAATGCAAACACACAATTCACCTCTTAAAGGTTTCATCCTGACCACAAATGCACAGTTTGAGCATAGGTAGTTTTTTCCCCCATCACTGACTGGATGTCAATAAAGAGAGGAAATGGGCACTTAGGTCTTTCAGTAGCCAGTTGCAAGGAAATTCCTAGGAAAGTGGAAGCCCTTGAAAATGCACATGTGCCTTTATTCTGCAGAGCATGGTTCCTAACCAAGCTGTTTTCCAATGAGAAAGATTCCCATCTTAGCTAGCTCCATCCCAGGGGATGAAGTGCACAGATAAAGTGCGTTCCAACCCTAGCACACCTGCAGGTGTTGGACTTGTCTGTTCCCCCAGGGCACAGGGACATGTCAGGGACATGTCAGCCCAGGAGCCCTCACACGCATCACAGCACTTGTCCAGCAGCATTCCCAAGCCTGGACATTTCAGCTCCCTGGGGCTCTGAGGCAATTTCCAAGGCTGGAAAGCTGAATTTTTGCAATACCTCAGCACAAGGCATTGCTGTGGGAGGAATCAAAGAGCAGAGAATGTCCAGCTTCAAGGAAGCCACAGTCCCTCTGCTGAGCATGCAGGAATCCAGTCCCAAACTCTCCCTTTGCCAGGGGTAAACACCATCCTAACCCCAATCCCAGCACTTCACAGGGAATAGCAGATTATATGCCACAACTTCTTACATACTACAAAACATGCACCCACATACAAAATAACATGACTGTCTTTGAAGAGTTTGGGGTTTACACAGAGATGTGATGTATCAGCAGATAAATTGAAAGCTTAATGGCTTGCTTTATTTGCTGAAGCTATTAATTTTATTGGGAGTTATGTTCAAAGGTGTTCAATAGATCATTTAATATGATCTATTGCACAGTGCAGACAAAGCATCAGCTAATGGCCCTAAATGGAATTCAAAGATTTAGCATCACCTGCTTGACTCAAAAAAAACCCAAAACAAAAACAACAAAAACAACAACAACAAAAAAAAAAAACAAAAAAAACCCCAAAAAACCCAAACCAAAACAAAAAAAACACAAAAAAAAAAAACAAAAACCCCAAAAAACCCCCAACAAAACAAAAAACTCACAAAAAACCCATAATACTCCACCATACCCCAACCCAAACAAACAAAAAAAACCCAAAAAACCAAAAAACCAAAACCCCAGTACTTTTAAAAAAATTATTTTCATCTGAAACAATCTCAGATCCTTCTCCTAAAGCCTTTCAAATAATCCCTCAATAGCTCCATCTCAAATCCATACAACAGCAGCAACTGATGTGCAGCATCAGCTTGCAAGGGAACAGCTGATATATCATAGAAGTACCAGACCACTAGAGGGATTTCTTAAATACATGAATAAAAACAGTTCATGGAGAAATGGAGAGGCTGGTTCTTCTCCTTTGAGAAATCATTCTGCTCTTAAACTTCTGCCAGTTTATCAGTGGCTGCAGTTGGGTAGAACTCTTGTTAAAGAGTTTCAAGAACCTCTTCAGATCGTGTAACCCAATACAAGACCTAATTAGCTGAAATCTAGGGGTTTGGGCTCTTTATTTTGGTTTCTTCCAAGTTAAATTCTTAACTTCTATGCCAGCACAGAACTGGAAGAAATATACCTTTGTTGGGTCAGTAGACCTGGAATAAATACATTCTCCTGAGGAAAGGCTGGAGGTTTGGTCCAGCTATGTGTCCCAACTATTAGAACCAGATGTTTTCCTTAACCTCGGGGTTATCCCAAAGGTGTCCTTGTAGTACCCAGCAAGCCACACATCTGCAGGAGCTACGGGAGCCTGCTCAGCTTTGCCAGCTGGGCAATTACTGCTGGGAGATGTAACACACCATCACTTCTCCTTGGAGATCTCACTACTGGAGGAGTAAAAGACCTGAGGCACATCTCTCCTCAGCAGATCTCTGTGGGACACTGACTTTATTCTGGCTGTCACCTGGCATTCTTGTTGTGCTCCATGAGCAACAACAAGTTCTGCACCTTGCAACAGCAACAGAGCAAACCTGGAGGTGACTGAAGCTCTCCACAGGCAGAATCAACCAACATCACTGCACAATGAATTGGTGAGTGTAGGAAAGAAACTCCTGCTTGGGCCCAGCCTAGGATATTCCTGAACACATACTCCTCCCCCCTTAAATCTGCACCACATATACAAAGACTGGCTCATCCAAAAATCCAGATGGGAAGTTTGTAGGCTGGAAGCACCACTGACAGCAGCTCAATTCTTGCTCTGTGAAACAGAGCTTCCTTCAAGGCTCAGGTATTAGCCAAAAAATCCTGGCAGCAGCCTTCACTTGTATTAAGTCAGAGCAGAGTTCTGCCAGCAGACGGCCATGAGCTCACTAGTCTGAAAAAACATCTCATTGACAAGAGTTTTTGTGGAAGCAATAACTTGTTTGTGTGAGAAATAAAGGGAGGAGGGGGAGAGAGTGTATGTTAGGAGCGATAAAACACGTACCACAAACACAGTATCTTAATTTCCATTTAAAATTACATATGATAATTGCAATTTAAATCCTGTTTCAAGTAAAAAAAAAAAAGAATTTAAAAGAAAACATAAATTAAGAGACAGTATTTAGCACCAGTGACATTTTCATATTCCAGTCACACACACTGAACCTATTTCAGACTGGTGTTTTGAAAAATGAGTGCAACCATAGTCTCTGACAGCCAGAGCCGGAGGAAGAAAATATTTGAGGAGGCAAAAGACCCAAATGCAATTATTATTCTCTACCAACCAATTTAGAAGAATCTGGGTAGGCTCCTCCAAAACCATGGAGCCCATCTCAGAGACAAATAAATGGAAACTCCATCCAGAGCTTCGTACTGAAGGAGCACATATCATCTGGAGCAAACACCAGCAGCAACCAGAGACTGATTTATGGGAGTGAGTCAAGTAGTGCTAAGGGAGTAAGACTGGGAAAAATGAGCACAGTACTGGGCTACTGCTCTGTTGTTGCAGGAACTGGTTGTGCTAAACCAGATACAAATGGCACAGAGCACACGCAGTGCTTGGTCCCTACCAGCAGCTGGCTTTTCTAAACCTCCTGGGCCTGAATAACCTGTCATATCTCAGTTTACAGCAGCTTGGAACTCCCAGTCCCAAACCTCACCTAAGCTGTGTAGCAAAAGTGAACAGAAATTATTCACCTCTAACAACATCCCACTCCCGTCTGAAAGTGCTGAAGGAGTTGGGAGCCAAGCCAAACTAGAGAAGCTATGGAGTTCCAGGCACTAAAAGTATGGAACTCTAGCTCAAGGACTTCCAGAAATCCCTCTGCACATGCTGAGAGAAAAATGCCATCCAGCCAAGTCAACACCAATCTGCTTTCCAACTCTGCCAGCACATAGGATCCACCAGAAAATTAACATCTCCAAATCTTTCTCCTCACCACAACCCTCTAAGGAGCCCCAGTTCAATCCAGGGGCATCACAAGGTCGTATCAGGCACTCCACTATCATCAGCCCTTTCCTCCATCTGTAGGATCTGCAAAGTAACCAGAGCTCTCAAAGTCTTCCCACTCCCAAGACCTAACTTCACTTGAATCCCTCGGGCAGCAAGGGATCCTGTCCATAACACAGGACATTATCCAACCTTGCTCCCTACTGACACCACTTCTCCTCCTGACTTCTTAAGCCTGTACAACCCATCAGTAAAATAGATCCTTGAATATTTAGATTTCCAAATCTGAAAGCTATTCCAGCTGTTTCTCCCACTGGTAATTCTAGCCAATTGTAGCCAAGAATTAAGGAGAAATAAAATGCAGGCCAGCAGTTCCTGAAGACACTAGAACTCCTTTTAATCCTTCAGTTTACAGAAAAGAGAAAGAACTTGCCTTTTACTGTTTTTGCAAAATGAAAACATAAATCTTCACCCTAATCATGCAACTCTTACACTGACATATATTTCAAAGTCTTTTTTCAAATTAGGATTTTTGTTAGTCTCGTGTAGTGACTTTTGCATGTAACTGCTGTGCTTTTCACTGAACTGTAAGTATTTTTGTCATTGTCTTTATGAGTTAAGGTGTTAATTACAAGTTCTGGTTAGACTACAGGAATGTATTTGTTGTCTTCATTTAAGAAGAAGAATTTGCAAGAGTAAAAGCACACCCTCAATGAACCACAAGGTTAAAATGAAGGAAAAGGCTGTTTTCCAGCATTGGAATTAATTATATATATACATAATAATTCATTAATGCTCAATGAACCACAAAGTTCATTGAGCATTAAGGTGCAGTGGCCAAGGACACACTCTGGGACACCCCAAAGAAAAGGCAAAACTGCTCCCTGGAGCAGTGCAGCCAAGCCCAGAGCTCAGCACCTGCTCTGCTCCTGCAGCACAACCGAAACACGTTTCAATCTCACTCACACACTTTGTTTTTCTGGTTCTCTTTCTGATGAAAAGAGGATCTAACATGCCTGCTTCCTCACATGAACTGGGGAGTGCTGGTGATTAATGGAGAGAGAAGAGTCTTGCTGCAAAGCTTTACAGGTCATGTTCCTCTTTGGCCCCTAGACATAAACTGTGGGGACAGAACAGATCTCTCGCAGCTTCTCCTGTCCAAAATCACACATCCTAGCTCACATCTTTTTATGACTTGCCTGAAGCAGGCTTTTGCTTATCCAATGATACAGCAGTCCAGCTATAGCACTTAAGTTCATTTGGTTGAAGTCTGGTAGGGAATAATTCACATGTCTGAGCTAAAAACCAGAGGAAAAAATCAACCAACCAACAAAAAGGGCTTGCATTTGTCAGAGTTTTAATATTTACCTTCCTAGTCACAATAAGCAGTTCAGAGGAGAAATGCTGGAAAACAGCCTTTTCCTCCAATCCTGAAATGGTTTGGGTGAGAAGGATCCTTTAAATGTCACCCACTCCAACCTCTGCAATGAAGAGAGACCTCTTCAACCAGACCAGGTTGTTCAGAGCCCCGTCCAACCAACCTTGAATTTTCCCAAGTACCTTACAAAAACGACTGAAAGTACTGAGGAAATAACAACCTTAAATTCTCATTCTAGCCCCACAGGCACAACACAGCACCCATTTTAAGAGCAGATGTTGCGCTGCTAACTGAAGGTTCTGAGCTGCTACTGAAGAGATAAGCACCTGCTATCAGCTTCAGGATATAAACTAACCCTTCACAGGTAATACAACCTCACTGTTGCCACTGGGCAAAATTCAAACCAGGAGGCAGCCACACATAACCTTCCCTCTGCAGAGAGATCAAAGTGCAAAACTAAGCAAACAATCCTTTTAGAATCAAGGGAAGCCTGTACTGTGTGTGAGGAAAGGAGAAAAAAAGCATAATTATAAATAATATTTTTCTTCCTTACAGGAAAAAAAAATCTTTAAAAATGAAAAAAAAAACAAAAAAACCAAAACAACAACAACAACAACAAAAAAAACCCCACCAACAAACAATTCCCTTTTGGAGCTGAAGCCTTACAAAACTAATATGAAAAAGCTTAAATGAGCCCTACCATGGCACTGTAGTGCCACATGGACTCCCACTATCATCTGCTTCAGCATGAATTCATGAGCTCCAGGGGGACGGCCTCAAAATCCTGCTCCAGATCAAGATCTGCTTATCTTTATAACAGGTGTTCTATGTCATTCATATCAGTCCATCCAAACAGAATGAAAGGTAAATAGCTGGAAATCTATTTTTTCCATGTATTACAGCCACTCAGGCACCACAGATGATACAAAGATCTCATCAACTTTTATGTTTTAATAAATCCCTGGCAAAAGAGCAAGGACAGACTTTGGTGAAGGCATATTCCCAAAACAACACTATCAGCTTTCATGCTCAGTTTTACCTGATTCTACAGTTAGTTATATGTTAGAAAGGGGAAAAAAAACACTGACTACTTAAATAGTTGGTCATAATGAAAGCAGCCTTCACTTCTGAGTAAGGTTTCACTTCCCAAAATGTCTAACAGCTACCTCAAATAAGAAACCACTTCTCCCAAAGAAATATAAGAAATTCTGCTTTATAGGCCATTAGCATAATTTCAGTCCTCTACAGTGAATTCAGTGTCTAGTACAAAATTTAGCCTTTTTTTAGCAGTGCCACATCATGTCAAGACAAGGAACAATGTGTTATGTTGCAAAACTTTACCACAACCTAAGTGGTTCACATAAAACTTTAATGACTGAACTCCATTTGAAAGTTTATACCAGATCCATGGAAGAAGTTTAAAATCAACATCTTGTTATTAGTCTCCCTGTCAACTTTTCCAGAAAGAAAACTGGCATCATTTTACAGCAACAAAAGTGCTCTGGCCCAAGGACACCAGATATAAATTTACAGACAAATGCATGTGCCTGCACACACAACCAAAACTAATCATTTCATGCTTAAAATCTGTATTCAGGCACTATATGAGGCATATGGTACACAAAAAAAGGAAAAAAGAATCGTGCTTTTCTTAGTTGATGAATTTATTATCAGTGCCACATGCTGTATGAAGGAGCTGAGCATTCTACAGAAGAGGGCAAAAAATCCACTTCATAGAAAACACCAAAATTTTTTTTTATTCCTATCTTTCTTTACCTTGAAATTTTGGTGCATGTGGGTCCCATTTAGCTGTAATCCACCCTTGGCCATAAGCACCATCAACATGCACAATGCTTGACCAGAATAAAGGAAATGAGATGCACAGAAATAGACTGCAATAATACCAAGTCTGAGACATCATCCCACAGGAAGGAAATTCCAGGTTCTGACAGACAGCACCCCACATTGGTCCTCTCTCAACCCTGTAGCCCAGATGAGCCTCCTGGGAGGAGGCATGGCAGCAGTGCTGGGCAATGTTCTGCACACCATGTGCATCACAGATCTGCTCTTAGAGAATCTTGACCCAGTGCATGAAGACTTTTAGTCCCAGGGGACTCAGATAAATAAGTGCAGGTATGTGATAATTTATGTAAGAGATCAAAAAAGCCCTTCCATCTGCACAAATCCCTGTTTTGGTCTCCTCAGGAAGGGCCCTGCCAAACCTCCCAGGGACTGACCCCTCTCCAGCTGCATTCAGACACCTGGGGTCCCTTCCTCAGGAATCTGATGGGCAGTGACCAGGCAGCTTTCTGAAAAGATGACGTGTTCCATTTAACAGAAAATAGGAAAGAAAAAGGAGAAAAAGTGGTTGGAACCACTTTATCCCAAAGGTCTGCCACCCTCAGCCCACATGAATTTCCAAGACAGTCCTTGACAGTGACAGGCTGCCCAGGGATTGTAGAGTCTCCATCCCTGGAGACATTAAAAACCTGAACTGCAACAGTGCTCTGCCTTCACCAGAGCTGGCTTTGGGAGCAGCCAGCCTTTGGAGGTGCATTCCAGCACTAACCATCCCAGGAGATCCATGCATGAGCTCAGCTGGAGAAGCACTGGGGAAGGGGAGAGGGCTTTGTCCCTATAACAGTCCCCCAGCAATGAAGATGACAGCAGGAACTGGGCAAGTTCCCCATGGATCAGACCTAACTGATCCCTACTCCCAGATTCACCAGAAATTAGGAGCTGAAATAGCTGGTGTGCAGTGCACAGCCTGGGCAGCCTGGACTGGATGAGGAATCCCAGCCCTGAGGGAAAGAGAAGTAAGGGCTGAAGTGGGATCCTGCCCTGGGCAGGAATGAACTAGATGACTCCTTGAGGTCTTTTCATCCCTACTTTGCACATATGAAAGGAGACCAAAAAAGCTTGAAAATTGTATGTTCCTGACCTTTGAAAATATCCAAAGGCTTATCATAAGCAACAGCCTCTGCTGCTGAACTCTGTCCCGCTGCTTCTTTTGGACAATAGATTATTTTATTGGATTCCAGTCTCCAAACCCACAATCTGCACTACAAGGCACCAGGCAGCCTATGACACGAGGGACAGACACACAGATAACAGGGTAGACCCCTGTCTCAAAAGGTGGGTGCCAAAAGATGGCAGACAAAATAAATTCTTGTATTTCCAGAGATACAGACCATACAGAATTCAGATATAAAAAATTATTAAACAAACACACACAATGTACTATGCTCACTAGTGTCACAGAACTTCTAGACATTTTAAGACATCAGTTTTATGGTATTATCCCTGTACCTCTGGAGGGTTATTTATTAATTTTATCGTGATAACGAATTATTTTTGCCTTTTTTCTTTTATGGCAATATTCATACAGCTGTCTCATAGACCCCAATACAAAGTGTGGGACAAGATGGTCTTTAATGTCATCAAAAAGTATCAGAATCTGTCAATTTATGACCACAGCAGGGAAAAACAAACTCCTGCTACCCTGCACATTGCCATCACACAGCTCACGCCTCTTTTATGGCTTCTCTGCAGAATTGCAGAGTTTTTAGCTGAAGAGTGGTTTGTGTCTTGCCACGCAGACCTCAGCAAGGCAGAGCAGCAATTTTTGACTTCCCTTTAAATGTTTCTACTGAGTAATTTCATTATGCCATTTGCTTCAGTTTCCCAAGACTGAGATGAGGGAGAGAAACCCAAAGGACCAAAAAAAAAAAAAAAAAAAAGTGATTATGGATATTGGGATGGGAACAGTTCTTTAGCCTTCCCTCGTTTTCCATTTTTATGTAATTTTTCTGCACGTTGGTGTAAAAATGACCTTAGCAAGAAAGTATTCATAACTGACATTTCTTGATTCTTCTATCTCCAGTCTTCATAAATTCAACAATCTCGTGTAGGTTACTTTACCCTTCTGCCCCTATTTCCCCAGCTAGAAACTGGAAGAATTACTCCTTTTCTTTCTGTTGATGCAGTCATCTAAATGCAAGTTCTCTGGCAGAAAGGCTGTCTGCAACATCTTCCACAACAGGAACGTCACCTGAACTGCAATTCCAAAGCTGTGCAAATCCCATCTCACTCTTGCCCCCTCTTAGTCTATGACTGTTATTAAAACTACATCATAAATAAATTTAAAGTACCTACAAATACAAACGGGAAACTAAACCCCACTAAAATTTAAATGATGAGCCAAGTGAAAAGTCGGTTAATTTGTAAAACCTATGTTTTAATATTGCCACATGGAAGTCACAGCACAGGTGGGCACACCTGAAATGGATGCAAAACACCAGTGGACAGAAGAAGGAGAGGCAGAGCCAGCAGACTGGAATGTCAGCATTCCTAAATGACTAATAATGACCATGAAGATTAAAGTGACCTCATTGCTCAAATGGAGACAGGGACAGAAAACACAGGGTGTTTGAAAGGCAGCACTTCCCTGAGAGTAATAACAGCCATTAAAGTTTTAAATGATCCCTGCATCTCACTGGAGTTTGCCCTCTATGTAGAATTTTTTCACATTTGAAAAGTAAACCACTAAAGAATAAGAAAATGCTCAGATATCATCAGCTAGTTCCAGTCTAATAATACACAATTATGAAATACAATTATTACACTGATCTCATCAGCTTCTATTTTTAGCTTCAACCAGTTCTTTTAAGTTGAAACTATTCCCTCACTGGAGCTGTGTTACAGTACATCCACTCATCTCTCAGCTGGGATTTATTCCAGCTTTCCACCTGTCTCACTATTGTTCACATTATCATTTCTGAAATATAAGCATACTCTGATCCCCAAAGCAGATTTTCAAGCACAAAAGGACCTAATTACAGCTCCCAAGCAGCAACCCATTTATGCAGGCATTCCATCCCCAGGTTACTGAGAGGAGAGAGCAGATGACCCACTAGGACAAAGCAAAAGATTAAATTACAGGCAACTTTCTTTGCTATACCATCACTTAATCTGAGACTAAGGAAGGTGTAAGGCAATGTGATAAACTGCTGAATACACACACTTTTAGGCAGCCAACATGAACCTTCCTAACAGGCAAACACTCTGTACCTGTAACTGACCCATCTCAAATGAACAGTCAGCACTGATAAAGCTCAAAACAAAACCCCACAGCCTCGCCCACTAACAAAAGAGGGCTGGGGCACGCTGACTGTGTAACTTCTGGGTCATTTTTGTCCAAGATAAAGATCTCTTTCCCTCCCTTTGCAGTTCTCCAAGGCCAGCACAAACAATGCTGTACACTTTCCCTGCAAGTTTCCCAGTGCTGGGAGCACAGGGAGCTCTGGGAGAAGCTCAGCCACACAAGCAGTACGTCAGAAGAACCTTTGTGGCAATAAAAAAGCTGGACTTGCGTCCAACAGCCAGGGGTTTTTTTTTAGGCTCTCTCCTGTTGTGGGCCCCAGCCCGTTTCTCACAGCACTGGGTATTTGGGCGCTCGGAGGGGACAGCTGTGACCCTTCCTCCTGCACAAGAAGGGACAGCTGTTCCCTTCAGCACTGCACCTCCGTGGTGACATGGGACGCAGACGGGGTTCGGTGGCCAAAGAGGGGAGACTGCCATCCCCACTGCGCTGGCTCCAAAGGCTCCCAGGCCGCCGATGGCCGAGTCCATCCTGGGAAGCTCAGCAGGGCCAGGACAGAAACCTGAGCTGTCCCCCAGAAATCCCCAGCGTGAAGCCACCAGCACAGTCCCGGGGTGACCTGGCCTGCTGTCCCAGGCAAGGACAGCCGGGGTTAACGCAGGCCAGGACCGGCCCAGGAGGCAGCTCGGGTGCATTTCCTGATTCTCGGGAGGGAA
Organism: Vidua chalybeata; assembly: GCF_026979565.1. Classification (NCBI taxonomy): domain Eukaryota; kingdom Metazoa; phylum Chordata; class Aves; order Passeriformes; family Viduidae; genus Vidua; species Vidua chalybeata. The sequence continues at coordinate 28,747,631 of NC_071538.1, forward strand.
TCGGCAAGAAGGGAAGGAAGGGTTTAACTGCAGGGCCACGGCTCCTCCGTGCCAGCTGGCCCCAGACCAAATGGCCTGCTCGGCTCATTAGGAGCCAGCAAGTCCCTCCAAGCTGCTCACAGTCACTTTCAGAATTAAGTCATAATTAAGACCAAAGGTAAGAAGGGAACACAAGGCTGCCCGGCGCACATCTTTTGCTCACTATTAGGGTAACAAAGCTTGGGATTAATTGATACAGACTACACAAAGCAAATTCAGTGCCTGCTTCAAACTCGTTATCTCTTAACCCATCTTCACTGTCACTCATAAAGCTTTCCCCCTAGAAATCCGTCAGAGAAATCCACTGCTCAATTTCAGCCCTCCAGCTACGCAGAGAGAGCATATGGGAGCTTGAGAGATGATTTATGGTTTTAGTTTTCATTCTCAAGATCTATGGTTGGGCATTTTAAAATGCTGACTTACTTAAGAAAATGCTTAGGATATAAGTAGGATATAAGTGGCAATGGAAGAATGCAAGTCCATGACAAACACCACTTCCCTGCCCTCCTCCCCAAGCTATCCCAGTGACACGGGGACACAGGTAAATCTTGGAATTCATCTGTTGAAAGGACTCTGTCTGAAACACAAGATGCTTCCAGAAATGGACTGAATGGTTTCACTTGTTCTCAAGAGACTTCACAGATATCATATGTGAGCTTGCTCTGAGTGGGTACTTTGTGTCCTGAACATTCCCAGCTCTGAAAAAGCTCAAGTCTTATTGAGGAGCAACTAAACCTCTCCAAGGAACCACTGCCACCCCACAGGCACCTCTCACTCTCTGTGGCAACTCAGAGCATCCTCAGAACTCCTCTTCCAGAGGCTGTGAAACTTTTAGTCATTCTCATTTTATAGATCTTGACATTTTCATCAGCAGATTTTCTAGCTTAGCCATGCCTTCTGTCTGTGTGCAATCATCTTAAAAAGGGAGTGATTTCTTATAAGAACCTTACCGTATTTTAAGTTATGTTAAAGTAAATCCCCACAAATACTTTCACAATATTGCAGAGACCTTAAGTCTAGTGAGGATAATGCAAGTAATGTACTGAAAAAAGTTGTAGAGCGAACCAGTTATCTGCAGGACTTAAAACTCTCCCCACAAAACTTACTTTGCACTTGTACAGCAAGAGGCATTTTGAGATGTGCTCTGCTTTGGTGACCAGAACTGCACTTACAGCTCCCACATGTTCTTATAAACACCAAGCTCAGCTGAATCACAGGCCATGTGGGGTCTGATAATATCTTTTTTTATACACATCTGCTATGACGAAATCTCAACTGGCAAAATTCCTGCTGATACAAATGAATGAGGAGTCACATATCTACACAGTGAGGAACGTGAATTTACCCACTGCCACACACCAGCTTGTGATTCCACACACTTGTGTGGCACCCCGAATTTGGCCTGATAGCACAACTTGCTCTGTACACCTGCAACACGAAAAGAAGGGAAAAAAAAAAAAAAAAAAAAAAATCCATCCACTGACATTCTGCAGAGCCCTGTACTTGGAGACAAATTACAGCCATGTTACTGAAGCACACAGAAACATCTGTTTAATGACACTTCAGTGATGTGACTGGGGGGCAGGTCCTCCCCAGCCCCTTCAAAGTAAAACGAAACTTTACTGAGTTTTTAGTTAACAGGAGTCTCACCATGGACTTCAGCGAACTTTGGATCAGGCTCTACAGAGGAAAAATAAAACTCTGTTTGGGGTTCTTCCAAGCAATCCTGTTCCACTCAACACTTATGTCAGGTTGAAAGATTATTTTTTTTCCTTTGTCTCCTCGCAAGGGCAGATTGACCAGCTCCCAAACTGCTCTAATTCCTCCATCCCGACCCCTGTTTGACCGCCGCAGCTGCCCCCATGCTGCGATTTCTGAATACATCTTTTAATCCATCTTCCAGCCTCCAGCCTGGCAACAATGCTCCTTTCAATGCCCACCAGCACCTACCCAGCCCGCCCGCTCTCCAGCCCTGGAACATCCCCACCAGCTCCCACAAAGCCCGGGATTTACCAGCCGGGAGCCGGCCCCACGCTCCCCGCCGGAGTTCTCCGTGCCTGTGGATTTGGACACATGCTCCGGCGGTGAATGTTCCCAGGCTCCAGGCCAGCTTTGCTGGGATAACTCATCTCCCTGCGGCTCCCGGCAGAGCCACCGCGCTCCCCACACGCGGGGGGACCGCGGAGCGGGGGGCGAGCTCTCCGCGGCCGCCGCAGCACAGCCCCGGCTCCTGGGGCGGCCGCGGCCGCTGCCCGTCCCGGAGAGCAGCGCTCTCCCCGGTCCCGCAGAGCCGGCTCTCCCCGCGCCGCCCCCGGCCCTTACCAGAGCGCGATGCGGCTCTTGGGGTAGCTGAGCCTCTCGATGCAGCCCAGGACGTGCGGCAGCGTGTGCGCGGCGTTGCGGGCGATGATGGCGAGCAGCACGGTGGGCTGCAGCAGCGCCGACTCGGGCAGCGCGGGCTGCTCGGGCCCCGGCGGCTCGGGCGGCTCGGGCGGCTCGGGGGCGGCCCCGCAGCCGCGCAGCAGCGGCGGCAGCAGCAGCAGCAGCAGCGGCGCGCTCGCAGCCATGATGGGCGAGGGGCAGCCGCGGAGCCGCGGGCAGGCAGAGCGGGCTCCAGCGCAGGGAACGCGGGAGGAGGAGGAGGGGCAGCGAGAGGACGGGGGAGGGAGAAGGGAAGGAGGAGCCGAGCGGCGCCGCCGCCCGCGCTGCGAGCCCCGCTCGCCGCCCCCCGGCCCCGCCGCAGCCCGCGCTGCCGCCGCCGCTCCGGGTGCCGCCCGCTCCAACCCCCGACCCCCGGGAGGCTGCGGTCAGCGCGGCTGCTCAGCGCCGCGGTGAAAGCTGCAAACCCCACATTTCTCCGCCAGAGTTTGGGGCTTTAAAGAGGCTTTAGGAGTGTTGCTGCTAGCGCTGAGATGTCCCTTTGTTTCAGGCTTACGTGAAGATCTCGCCCTCATCCTTCCCACACAGGTAGGGAATTAAAGTAGCTTTGAGCTTTTATATCAGGAAGTTTTTGGCAAGATCTGCGGGATGTCCGTACGAAGCAGCCGCACACCCCACACCCCTCCCACGCTGCAGGAGGGATGCGCTGTTCCAGCTCGAGCATAGCTGAAACATCAATATCGTAGAGCCACAGAAAGGCTTGGGTTGGAAGGGACCTTAAGGACAATCTCATTCCAACCCCCTGCCATGGCAGGGACACCTTCCACTGTCCCAGGTTGCTCCAAGCCCCGTCCAAGCTGGCCTTGGACGCTTCAGGGATGGGGCAGCCACAGCCTCTCCAAACAACCTGTGCCAGGGCCTCACCACCTTCGCAGGGAAGAAATTCTTCATAATATCTAATCTAAATGTACTCTCTGTCAGTTTAAGGATGTTCCCCTTACATCCTATCACTATCTGCCCATTTAAAAAGTCACTCTCCCTCCATTTTATAAGAGCCTCTCATGTACTGGAAGGGGCTCAAAGGTCCTGCCTGGAGCCTTCTCCTCCCCTGGCTGAACAAGCCCAGCTTTCTCAGCACCTCTGCTTTGAAGACAGGAAATACAGGGAAGATTTTCCCTGTACTTCATTGACTTACCCACCATGGAAATGTTCCTGTGAATAGACCGATGGCAATTTAGCATGAAAATACATAAGACGTATTCCAGCAATTAAAATTATTGGGTCATGATCTTAAAAGGGGCATAGTTATCATAGTTCTCTTAGAAGTTAGGAGAATGTGGGCATGCTAGACCCTTTTCAAGATGAAATCTCTAATTAACTCTAAGGGCCCCATCACAGCATATTTGGGTTTTACTATGGGTAGGAAGTTTCTCCAAGGTGGACAGAACCACTTTGAGCAGGTGCTACTGTTGGCTGTGTGCTTGCAACACTTAAAAAGGAGGAAACCTTTAACAAGCAAACAATTGTTTAATTATGCATAATCTCATTGTGAATTGCTTGCATCCAGGTAGTATGTATATATAAATATACACACACCCATTATATATAGAGAGTTAATGTTTGCTCCTCTTTGCTTATAGAACTTAATTTATCACGCACCCCAATTTACATTGTCTCAGTTTCCAGAGCAGATGACTTCCCAAAAAGGATCATCCTAGGAAACTTCAATAAAGAATCTCCAGGGGTCATAGAATCATCTGCAGTAAAATTTGAGAAACTCTCTCAATTTGTACTCATCTTCCTGAACAATGAGCGCAAATGTGCTCCTCCTGTTTGCCCTTCGCGATGCCTTTATAATTGTCCTTCCAGAATGATACATTAATGAGGCTTTTCTGTGATGGTTAGTTTGCCACATGTTGCTTTTATGCTTGGATTCATTAACCAAATAGAAGGAGCAGCTTTGCAGCCCGTGCGAGGTGATTAGAGTTTCACAGGAGCCAGCCCAATCCACACACGCGGAATTCCGCTGCTGCCCACGGGACCGCTCACATTTGGAGCGTGGGGACTAACGCTGCCAAACTGTACTTGATGTGGAGGGCTGGAAGCTGGCATTTCCCATCCACTGGCCATTCAACCTGGGTCACAGTCCTGATCTTGGGATGTGTCAGCAGAAATAAGCCCCTCCTCTGCCTGCCTTTGCCAGAACTCTGAGCGTGCCTTTACCCTGTGCAGCTCTTGATGTCCTCAGTGAAATCTAAACTACCCTCGGCTCTTTTCAGGCTCCTCTCTTTTTATTTTGTGAGCAGCATCAGAGCCATAACGATTTGCTGGGGGCAAATGAAAAGAATCCAGCAGCATCCCAAAGCCAGTGATTCACTCTCCAAAGTGATGTTCCCTCGCTCACACAATTCCCTGTGCTGGCTGGCTGCCGTGAACACAAAAGAGTGAGAGCAGCAGAAGCCTGAAACATGAGATGTTCTTCCATGCAGAAGAGAAAGGAGTCAGCTCAGCTTCATCTCTCACTCCCAGTCACACACAGCTGGGGCAAAGTTTGGAGAGCTCAGGTAAAGAGTTACCTGACAATTCCTGCCATTCCAACACCTATAAATGTGTATGACTTCATGTCCACGTACAAAGACATCTGTACTCATTCTGACTTCTTTATTGGTGGCCAAAACTATATCCTGTGGGGTTTTTTTAAACCCAGACTCCATCCTGCTGTGACAAGACAATGAGCCACTCTGTGGTGAAGTATTTTAGCTTTGGGGAAGAAATGGCTTTTTGCAGATGTAAGTCCCACAGAAATCAATTGAAGCCATTTGTTTCAGCCTCCTCTAAATAGCTACACCAAACAAGGAGGCTCCAGCTATGACAACTGTCTCTGGCAGAGGCATAATCCCTCGGTTTGGCAGGTGACAAATTCTCTGAGGCAGATTTCTTCTAAATTGTTTCCCACACTGAGGAAATCAGAGGTTCCATCCTGCTGGTGTAAATTGACTCATTGATGTGGATCCATCTCCTTTCACTTGCTTCTTCACCTCTAAGAACTCAAATCCATCCAATGATTTTCCCAGCAGCTGAGTGAACCACTGTTGCCAACTCTTCCATTAAAGTCTTGGAGACTGGATGTTTTTATCCCATCTAGCTATCTATTCTGTGCCCAGGGAACTGAAGTGCTGGCTAACACAATACTTTTTAAGCAGCCAGAATGGCTGCTCATTTTACCACAAAATTCCTTGAATTAGATCGGCCCAAATATGACTTCCTGTGCCTACAAACCACATACAATTTATGTGTTACATACATATGGACCAATTTTCACTGACACCTTATTAGAGAATAGCCACTGTTTGAAATTTATCAGCAGATGGAGCTGATAAGCCAGAGCTGGGACACTTGGCATTAGGCAAAGTCAGAGATATTTCTAGTAAAGCAGTCCAAGGTGCTTTTAATGGCAATACCTTGAAGGCATGTCCCTTACCCAGGCTATTAAAGCTCTGGACACTGCAGATTGATAAGGCTTTGGAGTCTTCGGGAGAAGGGACCGTGAGAGGAATATATGTGTGTATACATAGATATAGATATATATAATATAGATATAGATGATATAGATGATATAGATATAGATATAGATGATAGATATAGATGATAGATATAGATAGATAGATAGATAGATAGATAGATAGATAGATAGATAGATAGATAGATAGATAGATAGATAGATAGATAGATAGATAGATATGTTTCATTTGAAGGGTTTAAAGCGGCGCCTTTGGCTGCGGCGGGGGGGCAGGAAGGTGGGAACGGAGCGGAGGCGGAACGGTCGGGGCGGTGCGGCAGTTTCCGGGGAGCGCTGAGCTGCGCGGCGCCGCCCGGACTGAAGGCGCGTTGCACGCAGGCGGGAGCGCATGGAGCCGCCGGCCGGGCCGGGCCGGGGTGGCATTTGCCCGGCTCCGGGGGGCGAGCGGGGCACCGATCCGGGCCAGGGCTCCTCCGCGGCCGGGAGGGCCCCAGGGGCGCAGGGCAGCTGGTCGGGGGCGGCTGGCGGCAATTGGATCACGGCTCACCCCACGGTAGGCCGGGGCGGGGGTCCCTTGGTGTCTCGGCGGTCCCGCTCTCCCGCCCGGCCCTGCAGGATTCTCCCCTCGCGGCTCTCGAGGTGCACCTGGGGTCCCCCCAGGAGGGTTCTGCGGGGAGATGCTTGTATAATCTATTGTATTTGGTTTATCGAGGGGGGCTCCGGCCCGTGGGGTAGTTGGGGAATGCCACTGCCAGCAGGGGCGGAGGTTGTAAATCATGGGATCCCAGCTGGGAAACCTAAATGCTGTAAACTTCTTAATTTTTACCACACCGAAAACATGGAGGTGTTTAATTTGGCCATCGTCTTACGTTGATGTGTTGCAGCAAAAATGGGTACAATTATTTACCCCAACATGGGTAAAATTCTACAAAGCTAGAGCTGTTCCAGAAATAGTTGTGACTCCTCTTGGGTTTGTTTATTTTGCTTGCTTTTTTTAAGCGCTAAAATATGGGGAATGGGGGAAAAAAGGAGCTTTTGAGATACTGTGAGGAAACAAGTCCTGCTTTTTGATTGCCTTCAAACTGGTTTGAAGCTCCAGTGGCTCTGCTGGCTGTAGAGATGGTGTGTGCATTCTTAGCATAACCTGTGCTTTCCTTCCTCAACGTTCCTCTTTGGCTCTCAGTTCACAGAAATGATGTCACTTGATGTATCCGACAGCACTCAAGTCTATGCTGCCTTTTTGGTGTACCTGGACCTCTTGGAAGGTAAGTGGGGGAAGTGTCTGTATCCCAGCTGATGCCCTGAGGAGCTGTTAAATTCATTGTTTGCAGTGGGACAGGACCTTTCCTTCCAAAGTCCTTGGTGCCCATTTTGAGATTTTTTGTGCTGCAGGTTTCTGTGCTCTGCCTCCCTGGAGCCTGTGCAAAGATGAGGGCCCGTTTCATCCAGCACTTCCAGGTGCAGGTTAAGGGAAAAGGCAGTCAGCATGGAAAAAAAGCAAAAGAGGAGTAGGGGGAGGAAAGGAACGTAGGAAGGTGAAGTGACAAGTTCAGTGGTTGAGCTTGTAACAGTCCTCACTGGTAGATTAAAGTGAAGTTCCTCAATCACTGTGTTTCACAAAAGTCACCATTTAGCAATGGCTGCTGAGTGCTGGCCTGTTTTCTGCAAAGGGCACTGGTTCCTCTAGCAAAGAAGATCATTTGCAAGTGTGGTAGCAGTAATTTATAACCATCGTAGTAACAGTAATTTATACAATAAATTGTAGCTGTTGTGCTTAGGGCCATGGCTTGGAGGAGGATCTGGCAGTGTCAGGTCTCTGGTGGGACTCCATGATCTTGGAGGGCTTTTCTGGCCAAAATGGTCCTGTGAAATCCAGTGTAGTCTGCTGGTGTCTGCTCAGAGTGGAGCAGAGTTACGTGATATATAAACTTCTGCCTGGCTTCTTCCAAGTTGGCTTTATTGAAAAGGGGCTGTGAGTAGGCAGCCAGCCAGCCTGAGAAAAATATTTCAGTTTTGCTTGGAGCCTGGTGCTTCTCAAGGTCAGGGAAGGGAGGGATTTTACAGTCCAGAAATTGCTGCGTCTGTTGCTGTTACACCTCTGAAGGAAATGCCTTAATAGTCTTTAAAAGAAGATTTCTGTAATTGTGCAGCAAAAGCTTCATCCTTATCCCTTGAGCAGGAGGTTAGAACTGTGTATCATCATTAGCCACGCTTTTAGCACCTGCTGCTTCACAGAGCAGGGTGCTGAGTCAGATGACTAAAGCTGTGTGGTTTCATCTTCTTTTTGCCTTTTGCAGAGCAGCTTTGTCAGGCAGCTCACTTCACCACCCCTCAGTGCAGCTCTGGAGCCAGCAGCCTGCTCCTGCTCCTTGGATTTCTTTAGCAGGATTGCTTCTCAGGAGGGGAATTTGGCAGATGAATGGAGTTTTCTGTGAGGAGAGGGAGGGAAAACAAAACCTTAGATGTTAACTTAGATACTGCACTTATTTTTTGACCAATTAAGACTTGTGTTTTGTGTTCTGCCCCTCTCATCCCTTTCCAGGGAGGAACTGGCATGAGGTGCACCCGGTGGGCGTGGCAGAGCTGCAGCTGGTGTGTTTGCACGCCCGTGCCAGGGAGCAGGAGGGGCTCCAGGTGATGGTGCCAGTGCCTGCACACATCCTGATCAGCCACGAGAGGTGAGGGTGTGCTCAGTGCTTGTCTCGGCTTTCCACTGACAGAAAATGGAGCACAGCAACATTTTACAGGCTGGTGATGGCTTGGTCAAGAGGGGAAGGAGGAGGAAATAGAGGAATATCAGAGGAAAGCAGCCTCTCAGCCTGTAAGCAGAGTTATTTTGGGTTCTGCAGACACACAGGCAGCTTGGAGCATTAAGGAAACCCCAGCTTGCATCAGTCTCTGCCTCTCCCTGTCTGGAAGTGGTTCTTGGAGGTCAAGCAGAAACTGATGCCCACTGATAAACACTTCCTGTTGTCTGGAGTTGCATATGTGCTAGGAGATAACAGTGGACACCAAAGTATGTGTTTGAGAGACAAGGCTAGAACACAAGGCCTTCACAGCTTATGTTTTGAACATTCCTGTGCTGATTTTGTACTCTTGGAAATGTACGATGCTTTCTGAGTTGCTGGACTTGAAAGGACCTAAGAGGAAAGAAATCCTCTTGGAGCTGCCTAAAAGTCAGCTTTTTTTATTGTCAGATTTGCGGATAAGCCTTGTATGGTTTGCTTTGCTTTTGTTTTCAAACTATCATTTAGCTACTTTAAATGGGAAACTCACTTCACATCTAGAGTCTCACGTGCTTGTGATTTTTGACTTGATTTCCTCACACATGCAAGAGCAATTCTTCAAGCAGAAAACAGCACAGCCATGAATTTGTTACATTACAGATATTTACAGCCTAGAACACTTCCACTTCAGTAGTTTTACAGACTCTTAACTGGCCCCTAAAGCAGCCTCAGACACACAATCTGATTTACTCTCTGATAAAGGCTGCCTTCTCTGAATGGTATTTGCCATGATGACTCTGAAGACCTGAGACATGGTTGTACATTTTTCAGTTTCTTCTGTTCCCACTCCTGCTAGGAGCTGGCTCAGGGCTGGCTTTACAAATCTTACTGCTTTTGCTGCTTCCTCTTGCCCTGTGGGCAGCAACCTGACACAGTGCTAGGTGGCTAATTAATTGCACTTATTAGATGTGTGTGTGCACTCTAGGAGAGATGCTTTTGCTTTTCATTTTGGATTTTAGAAGTGACAGATCTTGCTAGCAGACTTTCATTATCATTTTATTGTTTGTTGGGTGAGGGGGAAGAAAATTATTTACTACATATTGATGGGGTTCAGTACTGTTTTTGTACTGAAAAAAAATATTACATTTGCAAGTATTGGTCAATTACTCCTGGGGGCTTGGTGATGTGATCTCCACAGCAGGGGAAAGCTGCTGAGAGGCCTTGCAGGGTGAAATACTGAGTGTCATTCAGCCTGTCTGCAAGCAGGAGATGTGTGTGTGGGAATGAAAGGGATATGCTGCAGCTCTCAGCTCAGACAAGATTTTAGGTGGAAATAGAAGGCAGTCAGTGAGCATGTGGGATCTTTGAGGAATTCCACCTACAAGCTGAGCTGTTGTGCTTGGTTAATATAGTGTGTTTCCACCTGGGCTGAAAACTTGGATTCCTGGCATTGGGTAAAGGCTGGGAGTATGTTCTGATTGACTTTTAATAACAGATATTCCACTGCATGCATGTCCTATCTTATTCTGTGTCATTGGAGCTTTTCACGGGGAGCCTCTGCACTTGTTTGTTCTGTGGTGATGCTGTTTGCTCTGCCTCTGGCACCAGAGTGTCTGGAATCCAGTACTGGAAGGATGTGTGTGGAGAGGCAAAGAGTGAATGCATCACATTGATTAAAAGTACAGTTTGTAACCAGGGTTTGCTGCAGAGCAATGGCACAGGGTGTGTTGTCACTAAAATGAGCTGAATCCCAGGCTGCAGTGCCAGCTGTGTCCATAAAGGCCTGTATGTGTTCAATAGCCATGGATGTTGTCAGGCTGGGAGGTTTTTTTTTTTGTGTACAACACTTGTATTTGTGGTGTTGAAGGTGCATCTGCATTTTGTTCAAAGCAGCACTGTGTGGTTTTGTGTTACCTGCTAAAAGCAGGGGAGGAGGTATGAGTACAAGTGAATGCAGCTCACTTAGTGTTGAAAATAAGCCCTTGGAGGGATTTGGGATGGTGAAAATGTTCTGTCTCTATTCTGGGCCTGGAACTGTGCTAACTGCAAAAGAAGTCAGCAACAGCAGCATTTATGGGCAGCACTTCCTTGTTTAACCAATAAGGTTTGGAAGTGACACCTTGAAATCAGACTTCCATCTTCATTCTGCTCTGTTTTCCTTATTGCTAGAAGAAAGAAAGTGGTTCTTTGGGAAAAAAAATGGATTTTAGTGCTATGTATGTGCTAAAAAAGATCTCACATTTTGCCAATGTTAGTCAGTCACTCTTGTGGCTTGGTCTTCCAGAGAAATATAGTGGTGGTTCTCTACTTGAAATCCATGTCAGCCAAGCTCTGCCTTCCCAGGTGTCTCATGAAGTTCCCAACTTGGCTGCCACTGAGAAGTGTGTCCTTAAAAAGCCACAGGAAAGTTGCTGTGGAAATTACCAGCAGGACACCTAGGCAAATGACAAATATGAGTGCCCTACAAAAAATAAAATCTATTCAATGTTTTTTAGCCAATTACAAAATTTCATCACATCCAGTTTGAGCACGACAGTTAAGTGCTGAAGGCAAAAGCTGTTCTGCTTCCTAAGTTCACTGTCCACTTCTGCAGAGCTGGGTGGAAGCTGCTCGTCCAGCTGTGGCAGGGTAGGGCTACACAGGAACCCACTAAATTAGAGAATTATGGGCTGTGGAGCAAAGAGTCTTGAGAAGTGGCTTTGTGCTCTGTGTGTTCTTGAGATGAAGATTGCTGAATCTTCTGTGAGCAAAGCCCTGCGGAATACGATGCAATTTCTGTCTGTCTTGGCCTGCTGTGACCCACACACAGCTGGCTGAGGCTTGGAGAGCCTCTGAATTCAGCAGGGACTCTGAAGGAGTTTGCAGGTGCATAGGCTGGGGTGTGTTTGCTGCTCACTACAACACCTGAGTGCATGCCAAGTACCTTGTTGTCAGTACATTCCAGAACTGTGGCTCCCCACTGTGGAGGAAGCAGTGAATCCTGGGAGTGCTGCTTCAGAGCTGGCAGAAATAACTTGCATAAACCAAGCTCAGCAAGTTAGGAGAGCTCACAATGTTGGCAGCTGGATTTTTAGATAGCCTGGAAAGCCTTGAGCCTTCAGGGACCAGGGAGTTAGGTCCCAGATCTAATAGAATTTGGCACTGTTTGTCCTAGCCAAATAACTCTGTCTAAGCAGAATGTTGCAGATAAACTGTCAGATTAAATGACACGTCACTGCTCTGTTTGTATTTTGTGTACAAGTGTTGTAAATGAAGGATGAAGTTGCCTTAGGTCATGAAGACCTGTGAAGTTTGGGAAGGGCTTATTCTGTTAAAATGCTAACTTACTTTAGAAGAAAGCAATACATAAATGTTTTGTTTTAAAGCTGATAAGTATCCTAAGAAGGAAATCTGAGGACTGGAATTTACTGTCTTCAAAGCCTGTAGACTTTGAAATAAATCTTGCCATAAACTGAAAAATCCTGTTATTTTAAAGCACTGGAAGTGTGACGTGCATCTTGCATTCTCTTCACAGTTTTGTGAGTAACTCCCTTGCTGTAAGCATAATTTACTCATGCAGTAAATTACACATTGTAAATATAATTAGTGGCTCCTAAATGTAAGCTCTTTATTAGTATTTTTATTTAATTTTTTAAATTTAATATTTTAAATAATATTGCAGCTCCCACAGCAGAGTGGGTTATGCAGTACTGTGGTTGAATATCCAGTAGTAAGTGTGTCCTGTAGAACTTTGCTGAACTTTGATACCTCCCTTTTGTGTGGTTTCTCTTGTTTTCTTCTTGAACTTCCATGGGAAAAGATCTTTATACTCCTTGGGACTTCACTTCCTTCTCCTGACCAGTGTGGCATGTGGTGTTTTATTTGCATTTATTTTTTTTCTTTCCATTGCAAAAACTGAGTTTCTTTTAGCATTCCCTGTTTGTGTGTTTTTGGAACAAATCCCAAGGAATACACCTTCTCCCAGGCCCATGTGCTCCTTCCCACATATTTCAAGGCACTGGGTTAATGCTGCTGCCTGCCCTGCAGCAGGGTCTGGAGCAGCATTCCTGATGTGCTGAAGTTTGCAGTGCTGGCTAAATCCAAGGAATTGTGCTCTCTGGGAGGTTCCTGTGCCATGGTGCTGGCCCAGGCTGGGACAATGGCACGCTCCAGTGCCTGGGGTAATGATCTCTGCAGTGGCACAGAGACCAACTTGTGTGCACTCTGCAGCCCTGCCTGGCCAGCAGGGGAGGCAGCTGTTCAGGCTGGCCAAGCCTGCAAGGAATTATTCATCCAAGTATAAAGGGCAGATTGAAAGCCTTTGGTTTTTATGGGATGGAAGGCAGTAGTTCCATTTCAGCTCAATGGAGCTCTATGCAACCTCCATAAAACTGCTCTGAGCTTGCAGAGGGATGCTGCTTCTCAGAGGCATTGCATGGGACGTGTCTCTGAAATGCTCTTTTGTTCATCACAGAATTTGCTGCTTGAATTCTTTATTATTCTGCCCTTGGTTGTTTTTTGCAGAGTCAGTTGAAACCTCAGGGTCACCAGCTGTACACCTGGTTCTTTCTCCCAGAGAAAAGGGCAGTGTTATTTTGTTAGGAGCAGATATTGGGAAACACAGCACAGATTTCTGATGGGTGTTGAGGACCTACGTAGTGCAAAATTAAGATGGGGGAAGGATGCATTTCTAAAACACTTTGCATTAGAAAAAGGGCTCAGAAAAGGCTTCCTAGTTATCTACAGGGTGCTGGGGAATGTAGGTGGTCAAGGCTGTTGGCATCTGCCAGACTGCTGGATGCACTGAATTCCTCTGTTCCACTGATGTTTGACACTTTCAGAAATGTTAAATCCACTTTTATTTAAGCAAATAAAATAAACTTTTATGGTTATCATCACCTGTATGGTGTAGCAGATTGTACTGGTCACTAAGGAGCTTACTGATAGCCATTAACTGGGTAATTTAAATCACCAGGCTCTGTTGGGGGTGTTAGCACATGGGCTTCTTGCCTAGGACTTTATTTCCATCATTGACTGCAGCTGCTTGTGAGATGGGCAGCCTTGAAATAAAGGGTTCTTGCCTGGTTTAGGATGTCCAACATGCATTCTTTGAATTTCAGAAGACCAACAAGGCTTCATGCTTTCTTTATTTTTCCATAGACAGCATTAGATGCATTAAAAGGATTACAAAAGCTATACCTTTCCTGCAGCATTTCATCTTCCTGCTCATGGCAGGCAGCAAGCACAGTAAAATCAGAGGTTCCATGGCTCCTTTGCAATGTCTGCTGGTGCAGAGGAACACTGTGATCAGGCTGGACACAGAGGCTGCTGGGGATGCCTTCAGGGGAGGAGGGCAAGGGATGATGTCTGGCACAGGCTTCCTGAATTCCAAAGCTTATCCCTGTAAAAGATAGCCTCTCGCTGCTTTGCAGATGTGCTGCCGTGCACTGTGGCTCCTGTGGTATGCATGAATGAGAGCCCTTGTCTTGGGGCTGCCTGTGTGGAGGGAGGGGGAAGGGGAAAAGGGTGCATTTGCAGTTGTCATTCTTCATCTGTGGACAGCAGAGTTAGCAGATCATCCTGATGCAATGGTGTGTCTTTGTGCTTCTTACATAAATCCTGGAACTCTTGTCTCCTGAAAAGGAGGAAGAAATGTCATTAATCTGTTGTCAGAACCTGGCTGCTTTTGGGATCATGGGGCATCTTCAAAGTCCTAGTTGCTAAATAGGGGGAAATAAAGTCTCAGGTGTTTGTGCTTGGCAGTATAAGAAGAAATCATGAGTATCAGAAATGTAGATCTAAGGCCTCACTGTTCCATCCCTCCTCCTAATAGACTATGAGGACAACCAGTGACAGATATTAAAGAAAACAGGGAGGCTGACAGGTGAATCCAGGCCTCTGCCTGAGTCTGCTCTCAGACACAACATCATCCACACTCAACACAAGTTTGGTTTCTTTGGCTCCCAAAATATCTCTCCTGGGTAGCTGTGCCCTTTAATCTGGCATTTTGTCATGAATTCTATATTGCATTCACAGGAGAAAGAGATCAGTGTCCATTGCTTCATGGACAGTTCTTTCCTCACAGGGTCTCTGCCAGCAGTGCCAGCTTGGAGCTTTCTCCAGACACTTGGCTGCTGAGGGTGGCAAGGCCCTGGCATAGCTGCCCAGTGAATCTGTGGCTGCCCCATCCCTGGAAGTGTCCAAGGCCACGATGGATGGGGCTTGGTGCAAACTGGGAAAATGGAAATGTCCCTGCCCGTGGATGGAACTGGATGAGCTTTGAGGTCCCCTCCAACCCAAATAATTTCATGATTCTGCATGTGGTAATTGGATTCTTGCTCTCTGCATGTGTCAGGAAGGAGATCTATAATCTTTTCCCAGACTCTTGTCCCCTGCCAGGGCTTTGGCAGGACATTGTGGTGCTGGGGGTACCTCTGCACAGGGGCTGGAAGTGACAGGAGCCTGAGGTTCAGAGCACAGAGTAAGTAACCTGCCAAATAAACCTGCAGACAGAGCCTGCTGAGGTGGCAATGAGCACAGGAGTAGATGCCTCATTGTCTGAAGGAGTCTCTTGCAGTGTCTCTCCTCTGCCAGTGGCCAGCACAATCTCTCACCTTATTTGTTGTGTTGTTAGGAAATGTGCTGATGTGGGAGGGCTAGGATACTGCTTTTCCCAGCCATGGTATCTCTGTTGCATGAAGTAAATGTGTTGTGTTGCCTGGCTGTGTGTCTGGGCCAGTGGTGCAGGCAGGAGGAGAGGCCCTCCTGAATTTACCAGGCTAGATTATGCACAGCTCAGAACACAGATGGATCCTTAAGAAGGTCATGGGCTTAACAGCGAGGCTTTCCAGGCTGCTGCTCATTCTCTGCCACGTTCCATTTGGCTTTTATTAGAGGATCAAAGGGGTTCTGAGGGAAGATGGTGATTGAAGTCTGAAAGCTGCTGCCTTTAGAGAGAGCCCTGTTTCCAGCTGCAGTGCCTGGCCTCAGAGCTGCCTGTGCTCTGCTGGTTGAGCTCTCCAGGGTGCAGGAAGCCAGGACTGGTTTATCCTCATGCACAGCTGAACTCCCCCTGGAATGTAACCTGTCCCAGCAATCTCAGAGGAGCCCTTTTGCACCTGATGTGTGGGGGAAGGGTTCATCTCTGGGCACCACACTCCTTCAGAACTTGCTCCCCAGTCAGACCAGGAATTCAGGGACTCCAGGGATCAATGTTGTCCTGAGCTCTGAACCGTAAAGTAACTGGCATGTTTCTCTTAAAATAAGCTAAACAGGAAAAATTGCATAACTTTGTCTTGAGCTTTTAAGGAAGACATTATTTGGGCTCACTGTTCTGAAGAAGAGCATTAGTCTTGTGGCTTTTAGTCTAGACAGGGAGGTAGAGAAACCTGGCTTGGGCTCCTGGGCCTTCCATAGTCTGGCAGAGACCTGTGGCACAGGGACTGGAAGACTTACCTCTGCAAATGGAACAAGTCTTAATTATTCAGTTCTTCAACTGAACACCAGGTGTTACTTAATTAGATTTCTTCTATAAGTCTGCTGAAAACAAGGCCGGTAGAGATTGCTATGCTGGGATTGTGGTGGATGAGGGATGGCTGAAGCACGAGTACACCTAAACAAAGTGTAAAAGCATGCGTTGAGCCATTTCCAGCAGAGATGCGTGCAACTGATTCTGTTATTTTCTTTTGTTGCTTGATTACACAACTTTAGATTTTTATTAGAACAGATATTATGCTCACTTTAGTGAAGATGAGTTTGCAGAGTGAAAACGGGCTGAATAAAAACGGTGCTATTCAACCTTTGTGCCACCGTAGGTGGTTGTGAACTCCTTTCTAAGTGATTTTTTTTCCTCTCCTAGGTTAAGGGAAATACTGAAGAAAGCCTCTCTCCCTCCAGAGGATCCCGACACCCTGCTGTCAGTTACCTTGGCCATAGTTGAGACAGACTCCACAATAGTCTACTATAAAATGACTGATGGCTTTGTAATGCCAGATCCTCCTGATGATACCAAAGATGTGGATAATAAACAGTGGAGGAAGAAAAGAAAGAAACTTTTCAAATGACTGGGGCAGAGAAAACAAAACGTTTCTTGAACTCCTGTGCTCAAACCCAAACAAATGCAGGAACTGATGTAAGTGAATAAGTGGTGTGCTAAAGTCTGCCTTGGCATACCAAGATGTGTTCAGGGAGAACAGAGGCTTGTGCAGCTGCACTGTGATGAAATGCCATTTGAGGTATGCTTTGACACAGATCGGTCCTGACTAATAAATACTCTTGGGAAGTGTTAGCAAAGCTTGTGTTTCCTTTCTATCTGGTCAGGCAAATAACAGAATAAACACACCCTTACCCATACTGTAAACATTGGTTACAGGTAAGTCTGAAGGGCTTGTTGCAGGACTGAAGGGTTTTGTAGTTTAGAGTGTCTTTGTCTTAGCCCTGTCAGAAGACTCATGCTGCCCCCCAGGTAATGTTTCTGAACTTTGCTTTCTTCCCTCTGCTTTTGGAGAAAAGGCTCTTCCACAGAAATACCTTGTTTAAATTTTTCCCTACAGAGGAAAACTAATTATAGCACCAGCAGCACCAGAGGCAACTAAAATACCAAAGTATGTCACCACCTATGCTGTTAGAGCACACCAGTTACCTGCTTCAGGCACCAACTAATTTTCTAAAGCCATTGTCATTCCTAGGATTTATTTTGTCTTTGGACACAGCTTCTGCATATTGGAAGTGATTGCCCAGGAGGTGTTTCAGCTTGGAGTTAAGACAAAAAAATCTGACTTTTAGTTACTTCTGCAGGAATTTTCCATGTCTTCTGCATGAAGATCTCCAGGTTAAACTGAAGAGTTCCGTGGCATTCAAATAACATCCCAGAGCAGCTTCTTGAGCACAGGATTGTCTGTGTGACAGCTGTGTGGCCAAGGATCAAACATTCAGAAGGTGAAGCACAAGAGGTTGTCTTCTTGCATGAGTAGAAGAATGAGAATCCAAAAAAACAAGCTGGAAATGAAAGACAATTTAAGCTTTGCTATCTCTGGGACTAGAGTGGATGTTTCTGTAGCTGTGGAGCTTGATGCTAGTTTGGCCAGATGTGCTGGGAGGCAGAATGATCCTGCACACCCTTGGAGGAGGTGTGTCACTGTCACACAGAGCTCTGTAGGACACCTTTATCCCAATACAGCCAGGGGAGACTCAGCATCTGTGGGTTTCAGTCATGGAGAAAAAGAGTTTTTCTTTGCCTTTCTCAGCATTGCTCCCCTCGTGGAGGAAACCACCATTTTACTTTGGTGTGATGCTGTCCTGCCTTGAAGGGCTCCCTGTGTGCTGACTCCTGCCATGCTGCATGACCTTGATGTTGGTATTTCCTGGGATCTGTGGCTTATTCCATAAAGTAAGTGTTACACCTGGCTAGGCTACCTGCCACCAGGTAACTTGTCCTGGTTACAAGCTGGGAAGTATTTCAGCCCTGCAGGAAAAGAGCTGGTTTGTGTGAAGGAGGCTGTAACAGATGTGGCATGTGGCAGATTTGGTATTTAAGAGACACATGCTTAACCCTAAAAGCAAATTCTTTTGCATTTGCTTCAGTTTCTGGGAAATACTGTCAGTTTGCAGTTTGCTGCATGACTGATGCTTGGCTTTACCCTTCATTTTGTCATTTCTGTTCACAGAAAGAGTAGCCTCATAACTTGAGCCTCATTTTCTATACACTGAAAACTGCTGACCCAGCTTCACGGGTCAAATTGGATAAACTGTGTCTGAAGGCTTTGATTTCTGTTTCTTCTTGTGTCCCACTGAGAAATGATTGTATAGGACTTTTTTCAGCCTCCTTAGATTGTGGTGATTCTTTATTTCTGAGAGGAAAAAACAGAGAAGAACTAATAATATCACAGCACTGTTTGTCCCATAGGTATTACAGTATAAACACGGGGATGTTAAATAAGCTTGGAGCCAGCTGTGCTGCTCCTTTACATTCCACTGAAGTATTTCTCTCAAATCAACAACACACAGACTGAAGCCTCTGGTCTTCCAGGCACTGAATAAAGATGGGAGGAGACTTCCTGTAGAAGTATATCAGTTCAGAGAAGTAGCTCATTAACATTCCTGAATCCATAGCATCTTGGTCCTGTGCCCAAAGTGTTCAGGCATAACTCTGCTTTAAGTGTTTGTGAGACATCCATGGACGTGTGAGAGCCATGACACTGCTGCCAATCCAGCACTTATTTCAGCCCAGAAGATTTTGCAGGCTCCATACTGCTATCTTCTAGAGTTTTTTTAGGTTTTATTTGCCAAGCACAGCTTGATATGTTTCACTGAATGCCCCTGACCAACAGAAGGTGTTTTAAAATCTGGAGAGGATCATTTTGCAGTAGTTTATTGTTCCAAGCCTCTCCTCTCTGTGGAGGGATGTTTGCATTGATGCTTCCCCACTGAGTCAAGAATGACAGAAAAGCAAAGGGCTGTTTTGGCCTGGCTTTGACAGTGAGACTCTTACATAAGGGAGCCCTTGCTGATGCAGACTGTGTCTCCTTGAGGCACTGCTGGCACCATCACCCATCTCTCCCGGATGCAGCCTCGCTGTTTGCAGCGCACACAGAACATTTCATGCGAAGAAATGCTGGTGGAGAGGCAGGAGAGCCTTGTCACGTCCATGAGGAGGAGCTGTGCTTGTCAGCAGTGGCCAAGAGAGCTCCCACAGCCCTTGTGAGCCCACTCTGAGCACGGGGGGCTGTTTGGGCAGCAGCTGCTCCCCTGGGAGTCTCCCAGGCCTCCGTGGCTGCGTGTGCTCTGGGCCAGTGCAGGAATCTCTGGCTCAGCATGTGTCTCTGCTTCCTGGGCATGCTGGCTTGGCAGCAAGGCAGAGGCCAGGTAAAGGGGTGTTGCTTCCACATCTTATGCACAATCCCACACTCTACAAAGTGCCCCTCAGCATCTCTACAAAACACTTCAGTTTCTCAGAAATCACTGGAAGGAAGATGCGGACTCTTGTAACCCATCCTTGATCTTGGCACAGTTTTAGACAGGATCTCCTGCTGGGACACAGCAGTTAGATAATAACACTGCTACTGCTAAAACTAAGTCATCTTAATCTTCCTCTTTTCTGTCAACAAAAGCATTTTTGTGGGGTTGTTTTGTTTTTTTTTTTTTTTTTTTTCAATAAAAAATCCATATGAATTTATTAATTGGCCTAATAGTGTTGCAGAGGTATAGAAATTAGATGTTTAATAGCTTGTCCTAGTAGTTTTCAGCAGATTTCAGTAGAATCTAAATGCTATCAACTAGCCTGCAAGCCCTGTTCTATGTAAATGAACACTTGTTAACCTTCTCTAGTCCTCCAGGGCCAGGACCCGAGGGAAGGCTGGAGATCAGGAAGAGGTTCTGCCCCCAGAGGGTGCTGGGCAGGCACTGCCCAGGCTCCCCAGGGAATGGGCATGGCCCCAAGGCTGCCAGAGCTCCAGGAGCATTTGGACAATGCTCTAAGGGATGCACAGGCTGGGATTGTTGGGGTGTCCTGAGCCAGGAGTTGGACTGGATGACTGATCCTTGTGACTCCCTTCCCACTCAGGATATTTCATGCTTCTAAAAATAGCTGCAGCTCATATTTCAGAGTATCCAGGGAGCTGCTGGCTTTTCTGTTTCATTCCCTCATTTCTCAGATGCTCCCACTGAGACCCCAGATCCCTGCCTGCAGCAGACCTCACTCAATTAACAATGCTCTGACTCCTGCTCAGCTCCTTGCTGGGTGTTGTGTTTGCAGCACCTGACAGACAGGATTCATTGCCTGATGCCTCCTTAGCTATTCTTTGCACCCCACCTGGCTACATGTTTCTCCTCATGTGTCTCACCTGGCCATCAAGCTCTCAGTGCCAGACTAGAAAGGCTCTGCTCATCTTTTCCACTGCTTTTTTATTTCCCCTCTTTCTCACTGCTGTAGTCATCTCAGCAAATTTCTTACTATTGTTCACTGCCCTCTTGACCCACATTTCATACCCTTAATTACCTTCAAATTCATCTTTCCATGCTATCTGGAAACACCTCTTTCTTTCCAAGCTTCCTGTCTTCTGCTGGGGTGCCCGGATGGTCTATTAAGAACCATCTATGCCTTTCTCTGCTCCAATCCAGGTACCAACTGATCCTCTCAATTCCACCAGATCGATGCCATTTACCACAAAAAATTTGGGTAAATTCTGAAGCAAAGTCTTGTGAGCCCTGTGCCAGTGTCCAGCCAACACAGATTGACAGAACATCCTGAGCTGGAAGGGACCCTCAGGATCATCCAGTCCAGCCCCTGTCCCTGCCCAGACACCCCAACAATCCCACCCTGTGCATCCCTGGGAGCGTTGTCCAAACCCTCCTGGAGCTCTGGCAGCCTCGGGGCCGTGCCCATTCCCTGGGGAGCCTGGGCAGTGCCCAGCACCCTCTGGGGAACCTTTCCCTGAGCTCCAGCCTGACCCTGCCCTGGCCCAGCCCCAGCCATTCCCTGGGTCCTGTCCCTGGGCACAGGGAGCAGAGATCAAAAGGCCCTCTCTCCTGGAGAGCGCTGCCTTCACAGGGCAGGGAGGCTGTCACCCCCCTTTCCATAATCCTAAATATCCCCATTAACATCCGGCATGGATGTTCCCTGGATAAATCCGCCGGCAGAGCTGGCTGGAGCTGCTGGTTGTGTCTGCGCCAGAGGGCGCTTGGAGACTGCCAAGCCAGAGCCTTCCTCCTCTGGCAATGCTGGAGCTTTGCAGAATTCCCTTACACACCTCACCTGCTTCTCCTAAACAAAAAGAGGGAGGAAAGCCCTGTCAGCAGAAACACCTGCCTTGGCAATTCTTCCTACCTGAAGGAAATGGTATTACTTAAACCTTCCTGGAGAGGGACTTTGGACAAGGGAATGTCATGACAGGACAAAGGGAATGGCTTTAAGCTGACAGAGGGCACGATTAGATGGGATATTGGGAAAGAATTCTTCCCTGTGAGGGTGGGCAGGCCCTGGCACAGGGTGCCCAGAGAAGTTGTGGCTGCCCCTGGATCCCTGGCAGGGTTGGACAGGGCTTGGAGCAACCTGGGCTAGTGGAAGGTGTCCCTGCCCATGGCAGGGGGTAGCCCTGGATGGGCCTTTCAGCCCAAACCATTCCAGGATTCCGTGAGAATGATTCTATGAAGCAGCAGCTTGTGTGGAGGCTGCAGGAATGCAGATCATACAGGGGTATGCATACACTAATTGGTGCCCACTTCTTCATCTGTTAGCAGAAACCCAAGATTTTGGGGTGTTTCAATCCCTCCTGACCATCTGGATCCTCTGCAGCAGATTTTTTCACCCCAGAGCTTGAGGCAGGGTGTGAAAGCAAGGGCAGCCTCGCCAAAAGTTACAGCAAAACACAAGAGTCTTTTAGCCATGCTCAAAGGTTTCTTCCCCACCTGGTCTACAGTAAAAAAAAATGTGTTGATCCCCAGATGCAGGAAGAAATGCTGATGTCTGGCTCCAGATCAGAAGGCTGAAGGATAGCTTTATTAAAACTATACCATATTACATGAATATATTATTTAAAGAGATACTATCCTATTCTACATACTTTATACTTACCTAACTAACAAACCAGTGACTCTCTGCTGAGAGCCCGAGCCACAGCTGGATCCCATTGGTCACTGAACCCAAACACCCTTCACCAGAATCCAACCCAGCAATCACTGCGGGTAAACAATCTCCACACCACATTCCACATGGGGAAAACAAAGGAGCAGAGATAAAGTTATCTCTTCTTCTCTCTGTGCTTCTCCTGAGAGACAGAATTTTGTCTCTCTGTCCAGAGAATGTGAATGTCACACTGGTCAAACTCACTTTTCATGGAAGTGGAGGCGCAGGCGTGGGATCGCAGCACAGTGAGGAGCACCAGTTCGGCCGAGGCTCAGCTGGTCCCTCAGCCATCAGAGGGTTACACACACACAGACCCTTTCTACTCGCTGGGAGCGAGGGAGAACCACCACAGGCTGCCTCCCACAGCGTGGAGTTGTGTTGGGATTATGGGGTGGTCCTCCTGGGAAGGGGGATGTCTGGCTTAGATGAATAAACATGTGAGTGATTTCCCCTCTTGTCTTGTATTTGCTGTTGAAGCTCTACGTGAATGGCAAAGGTTTGCTGGGAGAGCTGAGAAAAAGGGTCAGTAGAGTATTTGCATCCAGGAATTTGGTTTCAAGATTACCATGAGAAATACAGGCTGGGATCAGAGCTGGCTGGAAACAGTTTTAAAGTGTGTCTTTTAAAACTCAGCTATTGAAATGTGTTGTCAAAGTAATGCATTTGGTTAGAAGAGTTTTAGCAGAGCAAAGGGAATTTACATAGCAGCACAAAAAAATCAAAAACCTCTGGGTGGTAATTTCCCTAAGTCAGAGTAATTCCCATCTATCTTGTTCCCCAGCAGCATCTTTAATTGCTGGAGCCTCACAAAAAGCCTGTGTGAGGAAAGGAAGAGAATAATTAGCCAAGCTTTTTTGTTGTGAGCTTGCAGGGACTGGTCTCTCCAACATTTGTTACTTGGTTGAATCATTTTGTTCTAGTAGATTTGTAGAAGGGAGAGCTGGGATGGAGGAAGGGTGTTGTGCTGTGCAGGATATCTCTAGGATACTTCAGGGACATGAATTTTGCAGGCACATGTCAAAGAAAAAGTTAACAAAATCACGGCTTTTTAGAGCTATGAAAGGAAAATCCTGATGGTAATGTAGGGCAGCTTGGGCTTTAAACTGAAAAACTGAAGGAGAGCAGATTTAGGTGAGATGTTAGGGAGAACTGTTTCCCTGTGAGGGTGGGCAGGCCCTGGCACAGGGTGCCCAGAGAAGCTGTGGCTGCCCCGGGATCCCGGGCAGTGCCCAAGGCCAGGCTGGACAGGGCTTGGAGCAATCTGGGATGGTGGAAGGTGTCCCTGCTCATGCCAGGGGTGGAATGAGATAAGCTTTAAAGTCCCTTCCAACCCAAACTGTTCTGGGATGCTGTGATTCTAGGAAAAAATCTGAGAAGACCTGAAACTGAACAAATCCAGCAGAAAAGCAGAGAGGAGCAGTGGGCAGAGTCCTCTGTTGCTGCCCCTTTCCACCTGGAGCACGCAGGGAGGGTTTGGTATGGCCTGAGCAGCCAAGCAGCTTTGAAGTTCTGGTTTTCATCCTTGGAGGTCCTGCCAGAAACACAGACTTCCCAGAACGGAACCATGGAAGCAGTTACGTTGGAAAATCCCTGTAAGGTCACAGAAATCAACCCTTCCCCAGCACTGGCAGGGCCACCACTAACCCACATCCCCAAGGGCCACGTGTACAGGGCTTTTAGATCCCTCCAGGGATGGGGACTCCACCCCTGCCCTGGGCAGCTGTGCCAGGCTGGCCAACCATTTGGATGAAGGATTTTTTCCTAATATCCAGTCTAAACCTCCCCGATACAACTGTGGTGACTGTAAAGAGCAGGGATGTCTCCTCAAGCAAGGTCCTCCTTGGGTTTACCACAGTGCAAGAGGGAATTTGGGCCTGTTATGGGGAGTTTCAGAGCCTGGCACTGGGAGAGCCCAGAATTCAGGCTGCTTGTGCATCCTGAACCTGGTCTTGTCATCCTGGACTTGATCTTCTTGTGGATAAGTGTTGAAAAGCCCTTTGTTATAGGTTTCAAAACTTATTTTTCCATTTGGTAAATGTGGAGTCTTTCATCTCCTTCTCATTAGCATATTACTTTATAAGTTATTAATCAAAGGGTATCTGGACATGACACTGAATACAGAAGTCCTGCCTTTGAGGTGTTTCACCAGGATTTCAAACAAAGCATAAATATTAGTGAGCTGCCAACTCTGTAATCCTGTGTAATTAGATGAAGAAATTAGACAGGGGTGATGCTGCTTCCTTTTGCAGACAGAGATCTGAGGAACTGAGATTAAGACTGTGTCTAATAATTTCCAGTGTTCAGTTTCAGATAAATAGAGATTAATTTTTAAATTTTATTTAATTTAATTGTCCATGCCTAGCAATTCTACTGCCTTTCACTGGCTCAACCTGCTGTGGAAGCAATAGCTAAACCATAAAGTCTTCACACCTTGAAGCAAACTTCACTTTTGGAAGCTAAACTGGCATCTAAGGAGGAGGAGGGACCTCGTCAGGGATGCAGTGTGGTCCTGAGGGTCCTCAAGCCCACCTGGAAATAAACTCATCACGACAAAGCCCTGCACTGCAGGCACACAGTGTGTGGTAATTGGGAGTGGGGCTGTGGAGCCTCATCCCTAATGAGCTACAGCTGTGAGAAGCAGGTGAGCAGCACTGACAGCAATGAGCCATGGAGTGCCCAGGGGCACTGAGCAATCCCAAAGGGAACAGAGGCACACAGGTGCAATGTGTGAACATGAGGGGATAAAAGGTTGGGCTGAAGAACAAGAAGGGTGGATGCTTGCAGCCTTCTGAAGTGACAGGGTGTTGGTCTGCAGGGGTAGACACCTGAAGCCTTCTGATGTGGTAAGGTGCTACTGTGTATGGGTTGCAGCTTTCTGCCATTGCATGGTGACACTCTGTGTATTGTGGCCATCTCAACTGTGGCATGTGCTGTGATGCTGCACCTCCTTAATTGTTTTAATTTCATCTCAGATATATGACCCCTGTGCATTAAGCAATGTTAAGACAGCTGCAAGTCCCAGTTTCCTGGCCAGGGCTCAGCACAGCTCCTGACACTTGGTGCTCCTGGGATGGAGAGTTGGGCTCTGACTGAATGTTGCCTCTCTCAGCACTTGGTTCCTCAGCCCAGCAAACTGCCAGAAACACCTCTTATTTTTTTCCTTGCTTGTTTTTCTACCAGTACATTCAAATCTTAGTTTCTGTTGGGTTTACTGTGCCCTTCCCAAAAGAGTGGCTGCTCTGGGATTGGTGTGCAGTTTTAGAATCACAGGATCACAGAATGGTTTGGGTGGAAAGGGACCTTTAAAGGTCACCCAGCCCAACCCCCTGCCATGAGCAGAGACATCTTCCACTGCAACTTCATACATGGCCAATTGGATTTGTGTTCTGAGCCCTGGGCTCCCCTGTGTTGGTGATGTGTACTGCTGTGATACACATCTAGACACATAAACCCTGCTCTTCAACACGTCCCACAGTAGCTCCTCTTTGTCCAGAGTCTCCAGATGGTGCTGAAATGCTCAGAGCTTTGGGGTTTTGTTTGTTTATTTTTAGATAACTTCCCACACTTGGGCCCTCATCAGGATGCCTCAGCCTTTCCATTCACCAAACAATGTCACTTCTAGTTCATTTTGTCCTCACTGCTGGCCCCCTTCCCAAGCAGGTCTGCAATTAATTGTTGTGGTTTATTATTAGTGCTGGTGCTGAAGTTCAGTTTCTGAGCCTTTTGTTGTTTTTCCCCTTCCCAAAGTAAATTTGCAATTTCCCTTGTGTTGTGATGTCAGTGATGTGCTTACCTCCATGCTGGATCTGCACCAACTTTTCCAAGTTGGTTATTGGCTGTGAAAAAGCAAAACAGAGAACAAGTGATCTCATGTGCTGAGCCCCAGCCCCACTGCCAGCATCTTTGTGGTGGTAACACCACGTCCACCTTCCACCGCTTCTTTGCCTTTGGGGAATCAGCCCCCAAAATCAGCATTTGGCAAACATACAACTGTAACCAAGGGATTTTTCATGGGGGAACAGGTTGAGCACCTCCAAGGATGGCAAAATTGGCAGCCCTATAGAAGAGCAGCTCAACTGTGTGTTCTGCAGCTCCTCCTGAGGAGCAGCTCCAATCTCTGCTCCCTGTGACCCGTGAGAGGACCCAGGGACGGGCTGGATGTGCCAGGGGAGAGTCAGCCTGGCTCTCAGGAAAAGGCTCTTCCTCCAGAGGGTGGTGGGGCACTGAACAGGCTCCCCAGGGCAGCCTCTGCCATGGCCAGCAGCTCCCTCCATCCCTCCTCATCCTGGCAGGGAATGAGGAGTTCTTTTTCCCTGCCTTTGGTTTTGGAGTGAGGGCTGCAGCTCCTCAGTTGGTCAGGTTATATTTAGCTGCTGTGTAGTAGCATTTCCAGCTTCCTATTTTTGTAAATCCTCATTTCCCAGGAAAGAGGCTGAGCCCCAGGGGACAGGAGATGTGTTTCTTCTGTGTGACTGCACCTGTGCCAGTGCTGGAGCTGGTCCAGGCAGTGCCTACAGCTCTGCCAGTGGGATCTGCTGCACACCCACTCCCCTTCCCTAGGGCACATCCCACAGCCATTCCTCCTTCCCTTTCAGTGCCTGCAGGGTTTCCCCCCTCTGTGCCTTCATCTCCCCATTGCAATCACTCATGGAATAATTTTCTATCTCCTTGGCACCCTCCCTGCTCCAGCCAGGGCACTTTAGGGCTTGAGCTTGGGTCACACTGCATTGCTTTCTGCCCATATGGGGTTGCACAGAGGTAGGTGCATAAATATATAAATAGCATGATAGATAGTATACAAGAAGCACAGCACAGTGGCAGGAAAATAACAGCAAATGAATCCAGTGTGGGAATATCAGTACAAAAAGCTCTGAGTTCCCTTCTTGGTGGACAAAGAGTTTTAGGCTGTACAGGGTTATTCCTTAGACATCTTAAAAACCATGTGCTGGCAGCAGTGTCCCCTGGAAAGACCATAACTGGTTATGGTGTCCTAGGACCATGGATATGAGATCCAGAGGGATTGGGATAATTTCCCCAGTGAAGCACTGGGCACCTTCCCAGCTCTCTGTGCTGGCAGTTTTTCAACTTTCTTCCCAGGAAGTGACTCCAACAGCAGACATTTACTGGGTTTTCTTTAGTGTGAAGAGCCTTTTCATGTCCAGGTGATGTGTCAGCCCAATACAGCCCTGACATGCATCACAACACACTTGGCTGGTCCTTCAGGCTGGGAAAGGGACCTAAATCTCCCATTTCTTTCCATGTCTTTCATGCAAAGCTTTTCAAAGGCTTTGCTGTGAGAGCTATCAGGGTGTGAGGCTCCCACAAAGGCAAGAGAGGAAAGGAAGAAAACTGATGTTCAAAACACAAACACTCTTTCTGGGGTCCAATGGGGTCCTTGTGGGGTTTCTCTCTAGTGCAGCATCTCCTTGGCCTGAGAATAACCTCATATGTCTTTGAACTTGTGGTCAGTGGGCTCTGGCCAGATTTACAGAGAACCCAGGAGAGTCTCTCATTAGTGCTGAAGGTAAACTTGGGATTCCCTTTCTCAGTGCTCCACGAGCAGCAGCTTCCTGAAAGAGCACCTCAGGTTAAACCTGTTCCTCCAGGCTGGCACAGCTTTCCCCTGCAGTCATAGGTATTCCTAAATATTCCTAAATATTAGATATGCCAGTGTAAACCATGGAATTGAAGAAAGAGGGGGAGACATTGAGTTGGTGACTTGGGTTTGCCATGCACCACCTACAGTTGCACAAAAAGAGGTCACCCAAATGCTTTGAGCCATCTAAAGCCTCTCATCACCCAACATTTTTGTGTTTCCTGAATACCTGAAGATGCTATGTTTGAAAAAGCTGTCACAGCTTACCAGCATGGGGACAGAGTTTGGAGGGGAGGTTATTGCCACAAGGAAAGAAAATGTAATGCAGGGCAGGTTTTTCTCACTGCCTGTGGGGTTTTTCTCAGCTGGAGTGCTGGGTCTCAGCAGGGTAGGATAGTTCAGCCCTACAATGAGTAACTCACCCAAAATCTGAATTGCAGAGGTGCTGTTTGGCTCAGGCTTGAGAACTGGAGGAACCTAACGCTAAAACTACAGCTCAGTGACTACTCCAAGCCCTCTTTGGCTGCTGGGGACAGCACACAATGACAAGCCACCCACCACCTGATGCCCATTATCACCCAGACAAACCAGAGGGCAGGAGCCACCCAGCTGGATCAGAGCACTCAGGTCTGTTTTCAACAGCTCGTTCATTCTTTGTACCTGGTAGTGTCAGTTCATCCACACAGACAGCACACTGAAGATGAGCCACTTAACCCAGCTCTTTCCTGAAGCTGTGTTTAGTTTTTAATGCTGTTTTCACATGGGGAGGTGCTCAGGAGGCCCACAGTTTGCTGGTTGAGTTTACAGTCATTTCAGAAGCTGCACATTCTTGTAATCTGATTTACCTGCAGTGAAAAATGGAGGTGGGGAGAAGTGAGCAAATTCTGCCCTGGATTTTTCCTTCTTCTTTGCAATAAACTGTACATTCTGCTTCCAAACTGATGTGCTATATCCTTTTCAGTTGCAGTCTGAGTTCAGTGCTCCATGGTGTACACATGCTTGAAGTATTCCTGAAGTCCATCTCTCAGTTGCTTTGATGCTTTTTTCTTTGATGCTTTTTTTCTTCTTAAATTGTACTCTGGGTTTATGACATAATGGGGTGCTGAACAGTTCCAATATAGGGATAGAGCAGATACAAGTGTAGTTACCTTATTCTGTGCTTATAACAGAAAACTGAGGCCATAAATGATAATATTTATTATAGAAACTGACCCAATAAGTTATTGTTATTTCCTGGACCCACCACAAACTCTACTTGTCCACCTCTCCTTTACTCAGAAGCCTCTGAGCTGGGAGAGTTGCTCTTTCTTGACCCCAGTGAGCAATACATGGAAAAGCCAGAAACCACCTCAGTATCTAAAACTGGAGAGTCCATTGTACCTTCCTCTGCCCAGATGAATTTCTTTTAGCCCTTCTGCTTTTCCTCAGACAACATTTCTTCTGATGTTATTCCAGGGCTGATACCAGGCTCCTTTGATGCACTGGAATTCTCCAAAGAACAATACCCAACACTTATCTGCATGTATATATTCCTTTTCTTTGCCTCCAAGGAATACTTTCCTATGATCTTCCAATGTTTATTTAGGTCATTTTTGTCTCGATCCAAATTTCTCTTTGGAGAAGAAAGCCTATATGTTTCTTCAGATGTCACTCTCACTCTGTACAGTCACCATAAATATTCAGCTATGAAGTCTTTCCTCTGTGTAAACATTGAAATATAGAGAAAGTATCCCAGTTATCTCCAAGATTTACCCTTGGGGTACCCCTTCCCCTTGAAGTCTGTATTAGCTTTAGTGTTCCCTTCAATTAGAAGCATTAACCCAACACCAAGGCAATTTCCAAAGCCTCCACCCAAGTTTCTGCTACCAGGGTTTGCTTCTCCCAAGGCTCCAAGACATACTCTGCACATTTCATGCTAGTGCAACAATTCATTGTATCCATAGGAACTTAAAAGACACTTTGTACAGATTTGATTTCAGCTAATTTCTGGATATGAAGCTGTTTGAGAGCAGGAGTGGCCCCAGTCGGGAGGCAGCCCTGTCCTGCCTCTCCCTGGGTGAGGGACCAGCTGGTCTGCTACAACCAGCCACCACGAGACTGCAAAAGAGGAAAACAAGGCTGGTTTTGTGTCTAGTTATCAGACAGTGCAAGATGTTTCAAGGCTGCCAAGCTGGCATTAGAGGGATTTGCTGAATTTCTGCTGATTTCTGTGATTTTCCACGGCCCAGGTATCGCTGGCACATGCAGAACCAGTTTGTTCTGCAGTAAAACAGCCTCCAGCAGCACCCAGCTCAGCAGGAGCAGGGCTTGCTCACTGCCTTTCTAGCTCCCAGGCCAGAGGGACTGGAGCAGAATGGGGCTTGAGCCAGCTTTTTTCATGTGGGACAAAGAGCACAAATGAGCATCGGCACCACTCAGCTCCAAGGTTTTGGGAGATGCTAAATGTCAGCCCAGGGCTGCTGGTCTTTTGTAGGCACTAATCTGCTGACATGGCAACTGGATCCACTCGGGTGGATCCTGGGATAAGCACAAATTTCCGTGGCAGGAGACTGCATGGGCAAAGAACAAAAGCCCCTTGGTGCCAGCAGAGCCAGGTGCCAAATTCTGCTCGCTGTAATCTCTCGGTGAAACCACTTATCTGAAAAGGCAGGAGGAAGCTGGCTCCAGTCCTTTGCATAATTAAAGGCCTGGTGCTCTGGGCACGTATCTTTGGAGTAGAAATCTTATTATCCCACTTCTCAGCTGCCAAGGAAACGTGGTTTAGCTAGAGTGGCTTGGTGATGTATAGGATCAGGATCTATACCCCTCTCTTGCCATCTGATGGGTCCAGAGCCAGCCCCAAACCAGGTGGGAGCACACCTGATATTTCAGGCATGGGTATGAGCCTGGGAGATGAGTATTTACATCTCATCACATGATTTAAAAGCTGCTTTAAGTTTTGGGAATAAATAGTTTTGTATTCATATATACATATCTGTGTGTGGGTGTGTATAAAAACACACGGGTGTAGGTGAGAGAGGGGGCTATTTATCTCAAAAGCAGATTTGAAAAGGAACAAAAGTATTTCTGAGTGTCTGGGGATGTGTCAGTATTGGCCTCTCAATGCCTTGTCCACTGGTAGTCTTTTCTGACAAATTTTACTGAAAAGTTCATTTATTCACTCAGAGAAAAGCATTTATTTCACCAAACTCTTGGCAAAGAATAAAGGTTGGACTGTCCTACTTACATCAAATAATTTGGGTTTAAAGGGTTTTTTTTATTCCTCTGGTGGACACGAGTGGTCAAATTTAATAATCTTTTTAACCTCTATTTATAACTTGTCACAGCAAGGTGAGCAAAGGTCTTTTTGTACTTCCATGGAGACCAATGCAGAATGAAAGGAAAAATATCCCATTGCTCTGTTATGGCTCTGCTTTCTGCTCAGCAGCTGCACGACTCAGGCTCCTGGCTTGTTCCTCACCATTAGTTTTACTACTCATGGTCCTCTGTTTTTTTTCCTGCTCCTGCCTAGGAGCAGGATGCATTCCCATAAGGCTGGGATGGGAAAGGCAGAAGTTATAATCAAATATAGTGCCAAATTTTGGAAGGGAGCTTTGAAAAGAGAGAATCACAGGATCCCAGGAAGGTTTAGGCTGGAAGGGACCTTAAAGATCATCCAGTTCTACCTGCCCTGCCATGGACAGGGACACTTCCCACTAGACTTCCAGCACAGAGCCTTTCCACAAGAGCTGGAATTCCACCCACTGAGCTGAGGACCAGCATCTTCATGCTCACCTGTGTGGTCCTGCCCCTACAAGTGCTAAAACTCATGCTGTTTTTATGTCCTCAGAATGCTAGACCAGCTGCAAATCTGGTGGGTGACCTTGTGCAAAGCAGCAAATCTGGATGTGCTCTGTCTCTAGCTGGAGCAGGGCGAGGAGCTGAGCCAGCTGAGCCAGCGCTGCTGATGGGAGAGGGGCCAACACTTGGGCTCCTTCACATGGCTCTGAGCTCCACAAGGAGCTCCCTGGGAGGTGGGTTTGGATGTCTCTGGAAAGACAGATATTGCTGAGCTGCTTCCCAGCTGCTGGTGGTTAAAGGCTGAGAACAGCCCTCGCATGCTCACTCAGGCAGACAAGCTATTTTTGCATGAGTAACCCCGAAACTCTGGATTGAAAGTCTGGTAACAAGAAGGTTGTGTTCTGCATCCAAATGCAGTTATAATTTTGCTGCTGGGTAGTTTATATTCAGGCACTGTTGCTTAAGGATGTAGCTGCAGAATCAATGATCTTAACAAAGCAGCAAATTAACCAACAACTCATTTATAATGTCAGTTCTTTCTGGAAAAGTGACTATTACTGTTGGTGCTGGAACAAGCCTGATTGTTCAAGTGGGTTGAAATGCATCTCCTGTGTCCTTTGGTGGCACAAAGGTGGCACCTCAACTGACAATTGGCTTCATTTTAGACTGGCTTGTCTTATAACTGGGGACTCATCTTTGGACTCTGTACGTGGATTTGGGTTTTCATTTTTCATTTTGCATTTAAAGTTATGTTCATGAGCAGAGATTGCTTTGCAACAAACTGATTCAAGGTCCAGCATGTAGTCAGTACACCAGCTTGGGGTGGGGTGAACCCTTGGCAGTTGTGGGTGCTGCTGGACCTTCCCTTGGTCACTTACTGCTCTGTTGTGCTGATATTTTGCAGGCAGTAAACACAAATTCTTGCAGGGTTACTCTTTCCACTGACATGAACCTGTCAGCTGCTCAACTAAAGTCCTAATCCCAAATCCCTGTTAGAGCAGAAGAAATCTACTCCTCAATACTCTCCTCCATAAATCTGGCTGCTTCTGTGGTGCCTTGTAAGGTTTAACCCCACAGGTCTGGGAGACACCTCTGACACATGCGGTTATCTGCTCTGATCTTACAATAAATCCACTGCCTTGAGCAGCACTGTTTTCCAAGATGGGGTTTTCACATGTCAATATTGATGCTCTCAGCATGGATATCTAAAACCAATTTTTTTAGAGTTCATCCAAGATAAATAGAAGGAAAAGGTAATAGTATAATTGATGCCTTAAGTTTTAGCTTTCATATATTTTAGATTCTGTACTGCCTTAGTGTGTGACTCTGAACTTCATACGAAGTGTTAGCAAGTTCTCTTCACAGGGTAGTTAGACAAAACAATCCTTTTCCAGCTTGAGAACCAAGGACACTGCTGCAGCTTTAGGCTCAAGAAGTGTAAACAACAGAGAATTGAGGAGAGCAATCTGGGAGGATGGGACTTCTTAACCTGAAGCTGTAATTGGACAATTGACCCCAACATGTAAATGGACCAAAACGTACAGAATTGTGAAAACTAGTGACTGGTCATCAGTCTTGCATTCATCTTGGGTCCATCTTGGGCAGAACCACAGCCAGGCTCTTGTATTGCCCAAGGTGTGTCCTTTGAAGGCCTTTTAATAAACTCCTGCTTTGTTCCTTTAACTCTGTCTAGCCTGTGTTCCAGGGCAGCCTCTTTAGGCATCATGACAAGCCAGCTCCTACTGACTTCAGAGGGAGCATGGATGCAACCCAACAGTGTTTCAGGCCCACAGAGCACCTTCCCTCTGACTCCAGCGGTGCATGCTTTGCTGATCAATGCACTGTGGTGATTAATGCACTGGAGCTGCTTATCTCTAGCTGCACCATTTGTGAGCTCCAAGGTCCTGAGAAGAGCCCAGCCCTGGTGACAGTCCCAGGATGAGAGCTGCCAGTGGCACGTGCCTGTCTCAGCTCTGGGATGCCATTGCTGGGTGCTCATCCTTCAGCAGAAGGAAGCAGCAGGAAGTGTGTGGTCCCCGGCAGCCCCTCGCAGCCGTCGGGATGGGAACAGCTCCAAGAGGGAATACTTAGCAGATGAAAGATGTTTGTTTCCAACGACATCTAGTTCGGATAAGCTAATTCTTTTTGTCATCCCTCAGACTCAGAAGAGACTGTGATAAGGCCTGACAGGGAAACTGTCAGAACAACAGGGAAAGCAGAGCACTGCTGTCAACCACTTGACTGCCCAGTCCCCCTAGGTCTCTGTTAATTCTCTGTTACACACTTGGGCCATCAGTCTTTTGATCTAAAGAGCGGGTGGCTGGAGCGTCCAGCACGTCAGCAGGTTTGAGTGAAGTCTGTCCCAGGCATTCTCTGTCAGCTCAACAATCCCTCATGGAACGTGTATCTTCTTGCAGATGTCTGCCCACAGCCCTGGCTGTGTGTCAGCAGCCGGCATGAGCCGCTGGGCGTGGGGGCACGACAAAATGGTGTTTGCTCCAAGAAAATGGAACAGGGACTTGTCCACACCAACCAGGCAGCAAGTTTCCAGGTCACAACTCCTCCTTTTACTGGTACTGAGTTACAGAAAAGTGCACAAACTAAATTCAACCAATGACAAAGATTTTGTGTACCCCCCTGCCCAGCTGGTTCTACCCATGGGGGAGTTGAAGTTCCTAACAAGTCCCCAGGGCTTTTTCACCACCACTGGAGCAGGAGTCTGATGAAGAGCAGCTGAGGGAGCTGGAAAGGGGCTCAGCCTGGAGAAAAGGAGGCTCAGGGGGACCTTCTGGTTCTGCACAACTCCTGACAGGAGGGGACAGCCAGGGGGGTCAGGCTCTGCTCCCAGGAACAGGAGGAGAGGGAACGGCCTCAGGCTGTGGCAGGTGAAATTCAGGTTGGATATTAGGGAAATTTCTTAATGGAAAGGGCTGTCCAGCCCCGGCACAGGCTGTGGTGGAGTCCCTATCCCTGGAAGGATCTAAAAGCTGTGTAGATGTGGCACTTAGGGACATGGGTTAGTGGTGGCCTTGGCAGTGCTGAGGGAACAGCTAGAGCTGATCTTAGAGGTCTTCTTCAGCCTAAAAGGTTCTTTGATTCCATGACCTTTCAGTCTGGAGTGTTGCTTTCCTCGACTCAAGTTTCTGAGGGCTTTCATAATAACCTCATTTTTGGGTACGTACTGTGTCTGGGGACCAAAAAAGAGACACGTTCCCAAAGGTGTCCACAAAACCCAGAGCAACACCTGCTTTGAATATGTCCCTAACATGTCCCTGTTCTGTGCAGGGCAGAGGCTGATGTAGCACCCATTCCCCCCCAAGAGACATCAGCTTAGACCAGATCTAATCAACTTCTGTAGCCTAAGAAATTAATGGGTGAAGGTAGGAGCTGATGCAGAGCAAGCCATCTTACTGCCCCTTGCAGAAAGGATGTAAATTTAAGATTTTTGTTGTTCCATTCCCTTGTTGTGTCAGGGCAGTGGCGCACAAGCACCACTCATCCTTTCTTTTTTCTAGTGGATATTCCAGTAGGAACTCTGACACTCCAGAGCAAGCCACCATGAAAAATTAAAGGATGTCTGACATCTAACAGTGAAGATATTTATTCCATGCTCTAGACTGATGCACGGCGATGTGCAAGACAAAGCAGTCCCTGCTGGTTCACCCTCCCCTCAGGATGCCCTTGTATTTCAGAGGTGGGAAGACACTCTCTCCACAAGTTTCAAGCACAACAGAGTGGTAGGTCCAGTCCAACGAGCCCTCTAAAAGCTCTAGTGCACCACTGAGGGCTCCCCCTGCTCTATACCAGCTGTGCAGAAACGTCTTCCTAAGAGGTGCATTTTTACTTTGATTATGTTTTGGTTTAAATAGCCTTTGAGGCCTCAGTTTGCCTCCTGTAAAGTCTGAGCCAAGTATTCCTGCAGGCTCAGTAACCCCACCTACAAAGAAAGAAATGTCCTAAACAGTTTCTGTATAGGATGTGGGAGATTCCCAATTCGTGACCAAACAAGGAGAAGTAAAAGAAGCTTACAAAACCCACTGCTTATATTGAAGCAATTTTTATGGCCTTGAATGGCCTAATGGGGAATTGTCTTACTAGCTCTGGTGATGGGATGCAGAGGATACCTTACAGGTGACTTTATTTTCAGCTTTTTTTGGATGCAGACATTGGCAACACAGGAACTGGAGGCCAACTTGGCTTTGAAAGAAATCCTCTCAGCACTTCATCACTACAGAAGGTACACAAGAGAGCCTTGGAAATTTGGAAAGGCAGAGTTTGCCTTGCTGAAGCCACACAAGCTCCGAATCAATGCTGGGGAAACCAAAGGTGCACACCAATGTGTGCATTTTTCATCATAAGGATGGACACACCCCAGGTGCAAGGGGTTGTCTTCATCTCCTTGTTCACACAAGCTTCTTTCAGCTCCAAAAAGCTCATCAAAGCCCATGAGATCATGGCTGGGACCTAAACACTAAAAGCTTTCAGATAATGCTTAAAGAATAAGCTTCCAAAGAGCAGGTGGGGAGAATGGAAATGAGACAAGATTTCCTTCTAACCTCTGATGTGATGGACAGCATTACCCTGCAACGTGTCTCGTTTCTGCAGCCTCCAAAGCAGAGCTGTGGAAGAGCAGGGCTGGAAACCATTTATCTGAAGTCTCAGCAGCTGCTCAGTTCAGCCACGCTTGAACCTCTCACTTATTCTTTGCAAGCCATCTGTAAACAGCCAGGGAAAGGGCTTTTTGTTCTCACAAAACATTTGGGAAGTGCCTCTGTGTGCTAAATATCCAGAATTGTGCACGTACAAAAATCTATTTGTTCTTCCATTGACAGAACCTCCCAAACATCATTCATAAATAGCAGCTGCCATGACTGTGTGCTTTGTGAACTGCTGTAAATGGTTTTTAATAGTTCCTATCTTCATAGTTACAGAAAGAAACATTCCAAAAACTAAGAGGAAATCTGTGAAAGAAGGGATTTTTTTGGTGCTTTGTACAGCTGCCAGATACTACGTGCAAAAAAAAAAAAAAAAAAAAAAAAAAGGCATCGTTTGAGGTTCCCTGTAAGGGTAATTCAAAGTTCATCTGCTTGTGGGGGCAATTTAACAAACTCCTCAGCTAATGTCCAGATCCAACAAGTCCCCCTATGGCTGCCCATGCCTGCCAGCAATCCTGCTGAACCCAATTTAGCAGTCTGACACAGCAGCCGTGGTGCCCATTCAGAAACCCGTGCCTGTTTTTGGAATCCAGTCATGCAGGATGTCCCCTCTGCATCGCCTGCCAAAGCAATTGCCCTCTGCAGGACCACTGAGATGGCCAGTGGTGCTCCCAGCCCACCATTGCTGTGGATCAGCTGAGTGGAGTGGTTTGAGTGATGAAAACAGGGTATAAAAACTCAGCAATGCTGCAGAGCAACAACAAAAAAAATCAGTTTATCCACTTCTGTGCCTCATTATTCCCTGCCTAGTGCAAAGATTCTCTTCTCCCCAGATTTTAGGGTGTGCTGCTCCACAGCCTCATCTCTTCTCATGCAAATAAGAGCTCCCTGTGCATGAATAAGCAAAGAAGTTTGAGTTTCCCTCCCGCTTTAGAGAATTCAGCCTGTCTGGAAGCAGAAATGATGTTACTTAGGTGATGGCATAGGGCAGGAGGGAGGAATAGCAATGGTGATAGAGACGTGTCTGAAAGCTGAAGGAATACATCCAAACTACTTCACAAGCACTTAAAATACTAATTAGCAAGTCAAGATGCATCAAGGATGGCAGTTATAATTAAACAAATAATTTGGCTGCTGATGCTGCAGGGCTTGTTGTAGTACAAGCAGTGCCTTTTCACGGCACCAGACAAGAAATCTACATTCATGTCCACCCTTGCTCTCCTTCCAGTTTCCTCTAAGCCATGGGAGCAACTGTTTGCTTCCAGGATTTTCCACCTTTTTATGCAAGAAGGAGGAGGGAGGGAAGCTGCAGGTGGGCTTGGGCTGGCATCCAGCTGGTTGTGTACCCTGAGGTGGCAGCAGGATGTGGGGTCACTGCAAACAGGGAAGATGCACTTGAGACACAAATCCTACCTGGCCCCACTGCTGCTGTGTTTCCTCTGAGGTGCCAATCACTGCCCTTCTGCATTTGCCTCTTTCTCATAGAGGAGGTCAGCAAGGCCAGGACTTTGCCTTATTTCCATGCAGAGGACCTCATTTGGTGGCTCCTTCTTCCAATTTCCTTATCCTTGGGCCAGGGATACCCCCAGCGCACATGCCCAGTTGCTTTTCTTTACAGGAAATAAATTCATTTGTTTGGTAATAAAATCCAGCCATTTGGCACCTCTTGTTGATGGGGTGAATCCCTCCTGTCTCCTTTAGTGTGGTGCCACCAATCCAGTTCCTTTCTCCTGGTTTCCCTCTAAATGCTTCACACAAGCTGGTGTTTGCCTCGTCAGGGCTGATAAGCTTTCCTGAGGGACATCTGAACAACGGACAGGCAGTTTCCAAGAGCAGCTCCTTCCTTCTCCTCACAGAGGAAATGTGCAGGGCACACACTACCCCTGGCATCTGCACCATGGGAACAAATCCGGAGTTTCTCGAGTTGAGGGAACTCAGCTGGGGATCTGAT
This sequence comes from Vidua chalybeata, assembly GCF_026979565.1. Lineage (NCBI taxonomy): Eukaryota > Metazoa > Chordata > Aves > Passeriformes > Viduidae > Vidua > Vidua chalybeata. The sequence goes on from NC_071538.1 coordinate 28,785,877, forward strand.
GGTGGCACTTGGACAGCTGAACCTGCAGTAGCCACCCGGCTCCAGGAGATGTTGCTGTGCTTTCAGCTAAAGGCCTGGAGGGGACGCGTACAGAGCGTGGGGATTGCAAAGAGTTAGGGAAAACATTCCAAGTGCTCTTGGAGCAAGTAGAGCTGGGGACTGTGACAGCACGAGTAAAAGCTGTGCTTGGGGCACTTCTGCACTTCCCAGGCTGCCGAGTGGAGATGAAGGAGGCATCTAGTAAAAAGCAGGTGGGTGTTAGCATCAAGGGTTGGGTCCCTGTTTCGGGGTTTCTATCACATCTCAGACGGATGCTGCTTTTCCATACTTGCTGGTGTGATGCCACACAGGAGGAAGGTCCCTGCTTTAAATAAAAAATCCACTTCTTCCCAATTGCCTTTTGGAAAAACACCCCACTGCATGGCCAGTGAAGCACAACTCTCTAGAGAACAAAACAACAAATGAGGTAGACACTTAATCTAAGCATTTAGACAAGAGTCTGCATCTTGTGATAGCACCAAGGCTGTGAGCAAAGTCGCCAGGAGGGCCAGAGAAGGGCCAGGGCTCAGGTGAGGAAGGATCTGACTGAAGGAAGCACTGAGGTGCCCAGAAGTCCTGGTTGGACTGGGTCTGTCCCGGGATGCCAGCGGGATCAGTCAGCGTGGTGCCTTAGGGTTTGCTCGGGGCAGAGGCTCTGTGCTGGGTCACCCCTCCCAGGATGCAGCCTGGGAACGAGCTCGTTCCAGTGCCTGCAGCAGCCAGGACAGACTTCTCCTGCAGGGTCACTCCCGTGCTTGTGGCCACCCTGTGTGACCCAGCCTGGGGGCCTGCAGCCTGTGTTTGTGTGCAAAGAGCAGCCACCCTACGAGCAGAAATAAGGACAGCCAGGGAGAGCAGGAGCACCGAGGCTGTGTTTGTTCCCCATGTGCACAGGAGGAACTGCAGCATGGCATTGTCAACACCCACGCAGACCTGATGGCCAAGGTGTGCCCAGCCCACCTCAGCTCTGCTGGAGCCAGGAGCACTGTGGTGACCTGTTTGCTGTTGGCTCACCCTGCTGTGTCCTCCCCATCCGTCACCCACTCCTCCTTCCACTCCTGCAGGACATCCCTGCAGGTCTCTCAGCAGCGAGGAGAACATCAGAGCTTGGCACTGCTGCAAGCACTGTGTCCAACCCAGACACAGGGTGACTGTTGGTAGAGACATTTCCCTCAGCCATGGCTTCATCCAAACAGGAGCCGTGGAAGCCAAAATCCCTGTGAGAGCAATGAAAAGAGTGTTTGGGGTAATTAAACTCCTCTGTTTGAGTTGTGCTCCCTGCCCCAAGGAAATTGCCATCTCATCAGGGACAAACACAGATGTTACAGCAAAAACTAAGAGATGATGATAACAGACAGGGACACAAGGGCTGCTCAGAGGGTTGAGTCAGCATCCGTTTGCCCGCAGCACAGGGGATAGGAATGCTGAAATAGCTCTTTGTGAGGCCAGCAGCCCTCCAGTGCCTAATCCCTGCAAAACTCCACTTCATCTGCACTGCTCCCAGGTGAGTGCATCCATGCAGGGAGGGGGAGGTGGAGAGGGGTCCAGGCTGTGAGGGTCCTATTCATGCACCCACTTGTGAGCAGAGTTATGCACATGTACTGTTCCCAGTACCTGAGGAACACATCGACTGCTGTTATTCCTAGCAAGGGTCTGAGTGTACAACAATGACAAAAGGCCAATAGTGTCTAGACACAGGTCTGGAAACAGCAGCTCTTTGTTGTGCTCAAGACTGCTGTGGAGGGGACGTGATGTGTCAGGAGCACAAGAGGCTGCTTTGTGCCCACGTAATTCCTTACTGCAGGTGGGAGACAGTGCCTGAAAAATTCAGGGCACCTCCATGCTTTGCACAGAGCTTTGATCCCCAAATGCAAAGCACTCCTTGAAACAGAGCCTTGCTGCTGCTGCCTCCCTGTCCAGCCTTTAACCGTCCAGGTTTTACCAACAATATGTCAAAATAGACTAGAAATACAACTAGGATATGTCAAAAAGGATGGAGAGGAGGGGAAAATGTGCTGGTTTTTAAGTATTCTGTTCTCCTGACTGAAGGCAGCTGTGGGCACAAAGGATTGGATGCTGAGCAACATAGAGACTTAAAATCTCCATTTGCCATCGCTTCTGCCCATCCTATTGTCTTCACCTCGGGACATGGGCTGGTGCAGGAGGAGCAGCTGGCTCCAGAAGCATGGCATGAGAAGGATTAATGGAAATATATCCTTTGTGGTAACCTCTGTGTTGGCAAGCTCTGAAATATCAACTAGAAAAGCACAACATGGAGGTAGTGGTGGGCAAACATTGGGTCAGCCACGACTGCCAGCCTTAAGCAACTAGGGTGCAGGTGGGTATCTGGATTGGGGGATTCATTTGAAAAGTATTTGCATTCACTGAAGTGTCTCAGAGTTCAAAACAGCCTCAAGAATGCTGCAGAATTGCAGCTGGGGCTCCAGGGGCTCCCAGTCTGTCCTAGACCAATTAGCCCTGCTGAAATAGCTCTGAGCAACCTGGTCTAGTGGAAAGTGTCCCTGCCCATGGCAGGGGGTTGGAATTAAATGATCTTTAAGGTCCCTTCCAAGCCAAGCCATTGCAGGATTCTATGAAATAGGGCCATGACAGGGAGTGTTTGATCTTTAGTGATGCTGAGGTCTCAGCTTGCACCGAATATCGCTTTTCCAAGCAGCACATGAGAGAGCAGGAGCCCCAGGCTCAGCCTAGAAAGCATCTTTTTCCTTTGTCCACGAAAAAATGAAGCTGATCCATGCAAAAGCATGCAGGGGCTTCCAGGTGTGGCTATCCTGTCACCACAGACAGGCAGCAAAGGTCTGAGGCAGAGCTGAGTTTACATCATGACATTTAACATGCGTGGCAAAACCAGAAGTTGAGCATCAGCTGTTAAGATTAGATCCCAACGTCAAAGAGTTTGGAATTAGAAGCACAGGCAAAAGGGAAAGCAGCTCCACCTCACAGCAAGCTCCTGTTTCATTCTTGAGACACTCTAATTGCTACTATTTTTAATTGCATATTTATACCACCAGCTATTTCTTTCCCTTTAATGAGACAGGAGTGAAATCAGCCTATAATATTTCTACATCTTTTCATGAAGGTGTTGAAGGAACTGCCTGCTCATTTTTACTTTTTTAGGGCTGAAGAAAAAGGGAATTGATAAATGCCAAAGGAATGAAAAGTCAGAGTTCCTTCCCAGCTGGGAGATTTCAGTGTGGGTAAGGGAAGGAGCCCAGGAAAAGGGGGACAGGGGGTCCAGGTCTGAACCCATGGCCACTTCTCCAAAACAGGCTCCACCTGGCAGGAGAGTTCAGTGGGGAGCTGTGGCCTTTGACAGAGTTGATGAAACAGCTTCAGGGCAGCTTGGGTTTAAAAACATCCTGGTGCTCCCAGGTCAGGGGGGTGGTGAGAAGGCTGGGATCAGTTTTCCTGTACGTGGAAGTTCAAGTAGGAAGGCATGGCAAGAGAGGTGGTACTGCCTCTTTCAGGCTTGCAGGAGCCCTCCTCTGTTGCTAGTCCAGATCTTCACCTCCCAGATGTTCACCTACCAACCTTCAGGGTGGACAAGGTGAGGGGAAGAAAGCAAGGCAGGAGGAAGCATCCTCCATCTCATAACTCTGAGTGAATGCAGGAGTAATGAAAAGGAATGAGGAAAAACACCCCAGCTAATATTTTAGCTTCCAAATTTTAATGTGTTCAACTAGAAACACAGAAAATTCAAGTTTTCACCATTTGTGCAAACAGTTGTAAATTTTGTTGAATCTTTTAAAGCTGACCTGTTACACCATAGATGCCCAATTACATTCAGGAAGGCAGGCTGAGAGACAAGGAAGAAACCCATTTGAAGGGATGCCTTAGGGATAAAACATCTTCTGGGGGTGGCCTTTTTTGGGAATTGGCTAAGGCAGGCAGATAAAATACCCAGTGTGACCTGTAGAGTGGTAAAGCAAATGAATTAATGTGTTTGGGATTATTTGGACTGTTTTTTGTGTGGTTAGGGTTTTTGTGTCTGTGTTTTTTTGGGGGTTTTTTGGAGGTTTTGGTTGTGTGTGGTTTTGCTTGTTTGTTTGTTTGTAATTTTTTTTTTGGGGGGGAGGGTTTTGTTTGGTTTGGGTTTTTTTAAATGCCTCAAAGGATCAGCACTTGAGGAAATAAACCTCAGAGGGGCTATTTGGGTACTGTAGATCAAAGCAAAATTGTTTTTCTAAGCCTGAAAATCAAGGAATAGCTTCAGTGGAAGTCCTGGATGACCTGACAGTGGGCTCACTGCTCATCCTTCCCAAACCACTTTCTTCAAAATCAGATGCCTCCAGTCACCAAAGCAGGAGCAGGACAGGGCCTGGGGGAATCCCTGAGTGACCTCCCTTGTAAGATCCTCCAGACAGAGCACAAACCACTGACCCAGTGATCCTGGCAGTTTCCCCACTCTTTTAGCTCTCCACCCATCCAGGCAGTAACACCCCAAACTGGACACAAGAAAATTGAGGGACACAGCAGCAAAGCCTGACTAAAGACAAGGCAAGTGGCATCCACTGCTTTCCCTCACCCACAGATTCAGTCACAGAATATCCAGAGTTGGAAGGGACCCACAAGGATCATCAAAGCCCAGCTCCTGGCCCTGCACTCTCCCTGAGCAGTGGGCAGCCTGGGATTAAAGGGAAAAGTACTTTTAGGTTCTAAATCAGGCTCTGAACTTTTTGGTTCAGAAACAGCTCTGAAGCTGTCAGAAGCTCCCAGCCACAGGAGCCACTTGGAAGTTAGAAAGAGCAAACTGAACTTCAGGATAACAAAAGCTGAACAACAAGTGCCCCAAGATATAACAAACCCTACAAGCAAACAGCAAAACCCAAAGAAAACCTCACCCCCAGAAAAGCCTGCCTGTATAAATAATTCACAAATGGTCAAGAAAACAAAACAGGGAACCACCTACTTCCCCAGACTGTCAGAAATGGAGGGGGAAGACAACAACAAAGTCAACAACCATCCAAACAAACTGCCCAAACCCAGGAACAATAAACCCCCCCCCTCCCCAACCTGCTGAAAAGACCCACAGCATTAATGTTCCCTGCTGAAAAGCTATCCAGAAAAAAAAAAAAAAAAAAAGAACAAAATAAAGACAGAAGCCAAACAATAGTTTGTTGGTTTCTTGGAAATATTTATGAACAATATTCAGAGGAAATGTTTTCAAGGGGAAGTCACGTAACCACGTACAGAACCCAGGCAGAGATCGGGAAAACAGATGGATCTTGCTCTCCAGAGGGGATTTCTGATGCCTAACAAGTCCAAAGCTCCACTCCTACCACACACATACATCAAGGCTCTGACAAAGAACAGCCTTGCACCTTACTTACTGGCACTCCTGATGAGACACAAAGCTTGGATGTATCAACCCAAGAGCTGACTGATGCCAGTAGAGTCATCCAGTTTTCAGAGGGTTTTCCAATTCATTTCCTTTTTTCAGCTGAAAATTTCAAATGTTCTTTAACTAAATACCCATAGGATGATTTGCTGTTAATGGCCCTTGCAAGAGAGAATTTTGCACCAGAGGAGATCATTTTTGCAAGAAAGTAACAGACCACAAGACAGGTATCGATAAGTTTGAATAAAATAAGGCAATAGTGATGAATTCTGGTCCATGAAAAGCTATCTTTGTCATTTAGCATCCATTTGAAGAAAATGTAATTAAGCACTGAGTTCATATGAAGATTTTAGTATTGTGTTGCTTTAATGTTTTGTTTGACCACAGGTAGGAAATAATTATTCAGAGGATATCACGTTAGAGCACCTCATCATAAAGTCCACCTTCCATGCTCCTAATCAATACTGACATTTAAAACCTCACTGAGAGCTTCTGAACAAGCAAGGACCTTACTCCAAATGTCTACTGGGGAAAAAATGAATGAACAAATTCCACCAGGAATAAAACATCAGCCTCAACGGGCTGCTTGAAGCCTCTGACACCCACACAGCTTTCCATGTATTGGTAAATAGTGGTGCTTCTCCCATCCACAGAAGACAAATTATTTGGAGGTCTAACTGGCATCTTTAGCACTTGTAATTGTCTCTTCCCCCCGAATTTTGGCAGCTGAGGTGATGGGTGGCCACCCCCTGTTTTGCATGCCCCGGGGACTGTGCAGGTGAGACTCCCAGCGTGGTTTCCCACCCGACTGGGGCAGGAGAGCATTCCACTGCACAAACACGGGCTGAGCTCTTCCTGCACTGCTCTGTGCCCACCAGGCTGAGCTTGCTCCTGGGTGTCTCCAGTTGCTACGCCAGCAAAGCCCCAGTAATGAACACTCAGCATCTGAGGGTGTCCCCCTGCCTCCACTCACAGCAAACAGGGGAAACCACTCTTTTTGTAGCTGTGCCTGAAAACCCTTTGCTGGTTTGCCTTAAAATTCAGTGTCAGACAGGCCTCATCAGGACTGGGGTCCTCGTCCCCTCAGTGTCCCCCTGTGAGCAGAGCTGCAGGGTCCTGGGACACGTTCCATTTCCCAGAGTGAGAGATCTGCTTTCAGGACACCCAAGCTCATGTGACACGGGCTTGGAGACTTGTTTACAGTGAGCAAACCCAGCAGCCTGGGCAGACCTGTTGGGACATTTATAATTGTGTCACCAGGCTATGTGAGCCCTGTCCAAGAGCAGGACAGGCTGTCCTCTGCCCTTCCCAGCCTCTTACCCACAGCCTTAACTGGAGGCTGATATCACTGCTTTGCCCTACCCTTCTTTAGCAAAAACCCAGAATGCTTGCATCTGTCACAAATGCATCGAGCACACGTGCTGATTGTCACAAGAAATGTTTGATTTGGGACTTTCTGCCTCAAGAAAGTCACATGATCTCCAAGGAAATTTAAATGAATTCCAGGCAAGTCTCCACGCACCCCCATATGCAGCCAGCCAGTACTCATCAATCTTAGGAACTATTTAAAAGTTCTGCAAGAATAAAAATCTGATTTTATGAACATTTTAAATACACTGTACGTTTGATATCCTCCATTAAGTTTCCAGGAGACATTCCCACTCTGTTAATAATCTTTTATCTCTAAGTAATTCTCATTCTTCATTCACAAGTTACAGTACTACTGAGTCTCTTAGAGTGCATTTTTCTTAAGTTCCCCAAGCATTTAAGCCAGGGAAGAAGGGAAGGTCAAAAGAAACTAAGCAACTTGCTGAAGGTCCCTAAAAAAATAAGAAGAGGCAAGAAAACCCAGGTGTCTCCACATTGGCTCAGCACTCTTATAAACAGATTCATTTTACTGTCCTTCAAAGGTCAAAGCCAAAAAGAGATTGCAAGGAGACAATAAAAATACATGGACACTGAAAACTCTGCACACCAAACCTAGAGTTATGTAGATGTTTTGAAAGCCTGAATAAAAGCACTCTCACTTGTTGACCATCAGAGCTCAGAGCTCTTGTGTTTTAGGAAACACAGATCCCTTCTAGGTGCCCCCACAAGACTTAGTGTTGTACAAGTGCTGAGGGAAAAAAAATCCCACTCTCCTCTTGAGTAGTACCAAAATTATTCTTTTTTTGGCAAGTTGCACAAAAGCCAATCCTGTTGATGCTCGAGCAGGGGGTCTCAAGCACCAGAGTCAGACCTTGGCCAGATGGGCCATCAGAAATGAGCACGGAACCTCAGCGCCTCTGAAGCCTTCCAAAGGATTGCCATCTTCTTGAAGAGTTTGTTTTCCTTAAGAAATAAGGAGTTTGGCTCCTTTGCTAAGGTAAAATAAACAGATAAAACTTCCCCAAAACCCAGAGAACAAAAGCCAAAACCCAGCTTTGAGTCAGAAATCTCCTGTAACTCTGTGCTGGAGAGAGCCCAAGGGTCTGCACATCCCTGCTCACCCTGCAGGCTGATTGATACCTGAGGGCACCTGTGAAGCAGCACAGGCACAGAGGGCAGGAGGAAAAGCAGAGCACTTTTAAGACTCAACAGTCAATGACTCAGCTTGCTGTGACATGGCAGCAGCCAAATTCTCTGATACCCAGCAGTCCAACCTCCCCAGCACCAAGTGAGAGCTGGGAGAGCTCTCATCCCAGATGGTACACTCACATGTGCCCTCTGCAATCTCCTGAGTTCTCAAAAAGCCCATGCAATTTTATTCTAAACTTTTTCACACTTTAGGACAGACTAACAGAGCATCCATTATTTTACCTCCCTCCCATGTCCTTTCTTTGTCTCCCCTGACAGAATGGGAACACCTCCCATGCCAGGGAGCATTTCCAGCCACTTTGAACACCCACACTCGGCAGCAATGGGAGGCCACTGCACAAAGTCAGTACAGCTGCTTGAGTCAGAGCTTGGCTTTCTAGATGAAAGCTTCCCACAGGCTCCAATTCCACTTTCCTTGGCCCAGCTCCTTAGAACCTCACAGCCCAGCAAGGCTCAATCCTCCCCAAAAGCTTCAGGAATTTCTGAGAGGAGGAACCTGCCGCCACTGTGAGTTTTTACAAGCCCTGGGTTGCAACACTCAGGGCAGCTCTGAACGAGGTGGCACAGCTGATCCTCCCAGCCTGATCCTCTCCCTAAAGCTGTTTCAGCACTGAGGAACACCACAGCTGAATGCTGAGGAGCTTTCCCTCTGGGAGAAGGTAAAGGCAGCTCCTGGTCTTCGACGACATGACTGTGGCGTCACGGGTGTTTCAGGTGTTTCACTGGGTGTTTCAGGTCTCTTGGAGCAGAGGTTTAGCTGTAACTCAGTTTAGCAGAGTCAGCTGCCTCCATCCCACCAGGTTCTGCTGGCAGGGACACGCTCCAGGAAGGGACATTCAGTTTGGATGGGTAAACAGTAACGGTTGCCAGCAGGAGAGATTAACTGCTGAGGTGAAAAGGTTGTCAGCAGAGCTGTGCTGAAAGTTTTCAGTGCAGCCTGAACCTCAGACACTGCCCTACAAGTGCAGGTGAGCACAGGAGGAAGCACAGCCCAGTTTGGTTTGGAGATGTACCATTTCCTCACAAAGAGGGACTTGGTTTCAAGAGATCAGCTTTGAAATAAAATGCTCAACAGCAAGTGAGATTCATGTTAAAACAGGCAAAGTGTTGGATGGTTAAATGCAGCTGATGAACTTGATTCAACATCACATCTAGACAAGTGCTGCATACCTTCTTCAGAAGCCACTTTGCAACCCCAAAGTTTCCACAATTAAGAGAGTATAAGGGCAGCATTTCACAGAAGTGGATGACTTTTGAAAGACTTCTTCTGCTTATGCTGTCTTCCAAGGGGGAAGGACACAAGCTGGATAGCTGTTGGTTTCCATTATGAAACTTTACTACATCTGAAGTTTTGAGTCCTCTGTGTGTGCTGGCTTTTCCCTGCTGCAGCTGATCCAACACCTCAACATCTGAGCTAAACACCGTCCCTGGTGCTGCTGTACTTGCCACCACCCTCCTGGCAGAGCGACAGGACCAGTCCAAGGAGTCAGATGTGGGAACTGGAGGAGGGAAGAGTGAATGGGAACAGATGCAGCATAATCCACATGGCTAAAATGTACCCTTAAGTTCCCATGCTTGCCTTCCTTTATATTTATATATATATATATATATATATATATATAAATATATATATATGTATATATAAAATAGAGCTTGGCAACAGTTCAGGCCTAAGATTAAAATAATCTCTTTGTGTCATCCTAAAGCAAGAGCAGAGGGCACCTCTATGCTTTGCCAGCTTTCTGCCCCTGCTGCCAGCACAGACTCTGCAGGCTCCAGCACCCCCTGGACAAGCAGGAGCCAAGAAAGTTCCTTCTTCATAGCCATTATTTGGAGATATGCATAGAATCAGAGAATCCAGAATGGTTTGGGTTGTAAGGGACCTTAAAGTTCCTTCAGCTCCACCCCAACATGGGCAGGAACACCTTCTACTATCCCAGGTTGCTCCAAGCCCTGTCCAGCCTGGCCTTGGACACTTCATGAAGTCCACAGATTCAAGCTCTTCCCTCAGATGTGCTTTTCTTGGTTGGGAAGGCTCAATTTGGGAGATTTTTAAAACCAGCTACCAGTTTCTAAGCTCAGGGGTGATAACCTGCACTACACACAAATCCAGATGGAGAAGATCCACCTCAGGTGGTAGCAATAACCTGCAGCAGTGTTCAGTTCACCCTGGAAGAGTTATGAAACATACAGTCAGCTTCTCTAGAGTTGCTATTGCCAGAGAATCTGGCTTTTCATTTAGAAATAGATTTATTTCCACAAATATGAAGGCTTGAGAGTTTGAGAACAAGAACTCAATGTTTACACATCAGTAAGCAAATAAAGACCCTGAGGTTTCTTTGTATTAAAAAGAAAAAAAAAAAAAAAAAAAAAAAAAAAAAAAAAAAAGAAAAAAAAAAAGAAAAAGAAAAAGAAGTTACGACTGAGGCCTGACTTGTAGTTTTCAAATTCTTAGAGGCAGCAAACTCAGTATTCTGCAGTCTCTTGTGGATTGGGATGTTCATGAGTTTCCCTGTGCGTAGCTGACAGAAGTTTCACACAAGACTCTCAACCCCATTGCCGCGCTCCATGGAAATCTGTTCCATTGAATGCAGTCCAGGAAAACTGGTCTGTGACTTCCTCAGGAGATGCTCATGAATAATACATCTAACTGCTTTCAGCAAATCCAAACCTCTAATGAAAAGCAAAGGCATATTCCCAGTTTGAGCTCCACTGAGCACCAGATCAGACCCTGGCAATGCAAATCCACGGCCAGGGGCAGAATGCAGACCTTCAGCCTGCCTTAACCTGGAGCACAAAGCCAAAGGCTTCTCTTTAAATGTGCTGCTTCACCTTCTAGATCAGGGATTTATAGATATTGGCTTATACTATGGGACATTCTTTCCAGCACAATCAGCACAGAGATTTTTTTTTTTTTTTTGTATGCACTGCTGCATAAAGATTTTTTTTAAGCATGATTTTTGGAATGCATTTTTCATGTATATAATTATATAATTATAGGATCACAGACTGGTTTGGGTTGGAAGGGACCTTAGAGATCATCTTGTTCCACTCCCTGCCATGGGCAGGGACACCTTCCATTATCTGGTTGCTCCGAGCCCTGTCCAGCCTGGCCTTTGAACACTTCCAGGGATGGGATGTAATTTTTTTTTTATTCATATACAAAATATTTTTCATCTCCACTGCTGCCCCACGTCAAATACCCGAGGCCATTCAGTGGTTTAGCAACGGGAGTCTAGAGGAGTTTCAGACTTACATAGGCACTGGGTGGGGGTGGCTGGGTCCCCAGGATGTCCCCTACCCAAAGCCTCGGTCACACGTTCTGGTCAGCAGGACAGAGCAGCCTCTCAGCGTGTTCCAGGAGCATTGGCTCACCCCTGTCACACATGGCCCAGTAGGCTGGGTTTAGGGTCTCTCTCTGGGCAGAGCAGGCCAGAATCAGGGCTGATAGGTTTGCTTTGCTCCAGGTGTCTCTGCTCCTTGCCCAGCTGTTATTCCAGGTCCTGCTGGAGGCCATCTCCATCCCCACTGCCCAGCACTCTCCAGAGCCCTGCAAATTGATAAGGCTGCTTCATGATCTATGGCTGCTGGTTTTAATTAAAGCTGCCTCCTCTGCATTGCTCCCAGCCTTGTGCAGACAGCAGCACAAATGATTCCAGCCTCTGATCCACCAGATGCCAAGCTCTTAGTTACAAGCTGACATTATTCAGGAAAATTCTCCCCCTGCTCCCACTGGCTCAAGTGAAGTTAGAAGCAGAGAACTAAGGGGAAGTTGCACAATGACAGCAAACTAACCCTCCATGTCATCTCCAAACCTCCCCATCTCGGGAGCTCCTGGAGGGCAGCCACAGAGGGGATGAGGAGTCAGCCCAAGTGACCCCTCACTCACAGCCTCTCTCAGGGCTGCAGGCAGCTCCTGGTCCCTCGAGCTAACAAGACAGGTCCCAGTCTGGAGAGCACAGTGTTTCCTACTTGTGAGAATCCATCCTTAATCCCTACTGACACATTCTGGGAGTGGGGTGCAGGTGAGGGCTCCATTTACACCTGGAGTCACTTCTGGAGTTATCATTCCCTCATTCCCCTGCAGGTGGGACCGAGGACATTAATAGGCTGAGGCTGCCCTGACCACTCTTCACTGGGACCCACAACTCTCTGCCCTGCACAAAGGCAGGCCCAGAAAGCTTCCCGTGGGCACCACGTGTTGTCCTCACTTTCATGCTGTAGCTTGTACAGCATATAAAGTTCAAGCAAGACATTTTACCTTCCAAGCACCCTGGTGGAGGGGGAAAAGAAAAACCCCCAGACTCCTGACCCTGCATTCCAGGTGGGGATGTCCAGCATTTGGACCTTGCTTTTAGGACCGCCCTTGGTAGAGAAAGTACTTAAATTCTGCAGTACCAGACCATTGACAGATAATCTTGTTTGCAGAGTGGGAGGTTGTCTTCTTCCCTCTTATAATCAGGAGAGCAGAAGACAGAGCTGCCACCAGCTGATTTCTCACAGGCTCCCTTCACCTCAGGGTCCTAAAATTTGGGTCAGAGGCACCACAGCTACAGTCAACTCCAGACTTGCTGCTGAGGGTCTTGGAGGGAGATGTCAGACTCAGGTGCTGTGCACCTGACTCATGCAAACATGCAAATAAACACAAATGCTAATTGATGAGAGGGCTTTGTGGTCACTGCAGGATTGCAGGCAGCTTCAGCTCTTTCATGTGTGGGATGTGCAGTGTCTTATTTCTCTCATGTTTCCAGTGTTGTCATAGAAGCAAGCAACATATTTTCTGGTACAGATCTACTCTGGTACATCCCAACTGGTACATTCTGTGCTTTGTTTGTGTCTCCAGAGGACAAGAACAGCCATCTCGAACCTATGGGAACTTTGAGGATGTTGCAGCATGCTGGGTGCTTTCAAAGGACCTGTGGTATCCATCTCCAGGAAACAGATTGGAATGGCAGGGGGCGAGTGGTTGTACCAGACAGTGATGCTGCTCCACGGGTTTGGACTGTTAATGCAGAAGTGAAATGATTTATGTGAAAATGCCAAATATTTTTAGAAATTATTTGTACATTCAGCCTTTAATAGAGGTGGAGGGGAAAGATGTTTCGTGACTACAATTGATCTGGAATTTGACTCAAATGAAGAAGCTGAACAAATCCAAATTCACACTTAGAATTTATTTAAGTTTCAAAAGCTACATAAAAGTGGGTGCAGCTCAAATCTTCTCCCATCATGGAAATGAAAGTGATTCAAATCCAGTTAATTCCTGGGTTCTGTAGCCAGTTTGCTCACACTGTGGCACTTAGTGATCCCACAGAAACACAGTTCAAAGCTGGGTGCCTGTCCCAGGGCCCTGAGCTCCAGCTGTGCTTCAAAGGGAAGCCTGCTAAGAAGGTGGATCTGGAGACAAAAGGCACATGGGAGGGTGTCCCTTGTTACAGCCAGCTGGGAGACAGGGTCCCCGTGCTTCAGCTGGGGACCAACAGCCCCAGCCTTTGCTCAGAGCTGCATGTTGTGATGACTCAAATGAGCATTTCTGCCTGTGGTCTAGCAGGAGCTGCACACTGTGCTCTCTGTGTGTCCTAGCTGAGGAGACGTTTCCCATAACATACGGAGCTCCAAGCGCTGTTTATAACAAGGCATGTCACTTAAGAGCACAGCACTTCTCCCCATGCCAAAGAGAAAACAACCACCCAGGAGATAAAGTGCTACTCAGCCATCTCAGAACCAAATGCTTTTCTTCTCAGTCAAATGAAAATGCAGCATGATTAGGACTGCCAGCCTGAACACAGAGCTCCGTGCAAAATTCATACAAATTTTGTTTCCTGGGTCCCTTTCTTCCTTCTCATTCAGGCATCTTGTACAAAAGCATCAAAGCACAGTAAGCAGCACCCAGCTGGTCCAGTCCCTTCATCAGGAATGTCCCTTCATCCTGCAGAGCTTGGAAAGTGATGGCTGGAGACACTGGCCCTCTCTGGAGGCATCAGGACACTCTGCAAGCAGGCATTTGCTCTGAGCTCTGCCTGGACAGATATTTGTAGCCCTCTGGTACCCTCAAAAAGACACTGGTTCCCCTCTCACACCATGGCTCACACTCATGGTGTCTCTGCAGGCACTTATCAAGCTGTGCCATTCCTCCATGGGCTCAGCCTGGGATGAGCATCCATCTATTCTGGCAGGAGTCCTTGGGAGTTCTGCTTTTTGCTCTCCCTCCTCTGCACCTCCCCGAGGCCATGCTGGCCATTCCACATGGCCCTGAGAGCACCCACTCTCCAAAAATCACCTTTTCCTGGCTGAAAAGAACACCCTCCTGCCCTTAGAGGGTGCCTGTAGCCTCCTGTCCCCAGCCCTGGGATGTGATCTCCTCCATCTGCAGCAGCTTTGGGGTGAATGCAAACTTGGGAAAGTGCTCTTGCTTTTTCCAGGAGAAAGCTCTGGTGCTTCCCTCTGACATAAAAGATGATGGCTGGGACTCTTTTGGAGTCACAGATGATCCTAACTACAATTACAGCTTCTGTTTTAGCAAACTTAACTATGGTTCTCCACACAAATCCTCAGGTCCAACCATCATGTTTGTCTTGTGTAAGGAAACTTCACTTGTCTCTGTCCTACCTAAAAATAGATGGAAAGTGGTAAAGGTGAATTAGGGTCTTCTCAGTGGTGCCAGGACCAGAGGCAACAGGCACAAAGTGAAATGTATGAAATTCCACCCAAACATAATGAGAACTCGTTTGTTGTGCAAGGGGATGGACAAAGCAGCAGGTTGTCGGGAGAGGCTGTGAACTATCCAACCCTGGAGCACTGCGTGGATGCAGTCCTGGGCAAGCTATTCCAGCTGGTCCAGCTTTGTGGGGGGCTGGATTAGACATCTCTAGAAACACCTGGAGAGATCTCCAACCTCAACTGCTCTCACCTACCATTGTAACTTCATTGACAGGCGTTGCCAGCAGCTTTCTGTAGCATGTTGGGGAAAAAGCTTGGCTCTCCAAGGAGACACTAACTGTGCCCCTTTCTCTGACCCTTAAGCAAAGTCTTCTCTAAACAGAAATCTAGGCCATAGTTTAATTTTCTTTAATTTTTTTTCCATAAAGTAATGTCCCAATCTTTTTTTTTTTTTTATTTCCTGCATGTGGCAGAAGGCAGAAATCAGGGAGGATGAAAGCCATACATGGGAGAACTGGGAAGCAGCGTCAGAGCCACTGAGTTACCTCGGGGTTGCTGTCAAATCCATTATTATTCATTACAGTAACCTCCTGCAGACTAATGGACATGTGTCCTATTAGTCCTGCAGTCACTGTGGGTAAAATAAAAAGCTTTGGACAGTTCCAGGAAGGGTCTCAATTTCAAGCCAATTTTATATCACAGCCTATTTTTGGTCAGTGCTGCTCACTTGGGTCCTCCTCAGAGCTGCAGTTATGGAAACAGAATTTCTTCCTTCAAGATGACCATGTCTTGTTGACTGTACCTCATGCTCTAGGGGATAAAACTGCAGGGAATGGTGTCAGAATCAGGATGGAATCCAGACCTGAGCCCTGGTGAATTCAGTGGGGCCAGAGCTACTTAGGTGGCTGTTCAAATAAAAATATGTATTTGGGAAATTTTATTCAAGACTACAATCCACCGTGTTTCAGCATTAGACACTATTTATTTTTATATTTATTTATATTTATATTTATTGGACACTATCTATTTTTATTAGAAAATAATTTTTTAGCAAAAAACATGTCATTGTTCTGCAAAGCTTGCTGACCTTGTGCTAATTAACCACGCTGGTAGGCACACAGCACAGCCTCATGCTAAGCTAAACAATGAGCAACCTATAAATAAAAAAGAGCTACTGCTAAATTTCACATGTTTGGCTTTAAACTCAAAGACTTCCAAGGGGGTTGGAGGTCGCTTCATTCTATATTTATCTCTTTAAAATTAACAGAAAGGAAAAAATAAGCCCCTTTGCCCTCGGACTGGAACATAAGGTCAGGATGACAAGTGGCATGGGCAGGGCTGGGGGAGTCTGGCAGCTCAGCCATCACCATGGATGCCCTGGGCTCAACACGCTGCATCCATCAGGAAATGTATTCCCCTCGTGTCCTGAGTCACTGCCCTGAGATTTTACACCCACGACATGCTTAAAAAAAAATAGTATGCTCAGTCTTTCCTGCCACTTCCTGGCATGCGATTGCTAAAAACATCAGGAGAAAAATACTTTCCATTTGTTTCCAGAAGCCCTGGGGAACAAAGATGTGAAACCTGGGAGTGGCTCAGAGGCTCTCCCAGAAAATGGCCCTTGTCACACAGCCAGATATTCCACAGACCCCAGGAGCTGCTGCTGGTGAAGGGACAGGCACCCCCTCAGCCCTGAGCTGTGTCGGGGTGTCTGTGCTCTCCTCTCCCTGCAGGCACCACTGCCGTGCCTGGCCATGGTGGGAGCTGTCCTTGGGCTGAAGGGAACAGAGACCCTCAGGCTCTCTTGGTGTCCCTGCTCTCCTCTGCTCTTCCTGTGGCCCTGCTTGGCTCTAGCCAGGCTGATGATGGACCACCTCCACAGGGAAACGGGCACAGACCCTGCCAAAACATGGGGATGCTGAGCTGAGCCTACCCCGAGCTGCTGGTGGCTCAAATGCCATTCCAAGGCAATTGCTTTATCTTGGATTTCTAAATTATGAACCTAGGCCTCCAAAAATGGAAATTCTTGTCTCTCTAATGGGGTGGCGAGGCCCTGGCACAGGTAACCCAGGGAAGCTGTTGCTGCCTCATCCCTGAAAGTGTCTAAGGCCAGGCCGGACAGGGCTTGGAGCAACCTGGGCTAGTGGAACGTGTCCCTGCTCATGGCAGGGGTAGAATGGGCTTTAGGGTCTCTTCCAACCCAAACCATTTCATGATTTTATGATATTTGGACACTGAAGTGTCCTAAATGGTAGAGCAACTGACAAAGAAATTATTAGGAAGTGGATCCTGTTTTGATAAACCTCATTTTGCTGTTAAAATCATTCTTCACCTGTAACCTTTGACTCAACCTCAGTTGCAAATCCAAGGTAGCAGGTCATAAGGGTCACTGGTAAAACAGAGGAAGAGAGGATGGATGTGGACTGTGGGGCCTTTGACACTAGTTACAAACACAAGTGAAGGCAAACATAGAAGACAGTGACTTTGACAATCTCATTCCTGAGAGGAGTCAGGGAGCAGCAGAGCCCCTGAACACAGGTCTCACATCTGTTGATGGAAAGTTGCATGGCAGGATTTTTCCAGAAGCATCCCAGGTTAGTCTTCCTGCCTGCAGGGGCCTGTGGTCATCCTGCTCTGCCCAGGAGCTTGTGGTCATCCAGCTCTGCCCAGGAGCTTGTGGTCATCCTGCTCTGCCTGCAGCCACGTGAGGCCCATGAGAACCCAGCCATGAGCCACTGGCCAGGTCCTGTCACCTGCTGAGCTCAGCAACACCACAGCAAGGGGAAGCTGAGGACACTGAGGATTGTCTGATGAACACGGAGCATCAACTGCATTCTTTGATCACCTTTGCCATGGTTAGCACTCATAGCACAGTTTTAATTGCTGAAGATACAGCCACAGTGCTTGGATCTGTCCCAAGGACTGAGAAACTCGAGGACACTGCCTTTTTTGTCCCTCTCTCTTGCTCATCCAGTAACGCTTGGTGTGCTGGGCAGATGTACAACATCACTGCAGTGCCTCAGGCACCCAGCTCCAGTGGAAAAAACCAAGAAGTTCATACTCGTGTCGAACTCTTTCAGCCTGTAAATGGCCCTGAAGCACTCGGGGGAATGGGAAATAAAATATTCCTTCCCCTGGATACTACTGGGCTAAAACACATCATCCAAAGGCCCCGCTGTAGGGCGAGATTCCCCCATGGGGCTGCAGATGAGGATGCTGAGTTTGAGGCTGCTTGTTGGCATTTGGAAGGAATTTGTTCCACCACTGGAAACTTTTGTGGCTGAAGAAGTTAGAGGGGGAAAAGCCAGTTAAACTTTGGCCTTTTTCTATGGAGGGTAAACTTAGAAACATGACTTAGATGCATAATTTAGAAAACCAAGATAAAAGTCAAGCCAGCTGCTTACCCCAGAGGTTTTTTTATGATTACTGCTTACCAGGCTTAGCCACAGGGACTAAGTGCCATGTTTGGAGTGCAGACTCTTCTGGCTGGTAGCCATGAAACCCACCAAGTATAATTTTTGCCCATGTAATTCATCCTCCCTGAACAGACTCAAAACCTAGTGAAGCAGGAAGGAATAGGATGTGAATTGCAAAGCATCTTTGTGCACTCAGGCTTTGGTGACCAGTGATACCCGTGTTGTGGTGTGATTAAATTTGCCAAGGGGTTTTCTGATGAGAGAATATCAGTGGATGATAAAGCTGAAAGCCTTGATGCATCAGAGGACCTGTCTTTGTGCATGGACAGTGAAAATAGGTTTACCACTTATTTTGTCTTGGTCTAAACGAAACCAAAATTAATGCCATGGCCTCATCTCACCCTAGACTGGCTTCTAGTTAACAGTTCTGAATAATTCAGGAGAAAGTCTCTCTCCTGCCAATTACTGCTGCAGACAGCCCCTTCAGTGTGCACAGCCCCAGCTCTTCACTCCTCTGGCAGACACTGCCTACCCTGGGCAGGGTGTAAAAATGAGATTTCTGTCTGCTGCATTGGTTAGACACTTCCACGTGATAAGGGAAAAAGGGGAAATCCAGCTCTTCTTCATCGTGTTATGAATAAACTGTTGGTTAGTGCTACGTGTAGCTTTAATAAATTCATTGCTGCAGTTACAAATCTCTCCTACTGAGTGAGGTTGTGGTTAACAAGACAAATTACAAAAATCTGTGCATTCCCACAGATGCAAATCAATAATGAGACACTCTCCTGCTCCATGCTGCTCCTTGAGCACCTCTTGTGACAAAGAAGTTTTCTGCAAACAGAGTTGCAAGAGCATATTGGGATGTACTGAAATATCCTCAGTCACTTTTTGTACTGACAACAGTCAGGTTTTTCAGACATTTCATCCTGCTCTCTCACACTGTCCCAGCTTCCAATAAGAAAATATTGAAACCCTGGCTCTTTTCAGACTTCTGTAGGCATTGAGAAATCGATCTCCCCAGGGTTCTGGGCACTGTAATTAATTTGTTCTCTTTCTAATGTTAAAAACTTTCTTTGTGATTTCACTGTCCCAGACAGACATCATGGAAAAACGGTGCACGTCCCATCTCTTAATGCATTAAAATAGACTTGGAGGGCCAAGGTAGGAGCAGAAGGCTGTGAATCAGATCATGCACAAGTTCTGCTGGTTTCCATTTGCACCCTTTAGCAGAAGCCTGAGTCCCTTCCACAGCGCAAAAAACTTCATGCCAAGCTTTTGAAATGACTGTTTTAACAGTCTTGGTGATCTGCACAAATCCAGGCAGTCAGAGCTGCGGGCAGGCAGGTACCACCTGCTCCCCTTACTGGTACTCGAGCAGGGCACCCCAGCAGAATATGGGGAAGCCAAGGAAGGATTTCTGCCAGGCTGTTTGCCAACTGGTTGGCCCCCAGGACCTTCTTGTGCCTGGAGTTGTTGCTCCAGAGGGGCAGCCTTGTACTTCGTGTTGAAATTTGTGTGCTCCTGCCAACCCGTTTCTCCAGGCTGCCAAGGTGCCCATGGGTGGCACATCCATCCAGGTCCATCAGCCATTCCTCCCGGTTTTGTGTCACCTGCAAACTTGCTGAGGGTGCTCTCTGCCCCATCATCCATCACTCAGGTCATTAAGGCAGAGGGCTGGGCAGCACATGGAAGGATTTCAGCCTTCTTGGTGGCCCAGGTTGGTTCTGATGAGCTCAGGGTGGGATTTCTGGATACAGTCAGGAGCTCATCTTCCTTTTAAGAAGCCCGAACACTTGCAAACATCGGTGTTAAACAGAGGCTGTTAGATTTGCAAGTACAAGCACTTCAGAAGTGCCAGCATTAAAGTTTCATATCCCACTTAAATCAGTTCTCTCAGCTGCTGCTCACTGGCTCACAGACGCTTTTCCCTGGAGCAGACAGAGCACACAAACGCGTGGTTAACGTGTGGTTTGACATGACACTGCCTTCTGCTGCACAAGTGGGTAATGGGCCCCAAAACTGCTATCACCAGCTAGTCAAGGACTTCCTCTGGGCCACAGTGTCTTGTCCCCAAGTGGTGCCAGGAAAACTCTTTGTGAGGCCAGGCTATCAGATCATTTGTGGACATTACCTGGTTTAAAAATGGGTAGCGGGGAAGAAGCAGCCTGCTGTGTTGACTTGGCATTAAGTACTCCTCTAAAGATTAAAGCAAGGGTTCCACTCAAAAACTGGATGAATTTGCAAGGGAACTGAAGCAGAAATAGAGTTGTGATAAGCCATGCCCTTGTCTAACTTTTGAGTGGGTGACTGTTTTAGGAGTTACTAAAGAAAATAAGTCCAGTGGCCTGTGGCTCACTTTTGGTGACTGCTCTTCATTTTGGGACCAGTTAGCAACAGATCAATGTAAGGAGCAGCCAGCATGTGTCATTCCCAGACACTTCATCCCCACAGAGATCCCCTGCCAATACCTTGTTTGCAGTGAGATCAATGGCCTGGCAGTTCACCTTTAGGCTCCATGGGAAAGTACTTTCAGGAGGAAGAATGGGAAGGTCTGCTTTTGTCAAGCCGGCTCTGGCAGATTGTCAAACTGGCAGCTGCCAAGTGCAGGTGAGGAGAAGGCTTTTAGCCTGGTTTCCTGTGGAAATGAGGCTGCTACCATCAGACTGTGATCAGCTTAATCCAAGGCAGAAACCAGGCTGCAGTAAAGAGCTTAAAAAAAATAAAGTCCTCTAAACTTCGTAAGAATAGAGAAGCACATAGAGAAAAGTGATGTTATTGGTGCTGCCACAGAGGGAACGGCAGGGAGAACTTTCCTCCTAGACATTGCCTTCAGCAGATGCTGCTGGCCATGGATGTACTCACCAACTAATCCACAGGAATGAAACTCAAGGGAGCTGCTTGTGCAGTCCTCTGGCTGGGTGAAGAGAGAACATTTTGTGTGGTGGTCAGGGATGACGTGAGAGAGGAACTGATGAAAGAAAAGATCCAGGAGAGGAGGAGAGCAGAACTGAAGCTGTTTTGAAGAGAGCAGAGCTCAATGACTGTGTATTGTAGGAGGTTTGCTGGACCTGGGGCTATAGCAGTGCAAGAGGTGCAGCAGTGTGTGACTGTCTGCAAGAAACCAGGCTACAAGAGTTCTTTTTTATCATTTTGATAGCTTCCACAGTAACTTTAGTGCCATGGATTAATGTTTTTGCAGAGAAAATGATCTGAAAGCTGGGTGACTTGTTCATGGGTCTTCCTGCATCAGCAGAAATACATCTCACATTCAGCCCCACTTGGCAAACCAAGTTGTGTTTAGCTAGAAATGTTTATAATTTGTTTTAATATTTATAATTTGTCCCTGAAAACTGCACTGAGCATGTCATCATGCTGGAAACTGTTCAGCTGGTGTCAGCTGAATTAAGGGAGATGGGCAATTATCTTGCAAGGAGTCTGTGGATTCAGGTATTAAAACACCCACCACTGCTGCAGTCTGGCCCATGTGAAAGGCTCAGCTGCTTTGCAGTCTATTTTTACAGCTCCTTGGGGTCAAATCATCTCTGCAAAGGAAGGATTTAATGAGAAGGACTGACCCGTTTTGCTCCTCCTGCTATTCAACAATGACATTTTACCCAGCTTGTCTTCTCCTCAGAAAACAAACCACTCGTCAGGCCCATTTTGTATAATGGGTGTTTCCATGAGGTGGCCATGGTACCCCTGGGGGTTTCAAAGGCCTCTCAAGGAGAAGGATTTGCCTGGCACTTGTGTTCCCTGACTAGCCAGCCTTGTCCCATAATGTCATGGCATCAGTGCAACCAGGCCATCAGCCACTCTTCTGTGCCTCAGGAGCCCGTGGCAGGAGGGGGGAGCAGAAACATTTCTCCCAGCAAAACATGTCCAACCCAGCAAGTTCACCAGGTAAAGGTTTGCCAGCAGCTGGGTTTGTGGCAGCTCCTCAGGATCCCCACAAGACAATTCACTCTGAAACCCAGTCATCCAAAATCCCGGGAGGATTTGGATGTGTCAGGTAGTGTCAGTCTGATTTCACCAGTGCCCTGAGCCTCGGTCTGAGGGCTCCGTGGCTCCTCTTACAGCCAAGCATTTTTCAGCCACCACAGAAAAGGGATGGGGAGAAACAGGCTGTAATTTTGGCAAGTCCATGAACCTCTCCAGTCAACTACAGATAGGAGCATCTTTGACTCAAAGCTCTGAGCATCTGGAGGTATCCCTCCTTCTTCCACCAGGAGAAAGAAATGTTCTTGCTAAAAATGGGGGCTGGGGTGGGGTACATAGAATCACAAAATCTTAGACTCACTTAGGTTGGAAAAGACCTCTGAGCCCATGGAATCCAACAGCTGCCCCAGCACCACCACAGCCACAACTAAGACATGTCCACAAGTGCCACGTCCACATGGCTTTGAAATCTCTCCAGGGATGGGGACTCACTCAATAACTGCCCTGGGCAGATTGTACCAGTGCTTGACAACCTTTTGGACAAAGAAAATTCTCAAAATTCAACCTATAACATTCCTGGTGCATGATTATTATTATTTTCTCTTGTCCTATTGCTTGTTACTTAGGAGAAGACATCAACACCTCCAAACCCACCCCCAGTCACCTTCTAGCATTTGCATTTGAACCTCAGATTCATCTTGAGTTAAAAGGAGAATGCACAGCACAAACCTTAAAACAGCTTGGCCAGGGGTCTGTGCTCCTCTTCCCCCAAAGCCTGAGCTGCATTTTCCTGCAACTGTGACTGGTGCCATCAGATCATGGTGGCAGCTCTCCATTTCAAAGAGTTAATTTTGCTTTATGAGATCAATCCCTTCAGTAATTTGTTTTCTGCCATTACTCCAGACAGCAATGATCAGAATATTTAAAATATTAGACAGCAGTTTTTTCTGTAATGGCCAACAAAAAGTAAATCTGGAATACCAGAAGGTAATACCAAGGTGACTGGTTATTAGGGTATTTTTGTGGTAGGCAGAGTTCATATTCCTGGCCATGATTTGGTTTATATTAGTGAGGGAAAATGAAGTTTTAATTTAAAATTTGAAGGACTTGTGGTCCTGATAGCTGAAAAGTTTCTTCTAACTCCATCTACCCTGAGAAAAGATATTCTCCCCCAGTGTTTTGTGTTTCCTGCCCAAGCAGACAAATCTGAAGTTACCCAGACCATGATCTTTGTAACTGCCTGTGGCAACAGATGGCAGCCCAAAAGCAACACTCATCCAGGGAGATGTACCTGAATAATTTCATTTTCTTTGGTACTATCTTTGCATTGCAAAATTATCCAGTCTCGTCTATTTGTGGTCTAGGGCTTAATATGGCCCAGGTTTATATCGTCTGAGTAATTACCAGGATTTGCTCTGTGAAGCAGAGGAGTTCTGGGCAGACATTTTAATTTCCATCAGCTGTCATACCCTGGGAAGATAATTAAACACTCTTCATTTTCCATTTTAAATGATATACAAATGCTGGACATTAAACCCAGAGAGCTTTCCAGAGGGAACATGTGGGTAGCTTCAAACTTTCCTTTGGCACCCAGCCACCAGCGAGGGTCAGCCCAAGTTCACCATTTCCCATTGTGTAAGGCTATTTGTTTAACATTTCTTTTGTCTGAAGTGGCCTTGTCAAATGAGATCTCCACATAATTTTCATTTGGCCCTTCACTCACATCTGAGCTGTCACTCCTATGGAAGCAGTTTGACTTTGAGCTTAACAGGAATATAGGCATAACTAGACAAAGCTTTAAGAAATTTATATAATTTTTCAGCTTAACCATAAAGGTATCCCTAAAAAAATGGAGTAGGCAGCTTCAGAATCTCATGCTGTAAAAATCCAAAGACACTTCCAAGGACCAAGGCTCAATAACTTGGTTCATTCTGCTGTTGTAGACAGGCTGGCCCAGGTTTTGCAGCCAAATTTCAATCTCTGTATTTTGACTAGATTAAAAAAATAAGCCTCACATTGTTTTGAGTGAGGGACACATCCTTCTTCACATCCTGTCCTGCATGGCATTGCTGAGTGAGGCTGAAAGCTTCCCCTCCTCCAGCATGAGGCCACCACGCGTAGGTGCACGTCATCCCCGGTGCCCTCGGGGTCCCTGTGACACTCTGCCTCGCTGTGTTTGCTCTCTGTGATGCAAGGACATCCCTGAAACAAATTAATGTCATCTCCTGGTAGGTCTGTGCTCCAGGTTTTAGCTGGGGACTGGAGCTGCAGTCACTGTTGCCACTCTAGTTAATCCTCCTCGGCTGCAGTTTTATTCCAAGATTTCCAGCTGGGCACATACCTGCTCGTGTACTCGCTCACCAAGCTGCTACTGAACAGGAATGGTGGCAATTTCTCTTATTTTAAATCTAAATTAAACACAATATGGAAAGGGATGTTGCTGAGCACTTTTATAATTACAGGTGCTATCACTGAACACGATACAGATCCACCTCTAGTGGTATTTGATGTGCAAATGAAAGAGATCATGTTGCTGTTGGCACAGGACCACAGGGGTTGTGAAGGGCCTCCAGAGGACCTCTACTCACTCCCACTTCCTCATCAGTGCAGCTACAGTGAGCTGCTTAGAACCATGTCCATTTAAATTCTGGATATCTCCAAAGATGGAGCTTTTGCAGCCTCTCTGAGCAGCTGATGTCAGTTTTTCTCTACCCTCATGGTAGAAAATTCTTTTCTTCTATAGAGCTGGAATTTTAAGCTGATATGAACAGCAAGAGGAAAAAACATCAGCTCAAGCTGCAACTAGAAGCTAAACTCATTTCTGGTGTGGTTTCTAAGCCCCTCAAAATTTCTGCTTCCTCCTTAGCATTTTCCCACTGCTAACAAAATTACATTTCTCTAATCATCTCCATTGTCCATACACCCCATTTGTGTCCTGGAAACTGCCAAGGTTGTGTCTCATTTCAATTTCTTGATGGCCTTGCTCAAAGGCCAGTTGCCATTGTATGGAAGTCCAGTATATTTAAAATAATCAATTACAGAAAATGACACAGTTCCAGCTGCCTTCCAGAAGGCTCCTTTGGCAGGAGCTAAACATTGCAGCAGGAGCACATACAGGGCTATCTTCTCATGGGTAAATGCATAGAAATTTGAGAGTTAAATCAGGAATACATATTATTTCAATGAGATGTTTAAAATACTTTTTTTTAGTTAATCATGGCATTGTGGAGGAGCTTTGAACAATCCTTTCCCCACTCCAAATCCCAATCACATCTTCCAAATGTGATGTGGAGTAACAAGGACGATTCAGATTTCAAAAATCTGAAATTTTCGTTGAAAATGAAAGATTTTATTCTTCACTTTTTTAAATGGGCAAAATAAAATACTATGCTAAAGCAAATCTTTAATGTAGCACATTTTTCATTTAACAAGAAAAACCAGGCAATAATTTCCAACACAGTGGAAGAAGTGCAGCTCTTTGCATGGTGTTCTCAAGTAGGCTCCCTCTGTGTTAACATGCACCACAAGCTGTAGCTATTTTAATGGTTTTTAACTTCAGCATTCCTACATGTCATTGAAAACATCCGGCTTTCCACAAAACAAATCTGTGCTTCGTTGAGGTATCTGTCTAGAATACATATTTCTTCCCATGCTATCAGATAGGAAGTTTGGAAATGCAACAATAATATACACACAAACCAGAACAAAGATGAACATCCTGCACCCATGGTACAAGGCTCTGCCTATGTACAATGTGGCAAACTGTTCCTTCTCTTTCCACAGTTCTTCTATTATTCTCTGCCTTTTTTTCAGGGCTGATCATAAAATCTGATCACTTCCCTGGTTCTCTATCTATGCGACTTTGCCTTTTAAGAAGAGATGTTAATGAATAAGATTAAATAACATAAAGCTACTTTAAATATATTCCCCCTAATATACCAGCTGTTTCCTGTGAAGAAAAGATTTTCTTCAAGAGATTTCTTTCTGGAGAAGAAATCTCTTCTCATTTGCCCCAAAGGAGTTTTCTCCTTTACCTTTAAAGTTAGACTGTGTGTATTTTGAATTTGTCTAGTGTTTTCCTGCTGTGACCTTCCACACACTTCCTTCTCAGATCAGAGTTGATGGCTGGGTCTGCTTTCACTCAGCTTCTCACAAGGTCATAACTCTGGTGTGGTTTTGCTCTCAGAAAGCAAAAATCCCACCTGGAGTTTCAGGGAGGTGCCATTGCCATTGCAGGCTACCAGTTGCATTTTCCCTTCAACCCTCAGATGATCCTTCTATGAATAAGCTGAGCTTCAGAACATGAAATTACTAGCAAATGGGCATTTCGCACACTTATATGGGCATTTTCTCCTCTTCCTGGCGAGGAATTGCTGCAGCATTGGACTAAAAAGTGATAGCTGGTGGGTTCCTCAGGAGCCAACCTCACCACACGTGTGGTTCTGTACAGGCTTCTCCAGACTGTCACCAGAGAAACTTCTGGTTCTGTATGGAAACACAGCGAGGGCTGAGGACTGAATCCACAGGGTTTTTGTTTTGAAAATGAATAATTAACCAATTATTAAGCTAATTCTCATCTCCCTTACTTCATTCCATGCGACACCTAAAAATTCTCCTCAGTTTTCACTGACTTCTCCATCCTTCCATGGCTCACTCCTGTGGGACTGTGCCTGTCTGGAGAGCAGAGCTCCTGCCCCATCCTCACAGGGAGGCTGCTGCCACCAGCTTTTCTCCTGATGCAAGGTGACTGTGTCCCTTGGGGGGGTTTATGCTTCCATGCATCCAGCTCCAGGGCCTCAGGAGAATGCTAAAAAACCCCTCTCCTCCAGACAGCACAGCTGGGCTGGGCTGGGCCAGACATGAACTGGGCTCCACTGATTGCAAGCAGAGACAAGGCAAAGCTTTCTAGTGTGGCTGTTCAAACCAGGCAGGGAGACCATCACCAGCACTGTCCCTCTGATGAGGGTCCATCACCTGCCCAGCACTCATCCCAAGCTGGCTCTTCAGCCTTGGTCACTGCAAAGAGGTGGGAATTACACCTCAGCTCACCTCAGGAAAGGACAGGGTTTTGACTTGATCCAGTCAAAAATTTATTGCAGCTGCTCTTAAACCTAGGGCAGGCTCTGCTAGCAATGACTCAGGATAAAAGTGGTGTTGTGGCCCTAAGGACTAAAGGAAGTAAATTGTATTAAAATGTTTAATTTTGGTGACAGACTTGGCATCAACCCAATAGGTGGTTTAGTAATAGAATCATTGAATATCCCCAGTTGGAAGGGACCCACAGGGATCACAGAGTCCAACCCCTGGCCCTGCCCAGACACCCCAACAATCCCACCCTGTGCATCCCTGGGAGCGTTGTCCAAACCCTCCTGGAGCTCTGGCAGCCTCGGGGCCGTGCCCATTCCCTGGGGAGCCTGGGCAGTGCCTGACCAGTGAGGGACTGCAAATATACCAGGCCATTTACAACATCATTCAAGACTTCCAACGCTGCAGCAATAAAGCCAGCTCAATGTGTAATTTCATGAAGAAATTCTCTCTTCAGGTCTCAATATGTGTATGACTCTGCCAGTTCTTCTCTTCTTTGCAAATGAAATTTTTATCTTTGCATCAGTTTCTCCCACAGTCAGGTTCCAAAGAAGGATGTTCAATTATCTAAACACTGAAGCTGGCTTGGGCACTTGCCAGCTTCGAAGGCATCATGTTCCCTACTGGACTGCTTTGAAGGATGCCTTTCTTCTAAAATACTACATCCTTTAGAATTACATTTTATTTCTATTTTATTGGGTCTTTATTTCTAGAAGTTTCTTTCACCCCTCACTGGCGTCCAGAAGAAATTCTGTGGCAGAGATGAGGTAAATTAAAACTAACTATCAGAAGGGAAAGGTTATTTCTGCTAATGAAATCAGCAAATGCCTCTGTCAGGAAGGTGTGGATCCCAGGAAGGACAGTTGCTTCACTATGTTTCCTTAGCACATTTAATCCTTGGGCAGTGCACAAGAGATGGCAGTGGACAATAACAGGGGGAGCTCGGGACACTTCTGGTCTGGCTCAGAGGAGATGCAGCATCCTGGGGCCATGGGAGGCAAGACTTCCTTGTTTTCCCTTTCAGCTGAGATAAAGAAGCAGCAGCACATTGCATCCCCAAGGGTGCACAAGCAGGAGCTGCAGAAACACAGGCAGCCACCTCACACCACGGACACAACTGAGAGTCCATCTGCTGCAAGGCTGGCAATGGAGCTGCCCGAGCCAATCCACCAACCTTCCCTGCAAGTGAGCTGTAGCTGCTTTCAGACTCAGCTGCCTGAGGTGCCCTGCCCTGAGGATTCACATTTGCCTCGTGTTCTGCTCTCTGCAACTCAGAGGAGCTGCTGTGGAAGCAGCTCTGCTCACAGCCTGTAGCCCACGTGGGGACAGGAGCTGTCGGAAGTCTCCGCAGGGAAAACGCGCCTGCTCGCATTTCACCGGGCTCTACTCATTCCTGTGGAGTCCCTGCTCCTTTGGGCACTGCTCTGCACCAAGGTGTTTGCTCTGCCAGCAGCTGGAAGGAAGGCATGGGTAAGTTCTTCCAGTGCTGGGTGATCCAAGCCTGGAGTTTTCCTCACACCGTGCAATATTTCTTCATTAAGAAATCCTGACGCCAGCGAGATAACAGTTGCTGAACTAAGTCATTGCTGACAGGAAATTTTCATCCTGTGCTTAAGACACAGTTTTTCTTTATTTTAGGAATAAAGTTTTTTCACTACTTTGTGTTTTTCACTACTTTGTGTTTTTCTCTAGTTTTTTCACTATGCTGTTCACTATGATGTCTTTCATGGCATCAGTGTGGATTACAGAAGCAGAGGACACAGTCTCAAGCTGCATCAAGGGAAATATAGGTTGGATATTAGGAAGAAGTTTTTTACAGAAAGGGTGATAAAGTTCTGGAATGGTCTGCCTGGGGAGGTGGTGGAGTCACCATCCCTGGATCTGTTTAAACAAAGCCTGGATGTGGCACTCGATGCCATGCTTTAGTTGAGGTGTTGGGGCATGGGTTGGACTCGATGATCTTTAAGGTCTCTTCCAACCCAGTCGTGATGTGAATTCTGTGAATTATCAAAGAATTGAGTAGGAGCATCAGATGATGCAGAGGTCAAAGTGGTTTTGGTTTTGGTGGTTGAATACAAAGTGGTTTTGTTTTTTGGTGGTTGAATACAAAGATTGGAATTAAGAGTTCAAATAATCTTCCTGGGAATTGTTTGCCTGGGAAATATTTGAAAAGTGACAGATTTGGTCCAGTGTACATAAACTTTCTGAAATTCATATGAATACTTTGTTTCTATAATTTTAGATTTCACCTAAATCTCTGCCACTATGCAAAAAACCTGAATGACAAAAACGTTTAGGAGCATGACAGAGAACTATTTTGCTATGACTTTTAAAGATAGAAAATATTAAAATATGTGAAGTAACATGAACTTAAGCCCAGTAACATACAACAGACAGAAAATGGCAATGGTTACTGGCTAGAAATGGAGAATTTTCAGTAGTAGAAGAACAACTTCTTTCTTGTGACCCTGTCTAGCAAGCTCTGCTGTGAACAGAACTATTGATCCAGGGAGGGTGTTTTGCTCAGAGGCTGGAAATCAGCCTCTCTGTGTGCAGGCAGCTCTGCTCCTAGCCTGCTGCCCAGCAGGGCTCCAGCCAAGTGGAGATGACTTTGCAGTTCACAGTCTCTGTTTTCTGACTGATAAACCCAGGCCCAGCCCAGGCACTGGTTTCCCCTTCAGCTGCACATGTACAGGGGCTTTCTTCTGCATCATTTCAAAAATGCAGTTCCTCTCTGTTACATTGATCCAGATTTCAGGCCAGCTTTCACTTGCATTTCAACCTTCTTATCATCTGCAGCTGAGTCATCTCCCACATTTCCTGTAGTCTGGATTAATTCCTTCTTTGGCAGATGGGATTTCCACTCCCACTCTGCCTCCACAGACGACTCCTCGAGCAAGTCATCTTGCTTTTCTGCCTTAGCTTTTCCATCTCTAGCATGGGAATCAGGACACTTTCCTTCCTTGGACCAATTCTGAGAACAAATCCACTTCTGTCTACAGAATACTGTGATGACTGCCACTGGAAACTGCAGTGCAATCAGCGTAATCTATAATGTGCTTTCACAGGGCTATCCGTGAATAAAGAAATCCACTGTATTCCTCTTCCCAGCTAAGCACACCCTAGGAATGGAGAATTACAGCCACATCAATATTATAACACACATGCTGAAGGATAAGTATCAACTGTACCACAGACAGGGGCGGTGTGGCAGGAAAAGGACAAAAATGGAGTTCTCCATGTGGAGCTGAGGATTTGTGGGGCTCAACCTGAGCCCATAGAGGAGGAGGAGGAAGAGAAGATGCTTAATGGACCAAGCACAGATATCTGTTTTTTGGGACAGAAGCAACAGTGATGGAGAATAAAGCTTGGAAGGCCTTTTAGCATCATTCAGGAAACACCCTGAGATTTTAGTAGACAGCCCTATAAGTGCCCTTCTTCCACAGCCTTGGTCACACTCTGGTCACACTCACAGAAAACAATCTCCTGGGGAAATCCACAGGGCTGTAGAGCGTTGAAGTTAATGAAAACATCATCCAGCTCTCCACCTGTCAATATTGACCAAATTGCTGATGGTGTTAAATAGACTCTCTCTCATTTGAAATGCAAACAGGTAAATATTAGTGCTACCTCTAATGAGACTTGGAGAACGCACAGAGCAGCCCCTGTTCATTACCCCCAGGCACAGCCTGGAGGGTACAGAGCAATGGAGAGGATGTGCTCTGTCACAGCTAACTCAGACCCAGCTGCAGGAAAGCTAAAAGCAGAAAGAGCTCTCAGCTTATGCTGGACACAAGCTCGTGCATTGGAAATTATTCCAGAATGCTCTGTATTCATGTTTCATCTGTATTTTCTCAGCTCAGAGTAAGGCCTGAACAACTCCTCCTGCAGTCACAGGTGTGTGAGGGACACTCACACAGGATGGATGTGCCTGAGGAATCTCCTGTTCCTCCCTGTGGAGAATGGGACCAAAGGACACCTGAACTCCCTTGGCTTCCAGTAATGCTTCAATTTATTTTCACAGCCACACCAAACCAAAGAGGACACAGCCTTGCACACCCTTTGTATACATTCTTTGGACTCCTTCTTTGCAGAGTAAATAAAATATTTACAGTCTATAAATCTAGGAAAATCGTTTCTCTTTTAGCAGCAGATCGACTTTCCTGGCTGGCTGCAGGGCAAATTGTGTACCAGTCTCTAACTCATCTCCTTGCCTGCAAGATTTATGTATTTTTAGAGCATCTTGGAAAAGATTTTTGTGATTTACATACTTTTTTTTTTTTTTGCCGGAGAGGATACTGGGGGCTTCGGGCTTCTCCTACAATACAAATTATATTCTGCAACTATTGTTATGAGAGTCTTTTGTAATACAGCTTTGTAGAATGCAGACTTTCTTTTGTTGGCCTTATTTACATCTGCTGTGTTTTATGGGCTCTGCACCACTCACATTTCTGAATCATTTGCATTGTTCCTCATACCCTTTTGGCTGAGAGCAGCACTGGGTTTTACACAGCTCTTTACTAGCAGGACATGCATGTTGAAACAAATCATAATGCTTGGGATTTGTATCCTTAAAGTCCTCTTCAAAGACAGCCAAGTACAGCTTTGCACCATTGGGGAGGGAACCAAGAAGAGTTGATTGCTGCTTCAATGGAAATTGAGTGGCTAAAGTGACGCTGTGTCCCCACAAACCCAGTACGTGCCCAGGTGGGACGTCAGTGCTGGCCCCCACCACGCCGAGGGAAGAACGGGCTCCTTTTATTTTGGAAATGGTGAGTCCCATTCAAAGGAGATTTAATGCTATTTTGAACCATAGAAACATGACATTTGGTGTATTCCCATGCAGTCTCAGAAGTCATTGGGCTCATTTCCTCCCTGTCCAACACCACGGAGTTGGGCGAGGCTGAACCTCCTCCAGTGCTTCTCTGGCTGCACACACAAATACATAACAAGATTATGCATAGTGTGAAGGCTCCTGTCTGGTCACAGTATACAAAATGTAGATAACACTTAATCCAGTTAAATGGAATAAGATTAATGGGGGCAGTTACTTTCCAAAAGGAAGTACAGGAGCGCAGGTGGTTGCAGAGATGAATCAAATAGTCTCATTCCACAACTACTGGGATGTGTGTTAGGACATTTAGGAGCCTCATTGAAACAAAAGCAGAAAAACAGTAATCCTCTGCTTTTTGATAACTGGGATGTGCTCAATCTCTTAGTTACTCTGTTTTTTCCTTCATTTAACTGCTCCATCACCAGCTAAAGTCACAAGCATGGTGTCTGCTAAAAGAGTACAAATAGGTAAAGCTTATTCCTGCACATTCTGCACATTAAATGAACTAATGAAATAGGAGGTCCTGCTCATCCAGACGCCTCAAAGCCTGACATGGAGTAGGCCAGCCTAAGGAAGATGTTTGAGGGCAGACTGACACCTATCAAAAGCCATGGCCACTGCTGACAGATGCCTTTAGACCCCGTGTTTTCAGCTAATCTTTACACTTAAGATTTAATCAGGCTTTGCACACGACTGAGACACATCTGGGGAAAAGAGATGCACAAGGAACTATGAGAAAGGTTTCCAACATAGCTGATGGAACAGTGTTCTTCCATTTGTGAAAAGCTTTGCTGGACAGACACGGTACTGAGACCTGCCTTCCCCTTTTTGGTTGAGAGCAGAAGTCACAAATAGCATGAGCTGTTGGTTCAGGTTTACTCCACACTCTGCAATGCCAACAGCAGGTCACAGAGGCAAGCACAGCCCCAAGGCCACTAAGGGAGGAAATAACACTTTGCATTTCCCTACCATAGTTGTGCAAAGTTGGGAAATCTCCCTTTACCATTGCATGGATGATGAAAACCAAGGGTTTCTAGAAGCCAGATGAAGTGGTCCACCTCTGAACAGTGGCAGAGACTTGTTTAAGGATCTTTAAAGTATTTTCTTTTAATGTGGTTCAATCCCATTTTTCTTTGGCATGGCACCTGGGCCTCTGAGTCACAGCGAGCTCCAGAGACTGGCAGTTCTTTCCCTCTCTAAAAATCACACACACACATTCAAAACAAACAACAAACCAGTAACAGATGTTTGCATGGTCTCAGATGTAGCATACCCGTAAAAAATGACACTGCCACAGTCCTTGGAGGCAGGTTAACCTTTAGTTTGGCTTACAGTTTCTTCAGACTCCCAGGGCAAGAGTAACCTTAGGGCAGATACCTCCATAATTTTTGAAGCCTGAAGCACCCCATCCCAGCAGCAGCACACTGCAGATGCTGTTGGAGCTGATGCAGAAAGGCTGCAGCTTTCCTTTCTTCTCCTGTAGCACTGTTGGTGAGACTTTCATCTCTTACCCTCACACAGAAAAGGCTGCATTATCTCTATATTTAGCTGGATCACCTGGGTGGGCATTAATACACAGTCATGTGCCCAACTCCTGCCTCTGCTGTGGCTCAGCAATTTAGGGAAGTTGTTAGTGACCCTCAGCTGGTTTTGTAAAACTACAATTAACATGGACTGTCACAGGCTCAGACTGTGGAGGAAACGTTTCTCTCTTTTATTCCTAAAGCCAGATTCCCTTCCAGTCCCCACGGTCACTGGTGACTGACTTTCTCCTGGGTATCCATTGTCTGTTTGCCATGAAAAGCACCATTTGCCCCACAGGCAAACTTGCATCTCTCCTCCTTGCAGAGATGTTTTCTCAAGGGGTGACAGGAGTCTGGCACCTCACTCAATCCATTTGGGACCCTGCTCAGGGATAAGGAACACCAGTGGATTTTCTGTGCAGTTCTTCAGAGGCAGGTTGTACCAAAGCAGACTCAGGGAGGGCTGGGCAAGATGTTCAGCCTTCTCCACATCATCCTGTGAACCTGTCCTGGCTTTACCCTCCTCTCTCCTTATTGTTCAGCAACAGAAGAAGCTGGTGAGAGGACCCCACTTCACAGAGGTCTTTGGACTTCAAAAAAAGAAATATAGTTGAATTTTGTGATAACAGCACAGAACTGCATATTGCTACTGCCCTTCACTGGTTTGAGAGTGGCCAGAATGTTTTCATATCATTTTTAACAAAACAGCCTCTCTATAGCCTCTCACTGGGATGTATAAATCTTTGAACTGGACATTGAATCTGAATTTCTAGGTCCATAATGGTCCCCATTGCCCAGACATTATAATGGAAAGTGCATTTTTTCATTCTGTTTAAACATGCATAAATAACACCCAAACAATGTGTCATATATTAACGCGTTTCTGTTATTCACTTATTCTGACTTGTCCCCAAACCAACTAAAATTACCTGGAATGAACTCCTAAGTGATTTGCAACTTTAAATCACCTTGAGTTTTTATTATGACTTTGTGGAAGACTTGTTTTTTAATGTCTCCTATTGCCATCCCAGTTCCCCTCTCTGTGTCTAACCTACAGAGACGATTCAGACAAAACTGCTGGCAATACCATTCCTGCCTTTTTTTAAGGAACATCCTTTTTTCTACTAACTTTTTCCTTCTTCCTCACAGACAGAACCTTTTGAGCAGCCTAGGGAGCAAGGGAGTTTGTTTTGATAACGAACTGAAAACCCTTTTTTTTCAGTAGATACTGCTGAAGTGGGAGCATTTTCACAGATCTGCAAGTTGAAAATGACAAGGAGGAAGAAGGATAGATAGACGCTGCAAACGTAGGAAAGAAAGACAGGCAAGGCTTTTGATATGTTTATTGAGAGGAAGCTCCCAAAAATGATGAGCAAATGATTGTCTTCCTAAACACCATCAAATTGCCCAAGGGTGGATTCACCTGACATGGCTTAGACATCAGGACGTAGGTGCCTGTGCTCGTGCCAGTTATCCCAGCAAAACACGAGCCTCTGGAAGGTCATTCACTTCATTTCAACACCAACCAGCCTTTGGAGGTCCTTATTTCCCCTCAGTGACTCTAAAGAGATCCATGGTGGAGTTGCTGCAGCACAGGAGAAGGCAGGCAAATCCTAACCCACAGCTCTGTATCACCACCTATATGTAAAAGCTATGATGAAAGTGCATTTGTCATTAATCACATATCCTAACAAGTTGGGAAATTCCATGTAATAGTTCCCTTATGAACCATAACACACACTTCCTGTCAGCTTAATGTTTTCTCTAAAGGTGTGCAGCAACAATTGCTCCAGAAGAGCTCAGTGTTTTGGACCAAGTTACAGTTTCTAAGGGAATCATAACTTTGCCTTGATTTGAATGCAATTAAATTCTCTACCATAATAGCAGCATAATGACAAGAATATTTTTTCTTTATTTCCTCAGCTTGGAAATTAAAAGGGAATAACACACATTGGTGCACAAGGAAATAGACCTTGAATTCCATACAGACAGCAGTGTTCTCAAGTCAGTGTGTTCTCCTTTCTGATAAGGAAAGGGATGCAGGAAAACCCAATTATATATTTCTTTTTAATGCCCATTTCCTGTGCATGAAAAGGAGGAAGTTGTGCCAGCAGTTAGAACATGGACTCAGCCATGGCTCGTAGCTTTTCTTCTCAGCCCACTCTGGGCTTTAGGCTACTTATTGAATCCCTGTTTGCCAGCCTGAGATGTTGAGACCTGAGACTTGATCTGATAAAAGCTGTGTACAGGTTTAAGTTTGCACAAGGCACACAGTAGAGCACAAATGATTTCATCCATGTTAGTTCTACTGCTTGAAGCCATCCTTCAACTAGTTATGAACTTAGAATGTTGTTTATTGGTTTTTTGTTTGTTTGGGTTTTTTTTTTTTTTGTCCATAAAATACATTTAAAAATCCTCCAATTCTTCATTCCTGTTATAGTCACCTGTTTTTGCTTTATGTTCTTGCAAGCAGTGTTTTTATGGGTCCCTGAAAGACTGATTTACATAAAATTTAACAGTGTTTATCTCTTAATGTAGGAGATACAGTTGAGATATTATCACAACAAGTAAACTGCTGTTGTTATTGGGACAGGTTCTCTTTTTGTCTCTTAAAACACTAACTTAAAACTAGGCTTTAACTTAAAATTGTGTATATTCCTGAGGGAGGTGAGGAGTGGGAGTGGTTCTGTGCTTTGCAAACATCTGTGCCAGAGAAGAAATCACCAGTGAGCAGTGTCCCTCCCAAAATGAGACGTGCACCTTTCCCCAGGAGGAGGTAGAACAGCTCACACAAGTGTTCTCTGTATAATTTAGTGTCAGAATGAGCTATGTTAAAGCATAAGATGCTTAAAGAGAAAGTTCTGCAAGCCTAACTGGTACTGAGAAACAAACGTGCAGCCTAGAAGAAAATGTTCTTGGCTTTTTTGGTGCTAGCTCAGTAACGAGCAGAACTCAGCCTGTGCTTTGGGTCCAATTCTGCACCTTGAAGGCCAGAGGGGCCTTCTGCTGGTGACTTGAACAGGACCACAGCACCCAATCCTCACTTTCCACTCCTTCCCTGAGTTTTCAGACCATATATTGTCTGTTTAGAGAAGTGGCATAATAAAAGGGGGACGGGTTCTGGTGAACTGGACCTTCAGGCACACAAATAAAAGTCGATCTTAGGAGTTAGATTTGATGATCCCGGTGGGCCCCTTCCATCTCAGGGTATTGCATGACTCTGTGATTCTGTGATCTTCACTGACTTATCTTATTCTAGCACAGGTACATGGCCTGTGATTCCAGTCCCAGCATGAAGCATTCTTCAGGCTCAAACCCCAATGTACTGGCTTTGGCAGTATCTGTGCTGCATCCAAATGTTCAACAATTGACAATTAAAGTTCCTGCTTAGCCTTTCCTCTCTCAGCCCTTGCCTGAAATTAACAGACAGTTTTGCTAAATTGTTAATCTGGAATTAGGACCTCAGGATTGGATGCTCTGCCACCGACCTTTTCTTCTTGTTTATACAGCTTCCAAAATGTGGGTGGTTTATTGGAGGGTTTATCTACCTATTTTGTCTTATCTTTCCTAATTGCAAGCTCAGATATAAACACAATAATTGAATCTGCAGAGTAAATAAACAAGCACTGCACACAGAACTGGGATCAGTAAAGATTGCCTGAAAATTCCCAGGTGTATCTGTAGCTTTCTCCTACAGCTGGGCTTGCTTTGTGTCCCAGGGTTTTGATGTAGGCCCTGCTGTGTGATGATGAAGTTGTGAAACAGAAAACTCTGGAGAATTATGCAGCGTTAAGTGACGCAGAATAATCTTTGACTCTTTTAAAAATTTCATTCTCCTTTTTACCCTCTGAACAGGTGCAGTGCTGGCAGGGTGAATGAGAGCAGTTTCTACTTCCAAGGGCATTATTTATTCAGACATAATTATTTATTGGTTAAAATGCATTCTCTTATATGCCCAGGATTTGCAATCCATGTTTTTCTGTATTGCAGATTAACATCCATTTCCATTTTAATAACGACAGTGAATGCAACAAGCAGGGCCAGACTGTGCAAAACAAATGCCTGCTAATTTGTAGTCTTTAAAATATGTAAAGCTAGTCTTTGATGTTAACACACCATTAAAAAGGAGCTGGGAAGTTCACATGTCTGTTCCTGTGTCGCTTGTCGAGCAGCAGAACAGCTCAAAGAGCAGCTTGTTGGTTTGCAGCATCAAACTCACCTCAACAACTTTGGCATCCTGTAAAATCCTGACATCTTAAAATCTTATAGAACATGCAAAATCCGTGGGAGGAAGCTGCATCTGCAGGGCTCATGCCTTTCTGTGCCCTTTATTCTCTCTCCAGCAGCAACAGCAATGTGGTCCACGTGAGCCTGACTGGGCTTCTCCACAGTCCTTGGGGACGGAGCAATAGCCACCTCACCCTGGCAGCCAGAGTCCCTGCACAGTGACCGTACTTTCCAACCCCGGGGACTGTGTTCACAAAAATCTTTGACTATCAACACAGTTAGGAAATAGTTCAATGTTTTGGGACTACAATACTTGAAGGGAAAATGCATTTGTCTTTGTGGGGTTTACTTTAGCCAGGGTCGAGGTGATAACAATTAATAAAAATCCTTAAACTGTTTCTGGCAGCAGCTTGTGCAGCATTTTAGTTTTCCTTCTGAACTCCTGTTAATTGGGAAAAATGTGCAGCAGTTTCAGTTTTTCCTCTATAAGGTGAGCCATGACTGCTCTCATTTTTTCCATTTCTGAAGTGAAGAGCTTCACTGAAGTATCAGGAAATCATCAGTGCCTTTCAGAAAATAAAACAGGGTAACTTAGGCATTTGAAACAGTTTTCAGCTTGAAACATAGACAGTTGTGCTGATAGCAGCTACCTGATCCAAGTAATGGTCTATTTTTCACCCATAACAAGTAGGACACAAGTACAATATACATACTTTTGGCATAAACAATGAACTGCATTCCCATTTTTAGGGGAAGACAGACAGAGTCTCATTAGCATTGCTGTATTGATATGACTGAGGGAACATGTGAGGCATGCACACACTGATTACACTGCAGTACTGTGATGAAAGCCAAATCTTTTTTCTCTCATAAATAGGCCAAACTGGTGTTTCTACACCACTGTTTTACCTGCTATCTTCAGGGGCTTTTTCTTTTCTTTTGGCACAGAGGTGGAGCTGCTTTCAAAAGAAGACAACCAGGTACAAGCCATTGACTTTCCATACTCACATATATCCTCATCTTTCCTCTTTCCAAGAGTTTTGAGTGGCTTATTATTATAAAATAATGATAATTTCATCTTTGCAAATATTTGTCTCTGGTTACTTTCAGTCCACGACTCTCCCAGATCCAAGTCAATTCATTCCAACAGCAGCAGGAGAACTGAAGAAGGAAAGCCAATTT
Organism: Vidua chalybeata; assembly: GCF_026979565.1. Lineage (NCBI taxonomy): Eukaryota > Metazoa > Chordata > Aves > Passeriformes > Viduidae > Vidua > Vidua chalybeata. The sequence continues at coordinate 28,824,715 of NC_071538.1, forward strand.
CTGTTCTCATGTACAAAAAAGTCAGGATGAAATTTGTCCTCCTCTTGCTGGAACAACCCCCAGCACTTGGGTTTGATATTAAACACGTAATTTATTTGTGAGTTAATAAACTAGTATCTGGTTTGAGCATCACTAGGCAGGGACAGAGCACAAGGCCCAGCTGATGGTACTCTTAGTACCAAAATTGTCCTAGATATCAGAAATTGTTTACACTGTTTATCATTTTTCAGCTTCTAAAAATAACTCCCCAGTATGCACTGTCTCATCTCAGAAATGAGTAAAACAAACACCAGAAATCAGGGAAATAACTATTTTCTGATTTTAAACATATTGTTGACGACATGAGAGTGGCAGACAAAGACTCCATAAACAAATTTGTGCATAAGGAAATGGATTTTCATGTAATTAATTATTATGAATGTTAACTAGCTGCACACATCATCAGGAAAACATCAGGAAGGTTTGTTTGTGGAGGCTATACAAAATATGTTTGCTTCCTGCTGGTCTTTTATGGGCATTTTTATTGGAAGCACAGTTTACAGAGGCATAGCAATCATATATGTTTCACTGTAAAAGCACTGTTTCTTTGGAAACAGTATCAGGCTCTCTGCAGAAAAACAAAGTTGGCCAAACTTCACAGTTATCAACCTAGAGCTGAAAATATTCCCTTTTCTGGAATGTCTTGATGTTGTTTATGTGCACCTTTCTGGTAGTGATTTCCAGTGCAGCGAAAAATAATTAATTGCTAGAAATCTGAAGGTAGAAATTACTTCAAATGGGATCTTGCCAAGGATTTGGCAAACAAACTGTTATTTATTTCAACATTTTCATCATGGTGAAGGAAAAATGTTCTTCGATGAAAACTTATCTGCCTGGTTTATTGGATGATACTAAAACTGTAATGATGAAAAGGATGTAGGCTTGCTGGAGTCTTTCTAGTTCACGTGGTAGCACCTCCTGGCAGGAACAGTCTGAGACAGCTTTTATAACCCAATCTTCAAAGAGGCCTCACCTCCATCTCCAGTTTTTCAGTTGTTTTCATGAAAAACTCTGCCTCTGTGAACAGAAAAACACAGGCTTCCAGGGAAAGTTTGGGTGCATGGTGCCATAGAGCTGATAGTCATTGCATTCCTGGGAAAACAACTTCCATGCTAAGGAAGAGAAGCACTCTGCTGTCCCCCTGCTGAGTGGGCACCAAAGGCACAGGGGGCTGTGTTTGAGATCCACATAAATATCCCAGAGGCAGGTGCCAAGAGGATGGTGCCAGACTCTTTTCAGTGGTGCTCAGTGACAGGACAAGGAGCAATGGACAAAAAGTAAAACACAAGAAGTTTAAAAACATGGAACCATGGAATATCCAAAGTTGGAAGGACCCTCAGGATCATCCAGTCCAGCCTCTGGCCCTGCCCAGACACCCCAACAATCCCAGCCTGTGCATCCCTGGGAGCGTTGCCCAAACCCTCCTGGAGCTCTGGCAGCCTCAGGGCTGTGCCCATTCCCTGGGGAGCCTGGGCAGTGCCAGCACCCTCTGGGGAAGAACCTTTCCCTGAGCTCCAGCCTGACCCTGCCCTAGCACAGCTCTAGCCATTCCCCGGGTCCTGTCCCTGGGCACAGGGAGCAGAGATTGGAGCTGACCCTCCACTTCCATGGGGAAGAACTTTCCATGAAGGGTAGCAGAACCCTGGAACAGCTGCCCAGGGAAGGTGTGGAGCCTCCAACTCTGAAATATGCCAAACCCACCTGTGTCACCTGCTCCGACTGACGCTGCCTTGGTGAGGGGTTGGACTGCATCATCTCCAGAGGTCCCTCCTACCCCCACCGATTCCATGAGATGCGTTTGTGCATTTGTGACCTCACCGGGCGCTTGGTGCCTCCCTCCCCTGTGACACCGCGGATCCGAGTGCGGGATGAGCAGTGCCGGTACCCCCAGATCCGTGTGCGGAGGAGCACTCCCGGTACCCCCAGACCCGTGTGCGGAGGAGCACTCCCGGTACCCCGGGGTCTGTGTGCAGGATGAGCACTCCCGGTACTCCCAGACCCGTGTGCGGAGGAGCACTCCCGGTACCCCGGGGTCTGTGTGCAGGATGAGCACTCCCGGTACCCCAGACCCGCGTGCGGATGAGCACTCCCGGTACCCCAGACCCGTGTGCAGGATGAGCACTCCCGTTACCCCGGGGTCTGTGTGCAGGATGAGCACTCCCGGTACCCCAGACCCGTGTAAGGATGAGCACGCCCGGTACCCAGACCCGTGTGCGGAGGAGCACGCCCGGTGCCCCAGACCCGTGTGCGGAGGAGCACGCCCGGTACTCCCGCACCCCGCGGGGACCCTGCGGGCGGGCGGGCGGCTCCTCCCCGCGGTGACGGCCCCGCGCCCGCCCCGCCCCGCCCCGCCCGCTCCCCGAGAGGCCGCTCGGCTCGGCTCCGCTCCGCTCCCCGCCGCCGCACACCGCCCGGGAGCCGCAGCCGCCCGCGCCCGCCGCCCGCTCCGGCCCGGGGGAGCCGCTCCGAGCGTGGCTGCCGAGGTGAGCGCCCGGGGCCGGGGCAGCGCGGGTCAGGGGCCCGGGGGGAGCCCCCCCCCATCCTCCGCGGGGCCGCTCCCCCTTCCATTCCCTTATTTCTCGTACGCCGACCCCCCTCGCCGCCGCCTCCGGGCGATGTTTTATTCATGGCCCGGCGGGCTTTGTGCGGAGCGGGCTCGCCGGGAGCGCCGGACCCGCGGCCGCGGCGGGGAAATGGCTGCGGGTGGGCGGCTCGGAGTCCCCCGGCGCTGCCGGGCCGGGGCCGTCGCGCCCGGGGGGGCTCGGCTGCGGCTCCACGGCCGCGGCGGGAGCGAGCCCTGCGAGCCGCTCTCCGGCGGGTTTTGTCTTATAGCCGTGTGTCGATATATCTGTGTCTGTATATTCTACGTTCTTTTTCGATGTTCGGCAGCAGCGTATTGCAGCACCGAGCGCTCGTGCGCCGGGCGGCACTTACACCATCACCGAGTTAACTGTAGATGTCAGACTGTGCTTGCTCTGGGTGATGTCAGATTGGTAATAAAGCGCAGAAATGGGAATTCGGTGCGGGCAGAGCTGATGGAGACGGCACAGACCCAGCTGGCGCGGACAGGGCCGGCGGAGCCGCTCCGTTCCCGGTGCAGGGCCTGCTGCGGGGGCAGTGCCCCGGCGCGGGCGGAGCGCGGGGGCACTGCGATAATTAGCAATTACTTGTGGGTAGCTGCCGACTCGGAGGAGCAGATATCTATGCCTGGAGCAGAGATACTTGGCTGGTTTTGCCTTACAAAGGTATTCAGGCGTGTTTTGGTTAGAGAGTCGGCTGATGGCTGTCTTGTCTGCCAGTTGTGCCATAAGGCAGCCTCCTCGGGTATCGTCAGTCCGGAGGAGGAATTCTGTTGTGTGCTGTGGAAAGCTGGCTGTGATCAATAGGCAGTGTAATGTTAGCTCCTGATACCGCCTCTTGATTTCTCCCAAGCTGATCACGGACCAGTGAACTAAAGCTGAGGGATGCTGAAACACGTCCCTCACCTTATTCAGTTCCCCATTTGCCTGCCCTTCACTTTCCCTACGCCCTGGTTGGTTGGATTTCAAAGGAAAAATTCTGATTCTGGGCCTGTTAAAGAAATCCGTGTGTTTTGATTTTGCTTGTCTAACTTGCTGTTTAATAATAGCTGTGAGGCTGAACATCCCCGTGCCCAGGGGCTGGGGGTATTTGCCCTTCTGTACAAGCGAAGTTAACCGATACTGCTTGATGCCGTTTAACCTTGTATTATCTTAGGTGTCATATGATGAGGCAGCTTGATTTGTTTAAGGTTTTGTGATGATGCAATGCAATAATAATTATAAATCTTCTCATTGTCTGAAGAATCTTTAAATACTACTCTGTCTTGGGAGGTAGTTCATGTGTGTTTATTCCCAAGAGGCATGGGCATGGATGAGCAGATGATATTAATCATCTTCATTTTGGGGTGGGAGCAGTTTGGCACAGGTGCTTTAAGTTGTAATTTATGGGTGTGATGTCATGTGCTAGATAAGCTTTCATAGGATCTGCGATGTAAATTACAGCCTTTGTTTATATACGTGCAATTTCGTGTTTTGGAAATCCGCGCTGTATAGTTTGCTTGCGAGCCTGCGCCCGAGCTGTGAGTGAGATCCAGCAGAACGCGCTCCAGTTGCGCAGTGGAGCTCAGGGGTTGAGAACATTTTGCTTTGCCTTGAGCTCGCAGCCCGCTCCAGGTGCGAATGTGCCCCGTGGCATCTGCGTGCCGCGATGTGTGTGGTGGTTGGCTGCGAAAGCAGTGGCCGGGTACTTTGTTTGTGTTCTTCTTTCTCCATGATCTGGTCTGTTCTGTTTTTCAGAAGAAGCGGGGTGCTGAAATGACTGATTTCAACTAATGTGTGCAGGAGAGAGCAGCTTGGTTATTTCAGGCTGCTGTGGTTTGTTATGCAATCAGATTAACAAAGGTTGAAATGATCATTCAGCTTTGGGTAAACACGATCTATAGAACAGTGTGGATTAGGGCAGCTGTTTACATCGGGCAGATCTGCTGCACTTGGCGTGTTGCAAATACTGGATGGAAACACAATGGGTGGACACAGTAATGTACTAAACAAATTTTTAGTAATCTCTTTGGGATTATGATGTATTTACTATCGATTGTCTGTGCTCCAGGAGCTTCTGCAGTGCCTTAGGTGCTGCCTGCACGCATGGGCAAACTTACTTTCGGCTTCATTTAGTTGACAGTCCAAGGCCTTGTGGAAAGTCTTTGTGCACAGCTGCTGGTGCCTGGGGTGCTGTGTGGGCTCTGGGCTACTGCAGTCCAGGGCTTGGGGCAAGCAAGATGACCGACGCTCAACTGGAAGCTTCCTGAATTAAACAAAAAACACAATTCCAGCCATGTTTGCTGAAGCTGGCAGCCCCTCAACCGGTCCATTATTAGTTGGCCGTTGCTTGTCGCTGCCGTGGAGGTAGCATTGCTGCAGGAGAGGCTCTCAGGGCTTGTCTCCCTGAATCTGCTCGGCGAGGAGGCGATGACGCGCGGGCAGAGATTGGCGCAGGCATCGCCACCGTGCTGGAGGTGAGAGGAGCTCAGAGGGGAAGGGGCAGGCTGGGATGTGGGCAAGTACCTGGAGTGTGGGGAGGAGAGGGAGGTGTTGGTCAGCATGGACCTCTCCATAGGTGTGTGCAGTGCCTCGCTGGCACCCCTGTCTGCAGCTGCGCTGGGCTGGGCTCTACTGCTCTGTGAGGGCATCTCGTTCTGAAAATACAGGATGTGATGGCATCAAGTGTTCGGGGAAAAGGAGGAGTAAGCAACTCCTGCAGTCAGTTTTCCAGAGGCCTTTGTGTTGGAGTGGAGCCTGAGCCTTCCAATCTTCCCCTCATTCAAGGAAAGGTAAGGGACCCTCGAGGGTGCTGCTTTTCCATCCTCTAGCAGGGGATGGAACAGTATTACATTTTGAATATATGCTTAAAAATACTCTGGAAAGAGTTTATTATTATTGTTGTTACTTATTTCCTTGCTGGCTGTGTTTAATTCTATAGAAGCAGGTATGTAATTGCAAAGGGATTTCACAGGCACTTGCAAATGTCTATCACCGTGCTACTGTCTACTCTGTGTGCTGTATTACATTTGTGATAAATGTACACAAGCACATTTTGGGTACACTGGAATCCAAAGAGGTACTTCAGGGAATAGGTAATATTATTAAGGCTGTGTTGTAGGATGTTCAGAGGAGGCAGTGTGGAATGTGATAGGCAGTCAGTCATGTTAAGAGTATTTCTTTTGCTGGTGTGAGTGTATTTCAACTCTGATTTATTAACAGGTTGGTCTCTTGTCATCTTCAATCTTGTGAATGAAGTAAGAGCAGTTATTCTGTGTCAGACTAGAGGTCTGTCTAGCTTGGTAGCTCTTCTGATGAGACCACTCCCAGGTGCATAGAAAAACTGGAGCAGTGAAGTTCTCTTCCTGGTAAACCCTTGTAGCAGTCACCAGTCTAGGAGACCTTTGGGCTGGCAGTTCCAGGGAGGAATTAAACTGTGTTTAACAGCTGCTGATGGATTGTCTTCTCTAAAAAAATGTCTTAATTAGTTTTGAAAAACTTCATTACATTAGTGTTCACAGCCTCCTGTGCTGGTGAACTTCTGGTATAATTGTCCAGTCTGAAAAGGATTTTATACTTTCATTTTACAGTTTGCCATTTGAAGTCCTTGTGAGTCTATCTGAATTCTAGAAGAATATATTTCTTTTTAGATTTTCACACAGAAATGATCTATATGTGAGGATGCTAAGTGAACCTAGAAGGTAAATGAAGATAATGGCTTTATATTTGCAGTGAGGTATAATCCCAGCCCTGTTTGCAGTCATGTTTCATGCATAGGTACCATTATGGCTGTCATATTTAGGTGACTGTATGCAAAAAAATCTTCAAATACAAGAAGTGATTTCTGCAGCTGTGCATCCTTGACATAGGACGGGGTGAGTCTTGATTCAGAAACACTCAGATGACAAAAGAGTTGCTGCAAGCCAAGGAGCAACTTCAGCAATGTTGTTGGAAGATTTGCCAAAGTAAATCTTAGAAGGGATCTGGTGCAACATTTTAGGGTATGCGTAAGAGTGCAGAGAATAGAATTTTAAAGTTCTATTGAAGAGTTTGAAGTTAAGTAATACAGATTCCAGTAAGTGCTGCATGATGCAGAAAAAGTAGTACTCAGTCCCTGAACTGTTCTATAGGTTGGCTTCCACCATGCCATCCTCGACCATTTCAAGAATAGATGGGTGGTAACAAAGTTGTGGTTTAAATTCCACTTTTTCTTTGTGTGGCAGGGAAGCAGAATCTTTTGGCTGTGAATTGACCTACAGTATTTGCTTTTGTGCTGGTGGTTCAAGAGTCTGTCTGGGTTGCAGGAGCCCTCTGGGTCACAGACTTCTGGATGCTGGTGGTAAAGTTGTGTTTGGCTTTTTAAAATAAGCTCTTCAAAGGTTGCTAATTTATTCAGAGTCATACAATCAAAGAGTATCTTGAGCTGGAAGGGACCAGGAAGGATCACTGAGTCCAACCCTCTCCCTGCACAGATGCTCCACCAGTTCTACCCTGTGCATCCCTGGGAGCATTGTCCCATCACTCCTGGAGCTCTGGCAGCCTTGGGGCCATGCCCATTCCCTGGGAAGCCTGGGCAGTGCCCTTATTGTGGCGGCTTCTGAAATCCTGTTGGTAAAAATGGGTAGAATTTTCATACTTCTAAAGCAAATAGAAACTCTTGATCTTGTCATTTCTACTACTTTTCCACCCTTAAGCCTGTAAACTTATGATTAAAGTGGCTGGGATTTCAGCCTGATGGTTTACGGGTGGGATAATAGTAGAGACTGACCAGACAAACATTTTGTTTTAAAAATAGAGAGGCTTACATAACGATGCTATACACAACAACAGTATATGTATATTGGTAAGCTCTCTGGAGTGGTGTTAATCCAACAGCATCCCTTGCCTGCATGTCTTCTGTTGCTTGCTTCAAAGGAAGGTAATTCTGGAGTGAAGAGATGTCAGTGCTGAGTGATTTAACTGGAGTATTGATCCAGTCCTGAGCAGACTTCAGGCACGGCTCTGGTTAGAAGTTTGGAGAAACAGGTTTTTAAACCATTGTGAGCTCCTAATCTGAGACCCCATTTTGGAGAATAAAAATAACAATCCAGTGAACATGTCTGAAAGCATCAGGATGGCATCAGAGGCTTTCCTCTTGCTATGAAAGCAGCCTCAGTTTCTTCTCCTTCTGTTTCTGTATCTCTAAGAGAAAAGCACAGACTTTTATCTGTCAAGTTTGGAAAAAGATAAAGAGCAAGTTCTCTTGAAATATGTATTTAATAGGGAAAATTTCCCAGGATCTATATATACAGGTGGGCATTTTCCCAAAAGTATGTGAGGTGTTGAGGCCATAAAAATGTTGCTGCTAACCAAAATTCTAGCCCTGAATGTATCTATAAATACCATAGCCTCACCCCTTTGGCTCTGTGAAATTATATGTAGCTGGAATAATTTCATACATCAGGACATAAAAGGACCTTGGTGAACTTGTGCTTTTATAATAAACAAGGAAAAGTTTATCTAGGTTGCCCAGTTTATTCACACAAAGACAGCTCTTTACTCGGGGAGGTACTTACCTCGTAGACTTTTCCTCCTTAGGATTTTTATCTCATCCTGTCCCAAGATTTTATTAATGAAAGCAAAACAACTTTAATGTTTATGCATTTAGACAGACAGAGCTCTGCATTTTGGAGTCATGGCTAATTACATTTGTGGAGCCTGTGCAATTTTGGATATTGGGCAGGGAGATTGTTTTTGCAGGAAGACACAGAGGAAGGAACACGTTGCTCGTATTCCCTTTCTCACAGCAGCATTTTCCATGGCCTGTGCATGTTCATGATGTTGGTGTGCTGTTCCTGGGGAAGCAGGCTTGTTGAGTGTTGGGAGAATTCCTTTTAAAACTGCTATTCAGTAAAGCTCTGTGTAGCAGACATTTGCACTTCCCCAGTGGAAAACAGTCTGAGGGAAGAATCGACTGGTAAACCAAAACAAATGCTGCCTTTCTAAGGGCTGGTAATGGGCTGTAAGCCCATTTCTGCTTCAACTTTGAGGGATGACTAAGATGTTTCTCTGTTCTGGCAATATGCACTTTGGATCCTGCTGCTTAATTTCATCTACAGGCCTGCTCCCCCCAGCTGCATCTTGAAGGGAGCACAGCTGACGTGCAGTAAATGCACGGACAGGCTGACTGCAGTAAATGCACGGACAGGCTGACTGCAGTAAATGCACTGACAGGGTGTGCAGGAGCTGCTCTGTTGTTACCGATGGCTGTGCCCGGCTCCAGGGGTTCTCTGGGCTGGGCTCTTTCAGGCTGTGCTGTGGGCTGCTGAGCATGGCCAGCCATGTGATGCTGAAGGACAGGCTGCTGCTCCTCTCCTCGCAGCGCAGCCGTGCCTGTGCCTCGTATGCGCGTGCAGTAGTTGTGGTCTGGTGGATGCCCAGAGGCTCAGCTTTCCCTTCCGAGCCTTTATTTTTGCAGGAAATCTGAAATAGCAGAGCTGAAGCTGCTGAATAAGCCAGACTGAATCCAGGGGAGCAGATCTGGCTCTCCCCTTCATCTGCCACAGAAATGTGGAGAGGAAAAACTCCTGTGAGTACTTCAGGGAAATGTTTGATTAGTGGGTGAAAGGAAAGCCAGACAGGGTTTTCTAATCCCATCTCTATTCTTTTTGCCACTCAAAGGTCTAATGGATATAATTGTTTTTTCTTATGATTGATGTTTTTAAATTACTCCCTAGTTTTCAGGTATGGGAGTCTATCAGCTGGGGCTGTTGAAATTAAAATCAGAACCTCATGATGAACAAGCTCCTGAGAGGGAGCTGTATTCTTTCTGCTTTGGCCATGTTGGATAAGGTGTATCTTTGAGATTAAAAAGTCCTGATGCTCATGGGAGGAGGGGAGTGCTTCTTTCTTTTGTCTCCAGCATTGCAGCAGGGATGCTAATTAAGTACCAAACAAATTGGATTTGGGCAAGTTTGCCTTTGCTATGGCAGTGAAAATGTTTTGTTTGGGAGAGCTGCGTAAATTACACCCGCAGGCGTTCACGCAGAGATAAATCAGCCCCTGCCTGCCCCAAATCTTCCTGCTTCAGTCTGCAGAAATATGCCAGAGAAGCTCTGGGGATGGCAGGAGTCAGCGAGCATGTTCTGGAGCAGATTGTGTAGGGGCACAGCCCTGAGCAAAGACGTCACAGCGAGCAGTGACTGTGATGGCAGCACGGAGAGGCTCTGCCGGCGGGACAGCGCGTCGGGGTGCGCAGCTCCAAATGTGGGGCTGCTCTGCTCTTCTTCCCCAACAGCAGCGCTCTGAGCTGGCTTTTCCTCTCACTGCCATTCTGTGCTGTTCTCTGAAAAATCAGGCCTTAAAACGTGGAATAAGAGACCTCAGGCTTAGTAACAACGTTGAGGAGAATAAGAAACGCTCAGCCTTGTGAAGCTGCGTTTAGTTGTACGTTTATTTGGGGATTTTTTTACAAGCATAATGGAAAATTACGTACTCGACTCTTCTCAGAGTTGCCGTGGGATTCAGGGGACCTAATTTCCCTAAGACTATGAAAATCCCAGGCTTTGCCATTTAATTTTTGTTTGCCTTTACACTTCTGTACTAGTCTCTGAGCCTTCTTTCATCCACAGCAAATGCTTGGGTGCTGCAACAGAAATAGTTTGAAAGCCAATGATTTGAGAGAAAAAGGGCTGGAGCTTCTTAGATGTCTGGGGACTGGATGAAGTAGGATTAATCTGGCATTAAGGCAGAAATTTGTGAGAGAAGCTCGGTCAAGTGACTGACTGGAGAGAGGGGGATTCATGAAGTCAAAGTCACTTCTTCAGCCAAAGGGGGATCAGGCTGATACATTTCTGACAGGGTGTTTTGCCTGGCCTCTCCCACGGACTCTGGGTAGCTGTCACATACTTTCTCTGCAATTGCTTGGCATTCTGAAAGATCATGCCTTAAAAAAAGACTCTCACAGTGAGCAGCTTTCCAGAAGGTCATTGGAAATTTAATGCTACAGTGTAATGAGGTTTGTGAGTTACCTGTAACGCAAATAACAGTGCTGACGAGTTGCTTTTCAATTATTAATTCTTGTACAGTAAGCTGTGGCCATTAAGATGGGTTGTCTATGCAAAGTGGTTCCATAAAATGCAAATTATTAGTTTTTATGTGGGTCAGAAAACATTGCATACTTGGTGTAACTCTTGTAGTTAAATAGACTCCTTTGCTAAGCAAATAATTTAAGCACTGGTTACTCTCAGCTTTGTCAAAAACATACATGAGTTCTTGCTGAGTGTAAATAAAAGAGTTTCAGCTTTGAATGATGACTGCAGGATTTGGCTTAAAAGCTATTTTTGGGCCACGGGCACAGCCCAAAGCCGGGGGACGTATGTGGCTCTGCCCCTGGAATGGCGTCAGGATGGAGGATGACTGAGTCACCCCTGCAACTTCCTGCTTGCTCCAGAAAGGTGGTGATTTACTGCAGCTCTGTCAGCGGTGAATCGCTGTCCACCCGCGCTGATTCAGCCGCCCAGCTTAGCTGGGAGTTAGGGCTGTGCCCCGGCTCCCTCCCGGCTCCTTCCCACCCAGCAGCTGCCGCGGTGGAAGCGGCACCATCGCCCTTCCTGCCCCGTGTCCCAGCGCCAGCCCGCCCTGAGCCCTGTCCCCGTGCAAACGTGGCATTGGGGTGCCCTTCTTGCCGAGTCAGGGAAGATCGGCTGGGCAAAGCCTCGGGGCTTTGGGCTCCTGAAGGTGCTGAGGTTGAAGCGAAAGCAAACGTGGCAGAACCAGCGCATAGTGATGGTGCTGCTCGGTGAAGAATTGGTCCAAACCCTTCCAGGCCCTGCCCTGGCTTTCCTTTGTGGGCAGCAGCACAGGAGTTGGGAGACTACACACAACAAGGGGGAGTTCACTGCAGATGTTCATTAGGTGTACCATGTTGAGGGCTCCTGTTTTTCTGGGGTTTGCAATGCCTTCAGTGCATGAGGACAGATTTCTTTGCTCCTGTTGTGATGAGTAAGGCAAGTAGTTGTTTTACTGCTGCCTTTTCCCTCTTGCCTGCCCTCCAAAAGAAAGCCCAAGGTGCAAACCCCCACGAGTCTCAAGACCTGATTTTGAAATAAACCATTTCAGGTACAGGAATGATCTGGCTGTGATGGAGACTGATGGCAATGCCTCCTCTCTTCTCTTCCACCCTGCTCTCCCAAGAGCTGCTGCTATCCTGGGAAAGCACATGAAGAACCCACTTGCTCGCTCTTGTTGTCACAGCCCTTATCTCTTTAGTGGAGTGTAAATAACTGGGATATTTGTTGTGTTCCTGCATGTTTTATGCCCTAAGCCAAATCCAGAAGAAACAACTCTTTTCTGGGGCATTTTTGCATCATCCTGTGCTTTGAAAAGGCACAAACAGTCTGTTGTTGGCCATAATCAGCGTCAGCTGCTTCCTGAGGTGTCTCTGGCCAAGCAGGAGTCAAGTTTTGATGCAGTCCTGGTCAGAGGTGGGAGGGAAGATCCCAGGTGAATTAACCATGCCATAAGAATAAGGAAATTATCCCCCAAAATCTGTGAGCTTTCCTAGCGTGTGGGGTCAGCTCTGCTTTTGGTTGTGACTGAATATCCTCAGGAATAAAAACTGCAAGTAAGAGTGGAGGCAGCTCTGAAGACTTCTGGATTTCTGTTTCATGGTTGCTACCTGCTGAATGGTGCTGTTTGGTTTGCTGATGGATTCTTTTAATTGGTAAATTGGTGACGCCTCTGCTTTTTTAAGTGTTCAATTTCCCATTCTTCTTTTCCTTGTCTATGATTTTCCATTCCCTACCTGCTGCCATCTCCCCTGCCATGGTCATGAACATGCCTTAATTTTTGTGTTGTAATGGTTTTATTGCTTTCAAAATACTATGTGTGACTGGGTGTAAAAATGAAAGTAGCTTCAGTGCCAGTGATATCAAACTCTGTGAGCTAGCATCTATATCCATAAGGTTTTTTCCAAGTGCAGACTGAGGTGTGGTGCTGACCGTGGGAATGCTGACCAATGTTGAGGGAGAAGGGCCCCAGCACTGGAGGAGTGCAGGGACCTTTCTGTATCATCAGACTGCAGGACTGGTTTGGGGCCTCGATTTAAATGTCAAAGGAGTGATGGAAAGCAGAAGATGAGAGTGACTTTGGCCCTTAAGGCAGTGTATGCCTGTTGGTGGTAGGGGTTGGAAGCTGTCTCCAATCTCCTGTTCCTCATCCCTATCTGGTCATTAGCCACCAGCTTGAGTAGGTTGAAGGATTCAAGGCGCTCTAGGACTAAGTTTAAAACTGATGGAAATTACAGTGGACTCAGGGGAAGCATCTTTAGGCCTTCAGTTGTTTGTACTTACCTGGAAATGTAGGAGTGCTGTGTGCATCTGTCTTCGGCAGTTCCCCTGGTTTCTCTCCTGTTTGCTGCTTTGTTTTAGGGAATACTGGGGAAAAAAGAGAACAAGCATGCACTGGTAAAACAGCTTCAAAGCCTGTGATAAGGAGGAGAAAATGTATGTGCTTCCAGATATTGCTGGAATAGGAGAAAAAGGGATAGAGAATGGTGCACTGGGATGGGAGCTGGAGGACCACAGCTCTTTTTCCCAGAGGGCTGTGGAGCTGCTGTGGTGAGAGTTGCCCAGCCAGGCTCTCTGCAGCCAAAACAGTGTCTTTGTGGTAAGACTCTGAGCTTGTTCTGTGCTTTGCTATCAAAAAGATAAAAACTGGTTCTTTTTCTTGATTTTCAAGTGTTTTTGTTTGTTTCTTTAAGCCAGAGTGAAATCTGGATTATTTTTCAAAATTGTTTGATCAACTTGAACTTCAGTATCTTAATTTTGTTCTCATAATAGATTTGCTTGTCAAATGCTATTTTTAAGTTCAGAATTACAGCAGAGAGTGTTTCCTCTTGCTGTGTATGATAAGTACTACTGCTCAGAGTGCAGTCCTGGGGCTGGGGTGTGCGTCCTTATTTCCTGATGTTTTTTGAAGCTTCACCTGCCTCCGCAGGGCGAAGGCAGTGCTGATGGACTGCGGGGTTGCATTGCTAATAACTGTAAACAACAATTCTGACTCACTGGTCATGGAAGACAGAAGTACAGTCATATATTGTGGCTATGTTAATTTGTTTACAAATAGGAAAATTTGTATAGAGGAGGTTTAGCACATGTCTTTCTGGTTGCCCTCTTTAGAAGGTGTATGGCTCCCCTGCACATCTGGTGTTTGGTTGTCCCCCAACTTCAGCTCCCACCACCTTTCTGCAGTCCCTACCTACCTCATACAGACTGGAGTCTTTAAGTACCTTGGGCTTAGCATGCGTTAAAAATTAACTTCTAGGAAGAAGTTCAGAGTAATGGTTGGCCACCATGATGCCCAGCAAAGGGGATTTTATAGATGTTCACAGCATGGCCTGGGTTGGAAGGCACCTTGGAGATTTTATCATTCCAACCCCTGGAATGGCAGGGACACCTTCCACTAGACCAGGTTGATCCAAGCCTCATCCAGCCTGGCCTTGGGTATTTCATTTTGGCTGACTTTTCATTCTGGGGTAAAGGCAGAGCCTGAGCATGTTGTGTTTGGGTTGTCACCATCCAGAGCTGGTGTCAGTAACCAGAAAAATGACATGGGGAGTGGGAGTATAATGTTCATAAATGTAATGAACAAGGAGGCGGCAAGGTGGAGCGCTGACAGGGAATGTGAAGAGCTAAACAGCTGATGGCATGAGGCTGGAAACGTGAGCAGGAGAAACTGAGGCACGGCCTAGCAAAACCAGAAAGAGGCACTTGGTGTTGGAAAGGAAATTGTGTAAGGGCACACGTGTGCTTTGCATTGCTGTCTCAAGTTGTGTGGTCAGGGGCAGAAATGATCAAATGCTTCTTTCTCCCATCCTTCATGCGGTGTGTGTTACGAATAAAAACTTTCTGAATGAGTGCTCAGGGCCAGAGCTGATTTCTCTAGGCTGCCATGGCTTTGTGTCGCTTTTCTTCATTGTGCACCCTTCTCTTCTAATGGGGGACATAGAGTTGGGCTGGACCCAGACAGAAAATTTGTCACTCAAATCATGCTGAACAGCACCACTAGGTAAGGGCAAGGCAAAAGAGGAAGGATTCAGTCAGGGTTTTTCTTCAATTCTGAAATACTAAAGATCAGCCAAAAAGCTTGTAAATATTCCAGTTGTGAACTGCAGTGATTCTGCTTGATGTGCTTTACTGATCTTCCTGTCATCTCTTCCATAGGGAAATGTTGATATTCCACTTAGGAGCAGTATTTCTTTTGATCTCTGGCTGCACCCCTTGTTTGTTCCCTAAACCTTCTCTCTTTCTACCACAAACCACTTAGATAACTGGTGTTACAGCAAAATAATCACCACTTAGTGTTAGTTCCCTGATTCTCAGTGGGGCTGGTTTGTATTCTGGGATTTGACTGCAAGACAGACAAGTAGATAAGTAAGTAAAAGGCAAAGCAACAGCAACGAGGAAAAAAAAGAAATTGTGTTTGATTAAAATCCATTTTACTGTGGTACCTTAACTGTAGCTAATCAGTGTGTGTTTTGAGGGGAGAAGTGAGGGTACAGGTGAAATTTAATGGACGAGCCTTCACTTGTTAAGCTTGGGATGGGGTTTGATGGAAGAAATGAGTCTCATTGTGGCATGGACACACTGCTGGGAAGGAGGGAGCACTAGTGCTGGCTGTGGGAATAATACAGTTGATGTGATTCCAGTAGCTTTGACTGGTTAAAGGCTCTGCTCTGTAGATGGAGGCTTGTTGGTATTTCTGTTTTATGTCCCCACCCATGCTGTGTGGTGTTGCAGTGACCTGCAAAAGTCAGAGCAGCACCAATTTCCATGCAGTTTCATGTTGCCACTTGTGCTGGCACACGGGATGTTTGACAGGAGAGGTCCTGGCAGGACACCAAGGAGCAAGAGCTGGCTTGTCAGCAGAGGTAGTGGAGGGAAGGCACTGGTGCAGCAGGGCCTCCTGTCCAGGACAAAGAGCTCCAGTGCTGGTTTTGGGCAGGGAACCTCATGTGTGTGGTGTCTGCAAAGTCTTAGGCAACATAAAGTTGTTCCATGGGGGTCTTCTTTACTGGCTTAAAATTTTAAGGTGTTTCTAAAAAACTCCTAAGAAATTCCTTGGCTAATTTTGCTTCCAAGTCAAAAAGCTGTTCTTAAGGAGTTTCCTCTCTCCAGCACTGGCACCATTTCCCATTTCCTCTTCTTAAATTTCCCCTCACCACATTACCAGTTGTGTTATGTTGGTGCAGGGAAGCCCCAGATGAGATCAGGTGTTGTTCTGGGAAGTGCAGTCATGCCTTTCAGCAAGGAGTTTGGTTTTCCAAAGCTCACAAGGTGGGGAAGAGGGAAGGAAGGAGGAAATGGACAGGAGAGCCCGACAGCCTTGATGGTCAGTCCATGTTGACTTGCTGTGTTTGCACTTCCTACAACTTTAGTTACTCTTTGAAGGAGAAAAGAGTTGGGGTAGGAGGGAGTGTTACCACGTGATGGTTTCTGTATTCCTACACCATTCCCCATGTATCTGCTTTTGGTTTCTCTTGGGTGCAGGATGAAGTGGACTTCATAGACTGGATGTTGTTGGGAATAACTGCATTGTCAACTCACCTTTAAAGTCTTGGGTGAGCTTGTGGGGTCTGTGTAGGATGACTGGGGGGATTGGGGGATTCCACTGAAGGCTTCCTAAAGAAGGAATTGCTGCTTTCTTTGTTTCTGTACATCCCCAGCTGAGCTTTTGGGGTAGCAACCGTTTGGGAAAGCAGAGGAATATAATGAAAGCTTGCCATCAAATTTGAAAATGAAAAAGGCCTATTTCTTCCATGGATAGAAGAGCAGAGGGATGGAAAGGTGGAAGTTTCTTTTGCCTCTGCTGTGCTACTTGTCCTTTGCTTTCCTGTCTGTGAGATGCTGTAAAAATGCCAACCACCTCTGCTCAGCACAGGGGAATGAAGATGTAAAGTGCTTTCCCCATTCACAAAAAGGACAACTGTTCTGTTGGCTTTGGAGCGTGGGGGAGGGGGTGGGTTGCCTGTCTTTAATTTCTTTTACATTGTTTTCTCATCTTCCTCTCCGATGAGTGAGGAAGGAAGTGCTGGTATTCCTGCAGTCTCTGAGGAATGATGGATTATCATCTGTTAAGGGACTGACAGTCTAATCAAAGTGGAGCACACTGTGAGTTCACTTGTTCCTTGAGTGCTGTTACTCAGTGTCTGTGGTGTACGAATGTTTGCTTGTGACGAAACTCACTTTCATGTTTATGGACTTAATGATTTGTTTTGGTAAAACTCCCTTAATTTAGTCTCTTTGAAGCCAGTAGAAAAATTAATTTACTTTCAGAGTTGGTCACTTTTTTTAAGATTGCATTTTTCCTCATGTCTTCTGCCTACTCAACCATCAGAATGTTTTTAGTCCTACTATAATTTGTATGGTAAATAAGCAGTTTATTCTATTCTCCATCAGATTCCAGTATAAAATGACTGAAGTGATTGGGCAGTGACTCTTAAGAACAAAGGGTTTTCCATGTCCAGTCTCATGAAGTGCCTCTGTGCAGATGTGGGAGCAGGGATGGCAGGAATGCACCTGTTCCTCCAAAGGAACTCTAATAAAAGGTGCAAGTGTCTGTAACTGAAGGTATATTTGTAACATTGATAATAATAATCTCTACTGTAGCTTTTAAGTACAATTTTAGAGTCATTAAAGTTTAAAAAGATCTCTAAGATCGAGTCCTGCTGTTCCCCCAGCACTCCCAAGCCCACCACTCACCTGTGTCTTGTGAATGCCCCCAAGGATGGTGACTCCATCCCTGCCCTGGGCAGCCTGTTCCAGTGCCTGACTGCCCTTTGAATGAAGGAATTTTCCCTGATATTCAATCCAGTATTCCCAATTTAAACCTTCCCTGGCACAGCTTGAGGCCGTTCCCTCTTGTCCCATCCCTGCTCCCTGGGAGCAGAGCCCAGCTGCACCCTCCTGTCAGGGAGCTGTGCAGAGCCACAAGGTAATAGGGATAAATAAGTAGCAGAACACATGCAGAGACAATAGGGCAGATTGCAGCATAGGACAGCTGTCCAGGTAAGCACCCAGTGTCCCCTGATGACCCTGAGATTAGCGTTGTGACAGACAGGGACATTATCTGTGATTGTGGGTTGGGTACCTTTTTTGTGTTCTGAGTTAATTAGTGATTTGTGTGCAGATTGAGTTGGGTGGCAGTAATTACTGGGGTGCCTGTGCCCAGGGAGAGTGTACAGGTCTGTCAGGATTTCGGGAGGGTGGGTGGATGTGCAGACAGACCATGGCAGCAGCAAGGCTCTGGTTTAGCTTTTCTGCTGATTGCTTGGCAGCAAAACCTCACTTAGCCCTACCTTTCACTCTCCTCCCATTTTGCACATGTTAATCGGCTTTAGCCAAAGATGTTCCTGCTGAACTTGTTACAAGTGGAAGCCAATCTAGACCACGTTGTAGCATTGTGCATATTCAGGCAGTAGCAAATGTGCTGGGAGCTTTTTCAGGAGGTGTGGAAATCTGTCCTGGCTGTGGGTTTGGTGTCAGCAGTCACCCTGCTCCTGGTGGCTTTCCATTCTCCTTCGTCAGCTTTGTGAGGAAGCAGACTTGAAGCAGGAGGAGAAGGTAAGTGGAGACTGAAATGAATACTAAGCATTTCTAGATTAATTTCACTGACAAAATCGCTGCTTGATTTCTGTGGGAGGAGCATTTGCCAGAACCTTGCCAAATTATCCCAGAAAGGAGCTAGAGAATGTTAAGCAGAAACCCCACAGCATTTCACAGGAGTTTATTCTGTTGTTTCAGTAGTGACTCATCTCCAGAATGATCCATGCTCTTCGCAATGTATATGTGGGGGGAAAAAACACTGACAAAGGTCTCAGAGCCATCTCAGAGCTATACAAAATGCAGTGTCCTGTTCGATTATTACTTAAAGCATCTGAGTGTCTCAAGCCCTTAGGCAATTTTGAGAGTTATCCTGGCAAAAGATGTTTGCAGTCAAACCTGGTTCGCTTTTTGTTAAACGTCCTGAATTTTTGTAAGAGTGTGGAATGAGACAGAAGTGGTAAGTATAGACAGAGGAAAAAGTGTTAGGCATGATTCTCTGAGTGGACAGAATTGTCGTTTTTAAAACCTCAGGGATTGTTAGAACATCACTTTTTCTTTTCTGTTCATAACATTTTTGGCTAAATGACCTGAAAATTAAAGCTCAGTGTGTTTGTTAAATGCTTTGCTTCCTGAGGTTGCTGTTCAGAAAGCTGAGGGCTCTCGTCTCGATTTTTCATCCTGCCCCAACTCAGCATCCTCAAAAGGCAGCAGTGAGTGCAAAAACAGGAAAGGGGAATGATAAAGTGTGGGAATGAAGGGAATGCTGAATTAGCAATGCCAGGAGGAAGCAGCTCTAACGACAGCCATGCTGCTGGTGAAAAATAAATGGAGGTGAACTGACTTACAATACTTCTGAAAATGGAGTTCTCTTTCTTGTCACATTTTTCTGTGACTTCTTCTAACAATTTTTAATGCAATAAAGTAGAGAGCACACCCGTTGTAGTGACTGGATGCTGGCATTAGTGTTTTAGCAAACACCTACACAGCATATATATGGACTAAATTATCTAAAGGGCTTGTTAACATATCATCTGCATGCAGAAGAAAGTGATGGTGGTGATGCATGCTGCTTAGAAATCTTGTGAAGGATTCTAGCTCCTTCTTGCTTTCCTTTTTCCTTTCATTGTTTTCTCCACAACAAAAATGTCCACAGCATTTGAGGAGGACTTTTTCTCTCTGTCATCATTTTCTTGTTTTGAAGGCTTTGAGACATTTTTGAGACATTTTATTGTAGGGAAATTTTGTAAGGTATACAGCCAGTGCTTTTGTGAAGTTCATAGAGCACATGAAGTAGTGGAGAGCAAAACCATCTGCCAGTGACAGTATTTGATCTACAGAACAAGCTATTTCTGAGGGAAGTTGAGTAATGCTTGACTTGACGTTGTTTTGTTTTGCTTTGGTTTCTTGGCTTCCAAATCAGTGTTGAAAAATACCTGCCAACTGTAATTATTTTACTGGAAGTTAAATGCAAGGTCTAATTTTACTGGAAGCCTGGAGGAGAGGAGGAGACAGAGCTGGAGAATGGCATCTGATGTGGAGCAATGGTGATGCCGGGCATATTTAAGATAAGTGAACTTGCTGTTAATAAAATAAACACACAATGCTGCTTCTGGCCCACTGTGGGCCATGGAAGTACTTGTGGCAAGCTGGTCTCTTCACTACTGGGCCAAAATGCTTTGCTGGTAGTTTTGGTTTTCTTTCATCAGACTCTCTTGGCATATGTGTAACTTTGAGCCCTCAAGCTTGCTGTGATTGAAGTATGTGTATGTTTGAAATGCTTTGGCTGAAAAGAAAATCAGTACTATTCTGATAAGGAGATGGGAAGTATTAAATAGCTTAAAATACTAATTTTTTCTCATGGGATTCAAGTTTTCTGTTAAAAACTCACCATTGTGCTGGTATTTCTCCATCAGGGAATCTTTGAAGCAATTTCAGCATTTTGAGATGCTGATCTGCTAAAACCTTCCTTGTCCAGCTTTTCTTTTAAGAAGGACGGAAAGTAAAGAGAAGAGAAAAAAAAAGTGAATTTTCAGAGGGAATCAAGATAAAGAGCAGGCTGTCTGGGGAGGATCCAATTTCTTCCACATTATGTGATGCTCCATGGTAGAGATTCCCAGATGTGCAGGCACTGATGTGTAGCTGTGGTGAGACAGGTGAGTTACACCTGATGGCTTTGCATTCAGCAGAAACCCCGACATTTGTCTTTGGTCCCAAAAGGAATGACTTGAGAGGGAACATCTGTTGCTTTTAGAACTTAAGGCTTTTTGATACGATCCTGGTCATCCCTCTGGAGTTCTCTTCCCTGTGTTCAGGGTGAGCTGCATTCATCCTGTGGATCACTTATTTGTTTGTTTATGTATTGAGTGAAAGACCAAACCCCCTTTTCAGACCCCCCCAAATCTTTCATTTAACTTAGCAGGTTATGTGTACCACTGACTTCTGGTTTTGCTGCCCATCACAAGAGTGTGTGAGGAGTTTTAACTGCAGGACTGATGCATTTCTGAAATTGAAGAGCTGATAAAGGATTGGTGGTTCAGATGTGCTTTGTGGGAAGCTTTTTCAGAGCACAAGGGTTGTGGCAGGAGCAGTTAACGTTGCCTTTTAATAATTTAGGCCAAGTGTTTGGGAAGAAAGCAATGGGAAAATATTTTCATATTGTTCTCAAAGGGAAATAGAATCCATCCTGTGAGCATTGGGCAGGACAGTGACAGTGCTGGGCACAATGCAGTTTTGTAGCTCACTGTGAAAATGAGAAGGATGAAGGGAAAGGGGACTTTTCTTCCTCACCCACTTTTTCTTCAGGAAAAAAACCCAGATCCAGAGGTTTTCTCAATTCACTCATTGAGATTAAACTTGTAAAGGTGTTTATAAACCACACGGTTTATGTGATTTGTCTGGTTAAGCAAATCAGCAGAATCTGCTTAGGCAAGGAGCCAGGGAGGGTATTGCTGCCTTTCTTTTAAATTTCAGGTAGAACCTTAAAATTAGAGGTTGCTACAAGTCCCTCCAGCATGTTGCATATAATTTGATATTTACACACTGAAAGCCTGTCTAGACTCTTCCCAGTTGTGTTTGTTATGTACAGTGTCAATCACTGCTTGTCTTTCCTTGTCAGTTTGGGTATATGAGATTCATCCTGCTCTACCTTCATCTCCTTTTTCCCCAGAAAACTCCCCCCAAAAGGCTTACTCCTCTTTTCCCATAAAACTGCTCCTGTCAGGAGCCCAGCAGTGTCCTGAGCATTGGTTCAGTCTATGAGCATGGCACGTTTTAGCTGATGCTCCAGGCTGGCTGCAGACACCTCAGCTGACTGGGTCTGCTTCTCAAAACAATCTGGCCTGGTTGAGCAGATGTTTGAGGAATGGGAGAAGAATCAGAAAAGGTAAAACCTGTGGGTTGAGATAAGAACGGTTTAATGCTTGAATTAAGCAATAATGATATTATTAGTATTGTTGTTACTATAATGAGAAGGGAGACCACTAAAGAAGGGAGTACAATCCAGACAGATGAGTGATCACAGTGCAGTCCCTCACCACCCACCCCCTGATGCCCAGCCTGTCCCTCAGCAGCCTTCAGCCCCTCCTGGCCAACTGCCCCAGTTCCCAGCTGGGCATGGCATCCCGTGGTGTGGCACGGCCTCTGCCCAGGGGGATTGGCTGTCCTGGCCCTGCTCCATCCCAGCTTTGCTGCAGCTCCTCACTGGCACAGCCTGGCACACTGCAGAGTCCTTGACTTGGGGGGAGCTCTGCTCAGCAGCAGCTGAAGCATCAACATTATTCCCAGGCTGAATCCAAACCTCAGCACTGTACCAGCTACTGGGGAGAAGATTAACTCTCTCCCAGCCCAAACCAGGACACCATCTTTTAAGCTGAAGGTGATTCATTGTGTTCACAGGCTGAGGGCTGATCTATTTTAATCTGGAACCCACTGCAATTATGTTTAGATGTCTCTTTGCACCTTTGCAAGATGGGAATTGTGGTACCCTCCATCTTCTGTGTGGTACCCACCATATTCTGAAAACTCAGCCTGGTGGCTGGAATGAGCAGCATTTTATAGGGCTGGATGATAGTAGTTATAGTGTTTATTGTTAAACCCAGTTTGAGTTTTTGTGTATCTAGAAGTAAAATTAGTTTGAGTAGGAATTGCAGGTTGTCTTTTGTGTGACCTTGTGCTAGTTCTGTTTTATGCTTTAATCACAGACTTTTTGGGGGAACTTGCTCCATGTTTACAGTGTCCAGCACAGAGGGATTCTTTCTCCTGCTGCTCCTATGTACTACAGAAGTTGCAGTAATAATAAAATTATTATTATCTCCTCCACAAACTGCTTTAAATTGTTCAACTCCTCCTTTCTTATCTGCAGCTCTGTGAATTGTGCTTAGAATTGTTCACAGCTCCTTCCTGCCTGTTTGGTAACAAGGGACACACTTTACTTACACAGTGGTAAACCCTTTATGTTAAACAGGAGCAGAAGCTGTTTGCTGTGTTCTGAGGAATTCAAGAAATCTTGAACTACAAACAGTTTTTCCTGTTTCTTTTCTAAGTGCTGAAATATTTACTTCTTGTCTTAATCTTGCAGAGACATCCTTCACAGAACATGTGTTTAAAAAGAAGCAAATCTGAAATTTGTAGACAAGAGATTAGAAAGTCAAATCCCAGTTTGGAAGGTAGCTATATTTATTCTCTGTGTTCGCACTTGTTTACAGTAGATGCAGCATTTGGTTTTGTTTTGGCTTTTTCCTATCCCTTGCTGCTTCTGCAAGTATTTTGCATATTTAATTAACAGTTTCACATTTGAATTACTCCCCACCAAATTTTTGCTTCCTGTTATTGGTCTCTTCTCTTCTGCTGTCATGTGAAACACTTCAAGTACAAGAATCAAGGGAAGGCTGGAGCTCCTGTTTGTGCCGAGGCGTGTGGATGCAGCCTTGAGAGCATTAGAGGGCAGAAGAAGTGCACAGAGTTCCTTGTGAATAACTGTGAGCGTGAATAACTGTGTGAGTGTTGGTCCTCCTGGTGCTGTGGATGGAGCATCTTGTCCTGCACATCTGCAGAGAGCCTTGGCAAAGAGCTCCTCCTGTTTCGGGTCTCACTGACCTGTCTGGCAGAGCTTCTTGTCTGTAGGATTGAGATGAAATCCCTTATTGCCAGTGCATTCTTGTTGTACAATATACAAGAATTTGGGGTTTGTGAGTGGCTGAAAACGAAACCTGATGCTGAGAACTACATCAGTTTATTTTCTCATTTAATGGAATTGTCTTCCTTCCTTTATGTATAAAGAAAACACATGCACATGGAAGGGGAAGATTTCATTGGCTTTTTGGGGCTGGAATCCTACCAAAGCAGTGATAATTTCCTTTATTGACTTCTTTTCAATTGATTGGAAACAACATCATTTTTTTTTTGTCCCCTATGTTTGTAGTGTGCTCTGTGAACGTTACATGACCTTTTTCTTCCTGACCCATGGTACAGCAGATAGATATCTCTGTTGCTGGATGTCTTCCCTGGTCTGTCCTGCCTTGCTCTGTCCCAGCCTTGGTGCAGTTTTCCTGGTCCTTGGTGTCTTTAGGGGTCCTGGTTCCAGCTGTGCACTACAGGTAGCTTGTGGTAACTGTTGCTGTTTATACCAGGGTCAGGATGCTTGGAGCATGAATCCATGTTCCCAGCTATTCTGGTATTAAGACTTCCCAGTGCCGAGTGAGAAATGTGTCATTGTGACCTGGATCTCTGCATCTTCACCTGGAGTCACAGCTCATGAAACTGAACTCATTTGGTTAAAAAAAAAATATATATACATATATATATATATATGGAATGAGGAGTTGGTAAGGGATCCAACAAGATGTTTCCCCACCTCTCTGTAGAGAGCGCATCTTCACAGTCGTGGAAAAGGTCTTGTTCAAAGCTGTCTTGTGTTTCTAGAGAAAAATTCCTGCTGAGGATGCAGAAACCTTCTTCTAATCCAGATCATCAGGATTCTGGATTGTTATTGTTATTTATCAACAGGAGTACCCTGCAGTAAAATCCTTCTGTAGATTTTAAGTTCATAAAAGGCAGACCACAGAGTTAAGGCTGGTGGGGTTTTCTCCTCCCTTGGATTTTAATGTTGCTGAATGATAATGCTATCCATTTTTAAACCTGCTTTTGCAGCCTGCAGCCAATTTTTTTCATTGAATTTCATGCAGGTAGACTACATATAAATGCAATATTGTCATTAATGATATGGGTGGTGTCCTGAGTATCTTCATACGTGGTGTTTGCATGTTAAAAATGGTTAACCTTCATTTCAGAGGTCTCATGTTTCTTCAGCAAGAAGATAATTGAGTAGCACAGGAACATGCTCCTGCTAAACACTGAAGGATGCCCTGTTGTAAGAGAAACTCGAGTGCATGTTAAACAACTGTAGGCTGATCTATTTTGTAATTTAATAGAGGAGCTCATTTGAATGTTTTCCTGAGGGAATGCCACTTCAGCGAGCATGTTGGTTGACTTGTAAGTACTAAACCACTTGCATCAGAAGGGAAGCCCTGTGGGATGTCGTGTTGAGAGGGGATGTTGAACAGGGTGAGTATTTGAATTTTTTGGATATGGATTTGCTGTCACAATGAAGTTTTGGATGAGGCAGAAAATGAAGGTAATCCCTTGGTTCAGGCCCAAAGCCCCTCTCCAGTTCCCCTGTAGCCCCTTTAGGCACTGGGAAGCACCTTTCCCATAGAACTTCTTGTTTTCTTGCTTTTGCTTCTCTGAGCATTTGGGATACAGGAAATACTGAACACCAAAATGTTTTTTTTCTTGTTTTTAAAGCAAGTTAGAAAGTTATTAGCATTTTGCCCCTGTGCTTTGTTCCCCAAACCCTGTTCCTGCTGGCAGTGGGCACCTCTGGCTTGTGCCTAGAACCCAAATACTGCCAGCTCCTACCCCAGATTTGGAGGTGGCTCCAGGAATCTGAGATGATGTTAAATTTGCTATTTCAATTATTATCTGCACAGAGCTTTTATTCTCTAGTCTGTCTCGCTGTTAAATGCTTACTTTTTACAACTTGAACACCTCTGGCTCTGCAGTTGAAGTTAAGGCTATTTGGTAAAGGAGAGGGAAGTGGGTTTTTTTTTGCTTTTTTCCTGAAATACAAATTATTTTAAAAAGTGGCTAATGTACTGAAAAGTGCTTGTATGCCTCGTGTACAATTTTATCTGTATATAGGGCAGGTTAGTAATCTTTGCAGAATAACAGCTTACTACCTCAGCTCTGAAATCATTCTTATTTCCTGTAAAAGTGCTTTTTTATTCCATCAAGAGGTTGTGCCCCCTTACATGTCAGCAGTGATCACTCTTTTGGCCATTGCACTCGTGGCAATTGTTGACTACACAATCTCCTACCTTTTGGCTTATGAGAGATTATTCATGAAGCTATCATAATGCCTGGCAAGTATAATTTTTTTAAGGTGCTATGTTAAAATGCATTTTACTGTCTGCTACAATTTATTTTTGTAAGGGTTTAGTATTTGCATTGCAATAGCATTAAAACCTTCATGCTCCTCGACTCTTTGCTTGCCTTCAGGAATACTTAAGATTTTGCAACCTGAATAGGACATGATGCTTTTCCCCTGAAAAATTTCTGCTATGAGCTTTTTTCTTGGCAGATAGCCAGCTTTTTTCTTAAAAAGTATACCTGCACTTAAACAGTGGACAAAAGCAACAAATTTTTCTTGATCTTTTTGTCCAAGTACTAATTACATGATTTGTAGAAAGCCCTCAGACTTCAAATGCAGCATATCTCCATTTTGAAGGACAGACCTTGGGTACTGGTTTTTCAAATGCCATTAAAAAAAGCCGTAAGTGAAGGTGTCTAACATACAATTCTGTAAGAACACCATTCCAAGGATAGCCAAATCCCTAAAGCTTTAAGCTTCTCTTTGATCCCAGGGATTAGTGGAGGTTTCTACTTTTGCATGGCAAATTTTTGGGCTGTTAGAGATGCCCAGAGGATCCCTGTGTTCCAGGGAGATGAGTCAGGTAGGATCAATATTGCTCCCAGTCCTCCTCCAGGTGTTGGTAGAGCAGCTCCAGATGGGTTGGAACTTTCCACTTGTACTTTGTTAAAGCCAAGGATTTATGCACATTCAGACACATTCAGGTGGCATTGCCACACCAGCCTCATGTCACAGGCTTGGAGCAGAGGCTCTCTGGGAAATGCAGAGTTCTTCACCTTGGGTGAAACATTTGCAGGTTTTTTTGGGTAATAGAAGACAATACACAGCAAATGTTTAAGTCCTGGTGGAATGATTCTCTTGCCCATGCAGTAATAACCACCTGATAACTCATGCTGGTTGCTCTCACCTGTGAGGATGTTTCTAAACAGGCTGTTCATGAGGAAAGCTACAGGGAGAAAGGTTGCAGAGACACCAGAAGGGGATTTTCAGGGGCAAGGAGAAAGCTGTAAGGTGACATAAGAAGAGATATTAGTGATATTTAGAAGAAGACAGATGGTCTGTAGGCCAGCAACATCTGTATGTAAAAGAAGGACTGATTTGTATCATCCATTTACAGTCTAAAATTAGTATTTACAGTATAAATGCTGTAATGTACTTGTAGCATCTCTTCTGGTGACAGTCCTGAGCAATACAGGAATCCTGTTTAGTGGAATTAGGGTTCAGCTGTCTGGGTGAACTGTGGCTTCTCTCAGGCCAGAATGTTATAGATTTAAACCTTAACAATGAAATAGCATCAGGCTAAAGAAATGCTCAGATAAAGAATGGGAGCTGTCTCAAGGATTATCAAAACCATCCTGTGGTGTTGTCCTAAGTCCTTCAAGAGCTTCAGGAGCAGCATGGATGTGGTCAGCTGTGGCAGGGCTGCCATGCCAGGCTGACTCCTTCCTCCTGGGGGACTGTGTGAGGGATAAGCCAGGTAGGTTTGGTTACACAGGAGTTTAATTTGGTCTCATTCAGTGGTACAGTCACTCTTCATCTTTACTGCTAACCCCCAGATCAGCATCCTTTGTCAGACACTCACTGGTGCTGTACCTGGTGAAAAGAGACAAGTTCCTTTGACAGCTGTGGTTGTTAAAACCCAATTTTGTAAATAATTCACCTCTAGCAGGGCCTTACAGCCTGAGCAGCTGCAGGTATGACTTGAGGAGGACCTTGGTGAATATTTCATCATTTTTTTGAAGGGCTGTTTCTGGCAGGGACTAAAGCAAAGGAATTCAAGGTTGTAAAATATGTGTACTTAGAGACAAATATTTTTGGGTATAGAGAGAGGAGACAAATATTTTTGGGTGTAGCGAGAGGTCATGTGACAGCATCCTATCAAACTCCCAAGTGTGCTTTTGTAATCTAAAGCAAGAAAACAAGATTCTGCTCAGCAGATGAGAGTAAAATTTAAAGCAGGGGTAAAACAAACAAGCGGGAGACTTTTAATACTTTTTAAAAATGATTTAAAGTTGTACCATTCTCCTGCTGTTTTGATAGAATTATCTGTTTCTTAGTTTATCTTCTGCAGGGGATAGGATAGATCATGCTTATGAGTGGCATGAGCAATTAAAAAAAATTACTTTATTTTTCATGTGTGTTGTTTCCCATCACCATAGTGTGAAGCTCTAACAATGGAAGCCTACAATTAAGAAAGGATATTATTAGTATCTGAAGGTTTCTGACACTGTTCTTTACTGTAGGTTTGTCAACATATGTACTTTGTCCTTGTCTCCTGCTTTCAAGTTTTTAGTAGTGTACAGCGTGAAAAGCTTTGTTTTTGCATAATAAAAATATTGTCAGTGCATAACAATTGCGTTGTTTTTAGTGAAAAACCCCAAACCCACCCTGAACAAAACAATTTCCAAGTGATGTACTTTCATAGTAGCTACCAAACTGATATTCCTGGAGAGCTGTGTTTTAATTAAAGCCTGTATTATTATTATTATTATTATTTGTTGCAACCAAAGGTGTTTGCTCTGTTGCAAGACGCTTTACTTTGTCCTGTGAATCTGCTGCTCAGCCAGGCACTGAAAGTCTTAACAATCCTTTATATTTGTCATCTCATGTTTGGGAAGCCCTGGAGAGCAGAACCCCGGTAGGGTGCAGCCGTTTCTTTGCTCGGCATCTGGAATTGTGCTGTGATTTCACGGCTTATTCTTAACCTGAACCATCAGAACACAGCTCAGCAGAGGCTGTTGCTTGGCATCGAGGAGAAATTACATAAATCTGAAGGCTGGGGCTGTTTCTGTCAGAAATGAAGGCTCCCAGGAGTACTGGAAATTCATCTGGAGTCATTGGGAGTGCCTTGGCATGGGGAGCTTGACATGCACGTGTCACAAGGGTTATGGGCCCTTCCTCCCCACCCCATCCTTCCTGTCCTGCAGGCAGTTCTTCCCAGCTTCTTGGAGGAGAGCTGCACAGTCACAGAATATACTGCTTTAATTTAGAAGGTCCATACAGTGTTGTTATTTAGAGGGGGAGATCTCATTTGGATTAATATTAATCAACATCACTTGAGGTTTAGGTTAAAGGCAATAAATAAATGCAGCTTTTTTAATCAGGGGAAGTATTTGCAATGGTTTTGGAAAATGTTTTAAAAACCAGTGTTGGGATAATTGACCGGAAAGTTGTTTTAAAGTTTGCCTTGCAGCCCCTCTGGAAAGTAATTCTGATGTTTAAGAGAATGAGAGATGTTTTCTGTCCTGGAAACCAGTTGGCAGAAGCTCTGGCACAAAGTGCTCTTAAATCTGTTTGAACTGAGAGAGCCTGGCACCAGGGGAGGAGGAGGAGGTAAGGACTGGCATTTTTAGGAATCCTGGTTTTGAAATGCAAAGATGTGCAACTTGGTGCCTTCTAGATGCTTTGTTTTCCTTTATAGGATATACACACATAAATTTTTATATATATGTGTGTGTGTACACATACTTTTTATATATATTTGTATGGGCAGATACACCTTTGTGACATTTTCATGCCAGAGGGGAAGATGTAGGGGAGCACAGGAGCAGATATTCAGAGGTGCCCACGGCTTCTGCTCCCTTGCTCATTCATGAATTGTCCTAGATTTGCCTCGGGGAGTTGGATTTACCTTGGGGAGTTGGAAGATACTAATTTTGCTCTCTGAACCAAGAGGGTATCTGGAGGAGCTGAAGGTGGCTGGGCTTTTCCCTTTTTACTTCCCAGCAGTAATTTGTTTGAAACATCTAAAGAACTTTCGTAAAATGTCGAAGGAGAGGGGGGAAAAAAAAAAAAAGCTCATGTAGGGTTTTTACTCCAGAGGTTTTCTAGGCTAAAAAAGCAGTCCAAAAATATATTATGGCAGCCCCAGCTGCACTGTGACAAAAATACTCCTTGAAAAAAGGAAATTCAAGTAACTCTTACTGCGAGATGAGTGAAAATGTACGGACTCGGTGTGTGGGACCAACAGGAAATGATCCAAGTGGGAAGAGTGCATTGCCCTCAGTCTGGGGAAGTGGGAGGAAATGTGCCAGTCAGGATTGTTTTTCAGCTCTCCTTGCTCTGCTGTTTTGACTGAGCCTCCTTGTACAAAATACGATGCTTCTTTACAGGGAGAGCATCCATTGACAGGGCAGCTCGTGGAAGGGGATGCTTAGGGTTGAGTTGAAGACTTAATGAAGGGCTGTTGGCAAGGAGCTGTCTGGGAGCATAAGCTGACTGTGATGCTGCTCAGGAATACAAATGCCTCCCTCTTAGGGAAGGCATCGGGGGGTGCATATGGAGTCTCTCATGCTGAGCATGGAAATTTAATCTGGGTAAACAACATCCCCTGGTTGGTGGAAATTGGGGAAGAGGAGCTGCAGCTCATGGGTCTGCTAATAGAGTGCCAGCAGCGAGGGGCTCATGGGGCTTTCACCAGAGATTGTATGAAGCAGGCATAATCTGCAAGAGCTGCCTGGCATGTTACGATGCCACATCCTGACACCTCTCCAGGGTGTTTTCCGTGACTAGAACTTGCTGTGAAATGGTGCTGTGCCTTCAAGAGGGCTTTTTAGAATTAGTGAGAGATCTACTGAATTACAGTCTATCAGGGTGAAGCCTTCTGCTGGTGAGACCAGTTGACTGTTGATGTGCATAAACAAAGTCTGTGTGAGGATGATTGTGAGATACATTTTATTTTGGTGATCAGGATTGTAGCTGTTACAGCTCATCCTGCTATACAAATCAGTACAAATGTTTTGATGTAGTTTTTAAAAAGTATTTTAACTCAGTATTCAGAATATCCTGTGGTTAATAATGAAATGAAGGCAAGAAATAAAATATCACAGTGCTGATCTAGCTGTATGTCTTGTTTTTTGTCAGGTTTTCACCGAGTTTTCTGAATCCCAATGATACATCGTCATTAGTTGTCTACGGTAAAGCCTGCATCACAGTTGTACATTATTCCTTCTAATCTGTGTTACCTTGTGCTTGTCAAGATAAGTTTATTTCAAGTTCAGGCATCTTAATTATCTGGCTGTTCTCTGGCCCCTTGGGATTTTGCCATTTTCTCTAGTCTTGATGAATTTGCACTTTAGTACCACCCATCATGTATAGCTCTTCCTTGGCCACTCCTTGCAGGAAATGTGTTTTAGCCCATATCTGGATTCAAGGATGAATGCTGCTGTGGGGTTTTGGGGTGTTTTTTGTCACTGAAGTTGATTGCTGCGTGACTGGAGTGGATTAATGAGGACTAGGGAGGTCATAGGACCAGTCACCAGGCCCAGCTTAGGCTCTGGCTCCGGAGTGTTCCCAGAGGAGTTCTTTGCCTATGCTGACATTCATTATGCTGGCGTCCTCTTGAGGGTGAACTTGCTCCTGTGAAGATTTCCCTCTTCTTTTCCCTCTGGCAGGCCAGGTAACATTCTGAGGTTCCTTCCAAGCCACTTCCCAGGTATCTCCAACAAAGCTCCTTCAAGTCACTGTCCCTGGCTTTTGAATGTTCAAGTAACATGACATTTTCTTTATCCCAAAAAACCAAGCACTCTGACTTCTCTGACTGAAGCTTAAAATTTCTTGGTTTAACATCTTTCTCTAGTTGCTTTCAAACACTATCATTAATTAATTCTGATTTCAAACAACTTGTAAGGCTGATCAGTCTATAATTTTCAAGATCTTTCCAGAGTGTTTCCCATTCTAGCTGGCTTGGATGGGAAATGGAATATTTTTCCCAGGTAAATTGTGAGTAAAATCAATCATTTATGGCTTTATATCAACCAATCAACCATGTTCTTGCTAAGTGGGGAGCAGGGAGGTGTCAGGAGCACACCATGCACCTCGAGCTCTGCCTGTAATGCACCCATTAATTCCTCCCTGTGCAGTGAGAAGGGACCAGGGCAGTGTATTTACCTCATTTAGTTTAATTTGCTAAAATGAACAGATTTTATTGCTGTGCTGTGCTGGCCTGTTCCCCAGGAGCCCCTGGGTTTGGTTCCCAGTTGTCCCATCCCATGTCATTGGTATTCTGTGAGGGTGTGTGGCAGCTTGCAGGGAGAGAAAGAAGTCCTGGGGGCTCAGGGGGAAATTGCCAGCCTGGGCTGGCTTTTCACTCTCAAACCATTGAGGGAAGCTAAGTGCCATGATGAAAATAAAAAAGTTTGGGATTTTATCATGTAAAATTGGATTACCTACTCTTCTCCTTATGAATAAGTCTGCTGTGCTCTGAAATACCAGTCTTGGTTTTTATACACTGATAAAAAATCTTTTAATGTCTCTCTCTGAGGCTGTACTTTGGCTTATATAAAATCAGATCCTCCCCTCCTCCCCCCCCATAAGGCACTTAACCCTAAATTAAGATTAATGTTCCATTACACTTTTATCAGTTATGTTATAGACTGAAATGCACTAGTTACATGCGGATGGATGCTCTGTGTCAATAGTAGCAAAAATCAATATTTTTATTTTTAAACCACTGTATCTACAGAAACACTCATTTGCATCAAGTAACTCCCTTGTTCTGTTGGATCTCAGCTGGGGGATCTGTATGTTGCCCAGCTGCTGGAAAGCCCAGCTTTAAGCCCTGGGATCTGTGAGCACCAACATCATTCCTCCTGTCACATTTTAACTTAACGTGATAATTTGTTCTTGGAATTCAGAGGCCTCTACAAGATCTTTTTATGGCCTAAAAAGAGAGGATTAACTGAGCTGTTGGGGTTATAGCCTCCATTCCAGCTGGTGCTGGCTGGCAAATGCCCCAGGAGCTGCTGGGCCTGATTTGGCATCTTGGCCGTATTTAAAGTTTGATCTCTGGTGCTTGCTCAGAAACTCCCTTTTTGGCCTGCCTGAGAGGAAGTTGTTGGCACTTGTGTATGGAAATCCAAGTGGCTGCTTTGTGTAGATCCTGATGGTGATCAAGTGTGCCTTCCCAAGATTTCTGCTGCTTTATTTCTTCATTGGGTAGCTGATTCCTGTTAATTTTGCCCTGCATCTGGTACAGGCTGATTTAGCCCATCAAAAACCATCTGAGTAATGTGACTCAGGTCAGCTGAGGACCTTGGAGAAGACAAAGTTTGTATGTTTAATTCCTTTACCTTTATCTTTTCAGCTTCTTTCATCCAACTGGCTGTCAGAATAAGAGAGTTGCTAAGCAACTTCTCCCCTTCTTCCCATGGCATTTGTCTCCTTCCCTGGTGTTTTGGTGGACTTCAGAGGGTCTCTTCCATCTCAGTAAGCAGTCACTTCCACTCTGAGGAGGCAGGATGATATTGGTGCAGCACAAAGATGATTTCACTTAATTCCTTATCAAAACTGCTTCTCGTGCTGCTCGGATTCCTCGTGAGCTGCTCTGGCAGGTCTCCAGAGGAGACCAAGCACTGGGTCTGGCTGTGTTGACAAAGCCCTTGCAGGGGTGCTGGTGCTGGTGTAAAACCACGTCCCTCATAAATAGGGAGGGCTCAGGTGTTACCACGCAGCAGAGGAAGGAGATGAGGGAGTGGTGCATTACAGAAAGCTGCCTATCAGAAGGCAAAGTGCAATGATTTCTGGGCAGAATGTCCTGAGGTATTTTTATTTTTGCTTTTAAACTTAACAGCATTTTTTTGGTAAACCTGAGCATTTAGACTTTGCTTCTCTTTTAGCCATGGAGAAGTGAGGAAAAAAAATCAGGGAAAACATAAAATTTTTAGTTTTTATTTCAGCATATTTTAAAACCTGTCATAGAATCCTAGAATAGTTTGGGTTGGGAAGGATCCCATCTCATTCTACCCACTGCCATGGTGTACATCTTCCACTAGCCCAGGTTGCTCCAAGCCCTGTCCAGGCTGGCCTTGAACAGAAACTGGTTGCTCTTGATGAACCAGAGACAATGTTTCTGTCCTTGCTGGTTTTTAGCTTCAGGTTCTCACAGTGATATTCTGGATTTAGCCTTTGGAGTTTTGAGGCTGTCAACTTCACCTGGATGCAGTAAGGGTTTTTTTTATGAGCATTGACATATGTATTAAATGATTCACTGGAGATGGGAAAATAGTGGCTTTCTGTCATGTAATTTTTAATTATAAAACATGCAACTGAAGAGAAACAAAGTCAAGACAGAAGAATCCAGTTATTATTTCTGGGGTGGAGGCTTCTCTGCTGTTGCTGTCTTGATGTTTTTTGCAGTGGGATAAAGGCACCTTTAAATAGTCTGTTTAAAATATAATTGGTAAGTGCTCAGCTACAGTATTATAATTCATTTGCATGGAATTCACTTATGACATGGGAATGGAAAAATACAGTAATAGTGAGAAAGATTTATGGTGTTTTGGTGCATATTGCTCTGGATGCTGATTTTCCTGAGCCTGGGTTTATCAGTTGTCTGGCAGTGGATGATTTACAGGTGCTATAAATGACACCAGCATTTACAGTTGTGTTGTTTTGAGTTAAATGCTGTTCCAGGGAACTGGACTCAGTTAAATGATTTTTCTTGCAAATAACATTGAATCAGATTCCAGCTACAGCTCCTTGCACAGCCATGACCATCCCAGTCATGGGTTTGGGAGGGAGGTGCTCAGTCTGCAGGACCTTGCACATTGCACAATTGGCTCTCCCATTTTCCTTTATTTTCCCCCTCCTTCTTTTTAATATCCAATTCAGTGTTTTTTGAATTTAGTCTCAGTATTGCTTTCCTAGCATAATGAAAGTGTATCTAAGAGAGCCAGCCTGATTCAGCCTTCATAAACGTATCTCTTTTTCTAATTTTAAAAAGGAATCCTCCTCACACTTGACCCTAGAAGAGGGAGAGAAAGCCCATAAAGGGTTTGCAGAATTGACTCTCAGAAAAGCAGCTGCTGTTTTCATGTGCAGAAAGCTAAATGTGGGAGTAAAGGGGCCTTTGAGCTCGACAGTGTCCAGCTGCCTTTCAACATGCGATGCAGCTGTGTCCAAGTGTCTCTGTCACGGGGAATCACAGACCCTGGACCATGGAATGGTCCTGCTGGACCTGCAGAGCTGGACATGGAGACCTCAGGTTGCTGCACCTAGTCCTTGCTGGACACAAGGAGGGAAATAACAACAAAACAATGGACAAAATACAAACGGCATTTAAGCAACACTGCCTCACTTCCCAGATTAATAAACGTGACAGGGTTAAAAAAACTTTAGAGACAAGTCCCTGGGGAAGATCATAAAACCTTGGCAACCTTTTAGAGAGGCTTTCAAAAGTACTGAGCTGATGCTGTGCTACTGAATAACAGAATCCCAGAATGGTTTGTATTGGAAGGGACCTTAAAGCTCATCTCATTCCATGCCCTGCCATGTGCAGGGGCACCTTCCACTAGAACACTTTGCTCAGAACCCCATCCAGCCTGGCCTTGGACACTTGAGTGTAAGCACTTTTGAAATGTGATGGTTTTCATGTAGTTTCTGCCTGAATTATCAGCAGGCCAAAGTATGTAGAGCTTGGAGGCTGTTGAAGGTGAATTCTTCATGGCTGTGTGGGTGGTTCAGAGAAGTACATGTTCCTTGGCCCCTTACCTAGTGACATTATGTAATTACTGACACAGAACTGGAAAAAGAGCAGTATTTAAACGTTTGAATACTAAAGTAATTGTAAGGAGAATCCTTTGGGGCAGAAGGAGAAGGACTTAACTCCTAGAGGGTCAGCTCAGTTGATCCCCATGAAAAGGGAGATCTGCTTGGAGCACAGCGGAAGAACATGGGAACTACTTTTGAGACAGAGTTGTCCTCAGGATGATGAAAACAGCGAGGTGGGTCAGATTTTCACTTGCCTGTGGATGTTGTCCTCTGCTCACAGGTGTGAGTGAGGGTCCCAGTGTGGGCCAGCCTGGGGGATGCCTTTTCACTCTCAGAGCCAGTCCCTGCTCTGTCCCTCCTCCAGCCAAACAAACTGTGCACTCGTGCTGTCCTTGCTTTTCAAAGTTGCCTCAGTCTTTTGCAATCCGTATTTCGGATTCCTTCAGGGGCCATGTATTACTTTGTCCCACTCTCACAAATTGAACAGTGTTGCATTGACTCTTCTCCCCATCGGGTTTCTCTTCCTGAGAAAACTGCATGAACATCTGCAGAGCTTTAGTGTGTTTGGATGCCTGCTCTGGCCTATTTTGACCTGGGTTTTCCACATGAATTATGATCCTGTAGCCATTTGTATTGTTCTGACACTACAAATCTTAAAAAAAATCCTATTGCATTTCAATTCGTACTGCTTGTATTCAATAGTCTTTGGAAGCCTTTTCAATTATTTATAATACATTTTTTCTCCTCTCTTACAGCTGAGCAGAATTTGTATTTTTTCCCTGCTCTGTATGGATTTTCTCCTTGCTTTGACTGCTGTGAGGCTGTTTCCAGCTGGGCTTTTCCCCCCCTTTCTATTCATGTGTCCATTTGGCAGGAAAATGCCACTGTGGTCTGGCAGTGTGGGAGAACACTCCGTTTTCCTGTGCTTTCAGGATTATTTCCTCCAGCCTGCCCCTGCTCAGTGACAGACCTTTCACAACTGCAGGACCACGAGCCACCAGTTCATCTCCCTGCATCCAGAAGCTTCCCAGTCCCACAGCTGGGCTGACATGGGACCCCCTGCTCACTCCTCAGTGGGTTATGTTCTGTGTGCTGCCTAAAAGGACTTGGAAGCAGGACTCAGAATAGTTTTGGGTGGTCCCTGGTTGCCAGGTCAGCTCCAGTTTCAGTTTTTGGTGGTGAGCAGCACAGATAACTCTATGCCCTTCACTGTTCCTGCACAGATGTGAAGGCACACACACACTTTGCAAGGATGACTTACATTATGTAATGCCTTCTGCAGCCCCTGCAGCCATGCTGTGCATGCAGGAAGCCCTGGCATGGTGTTTGCATGCATTGCTGCTGAATCTAACTCAATATCTAACCAATATCTAACAGACCTTTCCAAAAGGATGGCTGTATCCCTTTGCTGCATGGGTTTTGCTGAGCTGGGACTCGTGGGTGAGGTGTAAATGCTCTCAGGGTGGTTCTTAAACCTCTTTATGTACCAAAAATTGCATCATCATTACTATTCTGCAGGTGGTATCCAGGTGGTATGCAGGTGGTATCCAGGAAAAGTTTGCACCATCAGACAGAAAGTTGTGCTTTATACACAGTTGGTTTTAAATGGTGGGTTTTGAGTTCAAACAGGTGGCTTAAACTGTGGCTCAGAGCTGAAGAGCACTATACAGGTGTAGGAAATGCAGAAGAGGGCCCAGCTCCCTATACGCAGAAAATTATTGTGGTCACTTTTGGGAAATGTAACATTAAGTCAAAATACAGAAACAGGGTGCTGCCAGCTGGAATAAGATGTAGGTAGTTAAAAAAAGACAGAAGCTGGTTTCTGTGTTCTAAATCCTTGTGAGGTCTGTTGCTGTCTTGGCTGCTCCTTGTCATCAGTGGGAGGAGAGATCTGCAGCCCTCCCTCTCCTGTGCCACTGATCCAGTTCTGCCCTGGCTGGTTGTGTTTGACTTATAACTGTGTTAACATGAACTGAAAATATTGCAATTGGCTTTGGCTAGTCTGCTTGCTCATTTATTTATATCATAGGCTGAAACATGGTTTAGATGTTATTTTGTGAATGTCTAGGCTTGGTTATGGACTATCCATTCAGCATCTCACCATGGAACTGTAACTGATGATGTTCTAAGACGTTTTTTAAAATTAAAGAAAGGAGAAAGACACTACCCAAAGCTGGGACTGGAGTAAACTCCTAAATCTGTGTTGAAGGAAATGTTTTTCCTCCATCAGGGATGTTCAGAAGCTCCTCTGAGTATTGCATGGTGGGGGGGGTGGGATGAAAGTAGGGACTGGATCAAAACAGGTTTTACAGGAGCAGAACCTGGTTCCTCTCTCACCTGTGTTTTTCCAGCTCCCTGTTCTGGGCTGGAGGTTTCTGAAGCTCTGCTGCTTTCAGAGCACAGCCTGCTTTCTCAGCTCCCCTCCCAGCTGGGGATTCTCAGGGATAACCTGTGGGATAGGGTATGAGATTGAATAGCATATGGCATAGGGCTCTTGGGTCAAACTATACCAGCACAAACATTCAGGTACTGTGGCCTTCAGCACCAAAAAATCCTGTGTTCTCCTCCTTGATGCTGAGGAGCTATCCTGCAAAGCAGGAGGGAGCAGTCAGTAGTGTCATTTTGGGAATGCAGATGGCAATGTGCATCCCTTTCATTCCTGCTTGTGCCATTTCCCCAGAACTACAGTTAGGAAATCATTAAAATAACAGTAGAAATATTATGCAGTTGTTCAGAAGAGCTAAGAGTGAAGTGAGCTGCTTTGTTAGCTCTTATTCTGACTTGTACCTGCTGATTTTTAGCAAGATTGCAGCTGCTGGTTGAGCCATGGAGGAGGCAGATGTGCATGGAATTGGGTGCCTGTGCTGGGATCACTCCTCAGCAGCCTGGATGAGTCACCTCCTGTGGTTTTGAGCAGCATCCCTGCACTTATTCTGTCATTTAAGTGTTATCAGGTTAGTGAAGAAAGATTTCTTATTTCTGTAGCTCATTTGCCAAAAGAGGAGGCCCCTTGAAACTGCTCTATCCTCTAATTGCACAGCAGCAGACGTACATATGGCAAATGTTTCCTTGCTGGCACATTAGCAGTAGGTCCCCAGCATCTCAGCCCCTTGGCTTCTGCATAGCTCAGTTGTTCTGTGTTATGTTTATCCTCAGTGGCACATAAAGTAGCTCTTGCTGTAGTTCTTTGGATGAAAAATGCCTTGGAAGCGAGGTGGGGGCGGGTTGTGGGCTCAGCGTGGGTGCAGAGACATCCAGGGACATCCAGCCACCCCCCTCCAGCGTGCAGCTGCTTTCCCCTTCCTCTGCGGGCAGGAATTTGGCCCAGACATGCTGTTTGGCCAAGCTTACCAGCATGCAAGGAAAGGTCTCCAGGTGGAAGCTGGAAGCACACAGCATAACTGGAGAGTGTATATTCAAGGTAAAGTCAAAGCAGTTTCCTGTGCTGGGTTTTTGAGCAGAGAGGTGAATTGCTGCTGTATTCATCATTCATTGATGGAGCTGGAGGTGGAGAGAGATGCCAGGGTCTGTTGTCTCATTTGTGGATATTTTTAAGAGCTTTCTAGGGAATAACCAGTCAGCTGACTGTGGGGCTTTTTGTTGTAGAGCTGTTATGATAAATCAGTGGGTTAAAGGGAGGTGAGACCCCACAAATGTGCAATTACAGATAATTGCATTAGGACCCATCTCAGTGTGGTTATTTCTACCTTCATGGTGGCAAACAGGAAAGATTAAGAAGTAGTTTGGGAAGGAAATCAAAGTGTGGAAGAAGAAAAAAAATGAAGATTAGACATTCAAGTCTTAAAATTTCAGG
Organism: Vidua chalybeata; assembly: GCF_026979565.1. NCBI lineage: Eukaryota > Metazoa > Chordata > Aves > Passeriformes > Viduidae > Vidua > Vidua chalybeata. Next base: position 28,863,625 of record NC_071538.1, read on the forward strand.
TCTTTGCTACCACACTAGTGGGTGGTATTAGGCCCTTGATGCTTTTCCTGTTGAAATAAGGAAGTATGTGCTTCACGTTTTTAGGAGAGACTTGTTAAACCACTGCCTTTTCTGGGAGAGGGGTAGTCCTTAAAAGAGCTCAGCTCCAGGCCAGAGTCAGTGTTGACACGTGGAGATTGATCCCTCAGCCCTGGTGGGAAGGTGAGAGGAGCTCAGGAGAACAAGGCTGTTTTGTCAGTGTGGTAATTATCCCTCAAGGTCTTCCTCCAAAGCAGAGGGTCTTGTTGATGAAGTGGCTGCAGTTTCTACATCATTATTTTAGTGTGATTTGACATGATGATGGTGACTGCCTAGATGTAATGGTTGCATCTTTAAATTACTTTATTAAGGCAGAGCAAGGGGAGTGAGTCTTCAAAAGGGAGATGATGCTCAGACCTGTGCTTGGAGCGTATTAAATATTGCATAAATCTCTGTTCCTGTACCTCAGGGCCTTTTACTGTGTCCTGCTCAGTAAAGCACATCTTACTCTTAAACCATGAAGACAGAAATAAAATTAAATAGGAGAGCTTATTGCTTGCTGTTTTTATACTTTAGAGGTGCTTGAGCTACCTTCCCATTACGGTAAATGCTGGAGATTATTCTTAGATACACAAGAAAGTCACGTACTGAAAATGGAGCCTGGCTTTTCTGTAGTCCTGTCTAGTGTCTCACATCACTTCAGCCCGAGGTGCCACCACCAGCACTGCATTTTCAAAATCTCTTTGGAAATAAATCACAAAACAATCTTTGTTTCCTGAAACTGGAGGTTCAGGAAGTGACCTCAAGCCACCTCAAGTCAGTGGAAAGCTCTTGTTGCTTTTAATCAGATCCCTAAATGTGGTTGCTGGTGGGTTTTTAGTTATCTGGTGTTGACTGTAGTAATTTTTAGTGTGGGGCAAAGTAATGGCTACAAACTGCCAGAGGGCAGGGTTGGATGGGATATTTTGGAAGAAATTCCTCCCTGGGAGGGTGGGCAGGCCCTGGCACAGGGTGCCCAGAGAAGCTGTGGCTGCCCCTGGATCCCTGGCAGTGCCCAAGGCCAGGCTGGACAGGGCTTGGAGCACCCTGGGCTGGTGGAAGATACCTGTCATGGCAGGGGTAGGATGGAGGAGTGGGCTTTAAGGTCCTTCCCACCCAAACCATTCTGTGATTTTGTGAATATCTCTCTGTCATGTCCTTCTAACAACCACAGCAATCTCTGCTGTAGAAGCAGTAAATATTTAGGTGTTCTCTGCATATTGTCATATCTTGTTTTTTATGAAAAAAAATCTTATTTTTTATGAAAAGTTCTTGGTTTTTTTGTGAAAATATTTTGGATAAGTGTCCTAAATCTTTGGAAATCTGGTTGAGTAGTACCTGCTTCTATGTTAAAGGCCAGCTCTGGTACTGCTCCTGGTTTGGCAGAGGTTGTGCAGATGAAATATGTTTGAAAAGTTTGGGTTCTCACCTGAAACAGGCCATCTCTGTGTGCTCCTGGCTTTACAGCATGCAGCTGATTCCCTCCCCTTGCAGGCAGTCACTGCTCTGCTCACCTGGCTCTCTGGGACAGCCTGCTCCCAGCAGGAGGCTGAAATGTGTAATAAACACAGGACTTGAGCATGACAGGGGCAAACAATTGATAGAAGGGCAGAAAATGCTTCATTTCCTGGCTGTTTGTACCAGGGGGTGAGGGCAGCATGTTCTGTCCATGGCTCCCAAGGAACAGAAGTCACCACTCACTTTGACTTTTCTTTTCCCCCTAGTGCCACTGGAAGATGATGCTCTAGAGTGTTTGCATCACTCATTCTGCTGTTCATTTAGCCCTGCTTATTTAGCAAGTCAGTGGGTTAATTTTCAATATAACTGCACTATTCGTGCCAATTTGAATAATTTGAAGAAGGAGAAAGAGACCTTATATGAACTTTTTTTTTTAATATTTTTTTCTTTCCCTCCTTAGGCCATTGGTGCACTTCAAAGGCAAAAGTGATATCTTTTTGGCTCCAAAAATGTCTTTTGGTTGTTGAATAAAACCCAAAAAGCTGTCTTTTGTGGTGGAGGGTAGCTGAGAAAGAGAGATGTCGCAGTGGAGAAGTGCAGGACAAATTTGGAATTCATTTCTGCTTTCTTCTTTTTGGGTAAAAAAATGAAATGGAAATCAAACAGGCCTATTTCTTATAGGAAATAATGTAATTAGTAGCAGTAAGTTAAATCCTCAAGGTCTGCCTGGAACAGGTTGTTTCATAGGAAAAGCCAATGTGGCTTTTTTAGCTTAGGGGTTTTTCATGGTCGCATGAAAATTGTTGCTTTGATCTCTTGAGCATTGTGAAATTTTAACCTGATTTCCTGTGTGGTCAGCACAGAAAGAAACTTATGGATGTATCTGCAGCCTGAAGATGATGCAAGATCAGTTATCTCAATGCAATAAAGATGAAAACAAACACACCTGTTGTAATAGAAGAATTAACATGCATTTGTTGTAAAACACTGGAAGTCCTCCATTTGTATGAAGCGCTTGTGGAAGCAAAATGTGTTTTGTCAAGGATGCAGCCTTTGACCGCCAGAAATAAAGGTGAGGGTGTAATGAGTGGATTAATGAAGTGATGAAAGAGTTGGTAAAAGAAAAAGCACATCATAGACATTGCTCAGAAGAAAGAAAAAAGGAATTGCTGAAGGTTTCCAAAGGTATTTTCTATTCTAAGAGTTGAGCTCCCCCATTTTTAGCTCAGAAGAAACTTGGGGTACAAAGCACAGCATCTAAGAGTGCCTCTAGTCTTCTTCTGACCTGCTGTAAGATGTTAATCCTCAACCTGCTCCATTTCATTTGGGGGTGGTGTAGACACTTTTGATCTGCCTGAGAGATTTTTCTCACCAGCATTTTGCAGATAGGAGCCTGCAAATTGCCTCTCAAATCTTGATAATTAGTGATGGTGGGTGGTGAACATGAACTGCAAATGGTTTGAGGTTTTCTTCTTCTTTTTATTTTTGGCTTCTGAAAATATGTGTGCCCCCAAATGCTGTGGAAGACAAAAGGGAAGATTACATTTGTGCACAAGTGGGGGAGGAGGAGGAGGAACGGATGTGTTGTTCTGCTGCTGGGTGAAGTGCTGTGTTTCACATCCCCAAAGCTTTGCCAGGCATCCCACTGAGTGAGGACCAGCCCCTCTCTTCTGAGTGATTCCCAAACCTCGTCCCTGAGGGCTCTGGTCCTCAGGCAGGGGAGGTCTCCCAAGGCTGGAGAGCATCGTGCTGCCCTGTACCGGATTGCATCCCCTGTGAAATTAATGCTGCTTTCCTCCCACTCTGTTCTTGGTATTAAATCCTCTACTATCCCTGGGTTGTGTTTATTACCTGTGTTCACAGTGCTATGTTAACAGCAGTCCAAGGAACATGCCTGGAAGTGTGTGTTAGACTCACCTTGGAGGTCATTTCTCAATAGCTTTCTCAGCCCAGTTTATTGGCACCAAGGAGAAGTTTGCCTCCGTAACCCAACTATTAATTGTATGGCTTTTTCAGGTGCTGCTGTGATTGCTATTCTTTAATGTAAAAAGTGAAACTTCCAGTTCTTGTATCCCCATCTGTTTCCTTTAATCACAGCATGCTTTCAATCGTGACCATATTTTTAGAGGTTGATGTGTGCTACCAAAATGCTGCGGGAGAGATTTGACAGTGGATATTTCTTCCTTTTCTCCCGCAAAGAGCTTTATCCTTCTGCATTCCTGTTCTATATCTCCTTGCTCCTGATTGTTCATGCAGCTCAGTGGTCCTGGGACCATCACCATCCTGGGCACTAATCAATAATTATTTTGCAATTTGTTGTGCTGCATGCTGGCTGTATAAAGCTTCATAAAAAATCTCCTTCCTAAACCCAACCCACTGCTCCTTTGTGAAATACATTTGGGTTTTATTACTAAGCAGCTGTTTTCCCTTTTGTAAACGGTCCCTGCTGAGAGACAGAAAAGGAAACAGGAAAAATAATTGAATATGGCAGGAGCATAATTCATTCAACAGGTACTTCTGTGCCTGCAGTTCTGCTCAGAGGTGCTGAGCTGTGGTAGGCAGTAATTCCCCCACGACAGCCTCCTACCCAGGTCTCACCCAAACACCTCCACATCCTTTCCAGCGTTGCATCAAGCCTTCCCTTGCTCCTTTTCCTATAGCTGGCCACACCCTTTTCCCTGGAATAATACTACTGGTTGTATTTTAAACCAGAAGTCAGTGTTTTCAGGCTCTGTCTGGAGCCTGGAGGCTCCTGCTTTTCTCTGAAATCTGAAGCAAGGACTCTGTTGATCGTGTTTACCCCCTCATTTGTTTCAGCTGGTCCATTAAAAGCTTTTGTCTTCAACCAAATTGATGTCCTCTGGGAAGAAAGTCCCCGTTTCATTTCCAGTCCAGGTAGCAGTTCCCTCTCCCAGTCTGCTATTTCTCCTCCTTCTCCCACACCCCTGTGTGTCTTTACCTATCTCCAAGCACTGCCTGGCTGATGCTTTAAATCCCTCTGGATCCTTGTTTCCCCCCAACAGTGAGATGAAGACCTTAGTGCAGGCTGCTACTTGAACAGAGGAGGGGATGAACTGTCAGCTGTGACCCTCCCTGAACTGCAGAAACTGAGGAACTTCCCTGGCTTTGTAGTGACTTTTCCTGTAAAATCCAGGTTTTCTGGGATGGGGCAAAGTTATGTAACCATGTAGGGTTAAAAAAATCGCTCCAGAGGGGTGTGCTCACTCCCTTCCACTCACTGCAACAATGCCTGGTGTTAATTGCCCAAAACATTGGCTGCCCTGGAAGTGTCCAAGGCCAGGTTGGATGGGGCTTGGAGCAGCCTGGGATAGTGGGAGGTGTCCCTGCCCATGGCAGAGGTTGCAACGAGATGAGTTCAAACTCCCTCCCAACCCAGGCCTTTCTGTGATCCTATAAAATCTGGGTTTTGGAATGAATAATTAGCTTTGTCTAAGGGGGGAGAGAAGGATGGAGCAATAAGAGATTCAGGCTCAGGTGTGCACGTATAAGAGAAGGAAGAAAGTAGAGCATGTTGGGGGATGTACTGAAATAAAACTAGGGAGGGGTGGCTGCTGGGAACAGGGGTTAGCAGATACACATTGCATGTCTGGGACACCCTTGCCAAGTGGAGCAGAAGCACTGCTCTGTGCAGAGAAGGGGGAAGCTAGCTGTGAGTAGGAGTTAGAGGTGGTTTTGCATCTAGAGTCCTTCCCCTTGCTTGGTGAAAGCCATGGTCTGCTAAATGGAATCGCTCTGAGCCTGGCTGCCACATCCTCATGTCTGTGGCTTTGGGGAGGGGCAGGAAAATCCCTGCGGAGGCAGGAGCAGAGCCCCCCTAGACCATATGCTGGTGTGTCACTGACCTGCCCAGTGCTGAGTGCTCAGGGAAAGGAAGGTCACCACATCCCTTGGGATTACACATTTCTGCTGGAATGGGTACTGCTGTGTCAGAGAATGCTTTGGGTTGGAATGGACTTTAAAGATCACCTCGCTCCAACTCTCCCTGTCCCAGGTAAGAGTGCTTGTCTGATGTTACACATTAAATTGTCAGCGTGGAGCAAAATGAGCCACAGCCTTGTAAAGTACATGCTCAGAAGTAATGAATTAAGAAATTGTGTGTATGATCTTATGCTATAGCTGAGCTAAAAAAATTGGCAAAAGGGGGAGTTTCTCACTTTTCTTTCTTCTGAAAAGTCTGGCTGGTTTGAAAGGCAAACCAGGTCATCTCTCCAAACTTTGAGGTAGCTTTTGTTCCAGTGCAGAACCATTTAGCAATATACAGTTCATGAATTTGAATTTCTTTTTAACCTAAAATATTACAGTTCTGGATTAGATTTTTCTTTTCCCTTTTGTTTTATGTGACATCTGGACTGTTCAGGGAGTGTTATTCTATCTTAAAATGGGGGTGGTTGTCTTTTTGAGCGATGGAGGTTTTATGGATTGAGTAGAATAATGAACACGTAGAGAAAAGATAATACAGCTGACTATCGCCTTTCACATCTGGGAACACGAGATCTTTAATTGATTTAGAGGAGTTATTTTGTACAAACACTCACAATTAGCAACTCTTAATCAGTAAAATGCTTTTAAGAAATCTGGCTCGATGGGTAGATTGGTAAAAGGAGCAGGAGGAGCAGATATTGATGGTTTCTTATCTCCTCTCCCAAAACCCTCTGCGTTCTGTGAGAATAGCTGGCTGGGTGGGAAACAGATCTGCACTTTACTTTCTTCAAGCCATGGCTTAAAGAATCAGGCTGGAAGAGGCTTTTGAGTTCAACTGCTCTGTCCCAGGGCAGGGTGGAGGTACCTTTATCATGACCTGCCTGTACCAGCTCTTAAGGAATATGGTTTCAGCAGCCTAAGGCCGTGGAGGCTGTGCCCTTGTGCTCCTCCTCACAAACTCCATTTTTTATCTCCTTGAAGCTCGCCGTGTCGAGGGTACCTTGTGTGAATGTTTTCCTCTCTCTTTGGCCGTGTTTAGGTGAAGGGCACGTGAGAGCCGAGCAGGAAGGTGGATTATTTCTGCGAGGATGAGCGGGCGTTGCTAGAGATGATCTGTGGTTCGGTGCAGCTGGAGCTGTCTGAATGAAGCTATGGGCTGTGCCTCCGCCAAGCATGTGTCTACTGTTCAAAACGAAGAGGAAACTCAGAAGGGCAAGAGCTACCAGAACGGAGATGTGTTTGGGGGTGAGTGTTGCTGGATTGTCTTTCTCCCAGCACCATGAATGTCCTGGAAGGTGTACGAGGGAGTCTTAACCTTTCACCAAATACAAAGCAAAATGCCTGCTAAAATATAGCACAGTGACAGGGCAGTTGGCCCATCCAGGGGAGGGTACCATGACACTTGAAACAGGTGAAATCCTTAGTGAAAAAAATAACATTTTAAGTGGTGTATGGTACTACACTGTCTTTGCCTCCACAAATCCTGGAATAGTTCAAAGACAATGAGTTGCACGACTCCCTCATGTATTTATATATGTATTTATATATGTGTCTCTGTTATATGTTTTTATGTCATTGGGTACCAACACAGTTGACTCATTTCCTAAAAATAAAAATCTGTTTGGTAGGAAAAGTAATTCCTCACTTCTGTAAAGCAATAAAACATAAGTTCTGAAGTCCTGGAGCAAACAGGGTTTGAAGGTACAATGAAACTAGAAACTGAGGGATTTAGTGGTGCTGGGAAGCTGGGAACGTGGGATGAAAACATCTGGTTCATTGTGAAGACTGGTCTGTGACCCAGGTCTTGTGCATCAGGAGAGGTAAATGATAGCAGATAAAATCATAGTCAACTTCATGGGTTTTTTTTGCCCCAGATTCTGTTAGTATACACAATGGTTTTTTTAGATAAAGATGTAAATCTTTAAGTACAGATTTTAAAATGGCAGGAGTTATCTTAAAGACTGTTCAAAAATGAAATTTCTGAACCTGGATAAGGTTTTACCTGAAGAGAAAGCAGTTGTTGAACAAACTTCAGGACTGTTCAGTCCTCTTTCTCATGGCTGGGAGATGCTGGGTTTGGAATTGTGAGCTCAGTACACTGCTTTTGTTTAAAATAGGCTTTAAGTGCTGTCATAAACAGAAAATTCTATCAGTTGCTCAAAGGAATTTGAGTTTACATTTTAGCTTATAGTTAGCGAGGGAGCAATTTTTGGCAGAAGGTGACAGTCAGTCTTTTTTTTTTTTTTTTTTTTTTTTTTGGTGGTGGTTTAACCACCTGCTGTGGGCCAAAGATCATAACTTTAACACAGCAAACTCAAAGTAGCTTCTGGACTCAGAGGATCAAGAAGATTGAAGGGATTTTAAAAGGCTCCCATTTATAGAGCTGGACTGGTGTCAGCAGTATCATTTAGGTATTCTGGCATCCATTTGAGGGCTGTTAATTGTTCTGTATTTTACTGTCAGGAGTATTACCTGCTGTTAACCATTTTCTGGCCCATGCTTTAGTTTAGGTGTGGGATTTGTCATTCCTAAAGACCTGAGTCCATGACTGATTCCTTCTTAGCAGAGCTGGAGTCTGACTTAACTCATTGAATGGTGACCATAGAAGTCACATTTTTCTCTTGCTGTTGAAAGACAGTTTCTAGGTCAGGAGCTGGGTGCAGGAGGAGGTTGAGCTGGAGTTTTACAGATCATCCAGTGCCACCCCTGCCCTAGGCAGGGACACCTTCCACTGTCCCAGGGTGCTCTAAGCCCCATCCAGCCTGGCCTTGGACACTGCCAGGCATCCAGGGCATCCACAGCTGCTCTGGGCACCCTGTGCCAGGGCTTCCCCACCCTGATGCTTCCTTTCTTATTTTTGGGAAGGGACAGCAGTATCTCACCCAGCCAGTGGCCACGAGCAGAGTATCTGTGCTGCCTGTAGGGATTGAAAGCTCCCTCCAGTAAGAATAGGCAGAGCTAAACCAAGGTGAGTGGTGGGGAAACAAGGAGGAAAGGAGGTGATGGAAAGGGAGTTAGAGGTTAGTTCTTAGGAAGGAGGCTGCAAACTAAAGGAAGCAGAAGTCAAGTGGGGCTGGAAGGTGGCTGATGTGTCGGTAACACCCTGAGAATCTCAGTGAGCATGCTGTGCACAGACAGGGAGCACAGGCAGTGTTGGCAGCTGGGGACTTATGTGACATCAGGTGCCTGTGAGAGCTAGCAGGGATGAGCCTCGTGGCTGTGACAGCCACACTGCCTCAGAGGTTTCACAAGGGGAGGAAATCCTGAGGGATTTGGTACAGCAAGGAGAGGATTAAAGCACAAGAGCAGAGTGCTGGTGCTGCCTCCCCTGGGCAGGCGGTGGGGTCTGAAGGATGTGCCTGACAGGAAATTGCCCCTCGCTGTGTAACAACACCCCACTGGAAACAGTTCACCTTCCTTCCTCTAGCACCTGCCCCAGACAAGCTGCAGGCAGAAAGAGTCAATAGTAAGGATTGTACTTTCCAGTTAAGCAGTGTTTGGATTTGTTTTCCCCATGAGTAGTTTTTACTTGACTGACATTGAATCCAGAGAGAATTTTCTGAGCTTCTCAGAGCGATGCGGTTCTGCTTTGGCTCTTCCTCAGAACCTCTGGATCTTTTTTCTTCTTTTGTGGTGGCATTGGTTGCAGTCAAGTCTATTGACTTATTGGGAGATCATGGCTTCTGGGAGATTTTTTTTAAACTTTTTAAAGACACTGCAGGTTAAGATTGATCTCCAGTACCCTATTTCTTCCCCAGCTATAACCTTTTATTTTAGCTGAGCAGACACATTGAGCCATGTACTTGCTGTCAATTTGAAATCATGGTGTTTAAAACCAAGAAACCCATCATGAAACCCATGAATTCTGTAAGGATAAATCCTGGTAAATGAAACCAAAACATAAAAATTTCCACCCTGTCCCAAGCTGTAGAAGTCATGCTGCATTTTGCTGTAATATATATTTAAATAATTGAGTTAGCAGGCCTATCAAAGGAGATGTTCTAGAGAAGATTGAATATAATATGATTATTATGTCTGTTGGTCTCTAATGACTTTAAAATCCCTCTAATAAGGATAGTAATAATAAATCTTCATTTATTCATCATTCCACTTCAAAGCTGATTTCCAGGGCAATACATAAGAACTATAATATGTAAATACCAATGAAGAACAAAATGCCATGATAAAGTCTTGAGCATTGTTGATTTCAGCATATGTTTTAATAATATAGCATCTCTTGCAGATTAATTTTATTTGTGCCTTTATAAAAAATTATGGGATGTTCCTTTGAGGAGGAGGTTATTGAAGTAATTCTTTCTGTAAGAAAGTAAGAGGTAATGCAATTTTTGGGGAAAAAAAAAACATTCTAGAATGTGTTCATTAGTTTGAAAGGCTTAATCCAGATGTTTCCATGGAGCTCCTGGGTGCTTTGCAAAAAGGGGAGTTACCATGTCAGGTCAGAATTTTCTGACAAAATGGGAATATCATGGTGGGATTTCTGTTACTAAGAGCAGCTCCAGTTGCTAAACCTGTCTAAATAAAGCTGAACGCAAAGCACATAGTTTATGAACCAGTTTGTCTCAGAACAGCTGGGAGAAGGCTAGGAGAGGAAATCTTCAGCAGTAAAATATTGTAATGAGATTGAAAAATTGATAAATGCACAAGGGCAGGCTGGATGGGGCTTGGAGCAAGCTGGGATAGTGGGAGGTGTCCCTGGCCATGGCAGGGGCTCTAAGAGATGGGCTCTAAGGTCCTTCCCAACCCAATCCCAATCCTGGGATTCTATGGTAGTGTCTGATTGCTTCACCAACCCTAGGGCAGTTTTCTTTCTCACACTGATGTTTTCTTTCTTCCAGCAGAACCCTGACTTAGTTTGAAGTAAATGCCAAATTGCTAAAATAATTGAAACCGTTAAAATATGTCCACTCTATGCAAAAGGAGAATAACAAGGGGGAATTTGGACTATGATTTACCTTTCCTAAATATGCATTGTCATCTCCAAAAATAGTGTGTCCAGACCTTTGTAGAGGTTCATTTGCTTTGAAGGCTCTTTCCTTAACAGGCCAGAAATATCAGTTTACTAAAAACTTCAGTCTTGGGATGTTGCTCAGGACAATTCAAAATATCTCTAGGCCTAGGAAGACTGCTCAGATGTCCTTAATGAATAGGAGGTAACTTCTAAACCCGTCTTGTTCTGGTACACAAAATTCTGGAGGTCGTCTGGCCACTTGAAGTGGGGAAGTCTTCAGTTAAAATTTTCAGTCAGAAAAATATCTGGCAAGTGTTTTCAGTAAATAACATCTTCCTGATGTTACACCATTTTAACCCCTCTCTCTTCCCCTCAATTGTCAGGGGAAAAAAAATCTAAAATTGAAAACAAGAATTTCTTTGTTCTAGAAGACAGCATGGCTATCCTCAATGAACTGAAGCTGTCTGGAATGCTGTAGCTTAAGCAATGGAACTTGTGTCCTGTCAGGTGTGGATCTGTGCTGGGATCAGGTCTCACTGCACCAAACACACGTTTCCCTTTGCCTTTATTTGCTTGGCAGCCTTTATTTGATGGGCTGTGGTGGTTAGCTGATGAACACCCCAGGAGGAACTGCTCCAGCTCATGTGGCTGTCCTGGTATGTTCTGCATACCAGTATTCTGAGTATCAGCTCATACTCAATCTGAGGACAGATGCATAAGGGGACCAGCCCCATACTGTGTCCTAATTCCATCCTTTGAGACTACAGCTTTTTTAAAAGGCATTTTCCATCATGAAAAATATTTCAGGTGCAATCCCAGGCGCTTGTTCTTAATCCAAGCTCCATGGAAGTGAGTGGCCTGTAGGCACCCACTCTCTGAAAACTCAGTCTCAGGGGTCTAAAACCAGATATCACAGTGAGTTTCAAATGAGGAGATTTTCATTGCTTAAATTCAGATTCTGCCAGAGCTCCTGGAAGGGAGGGTTTCATGTTGTTCATGGTTCCAGCAGCTCATGTTATAAAGTACATCTTGTTCCAGTGCTTGAAAGCTTAAGAAAAGCAGATGAGTGAGTGAGTGCATTGCAGCAGAGGGTTGAAGTGCATGAGCATCTTCCAGAATTGTACTGGACTCTGTGCTTTTTAACTGCCAGAAGGCAGATTTAGATTAGGGATTGGGAAGGAATTGTTCCCTGTGAGGGTGGGCAGGCTCTGGCACAGGGTGCCCAGAGAAGCTGTGGCTGCCCCTGGATTCCCTGGAAGTGTCCAAGGCCAGGCTGGACAGGGCTTGGAGCAACCTGGGCTAGTGGAAGTGTCCCTGCCTGTGGCAGGGGTGGGATGGGATAATCTTCCAACCCAAACCATTCTGTGATTCTCATTACTTGCCTTATTTAGCAATTTGTTGATAGCCTGCTTCTTATCTAAGCAAACAGGGCAGTTCTAAACAAGTGCTTCAGGAAGTGAGAGAAACAAATAGAACCAAACCCTACCCTGGTTATGTTTATGTGAGAGATGTAACAAAATTGCATGTGTTATCTAGGTTTATGATGTATTTGTGTAACTCTGAGAACACCCTTGGTAAGTCAATAATTTACTATTTTATTACCATAAGGAAGCAATAGAGTTTAAAGAAAATCAAAACAAAACCAAACTGCACCCTCAGGTTTTGTCTAGTTACGTATTCATGATCGATATGTGCAAAGAAAGTGTTTTCCACATGAATTAAAACTCTATTTTCACCTTTTATGTATGGAAGTGGCTCATCTTCATAGCTCTTGGTGCTGCTTTTGCAGAAGAGGGAAGAGGCTGCTCTTCCCTCTCCAAGCTCTTCTCCCTCTCCAGCACAGAAATATGGATATATAGATATATAAACATTGCAAAAAGAGCAGTCCCAAGCATAGCAGTGAACCAGATCCAGGGACTTGCAGTGAGGAGCACCAGGAGACGAGGCTGGAGACTGGGAGAGGAGAGATGGGAGAGAAAATACTTTACAAGCTGGGGGTGAAGTCCCTCCAGGAGATGGGACTAGAGACAGGCAGACCTGCTCTGGCAGGGACTGGAGGCCCAAGTCTCAGCAGAAGCAGAGCTCCTGGATCCATGGGCAGGAGGTGCAGGTGGGGTCTCAAGGGGCTGGTTGTGGCCTCTTAGTGCACTCAGGACTGACAGCAGCTGTCCATTAATTGTGCTCTGTATGTAATGACAGTAATTGAAATAGTTCTCCCTTCTCCTGCTCTTTTGCCCATTGTTTCCCCCCCCGTGGAAGTGCAGAAACACTGAGCTGGTGTTCCTTTGGGGTGACATCCAGGCCTGTGGAAAGGTTCCTGTGGACTCCAAGAAGGTGCCTTGCCTCTTTCAGCAAGATTGGTTTTCAGTGTCTATTTTCACCAATCCAGCAGAGAATAAAACCAGTTCAGAAGTGATGGGAGTGGGAGAGTGGCTTTTTAGTTACCTGGGTGCTGGAAAATTACTTAGCTGTAAATGGTCCAGGCAGTAGAGCCAATAGTGTTTGAAGAAATTTCTTGGTGCCCATTTGAAAAAAATAATCAGGAAGACCCAAAAAGAGATGCCTTTCCTGAATGGATAGAAGATCTTTGCCATGGAAGGGTTGCTGAGCTTTTCCTACCTGAAAGAGAGCTGGACTTAGAACAGATATCCATAAATTAGTTAGGCAGCCCTTGCACTCTATGGTGACCTTCTTCTGGTGGTTAATCTTCTTGGACTGTTTTTACAGCCCCTTGTCATGGTATTAGATGAGGGAATTATTCTGCACTGTCTCATTCTCCTTAGTGGAAGGGAGCTGTTTTTATCCAGATCTTTGCAGTGCTGGGTTTGGAATGATACACACACAGCTGGACTCGGCACTTTGAGCAGGGATTTACAGTACAGAGACAGAAGGTGAGCCAAGGTGGAGAAACAGTTGATATCCCTTTTTTTAGGAGCAGAAATTAATCACAGGCAGGTCATCACTTCCTTGCTGCTTATTCTCATGTGAGCTTTCCCCTTTTGCAAGCTCTCCATGGGCATCAGAGCACCCAGAGGGTGACCAGAGGGCTCCAAAGGACCCCGAGTCTCTGCAGTCCCTGGGCAGAGGGAACTTGGTGTTATTCTAGGGAGTGACCTTTCCTCCAAGCTGCTTAGCCCCATGGAGAGTCCAGTCCCAGCCCATACAAATGAAGTGCAAGGGGTGTGCATTTCACAATTGCATTAGTGGGCTATAAATAGGGCCATACATCCGCCTTTGGCGCTGGCTAGAAAGGAGCCAGGATGTGTTTTCTGGCAGCCTTGGTGCTAAAGGAAATCCGTTTATTTTATGGTACAGACACACTTAGTTTTTCACTTCATCTTTTAAAGACAATCTCTGGCATTCATTGCCTACCTGTACATGCAAGCAAGGAAAAATCGTGGTAAAAATGCCATATACTTTCAGTTACTGCAGTGTTCCTTTAGCCATTTTCCAAGTGTTTTATTACTGGGCCACAAATTTGGAGAACTGAAAGACCAAGAGAAAACCCCAAAGGCTGAAATTTGGCCGGAAAAGACTCACTCTGGGCAATAATTCCCAATTCCCCAGGTAAGCCTTGTGTAGCTGCATGGGTGAGTATTCATTTCAGCAACACAAAACTGAAATTTTTAAGGCTCTAATTTTATATTAGGAAATATCTGCTGGTAGAAATAGCTGTTAAATGCAAAGAAAAGGTACCTGACCAATAAGTATTTGTGTATCTTTGGCATACACAGCCAGAGGTGCTTTTATAGGATGGAGTAAGTGAACATTTTTCCAGTAGGTAATTCTCCAAAACACTGTGCCATCATGGGTATTTTAAATAAATATTACAACCAAGTGGTCTCATGTTCTCCTTGGTCAGAGGCCCAAGACTGACAGTGCTCTGTCTTGAGCCAGCACCAGAAAAAAATGAGAACAAAATGGAAAATGTTAAGACTTCTGCCTGGTGTGCTTGTGAAAAACAAAGCCTGGCTTCTGCTGAGGGGGTGTCATTATGCCCTGCCGTGCACTTTTTCTTCTTACCTGTATGAGCGGGGGCTCTGGCAGAAAGGATCAGGGTTAGGGTGCTTTTAAATGCTGCTTTTCCTTTCTGCTCTTGTCACGAGAGCACTGCAGGGGCTGTTCAGGCAGCTCAGGTGCAGAGCACTTCGTGTTCTGTGGTACCAGGAAGGAGCATGCAGTCACCTTTGTTTCAGGAGTTATGGCTCCACGAATGATCTTGAACTATTCAGAGGGAAAAAAAGGGAGTGTAGTGGTTTAGTTTTTTCCACTGAAGTCTCCTGAATTGTGTAATGGTTGTATTTGTTACGATTGCATGCATCTTATCCCCTGTATTTTGTTGTCAAGTGGTCACATCCCCCAAGGCTGCCAGAGCTCCAGGGGCATTTGGAAAATGCTCTCAGGGATGCACAGAGTGGGATTGGATTTTTTTTTTAGCTATTACTAAACTATTTTCTTTCAGACATTGGTATTTTGCTTTCTTTTAAAAAGTGTTGCCCAAAGAGAAGGGAAGAAGGCATGGAAAATCTGTAACCAGTGTAAAATATTAATCTTTCTAATAGGTTACTTTTGGAGCTGATAGATGGTCTGTAAGTAAAATAATGTAATTAACTTCTGTATCTTTTGCATCTGGAAATGTGTGCTGTATTTTGTAAGTCAAGTTTTTGTTACATCTCCCCTCTTGGTTTAAAGAAATACTGACAGTGAGGAAATGTTACTGGTTCTGGGTATTTATTCAGTCCCTTCCATATTGGAAGTAATAAAAATGAAATAGCTGCTGATTTACAAACCCTCTTTGAGGTCTGTGAGCAGGGAAAATTTGATAGCCTAATATTAATAGAAAAAAGTTACTATCCCTGAAAGGGTATGAAAATCCATTTCAAGTCAGACGTTGCGGGGCAACAATCTCATTTAATAGCTGACTGATTGAGAATGGCATTGCTTGTTAAGGATAGAGGAATTGGCTTTTTTATTGACAAGGAAACTGAAGGCACCTCATCCTGTGTTTGCAATAATAGGAGATGTGTAATTTCAAGGGTGTGGAGTGGTAATGACTTATTTTCCAGGGAATGCTTGGGGTGTCTCCATTCAGGAGTGGTTTGGGTGGATGGATGCCTTAGAGGGGCTGTAAGAGGCACAGCCTCCAGTGCTGCACGAGGGATGCTCACAGAAATGGTCAGTTAGGTATTTTTACTGGAATTGAATAGTTCCTGACAGGTTCTGTGCCAAAGTGGGGGATGTTCAATGGAGTGCATAGACAGATGGGGGTGAAGGGAGGCTCAGCAGAGACTGGGAGTTTCATTAATGACATTGAAAAACCTGAAAAGAATTAAATATTTTGTGTTTGGTGTTTTTTTTTTTTTTTTTTTAACTTACTGAGGGAGAATTTCAAACCAGAACAGTGAAATGGAGTTGAAGGAGTTTTTCCAAACTGGCCATGCTGTGATGTGTTCAAGGCAGCCTGGATCCTGACACTCACCTGGGGACTTCATATGAACAGTCATCTTTTCAAGGCACAGACCCTTTGTTTTCCTTCTGTCCACTTCCTTTAATTAATCTCTCTGCGACTTGTTCCCTCTCCTGCTTTCATTTCTCAATTTCATCTTTTTAGTGGGCTAGATAATTGCATTTACTGGATATCCTTCCTGCCAAGCACCGTGGCTGTAATCTCCTCCACCTGAGAAATGGTTTCCTTTAAACAGCCTGGTGTCTGCCTCAAAGTTATGTGTTAATTAAATGAAAACAAAAAGGTTAAAAAAGTGTGTGTGTGTATATATTTATATATATATATGTATATATGAATTATATAGTTTCAGCAAGCAGAAATCTGGGTAGCTGAAAGATAGTTATGAGTGCACACCACCAGCACTCTTCTTTGGCTTTGTAATTACAGAGGAGTGCACAAAAGTCTTTAATTATATGATCACATGGCAGTTTTTTTCAATACCATCTCACATATGGTGTTTCCTCAGATTTTGAACACAAAGACAGTAGGAGCAAGGCAGAGATTGTGTTTTTAGCATTAACTGGATTTGGGAATGTTGAGGTTTTATTTTAAAATCTTCCCTGAGATAATGAAATGGCCTCTGAGGCTGTGGTTCCTCTGACCTACCTCCAGCTAAGGCAGACCTGGCAGATACAGAGCAGTGGGCCTGTGGCCCTGGTGTAAGGTTAGTTAAAACAATCCTTAACTCATAATGTGACAGAAAATTGTATGTACAACTCCAGTTTTCACAGCGCTTGGACTAGATGACAGCTCGAAACGTAGAGTAGCCTTGGGGACTTTTTGACCAAGAACAAACCAAGAAGTGGAAGGAACCAAGAAGAAAAAGCAAGTAGAGGGAACTAAGAAGGAACCAAGTGAAGGTGGGAAGCAAGTAACCCCCTCCTTGATTTGGCTGCACATCTCCTGCTGTGACAGCTGATGTACAGTGGTTTGTTTCTGCGAGTCACGTGCCAGATCTGAAAATTAAACCTGTAGATTTAAACAAGGGAGCTAAATTATGATTTCATCGTCACCTGCCACCTTTAAACTGGGGGGAAAGTAATCAGGAAACACAGGACACACAAACTGAGGCACCCGAGGAGCGGCAGCAGCGCAGGGGTTGGGAGAGGCCTTCTGCCACAGGCAGAGATCAGGCTGGGAGAGGACAGAGTTGCCAAGGGATGGAGAGCTGTGAGCAGCTCTGGAAGCTGCTGACAGCACTGCTGAGGGGTGGGCTAACACAGAAACATCAGGGTTTGTGCTTCTCCGGCAGCAAACATCATGTCCAGGACAGTTAATGGAGTCGTGTCCTGTCACCCTGTTGGCCTCAGGGATTGCTGCTGAAAGATGTCATGGTTTGGGCCTGCAGGAGGGAGGTTTGGCAAAATAGAAGGGAAGTTGCTAAATTTTTTCAGGTAGGCATCACCCTTGAGGGAGTTAATGTTTCATGGAGCGCTGGATATGCCATAGGGCTGCTGGATAGCTTAGAAAAGAGCTACCCCTGTCTCGCTGGATGTCCTTCCAGTTCTGCAGGAATCCTCCATTTAGGGACTGGCTTTTGTTACCCTGAGTGTCTCAATCCCATTTTCTCCTATAAAAAACCAGCCCTAGTGGTCACATCTGCCTTGTGCAGAAGCAGCCGTTGGCGTTCCTTGGGTACCTGTCAGGGTTGTGTAGGAAGAAGGAGAAGTGCTTGAGGGTGGTCTTTGCAGATGTGCTGCAATCTGTGTGGTGTGTTGATTTTTAAAGAGCTGTTCTGTCAGAGGATTTACATTTTGTTGGCCGAATTGGTGTGTTGCTCATGCACCTGTTCTCTGTTTATTATCTGGTGGTGTCCACTGCCTCGACTCCCAGCAGTGGCTGTATTTTTAGATTGGATTAGGGTAAGGTAAATTAATTTGGGAAATCTGAATGAGCATTTTCAGATAATCCTTTGAGAAAAATGGGTTGGCTTATTTCCTAAGCTATTTTTATTATTCTATTCATGTTAGTAAAACCATGATCACTTGGATCAGGAATTGCCTGTGAATTGATAGGGTTGAGGGTTGGTAATGGAGGAAAACAACAGGCTGCTCACCCAATATTGGTTGACCTCCAATGAAATTTCACTCCCAGCCCACATCCAAGTGGATCAGAAACCCACCCCCACAGCTGAGCAAATGCTTTAACCCTTTAAACTCAAATGAACCATAGAGCTGCTGCTTTCTGTGAGTGCTTGAAGCTGGACCTAAGAAGATAACTTAGATATCCTCAATTTCTTAACATTTAGTTCAAGAAATATTAATTTGCAGGATTTTTGCAAGTAATTTCTCTGACTGTTGATGGTTTTTGGGATTTTTGGCGTAACTTCTGTGGTACCCAGGCAGTTGATAACCACATACATAACAGGGTTGGAATAACCTGAGTAGCTCATCTGACCCTTCCAGTCCTCCAGACCAGATGCACATGAACCCAAGGCTGATGACTCAGGTGCTGGAAACTGCAGCCACCCAAGCAATCCAATTCTGCTCCTTGACTCTCCTGGTGGTGTGTGATTTTGTTTTTGACCCTGATGTGTAGCTGGCTCTTTCTAGAGCTGAGCCCACCACTGCTCGTGTCCTTCTAGTGCAGCTGTGGATCTTGGAGTGTTCCTCCTTCCCAGTGGCACTGGAGATGGGCTCCAGGAGAGCTGCATCCAGCTCCAGCATCCCAGCACAGGCAGGACATGGAGCTGTTGGAGCCAGTCCAGAGGAGGCCATCAAGATGATCAGAGGGATGGAGCAGCTTTGCTGTGAGGGAAGGCTGGGAGAATTAGAATTGTTCAGCCTGGAGAAGAGAAGCTTCAGGCCTTCCATTAGCCTTCCAGTGCCTGAAGGGAGCTGACAAAAAAGATGGAGTGACTATTTACAAAGGCTGGAGTGACAGGGCACAGGGAATGGCTTCCCACTGCCAGAGGGCAGGATTAGATGGGATATTGGGAAGGAATTGTTCTCTGTGAGGGTGGGCAGGCCCTGGCTGTGGCTGCCCCTGGATCCCTGGCAGTGTCCAAGGCCACGTTGAATGGGGCTTGGAGCACCCTGGGCTGGTGGAAGGTGTCCCTGCCCATGGCAGGGGGTGGAATTGGATGATTTTTTTAAGATCCCTTCCCACCCAAACCATTCTGGGACATTTGGCATGTTCTGTGCTCAGCATCTAAGTGGCTCACCTGCTGCTCTATGTTTCAGTTAAATTGCATCAAAATCTCTTACGGTTCTTAACAAATATTTTTAGAAAAAGCGATTCAGTCCTTTATCTAAATATAACTTTGAGCTTTCAAGCCTTTGGGAGAGGGGAGCATGTGGAGCTTTGATCCGTGGCATTCACAGCAGCAGGAGCACTTTCTGCACCTGGCAGAACTAAGTGCAGTGCAGAGGAATTTGTTAGACAGAAAGCTCCTATTTTATATAACAGATATGTGGTTTAGTATGGATGGAGGATAAATCTTGGCATGTCGTGTGATAGAAAGGCAGGAGAACCTGCAGAAAAATAGGTGGCACAGGAAAATGAAGGTGTGTTTAGAAACCTCCCTCTTGGTGGTATCACTGAAGTACCACTCACCTCCTGCCTGATACTTGATATCTTGCTAAAAATAGAGAAGAGGCTCACCCATCGTCCCTCTTGATGACAGTGGAACCAAATCTGTTTGTCCTTAGATGTCTGAAATGGGAATGCAATGAAAATCAGCATTATATTTATTTACTTATTCAAAGGCTTGCTGTTTGACCAAATATTTCTCTGAAAGTCACAGTGACTCTACATATATTTGACAAAGTTATACTTTTTTCTGGTGTTGCTCTTTCCTTTAAAGTCAGCTAGAATTAATGTCATTGCCCATATTCCTGTGGTAAAGGCACTTACAGCCGTGTCTGAGAGTGCTGAAGACATTCTTCTCATGGGAACCACCACAGTTTTGTGCCCCCCACCCAGTAATTGTTTCAATATTCTAAGTTGATATGCTCATTTATCACTGAAATTGTTATTAATGAGTGCTGTTTTTCTTTGTCACATTGCCATGGCAACTGGGTGACATGTTTGAGTGGAATTATCTGTTTCCAGATGGAGATCTTCATTCATAAGATTTGCCTGCTGAGAATTTTTGCAGCATATTCAATTTCAAAATTCTTCCTCCCTGTGCCTTTCCACAGTTTGGAGCTAGAATCATTCCTGCTTTCTGGTTTATATCCTGTGATTTTGTGGTGGGTGTTATGCTCGCAGTATTTCTGTCTTTTGTGGTTCATTTATGTTGTTTTTCTTTCAATTTAATTGAGTTGCTTTTCTTCAACTCAGGATTTGCTATGACACTCCTGTAAAGCCATTCCTCCCCCATATGAGTTATTGGAAATTTTCTCATTTTATATAATACACCACACAATAGAAGAGAGGACTTGATTTTGTTTTTACTCCTGAAAGGAGCATAAGGATGCATTTCTCTTTATGATATATCACATTCTGAGTGATAGTTTTCTAATTTTTTTATCTTATTCACTACTTGATTTTTGGTTCTGTACAAGAAAGAAGAATGAACATGTTTCACTCTTCTTTTTGATATAAAACTGTATTTAAGAAAAAGACCAAGGTAAATACACATAGAGTACAAATTTCCTTTATCCTGAACTTCATACAGTTTTAGAGATCTTGTTGGCTGCCAGACTTAATGAGGTCCTGCTGGATTTCAGTCAACATTTCAGGATTTCTCTGGATTTGTTTCTGATCACTCAGACCAAATTACTGCAAAATGCTGTGTTTACTTCAGTAGAAATCAGAAGGTAAAACTTAAAAGATGGTTTTTATTGTCCTTTACTTCTTCGACTCCAGGTCACTCCTAAGTTATTGAGCAAAACCAAGTTGGTGGTTTTTTTGCACATACCTACAGGAAAGGCATTTAGGGCTCATCATCCAACCTGTCTTTAATCTAATTTTCATTTTCACCTCAAACTATTAATGACCATACCCCTCATTATCTACTTCAAGGTCTCTGTGTTGCATAAACATCCCTTTTGCACTTGCAGTGCTTTCATCCTGACAGTAACTTTAGAGCAAGAGCAATCTCATGAATAGCTCAGAATCTGAAGTTTCTGGACTCCCTACCTTACCTTATGTGTAAGGTAAGGAGTTTATGTGTAAGGTATCTATAGAAGACAAATTTTGTCTTCACCTAGTCAAAAGAAAGTCTGGATATCATTGTGTCCTCCCAAAAATAACATAATGCAGTGCAAGACCCATCTTCTGAAAATAATTATCTTATTTTAATTCCTATGTTTAATATATTTGAAATGAAGAATGTTGTCTTACCTATGAATAAGGCTTTCTGTTATACCAGCAAGCAGTATCCTCCCTGGCTGTATAATTCTGTATAATTACTTAGTTGTTCTTTTCCCTTGCAAAGTGGAATCATATCTATTTATACCTCCCTCCAGCAAGAGACCACTCAATACTAACAAATGTTTCCAATATATTGTATCAGTGCTCCTTGTTTTAAGGGAAGTATTTTGCCTGTGATAGGGAGCTAGGAGACCTTATGAGTAATGATGTTGCTTCAAATGTAACGAATCTCTGATCTGCTCCCTTCATTTCTGTGTGTAGCTGATAAAACAGTTGTTATGGCTCAGTTATTATAACCAAAATGAAGTTGATCCCTGGCTTCCCACAGGCCAGTGCTGCATTTGCATTTTGGTCTCACCGTGGTGCAGAGCCCCTGGGGTTGCTGGAGCTGGGATCTGCCTGGAGCTCCAGGCTGTTCATCACTCCTTGAGGCACTGGGGTCTGAGTGCTAGCCCCTCAACCCCTTCCCCAGTGGGCCTCATCCCAGGAGATAATCTCTTGCCCTTTAAAGCAGATCCTCAGCTTTAGATTGTGTCAAAGCTTTATTGCTTTTTGAGATACAAGCAGACATTTCTTCTGCTCAAACAGATACCTTCTATTAGAGCCAGGACATTTATATTAATTTTCTAAGACACTTTCAATTACTAAATTGATTCTGGCAGCATCTGCAGGGGCTTCCTGATTTTTTTTAACTGTATCCACAGAATGGTTTGGATTGGAAGGGATCTTAAAGCCCCTCCAGTGTCACCCCCTGCCATAGGACACCACCCACTGTTCCAGATTGCTCCAAGCCCTGTCCAGCCTGGCCTTGGACACTTCCAGGGATCCAGGGACAGCCACAGCTTCTCTGGGCACCCTGTGCCAGGGCCTGCCCACCCTCCTTCCCAATATCCCATCTAATCCTGCCCTCTGGCAGTGGGAAGCCATTCTCCTAAGGTGACGTTGGATTTCTCCAAAGTAAGACTTGCTGTTTGCTGTGGTGGATTCATCCTGTCCACAAAATGTTACGAAAAATGACTGGTTTATTTTTCAAAACTTTCTTGCTGCTGCATATCTTGGGCATAAATTATCCAGTTGTCTGCACTTCTGCAGTTGGTAGGATGGAGGGGAGAGTAACACCAGCTGTGCCAGAGATAATTGAATACTTATTGTATCATCAGGAAAGTATTGAAGTTTACTAACACTGTTGGAAATAGCTCTGGAAATACCATAAGAAATCTCTGCAAAGTTTTCTGCCGCCTCTTCAGAGCTACTTGATGTATCTGGCAAAACGATGCAGCATTTGAAGGATCTCTGCACATGTCCATTGTGAATTTTAAATTTTTGATCTCTAGGAAGACTCTGTCCTGTCCAGGTGTATCAAAATTTCACATGTCAGTCTGATTATCCTGGCTATCAGTCAGGGACTCCTCAGTGCCCTGGCTGACTTGCTCCAAGGGATGATGTGTCCAAGGAAGCATCCCTCCTATACCATCCCCACAGGATCAGCTGCTACCTGGAAGTGGTGTTTGATCACAATTAATCTCTTGGAATAAGCAGCAGACACATTTCAGGGTTATTTTTGTCATGGAACATCAGCCCCTCCATACCTTCCTCGTTTTCCACAAGGCTGGGCTGAACTTCCTCTTTCCTCCAGTGCCCATGGACTGGCTGTGGGTTGGGAAATGTCCTCTGTGCTGCTTTCTCTTGCTCATCTGTTTCCCCATTCAGATCCCTGTGTGCCTCTGTGGGAGTTTGATGCTTTTTCTGAGTGTGGGTTTTATTGCTAATCACAACACAGAGCACTGAGGCAGGGAGGAAAATGTAAGTTAGATAATTACAGTCAATCAACTATTTCTAATTCCCAGGCTTTATTGTGTTCAGCCCTTTTGGGCTTATGAATTGTCATTTCCAGACTAGCTGAATTACACTGGAAAAAAAGGAAAAAAAAAAACCCCTCAGAGTTGTTCACATTTACCAGTCTGATAATACTGTCTTAAATTCTTCCATCTGATTTGAGGCTCTATGTCTGAGATGCTTCTATTTGATGGATTCAGTTTATTTGAACTCTGTAATAAAGAAAATGTATAGGTGCAGACTAGACCAAATGCAAAACCATGATGTATTTTTTAAAATAAGATTGTTTTTTGGAACAAGTTTATTCAAAAAATAAGCCTTATTTTTCAAAGCAAGGCTTATTTAACTTCCAGACTCTGTGATTAACAGTTTCCTGAAAACAACTTTGTCTAAATAATATTGATTCTTTTTTTTAGCAATACAGTAAGCCAGAAAAAAATCTATTTGTGCTTTGTTTTTCCCTTAGTATAAGTGAGAGGAATTGCTTGAAAACCCAAAGAAAAGGAGGAAAGTTTGTGCAGTGTTTTCTAATTTGTCATGGTTTTGCCCTTTATTCCGAGTGTACTGTGCCTCATTTCACTTTGTATTAATATTTTTCCACCTTTGTGGGATTGAGTTTCTCTTCTGCATTGTTTATCCTGGCTAGAGGAGGGTGGATGCACAACTTTGGGTGTTTTTTCCAATAGATTCACAGGCTGCAAAGATAACCAGAGCAGAAAGTGACTGAGCAAGGGCAGTGTTGGTCCTGCAAGAACTGGATTCACAGGCTGTGGGGAAGAATCATTCTTCCTGAAATCCCATCTTGTCCTACCAAGGAAAAAAAAATCCCTTGTTGGACTTTTGGGTTTACTGTGGTATAGCACCTGAATTTTAGGTAACATTTCCATACTGGCATTAGAGCTGGGAATTCCAGTATTTGAAGAGCTGATAAATATTGAGAATAAACCACGGATCTTACTTTTCTCACTTATTTTCAGGCTGCATTTCTGTCTGGATAACATTTGTGTGCAGGGAAAAATAGTGGTTGGTGGGGGAAGTGGGAAGAGGAAGATGGTCATCATGGGGCCTTTTCTCCAGAAGTCATTCTATGACTGTGCATTGTGTCATTAGGAAAAACTAAATTTAAAAAAAAGCCAAAGTGATTATGGTGTGGGTTGGCTTTTTTCCAGTTTTTAACCTACATTTTCAGTATCCTCCATCAGCTTGGCTGTGCAGGGAGCACCCATGAGCAGCCTTCTCTCAAGTAGCCACTGTCCATGGCTTGTTGGTCCACTGAGAATGAATATCTAGGGAGGGTGCAGGAGGAAAGAACTTGTTTGTATTGAACATATTAAATAGAAAACTAGAGATTTGGGAGAGACTACACACCAAACATCCCTGTTTCCTGGTGCTGTGGCTATACTAGACCAGAGAGCTATTGAAATTCTTATTGAAGCTTTAGGCAGGAGAAACTTCCATTGTATTAGTCACATGTAAGCCTTTGAAAAGATATACATGTAATTTTTAGTTGCTTTGCTTAACTAGGGTCTATTCTAGTCAGCTGTTTTGGTTTTAGTTTGGTTTTTATCCCAGCTGCTGAACGACACTGGTTCAAAATTTTTTTTTCTTTTTTTTTCTTGGTGCTCAGATGAGTATAGGATCAAACCAGTGGAAGAGGTCAAATACATGAAAAATGGGGGAGAAGATGATCAGAAAATAGCAGCCAGGAACCAAGAAAACTTGGTAAGGATTGAACTTATCACTTCTCTAATGAACTAACGTGGCTCTGCTTTTGTAATGGAACATGCAGCGTGCAGCACCCTCCAGCTCGGCTTATGCGCGGCAAGAGGATTTTCTCCAAAATGTCACAACTCCCTGCAAAGCTCTCATGGAAGGTGCAAAATACAACTTTTTCCTGCTTGTCTTTCTGAATTAGACTCTACTTGATCTTGGAGTGAGTGCCTCCATGATTATAAGTCACTCCCCTCCCTTGCAAATCCAAAAATACTCTATTTGGAAATGTGTGTGTCTGTGTTACAAACGAGCTGGAGTAAAACAGCACTTCTCTGCCATTAAGAAAATGACCTACTTATGTAGATACTTGCTGGTTTTCTGTATTTTAAAATTCCCAGGGAAGGCAGTTTGGAGCAGAAAAAAAAGAATATGTTCATAACACAGCAGTCACAAAAATCATGTGTGTTTCTTTTACCCCGATTTGAGCACTTTGCCAGCTCGTAGTTCCATTAAGGGAAGGCAATCACAGGTAAACTCTTAGGACTACTTGAAATAACTAAGATGCTGTTGAAGCAGCTTAAAAATCACGGTTGAGTCACCTCTGGCATTTCTGAAAAGTTGTTTCTTCTCTTCTAAAGCTGCTGGACCATAGGTTTTCTTATTGGCTGGCTGGGGCTTTGACCGGTCGAAGTTTTCAAAGACATCCCACAATTCTTGTAGTTGGGTGCAGGTTTTCACATCTGGTTCCACTCATTCAGTGCAGCTTTTCTTCACATAGAATGGTTGGGTTTTCCCCCCTCCATCTGTAGGTCCAGAGGGGAAACAGCAGCAGCAGATTCCAGTGGAACCATAACCATTATCATCAGCTGAGCATTTGCTTTTTGCCATTATGGGGCAGCTGTAGAAAAAACCCTGTTTGGGATTTTTTTACTTTTGATAAATATGTGAGCTCCAGCAACTTGGCTACTTTATATTTCCTCTCCTAGACACACATACTTCCATGACACAACTACAGGTGCATTCCTGGAGCAAATGGAGTTTATTTTGCTGCCCTATCCTGTGGCTGAGCAGCAGGCAATATAATTTCTGCACCTCCAATGGGTGGTGCAACTTCAGCTTGGAGCAGGATTTAGAGGTTGTTAACAGATTGTTGGGGAGTCCTGTGCAGGGCCAGGAGTTGGAGTCAGTGATCCCTGTGAGTCCCTTCCAGCTCTGGATATACTGTGATTCTATGTTAGGTTTTCAACTGGCCTTCAGCTGTAGTTAAATGAGAGTATTTGCAGAAGGTCCCATGTCCCTGGAATGACAGTGAGGAAGAGCTCGGGAAAGCTCAGGTCTGCTAGGAGACACACTTGCTGAAGGTCTGCTCAAAACTAGCTCGAGCTATTTTGCACTTTGGCTGGTGCTAGCTGTCTTGTACCACCCATTCTCACCTGATTAAATGTAGGGAGAGCACAGTGCTTCTTATTTTATTATTGGTGGGTCATGTTTGATGGGAGCAGTGAGTTTGTTGGAAAATGTAACAGTAAGGATTTGGAAGGCTGGTGTAGCTCTTTTCTGTCATGTTTATCATGAGAAAAAAAAAGGCAATAACACAGGAAAATCTTCAACCAGACAGGATGGATATGCCTTAAAACAAAAACTGTCTTGCCCACCAAAAAGACTTTATTTGCCTTTTCCTCATCTTACTATAAGGAGATTACCTTGTCTGTAATATATGCAGCTTTTTAATCCTGGGAATTGTCAAGTCCTCATCACTTCTGGTTTTTTTAAAGGGCTTTCACTATTCAAGTTCTCCTTAGTAAACATGTTTTAACTCACTGCTTAGAAGATGGGTTAAGCTACCCATCACTGAGGCTTTAATTTCCTTAGCATGTGAGAAGTTGGCAAACACTTACATAATCCCATCTTCTCATCAGCCAATTTCCAGGCAACTGAAATTTTAGGAACAAGAAAAGGCGGTGGGAGAATTGACTGGCCCTTTTTCCTCCTCTCTTGTTTCTTAACCCAAATTTCTTTATTGTCACAGGGCTGCAAATTCACATCCCCTTCAGAAACACAGCCCAGATGAGATGTGTAACCTCAGTGGCTGGGAATTGCTCTGGGTGGGTTATGTTATCCCCTGATTCTGGTGCTTGAATTATGTTATTCAGATGCCATGGGATTTTTCAGTCCCATTATCATCTCTGTTACTTTTTTGAAGGTATTCTGAAGTCTTGCTTAAAAAAAAAATATCTGAGCTCAAGTGAAAATAAGCCTGCTTCCCTTGTAACTTAGGCTCTTTGATGTGCTGCCATCTCTGCCTTTGGTGCTGCAGTATTTCTGAGTCAGGAGGAAAGAAGGTCACATGAGTAGATGAAGAGAATAGAAGGACATGGCAGTCATCAGGGAAGCTGTCATTTCACACTTGGTGCTGAGGTCAGAGTCCCAGGCTTTGATTCTGCTTGAGGAAGAGCCAGAGAAGGGCTGGTACAAATATGGGTATCTGTGGGAGAGATGAGGCTCTGTCAGTGAATCACCACCACCTCAGCTTCAACCTGAGGCTTAAGCAGGGCTCCAAACTTGAGCAGGTCTGGCACAGTAAAGCAGAAATGCTCCTAAGACACAGTGCCAACAGGGATGGCTGTGCTAGGGCTGTCTGCCAGGGGAAACACAAGATGCTCCATGGGAAGACATTTTCTGCTGGAATCAAAGGCCCCTTTGGATTAAAATGTAGGCTTTTGACAAGGGGGAAAAGAAATAAGGAAAGCTAAACTAAGCTTGTTTTCCTGCTGTTCCTTTGTATCCATAGGCCTGATTCACTTCTTTAGTCAGGTTGTTTCTCCAGTTCTTCACCTGCCACTGGGATCTCTCTGCTCCTGGTTTCATTCCAAGTACCTCTGACACCTTCCAGAGCATCTCCACCTTCAAAACAAAGCCAGAGTCATTGCACTTGAGCTGGCAGTCCCACATCCCATCCACATCCCAGCCTGCAGGGTGGGAATGGGATGTTGCAGGATTGGGCACTGCAGAGCTGGGGCTACACTGGATGCTGTCACTGCAGCACGTGCTTTGGTGGCTGCTCAGCTAAACCAGGGATGTTTGGAGTCAGGACAGTGAAGAACTAGTAGATAGGTGAAAGAAGGAAGTAATTTGTACTACATATTATATATGTTTTTAAATCACAAGCATTGGTTTCTGCATATATATATATATATATATATATATATATATATATACCCACATGTAAGAAAACGTGGGAGCTGTGCTAATTTTTGTGTGAGATGAGGCATGGAAGGTAATGTGTGTGCTATTATTCCTGGAGGTAAATGAGCTGCTAGGATGGTTATTTGTGAGTTCAGGAGCAGAAGGCCTGGCTGGGATGGTATATTGGGTTCCTGGGCTTTGTCTCTGTGCCCAGCTTGGTGCCACATGTGGTGCTGAACTCCACCTTGTGCTAAAACTAAACTTCAGCTCCCCATGACTCCACAGTGGCTCCACAAAACCTCTCCTGCATTTCCCCATCTTCTTGGGGGGAAGGTTTTATGCTAAGCCTTCACCACAACAAAGGGAGTTTTGCCAGCGTTGAGTTTGCCACTCAGCAGATCTGGATGGGGTTTTTTTGACCCTAAGGATTAGCCAAAGCTAAGGGTGGATTTGTCACTGTGAAAGCTAAAGTGCCAAAGCTTGGGCAGTATTAATATTTTACAAGCAGGTATGACCAAAACAAATAACATATTAATAAAGACCTAATAATTTCTTGTTTGGAAGGGACTGTGTAGCTCTACACCATCATGTTAAATATGCAGAGTACAATTACATAACAGCCTTTTTAATACTTGCAATAGGGCAAATTTAATTGTCCTCCTTTCCATACTCTCTCAGCACTCCTGGCTTCCCATTGTAAAATATTACTGCCAGAAAGGGTAAAATGAGAAGGTGTGTGGTATTCCTGCAGCTTAGCATTGCTTTGGCAAACTTCAGGAGTTGGATCAATTTTCCTCTGCACTGGGCTGTCATAGTACAGATATCCCTGAAAATACCAAATCCCTAAAGCTGCATTTCTTTTCTGTTGGGTAGTTATCTTGATATTTATTGCAGTTCAGGTTTTGGATGTTTTTATAACTTTTATTCATCATTTTCTGGGCTGCGCCGGCACAAAAGGCCACTTACTGGGATTTTTATGCTTTGTTATCCAAACCTCCAAAACAATTAGATATAATCCTGTGTTTCATCCTGGTGTAATGAAGCTCTGTAGTGAAATTGCATGTTAGAGCTTGAGATGAATTCCTGCTGGAGCTGGGAGAAAATTGCCTCTCTGTTACTCTTGCTACCTCTCACACCACCTTTAATAACAATGTTTTGCTTTTTGTTTTACCCAATTTCCACAAATTTCCACTCCACTTACCTGCAAATGTGATTTTTGTCTCCCTTGAGCTTCTCAGCCCAGCTGCTGTTCTCCATTTGTCACCCAGCTCCACATTACTTGGAATTGCAACCCCCCCCCCCCCACCTCCCTGACTCTGTGTTCAACACCAGTTTTCATTTTCTGTAGTGATTTGTTTAAAGTAGGCAATAATATCTGATAGTGAAGTGTGTGAAATTAAAAGCCTGGCAGAAAATGCAGAATGAAACACCTTAATAACCATATAAAATGTAATATGTGAAAGGGAAGACCCCTATTTAAATATATATATTATACACAAGGTGTAAAATGCTTGTTATAGATGCATCAATCATAAATATTTTTGATGTGCAAAGACAGTTATATGTTGAATTCCACATCAATTTAGGAAAATACATTTTAATTCTCTTACCAACCTGTCCAATCTAGGTGCTAAAAAAGCTAAATAAAAAAGAAATAAGCCAGCTAAAAGAAATAGAGTAGCCACCACTAAGTTTATCAGGGGTATTTATGGTGTTTTCCTTTCTACAGATGTAAAATACCACTAGGGCAAATTTAAGCATGGAAATATAATTAATTTGGTACTTTAAAATACTTAAAGCCTGTGTTGCTTATTATTGCTAGGTAAACTTTGAATTGCAGTGTTTTAAATGCATAACTGCATTTTTATTTCAGCACTGGTGCAGTACATTGGTGAAGAGCTTTGTACAAACTGAAGTTAGCACGTATTAATGCATATTCCAGTACACATTAGTGCATATTCCAGTGTGAAGATTTCTCTCTCTAATGTCCTAATTATTTATTTTAAACCATTGTGCCATGGCAGTGTTTCAGAACACACCATTTCAGGATAGAACTTGCTCTTGCTCTGCTTATAAGGGGAAAGAAACCAAAAATGCCCAAGAGCCTTCATGCCCTTAGAAAGAAGAGGTTTTCCTGGGTTTTGTCTATCCTGAAGAGTTTGGGTGTGTTAAATCCTGCGCTGGCCCCTCATTTGCTTTCCTTCCTGTGTGACATTCTCCAGGAGCCCTGTTCCACCAGCACAGGGTCAGCTCCACTGCAAGTGTTGGGAAAACTTCATCCTGTTGGTTCATTATCCCCTGTAAAGGATGGATATCTAGAAATGTATTTTCTATACATAAAGGAGGGGCTATTAATTTCTCTGTGTCTTGCCCCCCACCCATTTTCCCATCTGCTTTCAGATCACAGAATCTCAGGTAGGTTTAGGTTGGAAGGAGCTTAAGCTCATCCAGTGCCACCCCCTAGTGAAAGGGCAGGGGCACCTTTCACTATCCCAGGTTGCTCCAAGCCCTGTCCAAGCTGGCCTTGGGCACTTCCAGGGATGGAGCAACCTGTGCCAGGGCCTCCCCACCCTCACAGGGAGGAGTTTCTGCTCAGTTACTCACCTAACCATGCCCTCTATGAGTTTGAAGCCATTTCCCCTTGTCCTCTCACTCCAGGCCCTTGTCCAAATTCCCTCTCCAACTCTCCTGGAGCCTCTTTAGGTATGGAATACCAGTACATATAGATGGAGCATATCTGTATATGTATGTGTTTGTGTGTATATCTATATACATATATATATATATAGCCTCAGCTTAATGAAATACTTGGAGATGATATTGGTTCTTGTGTTGGAATCCAGGCAGGGTGAAACCCACAAAAACACACAGCAAAATAAAATGCAGCTTGGGTCATTGCGGGAGGGGAAAAAGAAATTGAGTTGCCCTTTTTCTTTGGTTCCTGGGGCGTAGGAGGGCTGAAAGGACAAAGTGAGCATCAGCAGATGTGCTTGGAGATGGGATGATGTGCAGAGGTTCCTGTGGTGTTCATCCATACTGCTCCTGTGCTGCTGAGAGTTAGGAGAGAGCAGGAATGGAGGGCTTCAAAGCCAGCCTGCTCCCCCACGCGTTTTCCCACAGGGACAGGCATCCACTTTGCCCAGGTGCTGTGTCAGCCAAACCCCAGGGCCCGGGGCAGCTCTGTGGGAACAGGTCCCACAGGTTCCTCACAGCCCAGCATGGAGCTGCTCCACATCTGGACTCTCCTCCCTCCACTTGAAGAAACAAACCACAAAACAAAAGCTGCTGCTACAAAAGCGCAGCTCCAGAATCAGTGAGTAAAGGGAAGCCAGGGATTAAAATGCAGAAGTAAGTAGGGGAAGGAGGGAGAGTTGTAATGCCAGGCTCCTTCTGCCCGAGGTGGCAGGGCTCACACTGGGATAAAGGAGGTGGGTGGGCTGGGCACCCCTGCCCCGGGCAGCTGCGAGGGCCAAGGTGGGGCTTCCTCCAGGCAGAGCTGCTCTGAGCAGTGCTGGGACAGAGAGAGCACAGCAGGGGCTGGCCCTCACTGAGGGAAGGTGCATTCCAGATCCATGGAGGAAAACACCTTTGCACTTCTGGATACCTGGTCCCCCATCCCTGAAAGTGTCCAAGGCCAGGTCGGATGGGACTTGGGACAGCTGGTGATAGTGGAAAGTGTTCCTGTCCATGGCAGGGGGTGGGACTGGGATGAGCTTTAAGGTCCCTTCCAACCCAAACTTTTGTAGGATACTAAGAGAAATTTGACATTCTACTTTTGTAAGATGATACCTAGAAAACTCCCTGGGAATATACAGTATTTTCCTCCAGTCTTTGTTGATGGGGCCTGGGTTGGCACATTTTACACTGCATGCCATCCAAGGTTCCCTTTCTCAGAGAAATGAGAATTATAGAATCATCCTTTGGATTTCTTTTTTTTCCCCCAGAGTCTGAGATTCTAAATGAATGCTGCCCTATCACTATCAGTACTAAGTAATTACAGCATTTCAATTTTCATAACACAGCCTCTCCAGTGTTTTTTGCAGCTGAAATAGAAGTGCACAGAAAGGACATTGCTACTGGAGCCAGTTATTTTAAACACTGTGCAATTACCTCATTTCCATATTGCTCATTTAATTTCAAATTTGCATTGATATTCTTCAAAGAATGGTTTCTCATAATGAATTTATGACAGTTCTAGCTCATTCCACTTACGGGTCACTACATATTATAGAGACATCAAAGTAAACGATTGCACTAGGTATTAATATTCTTCTTCTGAATTCCATTAAAATGGTTCTGGTGAAGAAGTATTCATTTTTTTCCCCCAGTATTTAATTTTGAAAATTTAGAAGATAAATTAACATCATTAATAAATATTTTTAGCAGGTCAGAATATCATAAAAAAGCTGTGCTCCAGATGCATTGCTTCAGACCAGACTTTTTTTCCTTCTTTCTGCTTTGTTGAATAAATCTGCACAGTGCCCTATGGAGAGGTAGAATGATATGATTTTTCAAGTTCTTGATGGATGTGATTTTAAAGTAGAAAGCTTAAAAATACATAATGCTATTTCTTTCAAAGTGTATTAAAATAACAGTGTCCAGGAGCAACGTGTAATTGCGGGCTTGATGGTGGAGAAAATGTAGCAGTGATGGGCAGCTCTCAGGAACGCGGTTCAGGACCAGCCCACATTGTTGGTGGAAAGGATTCTTGCAAAACCTACAGAGACATTCCCACTGTCACTTGTGGAAGCAGATCATTTTCCATACAGGTTCTGTTGTTTCCATGCCTGTATCATTTTAACATGTGAGTTTCTGCCTGGGGTTCCCCCCCCGCTCTCTGGGAAAGCTGATGCTTTTGAGGAGGATGGACACAGAGCTGTTGGTGAAACAGAGGAGTCAGCAGTCATGGCAAGGTGGTAAGTTCTTGATTTAAGAGTTTCTTCCACAATTGTGAGGACCAGGAACCTTCAGATTCTTTCTTATTATTTTTATTTGTTTTTAAAGGACATGAGCATCTCCACACTTGCAGAACTGAAGCTTTAAGAAAGATGAGGTGTAGGATTTTGCAAGCTGTCAGCAAGAGAAGCTCTCTGTATCCTCTGGTACTTGCTATTCAGCAATTGCCTAGTAGGTGTTAATTGTTAACTCTGCTGTTTTGGAACAGAGGATGAGGCAAGATACAGGCAGAATGGGTCATGCAGAAATACCTAAAATCATCAGAAGTCACTGATAGAGACTAAAGCTGTAAATCCAGGCAGCTTCTATGGCCTGAGAGTCCCACTTTGGAGCACTCCTGACCACTGGTGAGCTGTGATCTCCTGACCTCCTTGTGAAAGTGGCAAAGTAATTCAGCCTTTCATCTGTTCACATTTAATTATAGCTATAATGTGGTCTGCTCATACTTTCTTTTCAGGGATTCCTTGAGTCAAAGTGTTTGTGGTGGAAATCTAGGGTCTGGGATATCCCTATCTGGTGAGGTGCTAATTTAGACTGCTGTAGAGCATGGAGATAACAACAAGTTCATCCATGGGTGCTTCATTAGATGTTTACCCGTACAGCCTTTGTGATCTCTCAGTTTCAGTGTGAATACAGTATTGCATCTGGAAAAGGGAGGGAGGGATGTGCCATTTTAAACCCCAAACCAGTACAAATGTTGTGCCTGGGGAGGTGGTTAGTGGTGGTGTTGGCAGTGCTGAGTCAATGGTTTGACTAGTGATCTTAGAGGGATTTTCCTGGTTCTATGAATTTATTAATTTTGATGTTTTGAAGCTGAGGTGAAGCCCTTGGAGGGGTGTGATTTTTGGGGCTGGTTTCAGGCAGATCCTTTGTACAGTCGCTGTTCTGGCTGGACCTTGTTTATTACTGCAGGTATTTTTGTCAGTAGAAAGTGTTTTCTTTTGCAAGCTTTCCTAACTGATGTCTTTGAAGGGCAGTTAAAGGAGGTGAACTTGAAGCTGGTCAAATGAAAAATGTGAACATCTCCAGCACCCAGTTTTGGAGATATAACCATAGAATCTCAGAAGATTTGAGTTGGAAGGGACCTTAAAGCAGTCCAGAGCCCAAAGAGGAATGTGTGTTAGTGGGAGTTAAGTGACCATCCCAGGAAGAGACTGGAGGGATAAAGAAGGAAGGGAAAAACGTGACAAGAAAGGGAAAAAGGAGCAGAAGCACCACTAGGAGAGGTGAGAAGAGACTCAGAGGGCTCTCTGCAGCACTGAACTTCTCTTCTTGCCACGAACAGCACATGATAGCAGTGTGTTGCATAATCCAGAGTTGTCATTATTTGACAGTGTTCTAACTTATTTTTTCAAATGAATGTTTTCAGCTTTGAATTTGCCACTATTTTTTAAAAGCCCTGTTGCTCCACTGTTCTGGGATTAGAAAATCACGAGCTTCCAGTCCACTTTGTACCATTATTGTTTTGAAATAACTTGGGTTTTGTCTCCTGTTTTACACCAAAAATGCCATTTTTCTCCAATTCAATCCACATAAGGCTTTTTTCATCACCCAAATTATTTTTAGTTTGTTTTTTTTTTTCCCCATTCATCCTGGTTATTTAGTAAGAAATGTTAAAAAATACCTTTATAGGCAACACGAACTAGAAGATCCAAGAGTGAGGAGTACTCCCAGTAGCACAAGTTGTAGCACTGGTTATTTAACTAAGCTTCAAGTAGACAATGTCTGTTGTACTAAGGAGCATGAAATGTTACTTTCCTGTTTCAATAGTCACTGCTTTGGTTAGCTTTCTATCTATTAGGCAATTTTATGCTCACATCATCTTTGAGGAGGAGCATTCCCACCACTGCAAGCTGGAGTTTTGCTTGTTCCATATTTTGGTTGTACTTCACCACTAGATGTGGGAAGGTGGGAAATGTTTCATGTTTGTCATGGAGAAAATGGTGTTTTGCTCAAAATTACTTGAAACTGTGGTGAACATTTTTGAGTGGACTTCTTTTCTTCTTAATTCTTCCAGGGAAATTCAGGGGCTGGGCTACCCAGGCTTAGGCTTTTTGGGATGCGAGGGCACACATCAGCAGGAAAGATGTTGATTTGTGGTGTCTTCTGTAGAGAGAGGGAAGGAGCTGCTGGGGAAGCTCATTAGCTGCATTAACAGGTTCTTTAGCCTTAATTGCTGTGTGCTCAGGGTGACAGGATTGGCAGATCCAGGTTTCCCGAGGACCTGGTGTGAACTCGGGATGTGCTCACTCAGCTGTGTGCATGTTCTGGGAGCTCTGGGAAGGGCACAGCAGCCTCACCCACAGCCTGCCCAGGGCTCTGTGCTGCTCTGTGCTGTGCAGCCACGGCGTGACCCTCAGGGAGCAGGTGGGTGAGACAAGGGAGGGGATTTATTAAAGCAGGCAGATTAAAGCAGGATGGGTGTACAGCCCCCCAGGAAAAAGGAGCTGGGTTGCCTCTAGCTGAGCTAGAGGTGCTTCAGCCACCTCCAGGAATAAAGCAGTGAGTGTATCCATCCTTCTGCATTGTGTATTCCTACACCAGGGCTGGAAGAAGCTCAGCCTCGTCTGTTTTTCACTATAATTGAGCTTTTGGACTTTGGTTATTTCCCTTTGATTTTGTGGATAGCCAAGACCAGCTGCTCTGCAGGCAGCTGGGAGACTCAAATGTGTGTTGGAAGGCATTTCTGCATTTCAGCTGGTGGAAAGAAGAGTAAGAAATTGGACTGGGAGGAGGGGAAACAATGCAAGAGTATAACGTTCAAGAGTTCAGGATTTTTTTAAGTAAGAAGTCAGGGATGGAAAGAAAATCTCTATGGAAATAAGTTTATGCCAGTAAAGGCAAGTATTTCAATATTCTGAAAAGCTGAGCAGATAATTCAGACTCTTGTGCGTACAGAGTTTGGAATTACATCTAGGTATGTTAAAAAATTCTCCTGAATAATTCATTAATAATTCCTAATAGAAAGCAGTGGTTTATACAGATACCAAGGTAGTACTGACCTAAGGTAATATGCAGCTTCATGATTGTTCTCACTGAGAAGAAAATCCTTTTTTGCTTTAAATTATTTGTTCCTTGCTCCTGGAAGAAGCAGTGTTGGAGCTCAAACAGAGCTCTCAGTGCTCTGCTTTCATCTCCCACATTTGGCCTGTGTGGACCATGTGCCGCTCTATCTAATATGTAATCTTTCCATGGGATACCATCAAAAGACAGGCAGCTTTAAAAAAAAAAATAAGCCAACAGATAATCTCTGCATGGGAACACAAAGCCAATGCTTCTTAATAAGGTAATCATATTATAATTGTGTGTGTGTGTATATGTATTTAAATGCAGTTTGTATTGCAGCAGCACCTGAAGGCAAGTGCTGGGAATCAGAAGCAGCTGCTCTGCCTGCAAACACAGCAAGAATGGGCTCACATATTACCAGTGCTTCCCCAGAAGTTTATCCAAATGGGTGCTTTTATTCCAAAATCCTTGTACTTCCAGGACAGTGAGCTGGGGGGAGTTTGCAAAGCCCAGGGTGTTTAAAAAAAAGACACAACGTGGTGAGGGGAAAGTTCTGTGACACAGGGGTGTTGTGCTGTCCTCTTCCCCCAGTATGGGCCTACAAGAGAGAGGGACCTGGCACTAGGGTCTGGAGTGACAAAACTGAGGGGGAAGGGCCTTAAATTCCAGAGGGCAGGGTTGGACTGGATATTAGGAAGAAATTCTTCCTGGCATAGGTTGCACAGAAAAGCTTTGGCTGTCCCTGGATCCCTGGAAGTGTCCAAGAAGGCCATTTTGGACAGGGCTTGGAGCAACCTGGGATAGTGTAAGGTGTCCCTGCCCATGTCTGGGGGTGGAATGAGATGGATTTTAAGTTGCCTTCCACCCAAACTCTGTGATTCTGTGAACATTTGGATGTTGGGCTCCATGGTGTGGAGGGGCAGTTTGGGAGGGAGTGCTGTCAAGCTGCCCTTTTCCCTTTGTTTTCTCCTTTCCTTTAGCCTTTCAAAGAAACAAAGCTGCTGTGCAAGAGAGGAGGGACAGATTTGTCTTTCAGGTGTGGTGGAACACAGAGGGTGTTTTGGTTGGAGCAATGCTGGTAGTGTGGCACTTCTGCTGAAATGCTGTGAGTTTGCCAGATTACCCTTTCCTTTTCATGGAATCACAGACTGGTTTGGGTGCAAAGGGACCTTAAAGATTGTATAGTTCCACCCCTGCCTTGGGCAGGGACACCTTCCACTATCCCCGGTTGCTCCAAGCCCTGCCAACCTGGCTTTGGGCACTTCCAGGGATGGGGTGTCAGCAACTTCTCTGGCATCAGCAACTTCTTTGTAGAGTTGGAGAGCTCATTTCCATAGACAAGCAATCACCTGAGCTAGGCATAGGAAATCTCAGCCATTTCAGCTGACTGGTGGGGCTCTGAAATTACCAGCTTCAAGTTGCTTCAGAGTGTCTAAGAGTGAGTCAAGGTCAAAACGTGCCTTACTTTTTTTTTTTGTAAGGGCTTGGCTGCATTCACAAGTTTAGCAGCTTGTATATTTGTGGGATTTGTTGCTGCTGGAGATCTCCTGGCTCTCTAAGTCACTGCATCCTGCCCAGCTTTTCCAAAGAATAACATCCGCATGGGAACGCTGCCTCTGAAGTGTTTACACTCATTTCCTTCCTGGGGAAAACATTCAGCACTGAAACAGGCCTTGGGTGATGGTGAGGAGACAGTGGCACATCTTCCCAGAGTACAGCTCGTTCTTAGCTGGTTGTGTATGGAGTTCTCTGCATCCTCTTTTCCTTTTCTTCATAAGAAAAGCAAGCAGAAATCTCTTCCCGAGCTAAGGCATCGCTCAGCCTCGCAGCAAACCCAGCCAGGGCTGGCCGCCGGCCAAGCCTTCGCTCGCTGCAACCTGCACACCGTGTAACTCCTCTAAGAATAGCCCTGGTGATCTTATTAAAAAAAAAAAAAAAAAACCAACACAACATCAAAAAAAGGCTTTTTTAGCAATGTATTATCTTCAGCCCTTCTGTGAAGCAGTGGAGTTCGGAGGGGATTTTTGCCCCCACGCCCGTGTCCGTTGTTCCTCCCGCAATGAGCTGTCGCTAATGCCGAGAAATATTTTTGGACTTAATGCAGTGAGTCAGGGCTTAGCTGTAAATTGGTCATGGGATGGGAGGGATTCAGATTGTCTGTTACCCAGGGTCTGGTTTCAGCCATTTCGGTAACATGAGCAATTTCTCAACTGACGGTAATTAGACTCATAACTCTCTCTGAGATGATTTAAAGAGAGGATTAATTATAAAAGTTTCTCGGTGTTAGAACATGTTTCTTTAGTTAAAGTTTGGCATGCTTTCATTTTGTGATGAGCCTGAAAGAATGTTCTTCTTAAAAATCTCTAAATACACCATTCTGTCATGCTGTGTAAACACCCATATTTGTGAGTTTATCTAAACAAATCTCTTAAATGGGGAAAACACATAGAAGGCCCAAGAGCCAATTCAAGGGCTCCTGGAGTGGACTTAGATATTCCTTGTGGGCCTGGTTGGGTTTTGGTAACTGTTTTTCTGGCTGTACTTGATTTCTCACTACAATAAACAAAATATAGTAGTTTTTTCTATCTTCATTAAAAGATAAGTGACCTAAGTACCCTGATGTGCTTCTCCTTTTGTCTTCATAGACAGGGACTTTGCCAGGGCCAGCTCAGTGGGTTATTAATGGAGCTGGGGATCCAGTAGTCCCATGTTAAACCATTTTCTTTGGTTGTATTGCCTTAAAAAAAAAAAAAGTAAAATTGTGAGGTGTGAAAAGAGCCAGCTCACATCAAACCTCATCAGTCTACCCTTTAGAAAACCTAAATAAAAGTGGTTGGATGGAATTATGGAAGGCTTGGCTTGACTTGATGGCATAGATTCACAAAAGGCTAGATGGTATGACGCATCTTCTCTATGTTCCTTATTTTCCTGGGGGTAAATTCCAGCCGCTTCTCACAGCATAATAACAGAATATTCCCAGTTAATATTTGAAAATCTTGTCCAAGTTTTCATTTCATTCACTTTTTTACTTCCTAAACCTATTTTTATATGATTAAGTCACATAGCCATACAGTGATGTCATTTTTCTTTTTTTCTATTCTACTTCTGTGAGTACTTGTAAAAGATAAGAGATCCATATCTGGCTCCTTGGCTGCTGTGTTTGAAGTCTGTTTTTCTAGAAAAACATTGTGTTATTAGCCTGTCCTTAAGCTCTGGGAACAGAAAGTTGTTGGGGGGTTTTTGCTTGTAATAAATTTAGACTTAGATTCATATAATTTGTTAATGTTTTTAATAACCTGACACTCCAGATCTCCCTTGCTTTATGGCCTGCACTTATGATTCCTGCATTATGGATGCTGATGATTACTATGAGCATGTAAGTTATTGAAATGCTTTTATGAATGGTAGCATAGAACATGAAGCCGAGTTCACTTAAGGAAATAAAACAAGGCAAGCAGACTAAAATATTAACAGTGTGTTTTTTGTGTCATGTGGCTTGTAATTCATTGAAACCCTTTTGTGAAGTGGTGCTTCAGCATCACTCACTTTCCAGTCCCCACTGTCCCGGAACTTGGCCCAGTTACCTTTGAGACCAAATGTATTGGATCCACTTTGAGTTTACAAGTGGTGACAGATTAATTTGGAAAGACAGATTGCAAACATGCAGCATGGGCCCAGTCTGAGTCATAAAAATGTGATGTATGGCTGGTGCAGAATGATAAAAATTCATATCAGGGGAACAGCTTAATTAACTATTCTTGATTAAAGTAATACAGTATATGAATTTAATAGCTTGTCTTCAAAAGCAGGATGTGAAATCACTTATTACTTTGGTGTATCTTGCTGTCAAATAGGGAGCTGCCAGCGGTTCTTCGTGATTGAGTTTAGAGGAACTTAACACTGGGGTGGGAGATACCAAATAATTATTCTGCTCTTGTTTCAAGCTTATTGCCTTACATGAATAAAGAAGTTGTCAGGAACAAAGTTGTGGGAGTGGACTAGGAAAAGGATCGAGAATGCATGAAATAGGATTGATAGCTAGGAATAAGATTGATAGAGAAGGGAAGGCATGTTGGAATTGTGAAGAATACAGTGCAAGGGCTGGAGCTCTGCTATCATAGTATTAGTTAAACACTTTGCCATCCAGATCCCCATGTTGCTGATCCATTTGTTGGTCCTTGGGGTGGTGGTAGGTCTGGAGAGCAGGAGAACATTGTGTCTCACTGCTGTCACCTTGGAGCTCTAGTCCATGGAGTGTTTTCTCCACTTCATGTGGAGCCGTTGTCGTTCTTGTTCTTTGACACCTTCCTGGTGGCTGTAGCCAAGTCACTCATTCTGCAGCCATCCCAGCTTCTAGATTCATCAGGACGAGGCCTGGCTTGGTTGCAAGAGCAGGGTACTCATGGCAGGTGTCCAGCAAGCTTCTAGATCCTGTCCAGCAGAGCTACTGCATAAGCTAGTGCTTCCATGCTGGTTATTTTATTATTGATATATCAATATATTATTGTATCCTGTTGGTTATTTCTGCAGGTGTACTAGGACTTG
Organism: Vidua chalybeata; assembly: GCF_026979565.1. NCBI lineage: Eukaryota > Metazoa > Chordata > Aves > Passeriformes > Viduidae > Vidua > Vidua chalybeata. The sequence continues at coordinate 28,904,118 of NC_071538.1, forward strand.
GAACTTGTTGGAGTGATCTCCTGACTTTTTCAGGACATCTCTCCAAGTTGTCAAGGTAACTTTGAATCCTGCAAAACAGAGCCTTTCCTGGCTTGGTACTCTCTGGGGTTTTGGAAAGCAGTTGTAGTCTCCAGTTCATTATTATTCCTCATTCCAGTCCCTAGTGAAAATCCAGCTCCAGGATAGATACCAGCAAAATCCTACTTGATGTATTCCTCCATTTAAACAATGTTCCATTGTAAAGTACCTTCTTCTCAGCCAGCTTTGCACTTTGGTATTAGTCAAAGCTTAGATTCAGCCACTCTGATCAATTAGCACAGACGTGTAAGTAGTGAACTTTTGACATCATTATATTATGTCAAAATGTGCTTGGAGAAGGGTTTTCTCACCCTCTTTAAAATAGTACACAAATCCTGCTTTACATTTCTTCCAGAGTCAGTACCTTCAATATGTTTACACATGAAATCATCTGAAGAACTTTCCTGATTCTAGTCATTGATAGTTTTCAGGGCATTTTTTTCACTTTAAGTAGGTGAATATTCTAGTTGGACAGCTGAGCATTGCTGGTGCTTTACAGTAGGGTGGGTGAAAACAGGAACTTAGAGCAGCTTTCCTGGCTTGGAGGCTGGGCATTTGCACACCTGTGACTGAGCCAAGATGCAGAATTTGGGTTTGCTCCTAATTTTTTCCTGATCCAAGATGAAGAAATAATGTTCCTAAAGTTTTCCTAATTTGTTAGGTTTGTACGTGGGATTTACCTTGACTAGTGTTACTGAATGTCTGGGTTCTGAATTACACAGCAAAGAGGTTTCCCTGGGAGATACTCTTTCCTGCTGGTGCCTTTCTCCTGGGAGCAGGGCTCACTGCAGCAGGTGGGCTGGCTGAAATGAATAGGACTGCCTGTGGCTGAAGATACTGTACCCGACAGTAAGGAAAGATAAAGCCCAACCTTCTTAAGGGCATGTCTGTGTCAACACATTCTCCTTGGAGATACACATGTTGCAGAAGCTGCTGCTGCAATTACACCTCATTATAAGACACCATGTTTTTGTATTTTATGAGTGCTTTGAAAAAATTAGCAAAGTCCATTAATAACGTGGCCGGTGAACTCAAATTGCCTGACGATGCTGTTCTGTGCACACAGTGGAAAAATCGATCCATTTAATCCAAGGTAAAGCTGTCTGGCTCTCCAGAGGTGGAGGCTGCCTCGGTTGCTGAGGGCTGGAAATCATTGCCTCATGCTAATTGAGTAACATCCAGCAATTGCCAGGCTGAATCTTCCAGACTGGTTTGACTCACGGGGGCTGAGTATCTAAATGAAGTGTATTTGTCATGCTGCAGTCCTACAGGATTAAGAGTACTTGGATTCGTTTGATCTGATGCATTCCAACAATATTAAGTAAGTTCATTTTTTATTGTCCTTTGCGCCTTGTATTTTTCTGGCTGTAAAAGTCCAGCATCTTACTTTTTGGAAACTGAGCTGTGATACGACAAATATTTCTGGCCAGTATTTGTTGCTCTGGCAGGGCTTGAAGAATTCTTGGCTGGCTTTTACACTAGGCTGATAGCTGAGACCAAATATAACAAGAAGCAGAGTACTGCATGTAGAATTAAATCATATTGCTAGTTATTTTATTATTTTTCTTGTCTTGAAATTATTCACTGTACTCTGTTTTTTGTGATAAATAGTAATTCTACAGTGTTTAAATCAATACTTCAATGTTAAAGAATTTTAAACAACACTTTGAGAGATCCTTCTGTCTTTCAGCAAGATAATGATGCTGTGAAATTTGCTTTCCTAATTCATTTGGGAAGTCCAGCTTATTGAATGTTTGGAATGAAGGACTTCATCCTGATACATCTGTGATTTCTCTTCTGCAGTCTTCTTTGTTTAGTGTCAGACCTCAGTCAAATGGCCATGAATTGTGGCTGCTCCACCCCTGGAAGTGTCCCAGGTCAGGCTGGATGGGGCTTGGAGCAGTCTGGGACAGTGGAAGGTGTCCCTGCCCATGGCAGGGGTTGGAACGAATGACCTTTAATGTCCCTTCCAACCCAAACCACTCCATGATTCCAAATTGACTGCAAAGTTGCACTCTTAATGAGAGAGGAAAATAAATACCTTTAGGTATTGAAAAATATTCTCAGAACACATATTGTGTTATTAGTGCTGGCCAGAGTTTCTGGTCAGTTCAGGAGAACATGTGCTGAGTGTCCATGGTGGTGGCTGTGCGGTTCCCCCAGGGCCCATCGTGCCTAGTATTAAAATTAATTGAAAGCCATTTTAAGCCCCAGGAATTTGGGGCTTAAACTAAACTCTGAATTTGAGGATTATGAACAGACTAACTAATCATCTAAGCATTTGTCTTCCCAGATAAGCCTTGACAACGTCCTGAGCATTCCCTGCACCCCAGCTGCTGAGTGAGCTGTGTGATGTGGCCTTTCAGAAGTGAGGGGATGGGGAGGAGAGCTGAGAACCATCCCAGTCTGGGACTGCATGGTCACAGTTTGCTCACTTGCTGCTGCCAGCAGCAGGAAAGTCCATGGGAGGGCTGGAGAAGAGTCCATGGGTGCAGGAGCTCAGCTTTGAGGCAAGAACTCAGGTGAGCAGCACATGGCAAGGCCTTGCAATGGCTGAGGCAAAGCAGCAAGCTCTGTGCATAGTAACAGAAAGGATTTAATGACCCTAGAATTTAATTAGGACGGTGCAATGTTACCACCTGCTTATTTATAGCTGTAAGTTTAGGCCATGTGTGACTCTTCATTTAGAAGAAAGGAGTACAAGAGCCTTGGCTGAAAGGAATCTATTTCCTTCTGCTCATTACACTCAGATGATCGCTGTTGTTTAAGTGAAGTTTAAGCATCATAAAATGTGCCCTCATCTTGTGATCCCCATCTGCTGCTCGCCCTTCCTTTCTCTGCTGAAGGTTATTTCAGCAATTTTGCCAGTAGCACAGGATGCTGTTCCTGGGGCGGGTTGTTTGCCCATCTTCCCCGACAGCTTTCCCTCCCTGCAGGCCTTACCCAGCTGTTCTAAACAGAGTCCTTCCAGCATGGAGTCGTTCCTGTTACCATCATGTTTAATAACTGCAAGATAAGTCTTCAGCACATGCTGGAAGACTTGTGCAGGCCATGATTCAGGAGAGCAGCGAGTGGGCCTGTGCACCATTGACCTACAGGGGATTTAGGCACCTCTGTGTTTAGGGACATTTAAGGACCTCTAGTCCTTCAAGTGCTTTGCAGATCCAGGAGCAAAGTGTTGAAGTTTACATCAGGAAAACTGTTAGCAGTGAATTTAGGCATGTTTTGTTGAGGACATACTCGACTGCATCCCAAAGCCTCGGTGGTGTGGAAGGCTGTGCTCTTCGTGAGGAGTCAGGGAATTAGAGCAGCTCTGCATTTCACTGGTGGGGGAAACACATGATCCTCACACACACTTAATGCCTCTGTTTGTTTCAAAACTGCTTTTGCAATCCTTCAGGTTGGGAAGTTTAGGGCTTGTCAGATTGTTAGATTTGGCTGCTAAGTGCCAAGCGCGATGTTTTTTGTTTTCTTTGTAAAGTTCTGTGATCTGTTTGTCGTTGTTTATCTTATAGAGTTGAAGAGCTTGCTGGAAGGTCAAGTGTGCTCCTTGCTGGGTCTTGATGTTCTGGGTTTGGTAGGTCTCTAGTCTGGTTTTGAGTGCTTATAAAGTGTGAGGCATAGAAAGGCCAAGGGAGGGATTCACATCATGGGGTCTCTGCTGTGGGTTGTTAAAAAGGTGAAAGTTTTGTCAGAATGAATGATCTAACCAGGTGCTTGAACATAGGTACAGGATCTCCAGAGAGCCTCGATCACCATCTCTGCTGCTCTTCAATTTGCAGAGAGATGAACAAGTGAGAACTATTAATCACAGCAAACTGATTTTGATTTCAAAATAGATTTTGTTAATCTTTTTAGTGGCAATCGGGGAAGATTCTTGTCCTGATGCATCTGCTGTGCTTTTATATGAATCACAGTCTTATAAAAAGGAAGAGGAATTATGGGGCTTGGGTGACTTAAATAAAATCTATTTTTGCTGTTAGGATCATAGCATTGGCATGGTATATGGTTTGAATTAAAGTTCTCATTATCACATTAAGATTCAACAAGGAGCTAATTAAGTGTAGGGAAGTAATTGAATGCTAATAGTACAACATTGCAGTGAAAAATGATGCCATCTCTCCATACTAAACTAGTTTTCTCCTCCTTGTGAGTACTATGCCTATGACCATGCATTGGAGTGCACTGGTGACTCAGGCAGAGAGCTTTCTTGTTTGAGGCATGCTGGTCCATCATTTTTCAACATTCCTGTGATGGGACAACCATGTTAAATTTTAGAGGTGCTTATCTTTTCACTCACCTCACTTGAAAAGAAAATAGAGCTTGTGTTAAAACTTGTGTCTGCAAATGGCAGGAAGTCAACTATAGACTTGGAAGCCAGTTTTGCTTAGATAGCAAAATTGAAATGATTTAAGAACACCTGTTTTGCATGTTGCATGTGATTTTGGTTAATTTTAAGGAGACGTGATGGACTGTGAATCATAGAACATGGGGATTTTTTACTTCCTGATATTTCTGTTAGCACCAAATTGTTTTGTTTAATATTTCAAGCATTGAGACAGGAAGAGAGACCATCCCCACCAACTTTTTGGCATGAGAGACATCTTGAGCACTGTACCACAAATGTTTTGTAGCCATTAGAGAAGGTGAGTTTAGCTAATTTCTCCTTCAAGATTCTTTTACTTTAGTTTTTTTTGAGTATGAATGCATAGTTTACAGGTGCACCCTGTATTTGTTGTAGGTCAACCTCGCTTGTTTGAGGTAATGAATTAAAAACAGGAATAAAAAAAAAAAAATATGGCAATGCATGTGATCCATCCTGACTTGAGAGGGGCTTTAAATACTGTGGCTGAAATTGGAAATGTGCTCGGTAGGAAAGATGTGGGCAGATGGGGAAGAGCCAGAGGGGAGTGACAAGAATAGGATACTTAGCAAACGTAAGCTGTAATGGAAGATGGAAGGAATTGATTTGTTTAGCCTAAAAATACAGAAGGAAACGAGTCATCCGATATAGGAAAGGTTGCTTTAAAAGGCACGACAATAGTTTTTTCTCCACGACTCCTGAGAGAGGCAGGAAGGCATCAGGCAAGGATTAAAGCTTGGGTAGTAGGTTAAATATTTGAACTTTCAGGGAAGTGGTAAGATGAAAGACAGACTGTTGGGAAAACCTGTGGGATGGGAGTTTGGAGAACAGGTTAGACAGAAATCTGTTGGAGTGGTTTGGGTATATGCCCTGGGGTGGTGCAATTGGGTGGTATTTTGAAATATCTTACTTTTGTGATGGTTGATACCAGGTGAAGATCTGAGGACACTGATCTTGTAGGGTTTCACCAAGCTATTTCATGTTCTGATCGAGAGAGACATTGAAATTTTGTGGGTGAACGATGGATCCATCCCTGCTTGCCTGATCTTGCACAGCATGGTGTCTCCTTTTCCATGGCCAGTCACTCCCAAGGGAGCTGACACCAAATCCCAGCCCTGGCTGGGCTTATGCACTGCTGGACTGATGCACACAGCCACCTCGGGCTGGCTGTGAGCCTTTCCTGGAGGAAAGATTTGCTGCCTTCTGGAAGAGGAAGGCAGAGCTCATTTTGAGTCTCTTCCATGTCCTCTCTCACCTACGAGGAGTGGTCTTGGGAAGAGGGGATGCAGAAGATGAGAGGATGGAAAAGCAGAGTGGATATTAAAGGCTATAACAGGCATACAGTCATTTTGGGACTCTGAAATACTGGTCATCTTAGGTTGATAGAATCGTAGAATTGCTAAGGTTGAAAAAGACCTCTGAGATCATTGAATCTAACTGTTAATGTCCTAAATGGACTTGAGTATTTCCAAGTTACTCAAGTTGGACTTGAGTATTTCCAGGTCTGTAATTGAATTTTAGGCTAATTTTTCTCCATGTATTGGTTTGGATATCTTCTAACCTGCACCACCCTGAGCATCAGAGCTATATTTCTACAACCTCATTGGAATATATTGGTGCCTCATTTTGCCAGCACTTCAGAGTTACATTTATTTATCTGCTCTTCTTCCAAGGAAACTTAGAGGAGATAAACACTTAAGACCCAGCCTCCATTACTGATTTAAATGGCTTATAAAATTTTTAAGCCATTTATGATTGTCTTCCATTCTGATGTATATGGTTTCTCTTCTCAGTATTACTCTCAGATGAATGTGTTGGGAGAATGCAGGCAAAATCCTTATACAGCTGAGGACTGGAAACAGTAAGTGAGCAGGCCACTGTAGTCTGTGAAACAATAATGATTCTTTCTGCTGGTCAAAAGTAACTGCTAAAACAAGGAGAAGGTGGTACAAAATACGCAGATCAGATGCAAGGCTTCTCCTGCAGTCCTAATGTTTCTTGTGTGTGTCATAGTACATATGTGATACTTAATAATATTCCAACTATTATGTCCTTTAAAATGCACACTTTACCCAGGCATGCTGGAATTTGCCATGTAGCAAGAGCTGTTATTCATTCTCTTGGGTCTTAAATCTTATGCCTGGTGCAAATTTGAGAATTAATGGAAATAAAACAGACGCTGCGAGGAGCAAAATACAGACATTGAAAATATGTTCCAGCAATGGCATTTACATAATTGCAATTACTGAAAATCTCAAAATTAGAGCCTTGGACAGTGCTGGAAGAATGAGAGCTTTTTGTAGGGAATTCTTTCTGGTTTGGAACACACAAACCCTTCCTGAAGTGAATGTATGTGTATTGCTGAGTAGCACCACTCTTGGTTTTAGGTTACCTCACTTCTCAGGGTTACATCATTCATAATTTCTTGCTACCATTTCACTCTGCTTATCTATGTCATAACAGTATCTTTTAATTTGCACCACATCTTTAATTAGTTTGGGTTTTCCTCTTAACAACAACAACAACAACAAACCCAGAAGGACTTTGTCTTTGTTTTCTCTTGTTCCATCCAACCTGTAAATCCCAGGTTGGAACAAGATGGGGAAAAAGTATCTTCATAGGATCATAGAGTGTTTGGGTTGAAGGAACCTTTAAGCTTATCTCATCCCACCCCCTGCAAGGACAAGGGCAAGGACACCTTCCACTGTCCCAGGGTGCTCCAAGCCCTGTCCAGCCAGGCCTTGGGCACTGCCAGGGATCCAGGGGCAGCCACAGCTTCTCTGGGCACCCTGTGCCAGGGCCTGCCTACCCTCACAGGGAACAATTCCTTCCCAATATCCCATCTAACCCTGCCCTCTGGCAGTGGGAAGCATTTCCCCTTGTCCTGGCACTCCGTTTCTTGTAGACAGTCTCTCTCCACATTTCCTTTTGGCTCCTTCAGGCACTGCAAGGCCACAGTTAAGTCACCCTGAAGCTTCTCTTCTCCAGGCCGAACAATCCCAATTCTCTCAGCCTTTCCTCGCAGCTGAGCTGCTCCAACTTAGGTGTATCCTGCTAAATTCCCTGTTAAGACTTGGCTAATGGGACACTGTCATTATCCTGACATCTAGGAGGATGTCAGTGCACTTTATGGAACTACTTGGATGTAGTAGAAAAATGTAATAAGCATAGTCTGCCCAAACCTGCAGTCGACAGATCAAAGCCAGTGACCACCATAACTCCAGAGGAAGCACCATCACCATGCTGTTGTTTGCAGATGGGGGTACCAGCTGCTATTTTTAACACCTCCTCAATGTGGCTGTTTGGTGGTCACCATCATTTCCATGAGGCCATCCTACATGGTAACCCCAAACGTTGTATTAAGGCAGTGGGGGAGGATCTGTGTGCATCTGCAGTCTTGTTTGGTTTTGACAGCACAGAAGGATCTCGGGAGGCTTTGCTTGTATGTAAAGGCATCTCTCAGGAAATTGATTTTACAAAGGGTTAAAGTAGAGCATGTTCCAAAAACAGGCTGAAAAAGGCCAGTTTTGGCTCTAGAAAAGCAGCTTAAGAATTTGCTACAGCTGCTGAAAATGTAGACCCAGCTATTTAAGCAGGGCACATCCCTTTCTCTAGCTGTGTTCTCTCATATATGTTTGAAGGGCATAAAACTCTTCAAAACCATCCCAGTAAAAAGTTCTGCAAAACTGTGGTGCTGTAACCCTCCTGCCATTCCAGCAAGGTGCCTTCATGGAGCAGGAATTCCCTGACACCCCGACTCCCTCTCACAGCATTTGTCCCTGGCTGTCAATGTTTCACAGACTTTACCCAGTCCTGTTGTTTCATGCTCATGGCCAGCTCTTTCTGTTTTACTGCACTTGGTGGAAAACTGCCTCCAGGAGGCACACATGAAGAACTGGGACCACGAGTAATATCTACATTTACCATAAATAAGTATATTTTTGTAAAAGCTGGTTGAGTGAGAGAGACAGAATAGTTGATGACACAGGCTTATTAAGCAGAAAATTAATTTTTGAGCCAGGTTTTGTTATCTAGGGTGGCTCTACAATCCAGAAAAGCAACATACCTGCAGAAGTGCAAGGTTGCCAAGTGCTTTTTGTTGCCAAATGTTTTCTGAAGTTTCCTCAAGAGTCAGCCTGGTCTTCCAAGTCATCAGTAATGGAGTTTTAAACTTTTTTCTATCTGATTTTTATTTGCTAGGTAAAAGTTTCAACCAGTCTGATGTACCAAAGCCACTGAAGATCGGGTGTATTATTGAGAGCTGGAGAGCAGGTCGCCTTCCTGCCCGCAGCATTTTGTTTGCAGTATTTTGGATATCTTCTGATGCCACTGTTCTTCATGCTCTAAGGCACCTTGCCACCTGGATTTCTGGGGCATACAGCTGTGAGGGACAGTTTTCAGCCTCGTGCCAAGTTGTTGGTGGAGGGGATGTTCCCCATCTTCCTTCTGCAGGTCCCCTCGTGCTGGCAGTCCTGCAGACGTGTCCCTTCCCCTGCTTCCTGCCCGTGCTCTCTGGGTTTATTACACGGATGGGCAGGGCTCCTGCTGCAGGAGCAAGGCAATTTCCCATGTGACCTGAAACTTCATGCACCTTTGGAAACAAGTGTTCTGGCTTTATTTATCTCTGCTATGCTCATTTTCTTACCCTGGCTGACCTTTCGGAGTGCTGCGGAGGAGCGCTGAAGGAACCAGAAAACCCTGATTGTCAGGGCAGCATAATCCTCATATTTCACAACAGAGGCATTTCTCCAGTGATTACACCTCTTGTTTTCTGTAGAGGACACCTTGAGGTTTATCAGTCTGTCTGCAGAAAGGAACTTTGAGGTAGAAATCCAGATGTTATTTTTCTGGACCTTAGTGTGCCAAGCTATAAAGAACCCCAAGGACTCACCCATGTGGGTTGATAAAAGCTCAGAGCTCTGAAAGGGAGCAGGATGGCAGTGTGCAGGGAAGAGTTTCCCTGCAGGATTCATTGGTAGTACTTATTTATCATTTATGTGCCTTATTTGTAATTTCATCTGTTTACCTGCCCTAATTTCCTGTCATCAGGCCAGCTGCTGCTCCATGTCTGCTTTTCACACAAAACCCTGGTGTTTGGCTTCTACTCGACAGAATTAACTGGAATTACTGTAACTAATTAGCCCAGACTTTCTAATATTGACTGGGAGAAAAGATGATGTTTAGAAAGTTGTAGCCATTAGACTTGGTAAATACTCTGTGAAGCTCTGTGAAAACCCTTCAGTGGTGGGAATTGCCCTCCTTTTTTTATCCCCTGCTCTTCAATGATGTCCTCCACCAAAGCTCAAAGGCCACTGACTTGGGCTGAGGGTGAACTATATTTAGGTACTGCAGAAGTCCTGTAACTCACTTCAGAGGGAGCTTTTTCCTTCCTCTTCCTTTGTTTTCTTCTTTATTTTTCCCCTGACTTTATACTTTGGGCTGGATTTTTCTGATTTTTGAGCTCTTGCAGCTTGAGTTGAGTGTAAAGGGCATGTTAGATGTTCTTCTGAAAACAATCCCTTCATAGTTTTTAACATCTCAAAAGCATTTAAAAAGAGTTATCAATGTGTTACTGCACCACTGTGTGTCCCCGTCTGCATGACTGGTAAATAAACACTGAAAGCAGCATTCCCTGTTTTCTCAGCAATGGAGACCTTTTGGTGGGCTGCAGACAGCTGCTTAGGATTTACACATTTCTCTTTTTTTACCTGTTTTTATCCCATTTTGAGTATTTTTTTTTTTTTTTTTTTGGAGGGGGCTTTACAAATCTTCCATATTGCATTCCAGGAACTGGAGTTCCGACAGCAGAATTTCCCAGTACAGTAGTTTTCCCTGGGAATGAGGAGCTCCATTGAGCTCCATTAAGTGGCTGGTTTCAGGATGAGGTCTGCCCTCTGGAACATGTCTTGGATCCCTGATGAAAGCACAGGATTTTTCCCTGCCAAGCCTGGGTTACACTCCCTGTGTCAGTGCAGACGCACTGCGTGATGCTGGCTGGGTTTGCAGAATTGGGTTTTTTTCCTAAAATGAATGCCAGGCCCTGTGTCTGCTGCTGCCTTCCCCTTGTATGCCTGAATGGCCTCAGTCTCTCCCACTGCTGCCTGGGGATAAAACTCAACAAACCTACTCAAAAGTGGGATTTTTCCAGTCTCTGACTATAATTTATCATGGAACTAAAGGCTGGATGAGGTTGGAAGAGACCTCTGGATGTCTTCTAGTCCAGCCCCATGACTCAAGCAGGGCTATCTGGAACCTCCTGCCCAGAGTCAAGTCCAGACAGCTTTGAGACATCCCCAGGGATGGAAGATACTGACAGGGGTGGGGCCTCATGGGCAACTCCTTCATGCTGGGCTGAGGAGATACTGACCTGACACAGCAAGAGTACTTATTAAAACATTCCATTTAAGACAAGGTTTTTATTACGAAATGTGACCTCAAGCTTCACCCAAATGCACAGATAACCAGCCATGTTTTCGAGTCCTCCCTGCGAGGATCAAGGTGCTCCAGCAGCAGGACAGCCAAGGGAGCGTGGTGACAATGTCTTTGTTAGGTGTCTTCTGACCACCAGAATCCATTCCTGCCCGTGTGCCCTGATGGTTAAATTCACTGCTAAGCCCTGCCTCTAGGGTCTGGTGTACATTGTGGGGGTGATGTGCATCTGGAGCTCGTGGTGTGGTTCTGACAGGATCATTATCCTGTGCAGGACCAGGATCATTGTGGGTTCATTCCAAGTCAGGATGTTCTGTGATTCTGTGAGGCACTGCTTGGTGTGTGCACACCGAGCTCCTTCCCAGCCTGGCTTCCAAAGCCCGTGGTCAGATGGGTCCGTGGTTTTCATCATCCCTCATTCCCTGTGGGGATCTGAGAGGGGGAGAGCAGACTCCTGTGTCAGCACCATCCATGCCATGCCCAGGACACCCTCCTGGACTGGATGCCTGTACACATTCTGGCAGGGCTAATGTGATTCCTCTGATGAAATTGCATCCAGCAATAATCTCCTTTGACTAGTATCTGAGATTTTTCCATATTTGATTTGCCCCTTCGTTATGAAGTTACCCTAAATGACGTTTTCAGGTGGTTTTGCTTCCAGGTAGGTAGAGAAAAAGAGAGAGGCTCTCTTTCTGCCAAAGGACAGCACAAAAAATGAGCCCTTATGTACTTAGAAAGCAAGGAAACTGGAGTAAATCTCATGGGTCAGTGCTTCTCCCTTGTTCATCCTGATGGATCAGACAGCCCATGTGAGGTATTACTACGTGAGGCTGGTGCTCATGACTGAGTGAGGTCAAAAAGCGCTGGGCTGGCATATTGAAATTTAACATCTCATCATTCAGTCCATTTCTAACTGATGCATTTGCTTCCTCTTTTTCAGATACAATTATTTTTAAGAATATTTGATGGTATAAAAAGAAAACAAATACTTCATTTTTCCTTTTAACTCACTTTAATGATCATTTGCTTGGGTCTAGAAAGCAGCTAAAGGTGCTGTTGGCTCCTTTGAAGAAAAGTGTCATCTTGATATAAATCAGGAATATTATTTTATAAGGACTGTTAGCAGCTTACATGAGTCAATCTGTGGCGGCCTTATGAAGAAAAGCAAAACACTTCAAATGAAGTTCACATGTCTCTAGAAATGGGCTTGTCAGAGGGGAGGCATCAAGAGAAATGTTGACAGATATTTAATTATAATGGCAGTAGTGGCTGTTGCTGTGTTAATAGCATCTGGCAGCAGAGTCACTGCCATCTGTTAGTGCCCTGAAATCCTGGAGATGGTGCATCCTTTATGGAGGAATTAACAATAATTAACAAATCTATCACATAAAATCACCTTGATTGGATGACAGCCCTACCTTGATAATGATTAATTGCAAAATAATGTGGAATAAAATGTCCACTATTCTCCTTTTTTGCTACTGCTGCTCTACAAGTGCAGCATACTTGGGGATTTTCTTTCAAGCCTGTGGTGTGAGGCAGCATTTACTGCATTTATTGTAAATAATCCTTATAAGCGGAGCTAGATTAAAAACAAACTTCTGCATATTCATTTCAATTTACAACAGATTAGGTCTCTAAAACCAGTTGTGGTTCTTTTGGTGCATGGTAACTTACTTAATGTTAAATAAGGGAGAAAATTGGACTGCCAGAAGTGACCCTTCAGCCAAAGTCAAGTCAGTCTGGAAGAACAATCTGACTGCATTAAAGCATTTCAAGGTGTTTTTGTTAGCTTAGTGATAGAAGCCAAGCCATTAATTTCTGATGAGTCAGTTTGTCTTCAAAGCTATGAGGAAAAATACTCTATTTGTTTGCAATTGGAAGAATTATTTTTGAATGTCTATTTTTATCCAAGCCAATAATTCGATCAGTGCAGTGAAATATCACTGCCATAAATAAGAGTTATAAACAAAGCAATGAGCCAATTTGAGACCTGGTTGGGTTTTATTTTTCTCTTAACTCTTCCTTTTCTGTCTGCTCCTGCTGAGCAACAGATGGAGAAGGTAACATACTCTTTGCTTAAATAGGAGAATTGCAGTAGATAATTGAGGTGTGGTAATTATCAGGAGCAATAGGAGGGAAAGAGTAAACTCTGGAATCTTGAAGTCAACTAAACAGGAATTTTATTTCTCTTTTCCCATGCATGTCAGTTAATAATCTGAATATTGCTCTGGGACCCACAGTGAGAAGGCAGCATATACTTTTCTTGTGTCTTTCTATTTGTTCCTAAGTGCCAGAAGTTTCTTTAGGCTGGGATTTGGACTGACTCCAGCTCTTGATAGAGCTGCACTGACACCAAACCATGAGCAGAGATGTGGAAAGCTGAGTTTGTGCTGCCTTGATTTATCACAGCTTCCAACACAGGAGATCTAGATCAGAGTCTTCCCTTCCCTTTCCCATCCCATGGAGTAGATCTGAGGATAAAGGCTCAGGAGGCTGGGGTTTAGCTGATTTATGGCTTTGTTGTGTTCTCCTTGACACCCATCCCTCTCTTTTTGTTTTGCTTTGACAGCCATGTGAGTCAGACATGAGCTCATGGGTTGTGTGTCTGTGTGCACATGTGTTCATCACACACAGCATGTACATGTCACACCCTCCTACCACTGCTAAGACTGGAAGATGCTTTGAAAAAAGTGATTTTGGTTTTTGTTCTGCTGCTCTGGCGTGATACCACAGGATCCTGAGCAGGCAGTGGCTGGTGGGGTGTAGCAAACACAGACACCCTTGTTAAGGCTGGAAGAAGGGCTTGTTTCTCTCTCGCTGCTGTTTTCATGCAAGGCACTGTTCCCTGGTTAGGAGGATTAGAAGATATGCATTAAACAGTGTTAAATATGCTGAGGCAGTTGATGTTTACAGCCCTTGTAGAATTATTCATTAAAATATTAACTGCTAGACAGCCTCCTTTTCTTTTTTTTTTTTTTTTAATTCAGTGATTTAGTAGCCCTTTCCAAAATCTTGTGTGATTCAAACAGGCAAAGACTAAATAAGGCTAAATAAAACCACCAAAATTACCCACAAAAACACTGATTCTTGGGTTTATGTTTCTTAAATTGCCATGGGTGTGACATGCCTAAGAAATACAGAGGGATTTGTGGAGTGTGTGAGCTCTAAGATTTGACTCAGACCTCTCCCATCTGCACCAGCAGCTTTCCCTAACACATGGCACTGGGAAGATCTGGAAGAGGCTGTATCCCTCTGAAGGATTTTGGAGACAATAGATACGTGTTTGCACTAAGTTTTGGGTTACAGAAGCTCGTGACATGATGAGGAGGTCTTACCAAGTAGTGCTGGCTCTCAACTCTCCCCTCCCAGGCCTTTTTTAAGATGTTTTTAATGGTTCTGGTCCTCTGCAAAGGACAGGGTTGTGTTCTTGTCTATAAACACAGACTGGTTTGTCTTGGAAGGAACTTTAAAGCCCATCCAGTGCCACCCCTGCCATAGGCAGGGACACCTTCCACCAGCCCAGGGTGCTCCAAGCCCCCTCTAACCTGGCCTTGGACACTGCCAGGGATCCAGGGGCAGCCACAGCTTCTCTGGGCACCCTGTGCCAGGGCCTGCCCACCCTCACAGGGAACAGTTCCTTCCAATATCCCATCTATCCCTGCCCTCTGGCAGAGAGAAGTGATTTCCCCTTGTCTTTTCCCTCCATCCCTTGTCCCAAGTCCCTCTCCAGCTCTCCTGGAGCCCCTTAGGCACTGGAGGGGCTCTGAGGTGTCCCCAGAGCCTTCTCCTCTCCAGGTGAACACCCCCAGCTCTCCCAGCCTGGCTCCCGAGGAGAGGGGCTCCAGCCCTTGGCACATCTCTGAGGCCTTCTCTGGACTCTCTCCAGCATCCCCACATCCTAATTTTGGGATCTTCAGAGCTGATTTGCTTCTTTGGGCCCCTTGTGCCCAGTTTTGTGGCTGAGCAGTTGCTGCTCTTCCCCGGCACATCTGACATGTGCTTCCTCCTGCAGGCAGTTCTTCGATGCTGATGTTTCCCCACTCTGTTCTGAGCCAGCCTGGGGGTGCTGGGTGACTCTGGGACTGTCTTCCCAGTGCTTTGCCTTGCTCTGGTGCAGGTGGAGGCTGGTGTTGTTGTTGATTTATATGAGCACACCCCATTTTCCATGGACCGCTGGAGAGTTTCCAGCCAGCATGGAGTTTGATCCTTGGATTTCATCCAGTGACCCAGAGGCAATTCCACATGCCACTGAGCCCAGGGTGTTTAAAAATTGCCCACCTGGGGTCATTTCATCTCTTGTGTTACCTTTAATTTCATTTTTGCTGAGCTTTTCTCAGTCAGTTGAGCCTGGACCCAGCCGAGTGTGACACCCTGATGACAAATGCCTGTCACCTCTGTGTGCTTAATAAATACTGATGCTGTTGTGTGCTTTTTGTGTGTTTCAGGAAAAAAGTGCCAGTTCAAACTCAAGACTTAAATCTAATAAAGAGATCCCAGGATTAGTACATCAACCCAGAGCAAAGTAAGTTAAATTTCTGTTGTTTAAATCATAATACAAATAAACACAAGCAGTGTCTGTGAGGTTCACAATTACTGCCTAGGCAAAGACCAAATGACCCTGTAGCCCTAAAGTCATGCTGAGTTAAGTACTAGAGGTAAGATCACCTGTGTCCTAAGACTGGGAAGCATCCTCTCCTTTGCACAGCAAAGATGCAGGACTTGAAAAAAGGTGAGATGCATCCTATTGTGCCCAACAGAAGACCTGTGCTATTTCTCAGCTTTCTATACAACTTACACAGAACAAACTTCTCTATATCCACTGGTGTTCCTAAATACAAGTGGGTCAGTCCCAGGGAGGTTTTTGCTAGCTCCTGGTGTAGATTAGCAGCTGTTCTGCCTGGGACTGGGAATGGTCAGGTTGTTACAATGAAGGTTGTTCTTCCCTGCTTGGTTGGCAGTTCTGTGCCCATGCTCTGCCTGGGGTCAGTCAGTGTTACATTTGCCTCTTGTGGCAGAGCTGGTTGTTGATAGTAGTAACTCATTTCTTTTCTAACTCAGTGTTACATTTTAATTGCTAATTGGCTGAGGAATAACTGATTACACAGAGCCACATATCAGGTTCATGAACAGCAAGTGATAAAGGTTTGTGATTTGGGTTTTGAACACCAGTGGAAATGCTGTTCCTTGTGCCCTGCCCTCAGGGCACTTACTAACTTAAACTTGCTGCCTATCAAGTGCCTTGAGCACTATTTCAAGTCTGGAAACTTTAGTTATTTCCTAATCAGCTGACAGTGTAATTCAGCCTCTTTTCAAAGGGAAAAGCCAAGTGCTTTGGATGTAATTGCAAAGAAATTCATGGTAGGGAGGTGGAGGTAGAAGCACTCTTCAGAAAAGCTGTACTTCATTATTGTGGCTCAGTCCTTCCCAGCAGGGTCAGAGATGTATTTAACATGCTCTAACATGAGGCTAATTACTTTGGGATAAAAAAGGCTGTTCTTTTGGTGGGTCATCTTTTGGTACATCCACAGCAGAGGAATTGCATGGGGCCAGGGCTTCCATTCCTTCATAAAACTCTAATTTGAAAAGTCCCTGCAGAAATCAGAGCTGACCGAAAAGCCTGTTTTTTACATTGCGTTGACAGAGATAAATATTTCTGTCACAGACCTGCAAAAATAAGGATACTTCCCAGAGAGGTGCAGAATGTAACATAAGGTTGTTGGGTAGATTCTCCAGTGTTTGCCCAACCTACCACTGCATTTCTGTTTATAAAGTGGGCACATGTGTTTGAGTTGCTAATTGCCAAGTCAGCAAACAGCTGTTATAATGTACAATTTTTTTTAAGGTTTATTGTCTAAAAACCATAACAATTCTGACTGCAAGGTGGGGTGGCTTTGGGTGGAAAAGGTCTACTCAGCTGGAAGAGCAGAAATTAATAGATACATCATTAGATTCATCTTACAGTACTGTTGTGGTACAATGGGTGTTACTTCTAAACAAAACATGGACTTTACAATTATTCTACAATATTTTGATGTCAGCTGAAAAGTGAGATCCCCCTGCAGGAGGATTTTTTCCATCCAGAGCCCTGGACTTCATAACCAGGGGATGTAGAGAGCCAGCAGTAGCTTTTATGGGGGTCTTTGGTAGAGGGAGAAGGGTTGGTCCTTCCTCTTTACACCCAGTCCTGGTACCTGCCACACCTTCAGGGCTTCCCCCTGCACCCTGACCCGACCTCACAGGCACTTGCTCTGTCTTTTCCTCACCAAACTTACTCCCCTGACACCTTGAATGATCAAACACACCCACCAAGTACCCTGGGACAAGTTCATAACTCAGGGTGTGACAGCAGCCTGAAGCATCAAATGAAAGTGGTTATTTCAGACCAGTTTTACCCTGCCAAATCACAAACTCTCAGAATGGTTTGGGTTGGCACATGAAAAATCAGCTAACCCAACCTCCCTGCCATGGGCAGGGACACCTTCTACTAGACCAGATCTGTAGGATTATCCTGTGGGATTTTTCAGGGATATGACTACACAATACTCCTTTTTTTTTTCCCTGCCTTCTTTTAGTTCTGTTTTGAATTATGGTTGGGGTGAGCCACTACAGTATTATTTCATTTTATTAGAAACTGGATTTATGATGTTTTAAAGGCAAGACTATTTTTCAAGCACTTGCCTACTCAAAAAGGGCTGCACTGCTCTAAAATCCCTTTCCAAGGCACCTGAATATGCAGGTGATGGGGTCAGCTGTCCCAAAAAAAGCATCTCTTCCCCATCTGAGGTTCAGGTGGAAAGCTGAGGAACAGGCAGACAGCTGGGGACAGGAACTCCCTCAACCACTGAAAGGTGAATTGTTCCTGCTCCTGAATCACCAGCTTTAGGTTTTAATGCCATTTCTGAGCCCTCCTCGTGTGAACTGAGCTTCATTTATGTCCCACATAAGCAGATCTTTGTATACGTTCACCGATAGCAGGGAGGGCTCAATGCTGAGCTTTGTGGGGAAGTGCAGCCCGTTGTTGGGCACTTAGGGAGAGCATTAACTCATTACAGCTGAAAGGATCGCTCTGAGGAAGAGGGGATGGGTGGGAATTCAGCAAGCCCAGCCAGCTTTCTGTGCTGGGGAAAATCTCCAAGAGCTGTGTGTCCTTCTGACCGCTTGGCATCATTGTCGCCGCTGGCTCCGGTCCCCATCCTCCCCTTTCTGCATCTTTTTGTGTTGCACATGGAGTCCCTGGCACATTTCCCCAGCTGCCTGTGAGCCCAGTGCTCCTCCCTGCTGCGGGTCCAGAGGATGCTCCAGCCTCACCTTCCTGGAGGGGTGTTACTCCTGCAGGAGGGAGGCTCTCACCATCCCCCCAGTACCACCTGCCATCCATCCTCACCCTTGTCTCCTCCTCCTTTCTGTGTTTTTCGCTTGCAAGTTCCCCATGGGGAAGGACCCGTGGTCTCATGTGACCATCAGTGTTTTATAGACAAAGAAAAAAAGAGTATTTTCCAGCCCTCTTTACTACTGCAAAATCATATCACTGAGCCTCTTGGTGCTGAAGAATTAGTTGAAGTGAAGGCTCTGGAGCACCAGGAGTGGCTGAGGGAGCTGGAAAGGGGCTCAGCCTGGAGAAAAGGAGGCTCAGGGGGAACCTTCTGGCTCTGCACAGCTCCTGACAGGAGGTTGTAGCAGTTGTCAGTCTCTTCTCCCCTATAACAAGTGGCAGGATGAGAGGACACAGTCTTTAACCTCACGTTGTGGGTGTCTCATTCTGTGGTGGTGAGGCTGGCAGTCCTGGAAAACCTCCTGTCCTGAAGGAGAGGGGGCTCTCACTCTCCCTGTGAGGGAGAGGTACTGTGCTACCAACTTTGCAGTCAGCCTGGAAAAGGGAACAGTCTCCTCTGGATGTATGTGGATCCATCCCAGTTACCACCCCAAGTGTTGCACATGTACACAGAACTAAATGCAGTAATTTTTTGTGGGCAAACAAAAAATAGGGGGGAAAAGATTAAAAATTGACATTGTAGATGAAACCATGAAGTAATTTATTTTTCATGGTGGTGGAAGCTGACAGCTGGCCCCTCAACAACCCTGGGCTGTTTTATAATGGAAGAAATCCTGTTGGTATTGATAGTGTTCCTTTGCCTTCCAGCATGCACATCTCCGAAAGCCAACAAGAATTCTTCAGAATGCTTGATGAAAAAATTGAAAAGGTAAGACACAGTAATGTGAACATCCAGTCTCCCTCAGGGGTGGGCACAGCTTCATGGGGAGGACAGTGACCTGCCTGCTGCAGCTCCCTGTGTTCTCCATTATTGGGGGGGGGGGGGGAATCTGGCCCAAGATTTCCCTTCCAGCTCCTTGGTTAGATAGCTCAAGTACAAAGAAGACCAGGAGGGTGAGGAATTTGCTGAGAGAATCCTTTGTTTTGTGGGAATGTCACCAGTCTGGGATTCATGGCAGGCTAACTGAGATGTTCAGGATATACATGCTGGGTAAAGGTGAAGAGCAAAGTGGGATTTTATATCATTGCTGATTTGATCTTGCATCTCACTGGGAGACAACTGGAGTGTTAATGCTGGTAGTAGCTGGGATACCCCAGGAATTCTTGCTGAATCTCCTCGAAATAGCCACTGGCTCCAAGGGATGGTGTGGCTGTAAGAGTGGGTAACCCTGCCCCAGGGCTGTGCCAGTGAAGTAATGGTGCTGGAGATGTTTTGAAAAAGAGGATGAATAATTCTTTGCATATCTCAGCTGTCCTGAGAGCAGCTTTTGTGCGTTTCAGAAAGCTTTTAAATGACAGCCTTGGCTTCTTTGTGAGACACAGTGAAGGAGCTGGAGCACAGCTCATACTGCGAGTGGCTGAGGGGGATGGGGGGGCTGATGTTCACACACCAATTTACTCTTTACACTGCCTATTTTGGGGTTGTGCATCTTGTTTAAATACTTCATATTAAATATTAGCTTCCTCAGTAGCAGTACACTGAGGAACTAATTTGTACTGAGTACTGATTACTAATCAGCAGTACACTGAGTACCAATTTGTACTCCCAGTTTCAGACTGGATATGAGGAAGCATTCCTTTATGGAAAGGGAAGTCAGACATTGGAACAGGCTTCCCAGAAAGGTGGTGGATGCCCCAGACCTGTCAGTGTTCAGGAGACATTTGGACAATGCCCTTAGCAACAGGCTGTAATTTCTGATCAGCCCTGAAGTGCTCGGGCAGTTGTTGATTGTAGGTCCCCTCCAAAAGAAATACTTCTAGTCCAGTCTAGACTATTCTTCTGTTCTTTTCTGTTCTATTCTATTCTATTAAGTTGTCCTGTTGGGTTGCAGAGTGGAAGGGAAATTTTTACTTGCATGGCTCTGAACTTTGGTTTTTTTGCCAGCACTCCTGGTCCTAGGAGTCAGAGTGCTGCAGTGGGTGCATCTCGTATTTGTCCCAAGCAACACATTGGTTACTTTCTTCTTAAAAAATAAAAATTATGAAAACAAAAGAAGACATAAAGGGGAAGAATAAAAGTGAGGAGTTCATAGATTCATGAGAAGAATATTTCAGTACCCAGTGTTTCCCTGGGGTAAGATTTTATGTAATCTAATGCATTTAAAGGTAGAATTTCTACATATCCATAATACAGCTATATCTCCTTTGAGTAAATGCATTTACTCTATGAATATTCAGATGCTTTTTCTGGACATCATCACCTTCCATAATGTTGAGCACAGAATCTCCAATAAAATGGATTTTCCAAAGACATTTCCTATCTGCAGACCAGACAAGGCCATCAGGCTGTATCTATTATGAATTTTGGTTAATTTTTGTTCCCAGGGTCTGTGGCAGGGCACTAACACCCTCATTCCCCAGCTGCCACGCTGAGTGCAGCTGACCCTGTCTCCTGTGGTTGGAGCTGTTTGGATCCACTTTGAGATGTTCCCAGGTGATCTCCAGGGCTAATTTATCTTGGGCATAATTTATCTTTGGGATCAGGAGATTGTCTGTTCAGAGGAAATCCACAGTTTATCTGTCAAAGAGACCAAGTTGCTGACAGCTGATGGGATTGGCAGGAGTTAATATGCAGCTGGATGTGGGATTTGTGTTCCCTGGGGACCTCCTGTGCCTGAGGAAATCGTCTTCATTAGAGAAGTTTGGGGGTTTTTAATTCATCTTTGCTCAGAACGCATTTTTTCTCTAGGTGTTGTCACAAATGCCAAAAAAGATTGGAAAATCTAAGGGGTTTGTCTGATCCTTAAATAGCATTTTCAGTCCCTTCTCCAGGGAGATGGAGGACAGCAGTCAGACATTTAGAAGGATTGTATCAGTGGCAGCTGACAAAGTCTGTGGATGTGTGGGGGGTGTTGCCAGTGGCTGGTGAGGTCCCAGACCTGGTGGTGTTCCCATGGTTACCATGGCTTTGGATTTGTGATGGAGGCTCTGTGGGCTGTGCTTAGGAAACTCCATTCAGGAGCAAAACACCCTCAGCTGCACTGAGATGCCCCGGGGTGCTGGGTCACCAAATCCAAGTGCCCAACAGCAGCTCTGACATGAGAGCATTAGGCAGGAGCATTACATGGGGGCTTGGACCTGGCACAGCCATTCTGTGAAATAAAACTCCTGCAGCCAGAGTGTGCAATGGAAAGAACAGGGGCTGGTGTTTCGTCAGCTGCAAACAGGAAGTGTTTGTGAGTCCTGGAGATCAAAAAAAGCCTTATTGAAACAGTCTGGAGAGTTTCTCTGGAAGTCCTGCCCCCAGCAGTGCATTCCTGGCTGCCCCTACAAAGCTCCACTGCCTCCTGCAAATGTCACCCGAAGGTAAAAACCAGAATGTCACGAAGCATGGAGCTTCTGTCTACCAAAATTCAGTGTCAAAACACTGTGAGTCGTTCAGAGGGGGACATCTGCTCTGTCTCTGAGCGAGTCTGTCCCTGCTTCAGGAGCTGGAGCTGAACTGGCAGGTACAGAACTGCCTGTGGTGGTGGGAATGCCATTCAAAGGGTTTGCTGGAAGGAAGAAATACTGGGATGAGGGCTGGGGTAGGACTGACTGAGAATGTGAAAGTCAGCCTCCAATGTAGGCTTAGATACTGGTTCTGCTGGAGTCAGCCCAGTCCTTTCAGAAACACGAGAATTTGAGGTAAAATTACTCCCAAGACCGATGAGAATCCAGAGTTAGAGGTTAGATGGGAGACTGGGAGCAGCTGCAGAGAGCTGAGCAGTCAACAGCACAAGAAGCTGTAGTTACTCTACTACTGTAGCTGTAGTTAGAATATCCTGAGCTGGCAGAGACCCACAGGGACCATGGAGTCCAGCTCATAGGACAGCCCCAAGAATCCCACCACGTGCCTGAAAGCCTTGTCCAAACACTTTCTGACCTGTGGCACACCATGGAGAGGAGAGCAAAGGGGAAGACCAAGGACCTGTGTGCAGCACAAGGCCCTGAGTGGTGGCAGAGCAGGCTCAGAAATGTTCCCAACATCTGGCAGCAGCTGCAGCGAGTCCTCGTGGGGCTTCCCACTCACTGAGGTTACTGGGAGTAGAGTCACGGGCTCTGCTTTGGGAGACAAAAGGCACATCTGTTCCAGAGTTCAGGGGGAAATGGAACAGAGACAGGCAGTGGGAAGGAGGCAGCTCATCTGCTGTCAGCATTATCATCATTTATTGAAAATTAGCCTGAAATCACAGAAATATATTCCAGTGGAGGATGAGCAACAGGTAATAGCAGCAATTAAGCTCGAGGAGAGCGTTCCCTGGAGTAAATTAGAAAGATGTGGGTCAGGAGTACAAGTGATTTGCTTGACCTGAGAGATGAAGACAGAAATACACAGAAATATGGCTTTGGAGACCAGAGAAGGAAGCAGAGAATGACTGGACAGTCCTCCTAAAGGGAACTCTGCTGCTGCTGGATAAATCTGAGGCCTGCTGTGCCCAGCAGAGGAGAAATGGGCTCCACTGGCTGCAGCTGGGACTGGGACAATCACTGCACTCCTATGGTGGGATAAATCTGATTTTGATCTATCAGCTCTGATTAAGAAGATAGAAACATGTCCTTGTATCGGGCCATTTGTGTTGGTATTCAGGCAAGTAAATTAACCTCCAATCTGATACATCAAGGCCTAATTTAGTCAGATGTTGCATTTGGACAGAAAAAGATTTGCAGTGAAACACACGATGAAGAATTAACCTGTCTCTCCTAAAGTTTCTCCAGACTGTGGCTGTTTTTATCTTCTTTCTACATCTCAAATTTTTTGGACCCTGATTCCACAGGGCTCCATGCAAATTCCATGTTACCCTCTGAAAAGAAATGGCAGCACAGGAAGGACATAGACCTGTTGCTGGAGAGGGACTTGGGACATGGGCCTGGAGTACCATTTGAAAAGGGGGAATGGCTTCTCACTGCCAGGGGTGTGGTTGGATGAGATATTGGGAAGGAATTGTTCCCTGTGAGGGTGGGCAGGCCCTGGCACAGGGTTCCCAGAGAAGCTGTGGCTGCCCCTGGATCCCTGGCAGTGCCCAAGGCCAGGTTGGATGGGGCTTGGAGCACCCTGGGACAGTGGAACGTGTCCCTGCCCGTGGCAGGGGTGAGACTGGGATGAGCTTTAAGGTCCCTTCCCCACCCAAACCCTTCTGGGATTCCATGAATTGCAGAGGGTGGCTCAGAGCAGAGTTGACCCTGGGCAGAGCCCTGCAAGCTCAAGTCTTGAAGGGGCCCTGTCCCACCAGGGCTTGCATGAAATAAATAGAAATAAAAATTAAAAGCTATAACATATGAAGTGCTGACTGTGAAAAATTTACCCATTCAGTGCTTGCTAGCAAAAACATCTTGATGATGGCTGTCCTGGAAAATGGTTGGAAAAACAACTGCTGTCTCTGAATCCTGCATGGAGCAGTACAACGATGTGGAGGAGTTATCTCCTTGAAGTGCATGTTATTACTGGAGGCTGTGGCAGAGTGTATAGGCAACTGCCTCCCTGCAGGGAAAAGGCTGAGGGGTAATGGAACAACTGACAGGCAATTCCTGGGATTATATTTGGGGATTGTAACCCCACAAGAGAAGCACCTCTGGCTTTGTGGTTCAAAGGGACCATGGCAAAACAATCCTGGGCAGCTGTGCCAGGGGAGATCCATCACTGGTCCCATCATCATGAACTGGCTCCTACATGGCTACGGTGATTTGTAAAAAATAATCACAATGCAAACATGCTCATGGACAAAAATGAGATTAAAAAATGAGATGTGTTGCTGTGAACTCTGATGGGCACCCTGAGCCTGGGACATGGTGTTGCCATGCCCATGGGGGATGTCACTGTGGGTCAGCTTTCTGAGCACCAGCACTTGTGTTGGGGTGGGCGTGCAGGGATTTTTCCCCCAGTCCACTCGCCTGGCCTCGGGAGCTGGTGGGAGAGCAGGCAGCCCGTGGGAAGGATGCCCGGCAGCAGCTCCCTGCATCCCTCGTTAGTAACGCTGGCCGCGGCAGCGGGGAGGGGGCACAAAGCGGCTCCTTGGATGGGATGGAGGGAGGGAGTGCCCTTGGGAACGGGCTGCCAGCCCCACGTACGCCAGGGCACGCTGGTTAGGCTGGAACTCATTAGCAAAGTGGATTGCTCTTAATGACTCCATTGATTTTTCCCTAACAAAATGAGAAACGGACAAAAACCAGCGCAGTACATGCAATGATTTAGTGCCGCCTCCCGGCATTTTCTTCCCGTCCTTTCTGAGAGCACTGTAAACAAAACCAGCCCGATGAAAAGAAAAGGGTTCCCAGCGCGGGGTGGGGCGGGGGCTGCCAGCCGGGCCCCTCAAAGGGGCCACTGTGTCCCCAGCCCCATCAGCCCGCAGGAGAAGGGGCTGCTTGCTGCGGCTCCTGGCCCTCTCCATCCTCTGCCTCCTCTCCCTCCTCTGCCTCTCCTGCCTCCTTTTCCTCTCCTCCCACCTCTCCCTCCCCTGCCTCTTCTCTCTCCTCTCCCTCCCCTGCTTCCCCTCCATCCTCATCCTCCTGTCCCTCCCCTGCCTGGCCCAGTCCTCAGGCACAAGAGGCCATTGAGCCAGGTTGTTTATTGGCCTGTCACCCACACAATGGGGAAAAGGCCTTTTTCCTGCGAGTTTTTTCTTTCTCTTTTTATTCCCTAAAAGGACATCATGAGCATTCCCTGGAGGGGCATCATGAGGGGAGCACTTTGGAGGTGCAACAAGGGGAGAGATGGGGGATGAGCCCTTCTGGTTTGGGTGCAGGCAGCAGGAAAAGAACATCAGGCTGCTTTTTAATTTATCTTAAATTCACTCACTCATTTAGAAACACTCATGGTGTTCTGTGGACATCTACAAAAGCTGACAGTTGTATTTTGAAACTGCAGAGGTGGGAGATGGGAATCCTCAGGGATTAGCTGGACTTGGAGGCACATATTACAGTTCTCATCTTCCTCAACATACTTCATTTAAACTTTTAATCATTAAAACTTCTAAGAAATCACAGAAGGGACCCACAAGAATCATTGAGTCCAACTTTTAAGTGAGTGGCCCATGGAGATTGCCACAATTTACTTAGTCCATGGCTGGCCCGTACATTCCTGTTAGTAGCCACCTGCTCAGTACCTCTGGCTCCTCTGGATGCAGGAGACTGCTCCCCTGGACAGAATTTGACTGCCAGTCATGGAATTGTAGAATCAGAGAGTGGTTTGGGTTGGAAGGGATCTTTAAAGGCCACTTTGCCAACCCCTGCAGCAAGCAGGGACACTTCCACTAGAGCAGTGTGGTTTCTGCTAGCTCTTAGCTGACCATTTCCCATGAGGTGTTCCCAGGCCCATCTCAAGCACAGCCGCCTCTCAGTGATCAAGGGATCATCTCCTCCAGCATCTGGCAGACATCCTCTGAAACAACCAACAGGCCAAAAATGGACATTTTAAAGTATTTCACTGGATTGTGGCTGAAGCTGCCTTTCCTCTGCCACCAGGGAGAGGAAGGAGCTCCAAGGGCACAACCCTTGTCTTGGATTTCTCGTGCAGCGGGGAAGGCTGTGACAACAGGGCACTTTATTCCTTCTCTGATCTTCCTGAGCAATGCTGACCTTGCTATTACTGACAAAAATTTGGGGTGTAACATGTATACCAAAGCTCTGTTGGGCACCATTGGGACTCACTGCAGTCTGGGCATCACCTGAGCTGGCTGGGTCACCAGAAGGATACAGATGTGTCCCCATCCCCAGCAGTGTGCAGATGGAAGTGACGTGTCTGGGAGGACCAGCCCAGCTCCTGGTGGCCTTCAGGCCTTGGTGGGAGGTGCTGTGTCTGTGCCATGGCTAAGACTTGCTCAGCACATTGGTTTGGAGCAGTTCCTTGGTGTCCATTTGGGGACTGATGCACTTGGCAGCCACGGAGCAAACCCAGAAGCAGGAGAACAGCAGGAGGAGGAGGAGGAGGGGAAAAGTGCAGGATGGCTTTTCTTCTGTCAGATTTGGGTCTGCCTGGGGCTTTAATAGCAGTGATGGCCACCAGTGGGGAGTGCTGGGCCATGGAGCTCCCTCTTGAGCAGGTAAAGGGATGTCCTGGAAATGCCCTGAGCTCAGCCCTCAGTCTCTGCTGCTGCCTTTCACAGCTCTGAAGCATTTTGGACAAAGCCTTCATCACCACCAACTCAGTCTCCTGGATTTGTCCAAATGTGGTCCCTGGCTTGGAGAAAACCGACAGATTTGTGCTTCACTGCAAAGAATTGAAATGTTCCTTCTTTTTGAGTTACAGCTTTTAGTGCAAAAAATGTAATTTTTTTCCCTTTCTTTCTGGGTCAGTGATTGCTGAGTCGGAATTTGGGCTGATGAGTCTCTTGGGGGTTATTTTAACGTACTTAGAAAACACTTCTGCTCTCAGTGCTGGGCCACAGGGAGTTGTCAGAGCACTGCACATTCCTGGGTCTGGGCTCCAGCAAAGCCAGCCCTGCAGTCCCACCAGCAGCACTGGGACTGCAGAGACGTTTTGGAGCCTTTGTTCCAGATGTGCAGCCCAGCTGGGTGTCCCAAATAAACTGATCACTCCTACGAAATATCTCCCCTTTTTCTGTTGTCTTTCTGGCTCTCCTTCTCCAGGTGCTCAGGTGATATACCCAGCACACAGGAACAATGGGAAATAGTCCAGAGGTTGAGATTTTGGGTCCTGTACTTGAGGCAGTTGTTTGATGCAAGATCCCCTGGGGGGCTTGTGCTGAGCAGCTCAGCTCCAGCTGGTTTTGTGCAGGGAAGCAAGGACAGTGGCTCCCAGCAGGTCCTTTCTTGCTGCTCTGCAAGAACTGGATAGGGAGGGATGGGATGTGCCTTCTCCAGGCCATCCCAAGGGAAATACCCAGAGAGATGCTGCTCCACACCTTTGGGATGGGATGAAAGGCATAACATGACTGGTCTGATAAGAAATCCGTGTTTTGTGAAGCTTAGGCTGAATCCCCTGTAGCACAAGCATAATTTCAGTACAAATGGCATCTTTTGCTCTGGGGTTGAACTTTTGCTGGGGTTATCAGATGAGGGATTCTTGTTCACAGCAGCTGCCTTGTGTTGCTCATAGGATTATATGCTTTGTTGCTTTTGCCTCGGAGATTATCCTTTCACAACAAATCTGGGGGCTGTGTCCATCAAGGTGGATCTTTACATAAAGCAGGTTTGTAAATCAGTTTGTTGGACCCCCCCTGGAATTCACTATATGGGGGATGATGTTTATGAGATTAATAGTGACAGAAAGGGAAGTGTCTCCTATCCTGGCTTCCTGCAAATTCCCTGTGTCTGAGGTTTCTACCCAGCTGTGAATTTAAACCCCCCAAGTTCAGAGAACTGCTCTCAGTAAGTGTTGCCTGAATTTATTCCTGTGTGCTGTCTCTAAGTACCAACTGCCTGGCCTTTGTCCCTGCAGGGTCGTGACTACTGTTCAGAGGAGGAGGATGTCACATAGTGCCAGCTCTGCGCTCGCCCCAGGAGCACCTCCAGTGTAAATAGATCCAACCCAGCCTTCTGGATACAACCTTTGGGATGTCTGCTCAAGTGAACAGCACTCCATAACAAAAGAAGACCATTTCCACATTATATGCTCCATTCAGTTACAGTGTTTCCTAATGAACACATGAGGAATATTGCTAAGAACTCGTAAGGAACTGTTTTTGTTGCTGCTAGTTAAAACTTGTTGCAACTTCTCACTTTTTTCTGTGTCCAGATACGCAGCAAATCCTTAAAAGTTAATCCAAAAGACGTTGTTGATTTTATTGAGGCTTCTGGCCTGTTTTCTATCAGATGAGGTAGTGTTATACCAAGCTTCCATAAGTGAACATCCAAGCATCTAAGAAACACCCCTGAGCTGTGTGTCCGTCCGTGTCGGGGCCAGAGTGCTTGTTAGTGCTGGTGATTCCAGGCTTTGGAGATGGGATGATTTTGCCATGGCAGGCCTTGTTTCTCAGCTGAGAAGAAGCTGAGAAACTATTATCCATTAAAAGCATGTTATCACTGAAATACTGGAAGTGATACAGGAGCAGGAACTTGTATTTTATGAGGAAAAAAAGTTTCATTTAAAAGGTATCTTAATCAAGGACTAAGCTTGCAGTATTGGCTTTGCTGAGCACGAATGGGAGTGTGATCACAATCATTTTGAATCTCTTTTTTTCTAAGAAAATAAACATTTTACTGTTTTTATGTATTCTTGTCTTTTACCATTCCTACAACACGATGTTTTAAGAGTCTGGGGACAAGGAAGACCAAACTTCTCTGCCTTGATGTGTCCTGTGGATCTGATCTCTTAAAGCAGCTCTGTGCCAACTGGGGGGATGTGTTGTGTGTCCTGTAGAGTTTATTTTTCCATATTAAATGGAGAGGATATTACCTTCTCAAAAGCAGATGTAATATTTTTAACAAATGCTGTCATGAGTTAAAAAAAAAAGGAAAAAAATACAGCTTTTGTATTTATTATTTCAAAGAAGATTGTCACCTGTGCTGATATTTCTTCCAGCTTTGATGCCATATGAGGGCAGGGTTTGCATTGCATCCAGTGGAGATGCTTTGTCAGTGTAGTTTGCTGTCACTGTGTTGATTTCATTTGTGGGATGGGTGTGGACCAGACTGAGGGTGCATTAACAGCATCTCCTAGGATGTGGCTGACACTTGAGTGGAGCACTTAGCCCAAATATTGGCCATTTTTCATTGGGCTTTCTGAAAATCAGATCCCTCTAAAGGATCTAAGCCCCTCAAAGATCACCTGTGAGCTCTGCAAATCTCTTAAGTTACTGCTGAATTTCTTGACTAAAGAGGTTTCCCTGAATGTTGGCTCTGAGTGGGGCTGGACAGTCCACATCAGAAGATTTCATTCCCCATCAGTACTGTGCTGTACCTGGAATATCTCCAGAAACCCCCAGCTCCCTCTGCTGCCATCCCTGCACTGGATTTACCTTTGGCTTTTGGGGATGAGCACTGGGGACAGACCTGGCAGGTGCTCCTGAAGGGCTGGGTGTGAGCCCATCCAGCAGGAGCAGCTTTCCAAGCAGCAGCTGTGAGGCTGCAAATCAACCTCTTTCCTAAAGGTAGAAGCTATTTCTGAGCTCTGCAGGCTGCCCAGGCCCCTGGCTGCCTCAGCCTGAGCCCAGTGGTTGCTGTGTTGCAGGATTCAGACAACTCAAGAGCTTCAGCAGCTTCCCCTATACAAGCTCAGTGTCAGGGTCCAGCATATTCAGCTGTATGCTGTTAATGGTCAAAAACCACCAGCCAGCTCTGATTTCCCTGGATCCTTGCTCATTTGGGCAGCTGCATTGGCCAGGCAGCCCCTCCCAAGTATCCTGACCTCCCTGGAGACAAAGTTTCTCTGCCTCCCTCCCATCACATTGCTGTTCCTGGGGCTGTGGCATCTCTCAGTGCTACGGAGCCATTGGGTTTTGTGATGAATTCTTCTAGGTGATGTCTCTCTCCTCCTGGATATGATTTTTTTTCCATAATTTATGCCAGCCCTTGAGCAGGTGAGTACGCTTAGGAGAGTCGAGAGACTGTGCATTTCAATTATTTAAAACACTTTAATTAATAAAGAGTCCTGGGGCTTGTTCCCACAAACCCTTCTCTGCAAAGCCCTTTGGAAAGCTTTCACCGTAGTGCAGGAGTGATGGGGTTGGGTCTGTTGTTTTGAAACATTTCCTTGTCCAGGTGCTGAACATCTCGTGTGTAAATGTCCCACACAAACACTGAGCTAGACACATCATGGTCTTTCTTTCAGCCACCTCTTAGTTTTAAGAATTCTTTTATTTAATATTTTCCTTGCTGCTGCTGCTGGTACTGGAGACCTGCGCTTCGGTGGATGTTTTGTGAGAGAGGAGAAGCAATTCCCATCTTACCTGTGCTTGTATTCCAACCAGCAGCAGGTGCTTTAGACTTCTGGATGAGTGCCAGCCTCCCTGCTGGACCTGTAGATGGCAATATTTGTGAAGGCCTGGGTAGGCTGTGGTGCTGCTGGCTGGGAGGCACTAGGGTGGGCAGGAGGTTTGGAACCTGCTGGGGTTCTTCCACCTTTGCAAAATCCTGGCAGATTTTGTTAGAAGTCTAAATATATGTGGCAGCTGAAGGTCTGTAATAATACAAGCAGGTTACTTGGCTGAAAATGCATCTCTCCTTGGAGCTCTACCTCCCCATTGATTTGCTCTGCTCAAATACATTCAGCAGTGTGGAAAAGAGGAGGCTGGGAAGAGAAGAACTTGTTCCTATTTGGTATGCTGTGCTTGGCTGTAAATGGGATTTCAAGGTTCATCTCGAAGTGCCAGGGAAGTGATTTGAGGCCCAAGCTTCTCTTTAGGAAGCTGATGCATTATTTCCTGAGCTCCACAGCATATTCTGGGATCTTGGAGAAAATTATGGTGAAGGGGTTTTGCAATCAACCTTCTTCCCTTGAAGTGCTTTCTCCTTTGTCCAGAGCCCTTTGAGTGGTGCTGGTTTTCCTCCTTGGAGCCTGCCCCATCACTGGAAGGGGAACTGGGGAGCTGCTGCCCATCCCAGCCCCTTCCACCCCCCAATTAACATTGATTTCTTCCCTTGCATTCAGTCAGAGGTTTGGCTCTTTTGAATTAATCTCCCTGCCAGGATCCAGCAGGACCTCTGTGTCCTCCCCTGCCACAAGCCCTTTGTGGCCACGGTTGGGCCACGCAGCTCCAGGCTGGCTCACCTCTCCATGCCCTTCTAAACAGCAGGAGCAGCAGTGCTTTAACAATCCCAGGATTTTTTGTGGTGTGCCTCTTTCTTGGTGTAAGAACACCCAGGCTGATGACTGGCCCCAGAGTACAAGAGGATTTGAAGTCTGGATGATGAAACGGAAGCGAAGGGGTCCATGAAGCACCAGGGAGACGTGTTTGAGCTCCAAAGACATCGCTGTCATCACATGAGAATGGGCTTGGAGATAAATATTCTGTTCTCAGCTATTTTGGTTTTACCAGGTCTGTAAAACAGTAATTTCCTGTCACTTTCATTTGGAGTTAGCAGTGACTCAACTCCAGATCAGCCTGGCTGACACTCCAGACCTTCAGGAGAAGAGAGGCTGGTGATGTGTGTGTCTGTCAAAGAGCAAATGTCACGTGGGCTTTGCACAAAAAGGGTGGTTCCCAGTTCCACCGTGGTGGTGGGACCCTGGCACAGGGTGCCCAGAGAAGCTGTGGCTGCCCCTGGATCCCTGCAAGTGTCCAAGGCCAGGCTGGACAGGGCTTGGAGCCAGCTGGGCTAGTAGAAGGCCCATGGCAGGAGGAAATATTGTTCCAGGTTGCCCATGGAACAAGATGATTTTTAAGGTCCCTTCCAGTCCAAACCATTCTGAGATTCCATGACTATAAAAGCAGTGCCCTGACTCAGGTCCTTTGTGGGGTGCTGGGGAATCTGAGCAACATCCCTGTGCTAAAGAAGCTTTTACCTGTCTGGGGCAGCCCCAGCCCAGGGGGTAAGTAATGGCATTTGGACTCTGGAAAATCGAAAGCTTTGATCTCAGCCAAGGTCACTGTGTGGTAGGGACAATTTTTAGAGTGTTCACTGAGAAAGCACAGATTTATGGCACTTCTGCCAATGTGGCTTTATGGAAGATGCTTTTGGGAGAACTGAACACTGCAAGACTCTGCTTTGGGTCCTGGTGGTGCTGGGCAACTCTCCTTTTTCAGGCTGAAATCTCTCTCTGTTTAGTTTAATTCTGTAGGAGTTTGGGGAAGAGGAGACAAGAAATGCAGGGATGGCTTTGGAAGGGCACCTTATTTGCTTGTTGTTGGGGAGATCAGACATCCAAAAAGCTGGGTAAGCCCTGAGTGAAATTCCTATTATTGTTACTGAAATTCCTATTATTGTTACTGTGCTGCTGTGGCAAAGGGAAAGAAGCCCCAGGCTCAGGGTACTTCAAGATGGGAAAGTTGATAGAATTCAAAGATGTTCATATCTTTGCTTTATAAAAAATCATATTATTTTCTTTCAATTTAGCTGCTCACATCTACCCATGACATCCAGGGAAATGCTCACTTTGAGTTTGAAGATGGGAGAGTCACCATCATCATCCTCAGGATCATCATCTTCTTCATCAACACATGTGGGACTGTGAACCTCCTTCATAGAAGCCAACTCCAACACCAGCCTCATAGACACCCATGGCAGCAAAAGGAGAAGCCTGTGATTCTTCCCTCTTGAAATGACTCCCTTTCTCCACCCCGCTGCTCTGCCTTCCCAGATGGAGCCTGGCCCTGGAGCAACCATCCTTCATCCCTGCAGAACAGCCCCTGCTAAAGCCTTCCAGGTGTGAGTTCAACAGAAAATTTATATATTGAGTTCTTCTAATATATCTGTATATTAAATTTTGAGACAAAAAGTTCTCAAGAGCAGTTGCTGTGAGAAGCTAGAAAGCTCCGTGTGGGAACAGAGCATATTCCTGGGGTTTTGGCATTCTGCTTTTGTGTCTATTAATAATCCCCTGGAGTGAGTCATATGGAGCTGCATTTATTCACTGACTCGGAGAGAGCTGCTACCCAAAATAGCAGCTCTGTAATTTTTTATGATGCTGTAATGCCAGTGCAGTGAAGATTGACATCATTTGAGGGAGATGCTCCAGCCTGGCACTCAGAGAACCCGTGTCCAGCCCCACGAGGAACGTGGAGAGCCACGTGCTCCATTACATAAAAGCGCCGGGGAGCCAGCACGGGGCGGAGATGCCTTTTCTGTCCTCACCTGAGCATCTTTTCCCCAGATTTTTCCCCAGTTTTAGATCTTTCTAAGCATTCTTTGATAATTTTCTTCAATCATGAAGAGCACTGGGCCAGAGGATGATGAGGAAATGGCTTTTGCTGCGGGGAGGAGCCTCAAGCATGTCTCAAACCATCAACCTGCCTGCCAGGAGGTCCATAGGGAAATCCTGAAATGCATCAAATTCAGCATCACCAGCTCATCCTTTTTCTCACCCACAGTGCTGCTCTGTGTCCCTTCCTGAACCCCTGAGCATCCCCTGGGCCAAGGCCTGTGCCCAAAATCCACCAGCTCCTTCCCAGCCCCATGTTCCCCAGGCAAAGGGCAGAGAAACGCTGGGGTAGGGTTTGGGCTGGGTTTTTTAAGGATGGATCTGGTTTTCTGGATGGCTTTTCATTCTCTGCCCTGCACTGCTGCCATCAGGTCTGTCCTGGAGTGGCAGCCAATGGGGCATCCGAGATATCCCGGGGTGGCCCTGCTGCTCCCCAAAAACACCATGGGTACCACACAGGCTGTTTGGCACAATTCTGGCTAAAATTCCTCTGCAGGAGCCCCAGCCCATCACTCTGCACTCTCCACCCAAAGCATTAGGAAAGATGAATTTGCCTGTGCTGGGCATTAATAGCCTGGGTGAACTTTTGCAGGTCAACAGTGTTTTATAGGCTCCATTCTGGCTGGAAATGTTTGTTAATGTTACCTTTTCACGGAGCACTTGGGGAGAAAATGGAACTCCTGCCACAGCAGCCTTGAGCCAGTGTGACTGATGGGATGAGCAGCAGCTGTGGCTGAATTTCAGTCAGAGCAGCTCAAGTCCTTTGGGTGAAGGGTGTCACACCTTTGGGTGACCTGCATGGAAAATGGAAATGTGACAATTGAGCTACAGGCCCTCAATACAACCACTGGCATAAATTAATAAATATAGTTTTAGTAGGGGTGAGGACTTGGTGTCCCTTGTTTTTCAAAGGGGGCAGAAAGGGCCTTTGCTCCAAAATACTCCAGTCCCTAAGCCCTGATGTTAGGGCCAGAAACAGGAGGCTGAAGGAATTTAGCACTTCCCTAGCAAGGCTGGCAATGCTTTCTACTTCCTATCATAAACACTGCTCAGCACTTAGACAAGGACTTGGATTTAGGACTCCTGCATCTTAATCCTAACTTACAGAGAGGAAAAACTTACAGGAATAGAGGTGGTGGAGAGCTCATAACAGAGGAAGGATGAGGGATACAGCCCTCTAAGACTTACCTTGTCAGGCCCAAGTAAGACCCGGTTTTTTCATTCTAAATAAAACAGATGCAGCAGTCAAAATGAACTCTTGAGGATCTGGCTTCTGGATTTTAAACATAAAACAGTAATGCCCAAGTCAGAGAAGAGAGGTTGAAATAGTCCCATTAGATCTGGTTGCTGAGAGCCTGTCCAGTTTCAGTTCTAGACTGAAGAGGTGGTGTTTTGGTTATTACAATACCTCTGGGTTCAGCCAACTTCCCAGGGAAAAATTCCAGGCTTCTCCAGGGTGGCTCCAGCACCGAGGCTGCCAATGAAGGACTGGTGTGACTGCCTTGCTGAAAGTGACAGCCAACAGCAATGCAGAAATGAGCATCAGTTCAGCACAGCTTGACCAGAATATTTACATTTTATTAAATCTTTACAATCAGCAGTTATAATCAAGTACACAATTATGTACACGGATTATGTACATTTTAGCCCAGACTTTTACATCACAGTACATTGTTGCCCTTAGAAATACTGGGTACACTTGTCACCAGAGAGTAAAACCCAACAATGGTATTACAGCACCTGTTATTAGACATCTTCCATAAGAAAATATACGGCTGTAAATTGGTCTGGCTAAAAAAAAAAAAAAACAAACCAAAAATCTTATAAAATCTGAACATACAAGTTTCATTCACAGAATGGTTTGTTTTCTATGTTCTGACTGATGCCTGTTGCATAAGATGTCCTGTTTTTCACCTCTCAACACACACTCACTGGTGCCTACTCAGGGACATTTGGCAGGAAGAGGAGAACCAGAGCTGGGCTCATTCTCAAACTTCATTAAGAAACAATAAATGTAAACAATTAAGATTCCTCTAAGATCAAATGAGAAGTTAATTGGCTGATCTGAATTACATGGCATGGAATAAGTGCTAGTTGCAGCTGTGATTCCTGAATTCTTCTGTGTTCAATACCATACAAAGAAATGTACAATGCTATACACTAAGGGTGATTCCTGATTAATGACGAGCAATATTCCATATGCAGGGAGCAGACTTCCAAACATTTGGGAAGAACACTCCTTCCCCTTTCCAAAAGGGTTTTTCTTTTTGATGAATACATTCTTTTTGCTTTTTTAAGAGGATAGTAAGAGAAAACTGAACTCTTTCCAGAATGATATGAACAGGTGAAACTAAAGCCTATGTCCTCATAAGGAAATACAAAGTGAAAATAACCTGAATAAAACTGTCCCCCCAATTTAATCCTCTTTCCCAAAAGGTCAACCTTGCCTGATTCAGTTCTGTAAAAAAAGCTATGGCTCTCATGATGGTTTCAAAGGTGAAGCAGAACTAAATGAAACAAAAACCACTTCAAAAGAAAGGAGGCAACAGTAAGCTGAGGTAGGCCACCACCAAAATGCTGCCCCCTAAATCCATATGGAGTTCTGGGATCCCTGAAAGGTAATGCCTGCTGCTCTAATAACAGGTGAAGAAAGCAATTACTAAAAATGAGCTGGTGATGGCAAGGAAAGTTAACCTTTTAATAAAATTTGACATCTACACCTAAATCTGCAAGTAAAAAAAAGAAAACCTTTAGCTGCTATATTGAGATAGTAATGACCAAATGACCAGAGGCCTCTAGGATATAAAAATAACTCTATTTCCACCAAAAGAGCTACCAAGAAGGAAGATGATGTCCATGACAAAAAGCATGGGAACAAAGATGCTCCTTTTGTGGCACTGAGCACTGACAGATCAACGGAATTCTCTGAGTGAAAACGTTTGATCTGCACCTCATGGTTTGATCCTGCACTTGGCCGTGTCCTGGCACTCCCAGGGCTCCAAGGAACCAAGGACACTTACAAGGCTCCCCTGGTCAAATGCCTTCTATGAACTCGTGTAACAAAACCCATAAATAAAAACATTCCCAACTGAAAACCCCCAGCTGCTTCAAGTCCAAGCCTCCAGACAGTTACTTGTGCAAAGGAATGACAACTCCATTTAAGAGCTAATTTCTTTCAAAGGACACTTATTCACTATTCCTCCTCAAATTCCCTCCTGCCCTGGTGATTTAAAGTTCTGGATGATATTTAGATGGACTGCCATGCTCTCAAAAGGTGCCTGTGCATTCTGAGACTTTTGAAAGCAAGTGTGGCTGAATACATGGATCCAACATGCCTGGGATTGCTCTGCTCACTGTACAGAGTATAAATACAGAGTATGGCTGTGCTAATTAACAGTTGCATATTCAGCATGTGTAATATCACCAGCTAAATCAAAGGTGCAGTCCAGAGTGGGGCTTCCTGTTTATTTACTCCATTGCAATGATGAACATAAACCTGCATTTTTAGCCTGGTGCAGCATATAGGCAGTGTTCATTTAGTCTTCAATATAAAACCATTTTTTGAACCACAATTCACTAAAAGCAGTTTATATAAATCAAGTTAATTAGTTTTTGGCAGTTTCTTTGGACACAGTCAAAATGCCTCTATGTTGTTCAAACTTCCCCATTTTTACTTAAATATAATGTGGATAACAAATTTGGACTCCCACTTACCTGTAACAAACTCAGAGCCTGGGTTAACCCCCTGGACTCTGAACTATCGACCCAACCGCCAGAACTGTTGCTCTTCCTCACTGCCCCTGGCCTCCCTGCTGAAACACCACATACACAAGTTGTATGTAAAAAGAACAATGGAGTCAGGCTGTTGAAGTCAAACTTGTAGAAATAGGTTTGTTACAGCTGATGGAGCTGTGTCCTTTCAGAGACTGTTTCAGATTTCGGGCAGACTGGAGTTTTTCCACCTGGGAGGCCAAGGGAAACACCTGGGACTCAACACCTGCCTTTTCTGCTTCCCCTCAGCCTCCAGCAGGACCTTCCCACACCTTCTCCTAGTGGCCCCATGGCTGGCCCAGCCTCCCTGACAGGACCTGCTCAAACTCTGCCTTTGGTTTGTACAATTCCTCCAGCTGGAGAGCAGGAGGGGAACTCCCAGGTCCCCCTGTGGTTCCTCTTGGTAAGGGGTGCAAGGAGTGATGAGCAGCACTGTGATATGTCAGACAAAACCAGACTGCTTCCAGCTGTGCAAACACCTGGAAACAACTCCCCTGCTGCTGTGAGGAAGGCTTTCAGCTGGGGAGGGCTGGGTGCCCCATCAAGAACCAGTCCATGGTCTGTCACCCCACCCTACTCAGCTGCTTCCCAGAGCCCCAGGAGTCCCCTCAGAGCCTGGAAGGCATGAGTCAGGCTTGTCCCTGCCTGGGGCTCAGCACCAGCCACGGGGCCACACAAATGCTTCGATTGCACGTTCCCATTTTTAAACAGGAAAAATTAAAACATACAAAGAGCCTGTGCTGGAATTCTGAGTTGTTTTCCAGGTGACACCTGGTTTCTCATCCCAATACTGAATATGTTTTCTTGGATATCAGGGCCTCACTTCTACCCAAAGAGGTCTCCATTTGTTTATTAACAAATAAGTTATTACTACAAGTCATAGCTCATCCTTTTCCATCATTTCAAATGCTTCTATATCTTCATTCCAGTCTGCTAATATGGATTCCATAGGCTGGACTTTACTATCCCAGTGAGCTTTGGAACTGGCCTCTGTCTGGGCGTTTTGTTCCTGAGGCTGGCTGTCCCCTGGTGTACACGCTGGCTCCGGAGCACCAGCCTCTGCAGGTCCAGAGGCGTGGGGATCCTGATCTGCCACGGGAGCACTGGCACTGGCTGCACTGGCAGGAGACAAAGGGTCAGGGGCACCAACAGCAGAGCTCTCTCCTCCTCCTTCGGGCTCCTCGCTGACTGCTCCAGCATCCTGAGATTCTGAAGGAGCTTCCTCGGAATTTGGTTTGTGTGAATCACTTTCAGATGATTTCTGGTCCATATTCTCCATTTCCAAGTCTTTGAAAGGGAAGGAAAAAAGAAAAAAAAAAAAGTTAAAACAACTGTAGGAATGCAACATTTTATTATGTATTCTAAAATCAAGGTCACTTCCCTTGCTCTTCAAGGAAGAGCCGACTTTCCAATGATATGAAAACTTAATGGTACTGAGGAATATATTTTACAAAGGGAGAGGAGGGAAGCCTTTTAAACACATTTTAAATGAGGGCAAACAATACACTGAGGCTCATTTTGGTTCCTCAAACTTCAGGAGTGACTTGTGGGTCAGTGCCAGTTACCCTCCTTCAGCCTTAAGCAAATATCCACTGCGTGCACTGAACTTTAATGCTGGATTTTAAAGCACTCCCAGATCCACCAGGATCCCACATCTGAGCACATGGGAGTTGGACAGAGTTTCCTAGGTTTCCTGAACTGTGCATTTGAGCACAGAGCTTCCCCACTCAAAGCAAGTAACACCTGTCTCCCACGTCCTGGCTTAGCTCCCAACAACTGCCCAATTTAATCATGCAGATTTCTCTGGGTTTGATGTTTACAGCTATAAGCAGGACACTGATATTTCAGGATTTTTAGGGAATTTAACTGCACATGCCACCGTTGACATGGGATACTTACTGCTATCAATAATGTAGTTTGGAATCATTTTACCTTTAAAGATTGTTGCTGGGATTCCAAACGGAAGCACGAGGAGGGGGAAGAAGCAGATATGGATTACAAACTCTCAAAGTCAGAGCTATCCTGTGTTTAGCATTTTGTCAGAGCACTGAGCATCATTATCAACAGGAGGGATTCATAAGTTAGGAACAAACAAAACAAGATTTTGGCATATCCCCTTTACAAACAGGCTGATTTTCTAGATACTTGTTCTTACCTACTCTGCTTGGACACAGCAGTGCTACAAGGAAGGCTTACAAGAGGAAAATCTGGAATTTTCTGCTGCATTCAAACATTTCAACTGGGAATGTATTAGCTTGCAATTTTCTTGCGTTATACAAGAACACCCACGGAACATCTGAGGTCAGCAGCCTTATTTCTTGTGTTAACCACTTCCCCTTAGATAGACAAAATAGTTCTAGCACTTGTCTCTCTCCTTTTGAGTCCCAGGAATGTCACTGGGGATCTTGGTGAGGGAGAGATGCTCACAATGTAGGGCACTGGAAACACGCTGTTCCTGATGCTACTTCAAAGCAGCTGATGACAAAAAGGGTTCAAAAGGAATCCAAAAGACTGGATTTTCTCATAAGCCAAAGTGACATTTAGGAACAGCATTTCTGGATATTACCTTGTGGGGGGAGTGAAAATCAAAGATATCTCTCAGATAATGTCTTGCTTAATAAAAATCTAATTCCAGTGTCAAACAGAAAACCACAGCACCTCTGGGCTGCAGTGCAAATCATTCCTGTCCATTTTCCACGGTGCCATAGCACAGATGGGAGCTAGATTTACATAAATCACCTCAAACCTTACCTCTGTCTTTTGCTTTATCAGAAAGAAGCACCTCCACAGCCTCGTACTCCCGGATGGCATCCAGGATGATGTTCCCTTCCTTGTTGAAGAGGAAGAGCATGGGAATGGTGATGTCATCTGTGTTCTTGCCATCCCCAGCCATTTGGAAGAGAGGGGCTGTGTCACTGCTGCTGCCCTCGTTGTCATCTAGGCAGAGCATACCAGAGGAAGGGCAAACTTCCCATTAGATCAGCTGAACTTGGAACAGCCTCCCCTGCCCAGTCACTTCACACACAACCTGGTGTGTTTTCCTCCACTTTTCATTTCTATCCCCATTCTTTCTCAGCAGTTAGTACTGACAGTACCCTGCAATCCTTAAAGTAACAACTTTTAGTCTGCAAAAACACTGACAACCCCTCATCTCAATTTGTGTCTGCACAGAACCAGGCAAACCCCAAACATCTCTTCATCTTCTGAAAGCACATTTGCTGTGCTTCTCAGCTTAAAGCTTGTCAGCTTTCCTGTATCTTCAAATCTGTAAAATTAGGTTACATTTACACAAATTAAGAACTTGGAAATGTATTTACCAATGACAATGCCTCCTATTGCTCCAGCTTTCTGAATGTTTCGTGCCTTTTCAGCAAACATGCACTGGCCTCTTTGCATCAAAGCAATTTTCTCTTTCACTGCCTCAGGATTAGTGATCTCTGAGCATCCATTATATGGCTTAATGGTTGCAACGAATCCTCTTGTCTGTTTGGAAAAAAACAAAAATAAAGAGAGAATTAGAGCACTGTGGTCATGCTTGTGAAAGATTCCCATGTATTTTTGTTCCTTCAGTCATTCTACTGCATTTAGTATAGTCTTGTGTCAGTGCAGACAATCTGTGCCCTGCACCTGGAGCTCTAGAAGCAAAGGATGACTGAATGAAAACCTAATTCTCATGATCAGTGTGGTTTGTCTACTCCTGGGAAGTGCTGTTTCTGGAAATTTTTCTTCTGTGAACTGCTAGTCTGGAACTCCTCTTTGGGGCTGCAACATGGGTTTTCCTAATGCTTCCCATAGAGACCCCTGCCTCTAAGGATTGCCCTCTTCCATCTACATAGAACCTTCTAGAAAAGCTTTGAACAAGAGAACAACTTGCTCTAACTCTAAAAAGCTTCTGCCAGCTCCTGGATGATATGGGAGGGAAACTTCCCCTAAATCACCATCATCTTAGCTGTGCACTGCAGACTGGATAAGCTTGCTTTGCAACTCAAGCTGTGCATGTGTTTTAAATCCTAAACCATGGCTGATGACTCAGGAGCAGAACACAGAGCACAGACAGATAAGTCACTCATCCCCACGACTGTAACTGCTGTCATTGTCACCACTGGGCCCTGTCATTTTAACCACTGTAATTAAGTGATCACCTGGAGGATCAGCTGGATGCCCTCAAACAGCAGCAGTACTGTAAAGCTGAGGCTTGTGCAACAGGGAAAGCAACAGACACACCCACATGTCACATACCCCTGCTTTGTGTTTGGACAAGTCCATCCCAAACTGTGCTGGCCCAGCAGTCAAGACTACCCTGCCAAAGAAGGGATGGGAAACAATCTGGACAGCACGAGGAGGGAGCTGCTGCTCCTTCTGCTGCTGGCTGGAGAGTTCAATCATCTCCTGCATGAACCGTAAGCCATCCTCAGCATCCAGGGAACTTGCTGCCTGCAGAGAAAAGAATCAATAAACCATTTTATCTTAAATGTTTGAGGAATTTGAGGGAAAAGAAACTCAAGCTGTGTTTGCTTGGACCACTGCTACAAAGGCTTTAACACACAGGGTAGATGCTCACTTCCACTCATGCATCATTTCACAAAAGGTTTAGCACCTGCACCACCCAGGAAACTGAAAATATACAAATATCTAGACCTCATAAAGAGATGAAGTATCTCACACTGAAAGTAGTGTTTTCAGCCAAGATGCTGTTGGCTACATCACTTCAACCTGATGTGCAGGTTGCAGCCTCTACCTAATTGGTGGAAGATTAGTTAGAAGTGTTGCTGAGGCAAAAGATTAACAACCATCAGCCTGCTAAATACAGCTACAATATCCAGCTCATGTGCCTCCTTCCACAGGGTGGCTGTCCCTCCTGAAGCTCCAGGTGTCAAGTATCACTGCTAGGAGGACTTCACTGAGAAGTCTGAGAAATAAAATCCTGCCAGGTTGTCTTACTTGCACTGCGTGCTGCACTAGTTGGACTCGTCCATCTTTCAGATGGATCAAACTGACTCCCATCTTCTTCAGGATCTCCAAGTGCTCAGGATTACTGGCCATGAAATCTCTGGCTCTCAACGGTGGTTTTGGTCCACTTCCCAAACTCTCTTCTCTGCCAAAAGACATCAGAGATCAAAGCTTTAAAAGTCAGATTATCTTTGAAACAGAACTCTAGTGTTATCCGTGCCATCACAAGACTGGAATTCTTGGTACACTGAGTGCAAGCTTTAGTGGAATGCAACTTCTCAATCAAGTTATCTTTTTTTAAAAGTTGTCTATATAATCAATAATTTTGTAGTGCAAAACCTCCCTCCCAAGTATTGATAACAAAACTGCCCTATACTTTCTCTCATTTGTAAATAGTCTGCACTTCCTCAGCCTTAACACTGACCTAAATTCCTCAAAATGGGTGCAGCTATGTGTGGCAGCATAATTTCCTTGCTACAAAGAAGACTTTCAGAATTGTTCAGGAGACTGCAGAAATTAATTTTACAAATCAGAGACACACACTTCTTACAATACTCCAAGTGGGAGCTGCAGCCAAGGTATGCAGCTCATTCAGCTCCTTTTGCTTTGAAAGACTTGCTAATTCCAGCTGGAAACAAACTAAGTCTTGCTGAGAGAAATCCAAAGCGATTTTTCCTGTGACCAGGAATTATCCCTTTGGCCCATCCCAAAAGGACTGCCAGCTCCAGCACACCTCATGCTTCTCCTTCCCTGCAGAGCAGCCCCAGTTCCAGTCAGCCCTGTGCTAACAAAAAGAGGAAATATCCATCTTACGCTCTGGAAATGCCCCGGGGACAGCTCTTATCCACCACGTTCTTCAGAGGCTCGCGGATGCTTTGGGCAAACATGGGGTCATTTGGGAAGAGGATCTGGGTGTTGGGACAGGTCCAGTCAAAGTTGCTGTCATCCAACTCTGTGTACTCTGTGCTCTAAAATCAAAGATACAGAGTAAAAAAAAATTGCAGGTTTTATTTTTAGATAAATAAAGAACATCAACAGATAATCCTAACTTAAGTCATCTGTGTTCTGGGGACATGTGGCAGCTGAGTGCAA
This sequence comes from Vidua chalybeata, assembly GCF_026979565.1. Lineage (NCBI taxonomy): Eukaryota > Metazoa > Chordata > Aves > Passeriformes > Viduidae > Vidua > Vidua chalybeata. Next base: position 28,947,033 of record NC_071538.1, read on the forward strand.
AAGAGGGGAGTCAGTGCACTGCAACCCCTTGGACAGATGAATACAAAACTCATTCTAATTTGTAATTTACTAAATTTATATACAGTTTATAAATTTTTTTTTTCAGCAACAGCTAATCCTCTGCTGGCAGACAGTACTTCTCAAGCCTGCTCATGACAAAGCCAGTGCCCTGTATTTTATGTGCTGGACAAGTAAAGGGAATAGTTTTGGTTTCACCTGATAATGGCTTTACAGCAAGTGACCAGCTGCAGGCTTTAGGTCATTCTTACTAAAAATGTCACATCTTTTCATATGAACAAAAGATTCTCTTCCTCAGGAGCCACACAGACTTGCAAGTCTGGATGAGCAAGGATGAATCTCTATATAATTCAAACAATTTCTATTTTCAGGAAAGATGGCAGAGTGAACATCTGCACAAATTGCTGGTTTGTAACATGTGAAACATGTCTGGTGGTTTGGAGCCACATTTAGCATGTCCTTAGCTTAGCAAATAACTGGCTATAGATAACTGGCAAGCTCATTTCATAACCCATAAAAATTAATGTAGTATTTATCCACCTAAAAAGACTCACCCCTCCTGTTTGCAACATACTGGCCAATGAAAAATCAAGTATTTAAAGGCTCCCTAAAACCCTAAAGGGCTGTTACTAAGACATGACCTTTCTCGTTTATGAGAGCAAATACAAACAGGATGTTGGGTTGATAGTACCAAGCATCTCTCTCACAGTTTGTTTTAATAGCACTGTATTTATGTTAAAAATCATTTACACATTCCATCTGTTCAGATAAAATTCCATAGAAGAGGAACACCCAACGTCACAGCCTTTCAGCCACCTGACACCATTTTCAGTGGGTTTTGCTTACTTGGATTATGCCCATTTGCACCTTTGACTCAAAGAGCTTAAAAAATTGCATTTGAACAATTTAGTCTATCCTCTCTATTGGCCTTTCACTAACATTTGCAGCTCTCAATAGAACAAACCAAGTTAGGCCAGCACTTAAAACAGCACCAGCTGTGGGAACCCTGCCTGTCTCAAAGGTATTAAATTCTTATATTGGGAACAAAAGTTACATAAAATGCTCCTTCAGACCCTTCAGAAAACTTCTTGCTTAGTTCAGAAAACAGCCTGTTTCCAAAACTCAAAGAGGAAAGAAATTCTCAGGGCAGGAACATTTCAGAGAGGGTGTGGGATTTCCACCCTGAAGGAACGTTTAACACCAAACACATGACCCATTAAAACATAACCAGTGTTTGACATTAAGATCAAATAACTAAAATTTTGTCACTACTTAATGCTAAAGTCCAGCAAACAGTGATTTTTCCAGGATACATGGCTTGACACACAATAGAAGCCTTTTCCTCTGATCCAGGCATTATTCTAAAACTCTTAGAAAATGTTAAAAATAGAGGCACAAATAAGGGAATTTGTCCTTGATGTTTTCTCTTTCTCTTCTTCCTTCTTCTTACTGTCTTACACACAAATGATGTCACCTTATTGACCACAAAATCAAAAAAAAGTGAGGATTTATGATGCTTCATGGCAGAGCCAGGTTATTCTGGAAGGTTAAGCAATTTATAAACCCAAAACTGTTCTCATATTTATGCAATAGGTGCCTACTGCATGGACTAAAGTGATTGAACATCCCTAATCTGTCTGCAGCTGTATCTTGTCAAATTAACTCCACAGCTGTCTCAAAAAACCTCTCAAAATTTGTTCACAAGAACAAATTAGGTTTTAGAAAAAATACTAAAAAATAAAGATGGGGACAAAATATCCTACTATGTTATCTTCCAATTTATACAGAAGTGAGGAATTATTTTCTTTTTAAATCTTGCTAATAATACCTATCTTTTATTTCAAGGTTCAGCAGTGCAGAATAAAGTCATTATCCCTACTCTTGTGACTGCACTGTTAATATGATGAAATAGTGCCTATTAAACAATGTGTTCAAACTGGTGCACTTCATCAAACTATGATCTTTCCTGATTTTATTTTCATTTCCCCTCATAAAAAGGAGTGTACCACAGAAACTGATTTAGATTGGAGCTGTTACATACTGTATTTTTTTTAGAGATGGTTTGGTTTGTAGTGGAGAGCCAGAGTGGCAACAGATGAGCTTCTGTAGTGAAGATATAATCTTCAATGTCAAAAATCATGTCCTCCTTATCAGCAAACAGCAGGTACAGATATTTAAACATCTCGGCCAGGAAGAATGAGTCCATCCTGTAGAGAAAAAGGAGCTGTCCTTTAGGGAGACCTCATTTCTAGAACATCAGTAAAATAAATATTCCTAGTTCTCCAGCTCTCAAGATTTGATGACTATTACTGTTGGACATAATTCCATTAGCATTCCTTCTGCTTCTGCTTGAAAAAGCTATGTTTGGAGGGAAATGATTCAGCACATTCAGTACAAAAGAGTATTACAGAAAAAGCAAATAAACCTCCTGACAAACTTACAGATTTGAAGCATATTTAGCTTGAATGTAATTCATCTATTGCTCTCAGACAAATGAAAGGTTATTAAACTGAAATTATTCTTCTAGAGTACCCTATGACCCTACTGAAACAGTGCACAGATTGTTTCAATGCATTTACAGTTCAATGCAATTACAAACAGGTAATTTAAGATTTGGTTATCAGACTGAAGACGGACAGCTCCTCAAATCTCAATTAATTCAATTACACAGGGAAATTTGATTTTTTTCTGTAATTCTCTATTAAAAAAAAAAAAAAAGTGCAAACTTTACCTATCTTCATGACTTCCTGTCCGAACATCCTTCATTGCTGCAAACCCACAGGGAACTCTGGCATACTTGTTCAAGTTTTCAATGAGGGTTTTTCCTACTTCTAGGTAGTAAGGGTCTCCTGTAGCCTATGAAATAAAACCAAAAAAAAAATTATAACCATTGCATCTTGTTTATATCCTAAAGTGGCTCCAGTGGATAAGTTAAGCTGGAGATATGCTACTCAATTCTGTATTGAAATAAAACAGCAACAAAACTCTAGGTGCAAGAAAAAGTGCTCAAAGGTCAGAGGAGTGAATGTACCTTATACAAGAAGTAGGTGCTTTCAGCAAATTCAGGCCTCAGAGGATGCTGAGCCCAGTGAACTCTGAAGTCTGTTGTGAATGCCTGAGGATGAAAAAGAACAGACAAAAAGAAATGCAGGAATGCAAACCAAACACAGGTTTATTTGAATTCTATGTTAACTGCATAACCAGCCTAGCTTTGATAAATGCCATTTTTGTAAAAATACCTACCACCTGACACCTCCAGTGCAGTCAAGTATCACTGCACACTGACAGATGGTTAAGCAGCTGTTTCTAAATTAATACCACAGGCTAGCAGTCACATACCTAAAAATTTCCTAGTCTATCTATTCACTCTTAATGTCCACTGGGAAAAGCCACTTCTGTCATATATTCACTACTATTTCATACTAAGGTTTAAACCAAGTCTTTGCTTAGGGGATGGTCTGTTGGCTTAAATGCAACTACCTGACCTTTTAAAGTTTCCTTCATAAGTACAAAACAAAAAAAAAAAAAAAACCAAAAAGCCCATAAAGAGCCAAATTACACCATTTTAAAAGCCCTCAAAAAAAAAAAGTCATTCCAGTGCTTAGCATTCTTTGCTCTCAATAACCACACTAGGTGAATGTGATGTTAATTAAAATGTTCTCTAACAGAAAGAAGCTTACACTAGAGGAAAGTCAAAATTAAACCCGGAGTCAGAAGCTTTCAAATATAATCTGAGTCATCACAGATTAAAGACATACACATCAGCAGGTAAACAAGCTTTTCTGTGCACAATGGACTTGCTCAAAGACTTGCAGCATCTGCAGTAAGTTTGTGTGCTGACTTTCAAAGACATTATACAAAATTTCAGAACATCCTCTCAGCTGTCGCACAAGCAGAACTGCAAATCACACAAGAATACTGTGGAAATGAGCCTTTGATTTTAATAATATATATACCTGCTGGTTTTTCAAATGGGCATCTGCAACTGTTCAAACTGAGGTAAGAAACAGTTTTACACAATCAAAAATACAAAGTTTTGATTTACAAAATCAAAAAACTACTACCTTACCTCTGGAAGAAAGTTATGCTTTTTTATAACCTGATACAGCATCTCATGTGTTTCAATAGCAGGTCTAATATCACCCTTCAACACCTAAAATTAAATAACAGAAGTAACACTAATTCACCAAGCATAGGAATAATACTCAAGGTTAAAAACAGTCATGGTGTGTTCACGTAAAGCTACAGAGCAGTCACTACATATTGTCATTATTAATTCCTATCAGTGTAAGTCACAGCTACTCCTTAAGACTTTTTTAAGCAAAATCAGTGAACTCATTAAAATTATTGCCTATGTAGAACAAGGACCTCTGACATTTACAGAGAACTGGGGTGAAAATGTCATCTAGTTTATCTTAAAGACGTCAATGGCACACAGAGTAGAAAACCAGTCACTAGTAAAAAACCAGCTTAATTGGAGTATTTTCATGACTAGGAGTGAAGGAAGCAAATTACAGGAACATACTTGTCCTGATACTGAACACAGCAGAAAAGCACATTAACTTGCATCATAGCATTGAAGTGACTGGAAGAGTAAGCAGAGAAATCATGGAATCAAAATGGTTTAGGTTGGAAGGGACCTTAAAGCCCATCCAGTGCCAGCCCTGCCATGGGCAGGGACACCTTCCACTAGCCCAGGTTGCCCCAAGCCCTGTCCAACCTGGCCTTGGGCACTTCCAGGGATGTTCCCTCAGTATTTCTGAAAATCAAATTACTACACTTGACTTGAAAATCACATATCCAACCCAGATAATAATTTCTTTGTTATTAAAACCATCTCTACATGAGTTTTACACCTTACCTGCAATCCAGGGAAGAAAGCAAGCAGAGAATCCATCCAGGTCCTAGCATTTAGCATTGGTTTATGAATGTGAACATCAAGGAGAAGAGGTGGCTGGCTGATGTATCTCATTATGGCATCATAGTGCTGTCAAACATCAGGAAAAGCAGGAATTTGTGTATCAATTTATTCCCCAAAAGAGAGACAGATCACCAGACTGGCATTGTATTTTAATGGAAAAGCCATTACTACATTCCCAGTCATTACTATGTTTGGCAGTGCCTCTAATCTCTAGTTTTGCAAACTAAAACCAAGTGTAGTAAATACTGAAAAGCTCCACAGTATTACACTTGCAGAACTTAGCACATTTCCAAGGAATACACACACACAAAGTATATCCAGCAGCCATGTGATAAACCAGGAACTAGCACAGTTAAGGCACATTTGTTTTGGCTGAATCTTAAAGCACACTCTAAAGAAAGCTGAAATTGCTTTCTCTGAACAACAGAATTCCAAAGCATATGGATCTCAGGAGGAAAAGGAGGTTAAAAAACCCAAACAAAGCAGCTGAACCGGATGGCTCAGAAGAACTTCTAAACCCACTAGGTCACTTGCCACATTGCTGACTTCCAATCTTAAACTTTGTTTTCAGAAGGTGCAATCCTGAGCACATGAGCCAAACTGACAGGAAACACTTAGCAGATCTAGCTCAAGGAAAATGTAACACTGGGGGCTGCCCCTTAGGACAAGGAAATCATCTTTACACCAAAAGTATTACAACTTTAACTATGGAATTATTCCACTTCTAATAAAAAAGTCATGCTATATGATATAAAATAATTTTATAATCTAAGATGCTTTCAATGGATATTGCTATTTGCAAAAGAAATAATGCTTTTATTAAATATGATGCTGACCAAGTTGCTCAGTAATTTATGAATTAAAAAAAATCTAAGCGTGGTTTTCAGCTTGTATACTGAAATGTATCCTGGGTCTGAAGATCAGCAGTGCAAAGCAAGATCCACATGCTAACTTTTTGTGCTGCTCCAGGACAGAATGAAATCGTACAATGGCTTGGAAGAAGAGAGCCTTACATTCTTTCACAGAAACATTTGCAGTACTGGTCTGGAAATACAGCTTCTCCCATGCTGGGAACATGGATAAAGGCCTAGAAGGTTCTGAGTTTTACTGGATGGGGTTAAAGTAACTGCTCAGGTGACAGCTAATCACCCAAGATTAGCAAAAACCCTCAGTATAAAGAGCTGGCTCTAAACACAGCAGAAGTCACAGAAATTCTGCTAAAGATCCCTTCTCAGGCTACCAGTTGACAACACAATTACTCTGAAATTTGTATTGCAGAAGGCACAAACCTGAGCAAGGTGTTAACTTACCGTGTTAAATCTTTCCAGGAAACTGTCATCTCCCAACAAGACATAGGCTTTTAATAAATATTCATAGTATGAATCTATTCCTGCTCCAACTCCACTATCTAGGAACAGGCGAAAATAAAAAGGTGGGTTTATGTAGTGATTACGGGTTTATGTAGTGAAAATATGGGTATTTTCCACATTTTCCCACATTAATTTTGAAGGCTCTTCCAGTGAAAGGAAAAGCCTCCTTTCACTGGAATTAAGGCACAGATGGAAGCAGAGACACAATAGTGTGTGCCTATGCCAAAGGCTTTGCACAACCAGTGCACATAATAACATGGACAGACATGCATTGAAGACGCTTATTTCACAGGACATCACTTCTCCCATCCTATTTATATTTTTCCCATGTATTTATAGCCAAGTCTCTCAAAATTCATCCCAAGGCATTTCCCTCTTGGCGTTAAAGAGGATCAGGGAACACTTTGCCATGAATAAAACCAGTGTCTCTACCCAGAGAGGGCTTTGCTCTCTGAGAGCAGAGCCAGGCTTTGGGGCAGCAGGTTTCTCCACTGCCTATGCCATGAATATCTTTCAGCAGCCCAGGTAAGCATGCTGGGGGTGGGTGAGATCCCCCTGCCTGGGGGGCAGCCCCACCTTTGCGGACCCAGTCTCCAGTGTGGATGTTAATGGTGACCCCCACTAAGTTGCTGCTGCGCTGCCTCTTCTCCCAGATAAAATCCAGCGCCTTCCGGGCATATTCCTGCAGCAACAACAACACCAGGGAATTAGGGAAACACAGACACTAAACTCTCTGATTCTTCTGGCTATTTCAATTAAGATGCTAGGAAAGGAATAGGATGTTTCTTGTCTAAAAATTTTAGAACTCCTTCTGATCTTCTGATTATTTATTTTGTTTACTTCTGTATTACTCTAACTACTTTCAATCAAAATTATTTCCTGTGATTCAAAAAATTATTAAAAAAAAATCAAACCTTAGAAGAAAGCCCACAAACACTAGAAATCCCAACATATACCAATGTTTTTGTGCAGCACAGCTAAGGTATCAGTTTCATGAACTCAGAATTGTTTTTCCAAAATTACACAACGTAGACACAACGCTAAAGACCTAGGACAAAAAATAATATATTGTAGAAAGCAAACCTCAAATATAGATGTTCCTGTGAATCTGCTTAAAGCTGCAAACTCAAGGATCAAGGTACCAGCACAAGCTGTACAGGTATCAGTTTCTGTTCCTGTTCGTGCCTCTGGATGTCTTACACCAAATTTTAAGTTAACCTAGAGAAAAATAGAGATTAACATCTTCATTTTTCCTAGCTGAAAGAATTTACACTCCTAGAATTGTATAGCAAGTATATAATCTATGCTCTTTCTACAGACAAGAAAAAACAGATCTCTTTGGTTTTGCTCTGCCAATTTAGACATGCACAGAGAACGATCCACAAATACTCAAAATCTCAACCCTCCCCAACAAGATCCTGCTGCCTGGTTCACTAGACATTTGAATAAGAGAATACACTATAAAAATCGAACCCAAGCAATTTTTATAACAACAAATCAGGAACTCAGAATATCACAAGTGCTCCTGAAAATTTAGTTTTGTAAATATCTCACTACTGCTGGCTCCTGAGAGTACCTGCAATTTATCAGCTTTCTATTTTCTGGCCACTTAGAAATGATTTTGGAAACAGATATAAAATCAAAACAACAGAACTCTTGATTACAGCTGTAATCCTGCATTAGAGAAAGAGAACTTACTCTTGGATAAGGGAGACCACTAGTGGTGTTAAAAGCAGGTAAAAGCTTGTAGCCCAGTTCCTTTGCCATGTGCAGGAGTTCACCATTGTACCACTGCATATATTCACCTTTTTCTTTCAGCATAATTGCCACTGAATGCCCGCCTAGGAGACCTCTAAACACAAGAGAAACGATCCACATCTCAAAAGGTACATTCATCTGAACAGCCAGGATAACTCTGTACAATTTAGATGACATGTGCATAACTGTGGCCCTAGTTTTTAGACTGATCCAATTCCCATTATAATCAAGGTTAGCTACCAGTATTTTGGAAGCAATTCTTCTTGTTTATCATTGCAATCATAGATTCATCAATACTAGACAGGAATAGCAACCAAGACCTCCAAAATGGCATATAATAACTTAAAATTACATGCTCTGATCCTGCACTGAGCCCCAGAGGTCCCTTCCAAGCTGAAATGATCTCTGACCCCAGGTATCAAAATATGGAAAATCAAGTATGGAACAGAGCCATTTGCAAACCTGTTTCCCTTAAGCAAACCCACTGCTCCCTCAGCATCACATGGGGTTCTTAATCAGCAAAGCTGTGCCTGCAGCAGTGAGATGGGGGCAGCTTGATCCAATACCACTGCAGCAAGTCCTGCCTTGCATTTTAAAACCACTCTCAGGCAAACCGACAAAGGCACAACTATTTCAAGTAGGTGGAACAGCACAGAAAGACACCACCTAAAATCCACATTTTTAGGAGTTTTGAAAACAAAAGTTACTCACCCAAGTACTCTTATGTTGGTTTCAAAGACAGACACAACTATGTCATTATCTAAATTAACATCCTTTATTACTTTTTTTACAGCCTCTTCAAACTCTTTGGTTTTATTTAACACCTGGAATACAACAGTGAGCAGGTGTTCAGTTCCAGTATAGCTAATGCAGTCACAGTGTATTTGCATACAGGATATTTCAGTGCACACAAAGTTACCCAAGAAATATGAACATACAATTTAAACCAGAAATACATCAGTGGTTATTAAGAGGTACCTATCACTAACTGAGCCTCTTGCTCTAGACTATAAGGGAAAGCAAACCCTTTTGTGTTAAGTTAGAGCCAAAAAAAAAAAAAGGCAATATAAAAAAGTATCAATGAAATGTGAAGGAACTGCTGCAGTTATTTCAGCCAACTCCAAACTCCATCCTCACAGCACTTCAAAGTTCCCACAAGCAACAGTCACTTCAAACAGAGCCAGAGATCAATGGTCATGAAAAAGAAATCTAAAAATAAATCTGAGCATCAGAAGATAATCTCTTTGTTTTATCAAAGCTTATCAACAGATTAAGCTTACCACAAGAGTGTCCAAGGTATCAATTAAGGTCAGTGAAAACCTATGAAAGAAAATTTAAAATAGATTTACTACAGATCTGTATGTATAGGAATTAAGTGATTTTTAATAGTAACTGATACCAGGGAAGAAACTAAATTCTCACAGACCACCAGCTGCAAAACAATCAGTTGTACTCAACATGTTTAGTATCAAAACCTCTTTCTAAGTTTCTCCCCTTTGCTAGTGAGCAGAATAGGAGCTGACAAAGCATCTAAGATTACAGATAAATTTATTTACTGCTAAGCTTTCTAACTTCTGGTAAGCAAATTTAATTTTTATTTCTTGTCTCCAATCAAATCTATTAAGAACCCCAGCATAAAAGGTTTAAGTAATTTTCCAGCTTCTGTTTCACTTGTTTAAAAAAAAAAAAAGGAAAAATGTTGAGATCAAAAGCTATTCCAAGCTAAATTTCTCATACCAGAAACTATTCCAACACTAGCAAGTGGTAGGCTTAAAATAAAGAACTACTTTATTTATTCTAAAATAAAGAACTATTTTAGCAGTGTCCATGGCCAGGCTGGACAGGGCTTGGAGCAAGCTGGGCTAGTGGAAGGTGTCCCTGCCCATGGTATTGGATGGGCTTTAAGGGCTCTTCCAACCCAAACCAGGTTGGGATTCTGATTATTCCATGAAAAGAGAGCATCAAGTCAGCTCCACAGTGTCTGAAACAAGAAGATCCTAAAGAGGATCAGAGGTTTTCTCCAGGCTGTTCTAGTGCATCCCAAGCTGAGGGGGCCTTTCCCCATCCCAGGAATTATATCTATAATTGTATCTTAAATATGTCTAATTCTAACAACTGCTCCTATGCTAAGACACAGCCACAACACAGAATAGAACTTACAGAACACGATGGTGTTAAAACTGAACACTTTAGAACAGTTAAAATTGCCTACTGAGGAGCACACACCAAGGATTTCAGTAAGTGCCCAATGTCTGAAACCTTGTAGGCAACATGTGACAACCAGAATTCTATATTATAATTCTCTTTAATTTGTAAAGATATAAGGGCATTCTGTGAGTGCTGTTTTACAGGAGACAGAGATTAACTAATGACTGTGCACAACTGCCTAACAAATTCACAATTTCTTCAGTACAAAAGGAGGGAAATGATGCATTTCACATCTATATGGAAGGCTCCTAAGTTCTCCAGGGAAACAGAACTGACCCAGCTGCCTCACCCTGTCATTCTGTGATTGCAAAGACTGGCAGAGAACACAACTGACGAGGCAGCTGGCAAGCAAAAGGATTAGATAAGAAATCTGCTACATGATAATGTAACTAATTATAAAGTACAGAATAAAGCCTGTATAGAGAAAAACAATAAATACACACAATAATTTATTGCATCTAAGGGTAGATGGTAGGGGGGAAGGTATTTTTACTCAAATGCTAGTATGTTACTTTTAAAAAAGGTCATTCAAAAGAATGGATTAAAAATACATTTTCTTGATACTTTTCACCTCCTGTATCTTTGGATATCTCCAAGGCAGCAGGACTATATGGAAATCTCTAGACTAAAGAACATTTGTACATAACAAAACATAGCCAAAATAACATGCTCAATATCCTAGAGACAATTAAAAGCAGTATTTAAGAGAAGGATCTCAGCTTCGATTAACACTACTGTGCTTAGAGACATTAAACAGTGATATTTTAAAAAATCAGCTATTTGTTATTGAAGAATTTAATCTATTAACTGCACATATTCAAAGGTATCAATTACACATGTATATAGAGTAGGTCAATTTTGCCTTTGATTATTCCATTTCACATGGAAAAAAACAGTCCTTAAATCTACATTTTGCTAGCCAAAGGATCAGTATTTATACTATCAGCTCCCTTAAAAGAAAGAATAGAAAATATTTCCAAGTCTGAAATAATGTTTTATACTTCAGCAAAGGCCTCCGGCTATCATACACATGATAATCATTTGACTGCTTGTTTTCAGAAAACTTTCTACTTAAAAAAAACACTTTAAATACCACTTATTAGGCCAGCATCATAGATAAGAGTTCATTGTTTTGTTCAGCTGATCATAGCCCTCATAACCTGTACTACTTACACTATAAATGTCAGCCCACATTTGGAAGATTTTCCTATCGAAAATACTTGGGAGAATGGTTAAAAAAATTATCTTTGGATCTCATTCACTGGTCAATTCTTCTAATTAAGGTACAATTTCACATCAGTTAACTTCACAATAATAAAAACACTTCTTACAAGTGTAAGTTTCTGGCCATATCAACAGAACAAACAAGTTTTATGGGCTGCCAATTGTACTTCTATTCCTAGATGTTTACAGTGACCATTTCAGACACTAACTTTCCCAAGGCATCATCCACATCCCCTCGACTTGGCTCCTGACCCCGCACTCGTCCACGACAAGTTAAAGGCATGAGTTCATCAGCTGGATACGCATGCTCCTGTTGGGAACAAAACAGGGGAATCAGTTACAGTGCTCACAGCCACTCCTGGGAGCGTGTAATAAAAGGAAGCCTCATCATGCTGCTCTTCAGAAAAACTGCATGGCCATCACAGAGCCTTGCAAGTGGGAAGGGACCTCTAGAGTTCATCTTGTCCAAGCCCTCTGCTGGAGCAGGGCCACCCGGACCCAGCTGCCCAGTGCCATGTCCCTGCAAGTCCTGAGCATCTCCAAGGAGGGAGACTCCATGGCCTCTCTGGGCAGCCTGTGCCAGTACCTGGTCAATTCCACAGTGTAAAAGTGTTTCCTCCTGTTCAGAGGGAACCTCCTGTGGGTTCAGTTTATGCCCATTTCCTCTGAGCACTGCTGAGAAGAGCCTGGCTCTGTCTTCTTGAAAGCCTCCCTTGTTAAATTCCCTGGAGCCTTTCCTTCTCCAGGCTGAACAGCCCCAGCTCCCTCAGCCTTTCTTTACAGGGAAGATGCTCCAGCCTCTCCATCACCTTGATGGCCCTTCACTGGACTCTGCACAATGAGCTCACCTGGCTGAGGGTGACAATCAGTGACAGGTAAGAGAACTCAGAAGTTCAAACAAAAAATTGGTGAATTACTACATGAGACATAAAAGATAACATTCACAAAAAATAAAACCCTAACAAGACTGAGCCTTTTACAAATGTAACTAACACTAATATAACAAATATAAGACTGACATCAATGACAATGGATCTTAAACATATCTAATTCCAACCAACACGAAACTGCCTCCTTTAGAAGCTTAACACAAGTGGTTTGGGATAGAGCTTTTCTCTTGATTTCAGCAGGAAACTGGCTGCTGTACTGAGGTCTCCAGTTTGACTTCTAGTGGAGAACTAACATGTGGCAGGATAAAAAACTTCAATTGCTGCACAGAATCTGCAAGTAAACACATTCAAAATCTTTCCAAATATATGGTACAAAAATAATCTATCATGAAATAAAAATAAAAAAGGAACGTTCCTCTATAAATAAACAGCTCTTACAGCAACTTCTTTTGAAACTGATGGTTTGTTTCCCTGTATACCACCCTCCTGAGTGTTTTGGTCTTTGCTCAAGTCTTTGTTCTCCTCAAGTTTAACTACAAAAGGCAGAATCTAGATCATTTTAATACAGCTTAGACGTTTCTGAATATCTCTGCAAAGTATTCAGAAAAGCATAGTAAAGAAGTACACAACAAAAGCAATGTCAAAACTGAGATCTCTGGCTTAAATTTTGGATAAGAGAAGTGATAAAAAAATCTGGAAAATAAACTTTTAGCTTTACAAATATAGAACTTGAAGCATTTTGAAAAATGAAAGTTCACTCATTCTCTGCCTGCAGCACAGAATAAGCGGCTATTGGATTGAATTATTTCCCAACTTGTCACTGGCCTCAAGTGACTGACATTTTCACATGTTCTGACAGCCAAGAAGAAAAATATCCCCATTATTACAAATGTTGTTGAAGGACCTAAAAAAACCAGCAGCTTTTTCTCAAAGCTTCTGTTAATAACTTAAAAAAGAAAAAAAAAAAAAAATGGCAAGGGACTTTCCCCTGCAAGCAAACATGAATTTTCAGTCTTCTAAATACGCATGTCTAAAATACGTATTAATAGAAACAGAAAATCAAAACTTTTCAGCTGGCTGTTTCAAAAACACCTGCAAAAATACTTTAATTCTCCTGTTGCCAGAATCAAGTCTGATACTCTAATCTTTTCTTCAACTTTAAACAAGCATTTCACATTTTTCTGTTTGTTTAGTGCTCCAGCATACGTGGCAAATAAATATCCTTTTGGCTTCAAAGTTTCCAGGACAGCTGAAGTTTTCCCTCTCCTTCATACAGAATTTTCTTGCTTCAGATATGGCAAGACCCCTGCCAGTCGCCAATTTATCATACAACGAACAGTAGAAGCACAGATCCTTGTAGTATTTTATCCAATTTTGCCAAACAAATAGGTTTTCTATTGAGGAAATTCAAGCCAAGCGTTTCTCATAGAACCAGATTACAAAAATTATGACCAAAAAGCATTGATGTTTAACTGCTAAAGGTCTCATAAGTACAGAGCTTAAGTTAAAAGGAGAAACTGCACCCCTTCGAAAATCCTCTTGGCTTGGCTTTCTGTCCACTCTACAGTCCTGTAGCTCTCCCATGCTGTATGAAGTTTTAACTCCTGAGATCTTAAGTTTGAATTACATATTAAACTTTAAACCATAACACAGAACCTGGGACACGTGGCAAGATGCTGCCAGGAAACAGCAGTTTGTGCTGCAGGAACTGATGCAACTTGAGAGGGGTTTCTGTAACAACCACGAAGAATGTGCAAGAATGTCCATTGAAAGCCAGTAAGAATTAATCTTTTATATTTATCTTAGTCATATTCACACTTTCTCCTCAGAAGTGTATTACTTACAGAATATTTCAAAGTAATTTTTACTTGAGGAAGTCCACTCCAAGTAACTATTTATTGTTAAGGTTTTGTAAACAGAGCCAGACCAGGGTGTGTGGAATGGCTCAGAGGACCAGAACAGGAGGACACCTGCACAGAATCACAAGTCAGAGCAAAAGAAGCCACAGCCAGCATGGCCCATGGTCATATGACAGTCACACCCTGGGCACAGCCTGGAATGCCTGGAGATGGCACCAGATTCCCTTCTCTTCTACAAACAGTTTGTAGAAGAACGCCCCAACTGCATCTGCCATAGCTTACCACTGAAGAAATATTAAATGTCATTTTTACCTACAAAAATAAGTAAGATCAATTTGTGATGTCCAGAATCTAATGTCTACAGACAGTTCTTCCAAACTTCCTTTTCCTGGAATTTCCAAGCAAATACTTTACTGTTGATAGCCTGACATGAGATAAACTGGCTTGGGAAAGGTCAGGCATGGATTAGGAGTTACCACAGGCAATTCTTAGTTACCACTCAAAGTCATCACAACTCTCCTGAAAGTAATACTTGTGGTCTTTTTAAAGGCTTTATAGGTGCTGTTATTTATTTTAGCTCCATTTTCACCCCTCCTTCCCAGATATTTCTATAGAATGTCATGTACTGTAAGTTGCTTTCTGCCCCAGGTCAGCAACAACTCCTCTGAAAAACTCCAAACGATTATTTGACTTACCATATAATTGCTATATGCATGATCAAACATTTCAAGCACTTGATTTCTAAAAAAGAAAAAAGAAAAAGCATTAGTGGTCTGTCTCCCAATGGCCTTTAATACACCATCTTATATGTATCACACGTTAATATCTGAATGTCAGGCACAGGTCCTCTACTAACATACTCTACTCAAGTAAATGAAATATAGAATAATAATTTTTCTTGATTCAGCTGCTCTTGTCCTCTCCAGAAAGGAAAAACTCTTTCTTCACCTAACATGAAATTATTTGGGGATCTCTTGGCAAGCAAATACTGAAGAAAACCCTTACATTTGTTTCGTATGTTTGAAATGCTTCTACATATAAAAACTCCACAAAAACTACATTGTTTTTTTAAGACACAGCACTACTTCTGATCATTCCTAACTGTTTCACTAAGGAGCCCTGCAAGGAAAAAAGGATGCTAATTTCTGCCATCAACATAATTCACCACCTCTGCTGATAAGACAGAACATAAAGGAGCCAGGAGCACCACAATTATATTGTAAATATCCAATTTAGTTCAATGACTTGGAAATTCAAGAAGTAGTTTTAACTCATCAAGTGCATTAAGGCATCAAAAGAGCAGAGGATGGTGCTTCTCCCAGGTGCCTCTCAGGTTGCAGCAGGCAAAACCCCAGATAAACACACAGAGCTGCTGGGTGATGCAGCACACAGAAAATTGCTTTAAACTTACAGCCAAAGACAAACCACAGCAGGACATGGCCTGCACATGCCTGGGGCATCAGATGATATTTCAAGTGCAATGCAAAAATTTTAAAACAAATTGGGGAATGAAATTTCAACTCCTTGCGTAGCCTCATGAAGAAAACATGTAAAAGACTGCACACACAAATTATGCTGAGAACCCATGATGGAAAACCCCCCCTAACTGTAAACACTGGAGTTAAATATCAACTTATACATGACAGCTGGACTTGATGATCTTGGAGGCCTTTTCCAACCTTAACAACTCCATGATTAACAAATGTGAGAGTATCCACACTGCTTCTCCAGCAGACTTTTGGCATTACTGTTCTGTACAACCGACCACTGGATGGGAAGAGGACGATGAAACTGCCCCCAGAACCATACTAACACAAAATAAAGATTGCAGGTTTGTTTAAAAAGTCCCACTCCATGCATGCAGGAAAATGTATTTCCACGTACGTTGCAATATTTACCCTTCACCTAAAAATTACAATAAAAGAATCAGCCTCTTACACGTACATGCACGGGGACCGAAGCAGGTTATGTTGCATACAGGAACTAGGCAGAACACACGTAAACATTCACCTCTTTTATGACTCCCGCACTCTCACAGAGGCACGGCCATAATTAACCGAGTGGGGATTTACATTTACCTTTGCTCGCTTTCACCCCAAGCTCCACGCAAGCCCTGCCTGAAACCTCCAAGGCGAGCTACAAGCTCACACAGCACATGGCTCGATCCCCCTCGGGAGAAGGGGCCGCGTGTCCCCAGCAGCCGGGTGAGCCGGCCCAAAACCCGCCAGGGTCCGGCACACGCAGCCCCGACGCGGCGGGGCGCGGACGCCACGCGTGCCCTGGACTGTTCGGGGCCAGAGGGGCGGCCGGACAGGGGACGCCGTCCCGAAGCTCTGCGCCTGCAGCCGCCCAGCCCAACCCCGGGGGCAGCGCACACCCCGTGCCCAGCACGGCCCGCCGTCCTTCCCTCCCTCCGTCCCTCCCGCCGTCCCTGCGCTCACCCCAGCCGGCGCTTCTCCTCCCTGCTCATGGCCCCGGCGCCCGGGGCGGCCGCCAGCACGGAGGAGGCGGAGAGCAGGCCAAGGGCCAGGAGCTTCCAGGGCCTCCTCCAGCGGGGCCCCCGCTCCCCGGCGCGGCAGCCCGGAGCTCCGCTGAGGGCCATGGCGGCCGGCCGGGTGCCCGCTAGTCCCGCCGCGGGCCCATCGCCGCTCCCCGGGCAGGAAGGGCCCGGCCCGGCCCCTCCGCGCGCGCCCGCGGGGGCGTAGCCAAGGAAACGGCCTCGCGCCGCCGCCGCGGCTTCCGGCACCGCCCCCCCCAGCGCGCGCCGCCGGGCCAATGGGGGAGCGCGGCGCGGGGGCCACGTGAGCCGGCAGGGAACGCGTGACGGGAGGGTCGACGTGGCCGAAGGGCGGGGAACCACAACTCCCGGCGTGCCCCGCGCCCCGCCGCACACAGCTCCCGGCGTGCCCCGCGCTCCCTGAGGCGCTGTCCGGAGCGGCCCCGAGCGCGGGGCGGGCCGGGAAGGCGCGGGGGGCTCGCACGGATGGGGCCGCACGGACCAGCTCATCGTGGGCAGGGACGTGATTACAGAGCCCTGTCCGGCCTGGCCTCGCACACTCCCGGGGATGGGGCAGCCACGGCTTCTCTGGGCTCCCTGTGACAGAGCCTCACCACCCCCACGGCCAAGAACTTCCTCCTAAATACCCAATCTAACGCTCAGTTTGAAGCCGTTCCCCCTCACGCTGTCACTCCGTGCTGCCCTGAAAATTCCCCTCTCCGTGTTGGAAACACCGCCGTCACTCCCAGCTGCCTGAGGAACGTTTCTTTAATAAAATCCCCCAAATTACCAAACCCTCACAAAAAGCAGCCTCCCAGCAAAGGAAGGGAAGAGCGTCTTTATTTCCACGACAAGCGTTTGTACAAAGTTCCAAGCAAATACAATGTGTTTCGTGTGCTGGCCCTTAACAGGGGAGACCCCGCGGAATTCCACACCCCAGCCCGCTCCCCTCAGGGCACCCGGCTCTCGGCCGTGGGCCACGAGAGGAGATTTATTACAGTTCACGGTTTGTGAAGGAAACTGCAAGAAAGCAACAAAATCGACGGAATGGGTGCATGATTATAATTTCTAATCAGTGGTCCCATGTAACCTTGCAGATTGCTGACCAGACCAGAAACCAACGACCAGAAAAGCACTATATCCATTTGCAAACGGGCAGAAAATGCCCAACACCGGGAAAAAAGTCCCATGGCCACCAGGAACTGCAATTTGAATTATACAGGCTGAATCTTCCCCATCCTTCCCCATCTCTCTGGTGAAAAACATCTGAGCATCTGCATTCAGCAACGCAACACATATCACAGGAAAATATTATCCAGATCTAGGCCTGCCACAGAAATAACTCCAAAATTACCATTATGGAAATACTTACACAAAATGCTCTCTGTACAGATGTATCTAATTCATATTAGAATGAATTAGTTTCCTTTTGCAGGAGGCTGCAGTCCTTTTTGCTGCCATGCTAATTGTCTTTCATGCAAAAAAAGTACTAAAACCCCATCACATCCCCTAATTTTAGCTTAAAAAGGCCGCTTGCTGCTTAACTCTAGAGCACTTTATAAATTTGAAGTCATTTAACACTCAGTACCAATTAAAAATAGTTAATGATTTGTAAAAGTGAAGCAGCTGACAGTGAAATAACCAATGATTTGTAAAAAAAAAAAAAAAAAAAAAAAATTGGCTGGCAGTGATTAGTACGTTTCCAAATTAGTATTTTTGCATGAAATATAAGGAGGAAATGAGTCAAAGTACTTCTGCAAGGAAAATGTCTGTGACCTTCACGTTTCCATACCACAGTACAGCTTCTAGAATAAATAGGATCTGCATTTATTTTACTGCAGTGACAGAGTGGTTAATCCAGTTACTCAACAAGGTTCCTTCCTCACACAGTAATATTTGCCTGTTCCTCTAGTGTCAATTTCTGTTAGTATTAAAGAATATTTTGATAGCATTAAAAGACTTTGCACAGTTTGCTGAAGTTAAATGCTAACACATATTATGCTCCCAGGACTTTGTTATTTCTTCCTGTGTCTTTATGGGCATAAATCTTGCAGTCCTTGCTGCAATTGTAATTAATCTTTGCTGTCCTGCACTGTATGACATTCAGAAACAGTCTCAAAACACCAGGCCAGAATTTCAAGGTGCCTTAAACTGACCTCTGAAGTGAGGTCTTGCATTTGAAAGGCCAATTTACTAAAATACTGGGTTTCATCTCCAAGCTTTTCTGTGCAAACTGAGATACAAAGAACACATTTAAGCAACTCTGCGCCAAGATCATGCCTTGATACAGATTGAGTGTATGAAAGCAACTGTCTCATTTTAATAACTGCTTTTGTAATGTGATTCTGCCCTCCAAAATCTAAGCACATGAAAAACAACCTCTGGCTGTACAACTCTGGATAAGTACAACTCAGATCCAAACAAACAAATCCAGAGTAACAACCTCTGGATAAGTACAACTGTCACTCCAGTTAATATCTGCATTAGAAATTAGATGCAATGATTCTGGTATTTCACAATTGTTGCCACTTATTACATGATTTCCACACCTAAAAAGGTCTACAGACCTGAGTAACTCAGTGGGAATGGGAATGGCAGGACTCAATATTCTGTATGAAAATGCTGTAAGTGAACCTATTTTATGGTGGGATTTAAACCAGAGAAATGCTGCCTAATGGTTATAGTTATTGTAAACATTCTCTTCTCTCCCTTCCATAAAACAAAACAAAACAAAATAGCCATAAAGTGCTCTGGAAGGCTAAATAACCCTGAAGTGCAGAGTGGGACTGAGAAACCTGCTCCCATACCTTCCCCTTTTTAAATAAAGCAATAAGAGAAAAAAAAAAATCAGAATATTTGCTTGTCTTTGATATCTGCCAAATCTTAACAATAATTAAGTAATCAGTATGCAGAGTTTGCACCATGTGGCTTTTCTGCAATCTACTAAATCAACTATTTGCTTCTGTTTACTACCAAAAAATGTTTTTATTTCCTGTATACTGCATGCATATACTAAAAGCATCCTCGGGTATGTATGTACCAATCACCAGAATCAGAGCGGTACTTGTCAAAACTATGCATTTAAAAGTCAAGAGGATCCCTAAGAACAGCTAAGTTGTTAAAATAAGTTGATGATAGTTGGGCGTTTGAAGCATTCTGTGGTCACATTTCCAGACTTTTTCTCTAGCTTTAAAAGGGAGCAGATTTGAAGTGACAGCTGAGATTCCTCAGCAGTAACCTGGTTTTAACCAAAAGGAAACCCGTCACCCATCCCTCAGGAAGGGATTCGTGGGAAACCTGCAGGAGCTGGGGACACCACAACAAAGCGCATTTCCTCCAGCCCCGACCTGAACAAGTATTCCAAACTGAACAGGGATTACTGGAGTAAACAGGTCCTGCAGGGCTGGCCTGAAAGCTGCTTTCTACTCCTCAGAGTTTTGCTGTGCAGGACCATCTCCTCGGTGCTCTTCTGGGGGAATCGCTTTTCCTCCGGTGCTTTGAATTCCTGCGTGCGAAGAGGACTGATCTCCTGGCTCCCCCTCTCGCCGCCCAGGCTCTGTGTCTGCCGTGCGCTCTGCCCTGGGCTGCCCCAGGTGCTGCTGCTGCGGCTCCAGGGACACCGGCTCCAGCAGTCCTGGGCCCGGGTTTGCTCTATCCAGGATGGGCACGTCCCTCATGGCTGCATCTGCAGCAGGGCTCGGAAAGGAGCTCTGTGTCCCACCGTCCTCCAGGACAACGTGGCTGTTCCCTGTTCCTTCCTCCCCATGCACCGCAGTTCCCGTGTCCTCTGGCTGCAACCTCTCACCTTCCGCACCTGCGTACCACACACTTGGTTTGCTCTCCACCTCTGCCTTTGCCTCCTGAGGCGGAGCCCAGCTCTCCACCAGCCACGGAGCTTGTGCCCCCCTGGGCACGCTCTCTAGCCTCGTACCATCTGTCCCCAGGCTGACTGAGGATGGTCGCTCCTCCTTGATCTCCACACATTCTGCTGCATCTTCACTCTTCATCTTCTGGCTCACCTGAATTTCTGCCACAGTCACTTCGCTCAACTCGTAGTTCCCATTATGGTGCTCCTGCAACTTCAGCAGCTCGCCCTCACAGACCTCCTTTATGTTCTCAGCTGGAGTATCTGCTGGGATCTCAACTGTCAGCATCAGCAAACTCCTTATCTCATTCACATCATCGGGAGATTTACAACTCTTTTCTTCTGACTGGCTTTCTTTTTCAGGACTATCCCCAAACCCTGCTTTGCCTGTCTTTTCATCCTGGGAAACAATCTTTGTCTCAGTACTCTCACCACTTTCTTTTTTACTATCCCCTTCCAACCCTGTTCCTACAGCATTTTCACTCTGAGAAAATTCTCCCATAGTTTCATTTTCTACCTTGCTTTTCTTTTCCGCACTCCCTAAAATCTCTGCATCTGTTACACTCTTAGGTGGGAAAGTGAGCTTTATCTCAGAAACTTTATCCTGTGCTGTGCTTGCTTTCTCAGTGCTGCTGACAGACGCAGCAGCCATTACTGTTTGACTCGCTGAAGTCACCTCTTCCTCCACTGCTCCTTCAGGTACCTTCAGTTCTTTTTTAGGGCTGGCTTCAAAATTTTTTATTGCAGTGTCAGTCCCAGAAGCTACTTTTTCCTCCACAGCTGTTTGTTGTGCCTTGAGTTCTTTCTCAGTGCTCACTACACACTCTGATACATTTTCCAACGCACTTTTTCCCTCTGCAACTCCTTGTTTAGTGTGGCCAGCTGAAGGGCACTCCTGTTTGTCACCAGTGTCTGTAACAGCCACTGCTTCCCTCCTGCTGGCCTGATCACCAGCTGCACTAACAGAGGTGCCTGCCTCTTTGTCTGGTGACTTTCCCTGATCAGCATCCTTCTCCCACACGATTTTCCCTGTCACAAGGAGCGTTTCGTCCCCGTGGCTCTCGGTGTCCGACCCCTCGGCTCGGGGAGCTGCGGGCACCTTGGCGGGGGTGCTCTGTGCTGATCCCACGGGGGTCCTCAGCTCCGTCAGGCTGGACACGCTCTCGCAGGGCACGTTCAGGTTATCCTCAAACAGGTTGTGCTTCCTCAGAACAGCAGCTTCGTTGATCACTGAATAAAACAGAAACACCAAACTGCTTTGGGAACGCTGACAGAGGCACAGGGAAGAACATACACTACTTTCCCAAGTTGATGTTGTACAGTTTGATATTAAAAACAACACTAATGTTCAGCTTCCTAATTTTCAGCTTCCTTTTAGTTCACATTTCTTTTCTGAGGATGGGGATTTTATTTTTTTAATAATGGCACTTTATTATTGACCCAAGCATTTCTGAAGCAGAGGACCCACAATGCACAAGGGTAATGCTTCAGTGCAGAAGGATTTACATTGAATATGCCAATAAAAGTATGCTGGTTACAATTATTATACTGCTGTTTTGGAAGAGGAGTGCCTATGTTCTGTAAAAACATCCTTTGTAGTACATCTGTTTGTCTTTTATCCAGGGTATAGACAGACAGGCACATAGAGAGAGATACAAGTAAAGTATTTATATATATGTGTGTGTAGCATTTATTAAGAATAGTCTCATTTTCTGACACAGAAGCAGAGAGATCTGCAAGGAGTACTGCACTGGCATCAGTGCGTACTGGAAACTGCATCCAGCAGTTCATTTCATTTGAGGAAATTAATCTCTGTTACCATTAGTCTTTGAAATTCTCTTAGTCTTGCAATTGGCATAGTCTTGCCATTTAGTCATCACCAAATCTGTACAAGTAAGGATAGAATTTCCCTCCTTGGCCCAGGGAATTGAGATCAAGTGAAGTTGCCATAATTACATTTTGTTAGAAAAAGGCTTGTGCCAAGCCATCACTCCTAACTTCCACGGATTTAGTAAAGCTGCCCCATAACTCAGATTTTAGGGCTTGCAGCGCATCTTCAGTGAGCCAAATGAAAAACCACTCTAGGGACTTAACCCCCAGTGTTGGAGAAAGCATGACAGGAACAGCCAGGT
Source organism: Vidua chalybeata (assembly GCF_026979565.1). Classification (NCBI taxonomy): domain Eukaryota; kingdom Metazoa; phylum Chordata; class Aves; order Passeriformes; family Viduidae; genus Vidua; species Vidua chalybeata. The sequence continues at coordinate 28,969,775 of NC_071538.1, forward strand.
GAGGCTCTGGGAAGCTCTGAAGGAACAGCTAATGGGCCACAGGCTGCAATGTTATTCCTGTCACCTCAGAAATGTTCTCACCTTTCAGGGCCTCTTCAAGCAGTGTCTGATGTAAAATCTCTTCATAGACGTTCTCTACTTGGATCACACTTGTGTAATCAGCAAAAATGTACTGCTCGTATCTCTGCAGCTCCTGTGCAGGTAGGAAAGAAAGGAACAGATGGAGAAAACCGAGGGATTCTGAGTCCTACTGCAACCAAAAGCTCAGAGAGGCCATGGAGCAGGTCTTGCAACACCCCGTGACAGCTCCTGGGGTGCACTGTTTGAACTATGACTCCATGAGCTACGTGTGTCCACAATCAATTATGTACTTACCTGCAGTACAACCACAGTTAAAAGCACTACACATCACTGCCTGCTGAAACAAACAGCTGCTGAGGAAATGCCTCACAACTTGTTTGTCCAAGGAGGCAAAATCCACGGTGCACGGGAGATGTGGGGTTGCTTTTGTTTTTCTAATAGGTGTGTAACACTTAGAGCTCACTGATTTATACCCATCAGGCTGCCTAACTGAATCACTATCATCAAGCAGCTGCTTGGTGGTCTATAAAAAGTAAATTAAGTGACCTCTGACCACTTCTAGAAGAGGCACCTACATAAATCACCTGGAGGTTTTTAAGTTAAAGGTCAGGACTTGGCAGGTCCTGTCAGCTGCGCCACGCTTTGGCTTCTAGAGCTGGCTGCTCATTTCTGCAGAGGCACAAATACAAAAGGTTGGTGGGAAACTAAACAGAAAGGGCTTGTGGAAGTTTGCTCCACCACTGCTTCCTCTGTGACAGAGACATGAGGTGTCTGCACACATATTCTAGGTGATAAAAGGCTCGTCCCTGTGCTCCACACCTACCCAACCCATGACGTGGCAAATCTCAACACTGAGCATGCAGGAGATCTGCACAGATCTCTGAGAGCAAACAGCCTGATAGTGTTAAGGGATTACTACCAAGGTGCTGTTCCTCCCCTGCCTTCCATTTTTGGTTTTTGATGTTTTTTGTCACAGACACCTACTGGTTTGCATGTTGAAGCCAGTGTCTTCTGCATTGTGGGCAAGGTAATCTGCACCAGTGCCTCTTGGAATATCTTCTTGCGGATGGTGCTGCTGTCGTAGTCATATTGCTGCCAAAACACACCAAAAAGAAACAAGCCCATGCGTGCCTGGGGTTATTCACCACTCCCACAGGGAACTGCTTCCTGTCAGCCTGTAGCTGCTGCATCACAGGTGCACAGGGGTTGGAATGGCCACACAGGTTAGTCCAGCTTCTACCAAATCACTCTAAAATCTACTGCTCTGGGATCTCTTTTGCTTCTTTTAACTCTTAGGCTAGAAACAACCCCTGACTGCCCTCCCCAGGTGTTTCAGCACTGCCCTTTCTGAGAGTAACAAATCCTCGTGGCAGGCTAATTATAAAGTTAATTAAAAATTATTTATGCATATCCACAGCATATTAATAATCTGATTTACCTAGAATTAAAGCGACTGCACATGCAAATACTTTTATAAGTGTCTGCCCAGAACTAGGTTTTATCCCCCAAATGGGCAGCTTTGCTAAGTGCCACTAAAACAACATTTTCAGCTGGATGGTAAAAGCTTATCCTCTTTCAAATACTGAGGTACATTCATATAAAATATATTCTCTGTTTCCAGATAGGCAGCTTGCAAATGTACTACATGACATTTACCTTCAGCACTCTCAGTTTGACTTTTTCAATGGTTGTTGCAACTTTGGCTGAGTCTGCCTGGTGGCTTGGAGAGAACAACTGCTCAAAAGTATAAACTGCATTTTCCATCAGCTAAAAATAGTAATTAGAAAAAATCTGTTAAATATCAGTAACATCAAATTCCTGCAAACATGATAAGTACAACTGTTAATTTAAATTGTGTTTCTGAGAAGGTGCGCTGAAGAGCACTGAAATGCTGCAATAAATAAATAAAATTAAAGCTGTGGTATCATTATCATGCTGTCCCAGCTTTCTTGTACAGATTTGATCTCATGTCACCACCCAAACTGATGGTGGCAGAGTCAAAATGCAGAATTGATTATCTGTGTATACAGACCACAGTCAAAACTCATTATCCCTAATAAGACGACTCCCATTGACTTCTATAATTAATAAACAGTATTTAATCATACAGCACATCATTTTCAGTAGCTTTCATTATAATACAAATAAATAATCAGCAAAAATCAAACAGAGTGCAATAATTTCTCTCAGAATTATGTTAAGCTGGCACTTACAATATTTTCAGTTTATCATTAAGAATATTATGCCCCTACTCTGAAGATATTTCAGACAAACAGTTCTGCAAGCGGTAATTGAGTCTATTTAATGAGGCTCTGCATTTTCTTTAGCTGTTCCCATTCAAATTTTAACATTTTCTTATTGGAGAAGTACAGGGAGATATGCAGGGGGGCCATTCCTTCAGCCAGCTGAGCACCGTGCTCCCAGATTTCCTGAAATTGGCCACTAGAGGATGCCAAACTCCCAAGGCAAGGAATCCTGCTCCACCCTCCACCCCAGGTACATTTTAGCCAAATACTATACCAACAAAGACATGTCTGATTTCACTTATTTATGAAATAAATAATGTCCATGGACAAAAGGGGAAACGACACAATATTTTTATGAGGAAAATACCAGCCTCTTAAAGAGGAAGATGCAATAACAGCATGTTTAGAACAACTCCTGCTATAATTTATTTCTTCCTAATTTTGGCTCATGTTCTGTTCACAAAAAAATGACCTCTTAGTTTATATGGGATTTATTTTCTGTCTACTTCTTTGTCTTGACTCATGGTCTTCACTCAGTGAAAGACACTTTATTTGGCAGCATTTTGGAATGGTCCCCCCTGAAAGACCCAGACATGAAATCAGAATTTTATTTCTGAGTAATTCCTTGGCTGCTGGTCCTGGCTGTACTCAGAAGAGCTGCTTTTAGAAAAACCCTATCCCAGCCCTGTCCTAGACACTTGTTTTCCATATTCATAACTTCCACTCCATAGATCTGGACCAGCTCCATTTCACAAGATTACTGAGAAGATTAGTAAATTTCCCAAATACAGATTAAAATCAAAGGGTTCAATTTAGAGCTCCAAGGCCAAATCTGCCTTGTGATCTGGCAACTGAAATCAGTCTGCTGACCAGCTCCTCAGAGGCTTCTGGCCAGGCATCCAGGAGGAACCCAGGCAAAGCAGAGTTACAGCCTATACCAACACACACAAGAGGGGACAAAGAGGTGGAGCTCAGTTTTCATCTGGAATGATATTGTCGCCTCCACCACTGCCCTGAAAAGTGAGGATGGATAAAGCACCTACACCCTGAAAGGTTGTCTGTCTCTGAGTTTCTAACATTAATTGCTATACTTTATATTAGTGAGAAAATCAACTACCAAGGAGGAGACATTCCATTTTGGCAAAACACATTTAATACTCTTCCTGAAAAATCGAGCCTTGAGAAAAGGAATCAGGTGAATTTTAGCCACCCCACTAGTTACACACACAACTTTCTTGGGTGCTGAGACACTGGGAATCCAGAACCTGAAAGTTCAGGGGAACAGATGATCCATCCAAAATTTTCATGCCTTGCTGAACAACTCACACACACAGAGTCTCACAAATATCAGTGTCAAGCAGCTTCTAGCTGGTTTTCTCAGGTTTGGTTACCGGTACCTTGCCTGAGAGACACTCTGGGGCTCTTTCACAGCTTTTATCAAGATTACTTTGAAGCAGATTAGCAGGACAAACCTAACCTGTTCTGCCAGGAGGAAAAACTGAATCTTACAGTACCTCTTGCATGAAGTTCTGTGTCCTCTGAATCACAAAATCGATGTGATAGACCTTGAAGCGACTCTTGAGGTCCTGCAGGAGCTCCTGGAGCAGGTTCACTTTCAGATAGCAGGGCTCCATTTTCACCGAGTTGAAGGGCAGGGTCATGAGCTGATCCACATTCTGCATTCCCATGTAGGTTGAGAGAAAGTAACAAAAAAAAAACAGAGGTGAATTTTTAATAGAGAAAGTAACAATTTGGCTTTAACCCAAATTCTGATATCTGCACTCCATTTGCACAAATACTGCAGGACTTTCTAAATGACAAAAACAGGTGCTCATATGCTTCCACCTGGGAAAGCAAATCCTGCTGCCAGCCAAGAACATCCTTGTGCTGATACAAAGGCTCCAGCTCTGTTTTGTCTTACCTCCTTTAGCCTGGTCATGTCATTGGTCTTCTGGAAGTCCTGGATGATTTCATTCACTTCCTTATCAAAAAGCACGCGCACTTCCGTGAATCCGGAACTGACGGGGCCCATGAGCTCCTCCAGGATGGAGGTGAGGAATGGCTGGATATTCTCTGTGCAGCACTTCTGGGCAGGCTCAGAAACACTGGCTGGAGGGTCACACAGGACAACAGTTGCATTTAGAGACAGTGAAACAAGTAATTGGAACTTATCTCTTTACAGGGAATTCAATGGTATTTTCCCCTGGAATCACACCACCACAGAGGTGATGAGGGTGTGAAAGGAGTTCACAGCTTTATGGGTGACACTGAAAACCCTTGTCCCAAGCCTCACCTAAGCAAACACTGGCAACTGGGGGGACTGTGAGGGGGGAGGAAAGGGCACCTCTCAGTATGATTACCAGCTATATATTTATTTATTTATTTGCCAGCTTAAGCAACACCAACAATGTTTTGCCGGCTCTTTACATTCCTTTTTATATTCATAACAAAATTATGATTACTTCACATTAAATAAAAGCCACCTAAGGAGCCCTTTGGCTTAAATATTCTTTGAAAGCCCATGGACTTGTCACATAACCAGAACCTGGTTTTGTGGTACATTCCTAGAGTCAGGTCTTTTAATTATGCTCATGTGACCTGTATTTTCACTACCTAAGACTGTGCAAGTGAAAATGAAAGCAGAAGGAACAACTCTGATCAGGATTCTCAAAACCTGTCAGCTCCAGTTTGAGAAGGCGTGGTATTTTCACAGACACAGTGGCCACAGGTATCAGTTCCCATCAAAGGCAATACAGGCTCATTTGTGTTCTGAAAATTGGTGTCTCCAGTTGGATTTCTCAAAACACACAAGGATTTCAAAATAAGCACATCTGGTAATTTGAGCAACACAGTGGAAAACATTGGAGAATTGCTCCAAAGCACAGCTGTTCCTCCACTAACCTTTGATTTTTCCAGCTAAGAAGTTCTTGGAGTTCAGAATCTGATCCATGTCTGAACGAATGGTCCCTTCAAGAGTTTTTGCAAATTCTCTACATTCTTCTTTCAAGGTACTTAATCCTTCTGCCACCTGCTGCTGGACTAAGCCATAGGTTTCCTCTACGATCTGGACGCAAATCAAATTGAGAAGCAGAGATCAGAATCAGCACCCACAGAGAGCTGCTATGAGCAACAGCTACTCTGCAAGGCTCAGTCCTTACCCCAAACCAGGCCCGTTTCCTGTCATTTCTCTTCCCCTTCATTTTAGGCAGGATCATTGTCTGGAGGTTAGGCAGTAGTTCCTCCATCACCAGGTTGCTCAGGATCTGTATGGTGAGATGAAAATGACAACTTCACACCCTGTTCTCTGTTCTTTACCTGAAGGCTGAGCACTGCAGCACAGTGATGTGTGCAGGCAGTGGCTCAGCTGTCCCTCCCTCCCAGCTGCCAGGAATTACCCACAGAGGCTTTGCACTCTCTCTGCCTAGATTTGAACTGCAACTCCTTCCTTACCTGTCCCATTCAAATGCACCAAATAAATATGCAAGACTTAATATACATCTGATTTTGGAAGTCTAGGCCTCCCTCTTCATGTTTTTATTTATGGACATTGTCTCTGGCCTGAGAAAGCTGCACCAACAGCCCAGCACAGTCCACATTCAGGATCACATCCCTGCTGTACCCAGCTGCTGGCTGAGCCAATACAGAGTGCAAAAACACCCTCAACTTTCCATTTTCATCATGCCAGGGCTTTTTTATTCATTTGCGTGCTCCCAGACACTGCACCTCATGTATTACAACTGCCAGAAAGATCTGAGGCATGCACCAACACCAGCAGAGGGGAACAGGCAGGAACTAGAGCAGCACAAGTAAAGGACTCTGACTGCAGCCCAGTGTAAAACAGGGCATAAACAGCCCCTATGGAATTACAACACTCAATACCTGCTGTAATATACCTCTAATATACCTCAAATATGCAATTCAATTTGACTGTAGTTTCATTTAAGTACTTAGAGATAATGCCACAGCAGCACTTCAGCACTGCTGACTCAAATGTCTGTCAAAAGCAATTCACTAATTCAGGTCCTAATGGCTCCCTTGAAAAAGATCTCATGAACAACCCAAACTATCACAAATAATAAACATGACAACAGATGAGATAGATTTAAAAGCCAAGGGAAAGGCATGAAGCTCTGGCAGGGGAGGGGTAGGTTGGCTGTCAAGGAAAGGTTCTTCCCCAGAGGGTGCCAGGCTCCCCAGGGAATGGGCATGGTCCCAGGGCTGCCAGAGCTCCAGGAACTTTTGGACAATGCTCCCAGGGATGCACAGGGTGGGATTGTTGGGGTGTTTGTGCAGGGGCAGGAGCTGGACTGAATGGTCCTTGTGAGTCCCTTTCAGTTCAGGACATTCTGTGATTCCACAACTTCATATTGTGAAGAATCTTGAGTTCTCTGGGAACATTTTTAAGGCATTGGTGGATCTTCCCTCAGGTGCCTTGGCTCGTGCGCCCACTCCAGCCATGCTGCAGTCCCAGTGTGAGCTGACACGGCAGGGACTCAGCCACCACAAATGAGTGTCAGCAAATACATTTCTTCACATTCTGCAAGGACTTTTACAGCAACAAATTTCAGCCTGCTTGCTCCAAACCACTCACTTAGCTTGGATATTTGCCTAAAATAATTATTATGTTTGGTCCAAGCAGGCCATGAGAACACACTATACTCACAGAATGAATTTTTGCTAAGAAGATAATAGTGGAACTAGGCTGGATGTCTTCTGATTACAGCTCTCTTGAGACATATGAGTTATGAGTAAGATGTTGGCAAGCAATAGGAAAAATAAAACATAAAATGAAACTAGCATTATAATAGCTCCATAACATGAAGGAGGAGGGGAGAAGAGAAAAACCCTCATGTAACTCCTTAAAGTTAGAATTTATTATCAGATGTTAGCAGGGAATTTCAATCACTGACATGATGGCAGTGGGAAAGACACTGTTTATAGATTTTTCTCCAGATTCCACATTTCTCAGCATTTCAAAGGTAGGCTTCTTCTAAAACAATAATCTGGTTCCTTAAAACAAACCACTCTCCTTAAGGTTTTTTCCGTTTTCCCAAAGGGAAGCCAGATTTCATCAAGGAAAACAGCCGGCAGTTGGCACTAAAGTAAACAAGTAAATATTTGCTGCTGAGTGCTCAGTGTTTGAAAAAAAATTATAAATCAGGGTGTAAATAAAGCCCTAGAAATCATGTGGAGTCATGCCAATGGGGTTGTGGGGCAATCTCAGCTACCATGAGTGCTCCAAAGCCAGGTGCCCAAGTATGGACCCAGACGCTGGGCTTAGCATTTCTTTTCTGCAGAACTGAAGTACACAGATTTTTGGTGTTGAAGTGAACTGTTACTCTACAAGACTCTGTTTCAGAAGTTTTTATTTAAAAAGAATTATCACTTACATATGAGTAAGAGATGTCTTAAAATCTCAGGTATTTCTATCTACGAAATTTTCTTTTTTAAGATGCCCTTTTAGCCAAAAGAATTTATAATCTTCACTACCCTCAGAGCTGCCATACCCAAAGCCAAGAAGCCCATCAGGGATATATTCTTTTACCTCTTTTTCATTGCCAGTTATCATTTCCCACGTGCCATAGTGGCCCTTCTCCTGACGGAAGAACTGAATGGCCTCTAAGAACGCCTCCACTTCATACGTGGTCTGTTTGAGAAAGTCTGGAGAAAACAAAAAGTAACATAAACAATTTACCCGGAAATAATCTTTAAAAATAACCATCCTTTTCTGAGCCATTTCCCACTCCACATGCACTAGCAGTAATATTTTTAAATCATTTACTAAGCCTGGATGCCTGGAGACCTTGGGCATTCACGAAGATTTAGAAGTGTATTAACATAGGAAAGCTCATTCCTTGCCTTTACACCTGTGAGCAATGTAAGGTGGCACGTAGGAAGACTCTGACAGTGTGTGGCAGGGCCAACAGTTGGGAATTCTTCCTCTTTAGTTTACTGTAATGGCAGGCAGCTTATTGGATAACTTGCTAAATCCTGAATTAACATTCCCCAATAATGTTTTAGTTCCTTTGTTTTGTTAAAAAAATGATGATCAAGATGGTTTTTCATGGATATACAAGAAAACAGACCTCAACAAAGAAAGCACCATGCTTGTACCAGTTAAGAACAAAAACTCCTGACAAGATCATGCTGATTTCCCTAAATATTTCAGGAATGTTCAACCAGAGCTCTGGGATATCTGGTTATTGTGCAAGGCAACTTCTGCCAGATGGGAGCTCTTCCTGAGAAAGGTGTGGTGGCCTGGGGACGCCTTGGCCTCAAAACAGAGTGAAGCAGAGTGGCTGCTTGGCAAACCTGAGTGAAAAAAACACTTCAGTGCTTGTAGTGCTGTGTCTTCACTATCAGACCATCAGGATTACTATCCAAAAAGGCTTACTGTCCCCTCTCCAAGATTATCTCCTGCAGCCTTGAGCAGATGAAGTCCTGTTGTGCACTCTGAGAACAAAGGAGGGAAGAACAAGAATGTTGATTCTCTCAAAGGGAATTATGCTGCTTTAGAAGGTACTGATACATACAAACAGTTGTGATGAGTCAGGAGTAAGTCCTCAAGCCTTGCTTGTCAAGCAACACTTCTTTGGGCTTGCTCATGAAACTGCTCAAGAGAGAAGCTTTACAGGAGCCTTGCATAAATGCCAAGGGCAATGCAGGGATTAGAGAAATTATGGGAAACATGGAGGATTAACACCAAAGTAATGCCTGAAATATCTCCTCCATGCAGTTTAACAAAAACAAAAGCTACAGAAACCTACAATTAACTTCATCAGGGCTTTGTCCTTGAAGCTTGAAAACTACTTGAAAACTGCATGGTTTTGGATCTTCTCAGAGCCCAAATGCCAAAATTTGCCCTTTCAGAGTTTCACCTGGCTGCAATGACTGCAGGAAGGTCTGTTAAACACACTGAGGGGCAATAAACACTCTCTTAGTGCCACTTTCTTGATACTGTTCTTCATCTGCAGACATTTGGAGATCCAAAGACATCACGCAGACTCTCCAAGCTCATACAGTGATCCAACAAAAAGAAAAATCAGCCAGGTAAAATCCCAACCCTACTTTCACTGCTGCCTCCAGAATTTATAGCATTTGTCATGGCACGTCACAAACAGTATTAGTTTTGAGTCAGGCTGTTCAGTGCTGAGAGAACATCCTCTGACCACAGTTTCAATGAAAGAATGGAGTGTTCCACCTGAGCAACTGAGGTGGAGCATTGCATTCAAAAACTTTTGTCCTCCCGAAATAAAACTGAAAAGATTTTGATGAGAAGAGGGCCTGGTTTGGCAGCAGGGAGGGAAAACTGCAGCTCCCACAGCCCTCCAGTCATGACTCACATGTTTTCCTCCTTCACAGCTGTGCTCCCTCCTAACCCAAAGGGACAACAGACCATCCAAGAGGCTGGATCTTGGAGCTGCTGAGATGGTGACACATCAATGCTGACAGGAGTCTGCCCTCTACGATCATCAAGTTTTAAATCCATGCTCAAGGGAGTATTCTCTCTCTGTTCTGACTGTCCCCAAGCCTGTACTGTAGTGAGAAGAAGGTGCTAAAAATCCAAGAGTGATTCATTTGAATAGCTCATGGGAAAAACTTGAAGCTGTAAGTGCCATAAAATCCCAATCCCACATTCTTTCCTCTGCCAGTAAACACAGGACACAAACACAATCATGGCAGTCTCGCTACAAAAACAACTCCAAGCAGAAAGAAAGCTTTATCCTTCAAGGCTGCTACAATTGCTTAATTTAGGCAATTTCATTCTCACTTTCCATAGGAGGAAAAGATTGCCTCAGTGATAAGGCTTTGAACAAGTAGATCCATCCAGTGCTGTGCAGAAGCTGCTGGCGAGGCACACGAGACAGAAGCACATTCATGGACAGGGCTCAAGAAAAGGGAATTGTACCCAGCTGAAAGGAGCTGCCACGCACATTCTGCACGACCTATGGGGGAGAGCCAGCGTTCTGCCCATCCCACCCAGCAGTCCATGGAAAGGCTGCAGGAGGGTGGTGGCTTGGCAGCCACAGCAAGGCCAGGGAAACAAGGGCTGGGCTGTTGGGGGAGCCCCGCTGGCGTGCGAGAGAGCAGCTGGGCCGTGGGCCATGGCAGCAGAGCTGCAGCTGCAAACGGGGCAGGTGGCAAAGCCCAGTGGTGCCAGGGACGAGTGTTCACCAGGGGGAAGCATGATGGGTGCTCCCCTCTCCTGGAGCCTTCACAGGGCTTCCCCTCAGCCATCCTGGCCCCTGTCCTGAATGATCCACGTGTCCTGCTGGTTGTACGGAGGGGAGCAGCTTAGGGCAGCTTGGTGCAGTGCTTGGCTGCAGTATTCCTTACCCAAATCTCACACAAAGCCAGGAAGGTTACTGAGTGTTCTCCAGCAAAAGGCCAGTGAGGCTTTACAGGTACCCAGACTGATACTGTGCACTTGGAAAATTGCCCAAGCATCTTCTCTAGCTGCTAATTAACATAACATCCTTTATGTGTAGAGATTAAAACAAAATTCTGCTTGATCTGTTTAATTTTAAAAAAAGAAAACCTGCCTAGAGACTCTACATATCCAAGCATAGAGCCCAATTTCAGTAACAGATATTGCTAACCACAGATTTCTTTTATAAATGCAAGAGTAACTGCTATAAAGCTCCCTTTGACTTTGGGAGATGGAAGGACAACTGGAAGCACCATGACTTTATAGATCTTCCCAAACTTGCACATGACTCAATGGTATGGCTCAGTTTGTTCAGGAATGCAGAAAGCTTTCTGGGAAGGAAGTAGCTTCTATGCAGTGAATAATTTCTCTTTTAAAAAAGATAATTATGTCAATCCTTAACTCATCAAAATGATACCCAGAGGACCAGGCTACTGGACACCCTCTGAGAGCACCTGCACATGGTGCAGAAGAGTTAACTTAGAGGGTTCTGTTCCCAGACTCAGCTGCCTCCCGTGCTTGGGCTGCCCTGGGAATGGCAGCCTTCTAACGGGGTGCCCGGGGCTGTGAGCTGCTCTTCTGTCCCTTGGCAGGTGAATGTTTGGGGAGTGATGAGCAAATCTTCATTCCCAAGGACCTGTGGGCTCTCCCAGCCCTGTCCATGGCAGGACAGCTGCACCCTTGGAGATGGACATGGCTACAGCCCCTCAGGACAGGCTGTCCATTTGTGACTCAGCAACACTTCCTGTGCATCCAACGACAGCAGCAGGAATTAACTGCTCTCATGGATTTGGTCTCATCCACAGCCACAGATCAGCTGGTCTTACACCAGCCAGAACACTGGAGAGCTCTGTGCAAGAACTTCTGCAGATGGACCTCCTTACCAGAGAGGCTGAGTGTTCCAGCTGCCTCTGGCTCAAACCGGATTTCCAGCACATCCAGATAATGCGAAATCTGCTTTTGAACATTTCAGTTCAAACTGTGCATCTGTCTGTACTGCACACCGCTGCCTTGGGGCTGCTAGTGAGGAGGTTTAATCACTCAGATGATGATTTTTCTTAATTACAAGCAAAGGAAGATGCCTTTATAACATTGGCATAGCTGTTAAAAAGTGATTATTTCAACATCCCACTTAAACTGTCCCTCTGAACAGTAACTGTCATTAATGGCACGTGGGGACATGGTTTAGTGGTGAACATGGCTGGGTTAATGGTTGAACTCAGCTGCAATCCAGTAACAGTGAAAGGGTCTATTGACTGTGGATAAAGTGCTTTCCCAAAGTGAGCTCCACCATGAAGAATAGCCTCAGCCTTTTGGCTGACATTTCACACAAGGCTGAGGCCCAAAGACCTAGCTGAACAAGTGCTAAGCCAGAATCCAGAAGTGTGAGCTCACAGAGCACAGGTTTTAATTAAAGAAATGCTGACTCTGACATAATGCCCTTCAACTGACGACCAAAACTCAGGAGCAATCCACCCTGACTTCATCTGCTTCCTGCAGCACCCCAGCCAGACTCTGCATGCAGGGAGTATCATTTATATGATCCTGGAATTCTTCCTGCAGGTAACTAATTGATATTAGCAATGTGGCACCCAGTGATGGCTGTTTTTGTAGGAGATTATCATGTCATGGGCTCAGGCTCACCAGCCTCAGCAACTGCAGCTCTCTCTTCCCAACACAAGACATTCACAACCAATACAAAAAACTCATGACTTTTTAGTTTCCCCCTACAAGACAGCAGAGCCCATGAATATCCTCTCAAATCATTCAAAGCGACAGGCTTTGGACAAAGACTGGAGAAGGCAGGAGAACAATCACTGGAAGGAGATGAAGATGACCAAGGAGTCCAGTCTGGTGGCCTTTCACTGAGGAGGAGAATGTCACTTACTAATAATTTTTGGAATATAATAAATGAGTAAAAAACTGCATCTGATTTTAGGTGATCTCACAATATTATTTCCTTGCTTCCTCATCCATTTGATGGAGAGCTGACTCTGGTGAAGGCAATGCCAAAGCATCTCTAATAACTCCTTCTTTCTGGTCACTTTATAGAGCCTTTTCCTGGGACACAAAAAAATCTCAGTACAGATATTAGTGCCTTCCCTCTTGTGATGTCACAAATAGGCAGTACAAGGCAGATAAAGAAGTACTTGGAATTTAAAGTGCAGTCTCAAAAGCTAGTGATTCCACCTCTTCTTATTTCCACTAGACACTGCTGCCCTCAAGAGAATAGATTTCATGCTAAGAAATGCAAATTACATTTTCCTAATTTTCTCATCCTTCCAAGTCATTCCCCTCTCACCTTGCCATCTGTTTCTTTCGTATATATTTAGAGTTGCTTTTCCCCTGCTTTCCACTATACACACTCTGTAATTTAAAAAACAGTCAATTTCTGTTTTTTTAAATTTAGACAAAAGCTGGTAAAAAAAAAGGAAAATACACAGCCCCAAACCAACTAAACAGACAGGATAGTGGTACTGACAGTTCAAAGACAGTGCTCCCAGTCTGACAGCCCCCAAGGATTTGGGGTGGAGGCAGCTGGAGACCATCAGGGAACAAGAGACATTCCTGCAGGGAAGGAATCAGTCTGCCAGCCTTCCAGCACCACAATTAGGGAACGCCCTTCAAATAAAAAATAAATGAGCACAATAAAAAATCATTTCCCTTTCTAAGAGCTCACGTGAGTTCCAGCATGTTTTAAGAGCTGCTGCATTTAGATACCACAGACAGCTGGTGAAAAAGCCATGGCCATCAACCCCTACAAAATTAAACTGTGGAAATTCTGTCTCCAAAAAATAAGCAATGGTCCCAACCCACCGGGATGGCAGGTAAGAAAAGCAACATGCTTTGAACCTGGGGAGATGAGGAAAGCTCAGGAAGTGCACCTAAGGAAAAGAGAGCTTACCTGGGGCTTGGGACATGGCTCAAGCACAGCTGAAAATGACCCTCAAAATAAAAGGACGCACATTTTACCCTCACAAAATGCTGTCCTGTGTTGCTAGCATCCAAACTGAGAACAAAGTGAGATATATATGGTGCTCTGGGCCTGAGAGGCATCAACCTCCCAGCTCTGGGGATTTCCTGTGAGCAGTGTGCTGTCACATTATCCACAGAGCATGTGGTGTGAAGCTGCTAACCACCAACAGAAGCTAGATGAGGTCACTTCCAAACATGATACAGCCCTGAAAGAATACGCTGTACTTATAGCAAATAGAGCTTCCTTCTGTGGCCACCAAACCAACACTGAGCAGGGTTAACTGTTTGCTCATCAGCACACAGCACCCAGACTGATGCTGCTCAAAGCAGCACTAGACAGGGCACAATGAACCTCCAGTGGGAAGCCCAGCAGGTGTGGGTTTCATACTCTAAAAAATTAATGAACACTGCATAAACACACACAAAGGATCACAGTATCACTTATTTCTGACATTTTCCAGGTGCTTTCCAAACTAGCTACTGTATTCCTGGAGCAGGTGGGAATTTGGAGAAGAAAAGGTTCTGTTTATTGTGCCCTTTCAGTACCTACAAGGGCACAAAGAGAGTTGGAGAGGGACTCTGGACAAGGGATGGAGTGACAGGACAAGGGGGAGTGGCTTCCCACTGCCAGAGGGCGGGATTAGATGGGATATTGGAAAGGAATTGTTTCCTGTGAGTGTGTTGAGGCCCTGGCCCAGGGTGCCCAGAGAAGCTGTGGCTGCCCCTGGATCCCTGGAAGTGTCCAAGGCCAGGCTGGATGGGGCTTGGAGCAATCTGGGATAGTGGAAGGTTGGTGGCAGCAATCTGGGATAGTGGAAGGTTGGTGGCAGCAATCTGGGATAGTGGAAGGTTGGTGGCAGGAGGTTCCTTCCCACCCAAACCATTCCATGATTCTGTGATTTCTCTGCTGCAGAACTTTGAAGCTGGAGTCTGACCATCACCTTGCTCTGAACAAATGAGTCTTCACAGCTCCTAAAACAGGCTGGGGTGGAGGGCTCAGGGCAGTGGCTCCCCTGCACCACCCCATGCTTGGCAGTATGCAAGATGATGATAATCAGCCCGAGGTGAGAGGGATAGGAAGAACCTAATGGCAATTATGATTTCAGCACATCCATCATCTAGCTGTTTCAGAATGAATGTCACTCCTACAGACTGAAAATCCTCACCACAGTGTAGGAAACCAGGCTGGCAGGAAAGGCAAAAGCCACACTGACTGAATGAACTCATGCTGTAGAGCAAAAACATCCTAGAAAGAGGAGAAATAGTCTTATTTCAAGCAAAATACCCTAAATTATACAAATATTTTCTATATCATGTCCTAAAAGTTTCACTGAGTTTTTTTTATGACCCCACAAGCCTCATCAAAGGTATTTCTAGTGCAATGGCTTTGTCTGTTATGACTACATTAATATCCCTATGCACATCAGTTTGAAAAGTCTATTTGGAACTCATGTGACTGGTAAAAGAACAGCCAGGTCTCAGCCACTCGTATGGATCACAGGTGTTCTTATCTTATTAACCAAAAAGGGGTTTAATTAACCCAAGTACAGCAGCTGCTTGAGAGGACCCAAGACACAAGTCTTGGTAGATTAAAGGGTAAATATTATCTCCATTTGTACTTTTTCCCACCCCAAATTACCACACAAACTTTCCAAAAGGCCTCACTTTCATCCCAGTGCACAAAGACATTTTTCTTTAATGTCATAAAAAGCAATTTCCTCCTCAGTTCTCCTTTAATTGCTCCCTCCACATCCACTGGAAACAGGCAATAAGAAAATCCTTCCCTTCATCTCACTCACTGGGGAAGAAAGGCCACCCTGTTTGTGGCATGAAGTCTCAGAAACCCGTCCAAAGTGGTATGTGGACTCCTGACAGCTGCTCTGCTCTGTATATAGAGATATATAGACACATTCATCCCTCAGCTCAAGGATTTCATGTCAGCTTCTCAGCCTTTATCAGTGCTCCCAGAATTATTCTGAATTCTGGTTCAAGAGTTGGTAAGTCCTATACAGGTACTATAGACATGTAACATAGGAAATTTAGAAATAACTATGAGAAAAACATCTGTCAGATAAATTCAGAGCTGAAAAAGGAAATGAAGACACTGATAATGGCAACCCTGAAAATCAGAGATGAAGAAAAAAAATCTGCCCTCCACAAGTTTTTGCCTTTCTCTCTTGCTTAATGTATTTCTTTATTATACTTCTTTAATATATTTATTGCTCAAAATAATTTTTGTTGTTGTTTCTGTTGAAATTGGAGGTGACAGGATATGGTTTTGAAAGTCCCTCAGCTTCCTGTGTCAGGAGGGTGATTGTCAAGATGTGGATGTGAAATCAAACCAGACCAAAAAAAAATAAAATCACGAAGTGAAACTCTGTGTCTCCCAGAATGAGCTAGTTGTCACTTCCTTCCCATCATGCAGACTTCCCTCTATCCGAGCACCAAGTGGTCAGGATTCCCCACCTTCAACAGCAAATACTGAATGAAACTCATATAGGAAGCAAGAAGACTTAAAAAACCAAGTAATTTAAGAAGTACTCAGAAGGAACTTCAGTCTGATTTTCAAGGCATGCAAACATAAAGGATTAAAACCTGTGGAATAGCTATTATTAGAGCCCTGTGAATATTCTGAGCCTTTCCCTCACTGTTGCCATTGTGGGACTGATAGAACATCCCCATTGGGGGCTAGGTGGCCACTTCAGCAGCAGATTTCCCCCAGATTTGAGGTGCACTTGTCACATTTCACTAAGGAAACAGGGAGCAAGATGGAACCAGGTAAGTCCAGGTTGTGGATCAAAGTGGATCATGGGGCTAAGGCAAACCAAAGGATCCCATGTTGCCACCTCCATCTAACCTGGCAGGAGCAGCTTAGAAAACTGGAGGAGAATGCTAAACTGCTTCCTCCACACTCCACCTAAACTCAAGCACAGCTTCTTTAAAAAGCTGAGGAGTGTTAAAAATCCTACACTGCTGTAGGTCTGACCTGCAGAGACACTTGGGAAGCACGGGCTCCCCAGAAGCAGCAGAGAACAGTCAGCAGTCCCCTCCAGGGACCCCCTGCACCCACCAGGCTGTTGGGGTTCCTCTGCTGCTCCCTGGGTACTTGTCTTCTCACTGATTAGCCCTAATCACACCACCTCACAAATTAAAACCCAAAAAGCATTTCATCTTCATGTTCCATTGCTGGTGAAGGAGATCATTGTCTCCTCAAACCATCAAGCCCTCATCAATAAAGGGCAAAGACAAGAGGAAAATTGAGAGGGGAACAACACAACAACCCACACTCCAAACATCTGAATGCCATTTCCCAGTGGTGCTCACTAAATCCCAATGCTTTTGCTCTGCCCAGAAGTCCCAGAAACACAGGCTGGGCTGGTATTTATACCAGAGGGGGACAGGAAGCAGCTGAATGCCAGGGCGGCTCCCAGCGCTGATTCACTCCAGCTTTCCATGTTTAACTCTGCTTCCTGGGAGAAAGAAAACACATTGTAGCCATGAACTAGAGTCCTTGGCTAAAGCCCAGTGCAATACATTCCTTTCCAGGAGTGGCAGATCACAGCAGGGACAGAAAGGCTACTTCTGATCAGACATGGCATTTATCTTTGTCCTGCCCTTGCCAAATCTGCCCTGGTAAATGGGAACTCGGCACTTTGGGAAGAGGTGGAGTGAGTATTGCCCTGGTCCGTGCTCCTTATCCCGCTAAATTATATTTCACAATCAAAGATGAAAGATTTTTCACAGTTCTTTTCTCTTTTCAACTATTTTTTAATAAAAGAGCACAGTCAAAATTTCTACTGCAGTCCTTACTACCCATTGTTTTGCTGCACATAGCTGTAACTTTGTCAGATTGCTCGCACACCTGTTTTTGTCAGCAGAATTGTTTGCAGAAAAGACTTTAAGAAGTATTAATAAACTAATATTTTTCAGTGATGTGTGAATGACTAGGAATCAATATGAAGCCCTTGGGAAAAAAATTCTCTCCAAGAGCAGAGTTCAATTTACTGAGGTGCTTGTCAGTGATCATTTTTCTGCTTGCAGCACCTAGATCTCCACGGGGTAACATAACTCCAGGAAATCCACACAAAAGGGGCTCCTGCTTCCTTGATAGCCTTTGAAACTCTATTCCTGGTTCAACAGTAGATCCTAATCCAGACTGTCTTTATCTGCTTCTCACCCTGTTGGGCAGAAGTAAGGATGAGCCTTGAGGCATTGTCTGTCAGATAAAAACTGGACCACAGGAAAAGCTGAGAGGGATAAATCCTGGAACAGATGCATAAATGAGCACTAGCTAAGCCATATGAAATATAATGAAGTGCAGACTCACAGGCTTTGGAGACGGAAAAGACCTCTTAGGTCATCTAAACCCAGCTTCTGCCAGTTCAGGATTGGCCCCTAGAGTGATGTGCTGAACTTTAAGAAAAAAACAGGCTGCCAAAAGCTTTGTCAAACCCATTACACTTGTTCCAGGAGAGAAATTAAAATCCCCAAACATCACGAACAGGTTTCAAGTCATGGAGTGCCAGGAAAACTTGATTGTGTCCTCATCTCCCTACCAAACCTCAGTGAGGAGCCAAGTCCAGAGTGTCAGGGCACTGTACACCACCTGGGAATGCAATTTGGGTTGTACAGCACCTGGACAGCCCTGGGATCAGGAATGGGGAGTGTACACCACCTGGATAGCACTGAGATAGGGAATCTCACATTTCCTGTGAAGAAGGCCCCTGAAACCAACCAGCCCTGACCCCCACACAAGTAACTGCACATCTTAGGAAACTGCCTAGAAATGCAGTCGTGTGTGTTTTCCTCGTGGGAATGGAGTCCTACAGGAAACCAGGAATGTCTTTAGCAGTGGAGACAAGGGAAAAGAGATGGTAGTTGAGAATGACCCAGGGAGGACAGCAGGAGAAAGCTGTCTGAGGGCAATGGGATGAAGCTGATCACCAGGAGACTAAAGTGACAGCTAAAAAACATTCACCAGGAGCCACTTCTGTAAATAAAAGGGACTGTTCACACCCTGCACTCACAATTCATTTACCCACAAGCCTGGGCTTCAGACCCAAGCAGCTGAGTTTAGTGGAGAAGTTGCTGAGTGTTCCCATCTCCCACCAAGGGCAGCAGGAGCAGATGGGACTCCAAAGTGACACTAAAGGCATGGAAAACCCTGGAGACCAGTGGGGAACTGAGGGCATCTAGGTGGAAAAAACGTCATCTAAAAATCAGGAAAGCATTTATTTTTCTGAAGAGTCCAATTCATAAATGATCTTCCAATTTCTTGGGAGCAAAGCTGTTTTTATAACCCTAGCAAGTCACAAATCAGAGTTTTTTTAAAGTTTTCTAGTCTATCCTACTCAGATAGTAGTGATATTCATAATTTATCTTTGTGCAGATAATCAATACTGTGTCCTACACACCATTCATGGACCAGTTACAAGGCTTAACCATGGCTGGGGTGCCGTTGAAACATCTGCAGAAAGGTCAAATGTTTGATCAGGAGAGGTGTGTGTGTAACAACACAGGAATGTACTGGGGGAATACACTCCCTCTGTGTTGTACACATCTCCTGAGTGGCATAGGGTGGGATTCTTGGGATTGTCTGTGCAGGGCCACGAGTTGGACTCCATGATCCTTGTGAGTCCCTTCCAATTCAGGATATTCCATTATTCCTGACTCTATAGCTGTGATGCATTAGCCAGCTTGCAAACACAGGTAAGGATTTGTTGTGCCTTAGTAACAAACACCTCTTAGGGATTTTGGATCATTACACAACTTCCAAAGCAATTCCCATGTTTTATCCCCAAGCTCACACCTAACTGTGTTCCCAGCACTGCAGGAAACAGGGCTGCGTTGATTCATTCCTCAGGGTGCTGAAGCCAAGCACCTTTTGTAAGTGACTTGCATTTTCCCACAGCTGGGTGGGTGGGTCCTGGGTGGGTGACACTGTCCCAGGCTGAGCCCTTCCTGCACTCACTGTGGTTGAAATATCCTACACAGTCCCATCCCTCACTCACCCTTGTTGGAATGTCCCACAGCCCCATCCCGCACTCACCGTGGTTGGAATGCCTCACGCAGTCCCTTCCCGCACTCACCATGGTTGGAATGCCTCACGCAGTCCCTTCCCTCACTCACCGTGGTTGGAATGCCTCACGCAGTCCCTTCCCTCACTCACCGTGGTTGGAATGCCTCACGCAGTCCCTTCCCTCACTCACCGTGGTTGGAATGCCTCACGCAGTCCCTTCCCTCACTCACCGTGGTTGGAATGCCTCACGCAGTCCCTTCCATCACTCACCATGGTTGGAATGCCTCACGCAGTCCCTTCCCTCACTCACCGTGGTTGGAATGCCTCACGCAGTCCCTTCCCTCACTCACCGTGGTTGGAATGCCTCACGCAGTCCCTTCCCTCACTCACCGTGGTTGGAATGCCTCACGCAGTCCCTTCCCTCACTCACCGTGGTTGGAATGCCTCACGCAGTCCCTTCCCGCACTCACCGTGGTTGGAATGCCTCACGCAGTCCCCTCACTCACCGTGGTTGGAATGCCTCACGCAGTCCCTTCCCGCACTCACCGTGGTTGGAATGCCTCACGCAGTCCCCCAGCACAGCGCTGAAGCGCCGCTGTGCCCCTGGCTCTGGGAAGCAGAAGTAGCTGTGCCGGGAGAAGGGCTGCCACAGGTACACCGGGAACTCCTTCGGGAGCGGGACGAAGGCTGCAGCCGCCTCCTCGCTTGAACCTGCACAAAAACACCTCTGTTTGAGAGCTGCAGATTTCCTGGGGGTTGGCTCTGTGCCAGACCTTTGCCAGCAAGTTAATCTCCTTCCCAGTCCAGGAGATTGGGCACAGAGGGCGGGGGGACACAGCTGGGATGGGCACACTCAGCTGGCATCAACCCTCTCTGTGCTACACCACAGCAATTTGATGGCCTCTTGCTTTGTCTTCAAGGTGGCAAAAATCTAGTTTTGGTAAAATTTCAAAGAAACTATTTCACTGGATTGCAGCTGCTAGGGAAATGTTTTTCATGGCAGATAAGTAAATTAGTGGGGAGAGCTGGTCTCTTCCACATAAAGACCATTTAGGAGCATATGGACTTTTGTACAGAAACAAGCTGCATTAAATAAACCGTGTTGGAACAGCAGTGCTTTCCCTGGTTCCAGGATCTCCACACACAACTGCCCTTAAAAACTGTCACTTCAATTCCTTGCAGGTGATGTAAAGAAAGCACCAGCTTTCTACCTCCAGCTCCCACCTGCCCTGGGTCCCTGCACACAGAGGATGCAGGACAGCACATTTAGGGATGACCAAGCCCAGTCTGGAGTCACTGACGTGCACTGAGAGCCCAGACACATGAGGTTCACCTTGGAGGGTTTTCAGCACCACACAGAGAGTAGTGCCATGAAGATGAAGTGATGATCCTTTTGAAGGGACAGCCATGGGAGGCCCACGAGCACCCTCGGGGTGTTCCACATCACTCAACCCCAACTGCTGCAGAGCTGTGGTGACACAGACAGATGCCTCTGACCACCCTGTGCCTTGGGAAAGAGTGTGAGAGGGCACCTAACTTTTAAATCCTAGGGATTTAAAGGACTCAAAAAATAAACTCTTGTCTTCAAGTTGCCTTTATCCCTTTCGTTATGTGGCATCCCATTCTCCAATGGGATGCAATGTGAGATCCTCTTCCATAAAGCCTGAATTTTCTCCATCTTAGTGCAGTGGGGGCAGGCAGGACTACAGCAGTTCCCGACCCAGAAACAACAAACTCAGAAGCAGCCACCTTCCTGCCCTCTCTGTGGGACTCATTATCAGCTGTGAGTCAACACAGACAGCTGGCATCTAAAAATGGAAACAAATAAACCAGGAATATTAACAAAGCCCGGGAACAATGGCGCTGTGGTTCCTGCCCTGCTTCTGCACAGCTTCCAGCAGCTTTGTGCTGGTATGCTGGGAAGAAAGGGAGCCAGCATTTCTCTGAATGTTGGCTTACAGCATCTGCTTTGTTCATCCATTCTGGAGCTGTGCTTGAACTTGGGAAAAGGGCTGTGGGCATCTTCTGCTACCCCATTTTAAACTGGAGCCTAAAAGCCTTTCCAGAACAGAGCCTGGGCTTTGGCAGTTCAGCTTTGAACAGGACTTACCAACAGGGTCTGGAAAATTTTTATCAGACAGCAAATTGTAATCTTCTTCTGAAGTCAGGACTTTGCCTCCTGCAGGAATAACATGATATTTAGGGCTGGCTCCCTTCTGGTAGGCCTGGAAAATCAACAGAGAGGAGTATTGTCAAATAGAGATTTAAGCAGAGAGAAAACATAAAATACACAATTCATTGACAAAGCCAGGAGTTGACTCCATGATCCTTGTGGGTCCCTTCCAGCTCAGGCTATTCTATGATTCTAATCCATGGGGATATTGCCCAAAGGGAGAATCTTTTTGTCAGGCTAAATTTTGGAAATGTTCCCTAGGCATGTCAAATCTAAAACAAATCTAATCTCTCAGTGCTTATCTGCTGTGGTGAGGAGTCAAGGATGGAAGGGAGGGTAAAAGGATGGGATTTTCTCCTGAGCCCAATTAGTTGGATTTGTCAGCCTAGACTAGCTTGACTATGGCAGCTTCCAGGCAAAAACCTCCACTGTAGCCAGCCTGGAGCCACCCAAACCCTGCTACTTCAGATCCAACTTCAGGAGCACAGGGATGTATTACAGGGATATAGAGATGTGAAGTGCTCTGGGACAGGCACAGGAGGGTTCAAGTGCTGTTAAAAGGATTTGTTAGTTCTTGCTGACGTAACTGGCCAAGGAATGTCCCATTTGTTAGTTTTGGCCAAGGCAGGGCACTTTACTGTACCTTCAGCCATCCCTGTGAGGCTTCTACTGGAGCCACCCTGATGAGGACAAAGTTTCACCTCCTATTGCTGAAGGCAAGGCAGCAGCAGCAAATCCACTTGCCATTGGTTTATCTGGAGTGTACAAGCAGATCCACAGAAGCAGCACTCACCTCTTTGGTCTCAAAGCAATCCACAGTGTAGTCATTTTTGATCACGATGTATCTGTCCTTCCACTTCTTCAGGTCCTCACTGAAATGCAGCAGCTCTGCTTCGTACAGAACTGTCCCGGCTTCCCCTGCAGGCTACAGGGACAAGTGGTGACATTTGAGACCCCTCTGCACCACTGACCATCTGGAAGCTTTTATTTCTACATTCCCATAATGCTGCTCTGAGGGCTTTTGAGCCTTCAAATGCAATTTGGAGTCATAAACATCTCTGATTTCAGAAGGTTCTACAGACACAAGCAAATTCTTGTAGCCAAGGTGAGGAGGCAGCAGAAGAGCTCTGCCTTCCAAAACACTGCCAGATTTCTGAGACATTTATTTACTTTCAGCTGACAGAGAATCCTACAGTGGTTTGGGTTGGAAGAGACCTGAAAGATCATCTAATTCCACCCCCTGCAGGATGACTTGGAGTTCACCACCTCCCATTTTCCACTACATAATATAAATATTTCATTGATATGAAAAGCAGGGTTTTATTATAATATAGTAAATTGTTTCCCATTTTTTTGTAATGCTTTTGCATCTGTGCTGTAGCAACTGATATGCACCTTTCTGAAAGACATGGATCTTCTATTATCCCACCTCACTGCTTTACCTACTCATTTCAAGAGCACTGGAAATCCATGGTTTTTATCAGACAGATTTTTATCAGAAATCCATGATTTCCAGTATGTTCAGAACATTTAAATTTTTATCTTCTTAATCTTGAAGGCTAGTTCTCTGCATTTTCCTCTTGTAAAGAGACTTGTGTCTCTCTTTTTGTCTCCCCTCTAATAAAAACCAGCTTTCAATAGTTCACTCCACAGAGGAAATTATTGCCATATTCTTTATAGAACCCTGAGCCACAGATGACAGGATTAATTACATTTCTTACATAATCTCTTCCCTGGAAGTATGATATCTGTCCCTAGATTTTGCAGAATCTTGCAACCAGCAAGAAGGAACCAGTTTTGTCCAAAGGTCCAGCTCCTTGTACCAGAAACTCATGTCATGGTTCTCCTCATGCCACGATAAACAACTAAACAAGACCAAAATATAGATGAATTTTCAAAAGTAAAACTTAAAACCTGCACCCAGATGCAACTTTTCCATCCCAAACCAAAATGACCCAAATCCAACACCTGCACATGCACTTGGGTCACAGAGAAGGAAATGAGCATCCTCCTACCCTGGTTTTCAGGAAGCGGGACTGGGAGTGGCGGTGCTGCTCCAGCTCCTCCTGCACGTGCCTGCAGAAAGCCACGGCGTACTGGCGGCGGTAGTGGGGGCTGAAGTTCTTGATGGTGGCCTCGGTTTTCCCTGAGGTGGAACAGAGATTTAAAGATATTTCATGTACATGGCTTCACAACCTGTAACACAGAACCAAGGCACTTCTCACCAGTGACCCGAATTCTTCTCTTTGGAGAAGAGGCAGTTCCAGGGTCACCTAATAGTGACCTTCCAGGACCTGAAGGGAGCCCACAAGAAAGATGGAGAGAGACTCTGGACAAGGGATGGAAAGACAGGATGAAGGGGAATGGCTTCCCACTGACAGTAGGTTTAGATGGGATATTGGGAAGGAATTGTTCCCTGTGAGGCTGGTGAGGCCCTGGCACAGGGTGCCCAGAGAAACTGTGGCTGCCCCTGGATCCCTAGAAGTATCCAAGGCCAGGCTGGATGGGGCTTGGAGCAAGCTGGGATAGTGGAAGGTGTCCCTGCCCAGAGTAGTGAGTGGAACTGGATGGGCTTTAAGGTCCATCTAACCCAAACCATTCCATGAGAAAACCTCCTGAATGTACCAAGGGCCACTTGCTGCACAGATCAGGAAACCCTTGGAGATGCATTCAGAGGGAATTTGTCCAGGAAAATATTGGGTTTGGGACTTTGTTTTTTCTTCTAAGATCAAGCAAAGAATTCTCCAAATCCATTTCTCTAAGGAAAGATGCTCTCTGCCTCTCCCTGGGACACGCTGCCCCAGAGCCAAGGGTGGTCAAGGGGTGAAAGGGTTTTCAAGGACAACCAGTGACACTGGCTAATGTTCAGCCATAGGAGCAAATTTTATCACTTACTGAGATTCTAAAGATGACTCAAAGCTCTACAAAGGATTTTTCTAGGCTTGGGACTACAGTCTCATCTTTGTTTTAATGCAAACATACCATCAGTCATGCTGCAATAAACACTAATCTGGTATTGTCTCACTGTGATCAAGATCTCATGGGTAACAGCAGCAGCAATAAACACACTGAGGTCTCACTTCTAAGAATCTTAAAACAATTTACAAGCAATTAACTATTAACCCTACCAAAGAAATAATGGTGCTTTGCAGACAGAGAAGTGAAGCTAAAATTAAAGGCATGTACATATATGTAACTGAGACTGTAGCAATGCAAGAACCAGAACCTGGCCTATGACCTAGATAGCATCCCAAACATCCTGGATACTGGAGAGATCCCTTTCTTCTTGATATTAAGGAGCTCCATGCCAAAGAACATTTCTGAGCATACAACAGAGAAATGCAATTTCACATCTCAAGCAACTTTGATGCTTACAAAATTTAATTTTGTTCCACTTGGGGAAAAAAAATCATCTTTTCTGTATAGAAAAGAAATGGTAATTCTCAAACTAAGACTTTTTAATGCCTTTAGATGGACTCCTAGACCAGGACTGGCACACAGCATTCCTGAAATGGAATTCATGGAAGTGTTCAAGGCCAGGGGCAAGGAGCAATCTGGTTTAGTGGAAGGTGTCACTGCCCATGGCAGGGCATGGGACTGGATGGGTTTGAAGATCCTTCCCAACCCAAACCATTGTGGGATTCTAGGAATTATTCCCTAAGTTCCTAACATGGATGTGCATGAGAAGACAAACCTACATACCAGCTCCTCCGCTTCTGCAGGTGAATTTCCAGTGTGAGCAGAACAAGACGCACCCCTCAAGTTCAGGGGCAATGCCAATGCTTTACATTCCATACCACCACCTTTCATTCCAGACACTCCTGTGTCACCAGCTCAGAGGGGTGAGCTGGAGCCTTCTCCTTCACAAGCACCAATGTGATTGCTGCCTTCCACTCAACTGGAAGCCCCTTTTGCCCCACTGCTGCCCCATTCCAATCCCACACCAGCACTGGGAGATCTGACACCCTGGAGCCCTCTCCAGGCACACAGAGGAGCCGGCTCAGCATTGGCACAGCCATCCCACTCAGCTGGAGGGATGTCAGAAGCAGAGTCAATTCATCACTCATGTAAGGCTTTCACAGAGTTACTTGTGGGACAGCACCCGGTGACAATCTGGACTCCTAATCTTCAGCTTTAAGATGGATTTTTAGAGACATACTGATTATAGGATGTGCTTGGGTATAATAGCAGGATATGGTGCTGCTAAAGCAGAATATCCCAGCCCTACAAAAACTAGCCTGCTTTGGGCAGAGGCATAGACTTATTCTCCAAATAAGGACAAAGTTTTCCAAAACTTTCTTTACAGCATTTTTTCCCCCTGGTCCCAGCCAGCAGTAGGATGTTGTTGGCCCCAGCCCCGGCAGAGCTTCCTGCTCAGGGTTTGCCCCTGTTTTGCGCTGTGGCTTTTTCTTTTCCAGCTCGCATCATCCTCTCAATTTGTTAGAGAAGGCTCTGGGACGTTGCACCTCACTTGGCTACTGCCTGCATCCTGCAGTAAAAGTTTGTAGAGGAAGTGGGACAAAGAATAAAATTCTGGTGTTGGGAAAAAACTTGCAACAATCACAGGAAATACCTGTAATTTTGGCAAAGATTCTCAATTAAGGCTAAATGGCCTCAGAAGTGTCATTCTTCACTGTCAGTACTGCTTAGATCAGCTTAAAGCACAATGACTGAAGAGAAAGAAACTCTTCAATTCACAACATATACGTCAGAAATAGGACATTGATGATGTAATTTTTATGTGCAGACAATACTTATGACAAACCAAAACAAGAATCAAGAGGAAAATGTTTCTGGTTGTTTCTTCCAATCTTCACACTACTTGTTGCAAAGAAGCTTTGCATTAAAAATACTCCTCCCTCTTAAAATTAGAAGAAAAGTTTATTTAAAGAGATTGTGAGTGGCACCATATGAGGACCTGGCCTTGCAGGGCTCGGCTGAACAGGAATTTCAGTGCTGCCTGAAGGTGGGAAGAGAAGCAGACAGACCCTTGATCCATTGTTCCTCAATGGATATTTAAACTCTTTTGGTTTACAGAAAATAAAAATATGCTATCTGAAAATAAACATGATGGAAACAGTCCAGAGTACCAGAAACTCTTCCCATGAAACGATAGCATGGGGCAACTGGAGATAAAATACTCCAGGGCTATTGAAAAATGAGTTCCCCCAATTCTTTTCCAAATTTAGTGTGGCTGGCTTAGTCAGAGCTGTTTATATGGAGCACGGCCAACGCTCCCACTTGGCTGGTCTGGCAATGGCACAGCTCCAGCCCATCTAAATGGGACTTGAAGGCCAGCAGCTGGGATGTTTATCCTGGGAGAATGAGGAGTCTGATCAGCTCCAGGACGAGCCTGCATGCAACCTCCTGCTCCTGTGCTGGGCCAGGAGTTGGACTCAATGATTGGTCCCTGTGGGTTCCCTCCAACTTGGGATATTCTGTGATTCCCTGAATCAAAATTACCAACAGGAAAAGACCACAAGATGGAGGTGGAAGGATTTCCATCCAATTAACATGGCAAGGGTCTGTTCCTCCTTTGCTGAGGGTTTAGATCCTGCTGCAGAATAAACTTTGCTAATGACACACCTCCTGCTCTGCAGAACTGCCCCTGCACACGACCACAAAATTTTAGCATGAGTTATGATATCTCTTTTAAGACTAAAACCAAATGTCACTGCACTGAGAAACAAGAAACATCTACCTGTTGCCCCCCTGGAAATCAGTAATCAACCCCAATTTTTTTTTCCTTGCTTTTCCCCTGCCTTTGACCTTCTTAATTGTGTCACCCATGTTGGACACTTGTATGTAACTCCAAGTCATCAGGCCCACAGAATGGCCTCAAATACCCAAATTCATAGTGGGGGTTTCACTGCTTTTATTGAAATAACTGACATACAGCTTTTTCAAACAAGGGCACTCTTCAGCAAGTTCTCCCAGGAATAAATTCCTGCTGGTCTAGCCACTGGCTCCCAGTGCAGCCTATCCAGCTCACTCTGCCACATCTCCCTGCTCTCAACAACATTGCCACGTGGCCAGTCCAGGTGCAGGTCAGGAAAACTCAGGAAAAAAGGTCAGAAAACAATAACGTCTTGGCTGGCATACAAGAGAGTGATTGCTCACACTCCCAGAACTTCAGCCATTTGGAAGTTAAGAATGGAAAGAGGGAAGGACTTGCCATAAAAGCTATTTCACTTAAATATTGGTGTTTGGCAGTAAGATGACCCTTCCAAGAGTAGGAAAATGTTCACAATCCTTCCCCTTCACAGCACAATTGCCTTTCTCAGCACCTTTTGGAAAGGATTTTCCAAATTTACCACGACCAGCGATATGAATCTCTTTGGAGGTCTGGGGGCTGACGTATCTTCTTACACCATTTAAGCTCCAGGGGACATAAATGTAAAGGAAGTAGATTATTTGCTGCATTAAAACAAATCCTGGACAAAATAAAACCTAAAAGAAATAGGCACTGCGTGTGCTGAATGTCAGTACACCCAGCACTTCAAACAAGTAAAGCAGTGAGACGGAACAGGAACCTTGCCTTATTTCCTCCAACAGGCCATGAGCAAAGCTGTCAGAAAACAATCTAAAATGCTCAGCTGATCATACCCACACAGTGCTCCGCAAGCCAGGATGTAACCCACAACTGGGGGTACCCTTTTAAGTTATAAACTAAAAACCAGTTAATCTAGATGTACTGTATGCAAATGCATACAGTACATAAACTGTACTTAATGCAAATTGAGCTTTAAAATTACTGCTGTCCATCCATCCATCCATCCATCCATCCATCCATCCATCCATCCACTTTTCTATCCATAAACACAGTCTTATTCTCACAGCCCATCATGGTAGCAGCAAAATGAGTTAACAAAATAATTCCAGTGTTCAGCTCCTGGGCCAACTTCATCCCAAGTCCAAGAAAAGCACAACTCTGATTGAGGTAAACACCTGAAATTGCAGATGCTCTATGTAAGCCCTGAAAGCTGGATGTCAGTACTGGCAGCTCTAAAATGGGCTGGATGCTCAACAGGAAGGGAAGGAAGCAGTCACTCACCATAAAAACTGCTTTTCCTCAGATCACCCATTCACTGCAAACATCATTATCAGTTGCTAAATGCATCTGGTAGCCAGAAAACCTGTGAAAGTGATTCTGTTTGGCATATCCTGACAGTGTCCACCACCTTCCAGTGCTCTGGTATAGAACAGTGTAGTGGGATTTACAAGTGATTCCCTCTTTCCTTCAGTCTTCTTCCTTATGCAGTACTTACAATACCACCTAGGAAGCGTTTAAGTTCAAGTGCTCCCAGACTTTATCTAGGAAGGCAATGTAAACTATTCTTGATGTTGAAAGCAGAACTCATCTTCATCTTTATTTGTAGAAATAGTATTTCAATTACTCTGAGTCAGGACTTAATACCTGCTATGACAAAAAGGGATGGCAGACACAAATCCCAGGTTCGGATTTGGGTGGATCACCCCTCACAGGTTTCTTTGCACTCAGCCAAACCCAGCAGCTCTGGCTGGTGGAGCCACCCCTCTTTCCCAAGCAGGAACATGTGGTTTGCACCTGGTAAAATACTGAAACCAATTATTTATCCCAACCTTGGTTTATATTAATGGAGACTGCTCTCAATAAAACCTTACAATTCTGTGGCTCCAGTGGTGTGCACACACCCTCAAATCACCTGTTTGCCATGCTGGCAAAATCCCTGTTAGTCACCCAAAACTCAGTGCAGAGGAGTGGGCAACACCCATCACACCTCAGATCAGCCTCTCCTCTAGTCTCAGCATATAGCACTCCTCAGGTGCTTAGTCCATCTTCTCTATAGGAAAAAACTGATGCTGTCTTGTGAAAAAATCAGATTTTTTCACAAGTTTTTTCACAAGTTTGACAGCTGAGACTGTGGGTGTGATATTTGTGCTCCATCAGAAGCAAAGCTTTTGTTTCACAGCAAGCTAAACAAACACGTTTGTACGTTCATCCAGACATGATCCCTGGCAAAAGAGGTGCCAGAAGTAACAGGCTCCATCCCAACCTTGCACATCACCCTTTCTACAATTTTACCCCTATACTTTGCTCTTCCTCAAGTGCTCTGCTACACAAGGCTGAATTTTGTCCTGAGATGGACAATTATCCACAGATTTCCAAAGGTTTACATACTTATGTTGTTCCCAGGCAGCTTTGGGAGCATCTTGCATTCAGAGAGAGCAGACTGAGTTCAGTGAGACCTCATGCACTCTATAAAAATGCTTCTTTTGTGAAGAGTAGCTTGTGATCTAACTAATGGAACTTGCTGGTTTAAGTTAATTCTGAATGCTGTCTGATTATGAAAAATGAAGAACAAACAACAGAGCACAGATCCTGCACAAACACAGAGTGGCTCTTGGGTCAAACCCAGAGACTCATTCCTGCAGCTGGCTTTCACTTCCCCTGCTCCCACTGCCCAATCCTTATTTATGGGAGAAGGAAGATTTCACAAATTGCCTTTGCACTTCTGTCAGGCTAAAAAATCCTAATAATCATGAATTACAGAAAGGCCAGTGCTTGTGGTTGATCAGGCTGAAACAAGCCAAGGGTTTGATTAACACTGTGTCAGATAAGCTTATCTCAAAGTCTGCTAAAATCTACCCTTTCTTGGTAATGGGGTTAGAAGCAGCAACACTCTGTCTAAAAACAATTACTCATGGTCAGATTCAACTAGAATAAGGTCTGACAAGACTTTATTTATAAGCTTCTTTCACAGCACCAGAAGGACTTGGGATTTAATAACCAAATGAACCCAATCTAATTCCTGGGGGGGGGGTCACATCAAACTAAACTATGATCTGTGATAAATAAATTTGGTGAAGGTCAGTGGTTTTCAAGTTTTGGGGTATTTTTCAACTCCCTGAGCCACAAGCTGAGCCACTCCTGGGGACACAGACACCAGGCACACCTTGAGCAGCTTTCTCCAATCCACATCTCAGCACCACGTTACACGTCACTGGAGGTCACACAAAAATGCTTCTTGGGAACATTTAAACAGCATTCCAAAAATGTAAGCCAATGCTGCATCACCCTTTAAATCAGGATGATGTATTCCCCCTTCCCTCCCTTTTGGGTGACAATTACCTCACTGCCCAACCATCCACAAGACAAAATGACAAAAAGATACAGAGACATAAATAACAAAAATAACCACCTTAATGACATTAGTTGAAGTTTTTTTCTGAATATATATATATATTGATATTTATACAGACAGACACACACCTTCAAAGATGATTTCCATGCAATGCTTGGCATATGCTCATACAAATCTAGGAGATATTTTTACTAATTTCTTTTTTCTTAATTACTTTGCCAAATTATACCACAGTACATGGCTCTATCACAAAATTACTCCAGGGAGTACATGACATTGGCCAAAGCTATGAGTACACGTTTCCATGAGGGGCTTCATTTACACTGAGGTTTCCTTACCTTAGTCATGAATTCCCTTTATTCCCTCACTGTTCCAACTGCTGTCACCATCAGCCCAGATGGACTCCTCAAAGTACCCCATTTCCCACAAAGTAATCACTTTTTAAGCACTGCAGCAGAAGGCCATTATTCCATGGCAGGATTTTATTCCATTTCTCTTCAACAAACACAGAAACTGTACAAAACAGAGTAACAAAATGAAAATAATGGTATTGGAGCCTCATTTCTTACAATTTTCCTCATCAATTCTAAGGCGTTTGCTTCATTTTTGGCTCCTGTATATGCTGAAAATGAGTAAATCCCATGATTTGCAAAGGACTTTCAGCTAAGCCTATGCACAAGAAGGGTAAAACCAAGACTAATCTCTAAACTAAACAGAGGTCTCAAAGCAAGGACATTTACTTTAATGACCTCCCAACACAACCACACCGCTTGATTTTACCACAGGAAATAATTCCAGCCTCAGAGCCCCTTCTTGCCACTCTGAACCCCACAACAACACCGGGGTGAATGCACAGATTTTAACCCAACAAGCACCATTCAGATCTTTGAAGCCCAAGGCCATGCTCATGTCACAGTTTTGCCAATTGGGACCATTTTCCAATTTCACCTGGTTTGCTTTGCTTGTGCCAGCACCTTCTCACCTTGGTCCTCTGTAGGGCAGCAACTGTGAAAGGGCATTCTGAGGGGGACAAAGAGCCCACTTGTTGTGAAAATCAACAATTGGTTTTATTCCCCCTCTTTTAGAAAGGACAAATATATATATATATATTTGTATATAATATTAAGCTTCTAATAAAACTTTATAATACAGGAAAAGGAGTATGCAAAATGCAATTCACATTCCAAAGAATTTTTAAATTTTTTTACCTGACTTCACACTTTACATTCAGCTCGAACAACAAATATGGAAATATTTTTCCTTTGCAGTGCATATTTAGTAATTTGTTCAGGCTCTCACTAGTTTCAGGTTAAAATACTGGAATATGACTGCAGGAAAATGTAACTTGTCAGAGCAAAACAATTGGGCAGAGGATGGGAGAACTTACTTTATAAAACTTAGAAGTTCGAGTGAAGCTTATAAAATCTCTTTAATGTGTCATATATTTTGTTGCTACAAAGCTTATAAAATCTCTTTGATCTGTTATATATTTTGTTGTTACACAGCAGAGTCTACAATGGGATCACTTTCTGACATCACATGGGCTTTGTTGGCCATGCAGATGCTAGAGCAGGAATTGTTCAAGGCTGACACAACCTATAAGACAAAAATGTTCCATAGCACTACACTATGGTCAATCCCTCAAAGCCTTAGATAAGACAAACTAGACAAACCCTCCTTGCTGGTAGTCTGTTCTCATGTTCAGAAAAATAACATAATAGCTCTAAAAGCATTTGCTAAATCTTTAGAAATAAATTGATTTTAAAAAAGGATTGCATTCATTCCTTTGCAAGGAATACTGCCAGGCATTAAAAGGGTCTATAGTAATGCAACTGAAGGTCTCCCCTTTCACAAACAAACCCTTCTCTACCTCTCCATGGATGGCAATGTCCCTCAGGAAATCACACTGTTCACTTTTCACTCTGCAGGACAGACAGGAGGAAGCGTTGGCGCCTCATCCTGTGGGAAAGGTTTCTTCAGACGACTGCTAAAAAGCATCAATTAAGGTAGAATTTAGAAGACAAGTATATAATTATTACATTAAACTGCTCACCCAACCCTGCGTAAGACAGCTCTTTCTGTGCTTATTACAGATGGGGAAGGGAAACTACAGCTCTGTGACGCAACAGATCAGCTTTATAATGCAAATTAGTGCAGAAACACTGGGAAGTGGCACCAGCCCCTGATCCAGGCTCCTTCAAGAAAGGGTGGCACAAAGGGAGCAAGATGCACTGAGGCTGCTGGAAAGAGAGACCTTAACCACATCTCTTCTCACTCCTCAATCTTGGTCTGGTTCTCTCACTCCCACTTTATTCTGACACTCACAAAGCAGCTGCTGCTGCCCCAAAGTCTCACTTCAGGATAGGTCACAGCCTTTTGCTCTCTTCCAGCTGTGAAATGGGTGCAAAAGGAATAGAATTGGCCTCTTCCCTTGTGAAACCAAAGAAACCACTCCAAAAGCCCCTACTAAATCTGGTCCAGGGACAATTCAAGGGAAGAGGCAGAGAAAATGAGGCAAATGAAAACAAAATGAATGGGAAAGAACAAACAGAAGATGGGAGATGGCTCTCTGGCTGCCTGGGGCTTCTCAGCATTGGAGACCTGGCAGTGGCCTCCTTTTCCCTCTTTTCTCCCTTTCAAAGTTGAACAAGGCCATAATCAAGATATCAGTATTTCCAAAGCACTGTAAAACAATTTAAAAAAGTGATCGAAACATTTTGGGGTTTTTCTTTGGCAAAGCTAAAAGGACCCATTAAACTTCACGAATCATTCCTTACTTGACAGAGTTCATGCCTCTGATTCCTTCTAAATTAAAGCTGGGACCTTACTATAAAAATATACCTTCTGCTACCAAATTGAGAATAATTCCCAAAATTTTATCCTGAAAAGAGGTCAAGTAAAAATGCAAACAACCCCTAACTTTCTGCAGCTGCAGCAGTATCAAAGATGAAGGATTACCTTTACATTCCTCAGGTTTGCTGTTCCTACAACCCACCAGTGCCTGCAACCCACATCACCAGAGGCAGCAATACTCCCAGGTGACAAGGGCATAGCTTAGGGGAATTTAAGGAAAAAAGGAAACCAAAGAACTGAGTTCAGAAAGAATTTGATGTAAATGCCACAGAGGACACACACAAAGGAACACTCCTCTAACAGTCTGTCCTGTGCAAATGTGGAGGTTTAAGGCCTCTTTGTTCTGGCACACTGTTCAGAAGTATTTATATTCTTTTTCAGGCTATTTTTAACCATAACTCAGAGAAAGGCCAGTGTCTGACTGCAGCTCCCAGACAGGCAGAGCCACAGTGTCACTTGCTGTGACAGGAAGGTGGTGACACAGCTCTGTAGGTCCCAGTTGCCTTGTTTCCTCCCTGGGGCTGGTTTCACCAAAGCCCACTTTTACTCAGTGAAATCAGCTCAGAGGGGTTCCATCCAGCCACCTGGCATGCCAAGTGCTGTGCATTATTCTTCTTCCTCCTAGACCACTTTCAGATCCTCAAACAGTCATGAAAGCATCACTGGGAGGACAATAGTTACCACTGGTGTTTGTTTTCTCCATTTCTAAGAGGACTTCCCAGGAAGAAGCTCCACTCAGCTATTGTCCCTCTCACTGAGCCTGTGCTTGAGGCTCCTTGGCTGCTCTGCTCTTCCGCCCCAATGTTTCAATGCTCCTTCCTTCTTGGAAAAAAAAAAAAAAAAAAAAAAAAAAAAAAAAAAAGATAAGTTGCCTCATTTCCTCTCTGTTTATCTTTCACGCTCAAAAGGGCTTGTGACAACATGACTTGAAAAGAAAAAAACCAAATCCAAACCACCTTCTCCCTGTGCTGTGTTTGTACAGTGGGACCACGTGAGGTCTGGGCTCAGAAAGGCAGCTGGGCAGGTTATTATTAAGAAAAGGAAATTTGTTCCTGAGAGTTTATTGGGAAATGGGTTGGTCAGAGCTCTCCTGCTGGTTCACAGTGACCCTGTGCCTCTGGAGGCCTTCATGGCCCTCCATGTACAGACACACCAAACTCACCTGCCTGTACACCAGGACCTGTGGCAACACATAACCAACCAGAAGATGTTCAAGGCTTGGGTTTATACCCATGGTGGCAATGCTTCAGTCAGTGCATTTAACAGTTTGCTTTCATCTCTCACACCTTTGTATGACTGGTTATGCAGCTCCAGCTTTGTAAGTCTCAGCTCTTCCATCAAAGGCCTCTATGAAGTTCTCCCCATCAACCCAATCTGAGCTCCTGCCACTGTGGATGCTGATATATTCTCTCTTTCTGGAGAAGAGTATGTTTCACTTGTCTGTATCAAAACTTAAATTCTTCATCTTTCTCTGTTTTGCAAAATGCTTTATTTATGGCATCAAGAAAAAAGCAGCCCTAAGAATGCAATATGCAAGAGCTGTGTGATAAGGGTTTTATTTAGCAAATTTATGTATATCAGATCACATTTTCACTTTGTGAATGCAGAAGTAATCACTAGTAATGTGACTTTAAACATATTTAGCCCCTGTCTAACAATGCTCATTCTGAGTCTCATCCAAACCTGAATTCCTCTACAGGCTCCCTGCATTTCCTCACTAGAGCTACATTTCAAGCCATGTTTGCATTCTTCGAGGATGCCTCAAAGGCAGCCTGTGGCTTTCTGAGAAACAAATGCAGGGAAAACCACATAAACCCATTTTCTGTCTTCATTTGGGTTGATGGGACTTCACCAGCCTGATGAGGCAAAAGATGAGCCCTGAATTTCTATGAAATATTTTCTCACTTAACAGCATCCAGTGTGGCTTCAAAACACCCTGAAGAGCTCCTGAATCCACTACAACCTTTCAGAGACTTTCCCACCCCATATTACTACCCCCAAAGACATTTACTATAAGATCAATCACCCCTGCCAACGAGATGCTACTCCTGCAGCAGCAGAACTTTTTGCTGCCCTGGACACTGTTTCTCTGCTATTTGCCCTTTCAAGCATCTCTGAGCCAACCGTTTCACCAACTGTTTCACCACAGCTTTTGCATAAACCCAGCAGCTTCACACAAACAGGCAGGCTCTTGATCAAGGAAAAAGCAGAGCAGTGAAAAGTGCAATAGTACAAGAACAAGAATTCTGGAAAAGTGTATTCACAAAGCCCACCAATATGATTCATCAGGTTTTTGTAATTTCCAGTGAAAAAAAAATACATAGACAGCGTTGAAAAAATAGATCTTATGGTCTCTGCTCTACTCTGAGCTTTACTACCAAGAGTGCATCAAACCTTCATAAACAAATCAGTCAGGCTGAACCTTCTGGCTCCAAAGGGTTGAGCTTAAATGGAGTCAGGACTTTTTCTTCACCAGTCTCAGAAATGCCGAGGTCAGGACAACAAAACACAGATTTAACATCCTGGTTTCCAATTCTGCTTGCAGGCAGGTCCCTCCGAGGGACATGTGCCTTAGCCAACAGCCACAAGTCCCTAGGTCAGGAGATGACAGTCTTCTTACAACCCCTTTTGAACAAGAAATGAGGTCAGATCCTTCTGCTGTAATTACTTCCCCTTTAGAAGCACCCCTGGCACTAAGAAGATACACACACTGAAAATTCAAAGGCATCTTTCCAAAGTTACTTTTGCTGCCACTGGTGTGAGGCAACTCCTCCTGTTTCCAGAACAGCTGGTACCAAGCACCAGTTGCCAGGTGGTGTTCTAAAAATCACTATTTTTGTTTGGGTGTATTAAAAATATCTGCTTAGTGTGCTTAAGAAGAACCTGCTGAGAGAAACACGAAAGCATCAGGTCTTATCTCATTCAAGAATGACTAGTATAGAGCAACACCAGCAAAGTCAGAGGAGATCATGCAGCCCTGGCTTCCAGACTGAGCAGAAACCCATGCTTTTTAATCTCCAAATCTCTGAGAGTTCCTCTGATTTGTAAAATAGCGTATCTTGAAATTGAAATAAAACACAGAAATGTAGTCAAGACACCCACGATATAGAAGTAAAACTTTCCTGAGCCAGCAAACATGACTTGTTTTTTTTAAAAAAGGTATTCAAAAGAAAATAGAAATCTCTTAAGTGCATTAGATCCACTTTTTTTTGCAAATCTGCTCTGGCAAACTCATTTTTTAAACATACACTCTTCTTTGCTTGTCTACTGTATATAAATTGCATATATTCTGATTAACATTATTCAGCCCAGAATAATTACACATCAGAGAGATGCCTAATAAGCTCATCTTTAAACTCTGCAGAACTAAAAAAAGATCCCAAGCATATTTTATGAATATAGGATGGCATCAGCTGACAAATATATGTCACAATCCATTTGATTGTGGTTGCAAACAAGAACCACATGAATGAATGTTATGGGATTGTCTTTGCATTATTCAGGATGATAGGACTTCTGAAGGAAAGCAAGAGTGTGTTCTGGAATTGTGAGACTGTGAAAATAAAAGAAAATTAGTCACATACAATATGGTAAAGAAAATACACAAAATAAGCAAAACTGCATTTTACCAGCAGCGGGCACTTCACTGGAAGATTCCATAAGGTTTTCTGAATCAAACAGCTGCTACAAGAAGTAGCAATGAATCAAAACACTTGGATTTACAACTAGAATTGACAAAGAAATATTTTCAGTTACTATAACCATATTGTTTTAGACTTACTTCAGACAAAAGCTATTTCAACAGGAAAACCTGTCTTAGCCAACAGCTGAAAAGCTCATAGCCTTATTCTGGAAGGAAGGGGGACTGTTACTTTTTACAGATGTCTCCATTCTCATCATCCAAACAGAGTTAAATCTCTGAATAGAGAGATGGGCCCCATCTGAAATGCAGCTCTCACATCCTCCCAAGGCTGTGCACACTCACACCCCTGGCACCGATTCAGCCAAGGCAACCAAACACAACGGCCACAGAAACTCAGCACTGTGCAGCACCCTCAAAGTCAGCCCGAGTTTTGGGGTAGCCCCTCATCCCGTCCAACAGCAGCACTCCAGACACTCAGCTGTCAAGAGAGGTTAGATTTTATGTAAAAGCAGCTCTTCTGCAGATGGTAACAATCAAACCCAGCCAGTGCTTCCCTCCACTGCTCAGCCCCAACACCCTGTGAGATCCAGGTTTAGGAGCAGCCCCCAAGGCAAGTGGGAATTTGGTTTATGGTCACAAAAGTAACACCTGCCAATGCCAAATGCTACAGAAAGAGCAACTTTTCAGTTGACCACACTTCCTGCTGCCTGAATATTTAAGGCACGCAAAGAAAAAGCCATGTAGCAAGAGATGAGTAACTAACAAACCACAAGCTCTTGCTCAAAATTACCATGTAGTATTTTACACTCTTAGCAACACATTGGTGTGGGACGTTTGTTTATGCTGGTAACTCCTCTGTCTCCTAGTGTAGTATCAGCTTTAGTCACCCCTATTCTGGTGTGGGATGTGCTGAGCTGCTTCGTGTTTTTTCCAGTTGTAAGGGAAGTTGGTGCTGATTTCAGATGGGGCCTTCCTCCTTTATTCACTTGGAACTCAGCTTCCTTGAAAAAACCCAGTGCTGCCTCAGTTTTTGATGTCACCACTACGTGGCCACAGCTCCTAAGGGATCACCATGAACACACCAAGCCCAGGCTCCAAAGTCTTCCCCAGAAGCTTCTTTTGTCGCGGCTCTCGGGTGTGTGTCACACCAAATACAGCCTCAATTTTGTTCTGGGCACTCTTCCTCCCCACTGCTTCCCTTGGGTTTGGTAGGACATCATGGAAACACAGAATACTAGAATCATTCAGCTTGGAAAACCCTCCCAGACCATTGAGGCCAACCTGTGCCCAATGCCCACCATGTCACCAGCCCAGAGCACTGTGAGACATGTCCAGACAGATGGAGCACAAGCAGCAGTAATTACTTTCCTTTACAATCACACCTAAAAACACCATCTTCTACCTCATGTGTACCTGTCCTATTCATTGCAGAGCTCTGAAAGCTTGTGGCACAGTGAGCTGGAAATAGCAGGAACTTGACTGATATTTAAGAGCAGGTAACCACCACCCCAGAGAAGCAGATCGATGCCTACTGCAGAATGTAAAGCTGGATAAAACACGTGGCACTTACGGGAGAAGCCCACACATGGCTCCTGCCACCTTCTTTTCCCAATTTAGAGGAAGTGCTGAGTGCCTGAGCACAGCAAGAACCTGGCTGGAAACTTGGGGAGAGCATCAAAATCGTCAGTTCCCCAAAAAATTAGGCACCAGGTTTGTCAAGCCCCAAATTAACAGGCACAGCTCCTCGCGCATGAAATCAAACAGCACCAAGATCAGCCAAGCAATGGCTGCACAGCACTTTGTAGCTTGGCAGGTGTACAGGAAATCACAGAAGGAAATAAAAAAACCCAAGCAATGAATCTGGAGCTTCCTACTGAATGAAGCAGTAGAAAAACACACCAAAGATAAGTCTTTGCAGCCTGGTCTCCTTCAAGCATCAGCAATGAGTTCAGGGCTTCGGATCCATGGAGCTTTTCCACTCCCACTTAAGCCCATAAGGTACAAAGCTGGGTTTGCTTTGCCCATGGCTGTGAAGAGCTGCTGGGAGCTGTGGGCTTTGCAGCTTTTTGTAGCCTGCACCGAGGGCAAACGTGGAAACAGCAGGGTTTAGTCCAGCAGGAGAACATGGGCAGTGGCTGGAAACCTCCTCTCCCACTCACCTCCAGTTTCCCTTACTCTACCTCTATGGCCCCCAAAGCCTTCCCTTGCCTGCAGGCCATGCCTGACCTGCTCAAAAGAACATCCAAAGACAGGAAAGCATGTTTTCTTTAGCTTAAGTCACAAAAAAAAAAAAAAAAAGCCCCCCCCCCAAAAAACCCAACCAAAAAAAACCAAACAAACAAACAAACAAACAAAAAACCAAACAAAAAAACCCACCAAAAACAACCAAAAAAACCAACAACAGAAAAACAAACAAACAAACACAAAAAAACCCCACCAAAAACCTCCCCCCCCCTCCCCCAAACCAAAAGCAAAGCCAAACAAACCAACAAAACAAACAAAAAAACCCCATCCATTTTAGCTGCAGTTTTATCAAAATGGCAATTTGGGGCAAATGCTCAGCATGGAAACTCCAGTCTGGACAGCTGAAGGCTGGCAAAGCCTCATCTGCAACTGCAAACACTGGAAAGTGTCTGGCAGACTACATTACAGTGATATTACTTTACAGAATATCCTTTAAAAAGCCTTTTTGTCCTTTCTTTTGCATAGACCTGGCCATTAAATCTTTGCCTGGGGATGATGAAAACTTGCATTTCCTCTAATGTGACCACTGCAATATTGGAGTATCAAGTGAAAATACACAAAGATCCTCTGTAAAAGCAAGTAAAGGCAAGTGGTTTTTAGACAATGTTCACCCAAGGTATTTAACATCCCAAATCCTGCCCCAAGCCTGGTGTCTCCAGTTACCAACGTCACAACAATGCCCTGCAGAGAATCACAGCACAAACAGCAACTGTGGTTTCATGCAGAGGAAGGGAAGTACCATGTAAAGCTTTAGAAATGTCTTCCTGAGACAGGAGATGAGAGGGGCTGAGCAAGATGGATACTGAGTGGTGGGATGGAGCTGGCATCTTCTGTAAATTTGGAGCAGCAACACCCATGTACCTCTGAAAAGAGCAAAAAAGCTCCTTGGCAGACAGCAAATTTCCAGATACAGCACATGAGGGTAATTTTTCTAGCTGAGGTGGCAAGCACAACAAACCAAAAATCAGTAGTAAATGGGCTGTCCCAGGAAAGGAGCTGGGATCAGGTATGCATGGCCAGAGGTGGCCTTTGAGCCCTGCAAAACCTGCAGCTCCCTTGAATGTCCAGAGGAAACCCCAGATGTTTTATAACATACAGAAGCT
The DNA here is from genome assembly GCF_026979565.1 of Vidua chalybeata. Lineage (NCBI taxonomy): Eukaryota > Metazoa > Chordata > Aves > Passeriformes > Viduidae > Vidua > Vidua chalybeata. Next base: position 29,010,666 of record NC_071538.1, read on the forward strand.
GTAGGTATTTCTTTCTAAGGTTGGATGTGAAAGCATTTAGGGACAGGCTGAGAGAGCTGGGATTGTTCAGCCTGGAGAAGGCTTCAGGGAGACCTTGCTGAAGCCTTTCAGAACTTTAGGGAGCTTATAAAAAATGAAGGACAGGATAGATAGTGACAGAACAAGGAGGAGTGATTTTAAACTGCCAGAAGGCAGGATTAGATGGGATGTTTGGAAGAAATTCTTCCTTGTGGGGGTGGTGAGGCCCTGGCACAGGGTGCCCAGAGAAGCTGTGGCTTACCCATCCTTGGAAGTGTCCAGGCCAGGTGGGACAGGGCTTGGACCAGCCTGGGCTAGTGGGAGGTGTCCTGTCGTGGCAGAGGGTGACACTGGGCTTTGAATTCCCTTCCCACCCAAGCCATTCCATGATTCTGTGATTCCATGGTCCTGGGTGCTTAAGGGTCCAGCTGGTCCCCAGCACGTGTGTCAGTCATTGACTCTGCCTGCTGGGATCCATCAGGGGGTGCAGCTGGAGCTGCTGCAGGGGCTGTCCCTGCTCCAAGGGCTGGCACAGGCTGCTTCTCCTGATCCCACCACTACCTGGTCCCGTGTCTTCAGTTCCCTGGACCTCTGCTTTAGCTCTGCCTGCTCGCACAGTAAAGATCCAGGAACAAGCATTACCTTATGATGTCTGTGCCACACTCCTTGTGAGGACCAACACACCCCCACACCACAGCCCACAGGGAGCTGTAAATGACCTTTTCTGCAGGTTACCTGTTGCAATGCATGAGAGCCACACCCAAAACATGCCCTGACCCTCGAAGCACAACACGGAATGAACCTGGGAAAACACCAGCATTTTGGGGAGCTACGAAGACTGTCTTAGAGCATTACCAAAGATCTCCTTACAAGCTCTCTGTGGTTTGCAAAGGCATCACTGGTGCTGAGGTGCTGGGGAGAGCCCACAACCTGCCAGGCACTGCCGTGGGAGGCTTTTCTCGGCAGACACCACTAACAGGAGGATGCTCCATGCTCACTCCTTCAGCAGTGACGTGCAAAAAGCCCAACCTGGAGATCAGCTGATACATTCGCTTTGCAAAAAGCTCCAAAGCAGAATTCCTCCTGGAGGACAGAGCACGGCTTGCCCCTGGGAAGGTACAGGAAGTGTGCAGCAAGCCAAAACCCTGCTGCTCTTTTCCACCAAGGAGTGGAGCTGCTGCAGCCCGTGACAGCCCTGGAGCAGCTTGGCTTGAGGTGTCCTACAGCCACACACGCTGCTCCCACTCAAGGGTGGCACAGCCCAGGTCCCTCTGAGCCCCTGGAGGGTGACCAGGCACCCACCTGATGGCTGTAGGGGTGCCTGCCCTATTCACACCCCAAAAACCACCTGGGAGACACTGGGCTGGCAGGCTCCCACCAAAGAGTGCACCAAAGCACTGATGGTGTCATGCAGCAGCCTGGGTTCATCCCTGGCACTGCCAACTCCTCAGGAACCACAGCGTCCATGGCATGCCACAGCTACAGGCTTAGAACCAATCTCATCACAAACAGCACCCAAAAGGTCACTTGAATCGCTAGTTTTGGCTTAAAATATTTACTTAGAAAATAACTACTCTACTCCTCATCTCACTCGTTTCCTAAAAGAATTTCTACCATACAAAAACTATCTACATACTTTTGAAAAGTATACTGCTTTTAACCTCTTACTCATGTATTCAGGAAAGCCCAAGAGTCAGCCTCACTTTTGTTTTCTGCTTCCTGCACTGCAGCTAAGACAAATCCCTAGCTTTAAAAAAGATGCAATAAAAAAGATGCATAACAATAAAAAACACGCATAACAACTTTGGTAGTACTACAATGACCTAAATATTTTGGCTTAAAGCTTCTGTACTAACCAAAGTGTAACAGCAACTACTTGGTCAGACCTACTAACAAATATCACAGAAGCATGAAAATTAAAGGCTTATGAATTCAAGATATAACACTTAATTAAATACTTAGAGAAACAAAGTTTAGGTTATCCATACCAATATAATGCTTAGGTTATCCATACCAAAATAAGCTTCAATGTAGAAAGGGCAGCAAACTTTTTTTTAATATATATAAAATTACTAGAAAGACACAGGACAAAGATTTTAGGAGACCCAGGCAGAAGAACCATGTCTTCACAGAAATTTGAGCCATTTGCACAAGCTTTAATCTTGCTTTGATGTAAGAGTTGGCCTTGTTTCATTACTGTCCTTTAATGGCAAAAGCAAGTAAAATGCTTACAAGTATGATCAAAAACTTGAAGCAACTTTTAATTGTTCTCCAAGAGTGAAGAGAACAGCGTGGTTATTCCATGCAAAGGAAAAAGATGCACTTTAAACGCACATTCCTTAGGAATATCATCCTTCCCCACCTAGACACTGGCTCTGCAGCTGCCACTGCCCAAAGGCACCACCAACAAAGCTGCTTTCATCATCTCAGAGCTTGCTTTTTCTCCCTTTCATATCAATAAAATGTCTATCAGATGCAAAGATTGTCTTACAATTTGCAAGATTGTCTTACAATTAGTGCCAAGCTGCACTAATTTAAGAACTTCCAGTATTCAAGATTTTGGAAAACATCAAGTACAAAGGCACAGCATACTTGAAGTGTGTCTCTCAATTACAGATTTGGGGCCAGGATGAGCCTGTTTCTCACTTTCTCTATTGAGATATTCTTTCCACTGACCCCTGTGCCTAATTCAACACTGTACGTAGTTTCTTCTACAGTGACAAGAAAAGCATGGAAAATACCACATGCCTTCCCCTACAGCCCTGTGGTTTCCCTTCCCTCACACAACCCAGAAAAAGACCAGAGAAAACCACCTTTCGTTTTTCAGACCCAGTGATGCAGCACATCATCTTTAAGGGTAGTTCCTGTATATGGGTTGCTTTGGTGTATGGGCTTGAGGTGATCCTGCTGAACAGGCACGGAGCCTAACACAGCTCTGGGGCACAAATTGGATAACTGGGATTTCTGGGTTTAGGAAAACCTCAAGCCATATACAGAAGGCAAATGGGGTGTGATCACAGTACTTCTACCGACAAACTATCGAAGGAAAACTGAAAAATGTCACCTTCTGCTTTGATTAGGAAAATCTTGACCATGCCCGTTGCAAGATAACATGGCTGAAAACTTCCAAAATTGCTTGTGGAGCTTTTGAGAGAAGTTAATAATGGACTATTTGAGAAATGGAACAGAGAAGGTATATCCTTCCTTAAGTCTCCCAAAGCTGAATCTGAAAGTTACCAACGACAGTAAATTCTATTCATGTGGGTGGCAAATACCTTTTCCATCAATCACTTCCCTGGATGCCTTTTGCTTGCATTCAGTTGAAAGGTAAGAAAAAGCACTCAGCCCCTTGAATTAAAGGCCATAAATCCCAAAGAGAAGCTTCCTCTCCTTTCCAGCACAGGCAGGCACCATTTATCAAAACTATGGGATAAAAATCTGCGACTGGTTCCAAAAGCAACAACCTCTGTGAGCACTAAAACTTCTCAGAAAACAAGTAAAGCCAAAAGGATTTTCCTTTAAAAATCTCATTTCTTACAGTCTTGGAGAACTTGGAAACTTTGCAAGGTGCATATAATAGAATCTTACATGCTTATTGAAATCTGAATTTCCTGTGTGCTTTACCTCACTTCTTCCTTCCGTGGGTATTTATCCCTGTTTGGATTGGACTAGATGGTACTATCATGAATTCTGGATTTAATACATGCTCCTGAATGAAAATATTATTCTGCCTCTTCCTTAGATTTTGGGAGCTGCAGACAAATCCAATCAGCTTTTGCCATAAACCTCACCAGGTGAAAAGGAAAAACAGCCTCTAAGAGCTACAAACTAGATGTTGTTAAGTCCAGAGAGACCCCACACTTGTAGAATTTGGTTGGAATGACCTTAAAGCCCATCTCATTCCACCCCCTGCCAGGAACAGGCACATCTTCCACTAGACCAGGAAGGTGCTCCAGGCCCTGTGCAACTTGGCCTTGGGCACTTCAGGAATGGGGCACTCCTGCTCTGTATGATGTCACAGCCACACTCACCTACAGAAAACAGAAAAGAGAATTTCTGGGACATGGAACAACCAGCTTGGAACAGGCTGGAAGCAAAGGCAGGGAGTGCAGCAAGACTTGTACAGAACACTGCTGTACTTGCAGTCACACACCAAATTAAAACCAGAAGTGACAGTTTAAAGAAGAAAATACAACATCCAGTCTGAGTGCCTGTCCAAAAAAAAAGGCCAGCTTTTCCACAATTAATTCCAAGTCATTCCTCCATCCTGCAGCACTCCTCCTGCCAGCTCTGTGCACGCTGGCTGAGACTTTCACTCCAGAGCTGTATCAGGCTCTTGGGTTCTGTCCCTGGAGCTGGTGGGACTCATCTCTGTACCACCACTGGAATTCATTCACCTGGTTTCCTGGAAAGCTAACAACCCATTTCCTATCTTGTCTTTCAAGTAAAGGGTAAAGCAGGCTCCTCTTCAGCCTCTAAAATGGGACAGGAGTCTCTCTGCTTTTTCAAGTACGCTACATCTTGTAGGAACACACCTACAGCGTGTGATCCTTGTGCAAAATCCTGACTTAATTACCACCACACTGAAATTCCTAAGTAAAACAAATGGCTAGAAGCAAGTTTCTTACAGACATTAGTAATAGCTTTCACTGTCACCTCAAAAGAACAATGAAGGTGTGCCTGGAAAAACTTCCTAAACAACGAGGAAATCCACAGGGTGCATCCTGGGTGCCACAGTGTCACAGCCACTGTGACCTGCGCTGGGGGTCCCACCTGCCTGGGGGAGGAAAGAGATGGAAAAGAAGGGAAGGAACAAACTGCATTTAAACAAACAAATCCAAAGCAAATGACTACAAAGCCTTTGGACAGATGTCTGTTTATAGAAATGGGTAGCCAGGATATGGTCAGGCATACCAAATATCTATAAGAAAAAGCAGCCTTCAGAGAAGTTCCATTTTTCATATGCTGGACTGTTTTGGAGATGCACCTGTTGAAATTACTGCTGTTAGGTGCTTGAAATCTTTCCACTTCTGCAAATTGAAAAAAAAAAATAGTCCTGACACACGACTTGTGACAGAGCAGAGCTTGGTCACCTACTACTTCCGCTGCTGAGATTGCAGAAATGAAAAATCATCAAGACTTTAGGGGCATTTCCATCTTTGCCAGCTGTAAGATCCTCACCCTTGATTGCTTCCTGTCTGCTAGTAGGGACACTAGGCAATACTTTTCCATCAGCAACGATGATACCTCTGGCACAATCTCTCAGGACATACCACTAAGCTGCTCTAGCAGGCACTTTCAGCTGATTCCTGAATTTTATGATTGTACCCCGAGCCCGTAACTCCCCACCACCACCCTGGACCACTCCCTCTTGGGTGTAGCACTCCTTAGGCATCATTAAACAATTCACCCAACAAACAACTCCCATCACAAGTTTAGCCCATGCCTCAGCAAACTGAGAACACTTTTTTTTTTTAATAAACTCTTTTCACATGACCAAGTCCCAGTCTCCTGATTATTACTGCTATGTTTTAAAATCCATTTTACTCACATCCTGAATAATCCCCATATAGTCCCACCAAAACCCCACAAAGCAGGATTATCTCTGCCACAAGTCATCTTTTTCAAGGCCCCAGTCCAAAACCTAGAGAAATTACTATAAAATTTGATTTTCATTTCGAAGGGCTTTAAATCATTTTACTGCTTACAATATGTGTGTATTTAAAATATCTTATGGATTTAAATAGGTGGAAAAATGTATTTTTCAGTAAGTCTGGTTAGAAAAACAGGCTTGTGCTGCACAGCACAGAAAGACACCTTTGAAACTGCTAAGGTTTCCAGACTAGTAATGCTGCAGTGCATGTGGTCTGGCTTTCTCCCACTTCCCCCTAATTACCCTCCACAGTCCTTCTCTCAGAGGACACAAACTGTCCCCACTGCTCACAGGAGTCCCTGCTGTCTCATTTTTCCATTATTTCACTATGACGTTCATTTCCTTCAGGTAGGAGTAAGGAATATCAAGTCCTGATCTTTTATTCATGATTTCATCCCCCAACAGTGGCCAATTTTCATTAATTTCTACTCAACAAAGACAAAAGATGTTGCAACGGCTTGCAAAATGTAACTTCATGAGATATAAACACATACAGAGATTTCCTGAGTGTAAAAATTGTTTTGCAAAGCATTTTCATCCCTAAGTGTTTAGGAAGTTGATTCAAACTTCACAAGGAAGATCCCTGCCCTTGGAGTTTCAAACACAGCCTCAATTTCTCTGTGAAGACCGCCTGGAAAATCACACATTGACATTGTCTGTTCTCTTCTTAGGCATTGTTTGAGGCAGGGGATGCACATTACCAGGTCAATAATTACAATTGCTGCCTTTCAGGTCATGGTATTGGCCAAGTATTGCCCCATGTACAACCATACACAGCTCTCCAAATTGGCTGGTTCAGTCCTACCCCATTTTCCCTAAGAGCATGGAAGCTGGAAGCAGTTTTAGGTGGAAATTCCAGGATTTGCATTCAGTAACTGAGATGCTGTGTGGGATGCCTTGTGGTTTTCTCTGGAATTCATTTCTCCAGCTGGTCTGACAAGGCTCACCCCCCTTCACCACGGGGAAACCACAGACAGCAGAGCAGCTCCCAGGCTCTACCTGGGGGTGCCCATGCTGAGGGCAGGTTCTTGAGGGGTTATAGAGGCACCTGTCTGACTGGGTTTGCATATTTTCAACATAATTTTACATCTCACATAATTCTTGTCTTCATTTGGTTCTCCTCTCATCCCACAAACTATGTGAGCAGACAGACTCTTGAAGTCAGAAAACCTGTAGAACTGTACCTGCGTTGATGTAGAAGCTGTAACATGGACTTGTGGAATATCCAGAGTTGCAACAGACCCACAAGAATCATCAAGTCCAACTCCTGCCTTGCACAGGACATCCACTGCCTTTAATGCTCAGCCCCTCATTTCCATTCATTACATTTAGCTTAAATGTTGTCTAAGTAAACTACAAGGCTTTACAATCCATTTAATTTCAGACAAATTAGATTTTCATTACAGCAACAAGAAATTAAATTACATCATCGTGAAAACAACTATGACCTACACCAAGCTCTCACTTGAAATAATATTCAGGATTTCCTGTCTTGAGGCTACTGGTATTTGGGCCAATATGAGGGAGCATCCCAAAATGCACAAAGTTTGGAGAGTGTTGCTGGTTCCTTTGGCTTGCTGTCTCCCCATCTCCTCCCTCACCAGTGCTGTCCCATTCCAGCAGACAATTCTGCTGACAAAAAGCAAGGAAGTCTTTCCCTTTCCTTTTTACTGAGGACGCCCCTGCATCACCTGTGGAGGAAAAGAACCCCAAAAGCTGCCATCCCACTAGAAAAACCCACCTAAGCTTCACAAAGCCAGCTGAAAAACATACTGCTTAATTAAGCTACAGACTCAGTGCTTGCACGTGGTCCTTCCAGGAATGAGGGGAGCCCACCACAGAGCTCCTCTGCAAATAAATCACACCCAGGTGTGTAGGGCAGACAGCAAGGCCTGACCCTCACAGACTCCAGCCTAACATCAGCAGTAGGTTTGGTGAGCTGGCTCGATCGCACTCTGTTTGCATTTCAGATGCTCTTCACAATTCTTTTTCCTCCTTGGAAATGCTAATTCACAGGGAGCCTCTGTATAAAGTGCCTCATTAATTATTTTTCCAATCAGGAGCTTTGAATGGGGGATCCTGACAGCACCAACAGCAGACGGGAGCCAGGGCATGAGCACAGGATTTTAATTCCTTCTTCCACAGTGACTTCCTTCTGGCTCTTGCCTGTGCAAAGATGTGATGGGCAAACAAGAACTGTGTCTGGAGTGCTGCAGAGCTCTCAGCATGACCAAGGTAACCTCCCTGTGACCTGCAGGCAAATTAATGCTGAACTATGAAAATGCAATTTTGGCTGCAGCGTGGGGATGAATGTAAACAAAAATAGAAATCCATGGAGACTGCACCCTCATAGCTCTGATGGGACTTCAAACCCCCCTCAATGGGACAGGAAAAACTGACAGTACTGACAGGACTCTGTTGAAAAATCTCAGTGTGTGAGGCCAGTAGCTCTGCTGACTGGTTTTTAGGTAAAAGCTATTTAATAACTGGGCATCTTTCCCAATATGGGAATCTCTTGAAAGACCCACTGTGATTTCAAAGGAGTCCTAACAGAGGAGTGGCTCAGTGTTTGCACTCCCTCTGCACCACAGAAACATCCCAAAGCAAAGAAATCCAAGGACAAGCTGGGTTGTGGGCATCATCCAGGAGTCCCCCTCCAGCCAAATCCTCAGCACAGAGCTTGATCTCCAAGAGAGGGCTCTCGCAGGCTCCGCATGCATCATACACCAAGTGCTAAAACTGGGCTTCCTTTTCTCATGCAAACTTTTATCCCATTTGTAAATATGTAGCCTTAAAATTTGCTTTGCAAATACTCTACCTGCTGGCTGAACAATAAGCAGCACAGGTAAGAGTAAGCTGTGTTTCATACCAAACTATTCAAGTAACAAAAAACCACCCTAAACCCCATATTTTCCTTCATACTTTAATAGCAATATACATAACTTAAAGCCTGTTTTATACATAACTTAAAGCCTATTTTTTTTTGTTTGCTCTCTCTCTCCTAACATTTTAATGGGATAAAGAACTGCCCTTACACAGTCAGACTGTGTAAGGTACCCACCTTTTTTACCTCGGGACCCACCCAGCAGCATTGCCACTGCCTCCAAGGGGCTTGGCAAAGCATCAACCCATATGGTGCTGGTTGGGGTCACACTGGCAAAGCCCGGTGCCTCGGGAGCCGCCTGGTCTGGAGACATGGAATCTGTCACACGGGCAGACTCAGCCGCAGCGCTCCACACTCTCAAGTTTCACCCTCTACTCATAACTAACTCCGGCAGTGGAAACTTCTAAAGCATCGCCCTTAAGAAAGTGCTCCCAACTCCATCGGACGCTGAGAATCAGCTCAACCCGCGCTGTCCCGCCGGCTCCCGGAGCGCTCCCGGCTTATCCCAGCCCCGGGGTACCCGGAGCGCTGCCGGCGGCTTTTCCCAGCCCCGGGGTACCCGGAGCGCTGCCGGCCTTCCCCAACCCCGGGATACCCGGAGCGCTCCCGGCTTTCCCCAGCCCCGGGATACCCGGAGCGCTCCCGGCTTATCCCAGCCCCGGGGTACCCGGAGCGCTCCCGGCGGCTTTCCCCAGCCCCGGGGTACCCGGAGCGCTGCCGGCTTTCCCCAGCCCCGGGATACCCGGAGCGCTGCCGGCTTTCCCCAGCCCCGGGATGCCCGGAGCGCTGCCGGCGGCTTTCCCCAGCCCCGGGGTACCCGGAGCGCTGCCGGCTTTCCCTAGCCCCGGGATGCCCGGAGCGCTGCCGGCCGTCCCCCAGCCCGTACCTCGGATGTAGGCGCACTTGCTGTCGTCCAGCGGCGCGGAGGCAGAGGCGCCCATGGCTCGGTGCGGAGCTGCGGCAGCACCGCGGTCCCACCGAGCCCGGACGGCTCCCGCCGCTTCCTCCGCAGGCGCCGCCCCCGGCCCGGCCCTGCCCCGCCCCGCCCGGCCCGGCCGGGACCCGGCGGGAGCCGCGGTGCCCTGCGGCGGCTCTGGGCTGCAGGCACGCTTGTCCCCGGCCGCTCGGTGTGCCCCCACTCCGCTCTGCCCCACTGTCGCTCGTCACCGCAAAATCCACATCCACACGGTTAGAGCATCCGGAGTTTATCCAGAAGTCACGTTAAAGACCGTGCCACAGTAAAAGCACGGCTGAACAGGACCAAAATACCTCTCCTGGAGGTGTCCAGGAGGCAGCTGGGACTGGCGCTGGGTGATGTGTGCAGTGGTTTAGGGGGGACAGTGGCAGTGCTGAGGTGACGTTTGGACTCCATGATTTTAGAGGTCTGTTCCAACCTTGATGATTCTGTGATAAAGGCCCTGGCACAGGGTGCCCAGAGAAGCTGTGGCTGCCCCTGGATCCCAGGAAGTGTCCAAGGCCAAGGATGGGGCTTGGAGCAACCTGGGCTAGTGGAAAGTGTCCCTGCCCATGGCAGGGGGTGGAATGAAATGATTTTAAAGTCCCTTCCAACCCAACCCATTCCATCCTTCTGTGATTTATGGCTCAGTCTTCAGGGCCGTATTGTCCCACTCTTACCAGGAATATTGCAAATTGCTATTGTGTGTTTGATTCTAGGATGAACAATAAACCTAAATAAGCAGGTGCTAAAATACACAGCACTTCAGTAAATATTGTCCAAAGATTGAAACAACTTCCTAAAACAGGCAAGTGCACCAGTCTGCAGATCCTCAGCACATCAATGTAAGACAGTATGGAACAGATATCTGAATTCTCCTGCCCCTGAATAATAATTTCCCATTGTACCCAGATGTGACTTTCTAAAGTCTTTTTGATATTTTTATAACATTAATCCAGCTGAGTGGCCATGGGCAGGGTGCCATCCCTTATTGCACCTCATATGTTTTGTATGGAGCTGATGAGTTGCAATGAATGTGGATTTTGCTGACACACTGGAGGTTCACAGTGACTGGAAGTTACTCATTTTACCATTAAATACTTCTCATTCAGCTTGTACACATCTGCCACTCACTGTGAAATTGCTTTCACATATTTCAGCTTTGCTGACGTGGGCTGTGGGGTTGGTAGGTATATCCTATGCCACTCAGCTGATCACAGAATGGTACAACATTTTGGGGTCGAATAAACCAACCATCTTGGAGTTGAACAAACCAACCATTCTGGGGTTTCTAAACCAACACTGAACTTGATCAGATTTGAAATATTGCAGATGATATGTGACATCGAGTTCAGTACTGTGCAAAACAACCTCTTTCCTTCCAAAACTCATGTTCTCTGGGCACACACTGGTTGTATCTAAATGTGATGGAGCTTCACTACCTCGAGGAGAGCAGGCTCATCCAGAGCATCACTAAGCCAGTGTCTCACGAGTCTCTAGAGACCCCAGCTGAGCTAAAACATTAAATCAACAGCAATTCTAGAGGTCAAATGTGAACTAGGCTCTGTTTTAAATAGATTTGAGAGCTCTCAGCAAGGTGGCTGCTGTGGTTTTCTCACTGCATCTCTGTGAGCTGTGTGAGCAGACACCAGTGGGGAAATACTGGTTACTGGTGTGCCTTTTGAAGGCATTAACTCAGAGGAGAATTCAGGCTCTGCTCAGTGCAGTGTATCTTTTATCAAATGTAGCTGAGGAGGTTGTCATCACGTGAAATGGGCAAGTCAGCTCCAGGAGTCTGGAGAGATAAACCTTGGAGAATTCATGAGCCATGAAGTGGATTGCAGTTCTGTCCCATCATTTAGCAGATGAAAATATGCCAAATCCCAGAAGCTTCCTGCCCCAGAACAGATGTCAGAACTGAATGGGAAACCTCCCTGTGTAATTACACCTAGGGTAGAAACAAAATGAGAACTGAGGAGTTTGTTTAGTTACAACATTCTATACTGTGTCACTACCTGTTCCCCAAGATCCCCAGGCATTTCATAAACACTTGCTAATTAAGACTGTGATTTCCTTTTTAAGATAGGGAAATGCTGTGTTTTAATAGCAAAGCTTCTGTCTTTATCATCTTAAAAAGACACCATGAGAAATGTGAGCCAAATCAGGAACAGAGATAAATGATCCTATTTATGTACTGCTTCAAACAAAAACCATCTTTAAGATAAGAAATTTGCCACATTAAATTTTAAGCTGATGTGACACACCTGCACTGCAGCTATTGATGATAAAGTAATACAATCAAAACAAGTATTTTTCCACTTTTTCTCCCATGAAATCTTGATCTTTAAGGGTTGTGTTTATCTTTACACACTCCAAAATTCCTTCTCTAAACACCTGTTTTGTACTATATCTTAAAGGTTGCATTATGTCCTAAAGGGCAAAATGAAAGTGAATTCCTGAGTGAAGAGGATCAGGAGAAGCCATCCTTTCCAAACAAAGGAAGGAAGATCTACTTCTGTAGCCTCTGTGAGTTCACTTGTGGCACAGTGACATGGAGGGAGGTGGTTTCTTACATCACCACAGTCCAGCTTCCTCATGCTCTGGACCCACGAGGCAGCCAGTGGAAGTACTGGGAGCTCTGGTACCCAAAAAGGGCAGTGCACTGTCACTGCCAAATGCTGCCTTGGGAGGGTGGGAGAGAGGGAGGGAAGGGAAGAAGGGAGAAAGGGAAAGAAGGGAGGGAGAGAGGGAGGGAGAAGGAGGCTATCACCACAATCTCATCTATTTGATCTCCCACTGTAATGGAACCCTGATGTGCCCCAGACATGACCAGATCCATTCCCAGCGCCGCGGGCTCACCATGGAATGAACTTCCAGGGGCTGTTAGTCAAACAGACAGTCCCTAACACAACCTGACAACCTGCAGAGGTGCCAGCAGAGGGACTGATACAATCTTGGCCACCTTGCTGGCTGCTCCTCCTTGTGTGATGGTAAGGGGGACGTGCCAAGGAACCAGCTTGTTTGCCAAGCTGCACAAGAGCACTTGGCTGTGCCCTTTGCTCCAGAGAGAGCACAGGTTCACCCTGTGTGTGCTCCCCCACAGCCCTCCTGGTTGCCTCAGAGACATGGTTTGTTATCAAACAGAAGTGCTAAAGTGAAAGGTGTGCGAAATCCATTGGGAGAGATGATTCATTATCCAAAAGTACCTTCTAGGATTTCTCCAAGGGAAAGGAGCCATTTTAAGGCCGCTGGCTTTGTAGGCAGGATAACAATGTGCTGTTGACACAGCCAGCTGAAAATGTAATGAAACTGTAATGAATAAATAATAATTATCTATTGCTAGAGGAAGCTCTTAACCATTGTTGTCTGAAAGTCAAAATCAGGTTGCAGACAGTGTGAGAGATGTGTGACAAAATAAAAACAGCCCTTTTCTCAGGACAGACTGCTGGTTGAAGTATATTCTGAATCCTTTCCCTGTAAGTAAAACAAAAATGTTATTCTTATGAGTTATTTTCAAAAGGTTAGAAGGAGGTCTTAAAATCTAGCTACAGAGAATACTCTAAGAGAATCACAGCTGTTCTGTCTGGAAAAGCAAAATTAACATTTTGATAAAATAGCCTTAAAAAAAAAGTTAAGAGTTGGTTGTGCTTTAGCTACTGCCCTAATTCTGAGAGACCAACCAGCATGGAGCACTGAAAACCCACACGCAGGAGAGTGGATTTGGACAAGTTCCTAATCCCAGAATCATGGAGCAGCCCAGGTTTGGAAGGGACCTTGAAAGGTCCTCGAACCTCTCCTGGGAAAGGGAGTCTAAGGAGATTATCTAACACCCTGTGCCATTACTTTGAGAACTTCAGCAACAGAGACCCTGCTATGCTCCTGAGGAGGTTGTGCCAGTGAATTGCTGTTCTTGCTATAGAAAGCATCTTTCTTATACCAAGATAAAAATAAAAAAAAATTAAAAAGCATGGTGTGGAAACAGTATGCTGCTTCATATATGAACTGAATGTTCCAGGAAAGAGGTAAAAATGGTGTTTATGGTCATGATTCAAATTAAGAAATCAGATAAAACCCCTTACTGAAAAGTATGGATGACAGTCTGAACTACTCATGAAGGAAGGAAAGTAAGGCAAAGGAATATTTCAGTAGCAGATGGTGTCATTTTATCTGTAGTTCTACCTTTCAAAGGTTATGTAGATCAAAATGATCAAGCTGCTGAGTGCACAGTTCAAAGCAGGAGGAGGCTTTGCTGGTTGCCTTTCTCACTCCCTAGTTCCTTCCCAGTTATGTTTTATTATGTTGCTCACATTCAACATGTGAACAACATTCATTGGAATACTCATTGAAAAACAGTGCTTATAAAAAAACAAATTATAAATGACTCTCATTTTTCTACCCTGCTTGGTTGCAAATTGTTTAGATATGCCAATTTTGCCCACGGAATTGAATGTGATACACAATCTGAGAGGTTTTTGAAACTCCTGCAATAGAATGTTCTGATACTGCATTCATGGTGACATGGCAGAGTTCTGTAGTTCTCTACTTGCATTTAATAAATATATATACACAAATGTAGCCCTAGCCCATAGCAGGGCTCAGGTAGACATCAGCATTGCTACAAATTGAGAATTTCCATCCTCAATATCCAAACAACACACATCTTGCTCCTCAAACACTAAATACTTTTCAGTGGAAAGGTAGAAAACTTGAGGTTAAAAAAACCTCTTTTTTCTTTGTTGTACAAGAGTGTGGTGGGGTGATGAAAACTTCCCAGTAATGACAATGAGAAGCTTCTCTCTCCTCTGACACCTGAGATTGTGGAGTGGGAGGATTCGAGCAGCTGGGCCTGTAAGACACCACCAGGTCAGCACAACAAAAGAATGCTGCTTCCCTAGAATTCCTTCTCAAAGCTGAGGGAACAGCACAGTGCTCATGCTACTCACTCGAGAGAGCTCTGTTCTTTTGGTTTCTATCCACAAGGGCCCTTCAGTGGCTCTTAGGTTCCCAGTTCTTGTGGAGTACAGCCAAACCCAAATGTATTCTGAGCAAGTGATACTCTTTACAACCAAATGCACAATCTGTTAGTGCTTAGGGCACATTACCAACTTGCATGTCAAGACTGCTTTTTAAAACAGATTCTAAAATTGATTTATTACAAATAAACAGATTGTCCCAAGTACAGCTCCAGGCAGCAGCTGTGGAGAAGGGAAAGTACTTCACACCTGGAGTGAAAAAATCCTCTCAAATCAGTGACCCCACAAGAACAAGAGACTCTGCCTTACCTTAATGTGAAGTAATTTCTCTTTGAGCCCTGTGGTGAAAAGTTCCCCTGGACTTGTCTCCTCTCCTCCCCAGTTTTCCTGGGGGAGTGCTGCTGGCTCTGTCATTGCCATGTCAGGAACCTGGTGGGAGCACTGTTTCAGGCTTGTTTGCTTGTTCTTTTGATGTCAGCCCTGTGGCTCTTTGAAGTTGGAGTCTCCTTCTGGAAGGCTGGGGGGCAATGCTGGATCTAGAAGAACAGGAAAGGAAAGAGGTGCAGCAAAGCCAGCAGCCCTGGGAATCGGTATGGGAGTGAAATGGCAGGAATAAAAACCCTGAATAGGAATGCAAAGATATGGTTCTGGATTTTATTTCCTATAAAGCAAGGAATCCTAGAATTAAGAATCACCTCCAGCTGTGGCACACTCAATTTACCTGCCCCAGTGGCCAGGAAATGACATGGTTTTGTGTATATGTAAATTAAAAAAAATACATGTGTTGAATGTTTCTGTTTTTTAAATTCACAAAACGTATTTGGTAAATTCAAACACCATTTCCTTCTCTGCTTAGTCACTAGTTATGAAATCTGTTAAATGACAAATGAGGTGATCATTCCTCTTCAGCTGCCATTAGAGGCTGTAATTTAATTAGTTGGGACATTCATGTCAAAACAACTAATGCACAGGCCCTTGCAAATTCATTGTTGAAGTTCCCTCATTGTCAAACAAGACTCATGGGTTTGTTCCCTCAGATGAAAATAGAGGTGGTGCACAGAAACCAGGGAATAAACCACAGCTGAGTGCCCTTCCCACTGCTCCCACGGCTACAGAACAGCAAACAAGAAGGCACTGCCCAATTTGCTGATCTCAACAGAAAATCCAGAATAAAAAGCCATCTGGTGGAGATCTTTACTGCTTCAAATGGGCAGCCACACCTGCCTGGGGAGACCAAGACCTTCCTGAGTGGTACAAATAAGTTTATAGGGAGGGTTTTTGTAGGAGGCAGCCTGGTAAGAAGGGAAGGCTGAGGCATCTCACTGCCTCTGAACAGAGTTTAGTGAGGCAAGATGCCAAATCCAGAAATTCAACCTGTCATTTTCCCATCTTAACTAAGGAAATGATGTTGACTCTGCTCAGAGGAGTAAGAAATTCTACTTCCATTTGATTATCAAAAATGTGACTGAAACTTTCTTCCCAAGCGAGCTGCTGTTCCTGTATTGTTAACAACCCCTCAAAAGTCCAGCAGGCGTAGGCTGCAGAAGCTGAATGATCCTGCAGACATGATTAATGAAGGAGAGGGCTAAATCCCCACGACATCTGGATTTGCTTCTTCTGGCCACAGATGGTTTTGGTTGCTTTTTATTCCAAGTATATTCGTTAGGACCAAGCATGGGGTTTAAACACAGCTTTCCTGTTCCAAGTCTCCATTTTCCACGCAGAAGCTTCTCCTCAGGACCCTATCCAGGGAGGCATGTGTAACAAATAAAGTGGGATTTGCTAAGCCATCCTGCACACTGAAGGGGCTGCAAAAGTTCAAAAGGAGACACACAAAGGAAAACTGAATCGTTTGGATTTTTGATGTATTTTCCCCTCTCTGAAGTGATTGTCTCGTCTGCTTCATTTTTGTTCCAGATAATTGTATAAAAACTTATCCCTCCGAGGTTTTGAACTTACAGTAGATGGATCACAAAGTGTTTACAAGCGTTTCTGCTCACTTAGTGCAGATGCTGAGAGCACAAGTCCATCCACCCAAGGCTGGGAAAGCCACCCAGCGAGCAGCCTCACAGCAATCCCACACTCATCCCATCATCCCTGGGATCCTGTCAGCCTCCTGCTCCTCTCCAGCTCATCTGCACTCACCCAGAGTGCGCCTGGGCAGAAGGAGGACGTCACCTCCTCAGCAGCACCAGCACATCCTCGTGGTGGAGCAGCCAGCAGAAATCTTTCCAATGAATTATTCCCATGACTTATTTGTGTGATAAAAGCTGGACACGAGGGCTTTCAGTATCCTTTAGGAGTGCAGATGTAGTTAACCAGTGCAGGACTGATTTTCTTACACTCACTCTGTTGCCTCTCCAGTTGTTAACCTGGGTAACAATTAATCTGCTTTTCTAGCACAGTACCTGCCTTGGGTTCACTCTTGCCTCTCTAAATAACCAATAGAAGAAACAGCAGTGGCCTTGATTATGTAGCAATGATCTACTTAGAATTGATAAACTCTATCAAATCACTACTAATTCTGTGGATTTTTTCAAAGCATTTTAAATGCCAGTGCTTAATTGTTTGTTATAGGAAAGCATGATACTTATTTAAAAACTTGCTTGCTTTCAGACACATCCACCACCACAGTCCCAACTGTTTTGCTGTGCAGTACTGAACACACTGTCATATTTACTGCATTAAAACTGCTCTCTGCAGATCAAAAGAGATTGTTTTATTGCTTTTTTTTTTTTTTTTTGGATGATGATGTTTAGCAGAAACCTATGTTCTCCTGGTTACCTACGCTGTTCAGCTTTACCAGACTGGTTTTGACCACAAAACAAACAGTTGCACTGTTTGTAAGTGAAATGCAACTATTGCTTTTCCTTCCTTTTCTATTTCATAATAAAGTTAGTATTTCCGTAGACACTGGAATCCTCATTTTCCTTACATGAGAGAAAATAACAACATTCTTCTGTTATCCCAACTTTGAAACATGATGATTGAAAGTATTATCATAGATCACAGAAAAATCCAGTTTGGAAGGGACTTCTGGAGCCCATCTGCTCCAAACTTCTGCTGGAAGCAGGACCCTTCTGTTAGGCTGTCCAGGGCTCTGTCAAGCCAAACCTTGAATATTTCCAGTGAGGGAAATTTTACCACTTCCCTGGCAACTTAGTGCAATGTTTAATTGTTCTCACAGTGATTTTCTTCCACTTAAACCCAGACAGAATTTCTCCGTGGGGCAAGTTGTTTGTATTAGCCCTAATGTGTTTTCCCTTGATGTGTTCAGATGCACAAAAAAATTAGCTCTTGCCTCTCTAAATAACCAGCAGAAGAAGCAGCAGTGGCCTTGCTTCATTTCTGATGGCACGCTGGATGTTTAGCAGTTGAGCTACCTTAAGGCTGGATTTTGCCACATCTTGCAGTAACTATTGGATAGAACTGGGGGGTCTTTCAGTACTCTGTCAAGGACCAGAGAGTCCAGGAACACAGGAGTGGGCAGGAGGCTGAAATTGGGGGTGTTAATGTTCTCTAATAGCCACTCAGCCCATTTTAAAATGAAGCTTTTTGAGTGTTTTGTCTGTATAGAATAATCGAGCTGTAAGGATCCCTGCTGTGGACTGAAAGCAGCATGCAAACCAAACCTTGGAGTCTTGCCAACAATTACCTTTTCCTTGGCACACTGCCCAGAATTAAAAACTTGCAAGATTTTAGTCTCCATTTCTCTGGCATATTTCTGTAGCTATTTAAACAACCAATAAAATAAAGAAAATAAAAAGAAGAAAAGAGATGATAAAAATGCGTCGATTATGGACTAAGCATACATAATGGTCTGGCTATGGTTCCCTTCTCTTTCCCCAAATACCTAAAGAATAACAAGAGGAAATACTAAAAAGAACCAGCAATTTAAACAAAAGCTGTGAGGTCAAACTCTCCCTTGCTCCTCCTTCCTTCTCTTTATCGCTGGTCTCCACTTGGCTCCTGGCTCCCAGCTGAAGGCACTGGCTGCATTGTTAGTCCACAGACAAGAACAATACACCACAACAAAGGCTGGGGCAGCTTAGTGATAACTTGAGCCTTTCCAGAGTTCTGCCTTGTGCAAAGCGAAAACCCTCTGAAAAGAAGGAGAAATAAACCGAAGTTCATGTGGAATCATAGAATCAGGGGATGGTTTGGGCAGTGAGCCCATCCAGTTCCACCCCCTGCCATGGGCAGGGACACCTTCCACTAGCCCAGGTTGCTCCAAGCCCCATCCAACTTTTCCTTGGACACTCCCAGGGATGAAGAGAATTTCTGCCCAATATCCCATCTAACCCTGCCCTGTGGCAGTGGAAGCCATTCCCTGTGTCCTGTCCCTCCATCCCTTGTTCCAAGTCCCTTTCCAGCTCTCCTGGAGTCCCTTTAGGCACTGAAAGGGGCTGTAAGGTGTCCCCAGAGCCTTCTTTTCTTCAGGTGAGCTCTCCTAGCTCTCCCAGCCTGGCTACAGAGCAGAGGGGTTCCAGCCCTGGGAGCATCTCTGTGGCCTCCTCAAGCTCCAAGAGCTCCACATCTTCCCTGTGCTGTGGTCCCAGAGCTGGATGTAGTGCTCCAGGTGGAGCCCACGAAGCACCAGCCCCAAGTGTGGATGATGGATGACAACTGTCACTAGAATGAGCTGCCCAAACCACAGCTGTGACTGTATGAGATGTATCTGCAAAGGAGGGTGAGGAGAAGCAACTTAGCAGGGCTGTAACTGCAGCTGTGGGTGAGGCAGCAGTGCAGGAAAGGCACCAAGAGGAGCTCTGGACCTTCTCACTGGTGGTGCACAGGGCTCTACTTGCCAGGAAGGTCTCACAGCAATGAAACAGGGTTGGAGTTTGAATTTTCAGTTTAAAGAGCAAGCACCTGCACCACCTGCACGTGGGAAGGTGCTGAGGAAGAACACTCTGTTTGAGGACAGCATGGGTAGAAGTGGCTGCCACTCAGTGCAGTTCCCCTAAATGCTGGATTTGCCACGGAAAAGAGTTAGTAGATCCTGACAGTGCTCCACTGTCCAGGCTTCTGAATGTTTCTGCTGTCTGCAAAAGCCTTGCACGGCTACAGCCCTGAAAATAAACACAGCCCAAGTTGTAACCTCATTCAGCATTCTGGGAGCACAGGCATCCAACACTAACTGGAGCAATGTGGAGCCTTTGTACAGGGATTTTCTGGTTTAACAAGGAGCTAGCTCACTGTGGAGGCTGCTATCCACGGCTGGGATTGAGGTAGTGGTGTGACAGGAGAAATAAAGGAAGCTGTACACTTCCTACCCAGTTTGCTCTCACACATCTAATTAGAGAGGACTGGTAAAGATTATACTCCTCACTGACTGAAGGCTGGAGCTGCTGACATGAGTGACAGCAATCAGATTTTCACTCATGTTGAATGCACTAGCTACCAAAACCACGGATGCTCAGTTGGCCACTCAACTCTCGGAGGTTATGCAAAATATAACCTCAACCAAAACTTTAAACCAGCTGTTGTCTCCCTGTTTTAATGAGACGTTTTCACACCAGAAGTTACTCCTTGCTGTCGGGCGCCCTCTCCTGCACGTTCACCTCTGTAGCTGTTCTGGTGACAGAGAATCCCTCTTCCTCTTCCTCTGGTAAAATCCTTCCCTACAAAGTCCCTCCTGACCCCGCACACCTCCCTGTTTTTCAGATACCCAACTTGTACTCACTACACTCCAGAAAGCTCACAGACAATCTTAGCTTTGCTACTAAAGTTACCAGGCAATTAGTTTTCTTTACAAAGCAAATTAATTCCAAGTATACTCAACTTAAAATCATAGAATCCCAGACTGGTTTGGGTTGGGAAGGACCTTAAGGATCATCTTATTTCACCCTCTACATGGGCAGGGACACCTTCTGCTAGAGTCAGGTTGCTCCAATCCTTGAACACTTCCAAGGATGGGGCAGCCACAGCTTCTCACCACCCTCACAGGGAAGAATTTCTTCCCAATATCCCATCTAACCCTGCCCTCCTTCACCTTAAAGCCATCCCCCTTGTGCTGTCCCTCCAGGCCCTTATCTCCAGCTCTCCCTTTAGGCACTGGAAGGGGCTCTGAGGTCTCCCTGGAGCCTCCTCTTCTCCAGGTGAACACCCCCAGCTCTCCCAGCCCTTCCTCATAGCAGAGGTGTTCCACCCTACTCACCCCCGTGTGTTGGTTTTGCACAGCCTGGTTTTTGGGGGGACGGGGAGGGGACAAGCTCCTGGACGCTTCCACCATGTCCAGCAGAGCCAGTCCCTGATGGCTCTGAAGCTGGACATGCTGCTGGCCAAGGCTGGGTCAATAAGAGAGGCTGGTAATGCCTCTGGGATAACAGATTTAAGAAGAAAATCAAGACAAAGTGGGACACAGGTTTTCTTCTAGTCAGAGAAGAGGAGGAGGTGAGAGCACGTGAGGGGAACAACGTGGAGACACCAAGGTCAGTGGAGAAGGAGGGGCAGGAGGTGCTCCAGGGGCCAGAGCCGAGATTCCTCTGCAGGCCCTGGTGAGACCAGGGTGAAGCAGCTGAGCCCCTTCATGGGGATCCATGGGGGATGCAGAGATCCACCCACAGCCCCTGGGGATCCACGGGGGATGCAGAGATCCACCCACAGCCCCTGGGGATCCACGGGGGATGCAGAGATCCACCCACAGCCCCTGGGGATCCACGGGGGATGCAGAGATCCACCCACAGCCCCTGGGGATCCACGGGGGATGCAGAGATCCACCCACAGCCCCTGGGGATCCACGGGGGATGCAGAGATCCACCCACAGCCCCTGGGGATCCACGGGGGATGCAGAGATCCACCCACAGCCCCTGGGGATCCATGGGGGATGCAGAGATCCACCCACAGCCCCTGGGGATCCACGGGGGATGCAGAGATCCACCCACAGCCCCTGGGGATCCATGGGGGATGCAGCAGCTCAGCTCATCACAATCACCACCAGCAGCTCTGGAAATCTGCTCCAGGTATGAGTCCTCTTGCCTTGCTGTGACAGAGAATAACCTACCTTTTCATCTGGAGAAGAAAATCTAGGTTCCAACTCCTACAAAAGGCAAAGAACAGGGACCAAACCCTGAGAAATTTAAGAATTTCTACAAGAGGAAACAGTGTGGGGCGAACACTGAATCACCACACTTCTACATCATCCTCTCATGGGCTGATTACCAAACCACTTTCTCTCCTGCTTCCTGCCTTCTTGTTGTCTTTTTTACACTCTGTCAAATTGTTCACATGGCTTCCTCATCCCCACTCTCTGTTCCAAGACTTCTCTTTATCATATTTTCCTAGTTTATCATCAAAAAACTGTCAGAGACGAAGAGAAATTATATCCTGGAAAACACCAGAGAGTGCTTTGACTTTTGGCCAATGCTCTGCTGCAACGTTTATGGTATTTGATGCATGTGTTTTAGAAGAGTTTTTATTGTAGGTTGGGGAGGAGGAGTAGATGCCTGTTTTCTGTAAAATTTCATGGAGAGTCGCTATTCATGGTCTGTAGATGCCTTTGACAAATCCTTCTGCAGGGTGGCCTGTTTGAGACTTCTCTGATCAATGGCTACACAGTACTACTGTCATTTATTTCACAAGAAAGGACATTAAAATTTTGGTTTGGTTGCTTTGTGAAATCAGGTGTGCACTCTAGAGTTTCATACAGCTCTGTATCCCTGACTTGTTCAGACACAGATGATTTTCTTTCCTCTGTTCTTGCTGGAGATGTTCAGGACCAGGATATGTGCCAGGCCTGGAAGTTTGTGAAAGTTGTTCCTCTACTTGTGGACCTTGTGGATTTAGGTCCCTCCTCCCCATGCACACCAACCCACCAGACTTCTGCAAAATCAACCACTGAAAGCAGTGGGAAAAGGAACCCACCAGGTTTCATGAATTGAAAATGCCTCCTCTAAGACCTGTTCCTGGAACACAACAGGTAGTTCTCTAAAGAACACAGAAGTATGGAACAAAGCTCCCAAAAATGCCTATATTTTTATGGTAGCCAAAGCTTTGGTATCTATTGGCAGTTTCATTCCACTGCTCCTTACCTTATCACTAGAGATGCCTGGAACTCCTTTCAAAAAGTACTACTTAAATTGCTTCCAAAGTTTGAAGTAGGCTTGTTTTAACTTAACTTGTTTTTTCAAGGTAGTGTTTTCTGTTGTTGCTAAATGATCACAAAAAATCTGTTTGTTTTTTTTTTTTTTTTGGTAGCTCCTGGAAAAACGAAGACATTTAGATTGAATTTAAGAAGAAGTTGTTTTCAATGAGGGTGGTGAGGCCCTGGCACAGGGTGCTCAGAGGAGCTGTGGCTGCTCCATCTCTGGAAGGGTCCAAGGCCAGGTTGGACGGGGCTTGGAGCAGCTCAGGATAGTGCAAGGTGTCCCTGCCCATGGCAGGGGATGGGACTGGGATAGCTTTAAGGTCTCTTCCACCCCAAACCAGTCTGGGATTCTCTGAGCAGAGCTATCTTGCTAGCTTAGCCAGTTCAGAGGTGTGTGAGAACAGAGAAGGCAATGCAGAACACCTGAAGTGGGTGCTCAGAGCAGACAGTGTAGAAAAAAAAAAATCTCAGCTTAATGTCATGAGTACAAAAAAAGGCTTCCTTGAGCAGTAGCCACCCTTTAACATCCTCCTGTTGTGCTTTCATTGTAATGTCTGTCATTCCCAGTCACACCAGCCACATAATAGAGTTCTTCAGTGCTTCTAATTTTTATTGTCATTGTGCTCCCACTGTTATGTTAATTAGATTAAACCAGACTCCCACTGAGGCTGTAACAATGATAAACACTGTAGTAATCTGTCAGCTCTCTCTGAAACCACTTTCCACAGCTTTGGAAATGTGCTGCTCCCTCCGACAGACCACACTGCTGTGTATTGTAAATAATCTGCTTTGATCACACTTGATCACATACATTGTAATAATCAACACTGAAAAATAAGCTTCTAATGATTCACAACCTGAGGCACATTATTGATCTTTCCAATCAGCTGCCATGAAGGGGCTCATGGAAGCAGAATGTATTAATGCTGCCATTTTTAACTACACAAGACAAATATTGTGGGGAGAGGGGTCCTGCCAGACATCTAAAATGACCACACATTAATACTCATCATTTTCTTTGTCTGGAAAAAAATTGGCTTATTCCATCTTTCCCTCTTTGCCTGAAATAGGTTCTAGCCTTTCCACTAATTGTTTTGAAGATAGCTGACAGCTTTTAACACAGACACTCAGTTCTGTGGGATTTTGCTTCCAGGCCATTAACTCCGAAATCTATATTCTGACAGATTTCTTCAGAGGAACAAAGAACAGTGTAGGAATAAGACCTGAACTGCTTTTCTTGTCTTACTGTACAGAGACACTCAGCAACAAAGCTCTCCTCGTTATAGAACCTGTGGAGAATTAGGACAAATCCAGGTTCTTTACAAGTGCTGTGGAAACCATTATTACAGCTGGTTCTGTACTTCTCACTAGCCCTGTGCCTCATTTCAGTGAATCCCAAAAGGTTAAGTCTTCTTTATTCAGTGTGTGTGTGTGTGCTGATGTATGGACATCTGCTGTGTCCATAAACCAGCATTACACATCCCATTTCTCCTCCTGCTGCAAATCTGAAGCAGATGTGTGAGGCTGCAGAAAATAGGTGCAAACTGTATTTCTCCAAACTGTGTTCTTGGTGCTGTTTAGAAGGCAGCAATTTGCCAAATAGCAGAACCAGAGACTTTAGAAGCAAATAACAACATACAGCCACAAGCTCGCTTTTCCATCCCTTGGCCTGAAAATAATCAGAGGAGTGAAAATAGAACCAAAAAAGAGAAATCATTTATTTTTCAGACCTCTACCCTAATATAATGCCTATCCCAGCACCTACCAAAGTCCCTAATTCATAAGGCTGGCATCTGTGATCTTGGAAAGAAACTCCAAATGCAAAGTCCCACCTAATATGCTGGGCTGAAATGTGTGTTCAGTATGCTCCAGCAGCTCCAAATAAATCAGAGCTCAGATCTGTGGAACCCGAGGGCTGTCCAGGCTGGAGCAGCAAAGTCAGGGAGCTCCCAGCACTTAGAGAGCAGAGCTGTGTTATGGAAGAAATGGGCACAGCTGCTTTGGTGAGTCACATGTGGGTTTGGAGCAAGGACCCAGCTGGCAAACACCTATTCTCCATCATTTCTTGAGGTCACTGCTGAAGTTCAAGTAATGAATAAAACAGATGAATTAAAAGCAAATCTCCCTAGGTTATAATTGAAACACACAGCTCAGGGATAGTCTTACACAATTTAAGCAGCCTCTGGAAAGTGTGGCACAATCATCCACCGAGCTTCTTCACTCAGGGAAACACTCAGGTTTAGGATTGCAGGCTTTAACCAGCTACAAAACAAGGTAAGTCTGTGCTACAGGAAATCTTCTAAAATAAGATATGAAACAGAGAAGGAATAGTCATTCATTTCCTGTAACTGATGCTTAAGCCAAGAATCATTAAAACATATCCTGATTTTTTTGTATTATTTTTCCCCTTTTTTTTTCCTCCCTCTCCCCTCTTGTCTTTTTGCCTTCTCATTATCCTTGTCTCTTTAAAAACAGGCTTTTAAAATGTTGGTCACTACTTGTAAAGATCAACACAACAGACTAAGTCATCCTAATACTTATTTACCTTTTGCATGATTTTCAGTGCAAGCATAAGCCTTCAATGATTTCAGCAAAGGTTCTTGATTGGGCCATTCACTGGAAGAAAAATAAATCTGTCTTTGCAGAAAAACAAAAAGTCTGATTGTATCTGTCTCAGGCTCCACTAGAGGGCTCCAGATAATTATCTTGAATATTACCCAGCCTGCTGTTGTGTACAGGCTGTTAATTGCACCTAATTAGAGATCAGTAGATGTATTAATCAACTACAAGTCAGTACTCAATACAGAAACACTCAGTGGCACTGCTTCCATCTACAATCAGCCTCCAGATCCTATTTGGGCCCCCAGAAGTTGTGTGCAGGTATTGCTTCTCCCTCCCAATATTCTCCTGTTTCTAACCCTGCTGCTGTGCTGTCTTGTGTCACACACCTAAAATGTTGCACGTATTTAAAATATTGCCCACAGCCCTAGCATGAGAACAGCCAGTGCTAAATTTGTTTTCCAGGGCACAGCACATTTTTTTTTCACCACAAATGAAAAGTTCATCAGTGCAAGAGACACCTTTACTGTGGGTTAGTCTCAGCCTGTAGTTCATCCCACAAACACCTTATACACCTCATAAATCTTTGACTTCATCTTTGCAACACTTTCTATGTAGTTATTTCTTTAAAAACTATTTCCAAACATTGTACACAGAACTTCCCTTCCTTTGGCAGGCTTTAAATACCTTTGTTTCCTTACTGCAGAGAGCAGGACGCTGTTTGCTGAATGACAGATTAAAACATTGTTAACAGGGTTTAATCATGTCCCTATTTCAGTTCAAACTACCTCTGCTAGGCACCAGAGCTGGAGCATTCTGCTTTCTTTGCCCTGACACTACTTAAACCCTTCTGAAAGGATGTGCAAAATCTGCTGAGGAAGCAAGGTAAAAAACAAGATTTGTTTTCCTTCAATCCACTTACTATAATAAAAGTAGTAAACCAGGAGTTACAAGAAAAACCAGATGCAGTTTGATACCAAAGCTGGGCTCTGTCTTACTCCCTGCCCCTGTGCAGAGCACAGAAGCAACATTTTCTTGCTTTCCCCAAGTTACTTATAATGAGATCCCACTCTTTGGCCTTAATTTCTGAACCCTGGATTTCTGGGAATGGAAGAAATTAGCTTATCTTTTGCAGCTTGAATTTGGAATATCCACTGGCTACTGGGGACAGACCATACACACAGCACCCCACAGGGAGAAGGCAGCCACGTGTTCAGGGTGCTACTCCCATCCTATGGAACAAGCTGGCTGTATTTCATGTCTGGGAAGTCCCACCTGTGTCAGGGTACATGGGTGGCTCTGAACACTGGCACAAAAGTGTCACTTTGGGCAGACAAACAGCTGCTCCCTCCTCAGCTCTGGTTTTCTCTGGCAGCACATGCAAGCAGAAACAATTATTGCCTTTGGTTTTGTAGTGGATGAACAACATGTTTTAGATTAGTGGAATTAATTCTTGTGCTGCATTAAAGGGATATAGGTAAAGCCTAAAATAAAAATCCAAACAAGTGAAAATATTTGTAATAAGCTGATTATCTGATTAAATGATTATATGTTCTGTCATCCTACACCTGTTAATACACTATTGTAAATATCAAATGCAGAATTAATACCAGCCATTAAGTGCATGCTACCCCTCTCCAAAAGCCCAATTAAGCATGTGTTTACAAATGATGCCACTAATTATCCACCTCTTCTATTTTAATCAAATGTCTTAATGTGCCTTGGAGACATTTCCAAAGCTAAGGAGACATAAAATGTCTTCTCAAAGAACCAATACTCTGAAAACGTAGTGAATTTCTGAGGTAAGCCCTAAGGCTATAGATTTTGTAAACATTTTTTTTTCAGTCTGAGTGAGTTTGGGGTTTTGCCTCATGAAATGTTGAAGAATTTGAATTTCAGATATTTTTTCAGTTGCATTTTGTGATTAGAGGGTGTGCTACTTGCAACTATCCTTCAGTTATTAAACCGGCAAAACTCTTCCATCACTGCCTGAAAGTTCACTTTATGAAGCAGATAATAGTATCTTGCAGCTACTCCTCAAATTCTTGGCCAGTTTTGATCTCTGTTTTTACTTTGCTGATAAAATCACTTTCTGAACCATGCAGTAGAGTGCTGCTATGAAAACACTTCTGAATTACTACCAATCACTGATAGCACAGTCCTGCTGTTGTTCCCCAGCTGTGGTTGTGGGATGGTTCTGCTTGAGCCTACACTGGAATGCTTCCTGCCCCTGAGGCTGCCAAAGCTTATTATTATTATTAAAATTTTATGATATTGTTAATATGTTGTTATATTGCAGGTTTGGAGTTGAGATATTTGCAATATTTTTTCCTTCTTATAAGCAATTTGCATCAAAGAACTTTGCCTGGCACTGTTCCCATCAAAGGTGGCAGATTTGATGTCCCTGCTTGCTCACTGCCTGAGCACTGCATTTCTCCACTAAAGCTCTATTGGGATCAAGTACATTGAAATTTTTGGGATACACTGGAGGGGTAAAAATAAGTCTTTAACCCTTCCTAAATGAGATCTACTCCTTTACTACCTGCTCTTAGCTCTTCCACTCCCAGCTTATTCTGGATTTACCAGCTGCTGTTTTTAGCAGTATCTTTCCCTCTAGGGTCACCACTGACTGTCCAAATGCTGGCTACAACATATTGATTTTAAGGGACTTTTTTGAAAGCAAGTACTTAATAATGGCAGGGCCTGAATACTGAAGAGCCTGTAATGTCTCATACCAAACTTCTTTTCCAGAGGAATACAGCTGATAGAATCCCTAATTTGTACATCTTGATCCTTAGCAACATGGATTCTGTTACAATTTGCCTTTATTCATGTTACCTCTGTGAGTAGTTAATCTGCCCCAAATTTCTCCCTCTCACTTATTTTGTGCACAAGCCTCAAAATAAAGCCACAATCTGCAAAGTTCTGCAGATATATCACTGGGGTATTATCTTGCAGGTCTCTTATGATCCAGAAAAGGGCTTTTCCTCTCTCGACTCCCACTGGACATTCTGACCAGACTGCTACAGCTCTGGCAGGAGGAAGAGGCACATCGTAGTTGCCACCAAAATACCAATCTGTGCTGAGCAATCTTGTTCAGTTTCCCTTCTTTCCCATTCAAAACATCAAACATTTTTCATTCAAGATCACGCAGTTTGCTTGCTCTGCCTTATTTTTAAAGAATCTAAATCTTAAACTGTAGCAAAGCCATTGGTCCTGAGCCAGTGTTGGTTCAGAACAACCTCAGTGCCTTTTCCTCCTGCCCGATTGTAGCTGAGTTGATCCTGAGCAAAGCTGCTCTGCACACAGTTTGTACCCTACACAAAGGGTAAATGCCTCAGAAATCCCTCCTGCTCTGTCTGACAGGGACAGTTGGCATGGGAAAATGATTATTTTACTACTGCTGGGGCAGACCTTACCTCATCCTACCAATGCCCATTTAGTTTTCCTTTGCTATAATTTATTTATACCCTTATCTTGCTTTACTGTAATGTACCACAGTGGAGTAGTGCACCAACATGGAGATTTTCTCCTGATTTTCCCATCTTTTGCCTCCTGCTTCCACTTCTCTGCCTCCAGATTTTTAAAACATGAGTATTTTCTCTTCCTTCCCTCTCTGTGCTGGTTTCTAAAAGGAAGTGAACAGGTGACCTTCAATCACTTTAACAGATAATAAATATTTTACCTGAAAGGACAACATGGAAACAACATGTCTCAGTTGACCGCAGTAATTCTCTTTACTATTATTTTGCTGCTGCAAGGAGCAGAAGCAATGTTTCCATTACAGCAGGAACAGTGGAAAGCAGGAGCTGATGAAAGCTCTCTCGGCTCTCATGCTGCACGGTTTTGCTACCTGCTGCAGAGAACAAAAATGCTCCCAACACAGAGCACTGTATTGTATTGAAATACAGTATTATCCATCTCCCAGGCTTTCTTGTCTGCACCCAAGAGCAGCATCACAGGATGATGGGATAACTTGAGCTGGAGGGGCCCTCAGAGGTCCCTGTCCAAGCTCCAGCTCAGAGCAGGTCAGCTCGGGTCAGACCAGGCCACTCAGGGCTTGAACTGCCTGTGTTTGGAAAACCTCCAAGGATGGAGACGGCACAACTTTGCTGGGCAACTGTGCTGCTGCTGAGTGTCCTCATGGGGAATAGGTTTTCCCTGTATTCATCCAAAACTTTCTTGTTTTGGCTTCTTGTCACCTCTCACCTTGGCTCAATAACCTCAAAGGAAGGGGCTGGATGTGTAGGGTCCCCAAAGCCTTGCCTGCCCCAGGCTGACCAAGCCCTGCTCCCATGGCCTTTCCTCTCAGGGGACGTTCTCCAGCCCCAGCCATCCTGGGGACCTCCCTTACCTTCCCTTCCTCCGGTCTGTCAAGGCCTTTCCTGCAGGGAGAGCCCCAAATTGGACAGAGTACCTGGATATGATCTAGGGAGTGCTGAGCACGAGGGACATGCCCCCCGTCCCCTGGCCATGACAGCAGTGTCCCTGTGCCAGCAGGGCTCCTGCCAGGGAGCAAGCTCTGCATCTGCACCACAGCTCTGCAGCTGCACCACAGCTGCCCTGAGCACAAAACCCTCTTGCTGATGTCTTGGCAGGAGGACAGCCTGCACTTGGAAAGTACTTGGCAGCCTTTTCTCACATCCTTAAAAGCAGCAAGAACACCACATTGCAGAGGAGATCCAAGGTGCTACTATTAAATCATTCAGGAAATATAAAACAGAATCAAGTAAATATTCTTAGAAATACAGTGAGCGGACACCATTAGCACAGCTTAAAAGTGTTGAATTTCCTTTTGCGTCTCTTTCAGCAAAGGGTTCCTAGAAATGCTTACAGTTTGTTAATTTACATGCCAGTGTATAGTTTTGCATTATACCAGATTTCCTGTGAGGGTGGGCAGGCCCTGGCACAGGGTGCCCAGAGAAGCTGTGGCTGCCCCTGGATCCCTGGCAGTGTCCCAGGCCAGGCTGGACAGGGCTTGGAGCCACCTGGGATAGTGGAATGTGTCCCTGCCCATAGCAGGGGGTGGAACGAGATGAATTTAAGGTCCCTGCCAACCTAAACCATTCTGGGATTCTGTGATTCCAACCCACCTTGCACTCCATCTGCCTTTGGAGATCTGCCTTCCTGACAAGTGCATGCTCTCATTTTGAAAATCTTATTTTTGCAGCATTAAGCTTTTCTCACATAGAACAAATTTTACTAACAGTGGTGCATTAGTATCAGAATTTCTTCACTCACCTCAGTGCTGTAGGCAATTAACAAGTGGAGCAATTTTTACCAAAGGGCACTTCTGGTACCACAATAACTTGCCAGACAACATTTTCCTTTCCTTGACACTGATGAATAGCTGAAACTTCAGGAAAATTTCAGTCATTAGTTCTGACTACTGTCATTCTAAAGAGAGGAATGTATCAGAATCTCTTATTCCATTCCATACCAGTTCTGAATTTTAACACTGAAAGAGCTCAACACAACCCACTTCAGAAAAATAATTCTTTAAGAAACCAAATCAAGAGCAAGGACTGTTAAGTCCTGTCCACAGCTGACTCCCTCTGAGATTTATCTGAGACATTTGATCACACTTAGAAAACAGAGATGTTATCCCTGAGTAGCTTAACAATGTCTTGTAAGGATCAATTATAAAGGCTGCAGTATAGGTCATAAGGGGTGTGAGGGAGTGAAAGCTACTCCATAAAATAGTTACTTAAGAATAACCTGACTTAGGTTAGAATTTCTCAAAAATATGTGAAGTTTTGCAAGAAGAGGTGAAGGTCCAAACCAGGACTTTAAAAATATTCTAATTATGAGAACACTAACTATAACACTCTAGGAGAACTTGCAATACTTCATACTGAATTGCCTTAAATACTCCATATCGAATAATCTTAATTATGTTGCTGCATGATTAAAGACTGAAGTATTAATTCAAGCTCACGTCTGATCCCTGTTCACTTTTTACTCACACCAGATTTAATTACACCAAGTGCACTGCCTTGCTATCGCTATAAAACAGTTAATGCCAAGACCAGTAAAGGCAGCTCTGAAGACCCAAAGCTCATAAATACAGTTTTAATTTACCAAACGTTAAAACGCAGACACGGGAAGACAAACGTTTATTTCACGTTAGGACCGCAGAGCGGGCCGGAGATGCTCGAGAACACCTGAAGGTGTATCGTAAACAGAAACACCGCAAGTCTTGCTTCAGCTTCTGTCCCTTGTCCGAGGGCTGTGGGGATGGCGCTGGGCTCGCTGCCTCGCCTGCCCGGCTCAGCTGCTTCCCACAGCCTTCGGGCTCCGGGCACGTCTCTCTCGGAGCGGTGTCCGAGCGCCCCGGAGTTCAGGGAGCAGAGCCCGGCAGGGCCGGCCCGAGGCCGTGCATTCCCGCTCCGGGCAGTGCGGAGGTGGAGGAGCCGCTCCTGCCCGCGGAGCGGGGAATGAGGCGGCGATAACCCAGTTCCTGCGGCCCGCAGGCTCACCTGCCCGGGGACAGCGGGAGCTGCCTGGGCCGGCCCCGCTCCGGCCCGGCCACCGGCCGCGGGGCTGGCTGCGGGAACCACAGGGTCACCGGGGCTGGAGTCACCTCAGGCATCATCGAGGCCAACCTATGCCCAACGCCTCCCTGTCAACCAGGCCACGGCACAAGTGCCACAGCCAGCCTTTCCTTAAATACCTCCAGGGACGGTAACCCCACCGCCCCCCGGGCAGCCCTTTCCAAAGTCTAATCACCATTTCCGGGAAGGAATTCCTCCAGATGTGCGACCTGACCCTCTCCTGGTGCAGCTCAGCCATCCCTGGCCGGGGAGGGCGGTCAATGGAGAGGGGCGGTGGTGCGGAGGGAGCCCCGCAGGACGCGGTGCCGCATCCTGGGGACGGGAAAGGAAAGGGAAAGGAAAAGGACATGGAGCGCTGGCGGCGGCGGGGCCGGAGGTGTGGGCAGGGCGGGGGAAAGCAGCGAGCAGCCCCGGCGGCCACCGCGCCCTGGCCGTGAAGGAGGCGGAGGAGGGCGCGGGGCGGCCCGGGCGCGGCGGCCCCGTCCGCGCTCCCCCTGCCCAGCCCCGGCCATGAATATGTAACTCCCCTCTATTTCCCGAGCTCCATTGCGGAGCCGCCGCTCGCCATATTGCGCTGCGGGGGCTGCGGCGGCACCGCCGGCCACGGAGCGAGGCGGCACCGGCGGGCGGTGAGCGCGGGGCCGGGCGGCGCCGCCGGGGCCCTCTGTCCCCACGGGACCGGGGCGGGTGCGGAGCCGCGGGTGCCTGTGCGCGGTGTCCGAGCGGGGCTGACCCCGGCCGGGGAGGCGGCGGGGCGGCTGCCGGGCTATTCCGGCGGGGCGGGGGTCGGGGTGTCCGGGAGGAGCCGTGGCTAGCGGTCCCATGGCAGCCTGGAGCCCCCGTTGCCCTCAGCCCCGGCCGTGCTGCAGGGCCGCGGGGCACCGAGCCGCCCCCAGGGCCGGCGTGGGGCTGCCGAGCCCGGAGCGGCCGGGGTATCCATGTCTACACACGTACCTATACGTACACAGCTGTCTCCCTATCCATGCACGTAGGGATGCGTGTGTAGGTGCGTGTGTGCAGCCTGGGAGCTGCAGGCAGAGGTCGGGCGCACGGCTCCATCGCAGCCGCAGTACCGCAGCACCAGCCGGCGAGCGCGGCACCGCCGCTGCCATCCCCGGCAAGGGACAGCTCACGGACACGGCCCCGAGCTGCTCCCGCTGGCTCTGCGCATCGCCCCTCTGAGCAGTACGATCCTGGGTGTGATTTATAGCTCGGCCTTCCCGGTCTTTTGTCCCTCCCGGAGCCCGTGCCGAGCGGTGCTGGCGGGGCGGGATGCTCGCGAACTGGGGCTGGGAGCGACCCGGCTGCTCCCGGGAAAATGTCGCTTCCCACAGGGCAGCAGGTGCAGAAGGACGCTGTGCCGGGAGTTGAGGATGTGTCTCCTCCCTGCACATCGCTCCCACTGCCTTCTGTACGAATTTAGCTCTTGCTTCTTGCCAAGTTTTACATTCTGCAGTAGCTCTTCTGGATCGCTTGCCTTCCTTGCACCAGCCCTATGGCACTGTGTGTATATGAAACCAGCACTGAGCAATATTTTTCTCGGGATTTTTGTAAGCTGTTTGTTTTTCTGACCTTCTTCTGTGGGAAATAATTGGATCAAGTGCCTAATTCCACAGAAATCCAGAGGACAGGTAGTAGAGAAAGATGATTTCCAGTATGATAATTCATAATCCAGCCCTGTTTGGAAGTGGTTGTAGCTCTGTGTGATAACTATGCACTGCACATGGGCTTTTAAGGATTAAAGGGAATTGCTTACGTTTGAAAAAATGTGACTGGTGTGCAGGTGAAATTATTATTGCTTGGGGAGAATTCTTTCGTCGAGTGTCATTCATTCAGTGACAAAGACTCGATTTGTCATAGGAGTTCCCTGCAGAGGTGCTCTGATTTGTATTCATCTGTGTTTCCATTAAAAACTTGTGTAATGAGATAATTTGACTTTCTTATACATCATGTCAAGCTCAGAGCTGACATTCAGCTGTCAGCGAAGACAGAGGCACTGGCTGTGACAGCAGTGGATATGGATAAGCAGTATATTTTGCATTAAAAATTTTTGTTGGAAGGATTAGCTTTTTCAGTTGTCTGGAGATGGGAGGAATTTTCACTGGACAGCACGAGCTGCAGTGTCAGGTACAAGTTTGTGGCTGGGTGTGACTGTGACAGTGCCTTTCTGCAATGACAGACAAATCGAGAGCATCTTTAAACCTCACTGCCCCCATGAATTGTCACTTGCAGTGTTTAATAACTGCACACCTGTGGTGTTTAATAATATTGTTGTCTGCATTCAAGTTTCTGATAATAGAGGGACACAGACATTGTATTGGATGTATTTTTTCACTTCTTCAGTGGCTAAAATTGTTGGCCTTTGGCTTCAAAGCTTTGAAGCACCAGCTTTGCTGCAACTGCCAAGAAAAGCACTTTCTGTCATGTCTTAGAGGTGAAATAATATGCAGGTGCCAGCAAAATAAATTGCATGGGTTTTCCTTGGTCAATGATACTTTGTGTTTCAGGAGTGATGAGTGGTAATGGGTTGAGTATAAAGACTTGGTTGGGCATCTTGGGTGATTGGAGCAGAATTCTGGCATTTTCAGTGCTCTGCTGTCATTGAATAGAAATACAGGCTACAGGAAAGCCATCAGTCTTATATGTGAAATAGATGTTGGGCTAAGTGAATTTCTTCATCTTTCTTTTAACTCTTTCCCTCGCTTACAAAAAAAAAAAATGTAATGGGAGGAGGGAAAGGAGCTTTAAAATGAGACTCCAGTCTTCGACTGCTCTGTTATATTTTTCTTAGGAGCACTGAATCTCGTCTTACTGAAGCACCAGCTCTAGGAACATGCATGAAAGAAGCACTGGAGTAAAGGAATTCCTTCCACTTTTTTTTTCCTTAAATACTTTCTACCTTTTTTTTTTTTTTTCCTGAATAGGTCAGCAGTTTAATAATGATGCAGACAGAGAGTAAAGAGATTGGTGAAGAGATGCTGCTGAGCCTCAGCTTGCTTTTGCTTGGTTTTCTGTTGATTCAAATAACTGGCTGTCACAGCTGACCTTAAATTCTTAATTTTCGGAGGAATGAGCAGCATTTGATATTGTGGAACTGTTTAGACTTGTTGCAGTGGAGAAGTATTTTAGTAATTACCCCTGTCTGCTTTCCCCCCACTTGTGGATCCTGGAGCTCTCTTGCAGACAGCAGGGAGTTAGCAGTAGTGTTCTGCTAACTAATTAAAAGCTAATCATTCTTTACTGTTCACCTCTTGGGATAACATTGCACTGTTTTGTGTAAGTATTGGTTTAAACTGTGTTAAGTGTTGCTCCTGTAGTACTGTTTACAAAATGGACAGTCTTACTTGTGAGGGAGTCCTTGAAACAGAAATTGTTCTTTGCTGTTGCCCAGCTTTAGGTGAGAGCTGCCTGCTTGCCAAATTCACTGTTTTGCTTTTATATATTTATTGCAGCCATTAAGTCAATCAGACATAAAATTGCTTGAGTCTTTTTGTCTCTCAAGTGTTGTGGGGGAGTTTATTTTCTGTTTATTAATAACCAAGCTGTCTTTTTGTTCTCATCAAGAAAATTCTGTCACTGTTGCTTGTGGCTTCACTGCCAAATGGGAGAGAAATCCTTGTGGCTCTCTAATATAGCTCTTGGAAGGAACCTGGAATCCTGCACATACCTCTGGCAGAACCAGTCACAGCATTTATGAAGATGCAAAGATTCTGAATTGTAGTGCATGGATGTTCATAGAATTTTTGTTAAAATATGCAAAAAATTTCAAGGGCACAACAGAGGTACTGAAATGATTAAACTTCACCTTACTGATTGAAGTGCTCAGGTCTTGCTTTTGGCAGCTGTTCCTTCAAGGACACAGCAAGAGAGTGGCCTCAAAAAAATGTGCCAGCAGAGCAGGGCAAGGAAGAATTAAAAACTAAGTCTCATTAAAAATATCCTAAGGCAACACATATCATGAATTGTTTGCACTATTTAGTTGCTTGACGGATTCAACTTTTCTAGAGTTTGAGGCTTTACTTTTGTTTACTCCCAAAAGTTTTCAGTCCTTTATCCCTCCTGTTCTGATCTGATACAGCACTGAAATGAATTTTAGAAAGGAATTTTGGCTTTTCTCTTTCCCAGCTGGTTATTAATTCTGAAGTCCAAGGTTAATTTAAGAGATAACTTCATTTTTGAAACTCACCTGGGTAGTCACACACATACTATACAGTATCAGGCTTCATAATATGAAAAAGTTGGTGTAAAATTTAACAAGCAGCAGATAAAATCACAATTCTACTCACTCCCCCAGAGTTCTGCTTAATATTGTTGCTTCACAGGGCTAAATTATGGGTTGGTAATGGCTGTTTTCCTTTTTATATGAATTCTTGGCAAAGGTCTTTGGCACATTTGAGGTCAAGTGTTTGCCTGGTCTATTGACCCACATCAACAGTGAAATGTTGCTGTTCCTGTAACAGTTTTGGGTTTTGTTTCTGCTCCTGGCAGGAGGCATTAATGTTATATTTTAATACTATTTTGGATGAGATATAGGTGATGTGAAAGGCTAGGTTCCAGGATATGAGCTCTAATGATTAAAATAATCTTACTGCCTGATGCATTAGAACAGTGGGCAATGTTTGCTTTTTTGTGTGTGCGTGTACCAAAACCTGAAAAGTTTGCAAATTGATCTTTTAAGATTAAAAAAAAAATAAGCTTTATAATTTAGGAATAGCCTGGTTTGACATCTGATGAGTTTGAGCAGGTGAATTCTGGACACCTTAGAGGCAAGTGATGATATAGATAGTTCTCTGGAAATGTAATGGTATTTTTATGTATTCCAGTTTTTCTAGCTGAGATGTCCAGGAGGGTAGGGTACAGAACTGGGAATGAGGAGCTGACACTGAGGACTGAAGGTTATTGACAGGAATGGAGTGATCTGGGAGGTGGTGTGAAAAGGCCAGATGCATACAGAGTACAGACCTTGTTAGAATAAACTGAAATTTGAGCCTCAGCTCCACAGGAGGGATGTACCTGGGCTCAGGGTGCTTAAATGCTGCTATACTTTCCTGCTATAAATATACAGAGAAACACCAACCTAAAATCAATCACATCTTTGTGTCATGTCCAGAAGTACATGGCTGTTTCCAACACTCATAAAACAGCCTGGAGTTTGATCAACAGTTTGATTTGGTACTTTATTTTCCCGTGTTGCCCTTGACATCTAAACCAGGAGGATTATCTCCCTTTGGACACTTCTGTCAGCATCGGATTCGTGGAGCCCTTGCAGAGGTGTCCAGATGCACAGCAGATGGTTTGTGTGAGGTCACACTCCAGTGTCTCCCAGCCAGGAGCAGCAGCCTGACAGCCAGATTGGAAATGCTGCCCAACTCCATGGATTGATCCATCTCAGGGCCAGGGAATTGTGAGTGGCTGTTAGCTGGAAGATTCCGTACCTCAAAGGGAAAACACTTTCTTAGGCGAGTAAATACAGCCAAGAAGCTGTAAAAGACCATGTGCTTCCAAGCCCATGGGTTTCAGAAATGCCAGTATTATGTTTTCCCTCAGTCAGATGTCATCTGTCCAGCAGCCTTCCAGGGATTCCATAATCACAGCATTAGGTGTAGTTACTTTTCAAGGGAAGATTTTATTTCAGTGTTGAAGAGAAATGCTGTTACATTTACGGGAAAATGGGAGTTTGGGAGTAGTTATTAGGAAAATGAAAACCTTTGCTGTGGTATGACTGAGAGGGACAGTCATGCTGGGAAAAGGTCTTTGGTGTTACCAACTGTTGGGGCTGTTAAACTGCATCGGTGCCTCGGGTTTCTCTGCATTCCTCAGTTTTATTGGCTGCTTTGGGACATTTTTGAGTCTGTGGTCTGGAATTCATGATACATCTTTCCCTCCTGGCTGGGAGTGCTCCAGGGCAGCACTGAGGTTGTGTCTCTTTGCTAACTGCTCTTTGTAGAGTGACAAACCTTGGATTTCTCAGTATTTTAAATGTAGAACTTGGTATGGTCTTGAGTGTGGGGAACATTTGTCACTCATGTATTTACAGATAGTTTTTTTATTGCATTGGTAACTTCTCCATTGTGCCAGTCATCCAGTATCTGACATTCTGTGAGAGTTTACCTATTCAAATGTACAATTTGTGTCTTAATATTAATTTTATAGTTTTATTATAGTTAAATTGTTAGGCAAATAGGATGGCAGGGAGCCAGGTGCAAACACTGTTAAATTGGGATTGTCAGAGTGGTTATCATGTGTTTAATTTTCAGTGAGCATCACTTCAGTTGGAACTGAAGTTGGAATGACACAAAGTCATTGCTGGCAGTCAGGGCTGTAGTGATGCAGGTGCTTTTAAACACTGCTTACCACAGCCAGGGATCCCTGACATGATCATGCCCTGGCATGAATCTGATCCCTGTCTTAATTCCCAGCCACACTGTTGCTCAGGAGTGGCTGCTGGGATGGTTTCTTTCTCTCATAGATCATGGATCCATGGTCCATAAGAGACAAGGGCCACATGGCTTTAAATCTGGAAGAGTAGGTTTGGATGGGCTATTGGGAAGGAATTGTTCCCTGTGAGGGTGGGCAGGCCCTGGCACAGAGAAGCTGTGGCTGCCCCTGGATCCCTGGCAGTGTCCAAGGCCAGGCTGGATGGGGCTTGGAGCAACCTGGGCTAGTGGAAGTGTCCCTGCCCATGGCAGGGGTGGCACTGGATAATCATAATCCTGATGGCTGAATGAACTAAACCCAGTTCAGTAGAACCTTCCTCTCATGCGTTTAGCCCCTTCAGAGATCAGGGTATAGCTAGAGTAAGTGCAATATAAACTCAGCAAGAGACACCTTGAGGAGTGGTGGGCAGTTTGGGAGGCACAGCCTGGTGCGGTGGCATCTTTGTTCAGGATCACCGAGGAGTGATTTCCAGAGCAGGGAACAAAAGGAGCTCCAGGCCAGAACCTGATTTGGCTGTTTCCTGGGGGATTTTTGATCCAGAGAGGAACATAACTTCAGAGTGAATACTAAACATACTAGATTATAATCTAGTAGCAGTTGTCCTGGATTACAACTGGATGTAAAGCTATCTGAACTGCCAGGGAACTACAGAGAAGGTTAATTCTTTCAAATAGTGTCTTCCAGATTGTGTGGAATTTTTTTTTCAAATCAAGCTCTAAGCCAATAAGTAAAACCAGAAAAAAACTTAAATTTCAGAATGCTTTAATTGAATAATTTGAAATGAATGATTGAGTTGAGTACTCTGTGAAAACGTGCAGTCTGTTCCCAATACTAGTCATGGTGTGAAAGAGAGTAAAGCTTAAAGCTCTAAACCTGTTAAACTTCCAAGTAACTGCACTATGAATACCTGTTTTTAAAGGAATTAATCCTTAGGAAGAAAAGCCTGAAATGGTTGAAGGTGCTGTTGAATTTGGCACACTGAATAGAAGTCTAACTGTCTTACTGTTTTAAGTCTCAATATTTTTTAAGTCTCAATATTTACCTTTTACAACTTGGAACAGAAATCAGTTATTTCTAAGATTTTAATACTCTCTAAAAATGTGTGTAATCTTTTTTTTTTTTTTAAGAGCCTGATGCAATTTTTTTCCTCATAAGTGGTTTTTTTTTCATTAAAGTATCATAGAAAGTTGAATGGGGGTGGTGTGGTTATGGTCACACCTGAGCTGGGTTTGTGGGTTCTGTCTCCAGCTGCTTGGTACCATTCCAGCCTTTCTCTGATCTCAAGGTGTGCTGACACAACCACACTGCAGATGCTCTTTAGCCTTTGTCTGCAAAGCCTTTTGGAGCATAATCCAGGTTTGTGAGGGATCCCTGATGGCATCCCCTGCTCCCTGTTTAAAGCAGGACCACCATCAAGGTTAGTGTTGGGCTAGAGTGCAGAAGAAATGTTACATATTCAGAACTGGCTCATTTTCAGCAATAGGACTAAGGAGCTGTTACTCATTGTTGGATGTGAGGGTGGAAACCTGTGAAAGGTAAGCTGGGAAGGGCAGGAGCAGAGAAATGGTGGTGCTGAGCTCCTCCTTTGGCTGCCCACAGATCTGACTGCTCTGCTCTAAGTGCTGTCAGCTGGATTTTATTTTTACTGGACAGTTTCAGGAATGGGATAGCCAAATGCCCACCCTACTTCAGTCATGACTACGTTGGAGTAAATAATTAAGTATATTTCAGTGTAAGAGGTTGTAAAGTGGATGTGGTGTGTAACAAGTGTGGATATTAGTCTGCTGGAGTTTTTTGTCCGAGCACTTTTGGAAGAAGGACATCCCAGCATAAATTCCCCAGTCAGTGAGCAGGCAGGAGATGCAAGGGCCTTTCAAACAGGGTGTTCCTTACTGTTACTTTTTCCTGTAACTGCCTGTTTTCCAGCATTTCAGGAACAAGACTTACTTTCCTAAATTTTTAAATCCCAGCTGGTTTTCTTCAAATTTGTAATACGTTGGTTTATCAGTCAGTTCTGGCTTTGATAGTGACAGATGTGTGTACCCTGTAATTATGGAGTTTGTGCCTAGGGTTTTTGCTGTGCCTGAAGACCGAGTCAGTCTGAAGGGTTGCAGGAGTCCATATAATATTGATTAAGGTGGTTTACTTTATGATTGACAAGAATGGCCCTCTGGCCACAGAACTAATCCAAACAGCTACTGCTTGTTGGCTCTGAGAGAGAGAGGTTTAATCTGCCAGAGGGCAGCGTTAGATGGGATATTGGGAAGAAATTTCTGCCTGTGAGGGTGGGCAGGCCCTGGCACAGATTACCCAGAGAAGCTGTGGCTGCTCCATTCCTGGGAATGTCCAAGGCCAGGTTGGATGGGGCTTGGAGCAGCCTGGGACAGTGGAAGGTATCCCTGCCCATGGCAGGGGGTTGAAACTGGATGGTCATTTAAGGTCCCTTCCAATCTGAATTGTTTTGTGACTTTATAAATGTGGTTTCACCCCAGTTAGCCTGTTGTTGTGTGACTGGTTGCCTTCTTCTTTTATCCAGAGGGAACAGACAAGTCATAAAGGTAAAAAGATGATAAAAAGTCTAAGGTTGTGGTGCGTTACAAGTTTTTTCAGTGTTTGACTTCACGTTGTTGCTGGTGCTCACACATGTGGCCTGTGAAGAAGCGATCCCATCTTCGTTATAAAGTGGAAAAGATGTGAAATGTTGAACAGGTGAAAAGTGGGTTTTGTTGAGGTGAAATCTGTCTCATACTGTGAGCTGGGAAAATGAGTGTGAGAAACCTGTCATGTAAGACTTTTTTGAAAAACAGTGCCAGAAGGGATGCAGAGGAAGAGTGAACTATGCCAGTGATTCTTAGGAATGTGAAATTTCACTGGACTAAATTTCCAGACTGAAGAACAAATGTGAGGTTTGACATTTTTTCTCTATCTTCTGTCCCTTTGCCAGTAGTAGTTAATAAAGAGTCTGTTGTACCTTCAGTCTAGAAACTTTACGCTTCATATTTTTCCCTCTGAACACAGTGTCAAGAGCAGGAAAATAATCTTCCTTCAGCTCATGAAAACTTCCTACTTTTGTAGCTCTAGAAACAATCAGCCAGTGTGACCTGAGCCATGCATGATTTCTTGCTTCAAATCTAGTAGCAGTGGACTGTCCTAAAAAGAAACTGAAGAGTCAGCTAAGTGTAGAGGTGTTTCCCACCTCACTTCCCCAAACAAATGGAGAAGGTTATTCATTGATGCAACATCTGAAACGATGGTTCGCTGGTTTTGTGACTGCTGGTTGGTACTTGGTGGCTGTTAACATGGTCAGTGCAATTCTGGGTCAAAATGCCTCTCCTGACTGTGGAGATGGATGTTTGATCCTGGTGCCAGCTGTGGGTGTTGCTGGGTTAGATTTTAGCAGTGTGAGGAAACACAATCCAATCTGAGAGCCACCAGTGCCAGAGGGAAGAGTCAGGCCTCGTTCACATGCATTTTTCAGGAATGATATAGATATGGAAATTTTAGGGGATCAGGGGAAAAGCTGAGCAGGCTTACTGATTGATGATCAACAAGAGTAAAAACTCCATGGAGCATAATTTGTTTTTGTTGTTGATCCAGCATGCTTGAATTGACCACTGCTCCTCAGATTTCCCTTGCCAGAGACAGAGAAGGTGTTTGGTAGTGACAGGATGAGCTGTGTGGATCTCTGCAGCTTTCAGCTGGCTTTAAGGCCACTGGTATTCTTCTTAAAATTTGAAAGTACTATCACTGCAGCCCTTAGGGTGAGAGTGAAGCACTTGGCATCTCAGATGAGAGGGATTTCTGGTAAAGCTGGTCAGTTACTCATCAAAACAGCTGTACAGAGTCCTGTGCAGTGTAGCCTGGGGCTTGTAGGTGTGGCTACAGGATAAATTCCAGACTCACTGAGCCTGGAAAAGACCTCCAAGATCTTCAAGTCCAAGCTGTGCCAGATCCCCACCATGTCACCACCACCAGAGCTCTGAGTGCCACATCCAGGCCTTCCTTGGCCACCTCCAGGGATGGGGACTCCAGACCCCCCTGGAGAAGGGGGGACTCCAGGCCCCTTCAATGCCTGACCACCTTTTCCAGGAAGAAATGTTGGTGTTAATGTGGTTGTTGTGCAATGGATGGGTTTGGTGATGGCCTGGCCCCAGAGCTGCTGTTCTGTGTTAGCCAGCACGTGAGTTGAGCTGAGGAATTGCCTGTACAGGCAGGGACTGCTGGGATGAGCTCTTCGCTCAGGTGTGGAGAGCAGGCTCCTGTCTAGGACAGGCTGGATCCTCTGGGGCTCTGCTTGGTCTTGGTCCATGTGCTTCAGCAGGTTTTGGCAAGGGTTGTGATTAGCAGCTCCATGAATTTCTTTCAGCTGCTGGAATGATGGTTAATTGAACGTGTCAGTTTTAAAAGCACACAAGAGTGGTATCCAGTGCAGACATAGAATGATGTTTGGCTTCTATTAGAACAGCATGAAAAAATCCTTATCCTGGAGCACTTGGCTTCCTGTACACCTGGAATTGCCTTAAATATTAGTAGAAATTAGAACATAGAGAAACAGTGTTTCCCTTCTTTGCTGAGATGTGTCACTTAATACCATCATTAAATTCATACCACTGAATAAGTGAAATAAAACACCTGACAGGACAGCCCAGTGCTTCAGTTTGCAGCTGGGGTTTCTCACCTCTGCTGGGCTGGTGAGGTCTTAACTGGACATGGCACTTCTCTGATCCCCACAGAGGAACATGTCTTCTGTGACAAGTAAACTGCAGTTTTAGGGCACGACATTTACACAGTAAAATTGGAGTTGGAGGTGGCCTCTGAGAGGAATTGGAGTGAGAAAAAGGGGGAAGGGCTTCAGACTGACAGAGGGTATGTTTGTGTTGGATGTTGGAGGAGGTTGTTCCCTGTGAGGGTGGGCAGGCCCTGGCACAGGGTGCCCAGAGAAGCTGTGGCTGCCCCTGGATCCCTGGCAGTGCCCAAGGCCAGGCTGGATGGGGCTTGGAGCAGCCTGGGACAGTGGAAGGTGTCCCTGCCCATAGCAGGGGATTGGAACTGGATGATCTTAAAGCTTCCTTCAAACACAAAGTATTCCAGGGTCCTGTGATTCTACTAAATAGACATAATATATTTTATGTCAGTTTTTTTTCCCTCTTTCCTCAAAATAAGGAAAATACCAAATGAGAAAACTTTGATTTCTGTGCCTGGATGAAAGTAGATCTAGTACTCTGCACAGCTTATCTTGCTTTTCCCTTCACAATTAATTAAAGCTTATATAGTAATCTTGTTCTCCAGAGAGTTTGGGCCTTTTCATAAAGAACTTAATGAGTTGGAAAATAGATTATAATGTATGTGGTAGATGCCAATAGAAAATGCATTTGGCTGCTGAATTGAAGGGTCTGGAAACCCAGATTTAAAAAAGGAATAAAATAAAGCATTTCTACTTCTTCCACCTAGAAAAAAGGTCTGCAATTGCAGTCTTGCCACTTACATAGTTACAATATTTTTTTTAAACATGCCACTGTCTGGGATAAGTTTTCCTGCTCAAGGCAGGCACTTCTGGAGTCATGGGAAACAATGCCTCCTCTCCCCCAGCATAAAAGTATTTTCTGTTCAGAAACAGTATTTTCTTCTGTCCCTTTGCAGACTTTTTCACATCTGCAGTGACTCTGTGTGGTAATTTTGCCTTATCTCATACAGTAGGTACTAAAATTTTGATGGAACAGCACTGCAGTTTCTCTGGGTTTTTAAAATAACTATTATTATTT
Organism: Vidua chalybeata; assembly: GCF_026979565.1. Classification (NCBI taxonomy): domain Eukaryota; kingdom Metazoa; phylum Chordata; class Aves; order Passeriformes; family Viduidae; genus Vidua; species Vidua chalybeata. The sequence continues at coordinate 29,054,551 of NC_071538.1, forward strand.
AAATTATGCAGTGACTGGTTTTCTCTTGATCTTTCAGCATCCTTCAAACTTCTGATGGGAAAGCCATCAGGGCTGTGTTTTGAAGAAGAAGGAAAAGCCCTCGTGGTGTGCTCCAGTGAGCACATCTGACTGGTGTGCTGTGTCCCGTCTCATTTTGCCCTTCCCCTCGGTGTAGGAAGCAGACCCTGCTTGACCCATGTGCATGTTTGGAAGTGGGTGTTTCAGGAATATTTTCCGCATCAGGTGGCATTTGTGGCCCATGTTCTCTGGCCCTCAGTTCTGTGTCACTTTTGTTTAACAACTGAATTGATTTTTGCCAAGTATTCACGGCTGAGCAGCTCCCCCAGTTCTCCTGGAGTGGTACAAGCAGGGGATTATCCTTGTGTGACACAGCAGAGCCTGGTACGTGGGGGCACGGGTGTTCCCTGGAGCCTCTGCTGGGCTGGACACACGCTGCTGTGGCTTGGGAGGGGAGAGGATCCTGAGCCAGACTCACCTGAGTGCTCAGCCCGTGTCCCTTCTTTCCCCAGCCATGTCTCAGGCCGTGCAGACCAACGGGACGCAGCCTCTGAGCAAGACCTGGGAGCTCAGTCTGTACGAGCTGCAGAGAACACCCCAGGTAATCACAGAGCTCTGGGACTGCTAGGCTCGGGAGGGACCTCTGGAGATCAGCCAGTCCAACCCCCTGCCCAGGCAGGGTCACCCAGAGCAGGTGACACAGGGGCACGTCCAGAGGGGTTTGGGATGTCTCCAGACAGGGAGATTCCACTCCCCAGGCAGCTGTTCCAGGGCTCTGCACCCTCCAAGGGAAGTTCCTCCTCGTGTTGATGTGGAGCTTGTTGTGTTTTAGTTTATGGCCATTGCTCCTCATCCTGTCACTGGCACCACTGAACAGAGTCTGGGACCATCCTCTGACACCCCTTGGAGGTGCTTACATGTATTAATGAGAGTCCCCTCTCAGTCCAGACTGACCAGGCCCAACTCCCGCAGTCTCTCCTCATCAGAGAGGTGCTCCAGATCCCTCATCAGCTTCATGGCCTCTCCTGGACACTCTCCAGCAGCTCCTTGTTTTTATTGTGTGTTGCAGGGCTGGCAGCACTGGGGTTTTGTGTGCTTGTTGTGTTTGTGTGTCCTGTCTCTTTGCTGCATTCCTTTGGGTAAAACATGCTGTCTCCACGAGGAAGGGACTCAATCCCAGGAAAGAACCTTTCCCTCTTTTGCTGCCAGGAGGCCATCACAGATGGCCTGGAGATCGTGGTGTCCCCCCGGAGCCTGCACAGCGAGCTCATGTGTCCCATCTGCCTGGACATGCTCAAGAACACCATGACCACGAAGGAGTGTCTGCATCGCTTCTGCGCCGACTGCATCATCACCGCCCTCAGGAGCGGGTACGTGAGCACTGCCAGGGGACACTGCCAGGGGACAGGGAGGGGACGCTGCCAGGGGACACTGCCAGGGCATTGGTGGGGGTGGGGACACACTGCCAGGGAGGGGTCACTGCCAGGATGTGGTGGGGGTGACACTGCCAAGGCCTGAGGAGGTGACGCTGCCAGGGCATGGGAATGGGACGCTGCCAAGGCACGGGGAGGGGACACTGCCAAGGATGGGACACTGCCAGAGGACAAGAAGGGGATGCTGCCAGGGGCAGGGACAAACACTGTGGAGGAAAGAAGGTTTGGACAGTCCATTGCACTTGAGGTGGAAGTGTCCTTGGTTGGGGCGTTGATGTGGGACAGTGCACTGGGAGTTTCTGAATGTGCAGCACACCTTTCAAATCCTGTTTTTCCATGTTCAGCCGTCTCTGGAAGACAGATCAAATTGCTTCCTCATGACAAATAATTTCATAATTCTATTTCTTACAAGGAGTTGAAGTCCTTTTTTCTATTCTTTTTGTCCCTTAGATCCAGTAACAGTAAAACAAAAATACACATTACTGACAAAAATGGGTTTCATTTCCCTTATTCTTCCTTTTCCTAACAATACATTTCAAATTATGTGGCCTTCAGCCATTTCAAATGCAGTTTCTATTGCAGGAGAATTTGGTTTAGACTATGGTTAACAAGAAAAGTCCAGCTAAAAGCTACTCCATCATCTCTTCTTACTTAAAAATTTCTTCTAACATCTCAGGTCCCGGACTGTCTCTCTTCTACTATAAATCAAGGAGGAGTAATATTTTACAAAGCTTTTTTCTAGGATAGGGTTAAAAGTTCAGACTCCTTGGATGGCTGAAATCTCTGTCTAGAACTCTTAACTCTTACACTGGGCATCTTCTCCTTCTCTTTTGCTGGCAAATTTCCAGGTGCCGTCAGGCTCTCTGTCTCTTTCCCTCTGGGGGGGGAACAAAGGCATTTCTGCTTCTCTACTTTTCTGTCTGCAGGAGCTGGCTTGGTTCTAGTCTTTCAGCCTCCTCGGCTTACTTCTTTTAGGCTGCATGGCTCCCCCTCCCCTACCCAGCCTGGCTGGGTAGGAGAGGTTTGCACTGCACTCTCTGACGACTGGAACCAAAGAGACAACTCCCTTGGGAGTTCTTGCTTTTAACTCCCTGTGTTCTCAGAGGCATGTCTATACTTTTAGTGGTCACTCCAGGTGCTAATATCTAAACCTGACTACTGATTGGTTTGACCAAACTTCTTGAAAAAATTCACTTCCATGTCAAACCACAACAACAGTTTACTCAAACATACTTTAAAATAAAAGAGCAGCAGGGAGAGATATGTTTGGGATCTTTGTTTAAATATCTGCAACTACCTGATGTGTCAAGAGACAGAAACCCCTTTCCAGATTTACTGTAAATACTGAGTCTTAGCGAGCACCTTGACCAAGAATGGAAGCAACAGGACAGAGTTTTGTTACTGCTGGAGAGTTAAGTATTGTTTGCTTCCTTCTTGCCCATGTCCAGGAACAAAGAATGTCCCACATGTCGCAAAAAGCTCGTTTCAAAAAGATCCCTGCGGCCAGACCCCAATTTCGACGCTCTCATCAGTAAGATTTACCCGAGCCGGGATGAGTACGAGGCTCATCAGGAGAGGGTGCTGGCCAGGATCAGCAAGCACAACAACCAGCAAGCCCTGAGTCACAGCATCGAGGAGGGATTAAAGATTCAGGCTATGAACAGGTACATAATCACCTCGTTTGCCTTCAGGCTAAAAATACAACGGCTGTCCTCGTGCCCTGTGGAGCTTGAGAATCTTCTCCTCTCCTCTGATATCTGCCAAAACCATTTTTAACCTTTGGCAAAAGGATTTTTAACCTTTTATCTGCTATCAGAAATCTCTGTATCACTCCCTGTGACTTCTGTGGCAGCCTGATAGAAACTTCAGCTTAGCTTTACCCAATTATGGCTGTCATGTCTTAGATAAGAAACCATAACACCATAAATCCTGTACCAAAATGCTACCCTTACATGCCAATAAATGTGCAGAATACCAGGATTTGGGGCTTAGTTGTGACTTAATTCACAGGCTGGAATATGTGTTGTTACACCGTGATGAAATTCCAGATGTGCATTTAAACCTAAGAGAGCCAGCTGGGAGAGAGGCCCCAGACTTTGCATGATAAAGCATGGTGTGATTTAATAATTCTAATCACATGTGGATCCATGCTTGGATGAAAATAATGGTCTGCAATTGCCTGAAAAACAACTGTGTGAAGTTAAAATAGTCTTAAAACATAGCTAAAAGGTGTTTGAGGAACATGAAAAAATGAATAGTTCTGTCTATGAGTATATTTCTCTACTGAAGAATTAATATTAGTAATTTTTTAAACTTTAGATCTCTCTGAAATGTTCAGTGCTTGCGTGCGCACATGCCTCACTTGGGGAGGAGGTGTGTTGTGACCTGGCTGGATTCTGGATGGGTCAGGGTGTATCTCTGCCTGTTTGTGGCCAGGTTGCAGCGGGGCAAGAAGCAGCAGATTGAGAATGGCAGCGGGGCCGAGGACAACGGCGACAGCTCCCACTGCAGCAACGCCTCCACACACAGCAACCAGGAAGCGGGGCCCAGCAACAAGAGGACCAAAACCTCGGATGACTCTGGGCTGGAGCTGGACAACAACAACACCACTGTGGCCATAGATCCCGTGATGGACGGGGCCAGTGAGATCGAGCTGGTGTTCAGGCCTCACCCCACCCTCATGGAGAACGATGACAGTGCGCAGACAAGGTCAGTGACCCTTTGCCATCTCCAGGTATTCTGCGGCTATTTCCTGGTGATTCGGTTTTCCATCACTTCTTGGGGCTTCTGAACATCAATTTACCTCAGTCATACCACACCCTATTTATTTGTATCACAGGATGAAGTGGCAGGGACCTTAAAGCCCATCCAATGCCACCCTCTGCCATGGCAGGGACACCTTCCACTATCCCAGCTTGCTCCAAGCCCTGTCTAATCTGGCCTTGGATACTTTCAGGGATCCAGGGGCAGCCACAGCTTCTCTGGGCAACCTGTGCCAAGGCCAGATACAAATAAGCACTCTCCCCTTCTTTGTGTTCCAAGTCAGGTAGATGGTACTGCTCAACTATTATAAAAAATAGAGTCATAAGGTGTTTTAAGCCTTTGATCACAAATAAAGATGTTTTTAAGGTTTTCTAGCATTGCAGTTCAGTAGTGAGATGATGGTGTTATATCAGCCCCTTTCTACTTTAAGATTCTTTAGGAATAAACAAACCTTGTAAAAGTGTCAGCAGTTTACAGAGCAGCTTTGTGTCAGCAGGATTTGCAGGCTGGCAGCTTTTCCTGACTCTTTTTGTTCATAATCCAGTCCAAGCACAGATTGCAAGTTTTGACTCACAGCAGAGAGTAGTTTTCTGGTGTTTCCTCAGGTCTTTTCTTGTCTTTCTCTGCTGATGAGACATCTCTCTGTGATGTGTGTAAATCTATGTGAAGCTTCAGCTGGGAACGGTCTCTAAAGGCCTTTTCACAGCTGACCTTTAATAGTTGGGGCGTTGCAATGGTTTTTCCCACAGCTGCTGCTGTGCATTATCGATGATCTGTGTGGCTGCTGTCGCAGGTACATCAAGACCTCGGGCAATGCCACGGTTGATCACCTGTCCAAGTACCTGGCAGTGAGGCTGGCCTTGGAGGAGCTGCGGAGCAAAGGCGAGTCCAACCAGATGAACCTGGACACGGCCAGCGAGAAGCAGTACACCATCTACATCGCCACCGCCGCCGGCCAGTTCACCGTAAGCACCGCGCTGCCCCGCTCACCTGGCCAGCCACAGCCCTGCACGCACGTCTGCTCAAAACCCGCTCTGCTGGCCTCGGGAAAATTCGTGGCACCAGCTTATTTAGCAGCAGATCACTTGCTTTTTTGGCAAAAACTTGGTTGGTAGAAAAGGAGGCATAGAAATTACTTGGGGAAAATGCAGTGATGGCACCAACCATGACCTGGCTTATGCCATTCTTCTGCAATTAAAATTGAAGAGGGGAAAAACATTACTTCACTTGAGAATCTTTGTGGTTTTTAGCTTGTAACTTGTGCCACATTATTGGTGACTCCTTCAAGTCAACACATTTAAGCACTGATTTAAGTAGCCTGTTTTACAGCACAACACCAGATGACCTCATTTGTTCCCATTTTGCTGTTCTCTTCTAGGTACTAAATGGGTCCTTTTCCCTGGAACTGGTCAGTGAGAAGTACTGGAAAGTGAACAAACCCATGGAACTGTACTATGCCCCCACCAAGGAGCACAAATAAGTGCTGGGAAACTGGGATGGAACTAACTCTTTTTATAGCTACAACTTCTTTAATATTAAAATAAGGCACCACCAGTATCTTCATGGACAACACACGTGGTGCCTTCAGGCACTCTCACTATACTCAGTAATATGACTAGACAGTATTCTGGGCTGTATTTAATTTAGTCTTTGGGTTGGGTTTTTTGGTTTTTCCCTAGGAGACTAAATGACCTCCAGTGCATTCCAGTGTTTGAGATGCTTTTTTTGTTCCTAATGCATGATATCTGATCCAGTGTTCCGGTTTGGAATGGCTTCGTTTTGTCCAGGTAAATCTGGATTTCTGCTCCATCGGACACAGTTAATAGTAGCCTCTGTGAAGTGTGGAGTGTTGGGTGGCCAAGGAAGTCTGTTCAATAGTAGCATATGCCAAGAAATGTGTTAAATGTTGGAATTTGGTGACTGTTACCCATCTGAAGAATGATTGGTAGAGAATGGATTTGGGATAGTCTTGCAGCTAGAGGTAATCAGATTCCCTAGGAAAGGTTCATTAAGACATTTTCTTGTGAACAAAGGTGAATTTTGCATCTTGTGAGAGGTATTGCTGCCAATGGCAGGGGCTTGGACCGAGATGGTGTTTAAGGTTCCTTACAAGTCCAACCATCCTGGGATTCTGGGATTCCAAAGAGAGCTGCAGTGAGAAAACTGACACTTTAAAACCTTGCTGTTTACTGGGCTTAATTTAATACTTCAGTGCAAAGTGGTTCATCAGATTGGTTTGGTTTTGTTTTTAATGGCTATTTCAGTCAAAAAACACCCAAACACCTCAAACCCGTAACTCTTCCCCATGCAGGACATGCCAGTCTTGATTCCTGCCTGGCTCCTCCTGCAGTGTTGCCCTGTCCTCACAGCTGAACTGAAGGATGGATGTTTCACAGCCCTGCTCTGTTCCCTAGAGGAGGATCTCTGTGAATGTGCTGTAAAGAATTGTTCAGAAAACTTTTTTTGTTAAAGCAAATCCCCTAAATTCCAGCACATAGCCATCCAAATGCTTTGCTTTGGAGAACTGTGCCACCCCAGCAGGGACCTTTTCCCGGTGTCAGGTGAGTAGGGAAGACTTCGATTGTAAGCTGCTCCAAGATTCTGCTTTTGTTACTTTGCCATAGCTTTAACAAACATGGCTTAGCACTTTGGAAGACAACTTCAGTACTTGACAAAGTTTACCATTTAGTGTCTTACATTTAGGCTCAAGTTTCCCAACGTGGCAGTGGGCTGTGCTGTTAGGCCTGGTAGCTGCTGGTACAGCCCTTGTACCCTGGTTCTGGACCATGCTGTGGCTCTGAGGGGGCAGCTTGACCTGTCCCATGTCCTGTCTGAAGGGAAGCTGTCACCACGAGGTTCCCTTTGCTCTAAGACTTGCTGATGAACCCTCCCGTTTGCCCCTGAGGCTTGAAACAGAGTTCTTGGTAGGTGGGAAGCACCAGGCTTTCCTCAACATGGTGTGGTTTACACTCCTCCTGTGTCCTGCCTGGACTCTCACTGGCTTTGGCATGTGATACAAAAGTATTCTGCTGCTCGGGGATTCTCCTGGGAAGGATTTGCCCTTCCCTGGCTCTGGGCTTTCCTAGCACTTGTAAATAGTGTCCCTTCTGGCTGCTGTTCAGATCAGCTTTATCCCGCTGTGGAAACTGCACTGGCTTCTTTGAGTAACTTAATTATTTCCTCTGACTGGAGAGCCTTGGGCTTTTATGACATGAAATGGAAGAGTTCAGGCCTCAGAGCAGCTGTTAGGGACCTGTTTTTGCTGACTTTGTGAAGCGTTGCTGTATAGACTGTAGTGCATGTCCTTGGAATATAATGGGGGGTGGGGGAGTGGCTGTGCTAAATGCTTTAAAGTTACTGGGGAGAACTCCTAGATTAGTGCCAGCATCCCTCCTGGGGGGGAGCTGAGGGGAGGGACAGTCCCTTAAGCAAGAGAGGTGTTGTGAAGCTGAGCAGTCTGTCTAGGAGCTGTCACTTTGTCTCCAGTTCTTTTGAAAAGCGTGAGAGAATGTGAAGCTTTTATTTTCATGTTGTAGTGAATTTCCTGAATATTTATGTTCTTTAAATATTATATATATAATGTAGTTGTTTGATTAAATAATTGATTGCACTGTGACTCTTTAGTGCTATAAACTATTTTATTTTCAAAATGCCATTATTCTTCCCCCTTTTAAAGCCATGTTCTTTTCTAAGTACATCATGTGTGTTACGTACGGGTAAGCCTAATATCCAACTAAAGTATCTTCTATCCAACTAAAGTCCCACTGAAATGCTCAAATTGACAATAAAAGCAAAAATGTTATCAACAGCCTGTTGGGAATTGCAGTGCTGCTTCCTCTTGTGGTTGATGAAGGACCCCCTTTGGGCAGTGTTTGCGTTTGTGCTGCCACGCCTGGCACTGTGCAGGTGCAGCTCAGCTCCCCCAGTGGTGGCTGTTACAGACCCCTGAGAGGAGCTCAGCTCCTGAGCCTTGAGTGAGAAATAGGAGCACACAGAAGGTATCAGCTCTTCCACTGACCTGTCACAGGTGCTGCTGTTCCAACCAGATCCTGCAGCCTGAGGAAGGGGATGAAGGAGTTTTACAGCACTCAGGTAAAACCCAGCAACTTTGGGTGCATTTAACTATTAGGCTTCAGTCAATAGCAGCAGAGAGCAACTGTAATGAAGCCCTTCAGTGAGGTGTATTATTTAGAGATCAAGTTTTGTTCCTTTCCTTGTTGTCTCTACATTCACCACATTTAACCAGAGGATGCACCTTGAGTTAAGAGGCAATACTTGAGTATGGCCACTGTAGGGTTTCTTGAGATGCACTGAACATGAACAGTCTCTGACTGAGGAGATCCTGCTGCTCTCTGGGCCACCACTGGTTACCCAAATTGCCTCTGAACAGCTTCAACTCCCAGAAAGCTTCCTGGCCATGTGGGTCCATGCAAGGAGGAACAAGATGTCCCAAGCTCCAGACTCAAACCTACAGTAATGTTCTGCCAGCTGATTATGGCAGGACTGACTCTACCTGGTCAACAGCAGAGACAACTGCTGAATAGGAAGAGAATTCCCAGAGGCCTGAGTTACAAACACCCCTTCAGCTGGTCCCTGACAACAGGCAAAACTCCACCCCAGATTACAACAGCTTCTGCCTGTCTGGCAGAGGAAAAGAGCCCAGATTGTACAGACAAGTCTGAGTTTCACTTTTTCTGCCCTTCCAGTCACCTGGGAATAGTTGCCTTGGCTTGGAAAAGGTATTCAATACATTTGGCTCCTTAAAAGAAGCTTCAAGAGTAATCAAAAGTATTTCTCACAAGGGGCTTCAGTTAAACTTTCTTTTTAACCTAATTTACTGTAATCAGAACAATCCTTTGCCCCAGGTAACTGACTTTAGGACTGCTTTTATCCTACTAACACTGAAGTGTGTTACCTGCAAGCAACATCTGCCAGCACTATCAGCTTAAAAACCCAAAAATGTCACTAGGGAACATGAAATTCTCTCCTTCCATATAGCTTTCCAATGTGCTCCCAGGTGATCTTTGAAAAAGAACTGTAAGCACTACATTTTTGAAGGAAGCGTTGTTGCTGTATCACTGATTCAAGAACTCTTCAGTGGGTTCTTCCTTTTTGAAATTAGAGAAGAGAATAACTCCCCACCAAAGCAATCTGGAATTGAAGAGAGTGGAAGAGGCAGCAACTTCTGGCCTGACAGGAGCATAGGATGTTTTGCATCATCAGGAGTGCATTAGTCATGTTACTTCTATTGTAGTTTCAGAGATGGGTAAGGATAATAACCCCTCATATTCTGCTCGTAGATAAACCTAACAGTGGGGGCCAGGCTGAACACCAAACTTGTGAGAAATGGCAACCACTGCTGACGGCTGTTCAAGTGGAATACACAGAGATACCACAACTAAGTGTGGGGGAAAGAAAGGACAAAGGCAAGCTCATTTGGCTGGAATGCTGCCATGTATTTAAGGAAACCAGAACTGCCAACACCTGGCAGCTTTGCTCGTTCACAGAAGAGATCTTAGCTCAGACTTACTATTGACAACTCACCACAAACTTCACCTGAACGCCCGCTGTGGTCCCTTGTCCCTGTACCTTTCCGCAGCACACAACCACTGTAAGCTCTGAGCAGACAACTACCTAGAGTGACTACACAATTCACTACGATTCAGTTACAAACTGGAGTTTGGTAGCAGCCGTGTCACCGCTCCTTCCTATTCTCCTGGGATCAGCTCCTGCCTGGAGGCAGAACCCTGGGAACAGACCTGGATGCAGAGTTACATGTGCAACCTGGAGACACAGCTGCACCCAGGCAGGACTGCCTCACTTTAACTCAGAGGGCATTTTATCCTGTGCTGTTTTCTTACCTTAACATGCCCTCTCTCTGGATCATAGCTGGCCAGGTTTTAGGAATGATGCATTTTAGGAACAGGCTGTTTCACAATAATGTCATATTCCAAAATACTGAACACTGTTGGCCCTGTCCCATCTCCTGGATGCTGTGCTGGCAGTAAGGCTTAGACAGAGTGGAAAGCAGCCTCCATGCGTCAGTGTGAAAAGAAAGTGAGCATAAAAGCAGGTAACTCCACAGCCTTCCCACAGTACTGGTTCTGTGACCACAGCCATGCTGGGATCAGGGCTAAGTTCTGTTACCTAAGTCTAAACTGTCCCTTCAAAGTACAACAGGCAGCTCAAAAGGGTCAAAGTCCAGCTTGGGAGAAAGGAGTGGCTTACTGGAACAGGGTGTGCTGAAGTCTGTAACATCCTGATGAACAAACCAATCTGCATTATTCAGCAGCACAGTGAGTGGGGTAGGACTCTGTGAACATGGCAGCGGTGACCCCAGACTTATCATCTTCCGCTAACTCAGCCTCCTCCACCTTGACTGCTGCAGCAGCTGGAACCTCTTCTCCTACCTGGATCTCTCCAGGGAGATGCACAGGGCCCTCTGCCTGTGCCCCCACGTAGGTGGGAGTGCTGTACTTCATGAGAATAGTCTTGAACTGCGCCAGGGGCGCGTTGGTGCGGACTCCCATGGGGTCGAAGTGGGTTCGGCTGATGCGGTATCCAGCCTCTGACAGATAGTTCAGGAACTTATTTAACCTGGGAAGAAAGGCAGCAAAACCAAACCCCTGCATTTAGAACGGACGTGGTACTGACAGGGCTGACTCAGAACAAGCTGTGTGTCAGTGTCAGACCAGGCTGGAAGGTGAAGCCACACTTACTTTGGCATGTTCATGCCCTTGATGCTGTGCCGGTGGACGTTGTAGTAGAACGGGGGGTGCTCGGCGCTGTGCTCAGCCCGCTGCCGCTTCGCTGCACTGCGCAGCACCTCCTCGCTTTTCCTCTTGCCTGCGCCACAACAAGGCCATGGAAACCACTCAGTACTCACAGGCACCCCAAAAACACCAGCAAAGCCTCAGACAGTACACACAAAAACAAAGCCACGCAGCAACTTCAGCTGTGTGCCTCCTTTTGTAAGCTGGTGTTTGCAGAGGTAAAATCGGGCCTGAATTTAATCAACAGGCCATTTTCAGTAGTAACAAATTAATTAAAGTGGCCTTCACAGAGTATTTGGCATTCTGCTTTTACCAATAAATATGATTCTGGATAAAGATAAAGTAAAATCAGTACTGGATAGGAAAAAACTCCAGAGTGCAATACTGTTAAATATACAAAAGCTACACCAAAATGCTCCACTTACCATGTACTATGTAGGATTCTGCAGAAGTATTTGATGTTCTAATATATACACCACACTCTTCTAGAATACAATTATAAGGCAAAATTAATTCTACTGTTAAGTGGCAAAATGCTTTAATTACACAGAAGGAAATAATTCAATTATTCAATAACATATTCAAATCTATGGATACACTGCTGTTAAGTAACTTATCACAGATCAGCATCTCTAAAAATCACCACAAAGCCAGTCCTCTCTGTGAACAGGCTGCCCCTTTTCTTACCTTGTTTGTTCTCATCACCAGGACTGTGGGTAGAAAAATGTTTGAGAGTTGTACACTCTGCTTCACAAATTAATGTCTTCAGAAGTGGCTGAGCTTCATCCAAGCCATACTGCACAGCCTCCAGGAGCATTCTCCTGAGGAATCCAGTGTTAAAGAGAGCTCCTGACCTATGAAACGCAAGAGAAGTCAAAGTTAAAGCTTCTTAATGGAAGCTGCTCCAAAATTCTCTTGCCCAAATTGATTAGCAATTATGTTACACTGAATTCATTTTTTTTTTGCAATGACAACAACACTGGTCTTGTTTAAAAAAATAGTAAATCAAGATCTCAAGAATAGTCATTTTATTTCTGCCCTAAGATGTTGAGAAAGTCATTCAACCCCCACAAGAAAGGTACTGTTGATTGCCGACCATTTTTAATACTGATCTGAAATGGCTAAAATACTTAACAAGATTTATTCTTGTTTCTACAAATATTAATTTCAGAGCTCCTGGAGTGACTCTCCAAACGTGTCCTGTGATGTGAACTTACCACAGAGGACCAAGAAGCACTGCTGTCTTCCCAGGCATGCTGCCGTGGCAGTCACAGGGCAGCTGCTGGTAAGGGTTTTCTGCAGCAGAAAAACAACATTTAAATTGTTTGGAAACAGCCAGCCATGCCTGTGTTACTGCACAGACAGAGAGATGCAGTGGGAGCTCACTTCAGTGAGGTATTTGGAAGGACAACAGCAGAAGTGTGACATTATTTTCACTTCTGCCAAGCAGCTCATGGTGAGATTTAGTGATTGATGACTTGATCTGTAATCAGTGTTAAAACACTGAAGAAAAGAAAAGTAACTTCCCTATGTTTCTTTCAAGACACAAGGAAAATATCTGCCTTCCTACTGTTACATAAGCAGCTGTCCAGGTTAACGTAAGTGCCAACTACAAAATCTGAAACATCAGCCAGTTACAACTGCAAAGCACAGTCCACCTACGGGTCTAAGCCCTGTGCAATTCAGACATTAAGCAAACAATTCACTTACAAATTTAAGATCTCTACCATAACACTGTACTCAGCTACTCATCCCCATCCCTAAGATTTTTATCTGACTTTTAGCAACTTTTTAATACCAGGCTCATTGTATGCTTATGCATCTGACTCTGAGCAGGGCAAAGACACCATGAGTTGACAGCAAGCTATCCAAGAGCCTTTAACTTGGAAACAAGGTTTTAGGGTTTATATTCATTCAAACCAGCATCTCCAGGAGTGCAATTTTTGTCTCCTGTCTTTGCTAACCTGTGTGTGGGGACAGCCCATTAACAATAGCAGGGGAAAGCCAGACTGCTCAGTCCACTGCATTTTAAGGAACTGAAATACAGCAGAAAAGCAATCTGACACCAAAAGCTATCCAGCTGCTGCCATCTGAAGGCACCCAATACTATCAAAGGCTACCCCTATCCTAGGGCTTTTCTTGAAGTGGCAGATCCATGGACACACCAGCTGCATCCTGCAGCTCCAGCAGCTAGAGCAGGCTGGGAGGATGTCCTGTGTAGAAACAAATCTTAGAATGGTTTGGGTTGGAAGGGACCTTAAAGCCCATCCAGTCACCCCCTGCCACCCCCTGCCATGGCAGGGACACCTTCCACTAGCTCAGGATGCTCCAAGCCCTGTCCAGCCTGGCCTTGGACACCTCCAGGGATGGGGCAGCCACAACCTGAGTGATTTGTGCCACAAATCCAGTCCATTTACAGGAAAATCCATGCAGACAACTGATCCAGCCCATGGCCACGAGACACAGCGCCCTCTCCACCTCACACATACCACTCATTGTTACAAACAAGGGAATTGCTACTAATGGGATGTAAATATAAACAAGGCACAGAACAGAGACAAATTGCAAAAGAAAAGCCATTTACCTTCCACCATATTGCCCTCTTTCTGGAAAACCCTCTCTTCACACCACTGGCAGTGGATGAGGTATCGGACCTTCTTTGCAGAGTCATCTGCAGGGGTTGGGCCCCGTAAAACTCTGACCACCACGAGAACAAAGTGTTCCAGAGCTACTGCCAGCAGCACTTCAATGCCTTTGTTACAGCGAGCTGCAGCTCTGGGGGGAGAACACACACAAAAACCAAATTGTCCTGAATTCAGCAGGCAAACACTGCCATGGACACCTGAACCTGCTGCACAGGTCTTGAGCTCATCTACTTCCTAGAGAGGGGTACTGAAGACTTGAGATCAGGAGGAAGTGTTCTTTCTGAAGTGCCTCATTTTGTGGCCTTTCTGGCAGGCCAAGCAAATCTAATTTTACTACTTCTTATCACAGCTAGAAATAGTGGTCTGCCACCTGCATCATCACACGTGCAGGGAGAGGACAAGGGAAATCTAAAAATGTTCAGCTCAGCATTTGTGTTCTGGCATTCTCAAAACCTCTGGTGATTTCATTTCCTCCTCATCTTTCCCAAGCAGTTGTCCCATCCTCTTGCCTGTACTTTTTTCTCCAATTAGGTTTTAGGTCTTCATTTCTTTAACAGACTGAATTTATTTAGGGTATCTATATGCAAATAACTGATTTCACAAGTTAGTAATCACATCCATCTTTTTAACCTCAAGTATGAGGATGTGCAGTGAACATCAGGTTCCACTGAAGCAAGTCTAACTGAAAGGCTTACCTAGAAGCCACTCAAGAAGCTTGTTTTGTATTTTAGGAAGTCCTATGGAGCTATAAAATGGCAAAATTGATAGAAAAATAGAAGAGTTTGCAAGTCTGGGTATTTTTTTTTCACATTACCATCCCACCCCGCCCCTACCCTACTGATGCATTTTTGCCTTGCCCAGTCACTAATTATTTCTAATGATTACCTAGTAGTTTTTTACCCTAATTGGAAATGGTTTAGCAGTACCTTGTGACAGCAGCAATCACAGTCCTGGCTGCCAGCTCCTTGTAGTACTCTGTTCTGACAATATTGCAGCCGTAGTGACGCAGGGCCACGTGCTGCGCCTTGGCATAGAGGGAGCTGATGTCTGTGGATGTCACTGACACAATCCCAAGGTTTCTCACGTTTCTGAAGGCAGAGTCCAGGTAATTCACAGAAGTTCCAAAGGGGTCCAAGTGGCTGAAAAGAAAGGATGCACCACTGAGAGTCTATAAATGCTCCAATGTCTGAGGAAAACACTGTTTTATAACCTTCACCTATGATTACATTTAAAACAGAAAGAAGGAACAGGACTAAAACTTCCAGCTTAGATCTGGATGTCAGTCATTAATAACATAAAAAAGTCCCATCACCTATTTTGATATTTGTATAGGGTTTGAGTGCATGCATCTATATACTCAACCTGGAAGAATCAGCCTGCTTTAATTCAAAGTTAATATGCTGTAAAATAGAGAAAAACAGGAGATGCAACTAACAGCATTTTAAGCTAAAATAAGTTAAAAAAAAAACCCCAAAACTGATTTGGTATTTCTCTTGAGCAAACAGATAATGAAGTTATAAAAAAACCCCAGCCTGGGTTAAAATTTTCATGTATTTTTATAATCCATTCTGAATGTCAAAAAGACTAATATTTTTCCAGTACCTTCTGAAACATTTAAGATTAAAGTTCTGTCCCCTCACCATTTCTGGGACAACAAAATTACATTTCAAGTGACTGCTGGTTGATTCTTTTATGATTCTAATTTCTCCAAATAATCATATACTGTGAAGTGGGATGGGGTGTGACATTACCAAACCAGAAAATTGAAAGAAACATTCAACACTTACATAAAATCAAATGATCTCAAATGCATGACAACATTGGCATCCATTTTTGTCACCTCAATGGTGTCACTGTTTTCTTCTCCATTTCCCACAGTTTCACCATTGTCTTCTTCCCTAATGTTCAGTTTCACCTTCATTTTGTTTAAATGACAATTTTCCTTAATCATTGTCACAGAATTTTCATTACAATCATTAATTGTAACTTTCACAGAACTTCTGAGGTGCTTTGCCCACTGCAATCCCATGATACCTGTGGAAAAACAGAATTTAAGGACAGTGAGATAACTGATTTTAAGAAGATCACTGAACTTTAATATTATTACAACCTTTTAAAAAGCCTTAATATTGCTTTTGACAGCTGTCTTTTTGTATGGAAACTCAGGACTCCCTGCCTAAAAAAGAAAATTATTGTGTACCTCACATTATTTTTGAGTGTGGGTTGTCAGTTATGAGTTACTGCTGCTTCCTCCTATTAGATATTAACCAAAATATTAAAGAAATGGACTTTACCAGTGGCACCAAAAGCATCCAAACATTCAATGGGTTTGCGCTCCCCAGCAAGCACAGCCAGTGCACAGAATATCAACTGCCTGGAAAATAAAAATGGCCATAGTCTGTAAGTTGAGAGAACATTTTTGCTTCCTTTTCCTTATTTATTTACCTTTAAACTAACAGTGGGATATTTAAGCTGAACTCCACTTTTTACAGGGAAGAATTGCAAATAAAAACATCAGCTGTGCTGAAAAGTTGAATTCTACAGCAAGGTATTCTTAAAGTAAGATCTACTAATTACAGGAAAAGATTTAATTACTTCAGAAATGACACTATTTCACATATAGTGGTTTTGGGTATAAATATTATTTATCAGTAAGAGTTTTCTGATGAGAAACTTTTTTCTCCTGCCCTCTGAACAGAGGTTTTGCAGGGTTGCCTTTCAAAACACAGATTTTTCCCTACCAACTCCCCACCCCTCTGATGCATCCTCCCACTCCCTGCTCTCTCACCTGTTGAGTTTCATTTTAGGATTAAAATAGGAATCTGTTTTCTGGGGTGTGGAGTGGTTGGGAAGAACCTGCACATCTGTGGCTGACTCCTTCACCACTCTGTAAGACGACTTGGGAGCACGAACTGAAACAAGTAATGGAGGCAGAAGGAAAGAATCGGTGAGAACTGTAATTAATATTAACACAGTTGGTAAATTACATTGAAAAACTGCTCCCATAAAGCAAGAGGTCTGGGTAATGCTGCAATCCAACCAGGACATGGACCAGTTTAGAAGGATGAGGGGAGAAGCAGGCAACAATTTATCTTCTAATCTCAACTGGTAAATCAGGATCATGCTCTACTGCAATTTTCTGTGGCAAAACAAGCTTTCAAATCTGACAACTGTAAGCACAGGCTGCCAATCCTATGAGCAATTCATCCCAAGTCTAAAATGTACCTAGGAACAACCAGGAAAAATTTGTACCAACTGGTTCCAGTGCTCACCCTGCCTCTCTCAGGGCTTTCAAACACACACATGGTGTATCTGCTTCACCTTCAGGGGCCCCAAGAGCTGTCAAGTGCCTACAGGATCACAAAACCTCTGGATTTCTCCTCCCCTCCTGAGGAAAAACTGCCTCATGCATTTTGTTAAAAAATGCTAAATGGGCCATTCTTTACTCACAGCTCTGAAGGCAAGCACACAGACATCAATGTATTTCATAGCACAAAATCTATAAAGATTTGGAATGTGGTACTCCTATCACTTCTCAGACATTCAAACTGATGCCCAGGCATCAAACTACTGGCATTCCAATTATTTAAAATGTTTTTAACCTAGATTATGCAAGTTAGAAACCAACATCTCATTCTGGACAAAGGTAGGATTGCAATTTACCAAAGAACTACTGACACCTCCATCATGACTTTCTGAGACTGAAAAAACATTACCTTGTTTTGGGAACCCAGGCTGGTGCAGTCTGGATGAAAAGATAAGGATTTTTATATTGCAGAAAGATTTACTCCAGACTTTTTTTTTTCTGTGGATGCCACGTCCTCACTCTTTTGGAGACACACAAGCTGGTACTTACAACATTAAAGGTGTGTGGAACACTAATTATCTCAATAAGAACACAGTAACTGGTCAATGCAACACTAAATCACAACTCTGCTACACCTCTGATGAAACAAAAGTTCTGAAATATTAAGGGCAGATTTTTCAGTAGAAAGGCTAAATCTGTTTCTGAATTTTTCCTGTGTCTCCCACCCCTTGTCACAGTTATTGCATGTGGTGTATGACAGAAAAAGACTGAATGTTTCCTGCCAGCCAGAGCTCACCTGTGATAAACCTCGGCTCAGTCTCTCCTTTATTCACGTGACGATTAATGTGACCTATCATGTCAGTTCTTCGTGCTATAGTCGCTGAGCAGATGATACAGTGGTAATGAGCTCCCATCTTTGACAATGTCTGTAAAATAGTGTCTTTTATGTAGTTTCAGAATACATAAAGCATGCCTGAAGTAGAACTGAACACAGGCATATGAGAAGTCATCTGCATGTTACCTCTAGAGCACTCAAAACATCTGGAATCTACAGCCAGAGCTGATGTAGGCAGCTGCCCCCCCAATGAGAGAAGTACAACCACATGCAGCTACCCAAGGGTTCTACCACACATCCTGGACCAACAAGCTTTTGGCATCCTACACAGAGGAGCAAGCTGTATTTGGCAACTCAGCAGATCTCAAAAGTTCCCCTCAGTCACCCAATTCCCTCACTGTGTACAGTAACAAGAATTTCTGTGATTCAGCATTTTTACCTGGTCTCCAACAACGTTGGGTTTTACTGGCCGACAGGGCAAGTGACAGATGCACATTCTGTACCCTGGAAAACAAATGCCATCCCAGAACAGTAAATGAACAGCATGTCTGTGCCTGCACCACATGCTCTCACTTCAGATTTCACCAGACAGCAACAAGAGAACATCACCAATTATCTGGTACATTCACTCTCTGCACAGGGAAATTTATCAGCTAATTATACACTTTAAACTTTAAAATGCAAATAATTTAAAATTTATTAAAATAAGTCTCTGAGCATCTTATAAAGCTACACCAAGTCTCCAGTTCAAAAATACCTGTGAGTCTTTCACAAAAAGTTACCTGGCTAAGACTTGTGTGAAGACTCCTATAAACATACGTTGCACAGCTAAAGAAAACCAAATGAGATACCTGATACTCTAGTTGGAATATTTATTGTTCAACTTGATCTTGCCCATCCTCTAAATAGTCACTTCATTTCCCACAAACCCATACACCTGGATTTTTAAAAAACACACACTACTCACTTTATTTTCCCTCCTAAACTTCTTGCAGGGATTTTAATGCATCTTACAAGCAGATCACAGAGTTTATTAAAAAACCATTAAAGCTACTAAATACTGATACAACATAAAGACTTCAAGGGTTTATCAGAACCCATGGGATCTTCATGATCCACCAAAATTGATCACCAGTGTGTCTGATTATTATTAATATATAACTAGAACTTTTATTGAAGTACTTTTCATTACACACATATTTTAAATTTTATGGTCATTTTCATGACATGCCAAGCAATTATTGGTGTTTTTCTAAAGAGAAAATGCACAATTGTAACCATTCTGGCTGGAGAAGAATGGAGTTCTTCCACATTTACATTTTACATCCCACCTCAAAATTCATTCTGTCAAAATATGGTTCTAATTCAGAGATGGTAACAAAATGCTTAAGTCAAGGGGAATTTTGGAAGATGAAACACAGAACATACCCACAATTTCTTCTAGTATTTACTATTCAAACCCAGTTGCCATTACCTTCAAATTCAACAGAAACCTTCCAGTGCAAATTCTGCAAGTGACGATGGAGTTTGTGGCTATAGCAAGCTTTGAACTTCTCTTCAGGACACAATGGACAAGGCTTCCTTTCATCTGAAAATACAATTAAAATTGAGAAACATGAAATGCAGTTACCACTTGTGTTAGCTGAGATGTAGGCCAAGAGAAAAAAAAAGGCTGAAAGTAAAATCAACATGAGGTAGAAATGAATTCCTCAGGGAACATTCCATTTCATGCACAAACTTCAAATTTATGCGTTGCCTCTTTCTGCTTCATAGAATATAGACCAAAATCACTATAGCTTTAAAAAATATTAACCTCTACAACTTTTGGGTTTTGGTTTCTAGTATTTTTTACTTCAGCAACATGAAGCTAATGAAACTTCTGAAAAGTACTGAGGAACAACAGAACTTTACAGATGACATGCAAAGACTTGAAATGTTTAAAAAAACCCACCAAACCAACACCCCCAACAAATCGAGAGGTTAGAAAAAATATTTTGTTGTTCTAACTCCTAGATCTTTCGGACAAAACAAGCAGCTGATATCTATTTAAGCTGCAAAATAAGGCAGTGTACCCTATATAAAATAATTTTGAAACATATAATTCTTGAAAAACCTGCATGTGAGACACAAAAAGCAAAGGCAAGGCTGTGCAATGCAGGTGTTAAAGCCCTTGAAGCAGTAACCTGAATAAAAACTAGCTAAATGTCAAACAACCTCTCAGGTAGAATTTAGGAGAGGAACAAGAGAATAAATCATAAAGTCCTTTTTTACAAAACCCCTCATCTTTAAATATCATAAATATATGTAGTGTGATAAAGATAAAATCTAAAGGAAAATGTAAATACCTGTAACACGAAGATCTGTCTTCTGGGACACTACTGTGTAAAACTCACCTTCTCTCAGGTCAGCCAGTTTCTCTAGATCAGCAAGGTGTCTCTGAATTGAAATATGTTTGTCTAAAAAAAAATCCAGAAATATTTAGAAGTTAAACATTCTTAGTTTAAAAACTGCTTTTAGTTTATTGCTACTTTTCTATGCCACATATCAAATCTAACACTGTTAGAGAATGACTGCAGTAGCGACTGAAATACTTGTTTTTGTTGTTTTACTTCCATGGCAGCGCAAATGACTGCAAAAATTATCCCCAGAGTAGCTGTTTAATAAGATGCATATATTTTCATATATTTCTACTTCGTCTTAATACTGACACACAAATTTTCTAAGATGGAGAGACCCTAATTGAAAAACAACAGCTGAAAAGATCAAGTCACATTCCCTTTACACCTGATGCTGTCTCAGCATTGTTAGTGAATGCAAATCATGCACAAAAGCAGTACAAAAATATCATATGAACTCACTGGCAAAACTAAATATCAACTATAAGTGGACCAAATTTAAGAACAATTATTCACTGTAGAGCCAGGATACATTAAATTCTACCATTTTTTCCTTCCCTTAGTAAAGAACCATTAGTAAACCATTTAACCTTTAAATCAACCACCTGATTTTTCAACTTATCAGTCAGAATTTGCCAATACCAAGAAAATTAGGTTGAAATCTGCTTTATTGATTCCAGCACACAGAACTTCCCAGTCCACTGTAACACAGATTCTGTAGCAACTTTAAGCTTTACAACGTTTTTACAGCACAAATCTTCAGGTTTTCTTATGCCAGACAAAGCAACTGATCCACGTGGTCAGGATACAGAGGTGAGTTTTAAAATGAGATTTCACACACTCCCTTTACCTTTCCTACCCAGTATTTCTACCTTTCCTCCAGCACACAGCACAAACATTAAGAGTTTATTAACAAACCTCGTGGGTAATCAGATGATACATCCAAAATATTGCTATCAGATTCCCTTGGGTGTTCTTCCTCTGCTCCTTTGTCTTCAGCTTCCAATTCTGACTCGGGAATTTTCACATCAACGTTGTTGCTTTTCACGTTTTCAGAGATCACCAAACCATCTTAAAATCAAACAAAGACACAGTAAAGGTGTCGTTGATGTAACTGAACTATACAAACATGTTCATTTATTCCCAATAATCTGGTGCTGACTACAAACATGAAGGAAAAAAAAAATGTAGGATATTAGGAGATGAATTTTCACTCCAATTATCCTTGGAAACTACTGTGGAATAATGTCACCTGGACAGCTGAAATGACTATTCACACATCAGTATCAGATGTTTAAGATGAACGAAATAACATTTACACTGCTGTTTTCTGGCAGGATGCAGTGAAGCAAGGCAAAGCAGGCAAGGAAGAGCTCCAAATTCTCCTGACAATTTGCTATCAGCTAAAAAAAGTTTGGTAACGGCTTAGTTCATGAATCACACAGTATGAAAGAAGGGACTTAGGCAGGAATTTGCTATCAGCAGAGGCAGAGATGAGGGGAAGTGCTGGTGCCATCAGCACTTGCAAATGAATTACTCCCGGGGCAGTACAGATGGGCCTGGTAAAGAATTTCAAGCATTTCAAGAGGCTGAGAGATGGGGCAATAAAATGAGAATGAGAATAGTCAAACCCGGGGAAAATAACTGAAGGAAAAGGTGGAAATCCCCAGGTGTGGTCCGACCCCTCTCCAAGGAATATAAGGAATCACTAGGAAAGGATTCAGAAAGCCACATAAATCTATCTATAAATATTGTCCCGCTCCCAGCAAGATTCCAGGGGATAGGTGGGACTAGTGAAGTTTCAACCATGGGTAACAAGAAACAAAGCTCTGGCATTGCTTTGCAACTACTGAGAAGCAACAGAGCATGCCAAGGCTTTTCAGCCTGGATGGGACAGACAGGAGGTGCAGAGAGAGCACAAAAGGCAGCCACGAGCTGTCTGTCCTGACACAGAAACTGGGATGCGCCTCATGGAGAAAATATGAACCTACAAACTGGTTTGTGTTGGAAGTTATTTCCAGAGGATGCAGGAATGGATGGTTGTTCTCTGGATGTGGAGGGACCAATCTGGGATAGTGGAAGGTGTCCCTGCCCATAGCAGGGGCTGGAACAGGATGGGCTTTAAGGCTCCTTCCAACCCAAACCATTCTACGATTCTCTGATTTCGCTGGTCTTCCCTATCCACCTATTTCTGACCAAAAGTTAAGACAGGCTGGAAGGATCTTACAGCAGTTCTTCAGATTCCCCGGCCTACTTTTGTTTGTTTTCTTTTAAACATTGCTGTTGGGTAAAAATACCTGTTATTATGAAAACTGACAGAGAAAATGGCAGGAATACCACAAGACAGGGGCTCAAAAACCTGAAAAAACAGAAGCACAGAGTAAAATTATTCTACCTATTTTAAAATCTATCAGGAGGTGCATTGCTACGAAGAGATTGTTGCTGTGCTTCTCACAGACCTGTTTTAAGATGACAACTCCCCTAAGAAAGATTTGCATGGAGCCTACTGCTCCACTGAAAAGTTGCAGGATTCCTGGTGATAGTTTCTACATGTTTTATTAATATAAAGATAGAAATAAAACGAGTAAGTAAAAGCAAGTTTAGTAAGGAATCCCTAACAACTATTGATTAGTTGCAGGGAAAGTGGAAACAGTTATAAAAATGTATAGCAAGAGTGCAGCAGTGTCAAAAAACAGCAGAGTTGGACAGTCTGCATCTTCAGAGCACGTGCAGAATGGTTGAAAAGGATAATATGCATATATGTAAAAAAAGCTAGTTAATATGTACATGTAGAAGGAGAGAGGTAAAATTGCACAGTGAATGATGAAGAAAGGCAGGCTGCTACCGAACCCAGACCTCAGGATTTTTTAAATGCCCACCAGGAATCACTGATCACACACAAACAGAATAACGCTTCTTCAAAGAGCCTGAAGTACACTTACACGAGAGAAAATACTAATTAGAAGCGTCAGTTCACGCCAACCGTAAGGCTGCAGCAGCAAAGGGCTGGCAGCGAGGCGTACCTGGGGAGCTGGAAGCCCAGCAAAACCAATTTACAGAATCCCAGAGCGGGTCAGGTCGGAAGGACCACGGCGGTCCAACCTCCCTGCTCCAGCAGGCTCGTCCTGGAGTACACGGCGCAAACACGTTTTGGTTTAAAAATCTGCGAGGAAAGATGCGCGGCTGAGCCCGCGCGGCCCACGCCGCACTTCGGGCTCCCCAGGGGACCTCATGGAATAATAAATGATCCCCAAAGACAAAGTATCGGTAGGTTTGGGGAAGAAAGAAGCGACAGGAGCGCGGGTTCCAGCGTAGCGAGGCCCGGCGGGAACACGCGTGGCCCCGCACCGCGCTGGGAAAACGGGAGAACCGGGAGCCTGCGCCTCCCAGGGCTCCCCGGCGCAGGCGGACAGAGACGGGAAGCGGCCCCGGATTGTAATTCAAACCCGGCCGGGGTGTAAATTCAAACCCGCCCGAGCTCCGCATGGCTCCCGCCCGCCCTCAGCCCCAGCACTGAGGGCCCGGCTCCCCGCACCCGCCCGAGCCCCGCCCGCTCTCACTGAGCGCCGCCGACTCGCCGCCGCCTTCATGGTCATGGTCATGGTTATGGTTTTCCTCCTCCTCCTCCTCTTCCTCCTTCTGCTCCTGCCGCCGCCCCAGCGCTGCCTCCGCCGCCTCCAGCGCTGCCTCCGCCGCCTCTAGCGCTGCCATGTTCCCGCCGCGGAGCCCGCACGCCGAGAGAGACCAGCTCCGCCTACACCTCCCAGGCGCGCCCGGGCCGGCCCGGCGCGCACCGCGGCGGAGGAGGAGCCACGCCGGGGCCGGGGCCGGGGCTGGGGCCGGGGCAGCGGGGCCGCCGCGCCGGGCACGGCCCGAGCCGCCCGAACGGCCCCGACAGCCGCGGGGCCCGCCGGGGAGCGGCCGAGCGGGGTGAGGCGGCGCCGCACGGCGTCCTGTGAGGAGGGAGGAAGGGAAGGGAAATGGACGGAAGGAAGGGGAGCTGTGTTGGCAGCGCCCCGGCTGCCTTGCGGGCCCCCGGGCTGTCCCCTCGGAGGGAGTGAGGCAGGAGGCTGCCGCCCCTCAGCCCCCCGCGAGAGGCTCCTTCAGAGCCCGGTGCTGCCCGCGCCTCAGGGCGGAGCCGGGCCCGGGCTCCCCTGCTCGGGTCCGGGATCTGGGCATCGCCTCGCTGGGAGCTCCGGGTGAAGCCTTCCACAGCTCCCCTGAACTTCCTGTTGTGTGCGCTGTTGGTGTGGCGGGGCTGCTGCGGGATGTCACTGTCATTCCTGTAACTCCTCCATCCTCGGGACGGGCCGAAGGTGACAGTCACAGCTTCGGCTGGGCTGGAAGAGCCCTCCAAGCCCATCGAGTCCAAGCTGTGCCCGATCCCCACCAGCTCAGAGCACCACGTCCAGGCCTTCTTTGGACACCTGAAGGGATGGGGACTCTAACACCGCCCTGGGCAGCCTCTGACAATGTCCGATGGTCTTAAAACTTGCTTATACGACTTAGTATTGAAGAATGCTAGTTTTTGATTGCTGGTACAAAATAGGTGTCTCTGGGGAGGTGTAATTGCTGTCCTTTCTGCTCTGGTGTTCCCCTCAGATGTGAATAATTAATTAACCCTGTTGATATCTGCTGTGGCTCTGTAATGAGAAAACAAAAGAGGACTATTATAAAGTATTTTTCTCTGTGCAGTTAAAACTTATTTTTATCTCATCTGGATCTAAAAACTTCAAACAAGCAGTAAAGACAATACACTTCTTTTTCATAGGATTTGAAGATGTCTAAAAAGAAGCTGAAGAAATTATCTGGAAAGGAAGTCTCTTTGGATGGCCAGGATGACAAAGTAGGAGCAGAAATATTATTACTTTTATATCTTAATTCAACCTCCTACATTCAAGGAAACATTGTTTAGCAGTCTTGTGGTAGAAGGATGAATCCAGTCTCAAGACAGCATCATAAAGAGCAGCAGGAGGGTTGAATTGGGCAGATAAATGTGTTTTTCTTCAGATGCTGTGAGTAGTATGGGTATCAGAAAATAAGAGACTTTTTCATTTCAGTATATCTTTCTGTTTGAGGAAAGTTGGGTTTAATACTGGTCTTGAAACCAGTGCAGCTTTCTTGGACTGTTCTGTGTCTTGGATCATATATCCTAATTTTCTAATTAATCACAAATTGTACTTTTGGTGAGCGACTCAAACATTTCTTTGTAGCCACTGAGACATAAATTAATGACCAAAATTCTCAGCATATTCTAGTGCATACTTGTATCTAGTGAGTCAGTTTCACTGAATCACTTTTAAAATGCAGGTGCTACCAGAGTTGTCACCTTTTGGTCATAATTGTGTGTAGCTTCCTATTTTTTTTTATTGTTTATGTCCACTTCTGAGAAGTTACTTGCTCTCAGAAGTGCAATACACAGTTGATAAATCAGTAGTTTATTAAATCCACACTTAAATTTGCTAGATTTTTTCCCTGTTGGATTTTTCAAGGAATACGTATAAAATAAATACTGTCTTCTCAACAACTTTTTGCAACTGTTAATAAATGAGCATGATTACGGCCTTATGAATGGAATTATTGATGTTAGAAGTTTTCTGATCATAGAGAAAATGTTGTTCAAAGTCAAATGTTTGTAACTGTTATTTCTTGCCCTGATTTCCTTACTATTATTCAATTTGTCTTCTAAAATTAACTTATCCTAAGATCCTTTATTGTATGGGTTTTTTTTTACTTTTGTAATACAAAGGGTAAACACTTGGCTTAAGCCTCATACTGTAGCTTATTGCCATTGCTAATGCCTCACCAGTTTGAAGAATACAGCTTTAACAGCAAAAAAGACAAGGAAATCTCTTGACAGGAGCAAGTGATCCCAGCATGGGTGGGAGGTGTCTTATACCCCAAACTGATTGTGCTGGGAGGAGAGGAACAGTAAGAAAATTTGCTTATGATAATTAAATTAAGTGAAAACTTTTGAGAAAAGGAGGAGGAGATAGGTTGAAAAGAAATATTAGAAATGTCATGAAAACTCATGGTTGTTGGGGAATAGGCCTTGAAGGGAGAAATGAGCAGCTGGAAATGGGTTTGTTATCACCAGAAGTTGTCTCAGCAGCATCATGAGCTCCACCTGCCCCAAGGGAGCTCCTTCACTGCTTTCCAGCTGCTGGGGACAGCAGGGGGATGTTCCCAGGGGGAGCCTTTGGAATTGTCTGGCGTTCTGTTTGTTCTTTGCATTGCTGGTATTGGTCCTGCAGCTCCAGAACAAACCACAGGCAGAAGTTCTCAGAACTGCCTTAATTTAGGACTCCCCTGGTTTCTGCAAGCCTTTGATTTTTGCATTAAGTGCTCTCCAGTGTGGAAATAAACCAGCTAAGGTAGGAAAAATCACTGCAGCAGTGACCTAATGGCCTCACTGAATCAGCAGGCCCCAGTTACTGAAGGGGTGAATTATTTGTGAAAGGATGAACTGTCTGGAGTTTCCTTATCCAAATAATCCATGTGTTACTGTTCTCTTTTGTAACTTCCTACACCCCGCTGTGGTTTTGGGAAAATAACCCAGAGATGTATAAAAACTACAAGTGGACACATGATTTTACCTGAGTGAGTGCCTGTGAATTGATCATGGTAGGAATGTTACTATCTCAGATCTGTAATTGTCACTGCTGTAGTGGACCCTGTTGAATCACTTTGTAAGCATTAAAGTGCTCCATGATTAAATCATGAAGTGCTGCTAAACCCTTTGCACCCTTACCTTTGCATGCACATCCTTGGCACCCTTTGACCTTAGGGTTTCTCTAAGCAGCCAAACCACCCAGTTTTGACATTGTCTTATGAAGGTTTTTTTTTTTCCAACTGCAGTTTCCTCTGTAAGCCCCTGAATTTTTTTTTCAGAACTCTGAAGACACAAGATCTTACAAGCATACTGCGAAAGGGGAAACAGAACTTCAGAGGTAAATTCTCAATCTGTCATTAAATAGAACTATTTAAAAATATAATAATCACAGGCCATTTAATGCTGAAGACTTTTTTTCAACCTGTTCACCAGATAAAATATGGTATTTCTTTGGATATTTTAAACCTAGTGTACAGTAAATGTAATTACTGAGTATTTTCTCTGCTCTTATAAGTAAGTTTCCTAATAATTTTTCATATAGTTCACGATTTCTGTAGAATGCTACTATATTCCCCTCTGTTGTTCCTTTTCCAAGTTCCCCAGTCAGTGCAGGATAAACAGTTTGAAAGCTGTGTGTTTTGGTGCTATGTGACCAAGCTGACCTTTTAGGTAACACACCTCCTTTATCACTGAACTGTTGTTTAAACTTATCTGTGATAAGAAGAAACTCAACTGTGTAGGGTGTCTCTCAAACCAGTGAATGCAGAAAAAGCTTTTTCTCCATTTTCTTAAAGCTAAAATGGCTGTACAGTGGAGAAAGATAAATCCAAAAATGCCGTATCAAACTATTTTGAAGGACAAAGTTGCTTCACGTTCATATTTAGGAATATGGTGCTCATAAATGCTTAGTTCTGTCTCAAATGCAGGTGCCCTTTTTGTTGCTCTTTTCCATTAACTGAGCTAAATTACATTACTTTTTTGATCATGTTTCTGTAGATCCAAACCAGAGAAACATGGGCATGAGAAGAAGCGACACCGAAGTTCTCGTGCTTTCCATGATGCGGATGGAAGATCCCAGGAAAAATCTCCAAAGAGAAGCAAAAGCCCGGATGGTTCTTCAATTCAAACTGAAAAGCAGAAGAAAATTGTGATCCAGTTTAAAGCCAAAGAAATCAAACATGGCAAAACCACCCGCACTCCTGATGTGGTAACTACCAGCAAGGAAAGGCATCGTTTTGATGGACTAGAAGGAAAAAGGCTCTGGCACAGCTTTGAACTTCAGAGGGACAAGGCACTGAAGAAAAAGAGAGAGAAAGCTGAACTCTGTAAACTCAAGCTAAAAGCAGAACAAGCTATGATAGAAAAGTTTAAGTCCTCTGTGTATGAGGTACCACATAAAAAGGCAGAGGGCTCAAAAAAGCGGAGTGAAGATGTCAGAATTCCCAAAAAGCCGCCTGACAGCTCTGCAGGGACTGGGCATGGTGATAGACCTGCCAGTAAGGAGTCAAGTGCATTATCTAGCTTCTGGGAAGAAGAGGAGGAAGAGGAATATAAGGACTTTGCAGAGAAAAAGAGGTGCACGAGTAAACACAGATCATCACACTCCTCATCCGAAGCTCCACCACGATGGGAATCTCGGAAGCGCAAGCAACACGGCACTCGTTCTCCTAAAGCTCCTGAGCACTCAGGAGCTAAAGAAGGAGACTTGGAAGCCACAGCATTGTGTTTTAAGCAGGTATTGAGAACTTAATGGCAGATTTATATGAGCAGACTGTCTTCTTACAGAATCCAGCCAGGTTTCATAGCTAACTAGGTGGATTTTTCTGATCCTAATGTAAACCTTGTTTCCATGTTCCTCAGCTAAATGTTAAACAGACCAGAAGAGTAAAGGTCTTGGGACTGTGTCTGCACAGATGCTTCCATGGCTTTGCTTTGCTGCTGGGGGTGTGGAATACTTCAGTTTAGGTATAAATCAGCTGATTTTTTGTTTTGAGCTGATACGGTTATTTCATTTTTTTTGAATGAATAAACTGAAGCAATGAAAACTTGCTGCCAGACAGAGCATTGCTAGTGCAGTGATGCCAGGAGAGCTTGGGGTAGATGTGGGATTAAATTGGTATGTGTGCTGCAGAATTTCCCTTTTATCTGTGACAGGTTTGTTTCTAAGAGCCAAACACAAGCTGGATCTTGAGCATGGGGTTTTTTTTGCTGTTGTTCTGGAGAAAATACCCAGCATCTTTGGAGATTCCAGTTTTTGTTAGGGTAGTGTGAGCATTTTGTGTGTATGCTAGGAGGTATTACAGGCAGAGCTGGGGAGTCGTTGAGGTTGGAAGGTACCTCTGGAGGTCATCCAGTCCAGCCCCCTTGCTCCAGCAGGGTCAGCCAGAGCTCATTGCCCAGGGCAAAGGATAGAGACTCCACAACCTCTCTGGGCAGCCTGGTCAAGCACCTTCAATTTAAAAGAAAAGGTGGGGGGTTAATATTCAGATGGAATTTGCTGTGTAATCCACTGTTATTTATTTAAAAGAAAGCCATGCATCTAAGCCCTATTAAAATGATACTGTAGATGCTAATAACTGTAGTTTATGTTCCCTATTCACTTGGGAGTACCCAGTGTTCTCTAAAAAGCCCTCTAAGGCATGTGTCCTGCTTGTTTCTAGAATGTTGAGGACCCCTGCACATCTGACTCCTATCAGGGAGGTGAGGTCAGAAAGCCTGTGCCTGTCCCAAAGGTGAGTGAGGGACTTGTTTAACACGGTAGGGCTGTATTCCAAAACTCCTGACATGGGGATCCCTTTTACCTCAGTATTCCTTGATATTTTGTGATATTGGTAGGATGTGTGTTTGTGGTGTTTTTAATTCTCCCTACAGAACTCTGAAGACTTTCCACCCCTTCAAGACAGTCAGAACACAGAAACAGACCAAGAGGTTGGTAATGCTTTCATTTAACACTTCTGTGTTGTCTTAAAGACCAAGGGCACCAAGGTTGTGTAACTGGACAGTTCCATGACCTTTCGTAGTATTTGGCATTGTTGACTCATGATCTACACTCAAATGTGGAGCATTTATTTTAAAAACTAAGCAAACTTGCTGAAGTGCTGCTAATCAGGAACTTTCTGAGATAAAGAGTGTCTTTTTGTTACCATATGCAACAAAAGGGCCTTCATAGTTGCTCACATGCTCCAGCTATCTCATTTTTCATCCTCTAACTTTTTAGTTGGAAGAGAGACATATTTTTTAAGAAGTGCCTGTTAGGAAACTTGCAGTTTGTTTAGCAAAAAAAAAAAAAAAAACAGCAAAGTTTTTGAATACCATGTAGAAAGGTCATAAATCTTTCTAGGCCATATTTTGGATGTTTTTACTGGAGAATATGTAGAAGTTCTCATGGATTTACATTTCCTGTACTGACTTAAAAATTTTCAGACATTTTGAGGCAATTTTAACAGCTTTAATGCAAAAATGTCTTTTTGGGGAATAATTATGAAGTGATTCCTTCCATTGGATTATACACATGCCCATTTTCTCACTGTAGATGCAGATCGTTGAAGACTTGCACGTTGCTCGTGTGGAGAAGAGGATGGCCCTGTCTGTAGTACAGACCTGTGGAGAACTTACAAGCATGGAGATAGATCTTCCAGAACAGGATTTAAATATTTCTGCTGGTATGTCATGATTGGATCTGCTTTGCTCTCTAGTTGCAACAAGTGATTACAGTTATTGATGGTCTGAGTAGGGAGCACACAACTGATTCTTTCTGCTGGTTTCTCTTTTTTCTCCTCTTTTCCCCTAGGGGCCTTTAGTTCTGGTCTGAACATCCTAGTGGTGATTGACACAAATATAATGATTAGTCACCTTGAGTTTGTGAGATCCTTGAAATCTGAGGACATACCAGGTATGCAAATATGTTCTGATGAGTAAGATATTGTAAGAAAAACAGATGCTGTAAGAGCTTCAGGCTACCTGAAGGAAACCAAGCCCTGGGCTCCTTAAAAAGGCAGCAGGTTTCATGCAGAGGCAGAAGGCACACACTTGAGAGCCTGGTTCTGTGAACCCAGACAAGCTGCATCTTAGGGAAACCTCACTTGTGGAAGCAGAACCTACTGTGCTTACAGCCCATGTACCTGCAGAGAATCATGGCAGATACTCCCAGGAATATGCTTGAATTCTTAGCAGTAAATAAGCCTTAGCACTTTCTAAGAACATAATTTAAGCATTCAACCCCTTACTGGTGATAACTCTGTTTTCTAGTCTACTTCTAGCATTTCTTTTTCTAGAAATATAAAACAATGGAAAAAGCTTTGAGCAGTCAGTCAGTGCTTTGTTTCTGTCTTGATAAAGGTGGCAGAAATTCCTGAGTAATTTCTCAGGAATTCAGAATGCAGACCCTGGCTTTAATATTTGCCTCTAATCTGCTGGGAAGCTGTTGGTTATTTAATATCTGCAGGATTAGGATTGTGCCTGTCAGTTCTTGGTAGGCACATCTGGAAACAGTCAGAATGCCTAGGGTGCTTTGATGCTTTCAGCTAATGAATACACTTATCCTAGCCACCTGGAAAATACCTTTCCTTAGGGCCTGAGAGATTTTCAGGAGTGTGTCAGGCTGTATTTCTCCTCCCAGGTTAGGAATGCTGCTGTCTTACATAGACTGAGATGCCTTTTTAGAATACTGCAACTCCCAGTGTCTGGTCCTGCACCAGACCCACTATGTTGAGAAGGCTGCTGATTCCCAGCCTATTTATGGTAAAGCAGGTGGTTATTAATGCATTTTTTTCAAAATTCTGTTCTCGTAATGTGAATGAGAAAGAAAACAGTTGAAGTATTTGTCATGGGGAGATCAACAGAACAGTTGTTAAACTTTTGATTTACCCCTGTATTTCACATAAAAGCTTTAAAGTTCAGGCCATACTTACCTACAAATAAAACCATGGTCCAATAGCCACACTTTCTGTTCCTGGCTTAGGAGTGCTGGTTGGCAAAGAACACAAGCCCTTGCTGGTTTTTTTTTTTTTTTTGCTGCTTGTTTTGGCACAGTGATGCTGTAGTCACTTGGGTGTGTGCAGCCTGGTATTCCAGCTGCTGTTTCACCTTGCTGCAACATCTTACAGTGGGTGTGTGCCAAGATAACTGGTGCAAATATGTGTTATTAATGTTGTCAAAGTATTCTGCTGATTAAAATTGTGTCTCCCTTTTGTTTTTCTGGTACTGTCACTTTTCTATGTAATCAGTGTAGTGCCAGATTGAGGTTAGATTAAAAGAGGGAAGTCAGCCTTTTTCAGCTCTTTTTCAAATGCTAGATTCTCTCAAGCAAGGATTATGAAAATTACTGGCAAAAAGGTGTGAACTTGCATAAATATGATGCTTGAATTGAAAGTTCTCTGTAGTAGTTTGTGTCGCTCCTGCAAATACCTTTTTTTATTTGTGGTGTTTTTTTTCTTTCCAGGAGTTGACAGACTTACATTAATAATTCCTTGGGTCGTCCTACAAGAGCTGGACAACTTGAAGAAGGGGAAAATGCTGCAGCATGTTCGGGACAAAGCTATCCCTGCAGTGCAGTTCATCTACAAGTGTCTCAAGAGCCAGGATTCCAAACTGTGGGGGCAATCCATGCAGCTGGCTTCTCAAAAAATATGTAATACATGTGCAATCCATTTGTGCTGGGTACTTCATCCTTGCACATCACCTAGTGGCAACCTTAGAATTCTGAGTTTAATAGGGACTTCTTCACTCTGCTGTTAGCTAATTAAAATGAGCTAATTTCTTACAGCAGCCTTCAGAGTATATCCAAGGCTGTGGCATGTGAATGTCTCCACTGTCTGTTGTTTTACCAGTTGTTTCTCACTTTCACCTTACACTTGTGTCCTTGTGTGGGGAATGTTAAATGTACAAAGAGCACCATGAGTGCTCTGAGTGTTTGTGAGGCTGAGTTGTGCCCACATCCCTCAGCTGGGTCTGCCCTGCCTTTGCAGATGGGCTGAGCAACGAGAACAACGACGACCGCGTCCTGCAGTGCTGCCTGCAGTACCAGAAGCTCTTCCCACAAGCTCTTGTCGTCCTGTGCACGTGAGTTCCTGGCTGCCTTTAGCTCTCCTGCCACACTGCTTGCAAATCAGGGCTTAAAGAAAGAGCACTTTCTGAAGTAAGCTCTTGGAAGGGCAATCACCTTCTTAAAAGCTAGAGGAGAAGGATATTACAAACTACTACAATTGGAGATGGAATCACCTTCATGAGCTTGAGCTTGAGGCCTGAAATAGAATTCAGTTTACTCAATATTCAATTTTAAAACTTGTTTAAACATAGGTTTCTCAGATTTTATTCTGGTTTCTCATAAAAAATATTGCTGAAGTTACAAAATAGAAAAAAAATATGTGAATTAAAGATTGAGATCCCATTAGAGACTTTATCTCTGTTTCCAGCCATGTGAGCAGAAGCAGTGAATGGGTTAATCTTAGAAAGAGGGAAGCTGGAGATGGATTTGCTGCTGTTCCTGTTTGTGAGGATAACAGCTGACCTCTGGGTATTGATTCAGAATTTGATACAAGCAGGTGAAGCCAGCTTGAAGGACTAATACTCCTTGGCTTTACTTGCTCTGGTCTTGGCTAGAACCAGTTCCTGCACTGTTCAATGAGTGGGGTTAAAACTCTGAGCACCATTTGGATTGTTCAAGCTGACACAGGTGGCTGCTGAAAATGCCATTTCAGTCACAGTATTCATAGGGTAGTGATGGTGATTTTAGGTTTCACTGATCAAAAAACAGGAGGTGACTTCAGAACTGGCTTTCATCCAAAAATCCCTTTATCCTCTACCAATATAAACAATGGGAATTTTTGAGAAAGTGCTGGGATGCAACTTTGTCCTGGATTTCTAAAGTAGTTCTGTTGGAGCAGAACCTCAGAGTGGCATCTGGGATAAAGATTTGGCCAGCAGAATAGTTAAAAAGGGTCTCAACAAGGAGAATCAACTGTAGCCATCAAATAAGATAGTACTGTCTTAGAATTATTGCCTGGTTTGCTTTCTGAGATCATAGCAACTAAGCATCACTGCTGTAATCACTGCTGTAGTAATTACAGCTATTGTTTTCTTAAACCTAGACTCTGAAACACTTCTCAGTATGTTTCTCATTTTTACTTAATTTTCTGATTTAATTTTTGAACTGCTTCTAATTGCTTGAGAAAGAGAACTTCATCTACATAATGAAGTACACAAAATAAGTTTTCCAAATACAGTGTGCTGCTTTTATTCCTTTGTTGACAGCAATTAATTATTCTCTAGGGATGATAAAAATCTGTGTAATAAAGCCATTGTGAGTGAGGTCAAGGCATTCTGCAAAGCTGATCTGGTCACTGCTCTGCAGAATGTGAATGCAAACAGGCCCCAGAACTCTGAGGAGCTGCAGCAGCCAAAGCAGGGTGAGTCTGTGGAATATGGTGATTTGTTTGGATATGGAGTTTGTAAAAATCAGTGGTGTAGAGGAAGAACAGTTACTACTATACCTTCAGTTTTCCTGTGCTTTGAATCCTTAGGAATGTTTTTTGTTTGGGGAAAGTTTTTTCAAAGGTTTTCTGAAAGTTTGAGATGTTAATTAAACCATTTGTCTCAGAGTTATAGGAAATTCAAATATTATGTATTTTTGTTTTATAGAAAAAAACACTGCATTAATTTCCTGTGTTTAGAGTAGTTTAAAAGGGAGTCCTGAACTTTTTGGGAATGAAGAAGGTTTTTTTCATTTTTCCAAAGATACAATTACAGCTCAGAGATCAGAAGTGATCCTCTTGTGCTTGCTGCTGGCTGTATATGATCTAAGTTATTTAAGGAAAAAGGAAATGTAGAGTAAGATCACTAATGAGTAATACTCTGGGGAAATAAACCTTCTTGGTTAGTAGCTCTTAATTAAAAATACACAGTACAAGTGGGTATAACTAGAAATACTTGAAACTTAATTAGGTGTAGCACATCTGCTTTATAAACCAAGGTGCAGTCTGTCTTTATTTATGGGGACAAGTTCTTCATGTGCCATCAACATGAATTAGATATAAACTCAGTTTCAGTAAATACCTTTTGTGTCATTGGTTTGACAGATACAGAATTTGAGAAGACAAGAGGTGATACTGGTTTTACTGCACAATTCCCAAATGTGCTTCCAGACCTTGAAAAGAACTTAGGAGAAGCTTTGTCTTGTATTTTGGAGACTGAAATGAAACTTGCATTTGGAAACCTGTGGATGGAGGTGGTTTCTTACATCATCTTGCTTGAATGTCCTTGGTATTTTATTGCTCTTAATACCTGTGCCAAGCCAAGCCCAAGTCATCCAGGTCCCTGATATCATTGACAGGGAACAGCTCAGTATTCACTTCTAATATTTCATTTTATAGCAAGATTATCCTGTTTGACCACTAGTGTGCAACACATGCAATATTTTAATGAGACAGTAACAGGGCTGCTGGTTTCTCAGTGTGAAGTTTCAGAGTTCTTTTTATTAGTGGCATTAAAAATCTGTTTCAGCTTTTCTACTCAAGTAAAACCCTGCACTGTAAGTACATCCTGCAAGAAATCATTCCATCATGTTTTGTATAATATCAGGGCATTTGTTGCAGGCATTTCTTCCCCACCAGAACTGTTCTTTCCCACTGTGAAACTGTTCACAGCTAAATTGATTCCAGTACAGATACAGAATGACAAGGGTACTAATGAGAACCTCTGAACATACTTGAAAAAGTATGGTTTGCAGAAGATAAATACCCATGTGCAAGGCACTTTCAAATTGTCCATGCTTTACTTTAGATTCCATTTTATAGCTGCTGGGGCATTGTTAAAACTTTAAATTTATTGCAGATAAGCCTCTATGGCTTTAAAAATCCCCCAAAATCATGGGATGACTGTTGTCTCCCAAGCTGCCCTGATTAGCTGCTAAGCTTTTAATCACTTCTGTATTCACTTAGTTAATTTCTTAAAACATATCTTCAAACACTGGTTTCACTTGATAGTAGTGAATTCTCAAGTTTTTTGCAATACACGTATGTTACTTCATGTGTAAATAGTCACAGTGTTTATTTTTACTCTGTAACAGTACTGGAAAATCAAAGGCATATTTACTGTTGTTCTTTTTGTTCTTGTTACTGTTGGCTTTTGTGCACAAGTAACTCATTAGATCAGTTTTGACATAAATCAAAAGTATTTAGAGTTTTTGAGGCACGGGGAACCACAAATCATGAGACTGATTGTGCATTACTTCTGAATGAGCACCACTGTTTAACCCATGGTGCTACTGAATCAAATCTTTATTAACAGATAAACTTGTTTAAATCTGGACATGGTCTTATTGAATTTCTCCTTCAGCAGTCACAAATCATCACATTCTTGAAGAACAGAGCAGTTGTGGGATGTATAGGAATATGTCTAAATGAAAACCAGCCTTTGAATTTATAATATACTCTCTTCCAGATCCTCTATCTGAAGCCACCATGGACCTTAGCAAACCTGCTGAAATGTTATAAAAAACACTGGATGGCTGTTTTTGGTTATGTGGTACCAAGGAGTTTACTTTCAACCATTGAATGTCTTTCTAAACACCTTTATGCAGGTAAGCCCTGAGAAAGTTAATGGTAAACTTGTAAAAAGCCTTCGTGTTCGGTTTGAGTTATGGAACTGACTGTGTGTATTAATGGTCACCAAAGTCCGAATTATTTTTAAAAACCAAATAATCCTTTTCCTTCCTTTGCCCCCATGTTATGTGTGACCAAATTATCTGCATTTACCAAAAAAATTATGGAGGAGCAAAGGATATTTAATATGTTATGTGAGGGCAGAGAGGTTTGTTTTAAATACTAGTTAACCAAAATAAAATCCCCACAAGAGGGTGGTGGGCATGGCCCCAAGGCTGTCAAGAGCTCCAGGAGTGTTTGGACAATGCTCCTAGGGATCCAGAGTGGGCTTGTTGGGGTGTCTGTGCAGGGCCAGGGGTTGGACTCCATGATCCCTGTGGGTCCCTACCCACTCAGGATATCATATGATTTCTTGGTTCTACCTCTTTGGGATATCGCTGTTCTGCAGAATTATTTTAGATATGCTAGTTGATCCTCATGCAAGATCCCAGGATAAATTTGGAAGACTTGGTTAAGGAGTGAGCAATCTCTTGCATGTTTCTCTGGGATTGTTGTACCTGATGCTTCTGAACCATTTTCCTAGGCTTTTCACATGCTTCTGTTAATCTAGGTATTTGAGTATTAAAGTTGCCTGACAAGACTGTTAAATCCTTACTTTTTTTTTTTTTCTCCCTCTTACATTAATGTCTAAACATCAGATAAACCATTTGACTCCTCAACAGTGCAGATCCTACTACAGGAATCCAAAAAATTGCTCCATGCTTTCAGCTGCAGGTCAGACTACAACGGTGTCCTGCCCCAGGCTTATGCTGAAGTGGCAAAACTGTGTGAGACCCTCGAGGGGGTAAGGGCAGCTTTGGTGTTTATCCACTTCACCCCATCCTCAAGTTGTTCTGTGCTCCAAACCTGGCTTGGATTTCTTAATTTTTCCCATCATTTCCACTGATTACTCTAGGAAATGTTTCTGGGGTGTTTTCAAAATGAAGAGACCTTGACTTTAACTTTTATTTTCATGCAGTGAATATCTGCTGATACATTTTTTTCCCTAATAAATGTGTTAGAATTGAAATGGTGACTGAAAACCATTATTTTATCTTCGTTTTCTATTGCATTTGTACCTGATGGGCCTTAGAGGTTAAACTTCTGATTCTCCTTATGACATGGGTTCCATACTGCTCATCTTAAGTGTGTTATTTCAGCTTTCATTGTCTTTGTAGCTGAAGAAGGGACTCCCTTGTATCACATGGTTTGTGGTGGTTGTCCTTGGCCCCTTTTGTGTTCTCAGAAGTTGGTCTTCACTCCCAGCTCAGCTCTTGAGTTGCTGTGGAGGAAATTCCAACTATCTTGGTTTATGGTTACTGTCAGTTCTGTATGTAATGACATAAAAACTGGAGTCATGAGCATTAATGAAATATTTGGATTTATGGGAAAGAAGATAGGTCAGAACAGCTGTAAAGAGTTCTTGGTGTCTTTGGAAAAGGATGAAAGGGAAAGAAAGGTCAGGAGTCACGTGTGCTGGGACCTCTGTGCAATGCAGTCAGTCCTGAACCTGATGTTCTGCTGTCACAAGAATCAGGCTCTGTCTGAAAACTTGTCAGGAAGGAAATTCCTCCCTGTCAGGGTGGGCAGGCCCTGGCACAGGGTGCCCAGAGAAACTGTGGCTGCCCCTGGATCCCTGGCAGTGTCTAAGGCCAGGCTGGACAGGGCTTGGAGCACCCTGGGACAATGGAAGGTGTCCCTGCCCATGGCAGGGGGTGGCACTGGATGGGCTTTAAGGTCCCTTCCAGCCCAAACTATCAAGAGAGGCTTTGGATGCAGAGACTGTAACCAAGGTGACTCAAAGAGTTCAGTCTTGATTTCTTGAGCATTGCTTTAAAAAAATCTGTAGTGTGTAGATTCTGGTTTTCTGAAGTTAGGAACCAAATACATTGATTATTTGTTTGCTGAACTGTTTTATAAGGTGAGGGCAGACAGTGAGCAGGATTTATCAGAAGACATCATGGTTCTTTCAGAAAATGCTGCGTGTGAAAAAATGGAAGCCACGATGCCTAATCTGCAAAGCACTGAGGAAAAAGAGCTACAGCCCAGCTTTCATGTGGCTCAGGAAAACAGGCACCAGGAAATCTGGTCGGTCCTGGAAGGTGTTTGGAACACCATGAATTTGTACAGGTACAGCTTGCTAAAGGGGCTCTGAACTAACACATAACCTTAGATAAATTTCAAACAAGCACACTTTGGAAACTCTGCTTTTTTGTCCATAATTAATCTAAATTAACCAAAAAAAAAAAATTGGTCAAAAAAAAATTGGACAACCTGTCACACAAAAGTTGGGAGCATGCAAATTGTTATGTCAGAGCTTTTTTATTAACTGCTTTCCTGTCTCTTCTTTATTTCTTTTGAATTTCAGTATTGAGCTATTCCAGAAGCTGGACCCCAGTGCAGTGACCATGGCTGCCAAGGCCTCGTTTGAGGAGGCTTTTTTGGGCCTGCAGAAGCTGTTGGCAGCAGTGAAGGACATCCGTGCGGGCATTGGCAGGTGAGCACTGCAGCTGGGCACAAAATGTGTGACAGGCACCTGAAGTCACAGAAGTCTGAAATATTTCAGCACCAAACCACTCTTTATTTTAGTGTGCTTGGTGACATGATTTGCAGTAAAAATCCTGTTGTCAAGGCTGCCTTGAACCATTGGTAGCAAAAGATCATGGAAGTGTTGCAGACGTGGAGATCTCTTGCAGGGAATTGCCTTCCATGCCTGGGATTTGTTTTCCAGTTTGAGCAGCAAGTCACCTCTGCTCAGGTGTAACTGGAGCTGTTAATGATTATGATTAATACATCGGTTTTGATGGCAGGAACTTTGAATAATTCAGGGCATTTATGTTTCAAATGTGAGGCCCACTCAGATGCGGGCAAAGTTCCAGTAGAGTGAAGGATGTAAAGTTTTGGGGCTTTGCTGTTCCCAGTTCGAGTGCTCTTCGTGACAGCCATAAAAACAACAGTCACCTGTATTCTCTCTATAGGCAGGATAATATTCCCTCTGTCTTCATAGAATCACAGAATCTCAGAGTGGTTTGAGTTGGGAGGGACCTTAAAGCCCATCCAATCCCACCCCTGCCATGGGCAGGGACACCTTCCACTGTCCCAGGCTGCTCCAACCCTATCCAGCCTGGCCTTGGATACTTCCAGGGATCCAGGGGCAGCCACAGCTTCTCTGGGCACCCTGTGCCAGGGCCTGCCCACCCTCACAGGGAAGGATTCCATCCCAACAGTCCATCTAACCCTGGCCTCTGGCAGGGGGGGAGCCCCATCCCTCCAGTTTTTTTTTTTACAGCACAAAAAATTGGAAGTTTCAGGAAGAATAAGGAACCTCCTGTGTTGTCTTGGCTTAGTCCTTTTTTCATGGCAGTGAAATAATAGATCCATTCAAAGAATTACAGTTTCTCTTTCAAATGTAAATGATCAAAATACTGTAAAATCAGAAGCAGAAAAACATGGGTAGAAAAGAGAGCTTGAGCAGCTGAGTGCTGATGGATTCAATTTATTGGTGGTGGGGTTTTTTCCCTCTAAGGAAATTCTTTCAATAAAGTAGGCTGCTGCTAAACTTTGCTCTCTTCATTCTGATGCTAAAGTTTTTGCAACAGATCCTGTGGTATCAGTTTATAGATGTGGTGGATGAGATTAAATGGGAATATGGAATATTCAGAATGGTTATTTTTGTGTTGCAGAGGTGTTTCATTGAAAACTGTTGGTTTTCTTTGTGGGAGAGCTCTGTAAAAATAAAAGCTCCTAATAATAAATAAAAATACACAGGCTGATTGTTGGAATGGAGTAGTTTTCCTGGACATTTTGGAAATGCCTGCTCTGATGTGCAGGTTTGCAGTAGGTGGCATCGTGGAGCAAGAAATGGGGAGAATTTGCACCAAGCATTTGCTGCATTGGCCTTGAGTGGAGGGATTTAAGGGACTTGGAGAGTTCTGAGGAGCTTTTCCAAAGAGCCAGGAGCCAGGTTAATGTCTCAGTGAAGTTTTATGAATATTACAAAGTATTAAAGCAAAAATTCAGAAGTTTTCATAGAATCAGAATGGTTGGGGTTGGAAGGGACCTTAAAGCTTATCTGTTTCTACCCCCTGCCATGGGCAGAGACACCTCACTTTCATTTTGCTCTAAAATGACCTTGCAGCATATTTATTTTTCTTGATTTTTGAAAAAATGCCTCTCAGTGACTTAATCTGATGGCATGATTGCAGAAAAGGAGGCACTGGAGAAAAAATAGTGAGAAAGTTCCGTCTTCAATATTTGGAGGTAACACAGCTTTTAGTGATAAAATACAGCTGATTCTGTGGTACCTTCTCTTCCCTGCTGTCCAGAACAAAGAAGAGAGAAAATATCTTGTGAAAATTTGGAAGTTTCACCAGTAAATTATGTTTAAAAGTTTAGATTTTCAGATTGTTAAAAACAACTAGAAAAACATGATAATGCTTTTTGAGATAAATGTAATGGTACCCTTAATCATAAAAAAGTACTACACCAGTGGTGCTTGATGCCCAGAACATGTTAATGACAAATACAGGTACAGAAAAGGAAAAAAAAAAAAAAAAAGCTATTTCATTGAAGAAGTGTCAGTAACAGCTTTTGGCATGTTACCCTGTTCTGGTAATTTCTGTAACACTATGCAGATTTTTTTTATTTTGTCCTGATTTCTTCCTCTAACAGCACTGGTAGCAGAGTGGTGTTTGTATTGCACAATTCTGCATGCCAGCAATGATGGCCTTCAGCTCTGAAATGAAGAATAATCAGTACAGTTAGCATATTCTAACTATATACCTTTACTATTGGTAATGGCCAAAGGCTATGAAACCTCTGAAATTTAAGCACCCAGTAAAATTGTGAAACCATGACATGGTTTTAAATAATTTTGGATTGAGGATTTGTGAGTGTTCTCACTGCTGTTTTATATTTGTGTTTGGGTTGGGTATTATTTTGAACCAGTTAATTGGGGCACCTTATTTAAGGTCTCTTAAATTAACCCTTTAAAATAAAATAGAGGTTTTCATTAGCTGATGATTGCCTCAGCTGAATAGAACTTGTGATTCTAAGCTTCTGTATGCAGCCCTAGGGAATTGGACATTGTCTTCATGTCTCCTGCCAGGTTTCTTTCAGATAAGAAATCCTTGTTCATAGGAAAGAAAGAAAATTCAGTCTCGGGTGAATTGATGCAGTTATTTCAAGTTGGATTTTTTTCTTTTCATCTCTTGGCTAAAAAAGAATTCTTTTGTTCATATGCCAGCTTGAAAATCACTCACAGATTATAGCATATACACTTAGTTACAGGCCTCCTAAATATTTATACTAATATGCTGTCACCTGTAAAATATTTGTCTGTTACTGACTGCATAAGGAGCCTGAGTTCCTTTTCTAATATTTTATCTAAATTGAATTTCTCTTGCACTCCCAGTGGTTTGGAAAAATGTGAATTAGTCCAGGACTCTGTAAACATTTGTAAATTAAAAGTGTAATTT
The DNA here is from genome assembly GCF_026979565.1 of Vidua chalybeata. Classification (NCBI taxonomy): domain Eukaryota; kingdom Metazoa; phylum Chordata; class Aves; order Passeriformes; family Viduidae; genus Vidua; species Vidua chalybeata. The sequence continues at coordinate 29,096,449 of NC_071538.1, forward strand.
CTTAAGATTTCAGTAGTGTAGGAGAGTGTTACTATATCAGAACTGATCACTGAATTGAAATAATTTAGAAACAATTCTGCAGTGATACTAGTTTTAGTACAGAATTCCTCAGATGCAGAGAAACTGTGTCCTCTTTATTTTTTCAGCTGGTCAGTGGAGGAATTGAGGTCTCTTCTCCTTGATGTCTCAATAGAGAATTGTCTTCATTCCCTTAGGCTCTTGTGTCAGTTAATAATTTCTGCCATAAAGTCCCAATAAAATCTCTAGATGAAGAGCTCTGTCATTAATCTTCTCTGCACACAGTCTCTTTTTGGAAGTAAAATGGAGATTAGCTCCGTGTTCAAGAAGTATCAGACATTCCAATCACCACTTGCTTCATCTTTTTGGTTTTGTGCATTTAGGTGAAACCTGGAACTGAACTAACCTGCAGCCCTCTCTGCTGCCAGGCCCAAATTGGAATGTTCTGTCGTGCTGATTTTAATGACAGCTGTAAGAAACAAAGCTCAAACAGGGCTGGAAGTGGGCAGTGCTCCCCAAGGGGCAGGGCAGAGGTGCTGCTGTGCAGCTGCTCATGCCATGGTGCCTTTAGAGCAGTCTGAAAAGCGGGAAGGTTTCAAACATGGGCTTGTAGAAGCCATGGTGCTTTGAGCCTGTAGAGCCAGGGGTGCCAGCAAGGGCTGATGGCCAAGACATCTCTGCAGGGACAGAAAGCACGAGCTTGGCTTTGGTGGATTTCCCAGCTGGCTGCTGTGGAAGCTGGCCCTGGCCTGTGCTGGTGGCTGTAACCCCACCCCTGGTGCAGCACCGTGAGGAATTGGGACTGAGCCCCAGGGAACTTTGGGGTTTCCATGTCCCGTCACCTTGGCTTCCTTGATGTTCAGGCAGTGAGGTTAAAAGGGGCTGTTAATGGTGAGGCTGCCTTTTCTGCCATCAGATGCCAGCCTTTTAGATGGAGCTCTGGGTTTGTTAACTGGTAATGCTCTGTGCCAGCCCTGCCAGCCTGAGCTGTGACAGAGGGACAGCTGAGTGGGACAGGCCCAGGGGCAGAGCTTCCCCCGGGTGTCACAGGGGATTGCACAGAGTCCCACCAGACCTCCCTTGTTCCTGCCCTCATGGGATCTTGGAGCACCTGGAAGGCTGGCCTGCTTTCACTGCCACTTGGCTTATGGGCTGGGCTTTTTCACTTCTACTTGGTAAGTTCATTTCTGGTCCTTTCCAAATAGGCTTTGCTTTCTCACAGGTCTTCTCTGTGCACATTTTGATCTATTTCCTATCCATTTCTGTTTATTATTGTATCTTACTCCTTGTGTTTGGCATCCGATGAGTGACAGGACAGGAAATAAAGAAACATTGGGAGTGATTTGGGAAGCACTTGAGATAAAATCACCAAGTGTGACTGTCTCCTTTTCCCCTCCTGCCCCCAAGACAGCATTTAACCTCCAGTTGGTGGCAGATGTCCACAGTCATTTCTTGTGTCTTTCTATGACATTCCCTTCTTTACCTCACATGCTCAATATTTCCAGAAAACTCTGTGGAGCCACACTGGAGTTCCTAGGTTGAAGCTGAAGTACAGAATGGGGGGTGTTGTAGTGTGGTTCTGCAAGGCTGTGCTGATGGAAAGGCCAAGTGATTCCATGGATTTCCACCCTCTGCTTTTGAACCAGTGTGGAGAGAGGAGCAGCAGTGGTTGGTGTTGTAGTGCTGAGGTTCACATGGCTGCTTAGAACAGTTGGATGTAAAAGCCCTTTGCTTCATGGATTACTGATTTAGAGACAGTTCTCTAGACATGCTTCTGTAGTTGAGGCAGACGTTTTATCACTGAGAAACTTCCATGGAAACGAGGGCAACTTGATTTAATGAAGTAATGGAGGCAGAATCAATGCTCCTACAGACAGGTCCAGCTTTCCCAGTGTATGCCTTCCCTTAAAAAGTCCATTTTCCATAGCACAGGCTGGTGGCTACAGGTGATGAAAGGAACATGAAGTGATAGAAAGCAGTAGGGAGCAGTGATGCTGAGAAATCACTGCTCTGCAGACAGGCATGTGTCAGTTTTGTACAGAAAAATATATTCCCAGACTGGAGCTGGTATTGCAGCCCCTCTAGCTGCAGACAGCACCAGGCTATTTCATGAGTGCTGACCTGTTGGGAATCTGTGGGGGGAGTTATGGTGCCAGCTCTTCCCTCAGCAGCTTCCCAGGGCTCTGTATGGAGTGAGGGCTCTCTCCTCAAAACAACAAATCTCTTCTATTTAGAGCTGCTATAAAAGTTGGAGCCAAATGTCAGACTTCTCATTCCACAGTACAAACCCAGAAACCATTGGCATCATCCAAGCAAAGGCCATAAAATGAGGTACAGAATTTAACATTAAGTTACTTGCCTGATTAATTACACAATTTGGTTTTTTTCCCCAAAGAGCTGGAGGCACAATGGGTTTGTCCATACACCTGAGATCTTGCAGGGATATGCTTGAGTGTGTTCCCTCCATCCTTCCTCTGGAGAGCTCCCATGGCCAGGTTTTTCACTGGCAGCCCCATCACTTACCCATGTGTATCCTTGGCACAGCAGGAAGAGCAGGGATGCACAGATTTTGCACCAGCATTTTGTGATGGCCTTGGGGTGAGATTATTCATAACACCTTAGCTTTTATGTTGTGTCCACTTGTGCATCCAGGCTGATGGCAGCAGTCAGGCAGTTTCTGCCTGGACTGGAGGGAATGATTCCATGAGGAATCAGCCTCTCCCAGGCTTGGGATGCTCTGCTCCTGCTGCTGCTGCAGGTGCTGGGTGTGATAGGCAGGGCTGGATAGCCTGGAGCTGCTGGGGAGGGAGAATGGGAGCTGCTGTGGGGGGCAATGGGAGCTGCTGTGGGGGGCAATGGGAGCTGCTGTGGGGGGCAAGGGGAGCTGCTGTGGGGGGCAATGGGAGCTGCTGTGGGGGGCAAGGGGAGCTGCTGTGGGGGGCAATGGGAGCTGCTGTGGGGGGCAAGGGGAGCTGCTGTGGGGGGCAATGGGAGCTGCTGTGGGGGGCAAGGGGAGCTGCTGTGGGGGGCAATGGGAGCTGCTGTGGGGGGCAAGGGGAGCTGCTCTGCAGTTGCAGCTGCCAGGATTCCCAGCATTTCCATGGAGGGTTGCTGGCAGCTTCTCCCTGCCGGGGTTTTCCGCTGTCAAAGCCGATTGTCGCTGAGGTGCCTGGGGAAGGTTCTGAGGTGTTTTTAGGCAGAGCAGCCAGTTGGTTCCCTTCCTGACTCGTAGTTGGCAGGTTTAAGGCAAACATTTTGGGTACTGCTTCTTAGGAAGTGGAGGGAAGAATGCATGACTAATTTTTGGTGATAATTCCTATGAAAAATGATGAGAAAAAGCAGTTCACGCTCTGCTTTTAGAGTGGACTCTACAATAAATCCTGTGCTGTGTCATGGTCTTCCAGCCTGCTTCAAACACAGGGTCCTTTAACTGGTATTTTTAAACTTATTCTGTTACTTTCCTGTTTTTTTCAATTCCTAATTAATTCATTTATAAATGGAGCTTACAGCTTGCAAGAGGAGGGAGAGAATTTGGGCACTTTCCCATGGGAAAGTAAATAGAGCTTTCCCCAAAAGATTTTCTTTTTCCAAGTCCACTCATTATCTTAATCATGATTTAACTATGTAAGACTTAAAAATCCAGAATTTTCTCAGTATTTCTTAATATATATATAAGGTGTTACTTGTGTTTCAATTTTGTGATGATATTGAGGTACATTTTGCAGCATTTAAGAGGGTTCTGCTTTTCCTGGTAAATGCAAATGAAGTTACACTGAGGTGGAACTGAATTGTATCTGCCTGAATAGATGAGGATAATTAATTTTGTTAAAAAACAGCTTCTTTACTGGATTGGGTTTGGAGCCTTGTGGAAAAGGGTGTCCATCAAGGTGCTTCATGAAAGCCACCTCTCTTCAGCTGCTACATCCCATTGGCCCTTGGCTGGATTGGGTGGGAATTGGTGATTATTAGAAGTAGCAAAAATGGAAAGTGAGCTGCAGCATTTGGGCTGCATGTGGGAATCTGAAGGGAATGAGTTAAAGCTGGGGTGGGAATGTTGTGTCTTAGCCCATGGGCCTCACTGGTGGGCACCAAAGGGCTTTCAATTAGTGCTGGGTTTCCTCCCTCCTCCCTCATTCAGAAATGGCTCACAAAAACATGGAGGGAATTTTTAATTAGAAAAAGCCTCCAGAAAAGTCCTCACAGAAATAATAACCTCTTTAATTCTGTTAGAGTAGTGGAAGGGAAAATTCTTCAAAGTTCATAATTTCCTTTTTGTTCAAGTAATTTTTTTTCCCTTGAAGATTTCTGACTTATTTTTTTAACTCTTTCATAGACTCCTTTTCTACTTGCTTTAAAGCATCCCCAAACTTTTCTTTTTCAGAATTTTAACCCCAACCAGCAGTTTCCAAGATATTTGGACCCTCTATAGCTTCCTCAGAAGACATGAGGTATGACTTTTTTTTGGTGTTTGATCACTTCACTTACAGCTTTTATTTCAAGCTCTGGCGTCCTGTCTCATCACTGTATTTCCATTAAGAATTTTGATTCTTTGCTCTTATTTATTAGTTGTTGAATATAAAGATAGATTTTGGTTGGATTTCAACAGGTATTTGAAATATTCATGTGATTTGCTGAGTGCTCACTTGGTGTGAATGACTTGCTGTTGAGAGTAAAAAGCCTTGAAATTAATGTTTTCAGTATAATATTTCTGTTTAATATGTTACATATTTCAGGCTTGCAGTGCTCTGCTGTGCAGAGAAATATGTTTGGGGTTTGGGCCTTCACATATATTTTTGGAATAGATGCAAGTCGGAGCTTACTTCATTTGAGATACACACATATATATCTATATATATGTATATGTAAATAAAACTATAGGGTGACTTAAGAGGGGAAGAAAAATTATTGAAGGTCTTCTAGATTTGTGCAGAAGTGGTTAGATAATGGGGATGGAATTTGTAATACTAGATTTTATTACAGGATGACTTTTTAAAATGTACTGTCTCAACTTGAGAGCCTGCTAGGGAATACATGAGCTGTATCTGCTATTCCTACTGTATAATTGTAGAAGACATGTGATACTTGATGAATGACTATATTCATTCTTTCTTCTTTGTTTTAGATCAATAACAGCCTGAAATTCAGTGCTGAGGAGCTGTATGAATGTGTTTCACAGGAGCCCTACAGGTGAGCCAGTTACTGACCCCACTGGGGGCTTGAGGCAGCTTTTTCACCTGTATTAACCAAGGTACCATGAGAGGAATCATCTGGGTCAGTAAAAATCCCCCTTTGTAGGAATAGTGTAGGGAAAATAAATGGGGGATTTTTTAAATTCCCTTTTTAATTTTAATGCCTGATTAACACAGAGCATAACAGGACAGGAATTAAATTGGACTTGAGGCATCAGTGCCTACATGGTGAATTTCAGCTGATGGAGGTGAGGTGTTGAGCCCTCTTTCCTCTGCCAGTGGTTTCTGGCTCATTTCTTTATGAATTTGTGTCACTGACGGTTTGTGAATCCAGGCTCTGGGAGGTTTCTAAAATGCCATCATGGATTTTTAATAATTCTGAGCTGGCTAATAAAGGACAGGTAACTGGATTTTGCTGTTGTGTGGATATGAATGAGCTGTCACTGGCCTGGATCAGCTGAGTGAAAGGCTGGAGGGTGAATTACTCTAAAAAGCTTCCCTTTGCCTGGATTCATTCTAGGTCCCTGAATCTTCTGTGAAGTTCAGTGTGCAGATTGCAAGATCAGGAGACAAAGTTATTCAGGGAGGAAGACATTCAGTATTTGTATCAGTAATAAAAAATAGTTTTAAAGCTTCACTCCCACAAGTTGATGATTCTAGACCTGTATTGATACAGTCATAAAGAAAACAGTGTGTGGAAATTTGTGCTCAGCAGAGTAAAACAGGTGCTTTGGAGACTTCCCTGGCAGCCCTCAGGCTGTGCTTGGGAAACTCACTGATTGGGGTTTTCTTCCTTTTTTGAGGAGCAGCTTTTAAATGGTGTTTTGAGAAAGAATCTTTTGCAAACTGAAGTTAGGGCATGTTTATATGTGATCAGGTCGAGATTACTCTTTTGAAAGGGTCTAAGTTGTAAGGGGGTGTATCCAGATCCTTATTTTGAGCGTGGAGTACAGGATGTGTCAGTGTATGAAGGATGGTTGAACTGAACCTTCCAGAATCCCAAATCTCTGCAGAAGGTTGGTGTCAGTGACGTCTCCTGACAATTGTTCCACTTTACCTGCCCTAGAAGGGAACAGGAGTTCAGCTGTGGGTTGGCTGTTGTAAGGAGCTCATGTGAAATCCTCTGATTTAGCAGCTGTAGTGCAAACGTCAGTGCTGCTGCTTGAGTTTAATGGAAACGTCCTTGAAAATTTAAGGAGTATTGGTAAAGATTCCTGTTCTGCTGTGTCCTGCTAACCTTTCTCTCCTGTCTCCCAGGGAGAGGCTGGAAGTGGGCTGCTGCCAGCTGGCACAGCTGGAGCAGACGCTGGAGCAGTGCCAGGCGTCCGTGCAGAGGGAGGCCGAGAGCCGGGGCTGGCTCTGACCCGGGCTCAGCCGCGTGAGCTCCGCCTCCTCAAGGGGAGCAGGCAAGTGCTGGAGGAGCCAAAACCCTGCCGGCTTTTCTTCTCGAAGGTGCTGGTTTGAGTTGGAGTTGAAGGGAAAACTCAGTTTCACGTGGACATTAAATGTTGGGATTTCTGCTGAGAATTCTATTCACTACTAGAATGTTCTGTCTTGAGTGAGGGTGCTGCTGGATGGCCATGGATAGCCAGGAGAAGCAGGGCTGGTATGGGATTTAGCAGCTGTGCTGTGCTGCTGAGCATCCAGCGTTCCTGTGAGGAACTGAGCTGTTAATGGCTGTATAGGAAAACCCCTCTGTTTGTTTTGCTGGTTCAGTCCCAGGTGAGAGAAAGGAATCTGTTGTGTCACCCAAGGGTAGGAAGTAGCTGAGTGCAAGGCCGGGAATGAAGGACTGACCCACAGACACAACACGTGTGTCCTGTGCAGTGAAGGCTTCAGAGACGATGTAGAATGGGCGGAAGAGCAGGTTGATGCTTATTTTTCCTTAAAGACAAAACAGACCCCCCGCCTTCACACAGGTGATTGTCCCATACCCCTTTTCAGAGGAAAAGGGCACGTCTCCTTTGTTTAAGCAGGCACTTTATCTTCATACAGTGGAAACCTGCTAGCAGTGCTCTTAGGGAAACTCCTTATCCTGCTCTTGCCACATCCTTCTGGAAGGTGGGCCTGGGTCCCCCCTGCTCTCCAGGTGACATTCCTCTCTGGCTGCACTGGTGGTTGCTTTCCAGAACTGCTTCAAGTCCATGAAACTTTCCAAAAGCCATTTTCTAAGGCCTTTAATGCTACCTCTTCTTGTATGTATTTGTACAGAGATGAGCTGACTGGCAAAGTTCTGAAGTGTCTATTTTGATATTAACTTTTGGATGTATTTGTAAATTCTTGATTGTAAAAATGTAATTTATTGTTACATTAAACAGTGGTTAATTCTGAGTGGCTCTGCCCAGTCCCTGTGGATTCAAGGCAGTGCAGTCCTGCCCAGGCCCCAGTGGCAGGGAGTGAGGTGGAATTCCTGTTGGAGCACAGTGGCTGTGCAGGGGTGTTTCCATGGGGGTTCTCCAGGAGCAGCATGGGGACGTTGGCTCAAAGGTGCTGTGAGTTGTGGTTGTGTGTCCCAACCCTGGCCCAGCTGCAGCACATGCTGGCTGTGCTCTCTGGGCAGCTGGCTGGGAAGGGCTGTTGTGGAGGACAAGTCTGCCTGCAGAGGCTGGTGTGCAGGAATTTCCTGGGCCTGGTGTGTTTTCCCACTCCCATGGGAAGCTGGAGCAGCGAGGCTCCTGCCCCACTGCACAGAACCTGGCCTAGCACCAGTGTGGCTCATCCCTAAAGGTGAAGGTGCAGCTTTGCACCTCTGTTGTGCATTTGCAGCTTTGTGTGGCCCCGGCCCCCCGGCCCTGTGGGGCACCACCCAACCTGCAGAGAGGTTTCTGAACACAGCCCCTGAGCAGGGAAAGCCCTGGCCCAGACACTGCCCAGGGGCTGTGGTGCTCCGAGCCCCCAGTCCCCCGAGCAGCAAGCCTGACTCTACTGCAGGCATGAGGGACATGGGACACTCCACCCCCTGCCCTGTGCCTGCACACCCATCTGAAACGTCATTTTTAGTATCTCCTCTTTGGACACCCCCTCCTTGAAGAAAAGGACACACAGCCAGGCCAGGGCACACCTGTGGTGCAAGGGTTTCCCAAAAGGTACCTTTAATGTGTTTGCAGCAGCAGCAAGCAGTCAGTGCTAGTTTTGGCACCCAGAGTTAGATGTGCAGCACTACACATTAGACACCAAGTCATCCCACCCTGACATTTGATCCATAGGAGCAGAGAAAGTGAACTAAAACAGGACTATGAACACATACAAAATCAAGTTATTCATGTTCTACCACACTTCCAGCTGGTAATATTAGAAAAATAAAGACAGGTACTACAACACATTTTTTTTGCCAGCTGGCAAGAGTTTAAAACCCATGAGAACCCCCCCCCCACAGTTGTTGTTGTACAAAGATCAGCTCACCCAGAGTAACAAAACTGCTGTACAGAAAGCACGCTCTGCATTCTCCTCAAAACACTTGGAGCCAGAATCCTTGTCCCACCCTAGAAAGTCTGGGTGTGTCATGTCCAGAAACCCTATGCAGTTCTAAGGAAGGTGGTGCAGACTAACTCACACTGTTGCAGCAGAGGCAGCAGCTCACCTGTGGGGGCAATCCACTGTCCCACTCGGGCTCTAGAAACTCCAAGGCTGTCTCTTTGTTTCAATAACCATTTATCTGCCATTTGCATTTCAACAGACAAAATACTCTGCTGAGTATATAAAAACTGTTATAAAAAGGCAATTGTAAAAGATAAGGTATTAGCAGAGGCATGTCAGCTTTTCTTAATTAAAAAAAATAGCCATTACATCTATTTAAATAAGGCTTCTTGTTACAGATTGTTCCAGTTACTGAAGGAAACCAAGGCCTGATGAAAGAAGAAAACATTATCCCCCACAAATGTTACCCTTCCTGCCCCAAGAACACACCTCCAAGAAGTCATCCAATGTGCAAAGTAACAAATACTGGGGGAAGCTCCTGAAATGATATGCCCAGTCTAGTTTCTCTTGCATTATCATCAAAATCTTAAAACAAAACCTTTAAAGTTCTAAAATACACAAAAAACCCCTTCATCTCAATATTTTTTCCAAAACAAATATATACAGCACGTTAATATGCAATATGCAAAAGCTCTGTGTTGCTGTTGGCAACATCTATGCCCTCCCCACCCCTATTCACAGGTGTACCTCTAACTGAAACACAATTACATCACTAAGCCTGTTAGTTTGAAAAGGGAATTTAATTGACTTAAAACTTGTAAATTTTGGTGTAGGGGCTCCACTCATTTGACTCTGGATTATAGACCTCAAGTGTGTTCAAGAACTCATTGCCATCAAAGCCCCCCACTGCATAAATGGTGTTGGCCACGGTGGTGATGCCGGCGTTGCTCCTGGGTGTGGTCATGCTGCCCATCATCTTCCACTCGTTCCTGGCAGGGTCGTACATCTCCACGCAGTTCACCGCGTGCGTGCCGTCAAATCCTCCAGCCACAAAGAGCTTGCCTGTGTGAGGAAAGGGAGCCACGCTCACTGCTCAGCACCAGCTGGCCCTGTGCTCCCACCAGGAGGCTCAACAAAGCCCCAAGGGACCCAGGTGTTGTCGCAGACCTTGGCCTGGTCAAGGTCTGCACTTACAGGAGTGATCTGCTTTGGGTCTCCTGCCCATGACAGCTGACAGGAATTTGATTCAGAGTAAGAGCAAAGTCCAAATTCAAACAGGTGCAGCTTTAGAAGCTGCACAGTGACACTTTCAGAACAAAGAGGTGGGGTGAATGCCCCAAAACCAAGAGGTTTTTTGCTTTTTAATTAAAACTGGGCATTTAACCAGGCTCCTACTGTACTGTTTCCTGCCCAAAAAGGAGCACAACTTTGTATTCTACTCGCATCAGAACAAACATGAAAGGCCCCGAGGCAGCAGCCCCAGCCCTACCATCACGGACAGCCACGCCGGCGCCGCGCCGTGCCACGTTCATGGGCGCCATCAGGGTCCAGGTGTTGTTCTCGGGGTTGTAGCGCTCCACGCTGTTGAGGCAGTTCCAGGACTCGGCCCCGCCGATGATGTACAGGTACCCCCCCAGCTCACACACGGCCGACTGGTGCCTCCCTGCAACCAAAGCTGGCAGAGTCAGCCACCAGCAACAGCCCACAGCAGCAGCGACTCAAAGAGGTTTTGTTTTGGTGTAGTTTGGTTTGGTGCAGTTCTGCAGTTGCCCTTTTCTCCCCATCCCTGCCCAGCTCCCCAACAAACTTACGGATGTTAAGGGGAGCACAGCCAGTCCAAGCCTTTGTTACAGGATCAAACACATCACAGTTCTTCAGTCCTTTCTGGCCATAGGGATCAGAACCACCCACAATGTACAGCTTTCCGTTCAAGGCACACACTCCTGTTGATAGAGGAAAGAATGGCAAGTGAGCAAGAACTGGCTGAGTCTCCAGCCCCCAGTCGGGCGCTGCAGAGGCCTCACCTGCGTTGCAGCGGTTGGTCCGCAGCTCGGGAACAGGGGTCCAGTCATCGATCTCGGGCTCGTACATCTCTCCGCAGCTCAAGTCATCCGAGTGGCCGTTTGACCCACCCACGACATACAGCTGCCCCTGAGAGAACAAACCAACACCCGTCACCTCGCAGCACACCAGTCAGCTCGTGAGCACTCGGGTAACCATGGAACTAAGAGAAACAGCTTCTAGAGCCATCCTGTTCAGTGTGCCCTGTTCAGCTCAGCCCAGGTGGGGGTCCCACAGGCTTGCCTGCTCCCCACCCCACACACCATCAGCACTGCCATCTGGAACCGGGCCCTCGGCGTCCTCATGGGTGCGATGAACGTCCAGGTGTCCTTCTCAGGGTCGTAGCACTCCACGGTGCGCAGGCACTCCTCCCTGTTGTAGCCCCCTGCAAGCGAGAGGTTACTGGCCCCACATTCAGAGGCACCGGCCCACCCCCGGCCCGGCGCCCCCGCCCCGGCTCACCCGCAGCGATGAGCCTGCCGTTCAGCTCGGCCGTGCCCAGCCCCGAGCGCGCGTACTGCATGGGGGACATGGGCTTCTCGATGAGGTCGCTGGGCTGCAGCTCGAAGCTCAGGCTCTTCAGCAGCCGGGGGGTGCTCGAGGGGGAGCTCTGCGGGCTGTTGCGGCCGTGCAGGAAGATGACGCACAGCACCCCGTCCAGCACGGCCAGGCACAGGTACGTGTTACCTGCGGGGACAGCACACCGCCACCGTAAGCAGGGTGCCACGTGAAGGGGGACCGAGCTGGATGCCAAATGGGCTCTGCTGGTTCTCTGTCCCCTTGGCAGCACGGAAACTTCATTTTCTCAGGTTACTGGTTCCAAAAGTGTTAGTTATTTACAACTATGCTTTAGATACTAAAAGAGTGCTTGAAGGACATACGACAGCAACTTAAACATGGGCTGGGAATCTCCTTGCACACACAGTGCAAACAGCTCTGTTCATTAACTATGGACTGCCTGTGTCCTTAGGATTTTCTGGGAAAATTATGACACACCACAGATTTAGTTGATAAGGAACTGAAATGTATGTCATCCCAGTTTGGCCCAGGTACATCTAAGTACCCTACAAATTACTTGACTTGTATCATCAGTAAGAAGAAACTTAGCATTCCTCAAAGATGTGAAGGAAATCCCCAGGGAGTAGAAGGTGGCAGGTACCCGAGAGGAGACACATCTGAGGAGACAACCCCTGCCCCTGTTACTCACTCGAAGTCTTCTCTGAAGCAATGATTTTCCACTCATGTTTAGGACTCTGAACAGTAGCATTTGGAGAAAGACTTCCAGAGGAGCTGCTACTGATCTGCTTGTGATCATTCTCACGTGGTGGCCTCTTCTGCAAAATCAAAAGGCAGCTACAGAAACCTAGCCAGAGACTACAGCTCCTTTTACCTCTGCTTCTCTGAGATACTGCGTAGCTACTCTGGAGCACGCTCATCTACCGCCTCCGCAGAGCAGCATTTATAGCACACCTATATTTTCAGCAGAACATCTTGCCTGCCCAGAAACAGTGGCCATAAACCACCCTACACTTTTCTCCTGGAACTCACTTTATCCTGTGACTGCAGCTTTATACTGCTGGTGCAGGACTGCAAATCCCTGAAGTAGGTGTGCATTTCTAGCAGGATTTACGAATGTAAGCAAAGAACTACATGCAGCTGGAAAGAACTGAGCTACCACATAGAAGCCTCACTCCCAAGCTCTGCTTCTGGAACTTGAGTTCATTATATAATGCTGTTTGGAAGTGAATTAACTATTCTCTTCATTCCCTGAAGACAAACTAATTTTACCTCAGTTCACCTCTGTGCTCAGATTAGCTGTTTCTTGGATTTTACTCCCTTGATACTTCCACTAACAAGAGATTTCTTCTTTAATTTCCAATTAAATTTATACTGTAGCTTACATTATTTTACTCTATTAAGAAAAAACTCCAAATTCCCAGTTTCAGCATAGTTGGCTGGGTTGTTGAGGCTCTTCCTGAAGCACAGGAAGTTACCGTGCTGTCTATACTGTTCAGCAGCAGAGTTTATGACCACAGTCCCAAGTCTGCGATGCTTGCACACTTCCCTGGAGCCTGATCTCCATGGAAACTGTCACAAGACTTCAGAAACACATCACCTAACTCAGATAACCTCACACAGAGGAGCTGGATTGCTAAGCTCAGCTCACCGTGACAAGCAGCGCACTTGGAGAGAGCATTTTTTAAATTTCTGAACCTTCATCCAATTAACCACTTAAGCACTTATCTTTAAATTGCCTCGACAGCAACAGAAAATACAAAGTTTTGTAATTTAAAAATGTAAAGGTTACAATTTTTCTAGGACTGGCATCTAGGGGATTTTTAGTGTTAGTTCCCTCAACTGTTTAGGATGTCTGAAGCTGGTGATTTTTCTCATTAGAAAGGATTTGTAGGAAAACATTGACAAGTCCTGGTCGTCGTTCTGAAAATGAACTTTCTTAACATTCACCTCTGCTTCTAAGCATTATAAGTGGTATCCAGAGGTGGAGAACCTTGTGAAGGCTTTCTAAAAACAATTAACAAACTGGAAGATTAGCTGGCTTTTCCTTTTCCTCTCATTTCACTTCTAAAATCCACATTCTGGGATGGACAGTGTTTTACACATTAGCTAAGAATTTCATAAAGGAAACTTTTTGTATGAACATGTTGTTATAAAATATTAAAATGTATTTGCTTTAAATTCATAAATTTAAACCAAGTTCATTTGTATAAAGCAACTGATAATTTACAACAGTTAGTCCTTTTTTTATTCTTTCTATCTTAGCCTGCGTTTGTACTAAGCCATGTGTTTTTCTGGAGTTCAGAAAGATTACACCTGGTAAGAAATAAAAAATAAAACCATAAAAAACGACCTCTCAAAAAGCACAGGAGTGATCTGCACTCAGTCAAAGCATCAGAGAGATTTGGCAGCTACACCACCAGTGCAGCTGAACAAAAGAAGCGGACACTGGCAGCTGAAGGATTAGAACTTGGATCTGGAATCTTTTTCTGGGCCAAAATTAACCAGACACATTCCCCACTGCAAGCCAAGCAGTCCGTGTTTCTCTACAGTCTCTGAGAACTCTACAATGTCTCAGCTGACTTCCTACAGCTGAGTGCCTGTCTGCCTCTTCTTTCTTCTAACAGCCAGGATTGATTTTGAAGTCAGAATTAGAGCACTCTGTTGTGCAAAGTCTGAGAGTCAGCCCAGCCTGCCAAAGAGACAGAATCTGAGAGCACATCATGGCCTGCAGCAGCTCCCAGCCAGACACCTTCTCCTGGTGCATTTCTCCACTACAGCACCTGTTGCCTTCTCTGCCAGCAGAACACAAGACTTCAGGTGTGCTGTAAACTGCTCCAGTCTACCTGGGGTTACCTGAGACTGTCTGCAATTGGTACCTGCACAAACTGAATGTGGTCATCATCACTGCCATACACCTCAGCCTGTCCATCTAGCAGATTTCCATCAAGCAGCTTGTGATCAGCTGAGTAGTACAGCGTTTGCACCTGCAAAAACAATAACAGAACACCCATGTGGCTGCTGTCTCTGTGCTCCTCAGCTACAGGCACATTACCCCAGGCACCACACTGCTCGTCAGCTCATCTCAAGCTCGCACAGTGGCAAAACTAAAAGGAAGCAGATGTCATGGTGGCAATCTTCAAACAGGGGGTGAAGGTTCCTTACTTTCTCAGCTTGAGAGAAATCTTCATTTTCCTTGGGCTTCTGCTGTTTTCCCAGCACAGAAACATTAGACAAGCCAAAGGCACATTAATTTGCAGAGTTACACAAATTCACAGTCTCATGCAAGCATTTTCCTTATCCCTGCACACAAGTTTTCTGCTATGAAAAATACACATATTTATCTCCATCATAAAAGGCCAAGAGAAGCCAACAGACTCTAAAAGAAAGGTATGGGAATGAGGGAAGACAACACAAATTTAAGTTCTGGAAGAAACTGTTGTCCACCACTGAAACTTAGATGCAGCTGTTTCAATGAAATGCATCTTAATTTCAACATGATCAAAGCTTTTAAATTAGTTTCTCCAAGAGGAAATATACACTTGAGATTATATGACAGCATCAACATGTACTTTTGCCTAGACAACTGTTTCTGGGGATCTTTTGTGCACGTAATAGCAGATTTTGAAAATTTTGAAGAATTTCACAAGATTTGATAAAGTCCATTTGTTGGAGCCAATTAAAAATTTTGTCTCCCCACTAATTTTGCCATTAAACACTGCCCAGGCTACATCTAACATTAGTATTCATGAGAAAAGCCATTTAACAACACATAAGTTTCAAAATAATGCATCCTGTAAAGGAGTAAGTAAACACCATTAAATCATCATGATCGTTCTCTGCCCACAGCGGATTTTCTTAGGAGCACTGGGGCAGGACTGCTGCTTCTGTACGTGTCAATACACTTGAGGCTCTTCTTGGTTCTTCAGCCTTGGTATCCTAGTTTTGTTAATAAACCTATGGGGAGATAAACCAACGGGGAGGAACAACCATTAGAAGCTTTTACCTACTGTGCATTTACAAGCAAAACCTGCAAAGGAAAACATCACCAATCTATGGCAAGTCTCAGTACCACCTCCCCAAACTAAAGCAGATACAGGCCACTCTGAGGCTACTATACAGCAACGGGGAGCAAAAAGGAAAGTGAAGACCAGACTGAACAGTGCATTCAGCTCACCTGAACACCCCCCCAGTTTCTCAGCTTAGGGGTACCTACAGCAAAATTTAAATTCTTTAGGGTCAGTTAAAAAAGTGAAGGGGAAAAAAAAAAGAAAAAAAAGGGATCATCCTTCATATTGGCTTTTTTGGGGTTTTTTAAATGATTAATCCCAAAATCCCATTTTCTTAAAGACTAACCTCTTCCATTAGATCTTCCAGGCTGCCTCCATTCTCCCAGATGCTGCGCTGTACCCAGTTGATTACCTTTGTGTACAATTTGCCATTGCTGGGTAGGCCAACATTGTCTTCCAGCATTATTTCAAGCTTGAGGGAGAAGAAAAAAGATTAATTAGTCTCTAGGAATTACCCTGTAGCATGCTGTATTCTACAAAGTAAGCACAACTCTCTCTTTACTACAGAGCCAGAAACACCACAAGGAACTTTCAGCCAATGGAACTAGGAAGCACATTTAAATACAATCACCTTTTAGACCTGGAAAGGGTGACAGCATGTGTTCTCTACAGTTAAGGTTCACAGCAGTAGGACACAGATCCAGAATTGTTATAATACTGGCAGCAATCAGTACACCAAGCTTTCCTGCCTCCAAAAGGGAAGGAAATCCTAGTTGCTCCTCAGGTTGCTTTTTGGAAATCCTGTACCAGAAGGAATTCTACCAACTTAAGCTAACCTTTAACCGTGGGAGCTTGAGAAATTCCTCCTGTTCTGAAATCTCTACAAGGTGTTCCTGAATGTAGCCATCGATCTTGTTCAACAACCGAGAGTCTCCCATGCAACTGGCGAAGTTCCGGTATGAGATGCAGCTCTGCACGTCCATCTTGGAGAGCAAATAGTCACCACAAACCTGGCAATGAAAGAGCTGCAGCTTAGTGTACAAACACACAGTTTTTATACATTTAAATTATCTATCCCAACATACAGCAGCTGTTTTCTAACTCCAGAGTAGTGGCTCTGCTGTCATCCCCATGCCAGTGCTGTAAAGGGAATGTTGCCTTCCACAGGAGTATGCACATTTTAATGAAAAAGTCAGACACATTTGGAAGCTACTGACATCTACACTGACCCCATGCTTTTCTACTTACCACCTATTGAAAACTGCTTCTCGGTCAGGTGAGCTAATAATCCCAATTCTCTTTTAAAGGGTACCCCTATCTGCGGCTAAGGGTATTCCCAAAGTCAAGCACTACCAAATTTATGTTCAGGAATGTGTGAATTATTATTTTTCTGACAGATTTACAGGTTTGTTCATGCTCCCAACACAACCAAGCACAGCACTGCTGCCACAGACCTGAAGGTAAGAATCAGCCAAGATTTAAAGCTGTTCTTCTCACACAGGTGCACAAATACAAAATGTAACTCCAGGGAACACACTGGCACTAAGACAGCTCAAGTGGAAGCAACACATCCAGCTGGCACCAAATCAATACAGTGCTAAGGAACATCTACAGTAGCTTTGTGCTGAGCACTTCTTCCACAGAATCATCAGGTTTTGGCTTGTTAACACCAAAAGATGCAATGCTGTCAGCCTGGGAAGGCAGAATGGACTTCCAGAAGAGCTGAGAACTGTACCTGCTTAACCCTCTCCATCTTCAACTTCTTTGCTGCAGAGTATACATCTTTCACCAGCTCTTTATCAGCTTTTAACCTATTAAATAGAGAAATGTACCTCTTATTATTCTGACTTTTCAAATCAAAGTCTATCCTCTCTCTAGTTACCATGAGAACTACTTACTGAGCAGTATAGGCATAATTCAACAGAACTTCAACAGCTTCTGGGTTGAGATCATCGAATTTCACATGGGAAACTCCATGACAGTCGCTGTCAGTGTTGAAGATTTCAAACAGGTAGGGACTGCAGCACGCCAGCACGGCTCGGTGCGCCAGCATCTCGTGTCCACACACCTTTATGTCAAACACAAACAAGTCCATGTGCTGGTGAGGATTTTTTGTAATTACCTTTGTATTTTCACAATATGAAGACCTACTCAGGTGAGTGCCACAGTTCAAATCAATTTTTCAAATTAACAGTCTCCAGCTGCAAGTTACCATCACTTCTCTCCAAGTGCACCCCATTTGGATATTTTTTAATATGCATTTTTCAGAAAAACGGGTTTCTAAAATGTCACATCTCCCAGTCTGTGAAGCAACAGCTTCACATGGTGTAACCCCCACATCCCCCGGGCACCCCACTGGGGCAGGGCACAGGTACCTGGAGGCGGACGTCGCAGAACTGACCGCTCTTCCGTAAGGCGTTGAGTTTGGCAACAGACGACTCGATGAAGTTCTCATCCTCGAACATCAAATACCCGTTGGGAATCATTTTGGTGTTGGTCTGGCTGCACATGCAATGGGCAAAGGTTACACACACAGCATTTTGCTTCAGTGCAGCAGTACTAGCAACACTGTTTGCAAACCAACATGCAGGGGGCATTGATGGATCAATGATTTCAGGGATTGAGGCCACAACTTTTAATGCATCCACATCACTTCAGCAGGTACTGGATTCAAAACCACAGCCTGAATCGGTGCCAGCTCTGTGGGAGCAAGCTAGGAGCTACTGAATTACATGGATTCCCTTCCCTAAAGATCTTTTCCAGTAGATCCATCCCCAGCTAACATTATTCATCACCACTTTACACTTCCTACCACTCTGGTCCAGCTGCATTTTTTGCAGACACAAAACCCAGCTACATTGAAAAATACGAACTGAGAACTTAAAGTAGCTTGTGAAGCAGAATAGATAGATAAACATTTTCTGTTTAATTTTATGAGTAATGACTCAGTATTTTAGAGCAGCTGAAAGTCATGAAAGAACATTATGACCAACAAAACAGACATAATTTGATAAATTCTGAACAATAATCATGTATTTTAAGTTATCTCAAAGCTAGAACAACTTCCTCTGAAGACCTCGGCCATACACAAAAATATCACCTCTGGGAGATCAGTCTAAGACTGGAAAAATAACTTCAGGAAACTTTAATTTTTTAATCTGGAAGCTATTCCATAGCTCCTTTAATTGATTCTTTTTTAGTTAACCACTTTTCAAATAAGAAGCCAATTAAGAACATTAAACTATTACGCTTACCTAATAAATTTGAAATAGTAATTTAAAACAAAAGTCAGATTTGTAAATTTGAGCTGCTAACATACACAGAAGCACAGTTACCTTAAAAACCTTAGAATATATGTGGGATTCTATTAATGTTACCAGCAATAATTTTTATTTGCATCTCAAGTTTAAGAAAATTCTGAAGATCACACTAAATAAGAAAACTCCAAACCAGAAGTGGATTGCAAAAATCAGTAACGAAAATATCAAGGCTCCTACAAAATACTTCTAGTGTTAATCCATCTATTTTAAATTCACTTACTACTACAAGTATTCAACCCTAAACTGGCAACAATAATCTTACTTACAAACATCCATTTGTTGTGTTTTATTAAAGAAAAGACACCAAGATTTTAAATTTATATAATTTCAGCAGAAGTATTAACTACTGTATACACAATTAATGATACAACTTACCAAGCAAATATATGACTGTAAATTTAAAATAGCCCAATGGTATCACTGTGTTAGAACAGAGCACTCGAGTTTCAGGATCTCCTGATAGGGAAGATGTTTGTGGAAATGCAAAAGCAGACGTGTGTTTGCAGCTGCAAAATGGATTCCAAAACTATCAGGCTTGAAGATGATGTAATATAGTCCTTATGAGCTATAGACATGAATTTCTTCTGTGATAGTCATGCATCATAACCTGCAATAAAAGAGAAGGTATCAAGTAAGTACAAATAGTGTTGCCACGTATTTCACATAAAACTTGATTCACAGTCTTGACCCAAACAAACAAGTTTTTCTCCACAAACAAGTTGGGGTTGTTTTATTGTTGCTGTTGGTTTTTTTGGGGGGTTTTGGGGTTTTTTCTCCCCACAAAAATCAAGCAGCCTGAAAATTTCCATATTGACACTAACATATCCTCATACCTAATAAGAGATCAACCACATCATCGTTATACCCCCGGAGACAAGAAAAGGGCTAAATCAGTGCTTAGGAAAAAAGTTACAACAGCTAAATCCCATTTTTAGCCAATCCTTTAGCAACTCTGCCCTTCAGCACATCCTATTATCATTATTGCTTCCACAAGTAGATAACTCACAAGTATTGCAACAGAAATTACTCCATTTTCTAAAAGAACACAATCCACAAGCCTCCTACCTTCAGCTCTTCTTGTGCTCATCTACTTATAGCCTTCTTCTACCGAATGCCTAAAATTGTCTGAAGATGGATTAAGGACATGTCTGAAATGACTGGGCATGTCTCCAGTCTCCGCTACTTCCAGAAAGATGTATAAAGTCAGGAATCTGTATGACAGCTTTCTTTGGTAAAAGGTCTCTCTGCCACACTGGGAACAGACCCTGTTGGGTTCTGGTTGAGCTCGGCACTGGCAGTGCAGACTGGGGTGGCTTTGCTGGGAATTCACGTGCTGGTGGGCTCTTTATGCTGAGATTTTTCGGGGAGGGGAGAAGAGGAGGAGGAGCAGCAGCAGGGAGGGAACAGGCAACAAACACTCACTCTGGAACTTTCCATGACCCTGGTGCCACCTCAGGAAAACATCAATCACTTCAGTTCCAACACTATATTTGTATCCACAGAATAAATGCCACATTGGGAACCGGGTTTCCTAAAAATAGGTGCAGCTCATTTCTCCTTGTCAAAAACTAAAAGTGCCCTCCGTTGCAGGGAAGAGAACCTTGTGACCGTGGTGCATGGCCAGCGCTCAGCCCAGGGGTGACTTTGGCAGGAGCGGTACCTGCCCCGTGCCCGGGCAGCCCAGCAGCTCCAGCGGGAGGCTGATTCCCGGAGCGGCAGAGGGCATTATCCCACCACACACCAGCTCCACGGACACTGCCTCCATTCCCACAGCAGAGTCCAGCCAGCAGAGAACTGCGCAGGCAGAGCAAACACTCGCTGAGCTTGGCTCTGGAGCAGGCACAGCCACACAGCCTGGAGAAGGGAACACCTGCTCCCGAGCACAGCAGCGTCCCACATCACAGGAACACAGCACCCCGGAACGCTGGGGCGCTGCAGGAGCAGCACCCCTGCACACAATTCCATCAACACACTGCAATGCCAGTCTGCCTCGGTGGGAAAAGAAATCTCACACAAAGGTGAGATTAAAGAATAATAAATTAAGGTATATTCTTTTTGTAATTCTACAGGCAAGTCAAGAGCCTGACACCAAGTTCTATTTAACAAATATTGTTTAATTAGGCATTTGGCAGTTAACACATCCCTGCTGGTACAACTGGCATAATCACTGCAATTTTTAAAGCAAGCAAACTTCCCGAAACAGAACTCAACATCCCCATGTCCACATCTTCCCCAAAGATTCACCTCAACCAAAACATTTCAAGTCACAGGACAGTTAGTCAAACTATCCTAACTAAATCCCACAATCAGCCTCGCTCAGTTTACATCTCTGGGCATGTGTTGTCACATTCTGCTGTAACACAACAGTTTTATTTCCAGTGTTCTAACTCTGCCATACGTACTTGCTTGGGACCTTCAAGACCTAAGAAGGTTATCCAAAATAGTTCTGGATTGAAATGGAAGATTTGTCTGTCTGTTAAAATCCTCCTTTGTGTGAGACACCAATCCCATGCAGATGCATTTATGTCCCTAATGGTATTGTCAAATCTGAATATCTAGGAATTTGAACATCTTAATTACTGCCACAGAGTTTCAATGCTGTTGTGTGTGTCATGGCTAATATTAATACTCAAAACAGCATTAAATAGCACAAGCAGATTCACAACTTTCCATATTTTGGTTTGGAGTGCTGCTGCTAGAACACAACACAAGCTATCAGCCAAAATACACTGCAAAGTCCAGAACACTGCTTATTCTGCCATTAAAGGTCATAAACAGGTACTACAAACAAACTCTTTCCTTTAAATTATTTTTTTTAAATCGAAATCACTTTGTCACTACCTTCCCCTCCTTGATTATATCAAGCTCCATCCAAATGCACGTCTTTAATCACAATAAAGCTACAGAATGATCATCCCAGAATGGGAACAACACATTCCATTGGAGAAAACTCCTACTTGAGAGCAGCTATTCCCTTACATTTAAAATGATAAAAGAAGAGTAATGTGTAAACTCTGGATTTTTGTTGTAATTTTAACAGTAAGGATTGGTACTGGTATGGGGCTGGAGACCCCCTTGGATCGAGAGCCAATCACCAGGCTCAGGCAGGCGCCTGAAGTCACTGAACATCCACATGGTGTGTTCTAGCACCCCAGCTGTTCCCAGGAAAGCAGGATTCAGATGTCTGCCCAGCTGCTCGATTTTAAACACAACCTTTATGCAGTAATTTTGTTTCCTGAACACCTCATGTTGTGCACAGAGATCTTCCTTTGCCACCTAGGTGTACCGCTGGACCGCGAGCGATTCACATCTCATCGTGCACTCAGAGATAAACTGGCTGCACATCCTGACTTCCAGAAGGGACATTCCCTCCTTTTCAACTCCTCTATTTCACTGCTGCCCATTTAAAGGTACATTTAAGAAAACTCACCTAAATAGCAATGATACTGAGACACAGTGATCCTCGGTGCTGCCCTAGGCCTCTCCCCTGCAGAGCCTTTTGCAGGAGCTGTGGTCTCAGGTGACCACCAAGACAAGAAGCCCCAGAGGCAGAGTCACCTTGCCCATGACCTAACAACACAGGAACCATCTATTTCACATCTCATCTTTAAGACAGCCCATCTTCCATGAGCAGTATTTGCTGTGCCAATTCTGCACAAAGCTTTTAGTCAAATTAAGGTACTACTTCTTCAACTCACAGGTAAAGCACTAATTTGGGGGAGATACTTGATGAATTTTGATTTAAAGTCAATACTTGCTGATGTAATGACAGACACTTGACTGACACTTGTGAAACAAAAATGGAGTTTAACACCCAGCCAGAGCTTTCTGGCTTGTGACAGCCCAGCTCAGAAGAAATGTAGGTCACACCTACGACTGCTCACAGGCCATTATCCGTATCAGAATATAAAACCAAACGTCCTCAAAACATTTCTTTTATACATTAGCATTTACTTATGGTAAAAACACATCATCTTTTAATGTCTGAGTCTGCACTTGGGCAAAACACCTAAAACATCCAAGACATTTATTAACATACTTTACACCACTAAAGCAGCTCAACCTCTTTATACCAGTAATCTAAAGTAAGACTCAGAATTTACAACAATTTTGTTTTGCTTATTCACTTTTCAGTTACTTTCCACTAAAGATTTAGTCTCACTGATAACTATGATTTGTAGACAAAATTTTTCTATTTCACTACACATCAACCTCAGTCATGCTCCCATGCCAACAGTGAGGACAGGGAGAGGGGAAGATGGAATCTTTGCTACCACTGGTTAGGAATTGAAGAGGAAGGACAGAGTATTGTGGACATTTTCCAAAATCTCTTACATGCAGCCCTGGAAGGTGCAATGCTTGGACTGCCCTCTATAGAAAGCAAGCCCAGAGAGCTCTTCCAAACACATTTATGCATGCAGACTTAAAAAATTTATAAGCAGCAGGCTTCATGCTTCAATGTTACTGCTGTACTGTAACACTCCGGCTGCTCATTCAGCACTAGGACTGGCCTCCCACGCTTCTAAGCCCTAGCTCTGGTCATTAGTTCCCTTTTCACACTGGTTCTGCCTTTCCTCTCCTTTCCCACTTTATACTTTTGCGATTGTTGTCACAGTCCTTATCTACATCTCTTTTTCAACCTTCTGTCTCACATTCACTCTACTAAAATCTCAGTTCTTTCCTCCCCTTTTCCCACTCCCTGGGTTTATTTTTTTCTATTAACACAGACTTCCCACAGTTCTCCAAACATCTGTCACACAACCAAATCACTGAGTTTTGTTTGTATGTCCTCCTTGTCTTCCACCCCCATTCTGGCCAGTTTTTGCCTTTCTCCATCTCCTGCTCCTTAAGAACTCAAGTTGATGAAAATAAAAGCAGACTTAATTACAGCAGCTAACACACAGCTTCCTAACTGGAAAGTATTCCCTGAGTGTTGCATCCTGTGCTCCAGGAGTCAGGCTTGTGGCTACAAAATCTGCTTTTGAAAATTAAACCAATCTCACCATCAAAGCACCACTTCCTGCCTGCTTTCTTATTTTCTAGCTCTATGACAGAAGAGATGTGGTGTCTACACACCTATCACCGCAAACAAGAAAAAATAAAAGTCCTCCTTTCACAAACCACACAAAAAAGGAGTGACATGAGACTGTATTTCCATTGGTCTATCACCACACATCTCCTTAGGAAATAACTCGGATGTTTTGCCTCTCACTGTTAGTATTTTTCTACCCTGCGTGAAATTACAGCCAATTCAGGTTTTATTATCTGTGGGAATGCTGGGTGAAGGAACAGCAAAAGTGCCAATGCAAAAAGCATTTTCTACCTTGAAGCGCCTCTGAAAATTCTAAAAATCTCTGGAAATTGGTGCATGCAGGCAGAAAATAATGTACACCTCCCCAGTCACCCCTCAAAAAAACCCTAAAAAAACCAAAACCAAACTGCCTTGGGCATCCACCCTCATCAGCGTTCACCAGAAGCACTAATGCGAGCTGACAGCCACCGGTTTTGCTTTATTATCTCCCATTTCCTAGAACTGATATAGATGACAGGGAGGGTCATATTGGCAAATAGCTATCAGAACACGTTGCTCATCCCGGACATTTCCTTCAAAGTCCAGGATTCCCGCGATTCTCTTTCCCCCCCAGGCCGCCCCCATTCACGGTACGGGTTAGGAAGATGCCACTCCGCGGCTGCAGCGTGGCGCTTCAAGAGGCAGAGCCTGACCTTGGCCCCGCACCCGCACGCGTGGGGAACCCGGGAATTCCCGGCCGGGGGCTACACCGCACTCCCCGGCCGCCGGGGCCCGCCCGTTCCCCCGGCACGGAAGGAGCGGCCTCACGCCCTTCAGGCCATGCGGGCAACTCTGCGGCCCAAGAAAACGGGCCCCGAAGCAAGCAACAAAAGCGCCGCGGGGCCGCAGGGGCTCCGGCTCCCCGAGCGCGGGGCGCCGGCCCGGGCCGCCGCCTCCGCCCGCTCCCCGGCGTCGAACAAAGCGCGGCCCCACGGCCCCTGCCCGCCGTACCTGGTGCCTCTGGGCGCGGACGGCGCTGAACATATTGGGAGCCTCCAGAATGCGGGGGAAGAAGACTCGCAGGCGCAGCCCCGGCTGGTCGGGAAGGAGCAGCGGCGGAAGAGAGGGAGCGGAGAGTGGATGGCGCGGCGCTGCCGAGGGAAGGCGGGAGCGGAGTGGGTAAGCGCGGCCACACGAGCTGCGGCCACACGCACAGCGCTGCGCGCCGAACCCTCCGCCTCCGCGAGGCGGGCGGAGAGCGGGGCGGGGAGGAGGCGGTGCTGGGGCGGCAGCGATCGGCTCCGCTCGGCCGCGAAACGAGTCCGGCCGCCCCGCCCTCCGCGGGCCCTCCGCCTCAGGGCCGGCGGGAGGAGGCGCCCTGCCCGTTGGAGCTGAGGCGCAGGAAGCAGCGGCGGCGGGAGCACCGTGCCCTTTTGTGCCCGTGCCGGCTGCTGCCGTGTTGGTCGCAGCACTCAGCCACGAGCGCAACTGGTTCAGGAAGCTTTGTTTTTCGGACCTGGCGCTGCCTGTTCTCCTCAGCCACGACACCCCTTCAGCCATGAGATCCGCCCTGCCGTGACACTCCCTCAGCCGTGACTTTCCCTTAGCCATGACTTTCCCTTAGCTATGTCAGTACCTCAGCTACAGGTCTCCCTCGGTCATTACTCCTCCTCAGCCATAACATCCCCTCAGCCACGCCTGTCCCTCACCCCTTTGACCCCCTCAGCCATTGCTCCCCTTCAGCCATGCTACCCCCTCAGCCATGGCTCCCTCTCAGTTATGAACCCCCTCAGCCACAACACTCTGTCATCAATCTGGGCTGTAGTTCAAGGTATATCTGTTTGACCAAAAAAAAAAATACCGTGTTTAGTGTTGGGAGCTCTCCCTGGGAGCTTGCTCTCTGTGTGAGGCCATGACAGCTCCATCCCACCTCACCCCTTAACCCTGGAGTCCTTCTGGGAAAGGCATTTTCCAGATGAACAGCATTTTCAACAGCTGGATGAGAAATTCACCCATGCACTCTTCAGGATAAATTCTGTCTTTCCAGGTAAATTAATTTTTAAACATCCCTGCTGATAAACGAGGGGTATTTGAAGCCCTGTCTGTTCGTTATGTGTTTGCATGCAAGCTCCTGATTCATGGCTGGGCCTGAGAGCTGCTGCAAGATCATCATAAATAATCCATGGGCCTGGTAAAGTCTGAGGATCCACGTTTGCTTCCTGATTTAAAGTGCCAAGGTCACCTGGAAGGCAGCGTACACTTCCCTGTGCAACTTCCCTGAGTGCTTCCTCTGGATTCAGAGGCCGTCTTGGTCAGGAAATAGGAAACCTGTAGATTACATTAGATACAACTTCAGTGTCTCAACTGTGCAGCTGTGCAATGCATGTGATATTTTGTCATATATTATACAATTTCTCTAACACTCTTCAAGAATCTCAGTGGAGAAGCATGTTTCAAAACACTGAAGTTGAGCCATTCTGAGTTTTCATGCATAAAGTGCTTTAAAGTACTGAAAATAATGATCTTGTCTCATCAGAAGCAGGCGGCGGCATTAAGCTGTAGGTGTATTCCTCACCTGCACATATATCTCAGCTGCAGCTGAGCCCTCTCCAGCTTCTCACCTTGCCTGCAGCAAACGGCAATCCCAGTTTCCCACCTCTCTGAGACGTTCTTACTGCCTCTTTTCAGCTTTTAAATCACCAGCCACACCTCAGGGCTGCCTTCCCACTCTCTGCTTTCTTTTTGAATGAAGTTTCATATCAGGGCTGTGTTAATCAAAGCTGGGAGGGAGAAGGAGGTAAAGGAATGATGATCAAATAGAATGGTGCTGGGATGTTACTTAATTAAGTAAATCTCAAGATTACTCAAGCTGCTCTTCCAGTTTTCTTAGGGATGGAGATGCCTTTATGAATCACCATCAATTTTCATTGTCAGCCACCACATGTGATGTCAGAGAGCAGGAGCAGCAGCTTCCCTACAGCACAGTTAGCAGATGAGTGTTCCCAGTTCTTTTCCCATGGACCCCATGCAGAACAGAGCTAGGCCAGGAGCTCAGCTCTCCTTTGGTGCAACTGTTCTGATCACCCAAACTCACTCCCACTGAAAAAAATGTTTTTTTCCCCTCCACTCCGTGCTGTGCAATCAACATGAAATTATTTTAAATCATTAAAACACCCTTACTCTAGATGAAATCCTGTGCTGATGGAAGGTACTTCTGTGACATGCAAATACCTTCATTTCAAATGCCTAGAAACTTTGCAAAACTTCCCAGTGCAACTTGTGCTAAATCTTAATTGATTTGTAAAGAAGAACACATTATGGAAAAGGACTAGTGGATTGAGTTGCTACCAAGTGATTGAGTTACTGGGAGCTGAATCAGAACTTGTTATGCGTGTGGAGGTTCTGGATGTTCTGCATTCCTGTTGTCTCCTGCCATGGAAAATACAGTCTAATGCCTGGAAAGCCCTCTTGCTTGTCATCCAAATGGTGTGTTCCCCCTAAGTCAGGTGTTTGTAGGTGTTCCTGATGTGGCTCTTCTGCTGGTTTCCACCATGTCTCATCCAAAGATCTGATGTCTCTGGGTATTGCAAAGGCTTAATGTTTGATGTTATAGCATCAAACTCTGCTTCCTATAGAGCTTTGTTATTAAAACCACCTGAGAGGGGAAAATACTTCGTTTGGTTAGAGCAAAATATGTGGCTTGGATTGCTGCACTAAAAATGGAGGAAGTATAGAAAAAATATGTCACTCTTAGAAGTGATAATAAGGCCTCTTTTTTTATTCTTCATAAGCTGCTCTACAAAATGTGTTTAAATTCAGAGTCACGTAGTGTTTCTCTGCGCACACAGACTAGCACAGCTCAGTGCAGTGCAGCACTACCAGCCAGAGAAACCAGTCCCTGCTCTTATTTTAAACAGAAAATTGTTTTTATGGATTAACAGAATGCTTTGTGAAACGGAATACTATTCAGTTCAATATCCTTTATCATGTATATATTTAAAATATGTATAGAGATACGTATTGCAGTTGAAGATTGTTTGTGTTCTGTGGAATTATAACTTACACCAATCTACTCATTCCATAACTTTTCCTTCCTGCACTTCAGAAAGGTTTTTGATAATTCATTCTGGTTGCAGAAGTACTTGTGTAGAACACGTTTTGTCAGTGCCTTCGCTCTCAGAGTTCTTCGCAGTGACATTTTAATGGTGTTTGGGCTGGGTTGGGATTAATGGTCCATGTTGGACTCTTCCCTGTACATTCTGGCACATCATTTGCCATCTGGCTGACTGATAAGAGCTACTCTGAGCAGGGCAGTTCATCTCCTTTCCTTCCCTGTGGCAAAGCAGTGATAGTCTTGGATGAATTCTTTACATAGGAGCAAAGAATGTAGGACATTTATAAGCACTAGGAAGGAGCATTAAAAGACACGGGTTTAGTAGCCATGGCCTTAGATTTTAATGACAGGTTCTCTATCAAATCTCTGTTTATCTTTCTTGAACAATGTAAACAACTTCCCTCCTTCATTTCAGGAGACACCATTCTTCCACCTCAGTCACCTTCCTTGAGTTGTGTTGGACAGAAAGCCAGAGAATGCCATACCAAGGCTATAAATTATGTCTTATTTCCATTAAGCAAACAGAAGTCTCCTTAATTAATTCCCTTGGATGAAGTCCATAGGAAATGTTCAGAGGATGCTGATAGAGCCACTAGTTAAGGTCGTTTAAAAACCCCTTCTTCTGACTACCTGTCCTTGAAGGATCAATCTTTCCATCTCAAAGACAGCTTTTGGGATGAAGCCTCATGTGAACTCCCAGCTGCAGATATATCTTGCAAAGGGAAAACAGTTACAATTTTAGAAAAAAGTACAGCTTTCATAACTCTTTCAAGACAGTTCTCCCCAGGCAACTGTCAGCAGATCCATTCTGGGCATGAAGATACTACCTTTATTTATATTAAAAGTTATTTTTCCTTGGCCTGGACCAGTATTTAACCCACATGTAACATCAGTTCAGAAGTATGGGTGTGTTCACAAAGCAGTACCTATCCTGTCGTCATTCTTGAAGCAAACAATTCCAAAGTTGATATTCAGATCTGATTCCAAACATTTGTGGTGACACATTTGTGACTGCCCTATCTCTGGAAGTGTCCAAGGCCAGATTGGACAGGGCTTGGAGCAGCCTGGGATAGTGGAAGGGGTTGGAGCAAGATGAGATTCCCTTACAATCCAAACTGTTCTGGGATTCTATGATTTTTAGGAGAGTGGGCTAAAGTCTGATCCTTTTGACTTTGCATGTATGCTCAAGAGCTCCTGATCAGGAATAAGCCTTTGAAAAATACTCTAGTTTGTGGCTTTCCTATAGAACTTGAAATTTTGTTATTGTTTCCTTAGACTGGAAACCTAGTTAAAATTAAAAGCTTTTCAGCTATATTAATTTATGGTTGCTTGGCAGTGATATTTGCAAATATATTCTAGTTGTACATTACAAATACGCTGACTCATTTCATACACCTGTATGTCTTTCTTGCTTCCATAAGGACAATAGTTTCTTTGGCTGAAACATCCTGTTCAGAGGGTTACAATAAAACACTTTGCACTTGAATTGTTTGCCTTCCTGACCCCTCAGCTTTCTGCCAGCTTCTGACTGTGCACGCAAGTAAGAGCTTTGTACTATTTGTCCTTGGGGCTGCATTCACTAAGTGTTCACTGGCTGTACTGGAGCCTGGTAGCTCCCAGTTTGCTTATTCTTCTTTTTCATTTTCTCCCTCTGAATCTGCATCATTACTTTCACTCATGGTCCTAGTGAAAAATCAGAATGTTAATTAAGAATGGTAACAGTGGGGAACCTCTGGAAGACAAAGGAACAGACACCTGATTGCCTCTATCCCAAAGAAGAGCTGTGCTGGGTCATGCCAGAGAAGGAAAGGGAGATGTGTAAATCCTCTTGTGATGAAGCATCAGGAATTGCTGTTAGGCCACCACAGCTGGAAGAGGCTGCTCCTTGGCAGCAGTGTGTTCTTCAGCCTCCTGCATGCCTGCTGTGGTCATTAAGGGACGGCTGTAATTAGGAACACCAGAACACAGCATCATCAGCAGGATGAGGGCACCAACAGCCTGGGGGACAGGCCTGCTCCCACACATCCTGTGGCTGTGAGGGATGTACTTCCTGTCCTCCCTGCTGCGAGACAGGTGAGTTTTAAAATAACATAAAGGGTGACCATGTAGGGATTTAGCTGCTCTGGTGGGAAAGTAAAAGCGAGTGAAGCATCCTGTTCTATCATCCACTCAGAAAGTGTTCCAGAAAATGACTGAAAATTTATACTGAGAGGTCCATGGCTCCTGTGGTGAGGCTTTTTTTTTTCAAACAGAACTCTTATTTCTGCTTTTACAGAAGAACCTAGCATCCTTCAATTTTGTTTTTTAAATTAATACTAACATCATAAGCTATGAGGACAAAATTACTTAAGAGTTGGACTGTGCATTTTGTAATCTCTGCACAAGCAGAAGAATAGATTTGATGTCACTTTACCATCGCTTATGTGTTCCAGCCATAGTAATGTTATGAGTAATTTAATTTTAAAAAGAGAAGAACAATGTAGAAGAACCTTCATGTCCCATGAAAGGAAAGCTGTTCCCACTGTATAGCCCTGCTAGCACAAAGGCAGGTTAATGAGAACCCTGCCTTGAGGGCTGGTTTGCCAATGGGCACAGGAGCAAGCCAAAGGTGAACTGTGATGTTTCTTGATCAAAAGAAATGAATTAATCTTCAACCTCATAATTTATTCCAAAGAACACAGACATTTATTGTAACTGTGTGCTCACTTTGTATTATGATGCAGCTTGCAGTGTCTGAAAAAATAACCTTCTGATACATGGATCCTCTTTGATTTCACCAGTGTCAGGAGGACATTCAGCAGTGGGGGTGGGGGGGGGGTTATGTTTAACATTTGGGGCAGGTGTCTTTTATTGGTGTGATTTGTTTCCAGAAGCATCAGTGAGTGCCACACCTGGCCTGTCACAGGTTGTAGGTTTAGATAGGGCTGAGGAAAGCTTCTATGGAAATGAGGTCTTTCAACTGAAGGTAGAGTTTTTGTTGAAATTATTTCTTTCACATAACTCACAGTACCTTGCATTTCTGTAACACTTTCTGTTTGAAGACCCCAGAGCTATATGTAAATTAATTCTGCAGCATAGAAATGCATAGGAGAAGATAACTAACACTTATGTTTCACTTTTCAGTGGTTGTTACCCCAGCTGAGTGGACTGCATGGAGAGAGCTGTCTGACCTGGTTGACACCACCGAAGTGCAAGGACTGGCATTGCTGACAATGAAATGAAGTTTTCCAGCTCTTGACTCTAGAGAGAATATGGTGAAAGGAAGATCAGGGCAGTCTGCGCTCATCAGAATTTTTGGGGGACTTCTGCAAGTGCAGCATATGGTGCGTGTTTGATGCGTGGGATGATTATGATACCTGGGAGGGAGTAAAGAGAGGGAGCTGCCGCAGAAAGCAGATAACGTGAATGCTATTTAAGGGCAGGTAACAGAATTATCTGATTTTTAGCTGAACTACTTCAACTCAAGTGCTCCCTCATGAGATCTGTGTGGGGGTGGATCTTCAGTGCCTACCTCTCCCACTTGGTGCAGGGAGGTAAGTGCCTGTGCCTGCTCTCCTTGGAGCCTGGAAGAGGCTAGGGCTCACCAGAAAGGATATGGGGGACAGGGGCTGTGTAAGGAATGCAAAAAGAATTTTATTTTACTCCCTTTTGCAGCAGGATTTGCTTTAATGGTTGGGTGAAAGGGGAGCCGGGGCAGCTGAGGCCGCTCTGTGTGCATGCTGCCTTTGAAAACAGAGCACGTCACTGCTTCCAGCTCCTGTTTCATATTCTGCTGGGAGCTTCTGCTTGCAATGCTAATTCGAGCAAATCTCTGACAATTTAAGGGGGAGAGGTTCATGTATAATATCTGTAGTAAGACCTGTTTATACTAAGGAAATCGTCATCATTAAAATAGAAGGACACAAGTAATTGCAAGTTTCTCCTTAACAAGAATATTCAATTTAAATACAGGTAAACAGGAACAAAGTGGTCTTATTTTAAAGCTAGTGAGTGCATATTTTTATATAATCAGGAATCACTAATTGCACAGAAGCAACCTCAAGTTGCAACACCTTGTAATGCAGGCACAGAGCATCTTCATAATGAAAATGCAGTGCACTTTGAAGATATGCACATGAGTGCAAACAGGATGAGCACTGGAAGGGTTATGGAAGGTAGGGCAGCACAGGGGGAAAGCGTAAAGGAACACATTTGGAGTTGGAAATACTTTTTCTGCAGCACCAGTGTCCCTTCCAGAATGTGAATTACTGCCCAGCCTTGAGAGGGGACAAAAAGGCTGGAGAGATTTAAAATTTCAGCCTGATGGCTGCCAGTGGGAATGGACTAGATGCAACAAGAGTATTTGACACACATGCAATGTCATCTGGTCTCCTGAGGACTGCAAATTCCACTATAAGGTCATGCATCTAACTTTCTGGCTCCATCCTTTTAGCACAGAGAAGGAGAACCATGACAGGCTGCCTCGTGTTACTCTGGAGTATTAATAGTGCTGTTGGCTGCCCAAACACTACAGGGAAATGTCCGGCTTATTTCTTTTATATATATATTCACAGAATCCACATCACGACTGGGTTGGACGAGACCTTAAAGGTCACCAAGTCCAACCCATGCCCCAAGACCTCAACTAAACCATGGCATCAAGTGCCATAACCAGTCTTTGTTTAAACACATCCAAGGATGGTGACTCCACCACCTCCCCAGGCAGATAATTCCAGAACTTTATGACTCTTTCCATGAAAAACATTTTCCTAATATCAAACCTATATTTCCCTTGCTGCAGCTTGAGACTGTGTCCTCTGGTTCTGTCAGTGCTGCCTGGAGAAAGAGACCAACCCCACCTGAGCACAGCCACCTTTCAGGGAGTTGTAGAGAGTGATGAGGTCACCTCTGAGTCTCCTTTTCTCCAGGCTGAACACCCCCAGCTCCCTCAGTCGTTCCTCACAGGGCTTCTGTTCCAAGCCCCTCACCAACATAGCTGCCCTTCTCTGGATATGCTCAAGTTCATGTATCTGTGCATTTCATTGTGCCCTTCTTACATGTTGTATGTACCAGGATAGTCAGGAGAGGAAGTTAAACAATGAACTCCATTTTTATTAAGATCAACTACTCTACATTGACCCTCACATGAAGGTCTCAATTATTTTACTGTCACACATAAAATGAAGAGTGTGTAGCATGCTGATATGTAAATATTTGTGGTATCAAGACAATTGCTGGTGTGTGATAGCCTTGTGTGTTTTGTTCCAGATTCAAAGCTCTGCAGCCATCCATCCCTACCAGCCAACAGCAAGTTCCTGCTCTTGTCAGAGTTAAAGGCATGTTTTCCTTTGAACTTGGTTGGAACAAGAACTGGCCCAATGTGGAGCTGTGGGAAATAATTGACCGCAGAAGCATTTACTTCATTAATCTCTGAGTTGATTTGAACCAAATTACTCAGGTAATTGCAGTACGTTTTACTTACAGTTTTACAATCTTAATTACCATGCAGGTCTCCAATATTAGGAATGATACATATTTATGGAAAAGAGAAAAAGGCATTAGTGGTTTTCTACCATGTTCGGATAATACACACAGACCAAAATGTCACACAGCTACTCAAAAAAATAGAGAATGTATTCAGCTTTTGTCAATTCTGGTAGGCACTAGAGTAAACAAAATAGATGTTCATTTTATATCAGTCCACTTTGTATTGCTGCGGCACAAAGTTCTAAAAAGAAACTAAGACTGTTGTCTTGCTTTTCCCCAAAACTGATAATCTGTCTTCCTGTCTTGAAGATGAAGACAGAAAATTCAAGGGATGAAGAATTCATCTCTTGAATTTTTGCATCTTGTTCATTTATGTCTTGTCTTCTCAATGTCCTTTCTTCAGTAATTTCCATTGCCTGCTTTTATGCCACTTGGCAAACCCCAAGGTGATAAATTACCAACTCTTAAGTAGAGAGAACAATCTCCAGTGTCTTTACCTTGTGACACTTTTGTGGGATGCCTTATCTTTCCTTTTGCATATACATGAAGGGTATCTGATTGTGTTTGATGGGAAAGGGGAAATGGCAGAACCATTTACAAACTCCAGTTTAAAATCTGTAAGTGAAACCTGAATCCCTCTTGGGTTTGTGGTCACTTCCTTTTTATGACTGAATCAGTGAATCAGTGAATGCCCTGTTGTTATTTGGAATTCTACTGTAGCTATTTTCTTTAATTTTTCCCCACTGTAATCTCTGATCCCATCACCAAGATGAATGATTGTAGTCTTACAGCAACTTGGAGAGATTTGTAGACCTTATTTTGCAGCTTAAGAAGCTGAGGCTCAAAAAGGCCACATCATTGATGTGAGTTACAAAGGAAGAATGGAGCAAAACTGTGAATTAAATTGGGATCATCCAGTCCTTTATTAACACTTTCACTCTAAAGCTGTTCTGTTGTGAAGGAAAGAACAACATGCAGGTAACATGTCTTTTCTTCATTTAGAAGAGGACCACCTTATGAGTATGATTAACCATATGATCCAGTATATGATTTTAGGGGAGGAAGTATCTAGAAAGATTATTATCATTTAGATCAGATTAAAAACTTCAGCTTTTTAAAGTCATCAGTAGAGACTGACGGCCAAAATAACTGGCTGGCTGCAGGTATTGCTGTGCAGGT
Organism: Vidua chalybeata; assembly: GCF_026979565.1. Lineage (NCBI taxonomy): Eukaryota > Metazoa > Chordata > Aves > Passeriformes > Viduidae > Vidua > Vidua chalybeata. The sequence continues at coordinate 29,130,750 of NC_071538.1, forward strand.
ATCTTCCTATATTTCCTTCCTACCTCTCTGAAAAATTAAATGTTGGGACTGGGAAACTGTATATCTGGGGAAAGAATAGGTAATGGCATGGTCATAGTGAAAAGTTTGGTGAAACAAAAGAAGGAACCATTCTCAAGCTTTCCAGGAATTTGAACTTCAGAATTAAAAAGCTAAGCCAAACCAGAGAAAAAAAAAATCCAAAACCTGCAATAACTTTGGAAGGTTGATGGGACAAGCACTTCAAGACACACTTCAGTTAGACACAGATTTACAGGGCTCTGCAGATTAGGGTAAAAAGGGACCAAAGTGGATTCTACAGTCACCTGTAATTCTGTTCATAAAAAAGAAAGGAGAGAGTTTTTTAGGAGGATCTAGATCTGTTTCTATGAAAATAGAAATATGACAGTCATTACATGTTAGCACTGTTTCTGTAGTTCTGCAAATGCAGCCGAAGAAACAAAGGGCTGGGAAAAGCAATCCCTACAGCCCCACTGTACTTTTTGTCACCCCTTGCACCACTGCAGTTATGTGCTGGGACACACTTCAGTGCACAATGAAATCACCTAACCTAGGAATCAACATTCTGAGGAGTTTTTCTTGTTTTCAACCTGAATGATTCAGCAGGTTGATTTTGCATGGGAATGGGCAGGGACTGGTGATTCTTGCACCTACTTTTGCTACTACAGACAATGGGCCATGGGGCAAGGATTGCAGTGCTATGTGCAGTGATACAGAGATGTACCCTCTCACTGGGGGCATAAGGAGAGCCCACAGGAAGTGGCTCATGGGCTTGCCTGGGACAGCATTTTCTGTTCTCAGTTGTCTGAGATGGACCAGTGCCCTAAGGGCGCTATATAAATAGGCCTGGGGTTGCTAAATATGTATCCCATATATCTGGATTTACTTTACCTTTGAGTAGTAAATACCCAGAAATCTGTGAACAGACTACTGTAAACAGAAACACCAGATAAAACATTGTCAGGAATATTGTGAAACAAACAGGCACAACAATATCCATTTCAAGTACATGCTGAGGAGGAGTTTACTCTTTCAAGGTCCAGCATTTTTGGTATCAAATAGAAGTGGTGCCTTAAAGAGACACCCAGCATTCCTGCTCTGGTTTCCTGGATATTTTCAAGGTGTGGAAAGGAACAGTTTTGTGAGGACTTGCAGAGATCTCTGGAGACTGACTTTCCAGGGGAATAGTATGGCTGTACCATGCAGCCATTTTTATCTCTTCTGAAGATACCTGCAGTTAGGCAGAGTGCAGCTTGGATTTTGGCATTTTTTTATGGATCAACATACTCCTAATTTTGTTAAGCATTCAAGATACAGCAGTGATTAATGTTGAACCTGTCACCTACAAGTGACCCAATCTATTGCCAATGCATCACTCATGACAGCAAACAAGGTATTTGGGGGGCAAAGAACCCCTATATAAAGATATGAGAGAAGACAGCTTGTGTGATTTTAAAAATTTAGGGTCAGATTCCTTTCTGGCTCAGTATGTTTGCTGCATATTGATTTTTCTGGAGTTATATAAGGCCTATGCCCAGCCCTTTGTCATGAAAAGCAGCACAGCTGTTTCCAGGACCATGAGTCGTGTGTGACTTCTCTTTTTAGTTTCCTACTGGCTTTTTAAAAATACACTTTCAATCAGTTTTGCTTTTCAACACGAAAGAGAAAAAACAGTAAGTTTTCCTGAGAACTGGAGATTTGGGCAAAACATTAAGTCTTCATGTGCTAAGAAAGTTGTGCTGAGAAGTTGTGTTAAACTCTAGTATTGACCTGATGTTATAGAATATGGGAGATGTACATCTGATTATATACATCTAAAGTTCATGTTGAAGATACTAGAATTGTCTTATTTAAGCAATAGTGAAACAAATTAATGTTAGCAGCAGTGGGAAAAATTGAAAAACACAGGCTACACTCTCACTTTTTGGGAATTGTGTTCATTTCTAGTCAATTAAATATCAAGGCCTATGAAAGTGGGTAAGCCAAAAAAATAATAAACACAAGTAGAGGGTGCAACTGAAATTCTTGTTGAAGTACCTTGTGTAATCTCAGCTGGATCAGCAAAACAACCACTGATGACTAAGCCCAGCTTTTCCTTGGCCTCTCTGTGGTGTTTCAGAACAGTAACAACCTGGTCTCCATGTACTTGCTTTTGAACCTTGTTTTGTTTTGCCCTGACTTTCTGTGCCAGGGATCTAACCTGGGTCAGCTGTGCCTCCAAAGGCAACTCTGTGCTCTCCTGAAGTAACATCCTCTCATTCCTCTCCTGGGTCTCTGCCATGATCCCAAGGAGGAGCAGTTGGGCATGAGTGTATTGTCCCATTTGTGATCCCAGCACCTCCCAGGTGATCCAGACCTCTGCACTACACACAGAGTGTGGAGAATCCCTGCAAATTGCCCCAAGATTGCCAACACCTGGCAATCCGTGCCATGCCTGGGGAATTTCAGGAGTTAAGTTTTAGGGGTTGAAGTTCAGCCTATTTACCATCAGGCTTATCAAGTCAGGAATTTATGGCACCTCTCCTCAATCCAGCTCGTTCTTACGGATTTAAAGAAGGCACTGCAGTGCTTTGGGTGGCTTCCCACATGTGGTTCCAGCTAGCAGGTACTGGACTTGTCCCAGGAGCAATACTGGAAATCAGGTAATCTGTGTAAAGCACTCCGAAGAGAAAGAGCACCTCAATTTAGGAAAAATTACTTCATGGAAAGGCTAATCAAGTGTTGGAACAGGATGCCCAGGGAAGTGGCGGAGTCACTGTCCCAGTAGAAAGTTCAGAACACATGTGAATGTGGCACTTGGGGACACAGGTTAGTGGTGGCCTTGTGCTGGGGGGAATGACAATCTTAAAAGAACTTTTCAGCCTGAAGGATTCTGTGAGTCTAAGTTCTGGGTCTGTGTGGGATGGTGGCTTTACAGCAGTTTAGATGAATTCACATTACTCATTAGACAATATACACATTTCATATCCTATTACACTTCTGTGATAAATTTATAAACTCCGTATATTTGCACTCATCTCCTCTAAGGCTTTTGGTCTGTTTTCTGAGCTGAGGAGCAACAAGCAACCTACTGGCTGCTGTGTCCAAGATCAAATATAAAAATACAGTGAGAGTTAATGAACAAAACCTCCAACCATTTCTAGAGTTTTATGCACCTCACACACTTGCATAAATTTCAACAAAAGACTTGTTTTTAGTAAAAATAATGGCAGAGGCATGATAATGCAAGAAAGGCTGAGACATAATTGGACATTTTCTGTATATATTACAAACCTCTCTGCTTTGTTTCAAAGCTTTTCACTTTTGTGTTTGAAATCTGGCAAGAAACTCAAAAATCTGATGCAAGGTTTTTAAGATGGATTTTTCCAAGGCAAAAATCAGTGGACCAGCTTCATACCACCAGCGCAGTTTAGGTAAACTCATGCATTTAAGAAGGCAGACACTAAATTTTAAGTTGATTTGTATCAGTGCACCCAGAAATACAGACGAACAAAAACATAATTTCTTTTTATCTCTGTATATATATATATGTATGTATGTGTGTGTATATTTACACATATATACCAAATTTTATCCAAGCCCAAACCAGCACACTGTAAGCTGTACAGAGACACAGATTAGTGCATAGGTGGGAGGTATATGCAAATTCCCTCCCTTGGGGAGGGAGTAGCCACAAGCACAAGTCAGGGCAGGATCAAGCCCTGGCTCTGCCTTTTATAAAGCAGTGCTGCTTCTTAGCAACTATTTTCTGCCTGGGTGAAAGCAGGAACCTTGCAAATCATAAACAAATATGTAGGTCCAGGAAGAGGCCAAGTTAAACAAAGTATTCTTTACCCTAACTCTGTCTGCTCCTCCTTTTTCATGGTAAAAATTTCCATGAAAAATAAGAGGGAGTGTAGGATGCAGAGCCCTAAAGGAGGGATTTAAAAATAAATAAATAGGAAATAATATGATGCACAGGAAGAGTTCAGCCACTATAGGAAACAAATAAGATCTGGAGAGGAGGTAAAAATAATTTAATTCAGTCTTTTAGAGCCAAAATTTAAGTTGATTTAAAATTTTTCTTTTTTTCCTCCATGGGTGGAAGTACAAATACATGTTATTTCTTCCACTTAATGTGGAATGGAGAGGCCTAGGATATATTTTTCAATATATATATATATAATATATAAAATTTATTTCATAATATATCTCTATAAGGGTATATTTCAGTATCTTTATTTACAGGTATTTTTGTTCTTGTTCATCAGATGTTCTCATGTACTGAAATGTCATTAATGCCCAAGGATGAGCTTCTAACAGAGCCACTGCTAGCAGCCTGGAAAGTTCTTGCACTTGCTCACTGGCATACCATGTGCTGCCTGGCAAATAGCTTAAAGCCCAATTTCCAGAGATTGTTATATCCCTAGAAATGCAGCTGGCACTCAGACATCACATTTTCAAAGGAAAATCTAATGAAAAGAAAATGAGGTGCCTAAATCTTAGCGCAACTGGATGCTGAATCTATGAAGGTACTTTTGAAAATCCCATTAGGCATCTAACTGACATCCCAGTCTGTTTGTAGGGTAAATCCCTAGGAACTGATCTCTTTCTATGGATCTCTCTGTATTTTTTGAGTGCAAAATACCTGGTCATGGCCCAGTATCCATGTAAAGTAGCATTAATTCTCCCCAGCTTATGAACAAAACAGCTAAGCCCCACTATTTGCATGTCCTGATCTGGAAATTTTAGGGCAAAGAGACTGAACTCCGTGCCTTTTCCAAAAAAAAAAAAAAAAAGAATGATGGATAAGTTGTGAAAAATAGAGCCCTTTCATAAGCATCTGAAGCTTTTCCTTTTGTTCCAGGCTTAAATACTTCCAAACACCTGCTATTAATGATTTAATTGTAAATAAATCAACTTTGGATGCTAAAATTGTGGCTTTGCTTTGAAAATCCCATCAATAGAATCACAAAATCCCAAACTTGTTTGGGTCGGAAGGGATCTTAAAGATCACCTCACCCAACTCCCCTGCCATGGGTATGGACTCATTCCACTACTCAAGTTGCTCCAAGCCCCATCCAGCCTGGCCTTGGACACTTTCAGGAATCCAGGAGCAGCCACAGCTTCTCTGGGCACCCTGTGCCAGGGCCTGCCCACCCTCATAGCAGAGGGTGTGCAATAGGGAATGGATTAGTTTGCTGTACAATTCCAGTAACAAGAATGAAAAGATAAATTGTCTTTTTATTTCCCTTTATGTGCCTCAGGGATGATTTCTCATACAGTTTGATTACAGGTAGCCTACACATGATGCGCCCAGTGATGTGAGGTGCCCAGACATCCTAATTCCCAAAGCAGGAGGAGCTCAGGAGAGCTGGCCTTGCAGCAATCCATGAGCTGGAAGATGAGATCAGGTAACTGAATCCTCAGATCTTCCTGATGCTCTCTGACCCTGCCCATTCCCCAGCAGGTTTGTGTCTCTGATTACCTCTACACAGTCTTGTTCATGCAAAGTAAACACAACCGAGTTGGCTCCTCCAGCTACAGCTAGAATGGGAAGAAGGAAACAGCAAAGGTACCTGGCAAATGGACAAGAACAAAATGGGAAATTTTGCAGAGAAGCTTTTGGAAATCACTGAATCTTTAGGATCTGGGTGATGATTTTCCTGTAAAACAGCAGGGAATGGAAAACATTTGGAATTTTTAATATAATGATGGTGCTTTTTAACTTCCACTAAGAACAGAGCGACACACTCATATGTTTAAGGCATTTTTGATGTAGCATTTCCAACTTTACAACTATCCTGCTCTGGCCCTGAGGGCTGCTCTTGTACAAACCCATGTTGACATAGTCACTAATCTTTGGAGGGCTTTGAGCAAGGAAATGATCTGTGAGATGGAGGCATGTCTGCAGAAAGCAGTCTGTGGACATGATGCCATCAGAAGCAATAAGCAATACAAAAACATTATATTTGCTGTTTATCTTCCTATTTTGAACTAATGATATCAAATGTTGTAAAAGCCTTGACGAATTTGTGATGTTATTTTTAAGTTAAGGTGGTTTTGTCACTAAATATCAAATGGGCTTTGATTAGAGGCAGTTCAGTGCTATCAGTTCTGTTTAGGAGACATGGAACACTGCCAGATTTCACGATTATGCTCCTGATACCACTGCCCCTAAAAGGTAAATTAAACTTCTAAAAAGTACCTTTTAAAATAATTCTGGTTCAAAGAGAAACATCTGTTTTCTGGGAAACATCTCTTCAGGGAGAAATCACACTGTTGTGTGAAAGGGAGGGAGAGTGTCTTGATTGCTGACGGTGACAGCAGCTTTCAGTTTCATAAGGTTTCCCACCACAAGATTGATGCTATCCTTGAGTCTGAAAATGGCTGGCAAAAGACTTCTGGCTGACTGGAGGAGACTGTCACACAAATGCCTGTGGGAAGATGCTGTACTCACTCAGGCATAGTAAGTCCCTCTCTAAGACAACTGATCCTTGGCATATGCAAACAGAGCAAACTCAAGCATAACTATGCTCAGAGTGAAAAATGGAAATCGTATCAATTAACTTTGGCTGCATTTTCATCAATATTTATCAAGGGAAATTATTCCCTGGTGAAAGATAAGATCAAGTACAGGGTGTTCAGGAGCTCACCACCAAAGCTGAATATTTATGAAAATTTAATGGGGCTTGTAGATTATAACTGGTGTCTTTCAAGGCTGACTACCATGGAATACACAGGGAGTCATGTGATGGGAAATGAAGTGTACAACCCCAGTCCATGTGAGCTGATGGAGGCCACATGGCAAAATTTAATGTCAGCCTTCTTGTGTGTGAAACTCTAATTGCAATTAGTAGCTCTGTGTACAGCAAGTGTCTTACCAATTAGCTTGTTCTGCTTGATCTTGGGATCGGGAATGTAGCTCAGATATAATTGGTGAGCAGGAAAAGGTCTCCTGAGTTCAGAAGCAATGTGAGAATCAACTCACACACCTTGTCTGTGGAAGACAACACAGAATCCCTGAACCATTCAGGCTGGAAAATTATCAAGTTATCAAAATTATCCCAAATTATCAAGTCTAATCTGTGACTGATCTCCCACCATGTCACCCAGCCCAGAGCACTGAGTGCCACATCCAGACATTTCTTGTACAGTTCCATGCTCATAAACTCTTGTGCAAATTCTTCCTGAGAACACATGCAAAAATAAAATATTCTCCTAAGCCCTAAAAGCATCAGAGTAGCAGGACCTTGACCTTCAGTGTGGTGACAGGCTGAGGGGAGCCACCCTTGACTGCCAAAATCCAACTGAGCTGCTCTGCCTCGTATGTAAGGGGCATTGTGCAGCCCAAAAGCTAAACTTTGTGGAAGCGGCTTAACCTGGATCATCTCACCCTGCCCAGTCAGGGCTTTGATGTTTAAATGCTCACCTACATGCTGCTTATCAGTGGGTCAATAGGCCACAGCCCAGCCACCCCAGGCTCAGACTGTGAAAACTAAATTTTATGCTGGATTGGGAGGAAGAGCAAGATCTTCCTCACATCTCAGGATCAATATCCTTCATTTAAACTTTACAAAGTGCTAATAAGCCTTGCCCCATCTTTCCACAGAGGAGATGGCTATCAATCTGATCCCATGAGTGCTGACATCTCAGAGATGTGAAGTAACTTGCCCAGCTGAACTGAATCCCTGGTTTAATCAGTAGGTAGCATCCTCAACATGAGAAGATGTTAGTTTTAAATATTAACACTTCACTATATGAAACCTGTCTCCATCTGAAAAATAGGTTGTTTAATGAGGGAATAAATACAAAGAATACCTTTGAAATGCAAAACTGCTTTTGGTAGCAGAGTAAATATTATAAGTGCTTCTGATGAATAAAACTCAGATGTTCCCTGCCCAAATCTGGATGCACAGCGGTTGATGGGCTCAATACAACACAGACAAAATGTAATGTAAATTAATAATCCATCAGATTCCTCCAGAAAGGTACTCTGGCCCCTTAGTCCAATTCTGTTTGTCTTTTTACAAATGTCATCTTATTTCTTTGCAGTCCATTCATACCGGAAGACAAGCTGGTTTATGCTAGTGAATTAGTTTGGTTTGATTTGACAGTGACATCTTTCCTCAGATTAGTGAGGAGTTATTTCTGTAACATTTCAAAGTTGAAAATTATATTTTAATGTGGCAGTAGTATTTCACATACAGCAAGGTAGTAAAATAGGGCCTGGAAAATGTTGGCTATTATGGACAATGCTTTATGGAAAGGGATTATTCACTTATTTTTTTCATTCCAGTATTTACAGTTTGAAATGTCATCACTGTGAGGTTTAACTACCTCTCTCATAATTTAGATAATTTTACTTTTTTCAGAATTTGCTCTTATTTCATAGTGATAACAAATATTGGCACTTCTATAAACAGCCATTATCTCTTTCCCTCTACAGATAATTTACATTGAGAAAAATATATGGTTAATTTGAAAATAGGGAAATGTGGTTTCAGGTGTTTCATGTTAACTCTTCCTTTATCCCTCTTTATCCTTTCAGAGTTCATTTGGGGTCTTTGGCCACTGTATTAAATTATAAATCCTCCGGGCTTCACCCGGGTGCCCAGCCAGTCCAGGGGAAAACCCTCGGCTGACCAGTCCGCGGGGAGGAGGTGGTGGGACCCGGATAACTCCACCGTACGGACGAGAGGACTCTGGAGAGGCTGTATTCCTAGAGGCTTTATTTCAGGAGAGTTGCAGGAACAGGAGAAGGAGACGAGGGACACAAGCTCTCTAGGAGGGAGCAAGCTCCAAGAGCCCCCAGGTCACGCAGGGCTGGGTATTAAGGGCAAAGGAGTAGGAGTGGTTAGGGTACAAAACAACCAACGGGCAACGGGTAAAGGGGGGAGACAGAGTGGGGTGACACACAGAGAACCAATCGGGGTACAGAGGAGGAGTGGTATTCTAACAGGAGCCAATGGGGGTAACAGAATAACTGAACTTTCTGGAACTGGGGAGAGTACCAAGCATTGATGGACAGCTCTTCTAGGGTGGAGAGCAGCAGTTGATTGGCAACCTTTTCTAGACTGTTGCTGCCTCCCAAGGGAGAGCGGGAACCCCTCCCGCAGGCCACCTGGCAGCAGGCTGTGTCTAAAGAGCCACGGCAGAAGCTCTGACAGCAGTGTTGGGCTGGCCACCCTTCTCCTGGGAAGGGGGAAAAGACACAGCACAGCTGGGGAGCACAAGTGCAGCCCTTGGCTCCTCCACACAGGACATACACGGGCACAAAAATCACTGCCAGCCATAGGCAAGGGGGGAACTCAGAGCACTTTGCCCTAGCTTCAGGTTTGGCTGAGATTGGGCTGATGGGGGTTGGGCAGCAGCAAATCTTCCCTTGTCAGTGCTGCTCTCCACAACCTCCTGGCAATGTCACAGAATCACAGAATGGTTTGAGTGGGAAGGGACCTTAAAGACCATCCATGGTCTTTTAAGGATCCATGGATCCCAGGATCCATGGATCCCTGGGCTAGGATGCCTTCCTCTAGCCCAGGTTCCTCCAAGCCCCATCCAACCTTGTCTTGGACACTTCCAGGGATGGGGCAGCCACAGCTCCTCTGGGCACCCTGTGCCAGGGTCTTAAAAAACTCAGAGGGAAGAATTCCTTCCTAATACCCAATCTACCTTGTACAGTTGAAAGTAATTATCCTTCATTCTATCACTACCTGCCTCTGGAAAATGCAGAAAAAAGTTCATATATAAAAATACATACAGCTGTAAAACCTGGTAGAGACCCTGAATCATAATCTTGGTACTCACATTCTACAGCAAGTGGTAAATGCACTGTTTCAGTGGGTGGCAGACAGACCAGACAACAATTACACTCCCCAGGGTAAAAAAATCTCACATTAACCAGGCTCAGGATGGTGGCTGGGGATTCAGTGGGAGACCGAATCTGGCTCCAGTGGGCTGTAGACTGCAAATATAGAACATTCCATGACCTTAACTTTGCTTTTTAAAGGAGGCTGCTGATACTGAGACTTACATAAAGAAATACATAAATTTACTGTTCAACATGGTAGATAGATGCCCTGTGGCAAACATATATTAGAAAAGTAGAAAGTAATTAAGGTTACTTAATGCTGGGAAACTGAACATTACTCGGGTTATTTTGTCATTCCTAATGTATTAATCAAATCCATCTCAGCTATGTTTCCTTACTAACTGTCTTTATTAACAGTGCCTCATTTGCCCTTTCTTCTAAAATTCGTATTTCTATTCCATGCTTAATGTGGTTTTTGCTTTAATGAAGAGCCTCAGTGTTGAAATGAACATGGGATTTTTTTTTTTTTGTCTCTTTGTAGTTCCCACATATGGAAACTGTCCTACCAAAAAGCAGATGGGCTTTAACATTCAATACACTTTTTCACTTGCAAAACCAGATCAATTAAACAGACAAAGCATTTAATGTGGCTGAAAGCCCAGCTACTTTATATTCAGTAGTGGAGGTTACTCATCTTTAAGTAGAATTACAGGTTGCCCAGACAAGCTGTGGCTGTCCCTGGATCCCTGGAAGTGTCCAAAGCCAGGCTGGTTGGGGCTTGGAGCAACCTGGGATAGTGGAAGGTGTCCCTGCCCATGGCAGGGGGTAGAATTACATGCCCCACCAACATAAACCACTCTATGACTCTATGATTTTCCAAAAATCCAGATTCTGCGTGAGTATACAGCTCTTTTTTAAGTATAAAAGAATTTAAAGCTTTTAGAATTGCTACTTCAGCACTTCATTGGTTATCATTGGTCACATCTGAAGGCCAAGCTCTGTTCCAGTGTTGGTGCAGATACACAGGAATTCTCCTACTAGAGATGAATGCTGCCAAGTTTTAGATAAGGAGGAAAGCAGTGGGTGCCCCTTCACTTCACACCCACCAGGTGGTAACAGCTTCAGCCTGGTCTCTGCTCTGTGGAAGCCTCCACAAAGGGTTTCAGAGCTCATTGCAGGAACCCCAAAAAGCCCAGTCACACACAGACTAATTCAGCTTTTTCAGCTGCTATCCTTCATTCTGGAAGATCCAAGGGAGCCAAAGCATGTCAGAAACTTCAGGAAGACTATGCAGAGCACAGGAAGACCTCTGAACCTCGACTGAGGTGGGCAGGCTTGTTTTTCAGGGAACTCTTTAGCCCTGCATAAAGTACGGTTTGCAAAATATGAAAGCTGTAGCGTAGGAGCTTAAAAAGTCCAGGTGACAGTGCTGCTGCAGTGCCCCACAGGTGCTGAAACAATCCAGGGCAACTCACAGAGTCTCTAAGCTCAGAGTACTGCAGGTTATGACTGCTAAGAAATCAAGGGCAGGAAAGCCAGATGAGATCATAATTGCAAGTATGAAAGGAAAAAGATGAAAATGCTGAGCTGAATATATGTCCTTATGTTCATAAACACAGCACTGTCTCTATCTTGTGAAACATCTCTATTTTGGGTCTTGGATTTAACCTGAGGCTGTAACAGCTACTCTGGTTTTGCATCATTCATCAGATTTCATCTGAAAGCAGTTTTATCAGTTTATCTCTGCTGACTTCACTGGAATTATGTCCTTATCTCTCTCCTTCTCTCTAATAAGAGATTCCTGAATTTTCATTCTCTCTCTAAGCAGTGAAAGAAATACCTTATTCTCTCTATTCATATAAGCAGAGTCTCACTCTTCTAGGGCCAAATTCAGTTTTCACTAAGTTAACACAATGTTTTAAATTTATTTCTATGGGAACTGATCAGACTTCCATAGCACAAACTAAGTTGAGTATCACCTCATATTTGAGGTGATCACCACAACTTTTTGGGAGATGTCATGCATTTGGGCAGTTTGAAAGGTGAAGCTAAAATAAACCAGATTTAGTAGATGGAGTAACAGCTTTTTACTCAAATTCAAATGGTTTCAAATTTACTCAAATTTACTCAAATTAAAATGGTTTCACATGAGAACAGTCCAGCTCTAAATTATATGCAGGACATTTCAAAAAGTTAATGATACGCAGTCAGATCTCATATGACACCATGAGAAAGGTGGCGGGGGGGGAGGGAAGATAAAAAAGTTGTAAATATTTTCAAGACTTTAGCTGTTGAAGATGTAAGAAACATTATCTGTTAGCACAGTCAGTTGGGAGCATTCTCTTTAGTGAGTGAGTGATATTTTCTGGATGTGCTTCTCTGAAGGAATTCTGCCTTTATGTCTCTCCAGGAAATATTGGATAGCTTATAAATCTGTGAGGCAGCAGTAATTAATTGGAGACACTTAAACCCAAGAAATCCCTGGCGTGAGATAAGGGTTATTCAATTTTTTAAAAAAATCTTGGTAGGCTTTACATCCCTCTTGGGTGATGACAATTATTCATGACACTACACTTATGAAATTGAGAGCTTATATGAATATGTGGAAGTGCCACTAACCTCCTGAGACCAAACTTGTAAGTATAAATTGAAAAATAAACTACTATAGTGTGTAAAGAATGAGTGATGAAGTATTACTGAATGTGCAGAAGTATTTTCTGACCACTGACTACCATGAAAAGAATTACTTAAGTCACTATAGCTCCACTGAACCCAGGGAAATATAAAGATGTAAGGGTTCTGATTATGTCTTGGGGCATCATTTCTGGAATATTTTCTTCTTGCATGACCCATTTTCAAATCCATATCCATTTTTATAATGGCAGTGATGAAAAGATAACTAACACAGAGATGAAAATATTTTTGAAGCAAGAAGGATGTTATGTGGTACACATAATTTCGTTCCCATGGTCAGAGGAGTGAGGTATCTAATTATTAATGGTATTTTATGTTGATAAAACAGATCTGTTACACATTGGGTTACAAAAGTTTTAGTTGAGTCCAGGTTATTTTATATTGATGAAGCAATATAAACTTGCTAGGTCTTTCTAAAAGAGAAAAAGGATTCTGCCTTATTATGGCAACATTTTTTTTTTTCATTCTTTGAATGTGTTGAGGAGGTTACATTACAAGACAGCAACTCTGGGTAAGCCTGAGCATATTTTATACACAAGGACTATTAAGTGGCCTCTTGAGGAGGTCAAGTGACTCCACCTGAAGATAAAGGGAACTAAAAGTACTTAATGTCTGCTTCTGACATGGGTATCCTCACTTTCTTGTGGCAGAGCAGGTCTTTTCTAGGCAAGGGTGTGTGGGGTAATTGGATTAAGAGGGCCTGTGATCAGCTGTGCTTCTATTTTTAAGTTCCAAAACTTGTAAGTACAATATTTTTCTTGTTTCTCACCACATGCACACTAACAGGGCTGGGAGACTTTGTGAATCTTAGGACAGCACAGTTTAAGAGAGGCATTTGTATTTGGAAAGACATGGTAAGTCCATATCCTGTGGACTTCCTCAAGAGATTGTTTAGGAATAATGAACCAGAGCAAAACCAATTCAGCAAGATATTTAACAGAAAAACATTGCCCAGTAGAACATAATGAACTGGACAAAGGAGTTTGAAATTTAACTTGAACATTTAGCTTAAAGATATTTACCTAGTGTCAAGGTTTCATAATGTTTTCACTCCAAGGATAGTTAATCTGTAATGTAAATACTATCCATGTATTTGGGAAATAGCAAACCTGATTGAGAACTGTGTATCCAATAGTGAGTACAGTGTACTAAGCCTCCTCTATTTACTCTGCTTTATTCAGCAGTAAATGTCAAGTAAGTAATTTTTTTTCTGAAGTAACATTTTTTCTTCTAGAAAGGTCCATAATTTTTAGCTGGTTTGGAAATTCTTGTACTGTATCATGAAGATTTTTGTAATTTTGACTTGTAAAACAGTAGAATCACAGATCAGCATTAGTGCTACAACCTGAAGTAGTTGTGGGCAGATATGTGCAGAACACAATGATGTAATTCTATGTAGCATTCAATGGTAAAGAATCATTGGTTTGAAGGATGACATTTTATTATTTTAATCTATAAACTTGTTAGTGCACACTCAGGTTTGGAATGGGCTAAAAACCGTACAATTTGGGCTGGCAGATAGATGTGATTTCTGTTCTGTTCCAGACAGACAAAGATTTCTTCTCCTAAAAGGTTCAATAGAAAGGACAAGGGTTGAAGACATTTGAAGACTGATCTCTTCCTGTCTCCCCACAGCCCCTCAATGTGCTTCTTACATCGAAATTTGGCTGACAGGCTGACAGGCAGCTCTCCGTGAGTCCTGAGAAAGTCCTGTCCAGTTCTAGCAAGGCTGCCTCACTTATAGAATCACAGAATCACAAGATGGTTTGGGTTGGAAGGGACATCAAAGCCCATCCAGTCCCATCCCTGCCATGGGCAAGGACACTTTCCACTGTCCCAGATTGCTCCAAGCCCTGTCCAACCTGGCCTTGGACACTTCCAGGGATCCAGGGGCAGCCACAGCTTCTCTGGGCCACCTGTGCCAGGGCCTCCCCACCCTCACAGGGAACAATTCCTTCCCAATATCCCTTCTGACCCTGCCTTCTGGCAGTGGGAAGCCATTCCTTGTCCCTTCATCCCTTGTCCCAAGTCCCTCTCCAGCTCTCCTGGAGCCCCTTAGGCACTGGAGGGGCTCTGAGGTGTCCCCAGAGCCTTCTCCTCTCCAGGTGAACACCCCCAGCTCTCCCAGCCTGGCTCCCGAGCAGAAGGGCTCCATTCTTGGGATCAACTTTGTGGCCTCCTTTGGAGTCATTCCAACAGGTCTGCATCCTTCATGTGTTGGGATCAGACTTCAGGGGGTTACAGCAATGACAGCGTGAGTGGTACCTGAGCTGGTGCCTGTGAAAAAATAGAAGTGCAGTGGAGATTATATTTTGAAGAGGAAGGAGTCTGTTGTAGGAGGTTATTTAAGAAAACAAAGCATAAATTATAACACCTACTTGCATGGTAAGGGAGAAATATATTCAATCATGCTATCATGGGTAAACAAAGCAAGGAGGTGAAAATAGTAGGAGTGTCTGGCTGACTAATGAGACCAACTAGACTGTTCAGGAGCAATGAAAAAAGGTTTCAGAGCTGTTTATTTTCCCTTACAATACCCAACATGCAGAGAGTGCAAATAATAATAATGGGAAATACAAACTGGGCTGTAAAATCTGTTATTAATTTATGTTTTTGCTTTGTGTTTCCTAGGGACAGAATATCTTGAACTTTCCAGGGTGACTCAGCTTCAGTTTCTGTGACAGCTTTTTAACTTGCCTTCTTAAAAAAACAGTGACACCTCAGTAAATGGAAGTGAGCGAGACACGGGAGAATTTAAATGAAAACACCAGAGCTGAAGAGCAGTATAATTATCCTATTTACAAAGGATTTCTAGGCAGTCAGTGTGTGAGTAATAAAGGAGGATGCAAGTGGCACTGTATCAGATCTGACCCTGCCCACCCCACCTTCCCCTGGATTTCCATCTGCTTCAGATGTTTGGGTCACCCAGGCTTTCTGTGCAGGCTTCCACCTGCTGTGAACATGGAGAGCTGATGGCCAGCATAGCCGCCTGTGAATGGGATATCATTGCAAGATTGTCTGTGTAAGCCTTCTATCAAACCCTAAAAACTTTCTACAAACCCATTTCCCACCGTCTGCATTTAGGGAAAATCAAGTCATTAAAAGAAAAAAAAAAATACAAGCCCTAAATCCCCCTTAGAAACTGCAAAGAAGGGAGCACCATGAGCAAGCTACTGAGTTAGAATACAAAACCCAGTTCCCCCTCCCCTCTGGCTTCATCCAAGGATTCTGTCTCCTTTGTTCTCCTATAGCTCTGGCATATCTAGGCCAGAACTTACTAATTACCAGGAAATGGAATCCAGTTGCTGAAAAGTGTTAAAGGAAAATTCTCACATTTAAAGCCCATGTTGATTTAACAGCAGAAGAAAGGAGGAACTTTAAGAAAACAAAAAAATAACTGCGTTACTGGATAATTGGAGCTCAAGCAGGGTGCATTATATAATAGCACTTCCCAATGCAGCTGCCTTTCACCCCTTTACCCATTCCTCCAAGCACAAGACACACAAATAGTTACCACAACTTAGAAACTGTCTAGACCACACCTTTCTTAGAAACCTTAAAAGGTGTGGTCTATTGTTGTCAGAATTACATCAGGTCTTGAACTTGAATCCACAAGTAGCTGGAACCTGCCAGTAACTACAGCAGAGAGAAGAAAGTTCAGAAGTGTAAGAAAAACTGCTGAATGCTTACCTAAATAATCTGTTTTGCTTTCTTTTTTTCATATACTCATTTATGCTGGAATAGACCTTTAAGGTCATTTTCAGGCTACTAAAAAAAAAGATTTGCATAAATGTTTGTTTGGAGAACTGGAAATAGGTGAGGAGAAGGAGGCTGGCATACCATCAGCTACTAACATTATGCAGAATATGTGTCTAAAAGGAAGAATTCCTACTGCTGCAGGCAAAGTCATAAAAGACAGGAAGGTGTTTGGGAGCTGGCAGGGTGCATGTGACTGGCAGTGGAATACAGCCTCCAAAAACTGGCCACCAGGTCAGATCTAAGCAGGCAGGGTCAGACATTACCACTGCCAACAAAGCTGGAATTCACCTGGCCACAATATTGTTAGATGGACATTTTGTAAGTTAAGGCATATATTTAATTTCACCTGCTCTGGTGGAAGGTGTGATAAAGGGGGTGGAATGAGATTACCTTCAAAGTCCCTTCCAAGCTGACAGAGGCAACCCAAAGACATGAGTTAGCATTGTTTGGTTCATGTCTGCTTTCTGAGCTGCTTGTCAAATTAGGAAATGCACTGCAATAAAGTTTCTCCCTAAAATAACTTATTAAAAGATTTAAAAGGAAAAAATACTAGTATATTCAAAATTTCTAAAGAGGAAAAAAATCCCCAAGTAGGCTGCATAAGTTACTGTAGAGCTAATTTTATCAGTAGATTTGCAATAAATCCATGTGCTTATATATAGAAACAGAATTGTGTTAGCATTCTGTGAGGAAAAGGCTATTTTAGTCTGCTCATCCACTGAGGAGATAAAGCAGACTGTTATGTCAGCCTTGACAGCAACTCAGTTTTCCTGGATATGTTGAAAAAAAGAGTTTTATATCTATTCCCCATATGGAGGTAGAACATATGATGGAGCCTAAAGCTATCTCCTTTGAAAACAGAGCTCTGAATTCCTGCAATAAAGCCATGGATGGAAAGGCTGTTGTTAACTTGACAGAACAAGGAATCTGGCACGGTTTAATCACAGCACATTCCACCAGATTAAATTTGCAGTTCTCCAGCAGTACCTGCAGTGGGATATAGAATAACCGTACATTTTAATTTACCTGGGATTTTTTTTTTTTTCCGGGGACCTCTAAAAAGGGCTGTAGGTAGTTGTGAGTACCTGGTTAGTCCAGAGCCACATGGGGCTTGTCAGCCCAAGCAGACCCTGGGACTGTGAGACTTTGAAACCTTATGGGGTGAGAAAGGACAGAGGTCTGGGGAAGAGTTTGAATCAAACACTATTGGCTGAGTCCACTGGAATTTTTTGAGCAGAAGGGGATGGTGTGCTGGGCTGCCCTGGAGCTCTGCCAGCTACTCCAGGCACAGGGATTTTCCAGATAGGGGCTTATAATATCAAGTGCAGAATTCCTGTTTCCTGCCTGCTAGCATCCCTTACATCAATATGTAAAGGTCAGGCAGGTGGGTTTAGTGGAGAAGACATCAGCTGTCCCTTGTCTTCTCCAAAACTTCTGTTTACAAGGTCCAGCTGAGAGGAACGGGCTTTAAGTCCCCTCACTGTAAGAATAGCTCTGCTGCTGCTTTTTCTTTATCCCTGTCATCTCTGCAGGGGAGGGAGCTGCTCTGTGAAGCCTTTCCTCCTCCTTGCTGTCAGAGGCTGCTTGATGGGGAGGCTGCAGCTTTTCTTTGTGGAACAACCCTGCTGTGTGCTCCTTTGTCCCTGTCCTTGCCTCCATGGAAGACAGGCAGTATGTGGACCACGTGCACCCGCTGGGCCAGGGGAACTCTCCTGCTGTTTTAACTGGTGAGCAGAGGGGAAAATATTCATTAAAGCAAACATTAAACCTGACTGGTGGAAAGTATGGTGATCACTACAGGTCACAACATGACCAAGAATTGTAGTTCCTACATGTTCTACTCAGAGCTTTGTGTTTGGTTAGAGTAATAGACATTCATATTTAATTGATGAAGAGACAATAACCAGAGGTATTTAGAATGAGCAGGTGTACGTGTCAGGGCTTAAATTCACTGAAGGATGTGATTAAAACAATTGCTGCCTCCCTTTTTTTTTTTTTTTGACCAGGAGTACTGTCTTACTAATTGTGGGGCACAGGTTTGCACAAGATGTTGTCCTGAGTAAGAGCAGAGGTAATCACTGACATCATGCAAAATAATGCTGCTATGAATGGATTTTTTTAATTAACTGTCTTTAGGGGATAAGAATCATGGCCATAAATTTGAAAGCAAATTTAATCAAATAATCAAAACATAATCAAAATAAATCTGTTCAACCTCTGGAACACAGCAGAGAGGAACAAGGGAACTCAGCCTGAGGAGATGGGTCATTTTTAGAAAAGTATAATCCTCCTAAAGGGGAGGTTTTCCCATAATCACTTTGGAGAAATCCGAAATATTAGATCCTTATAAATCAACCAGTAGTTCAACACTTTTATCAGACATATGGACTCTGTTGCCACCATGACTTGAGCTGGCTTTCTGCAGTGGGATATAGAATAACCACACATTTTAATTTACCTACCACTGTTTTGGATGCCTGAGGACCTCTAAAAAGGGTTTCATGTAGAAATGATAACTTTTAGAGCACCAGTTCTTGTGATTATTTACAATGTGATTATTTGTTACAGTTCAGTTTTTATTTAGAGTCTTACAGTATTTAATGGACATGGGGAATTCAGTGGTAGGACGTACAGTGAATATCTGTGAAACTCACATTCCCACATGGACCTGTGTCTTTGTCCAAGCAAAATGTCAGTGTTTTTAAACTGATCCAAAGTGGGAATCCTTTGCCTGGCTGCCCTGATACCGGGGACATGATTCCCTTCTTGGGATCACTTTGCAGTAGCTTGAGTCAAACCAGGTTTCTGGCTGCAGATGGGTGAGGGCAGGCAGTGCTGCAGAGACACTCCTGTCCCCAGGACAGTGGGGACTCTGTGTGTGTCCAAATTGGAGGGCAGACTGAAACCCCAATTTTCCGTTTAATGTTTCAATTTATACTTTCAGTTTTAGGAACCAGGGATCAGTAAGATGAGAGGAGGTGACTCATGATTTCTATGCCTCATGCAGACACCACAGACATCCCACAGTGCTGTGAATCAGTTTAAACTGGGCTTCTGAGACACTAACATCAGTCAGCAGTCCTGCTTCGCTGTGCTGGGACCTTGCACTTTTGTAGATATTTGCATATATTATAACATATATTTAATAATATAAATAATTATATATAATGGTGAGACACATTATAGACAGATTGCCCAGAGAAGCTGTGGCTGCCCCATCCCTGGAAGTGTCCATGGTCAGGTTGGATGGGGCTTGGAGCAGCCTGGAATAGTGGAAGGTGTCCCTGCACAGGACAGGGGACTGGAAAGAGATGAGCTTTAAGGTCCCTTCCAACTCAAACCTTTCTATAATTTCATGTTTCTATCATTATGTGGAACAGAGAAACAGGAAGAAAAAAAATGGCAGTCAATTAAAAGTACACAAGCAGCTTTGGTGTAGTGTGAAAATGGATAATAAAAGCTGTCCCAGTTCACTAAATCTTCCCCCCATTTCTAATTGCATTTTACATATAATTTTATCTTCCAGTATCCCTGTTCAAGAGTTTGCTTAAAAATAATGTAAAGTATAAATTCTGGAACCATAATTCACAGAAGTGGATTGAGTTGTGTTTGTTCATCTTCTCTGTGGAAGGATTGAGAGGCCAGAGCCCAGACGTGCACTGAGGAAGAAAAGTGGTCCAGGTAAAGTTGGGCATATGGAAAAAAGGGAACGCACAAAGTGTATAAACATGTGGAGGGGTAGGAAAGCCCTTTGGAAACTATATAGACAGAGAAATATAAATATTACCCAAACTCTAAAACTGGAGGCTGGTCATGCCAGCTGCAGCCTTGCTAAGGTTTCCATTATACCTACATGATTCCACATGCTTCATTTTTGGGTAGATCTCCTGCACACCCTGTTGCTGCTTGAAGAATAAGCTTAGAAAACCTGAGCAAAAATTCCTTTGCTGCTTCTTAAAAGCACTGCAGAAGAGTAGAATATACATAAATATATATAAATATATACTTCTATTGTAAAAACACTTTGGTTATGCTCCTTAAAATGCTAATGCAAAAAGTAGAAAACCAGCTGACAGAAAAGAACAAATTGGAACTATGAATGGCCCCTTTGGGATCCCAGCCTAACCAGAGAAGGCTTATATTTTCTTTTGAAATTGTTCACTACCTGGAAAGGTTTATTTAAAACCTTTTTCCTGCAAACATCTAAAAGTATTAATTTCATACTTGTGAACGCTTATTAAGCTCAATGGATGTGAGATCATGGTCTAAGTTCTCCTGAATTACTTCATGTTTAGTTTACTGAATGTAGCATGTCTAGGGCTGTCTGGTTGCTGCTGAGACAATTTATAAGCCTCTCAAAGCATTTTTCAAAAGAATTCAAATACAGCTGCTTTCAAATGCAGGGGTGGCAGGCTGACTGTTTGTTTTCTCACAATTAGACCTGATGCTTCGCGGTTTCAAATCACTCCTCTAGTAAATGGTTTCTGATGTAATAGTCCAAATAATTTCTTTGTTATGTGTAGCTTTCCTGCAAGGACAGTGGGAACAGTGCCCCCCTGAATAACCACCCAGCTTTCAATGGATGCTTCCCAGATTACTGTCTGTAGCACTGCAGAAGAAGCTCAGATGTTTTCTGGAGGTAAGGTTTGCCATAGAGGAGCTCCATCAGTCGCAAAGAGGCTTATTAAATTCTAATAGAATTAATTTTCCCCCTGAATATTTGCTAAACAAGTGACAAACGTTACCATCTCTTCCAGAATGGTAAATGCCTGTCAGGTGATCCCTGTACCTCCTGGGAACACCCAGTAATCCAGGCTTTCCTGAGGGACAGTGGGAAGGGGAAGGTGGGAGTCTGTAAGTGGTGCAGCTGGGTGAAAAGGTCAGCGTGAATCGGGTGTGCGCATAATAATGAGTTTGTGGAGATTAGCGATATGCTAATGACCCAAATTCCAGGAGGTGTTCCTAATGCACACAGAGGGCATGCAGGTGTGCTGGGTTCATGAGCTCAGCAGTACAACAGGAAATATGGACTCTAGAAGGAAACCCCACACCAAGGTGAAAGCTACTTTGTATCAGATTCTACTTTTCAGAAAACAGGGAATACATTAAAGCGGAAAATTAAAAAGAATTGGGCAGTGTGGAAGACACAAAATACCCCGCGTAAGCTAAAAAGTGCGAGCCAAATCTTACATGTGTACATGTGCTCCTGCTTCACATATAACCACTGAAATGATTCAGTTTTCCTGCAGTAATAGAAGCTCCTTGGCAGTTGTTTATCTCCCTTGTGAATGTCCCGGGATGGATTATCCAGGTGAGTGCCTGTAACCTTGTCACTGAACTGGAGCACGGGGCTGTTCTGTCAGCTCAGCATCCCCAGTGCCCTCCTCCCTCCCTCCCTCCTTTGGCACACGCACGGTGGGGGCAGAAGGGAAAGAAATCCCTAAGGATTAAAGCAGTGTCAGAGCATTAACACTTAGTCGATGACAACTGTAAGGATTAATTCAAGCTGGTTAAGTCCCTCTTAGCTAGACCAGGAACCAGCAAACCATCTGGTGGAAAGAGCAGTATGACAGGGCTAAAGGGAAATACTGTCCGAGTAGGCAAAGTAAAAATAAACTTTTCCATAGACTTTTGGGAATTGCTGTGTTTCCTAAGTCTCTGACAGCAAGTGACAGTTTTGAATAAAGAGGATGGGGAAATACTGTATTTTCAGCTCAGGAAAAATTCAGATTTAAGCTTTTACGTTTCTATAATAGCACATGACACTTGCTAAAAAAAAAAAAAAAGAAAAAAGAGACTAGTCATGCTTTCTGTGAAAAAAATCTCAACCCATGCAATGTATTTTCCTGCTAAGGCCTGTTCTGTTGCCAGCCTACGTTGTTCCCTAGCTTCAATGCTGAATGCTCTTCACAGAGGCTTTACAGCTCCTCCCCTCCTGTGAGAGAGCTGCTTTGGGGCTCCTGTGTGCGGAGTCACCGAGGCCAGCCAGGAGTGACCCAAATGCCCAGCTAAGGTCAGTATCACAGCTCTGGGGTTAGAGCTGGCCTGCCTGCAGATGCAGGCTGATCAGCCTGGGAACCTGCTCCGAGGTTACCTCTGTAGGAATTCAGTTTGTGTCTGGAGCAGATCAGACAATGCAAATTGGATTGGAGGTGAATCTCTCCTCCGTGATGTCACTTGCTGATGTTTATACTCGAAATAAGGTCTTGCTGCTGATGGGTTTAAGGCTAGGTTCAGTTCTTTTAGTCTCCTTATGAATAAAATTATCTATGAAGCCTTGTAAGGTTTTATTTACTCTGTTTTCTGAGGTGCTGCTGTCGCCTGGTCCATAGTGGCACCTGGATGGCTGTGTGTGAACGCTGGTAACTGTGCCTGCAGGCTCACAGACAAGGAACTTCCAAAGGGCAGGCAGCAATTGCATTTTTCATTCACTTTGATCTGTTAGTTGCTCCCTTTTTAAATCTAGGAATTCTCTTTTGTTTGTCAGTCATGAAATGTAGAAGTGTTACGCAGCTTATGCTGCTGTTCCACAACAGGGTTTACTAACTTCCTGATTACACAAAGCTTGTTTGTCTACTGAAAGTTTTCTTCCTGCTGCTCCCCAAATATTGCCAGGCAAAGGAATTTATAAATGCAGCATGTTGGCCTGTAATCTAATGTAGCAAATGGCTTTGCAAATATAAGCACTGATTTCTTTTATTTGGGTTCCTGATAGAAAAACACCAAAGCACTGGTTCATGCTCCTCTTTTGAAGGTGGATATTTCTGGTGTGTAAATGGCAGAATAAATGTGGACAGGAGAGCCCCAAGGCTTGCCTGATGGTTGAAGTGAACCTTTTCTGTACAGGGAAAGCGGTAAAAAAGTCAACAAGTTTGAGTCTGTATTGATAGAATAGAGAATTACCTCTTCTTTAGAAACAGTAGTCCTGTTCTGGAGCCCAGCCTTGCCCTCAGAATTGCTGCTGGGATTGAAAAATGTTTTCTAAAGACACAGTTTCATCACTACTCAGGAGTTTCATGGATTTTAAAGGATTGTTTTCTCTCTCAGAAGCCTAAAATAAAGATAAATTGGGAATTTTTGGATGCAGATTTGAAATAAGAGGATCAAAGGACTCAAAATACCAACAAAGATAAAAGAGTTTATTCGCCAGTGTCTGCTGATTCTGAGGGCTCTGCTGAACCCTACAGTATCAAGCAGGAAGCATCTGTTTGTGCTTATCAGCTTTTTATAACACAAAATCACAGGTTTCTGGCATCTGCCCTATCAAAGATAAGGAGTAAGACATTTTCACAACATCCATGTGTCAGAATATTGGGCATACTCCAAAATCTGGAGTGACTTGTTTGTGTCTTTCAGCCCAGTTTATGGGCATTTTGTGTGATAGCATTAAAACTGTGTGAGAGGTTGAAGCCAGCCATCCCCTCTGGTTTTAGTTGTGATGAGAATCCATCAGTCTGGTCATTTGTTCTCACAAACCAGCTGTGCCCTTAGCATGGAGAATAAATTACAGCACTGAGTCATGGCAGGGAACCTGCAGGAGTCCTGAAGGAAAACATTATCCTCACATCTGAGTCATAAGAATGCATCTTCATGAAACATCTTGATAAACCATGAACTCTACAGCAAGATTCACAGTAAGGGTTTACCAATTACTACTAATTAATTCCTAGCTAATGGTGCTCTAAAAATAACATCTCAAGGCAGAACAACAAATACTGTTTAGTTTTTTATTGCATAAAAGACTAATTAAATTATTTTGGTTTTTAAATTTCACTCTGATTTTAGCCAACGTAGGAATGCATGTGCTGACTGGGACCAAGTTGGCCACTGCTTGGACTCTGACCCAAGTGGCCAGAAGGGGATGGATGCCAAGAAAGAAGTAAAAATAGGGTGTGTATCATACCTTTCCCTCTCCCTTTCTTCTCTGACTAATCCCATGTGATCTCCCAGCTGTATTTTTAGGCAGGGCTGATGGGATTTGTCACTTTTATAATTCCAGCTACAGCCCTTGCTAAGCATTTGTCCAATTGCTTTGGGAGCTTTTTGCTTATTAAAAATGCAAAAGACAGCAAATGGAAAGGACAACAAAGGTGCAGAACAACATCCATGTGAGGTTTGATTGGGCAGAACTCCACATCCAAAACACAAAGGGAGACATTGTTGTAGCTTGTGGTAAACCTGTACAATTCTTCACCAAAAGATGTTGTAGATGCACAGAATTTCATGTTGTAGATGCACAGTACTTTGAAAGAGCTGAACAAGTGCTTTGGAAAGACCATCAGCCTTGGTTTGTTCAGAACCCAACTTCTGCTAACTTCCCTTCCTCTTCCAGCACAAGAACTGGTGTGTGAGAAGGATAGTTGATTTTTACTCACCTCCTCCAGGCTATTCAAGAATACATAACCTTCTAAAATACCCCCTGTAAATCAAACCTCTCCTGTGCTGCAGGGTTTCCACTCAGTCAGTCCCCATATGGAAGTCAGTCCATACATTTCATCATCTTTGCTCTCTTTTGACCCTTTTCCACTTTGCATGTTTTGTATTTTACCAAAGCTTCCCAGAGCACTCAGTATGAAAGATCCACAGATGTATATAATGGTATAATCTTCTTACCTTTTCATGCCGTATTGCTTTTGTGAGCACTCCTAAGATTTTACTTTTTGACAGCTGCCAACCACTGAGTTGATTTTATGTAAGTCTTCATCTAAGCTCAGTTCTTGCTGTGCCTGTTTTCCTGACGCTGTTCAAAATGTTGATTTAATAATTCCCAAACTAATGAACGCTATTTTCATTACAGCTATTTACAAGATCATACTTGTATATGCGTGCTGAATTTAAGTTGCTTTAATCATTTGATTGATTTCAATCTGCAACTTTAGGCATCTGAATATCTTTTCTGCATTTGGCCTGAAATGAGGGTTAAATGTCTTGTTGTGGCATTTTGGGATCACCCTAATCATAGTTGTGTAACACAATATGTGAAACAGAGCTGTGCCATGTGCATTTCCATATGCTTTGTAATGGATAATCAACAAGGTACTGTCAAGTACTGAAAACATCTTCACACACTGACAACTAATCATTGAAATCTGCAGCTGAAAAGTAATATTGGCATTTCTTTTTTTACCATTCTCTCACTATAGAATTCACCATAATTCCTTTACTTCAGCCTCACTAACCCAAGGTCTGGGTCTCTATTTCCCATAGCAAAATCTTTCTTACTGGTCTCAGGGAAGGAGCTTTTGCCTTTGGCAAGGCCTTCAGTCTTGTTCAGTTTTTGTTGTTTGTTTCAGTTTTCAGTGTTTGAAATGTGCCTTACAAAAATGAGATGGAGGTGGACCCACGTCAGCAGTCCCCAGCTGAGTGGTGGGAGTTATCAGGGATATGGAAAATAAGGTCTCTGAGGCATCAGGGAATCATTAAGAGTGGAAAAGACCTTTAAAGATCACCAAGTCCAACCACCAGCCCAGCACCACCACCATGTCCACCACTAAACCTTGTCCTCAGGTGCCACATCCACATGGTTTTTGAACACTGCCAGGGATGGGCACTCCACCACTGCCCTGGGCAACCTGTGCCCATATTTTACAACCCTTTCTGCGAAGAAAAGCATGAGAATTCTGTTGCTTAAGGAAAAGGAGACTGAAGAAGAACCTAAGTTTTCGAGGACAAAAAAACCTGTGGTAAGGGCAAAGATACTACCTTGTTTTCTCTGTCTATGAAATCTGTAGTGCATTTCATGATAAAATGAGTTTGCAGCAGATTTTCTGAGCAACTGCCATGTCTTCACCACAGAAGTCTAGAAAGAAAGGTCTGTTATTCCTGTTATGAGGCCAGGCAGCAGCTGGAGAGTCAGAAGTGCAGTAAGAACCTCAGAACACCTGGAATACCCACGTCTCCCAGAAATGGAACTAACTCCAGGAGAAGCTCTCACTGTCAAAGAGTTTTTATATACTCTTCCTAGTGAAAAAGGAGCAAGTTTAAAATGTATTTGCTATTGTGGCACCCTTCTGCAGGCTTTCAAATAGCAAATGCTGTGTGGAGCTGATCCAATTTTGAGTATGAGTGTTCTTTTTTATTTTTTTCCCAGCCCTACCTGTAGCTGACAAAAGTAGTCAAATAATACTTTTCAAAGATATTTTGTAGAGAAGAAACCCAATTACATATCTGGACTTACTGTGTGGAAAGAACATCACTCTGTTTTTCCACTTTATTCTTTAAATTATAATTCCTTTATTTCAAAAAGATCTAATTCCACAGACTTTTATTCTACATGCGATTTACAGATTGTTCTACAAATCTTGTGGTACTTTGTTCTTTACCAGCTTGATATTGTTAAAGCAAAATCTCTTGAGGAGCTGGAAAAAAATTTAGGGCAAGCCAGCTTGAATTAATTTCACTGTCTGGAGCAGAGTGTTCTTAAGGATGTAAATAATCTAATGCTTAGAATATCTTGAAATCTTCATAGTTTGTCAGCCTTTGTTAGAATACTCTCACAGACAAATTCTCAAGAATTTAATAAGCATGAAACAACTGAGCTTCTGTGAGAATCAAGGAGTTTAATGGAAAGTGATGTGCCTTTAAATGGGCTCTTAATGAACCCCTCTAATGGTATGGCAGAGACACACAGCAGAAAATGTGTGGAGCAAGTCTCACTTCCTGTTCAGCTGTAACAATGCACAAGCTCATGCACAGCTTAATTTGGTGTCTTGTGGCACTGGATGTAAAAATATAAATCTTACTACAACCTTTTCTGAAATGCGTACTGAAAAAAGGAAAATTCTGGAAGAATCTCTGGAAGTTCAGCTGAGTTCTTCCTGAGATCCTTCTGGGGTTTGTGCAGCTGGGGTAGCCAGGAAGATATTTCCCAATGTGTAAGTGGGTGCATAGTGACCACAGTACTTGTGAGGAACCCCCTCTTTTTTTTGTACTTATTTTGCCTTTTAGTTTCTATAGTTGCTCTTATTTGGGAAAGCTGTGTCTTCCAGAGTTAGATGCTCACAGATATCCAATACTCGATACCCTTCTCCCATCCCAATTTTGCTTTTTGAGGTTTTACATTTCTTTCTGTATAAGAATCAGCACCTGAGATTCACTGACAATAATTATATGGTTTTGTTTCCTGATAATAGGACCTAAAACTAGAAAAATTGTGAGTTTTCCTACTCCTGCTGGCCTAAACTTGTCTGAATTTGTCAGCTGAGGGCACAGTTAAAATGGTTGGTTTGCAGAGGGTGGGACTGAACTGTGCCTTGTCTGTGGTGCTTCAGCTGGGGTAAACTTTGGTTCTACTGTTGCATTTGTTTTCTACACTTGTAATATATGATGGACAATGCTCCTACTGCTTACAGGATGATGGCATTTGTTATCTAATGTGTATGTCAAGCACTCTGGAGAGCCAAAACATCACCTGCCTGCTACATAGAAGTGATATTCTTATGGCTGTTCATGAAATTGATTCAAATTCTGATCTTATCCTTTGTGTGAGTAATTTTCAGTTCTTCAGCAGTCAATAGCTATTAAAGAGCTATTTCCAGAGTAATTTTTATTGGTACAACATCAGAATCAGGCTCTAGAATTGCTTCCTATATAGTGTAAGTTTGTATTTGATTTCCAAATACCTATTACTGTAATTACCTAGAAATTGTAATATTGCCAAGAAATCAGTGCTTCGGGCTTAAAGTATCTCAGTTAAGATGATTAAGGAATTAGAACTGGCCAGCTTTTGTCTGAGGCAAAGTTCTGACAGTGCTGCAGCTCCATTAAAGGCCAGTTGCGTGTTTAACACACTCAGAAACAGTGAGGTATGTTTACTAAAGATGTTTATTTTCCATAGTCATGTGACTAAAATCTATCTTTGTTTGTTTTAAAACAAAGAGAATTCCTTGCCAGGCTGGAAAAAGTAGTGCCCTTTAAAATGCACCTTAGGGATGGCTGTTTCTCCTTGGGAAAGGCTGCAGCACACTGACATACCTCACCTAAAGTTTTGTGCCTGAGCTGAAACGTGGCTAGTGCTGTAACAGTCAGGGGTGGATGAGTCAGAATGGACGTCAGCAGAAAGGCACCTCCTACCAGCAGGGGGAAAACTCTGTGAAATATGAGGGGAAGGTCAGGGAAAAAATGCTTAAGAAATTAAAAAGCAAAATTCAGCTTCCCCAAAGAACTTCTGGACAAGGTCAAGGGTGCTGCTCTCTCCAGGTATGGAACAGAAAGTCTCTAAGGCAGCGACTCTTCCCAGCTCTACTTGCTGGCCTCCACGTTAAGATTTATTATTTAATATCTGTTACAGACACTGTTTAGGACAGTAAATACCACCACCCCTTCTTTTCTTGGCTTTTCACTAACACTGGGCCAGATGAGGGTCTCAGTGACAGTTTGGCATGAATTTTGACCGATGAACATTCCCTTGCTAGATAAAATTAATTGATGGTATGTCTGTGCTGGTCGTGAAGTTTGTTCCTCAGATAATGATAAGTTTACCATCCAATCACTATTTGCATCTCCTCTTGGACTATTTTTAATTAGGAGTGTTTTAATTAGCAGCCTTCCAATACCTAGAGGGGCTCCAGGAGAGCTGGAAAGGAACTTGGGACAAGAGCCCAGAGGGCCAGGACAAGGGGAAATGGCTTGCCACTGCCAGAAGGCAGGGTTAGATGGAATATTGGGAAGAATTCTTCCCTGTGAGGGTGGGCAGGCCCTGGCACAGGGTGCCCAGAGAAGCTGTGGCTGCCCCTGGATCCCTGGAAGTATCCAAGGCCGGGTTAGCTGGGGCTTGGAGCAACCTGGGCTAGTGGAAGGTGTCTCTGCCCATGGCAGGGGGTGAAACAAGATGGTTCTTTCCAACCCAAACCATTCCATAATTCCAGGATTCTATGAATGTCAATCTCTTTCAACTTCTTCTCGGTGCCTGTTTAAACCCCCTTTTTTTTTTTCAAGTCTCTTCTGAAAGAAAATACCTCCTATAGCACCCAGAACTGCTTAGAAATGCCATTTTTATTGTCAGCAGAATTGGTGGTGGACTCTCATTTTGGTAAGCATAGAAGGGAACACATGGTAATATTAGAATTTTTATTTTAAAATATTGTGGAACTGATGAAAGATTTTCTCCTGAGATTAATTTGTGAGTATGTGGTTGTTATTTTTCCCCAGAAGTTGCTCAACTCTGTGGCCAGACTATTACTCAGCTACTTTCTGGGCTGCTCTGTGTGCAAATGTGTTAAGGTTGCTCCGTGCTGTGCTCCACACATAGTTAGGATGGAGTATCCTTGGATCTTTTGGAAAACAACTGAAGAAGAAAATGCATCTAGACCTCTGCACTGAGGCTGCTGTCTGGCATGTTTACGCAACAAGGTCAATAAAAGCTAATTGAGATTGGCCTTTTGTTGCCCCACTTCCGTTTTTCCGATGTGTCCCCTGCCAGATGTAGGTTACATTTATCTCCAGCTGTCAATGCTGGTTTGCCACTGCTGACTCTAAATCAATCAAAACATGCTGGTATTTTCCGTGTCCCCATTTCCTGGGGCATCATGGGGCTTGGAGATCCTGTCACATCAGGAACTATACTGGGAGCTGGTACAGAGCACAGGGCATATTCAAGGGATGAACAACGACCTAGAGTAGATTAATTCTCACAGTACCTAATACCATTCATAAAAAACTTCATTGGGTGATTGAAGTCCTATTTGCCCAAAATGCACCACTGTTTCCCTGTGTGCCATTACAGTTAAACACCAGTCACCATTAAATGAATATCACATTAACATAAGGATGTTATAATCACAGAACCACAGAATATCCGGAGTTGGAGGGGACCCACAAGAATCATATTTGATACGTTTGATATGTTTTAAAAATCACAGAATCATTGATTCCATTTAATAGTCACAATGATTTTCAGTTTTTTACTTATTGATAAATTAGTATTTCTTAGTGACAGATTAAACAACTTCCCAGTTGCCTTGCTTCTCTTAGAGTCCCTGTTTAAAGGGTCTTAAGATACAAGACTGGCGAGCAACGAGTGAGCACACAGGTATCTATAGCACTGTTATTTCCTACTAAATTGTCAGTGGTTCCATGAGAAATGATTAACATGGATAAACCTTTCCTTGGAATGCTATCTCTTACTGCTGTTTAATGTTGGATGGTTAAAAATAGTAAACTGACTTAGAACTTCCTGAGCTCCACTAATGAGCTTAAATCTGCATTGCACAAGATTACAGGACTAGATTTGCAGTGGGGTTTGTTTGTTTGCCTTGTTTCTCTTCCTTCTTGCAGGTGTCCCTGATTAGACATAGGTTGCCCACAGATCTTGGTATAAAAGCTCATCTCTACATTACTCCTCCTAAATCAGAAGCAAAACATTTGTATTTTGATTCCATGCACCCCATATGTTCTGTGGCCCCTTAGGGGCTAAATCTCAGTCATTTTCTAGAACCTTTTTTCCTCTTTAGTCCCCAGTATTTACTGTGAGCATACAATGAACAGATTTGGTGGTTCTTTGCTGCAAGCCCTATGGAAGTAAAGATGTGATCTTTGGGAAATATTCAGTGCAAATTTTTGGTTAACTCTGCTGGCTTCAGTTTGCTAAGGCTGAGAAGGAGCAAATGCTGATGTTCAGATGTTTTATGTAGATGCTCATCTTATTCACAGAGGTTTTTCTCTGTAGCCCTCCTGCACTGAGCAGACAACCTGGGAATCCTTTGCAGGCCCGCAGTCAGCAGGCAGACAATGGATCCCAGGGTTTCTGAAAAGCTGTTGCTCAGTCATGTTTGCTGACCTGGTAATGTATAAGAACCTTTTGTTTGTGCTTACTTGAGAAACTAGAAATACTGGCCTTTTCCAGGCCTTTCACTCTTTCTGTTGCAAACAGAAATGTAGTCAGTGTCATCCACAAATTGCTTCCTTATGCTGGGTCAGATTCGGTATCCAATGCAGTCAACTCAGCGTGAAAATCTGTGGAGTTGAATCTTAAATGTTGGATTGTTCTGTTTTCATGTTCATATTTAGAGGAAGGAGAGGACTGTGCAAAAGGCAAATGGAACAGCAAATGCTGGCTGGATCAAGCAGTTCAATTCTTTCAGCTGCATTTTTTCTCCCAGATTTGTGAAGATTTGGATGTGTATATCGCTCTTTTTTTTCTCTTCTAATATTCCAGGCATGGATGAAGCATAGGAAGGGAAGAATCCTACCAGTAGCACCTACTACTACCAGGTGTTTTGATGACATTGAGGCAAGCTTTCAGTTTTACTGGACCATAACTCTTGCAGCTGTGATAAAATGGAAGTATAGGCAGGAGAGGAAATCAATGGCCTGCTTAAGAAAATTAACCTTTGTCTGTGTTTCCAAGACAACACAGGTAAGGAAAGGAGTAGCTGTCATGCTTAGAAAATGAGTTTGTTGTATTCAAGGGAAAAATTGCTCTAGCACAATCTAAATGATTCTCAAGCAATAAAGTAAAACAGTTTTTTATTCCAGGTATCTTTTCAGACCCCAATGAAACCCCTCACATGGAGAAGAATAAGCATAGTGAAGCCTAGGTGGGAAAGTTACTCTGAAGTAAGACAAATAATTTACCACGTGGACCCCCTTAACCATGGATTAGGTAGTTTGATTCTAGCACAGAGGAAGGTGTCCTGTATTTACCATGAACAAGGGCTGAGTCCTCATGGGAATTTAGATGCAGAATACCAGTTCTGTTGTTTGAGTGCATTCTTATTATTGCTAGACAATTCAAATGTCTGCCTGAAATATTTGTCTTTTTACAGGTTCACAGTATTTTAGGATCTAACTAAAACAAACAATACTGAAAGGTGGGGGAAGAGGATCTTTTTGTTGTTGCTTATATCTCAGTAATAAGGGTCTTGCTAAGGGTCCTACTTATTTTGTTTTTATACACATACATGTATATGTATGTACTTTTTATACAACTTCAAACTAATATATTTGCAAATCCTGGTCACTTAGAAGAAATAACAAAAGCTGCTAGAAATTTTGCCATTTCAGTGGAGCTCCTGTAAACATTTCACCACTGGCAAGCACTTGCTGATCTGTACTTTAAGATAATCTCATGATTTTTTGTTTGATTTTAACCTTTAGTTTGTTTTTAACCTTTCCTAGAGTATTTTTAGTAATTTTAATGACTGTTCCCAGACTAAAATCACCTTCTGTCCTCATTTTCCTTAAATAAATTAGGTCTGTTCCAAAAAAGCATCATAAAATAGATGAAAACAGAATCCAGTGCCTAAAGACTTAAGGAGAAGTGAAAGATTTGGCAAGGAGGTTGCTATTAAACTGCTTCTCGATTTATGCTTTCTGATTACTCTCCCAACTTTCCCTTAGTTTTCTATGAGATGCTCTGTGAGCCAGTGCCCCTGACTTTCTTCAGGTGAAACAGAACTGCAGAATTCTCCTGGCTGGATTTTATAGGCTCGATTTATTGTCTGATTTCTTATAATGAAGAGGAAGGATGAAACCAGTAGTGCTTCTGGTTGTCTGCTGTTAATTTCAGATTGTGTAACCCAACCTGAGCAATGGCAGTGCTGCATGATTTGGAAGCTTCCAAGAAAAAAATTCAAACCTTTAAGTGTGTCTGATGGAGTAAGATGGGAGGATTTATTATAAGTACTCCCTTCTAGGGTGTTGCAGTTTGAGGTTAAGGGTACCTTAAAAATCTGCAGAAACCTGGATGAAGTGCTCCTTTTACTCTCCTGTGTAGCTTCTTATGATAAAACACCTGTTTGAAAGTGAACTGGATTGTCTTATGTGTCTTATATTCATATATCTGAGTTTTAAAATATTATATTTCTTGCATTCTTGCATTTTTCCTTGCCTTCTCTCTACTTTTTTTTTTTTTTTTTTTTTGTTTTGGATGAGGCTTGCAGGATGAAGTTTAGATCTCTTACATATTTTCCATTGCATGTTTTCCTTTTGACATCATTACTTTTACAGAAAGTATTGGAAAGACAGTTGGACAAAGACTTTTTGGGAAAAGAGAGGGAAATGAAAAAGTGGCAAACTGACATTTTTATTATCTTTGAGGGCAAAAAAAGATTTAAATAGAAATTTGCTAACGTCTTATTTGATGCAAAACTTGGTGTATTTCACAATGTCTGGAATCCTGCTTTTCTGGTGGAAAGCTTCCAGCTGAAGCAGCTCTTTCTGTGGTTTACACCACATATTTTCTCTCCACTTTGGCAGCTGGACAGAGTTCCCATCCATGGGTGCTTCAGCACGATTTCCATCTCCTCAGCCATCAGTGACTTAGCGTGACAGATGTCAGGCAGCAGAGCTCAGCAGGGATTACTGGGATTGACTGATCCCAGCCTTCCTTCTCCAGCAGGATTGGCACTGCCTTTAGTGCCCTCCCTGACAAAAAACCCCCCAGCTGATAGGGGTTCACTTTCTCCTCTACCTGTGACCATAGGGGGCAATGAGGAAAAGCTTTTGTTCCTACATGTCACCTTTCCATGGATAAATGTAGGATTGGAACCTTGCATGGTCACACTTCCCAAGTGTCTTTAGTAATGGATATGGATTTTAAACTGGAATAGTGGTGGGTGACAGCGTAGCTTGGGGGTAGGGGAGGGCTGTTGGGCTATTTTGCCTGCTTATTTATTTCCAATTAAATAGAAATCCCATCTGTAATGGGATTATGGTATTTGCTGAGAGTGCCTGTGGGCTTTTAAAGCATTGACTTTCTGACATCACTGAAAATGGGAAATGGGATGCTGGCTTGCTGTGGTGAAAGGAGAATATCTGAATAATTGAGTCTTTAATGGGTTGGGCTTAGGATTGTTAGCTGCAGCTGGGATGTATGCTGGAAATGGGCAGGGTGTATAGGAAGGAATTGTTCCCTGTGAGGATGGGCAGGCCACAGGTTCCCAGAGAAGCTGTGGCTGCCCATGGATCCCTGGAAATGTCCAAGGCCTGGTTGGACAGAGTTTGGAGCAAGCTGGGATAGGGGAAGGTGTCCCTGCCCATGTCAGGGGGTGGAATGAGATTATCCTTAAGGTTCCTTCCAACCCAAACCATTCTATTATTCTGTGTATAAGGAAGAAAGAGAGAAAGAGGAAGAAAGTGAAAGAGATGGGGGGGGGGGGGGGAAGAAAAGAGGAATTGAAATACAGGAAAGGAAGACAAAGTGGGGAGAAATATCTTGTGCATTCCCTTGCTTGCTCAGGGCCTGGGCCAAGGGAGGAAATGCCCCAGCCAGCAGTGCAGTGCCTAAAAAGGAGCCTCCCAAACAATGCTCTTGGAAACAACAGCAAAGGAACAGATCTAAAGGTTAAGATCACCTCAGCTGACCCAGTGATGCAGCTGGTTTGCCAGAGCCCAGAGCTCAGGGATCAAAGGAGGCACTGCCTATACAAAGGTCTCCCTGCAGGACTCCAGGGGACAGGTCATGGACTGCAGTCAGGTGACATGCTGGGATTGAATCGAGTTCCTTGGGAAGCAGGGTGTCACTTGTCACTTTGATTCCAAAAGGATCAGGATCAGTCACGTTTGTCAGGTGCTAGAAGGAAATGTCATGCACAAGAAGGTGCTGGGAGGGGGCATCTTGCTGGTCTTGCACTATCTGCATTTTGGGAAATCAACTCCATGCCACAGTGACGGATCCATGAGTGTAAAACAGAAAACTTGTTCTGCCTCCTGGCATCCAAAACCCAACATTTGGGTATTTGCTAATCCTGTAAAACATCCAAACTGTGCCATCAGCCATGCTCATGACTTCCCTGTCATTTGGCCTTTCCCTTGGAAAATGAAGATATGGATATCTGGCTTTGGAACCCACAGCTTCTAGTTTGGTTCCGAGAGGTTTAGTTTGACCCTGTGCCCCAAGGCAGCTGTAATGCAGAGAAGGAATTGAGGGTGGGAGAGGGAGTCTAAAAGCCAGTCAATCAAGTGCTGATCAATAATGCTCCGCTGGGATCGAGAAGGTAAATATCATGTGAGGGTGTGCAAGAAGGAGCATTATTTGAAAAACTCTGCTCTAGTCAGCAATAGTAGGACCTGGTCCAGCTTTGGATGCTATATTTCTGGAGAGACGTGGGCTGACTGGGGAGCACTGGGAGGGAAGCACTGAAGGTGCTCAGAGATCTAAGAAATATGGTTCTCAGGGCAAGGTTAAAACAACCCCTATTCTCTCACTTTAAAAGCAGTTGAAAGAAGGAGAGTGGGACATAAATCTGAAGGCCTTAAAGAGCTGCTGCAAAAAGAAAGGAAACAGTTTGTTTTCTATGTCCAGAAGTGGACAAAAAAAAAAAAAAAAAGACTCATTACATTAAGGGAGATTTGGGTTGATTTTGGAAAAGCAGTAAATACACTTACACCTTGGAAACAAACACCAAACACAGAGGGAGCACATGGAATACTGCTAGAGGGTTTTAAGAGTAAGCTGGACAAACTACTGGAATCAATTTTATTGACAGGATCCTATGGTCAGAGGGTAGATAAGATGGTCTCTTGAGGATCCTGCTTCTTTGCTTTTTGACCTAATTTTAATTTTGTCAAGGTAACTTTGAGTTTTGATCCTGGCTTCCAGAGCATCTGCAATTGCTTTGCAAATTTTGTAAATGAAGTTTCTCTGTTCTCTGCAGTCACTGTATAAAGATGTAACTTTTAGGCTCACCCTAAGTGATACAATCCCACTTCCAACACCCTTGGGGTCTGACAGTCAATCTTCTCCTGATGGCTACATTTGGAGAGGAATTTTTTCAGTGAGTTGCACATCTGTGGTTTGGTAGCTACACTCCAGGTGATAGTTCCTTCCCAGAATGTCCTGTGGCAATGTGCTTCACCAAGGGAAGGGAAGAAACCTCTGTGGCTTCCCCTCCTGCCCTTGGGCCACTTGCTGCACCAAGAACATGCATGGCTTTGATATAACTTGCTGCCTTCTTGTCTCATATTTGTTTGTGCATGAGTTCCCAAGGGATTAAAGGCTGACTGAGGGATACATTACCTCAGGTTTCCTTCTACCTTTTCTTTTTAAAGACAGTGGTGTGTTTCCTCAACACGCTGCAGGTCAAATCCTGCTTTATCAAGCTTAGGTAAACAGCCCATACTGGGCTAAACATCCAACACTGGGTTGGATTGGAGAGTGCCCACTGAGTGAGCTGTGTGAAATAAAGACATGGTTCAGAAAGGTCCTGGATGGGAAGGAGCTGAGTCCAAGATTACCCTAATGTTGTAACTGCACAGTGGTTGTGCACACTTTTGGGGAAAAGGCAGTAAAACTCGTGTTTTCTGTTCTGCTGTAAGTATTTAAAAGGAAATATGAGTGTTTATATGTCCTGGGACTGTGTCTGGGTGCAATCCTGATTCAGACTGAAAAAAAATCATGAGGAGGAAGGGTAGTGTTTGAGTGTCCTCCTGACTATGTTCCAGAGAACAGGTTTCTGCCTGCCCCGTGTCCCCCTTGGTATAGGGTGTCTGCTCAGCTCTGTGTCAACAAGACACAGCCACCTCTCCCTGAAAACCTGCCAGTGAGACAGAAATTCCTGTCTGTGGATTCCTACCTTCTGTGTCCAAGCAGTTTCTTATGAACTTGCTGATCTTGTGGCCAGGTTGACATCGGGATGTGGGTCATTCAAACAAATCAATTTCAGGTGGTTAGAAACATCAACAACAACATTGGCACAAGGAGTAGGTGAAGTGTGAGGCTGAGGGAACACTGTGGAGCCTTGAGAAGGGTCACAGAAACAAGCCCTTACTAACACCCCCGAACTCTTGGTACTATTTATCTATTGTATACAAAACAAGCGGTGATAGGTAGCACAGGGCAACTGGCATTGAAGCAGATCCAATTTTAATTAATACTCCAGATTTTTCCCATTCATCAGATGTTCAGGACACTTTGCAAGTAGCTAACAACAAACTGCCTAAAACCATGGAAATGCAAGATTTCCATCCATCTCTCTACCTAGCTGGAGAGCAGCTTTATATTAACTTCTAGAAAACAAAATAAACTGGCTAATGATTTGGGGAAATCTTCCAATAAACAGAAGAAACTATATTTTTGCTCAGTCTGCATTCAAGACAGAAATATTCCAACAGGGATTATCTATTTGCTCAGAAAGAAAATTTCTGATTGCCTCTGAGGAGACTGTGCTCATATTTCCCCTTGTCTTTGTGTAGATCTGTTTATGCTTACTCACTTGATTTAATAGCACTGCTTGCTATAATATGTAGGTGTTTTTATGGGGTTTATTATATGTTTTTTGTATGTGTGGCTTCTTCTCCATTTCTTCCCAGGGTAAAACTCCCTAAGGACAAACCAGGCAGCCTTTCCCCACTGAGGGCTGTGGGGTGTCCTTAGAGCCACTCAGTTCTGGCTTCCAGGCTGCCAAAAAGAAATTTCCAACTAACCTGGAAACCTCCTGCTGCTTGGGGCTGGGAAATGGTGCTGTGTGTCACTGCTGCCTGGAATGAGCTCTGCCTGTCCTCCTTCCCTTCAATCCTACAGCCTGGCTGCCCTTCCTTGGTGTTTCCCACCTCTTGGGATGGCAGGAGGTGAGGTGGCCTCTCCACCAACATTTTCACCTGTATCTCATGTGTATCAGTAAATCCACTATGACAAAGTAATTCCACTGGGATCAAAGATCCCACCTGCTGCCAGATACCTGAAAAGCTCAGTAGCATTTTCATGTCTGTTACTGTACAGTGGAGGTGTTTTAGCCCCTGTTTTTTGGGAGCCAAAGTTGATTGTAGGTACATAATCTAGAGAACGCTCTTGGACAAGAGGCTTGTGTAAGTACAGTTTGTGGTAATTGGAGCCTCATCCCCAGTGGGTTCAGCTGTGAGAAGCAGGTGAGCAGCACTGACAGCAATGAGCCATGGAGTGCCCAGGGGCACTGAGCAATCCCAAAGGGAACAGAGGCACACAGGTGCAATGTGTGAACATGGGGGTATAAAAGGTTGGGCTAAAGGACAAGAAGGGCAGATGATTGCAGCCTTCTGAAGTGGTGTGGTGTTACTCTGTATGGGTTGAAGCTTTCTGCAATTGTGTGATGATACTCTGTGTACTGTGGCCATCTCAGCTGTGACATGTGCTGTGACAGCTCTGTGTACAGGCATGCCTGAAAGTCCTTTGAGGAGGAAGAGGGACCAGAGTCAGCCTGGATACAGAGAAAATCATGTGAGGCACAGCCGGCTCTGCCTGCACCAGAGGGGTCTGTGCCAGGCTCCACCAGGACAGGGAGTTGTTACTGGGTGTGCTTAGGGTGGCTTTTAGTGTGCCCAACTGCTGGCAGCATAGTTCAAGTGGAAACACCTCCACGGCTCGCTGATCATGTTCTGGAGTGGCTATCAATATGTAAACCGAGCTTGAATTGTACTTTGAATGCTCCAAAGGAGGTCACCAAGACTGCAGTGGATTAAAAATTTACTCTTGTAAAAAGTACGACACATTATATAGGCCACGTGTACAAGTCCAATAAGGCAGGCAGACAAAATACATGAGACTTTCAGTCTGATGAAATACAGAATAGTTGTTGTGTTAAAGAAAAGCAACTTGGAAAGCTTTTCATTTTTGTGAGGGGAAGTGAACTGTTGCAAAAATAGAAATGTAATTAGTTATATAAAGATATTCCTTTTACTACATAAGTACAAATCTAAAGTACTCTAAGCCTTACAGAGGAAATCCCTTAATTGGCAGAGCCTTTACCATGGTGCTGGGTTTAGCTGTTATGGAAATACATTGATAGTCTATCTCCACTTATAGTAAATCAATGTTAATAACACCTAGTGGGAAGTTTTCTTCACTGTTCCCCTGTCTGAGACACAGCTGGACATGAATTCAAAGCTGTGGCAGTGGGCACTGATAGCTAGTGGCCCTACAGATGGAAAAGCAGCCTTGGTGTGTGTTTCCTTAGGGTTTGGAAGGTAGGGTGGCCTAAAAGACTTGGGACCTGTTGCCAAGACTCCTCTTCATCCTCAGTACCAGCTATTTCCTATTAACTGGCTCTAAGCCTGCAGAGGTGCTGGTAATGAACCCTGGGCTGGGGCTGGAGTGAGGATCAGGCAGACCCCTGTTGGGAGCTCACTTTGAGTCAAGGCACTGACAATTTCAGTGGGCTTCTCCTGCAGACCAAGTGCTCTGGATGGAAATGGTCACACTGGAAATGAATCCTCACAGAACACAAGGGAAGTGTTTGGGGGCCCACTCCTGCATTCCTGAGCCTGAAAATTCAGTCTAAGCCTGGCAGCAGTGCCCCTGAAATGGCACAATGAGACATTTGTGCATCTACTTTGAGCAGAGGCAGCTGAAAATCTCATTTAAAAAGCCTGCACTTTTAAAAAAGGGTAGAAGAGACTTGGAAGTCAGTATCTGTTTCACGTGTTTGATCTGAAGTCAGTATTAAAACCACTATGGACTTAAATCCTGTGTGCAGTCTTATCTTAACTTTTTAGGATTTTTGTCTGTCCCTAAGTAGCTTGATAAAGTGAGGGATGGCAGCACAGGGCATTCCTGATCAGACCATTTCTACTTTTAAAGGGTAAATAGAAAGAAATAGAGGTATGTGTGGGAGTTTTAGATCTTACAGCACTAATGTCCTCAGAGGAAGGACAAACAGAGCTCAGGCAAATGTTTGCAGACTTATTTTAGTGCCTAAATGAAACTAGAATTCCAAGCAACTGGCCCTGATTTATTATGTTCATAATATAGTGAAGGCTTTTTCTCGCAGTAAATGTTTTCTTTGTTATATTGATATAAATGACTGTGTTGGTCCCAGAAGGAAAGTATTTTCAGAGTCTGATGTGTTCTCTTAGAACAGTGCATTTCAGTCTCTCAAAGGGTTATTCTGCTGATAAGCCAGGCTGGCTTTGGGGACCAATTGTTAGTGCAGCTAAAGCACAGGTCCAGAAAAATTGTCCATTAACAGTTTCTCTGAACTGATGTTAGTTGAATTTAAACACTGTTATTGAGGGAGGAAGGTAAAGAACATTGTGATTCATTGTCTATCAGTTACTTAGAGCTGGGAGGATATATACAGCACAGATTTGGAGGAGATTTGTTGTCCTTCTCTTCCTGCAGTAGGAGTTTGCAGTTTCCAGAGAAGCTCAAACTTTAAAGAGGCTGCTGCTGATCTTCTCTGGGAGAGCTTTTCATTTGGGATTGCATTTTCCTAACTAGAAATACAAACAACTCAAATTAGAAAGAAATAATTTAATGTTTAGAGCCTGGGGCTTTATTAAATGATTGTTTTTGTCCTGGTAAGACTTTTCTGTTCTGCTGTTGATGATTTATTTTATTATGGATTGCAGTGTTAATAATTTGCAAGATTACCTGGCAAATTGAATAGATGGTTCAATTTAACATTTTAGGAAAATATCAAAACAAATCAACATTAGAGACTTTGACACACAGGGTCACTGATTCATCTGCTAAAACTGACAACAAACAAATGACTCATGCTAAAATGCAATAGCTCAATTATTTGGCCAGCTGCTCCAGCAGTGTTACAGAATGGATGTGAGTGTCCCTAAACCCATGGTGGTATTTCCCCCCCTCTCATCCACATTGAGAGTGTTGTGATTTGGATTAGAATTACAGCTTTTAGTACTTTAAAAACCAAGACAAAACCAAAACCCCACCATAAAGCCCAGCACAGGCTGCCCAGGGCAGTGTTGGAGTGCCTATC
This sequence comes from Vidua chalybeata, assembly GCF_026979565.1. Lineage (NCBI taxonomy): Eukaryota > Metazoa > Chordata > Aves > Passeriformes > Viduidae > Vidua > Vidua chalybeata. The sequence continues at coordinate 29,171,649 of NC_071538.1, forward strand.
CCTGGAGGGGTTCAAAAACCATGTGCATGTAGCACCTGGGGACAAGGTGTAGTGTTGGACATGGGGGTGGCACTGCCTGGCGCTTGGACTTGGTGATTTTAAAGGGTTTTTTCAACCTTAAAAATTCTATAATTCTACGATTCTCTAAAAAATGAGATGAAATCCCACTAGGATTGGAATAGCCTGAATTTTGGCTTCTTTGCAGGCTTATTCTATGACATTGATCAAATTTCCCAAAGGGCTGTGTTCCTTTTAGGGTCCATAGTGGTTTGTGTAAATGTGAGTCATGCATGGCTTATGGTCTTATCACTAAAATCCACCCTTGGAGAAGAGGGGAGTGACAGGAATCTAAGAGGAAAAAGCACTTCCTGGCAAGCAGGTGCCTCTGGATGCTTCTGTAGGACTGCGGCTCTCACTTCCATGCTGTTTCTCAGGGGAAGCCCATCAGGAGAAAGTGGCAGCACTGGTACTTTGCTGCTCTCAGGAGAAATACATCCTGCAGCAGAGTGACTGGGCTGGGCAGAGGTGCTGGTTGTGCAGGACTTCTGCACCTGCTTACCATCCTCTGCCCATGAACTGTGCCATGATCCTTCATGATGCATTCTGGGCAAGATGGAATTTCTTTTCCCCCTCTGAACCATTAAAAAGCACTACATTTTCAGGGGCATCTTCCTCACTTGGACATCTACACTTTAGTTTTACTACTAAGGCAAATGTTTCACTACTGAGGCCAGTGTTTCACCAGTCACAAATAGGCTGTGGCTACATGAAACTCTGTTATAGAGTCTAATCATCATTTAGAAAGTGGATATTTTTGAAAAAAAATCCTTAGAATCAGGATCTGAGCATCACAACACAGTGGTAACTAGCTGTTGATCCTATCTGGTTTAAGGACAACAAGTAAACCTGCAACTGCCCAGGGAATCCAGCTGATACGGGTATGGACTCTGAATTGAGAAGGGTTTTCCTGCTGCTTGTGCTGAGGCTGTGATCCAGTGTTGCCATGGTGGAAACTTGTCATTTATAAGCTTGTTGTAGTAGTGATGAGGATTTGTGCCAGATTTCCTTCTATGTTCAAATTCCTCAGAAAAAAAAAAGTTATATGCCTTGTTACTCATCCCTTTTTGCCCCTGGGCAGGACTGTGCAGCACCAACTGGTTTTTTAGTCCTTGTGGAAATGATTGATGGGCCATTGGCCAAAATCATGGATCAAATTCTGTCCCTTTGAAATGGGCAGCACAAAATTCTGGAGGCTGAGTCCTCCTCAGTATAATACTCTCACAACAGCAGGATTTTCCTGAACCTCTGTGTGCATACTGAATCTAGAAACAGCATTAGGTATGACCTAAATAACCAAAATTACCTCCAGCTGCAAACCAGGTCTTCAAATCTATCCCACAGACTGGAGACTGGTCTGAGTTGCTCTCTTGCAACCCTAAATGGTATCAGTCCTGCTGTTGGTGCTGTTCTGGAAATCGGGCAGGGTTGTGTTTATCCTAAACTTGATCCACAGTTTTTGTGTAGCCCTGGGGGGTAATGGACAGCAGATGATGAGTTAATTGGTAAGGAATGCCAGAGCACGCTTCTGTATCAAAGCCAAACCAAAATGGCCCTTAAAGGCCATCTTCTGCTGCCTTCTCTGTTTTGAGGCCACATGAGGTGTGTTCTATAGGTCTACTCAAGCAGAACTTCCTCTTTCCATGCTTTCAAGCTGGCTCTGGGAACACTTCACACTTCTGCTCTCTCACAGAGCAGGAACTCCTGTTTTTATCTTAAACCCAGCAGTGGGGAACTCAATTGAGTGCTGGGACTACAGCAGGAGGCAGAAGAACTGAAAACTGCCTCATTTCTGGGAGAACTTGTGCATCTGAGCACTCAGCACAGAGTACAAATGTGCTCATCCATGTGTTCCATGTCGCTGTCCAGATGGGAACACAGAGAGATGGCTAGCTCCCTGTATTGCTTAAGAGAAGGGATTCAAAGTGCCACAAGACAAACAATAGCATTCACTCCCTTATAGTATTCTGGTACATGAATATTTTAATACACTCAATTTTAAGGGCCAATTCAATTCAACAAGTGTCAAAGAAAATGGCTTCTGAACTAAAAAACTCTTTTGTTGTCTCCTTTTTGTGATGCATTTTGTGAGCTTAGATTGAGGCAGTGATCTTCCAAATATACTACTATATAACTCAATAAAACAGTGTTAGATTGGAGCAAGGCTAAAAATTCACTAGAACAAGGATGAATCTGATATGTGACTTTATTATGATGATACATTACTGATATGTACTACAATTTAGACCATCTTTTTTCCTGTGGAGTCACACAATTGAAAAGAAATGACAAAAGGTGAGGTTTTTTGTCATTTCTATAGTAAAAGCTTTAAAGCTTTGTACCAGCCAACTTTCTGCATCTATGATGAGATAATTTGACACCGGAATCTTGTATCAAGCAGTTCAAAGGAACTGCTTGATATAGTTCCTTTGATGTACTGACATTGCTTGAACTCAGTGAAAGACTGGGTATGTATCAGTATCTATCATATTTATTTATCAGTGTATGAATGCTGACTCTTCATAGTGATGAGCTAAAGCCCGACTTTATACCAGAAGTCCAGCCTAAGCTATTCCTGCTACAGCATTACCTTACAATGCTGAATTCAGCCTTAGGTCACTGTTCTAGTCACTGTGACTGCAGGAAAACAACTAAAACCCAACACAAAGGTAAGAGAAAGCCAGAGAAGAAATTGAATTTATTAGAGGGAGTTTCATAGGAATGGCTGCTTTACAGAGGGCAGAATAATGAAGATAAAGTTGGAGACCTCTGAGGACTCTTTCTGGAACAGTGTCCAGACCTAATCTCACAAGCCCTTGGACAAGTAAATAATCCTGCCTCACATACACAGTGTTACCTGACGTCAGTGAATGATTTGCAGGGGAAAGGTTTGCTCATGGGACTAAGGGTTTGTACATTTACTTTAATTAGTCTCTCTCTGGTTTTTTTTTTTTTTTTTTTTTTTTTTTTTTTTTTTTTTGTTGGGTTTTTTGTTTGTTTGTTTTTGCTTTTTAATTGTTTTCAAGTATTAAGAGTATGTCTGCTTCCACACCCATTTTGGTCAACGTAGCAGGTGAAATACATATAGTGGCACACAAATTTATGGTGAATTTAAATTCTGTGTAATTGTAACAGCTGTTAAAACCATTCCATAAAAGCATACAGTCTCAGAGACAATGGACCCAAGTGCTCTCCATATCCTGGATGGAGCAAAACTGAACTTCTGTTGAGCAAGTTTATACCCTTTTTTTCCCCATCTCAAAACTAATTGCAGGTCATCCGTATGAAATCAAGAGAACTCAAGTGTAACTAGATAGCATAAATGAGAGTGATCTCATCTTGATATCTAAGATCTACTAATAAGGAGGAGAAAATTACAAAGGGACCCTTGTGAACCAGTTTTGGTGTGAATTTTGAACCAGGGACCAGAGAAGACCTTGCTGAAGTAGGATCAGTCTTGTTGTGCAGAAGTCTGGTTTACAGACTGAGCCTCTGTCAACCTGGGGGTACATCTGCATTTGCAACATAACTATTGAGTGGCCCTGGTTCCAGGAATTCCTTATCCCTGTGGGACACTGTCTAGGCTGTGCTGGTAACATTCAGATGGGTACTTTCACTGGAACAGTATAAGCTGATTTGGGATGTTTCTCTGGGTGATTACAGTCACCCTGGCTGGAAGAAAGGGCAGAACAAGACCCTATGCTTTCCTACGACTTGTGGGAAACAGACTCCAACCAGGATAAATTGGAGGTGAAATATACTGGTTCTTTAAGGGTGTTTAGTCACTCTACACATCACAAATCATGAAGAACTAGTTTGAAGAACTAGTTCTGAATAATGTTCTGAGGCAGAATGCATGTGTCAGTACTAAAGGAGTTTAATTCTTGAAAGAAGGGAACAAACTCATAACCATACATATTCAAAAGTAACTGGAGAAACAGGAACCCTCGGAATGGCTCTGGTATGTGGTCACCTTAAAGCCGCCAAAATCAAACATTGAAGTAGCACTGCCAGGATGAGTGAAAGGAAAAGAAATTACTCTTTATTTCAGAGACCACCAAGCTACTCAGACTAATTTATGCCTTTGTCATATTAAGACTGTACTGTAAAACTGTGGTAGAGGAGAGCAACCCTTGGAAGATATCACCAAACCTGTCTGTTCCAATCCAGTTATCCATGTTGGAGGGGAACCACAACAGCAGTGTGACCACGGGAAGCTTGTGCCTTATACTGACTTCTAACACACTGCAGGTCCTCTGGATGGATCACTGAAATCCTTCAGAATCTGCCCCCAGGCTGTGGATGAACATGATCCTTGTGTCATGTCACAGTTCATTTTTGTCTCTGTCAATAACTGCTTCTTTGCCCTTTAAAAAATGTTTTTCAAAACCTTTCTTGTGGCCTGCCTTAATGTTTTATTTTTGTGTTTTGCATTTAAGCTGCCAGAGTGTGCAGTGCTTCCTGTTGTCTTCATTTGACCCAATATTTGTGATCTTTCTAAACATGTGGGATGGCAACTGTGCAAATGATGTGAATTTCTGTTGATTTTCTTTCTTCCCTGTCAAGGTTTAACCTCTCTGTGTAGTGCTTATTTGGAGACTATAAAGGGAAAAAAGGTACATCGAAATTTTGTTTTCAAACAACCTGTAGGACATCAGATATGCTGTTAAACTCCTTGAAAACATTATTACACAACTTTGAAAACAACAGATACAGACTGTCAGTGTTAGTGTTTTCTTGCTGGTTAAAGTCAGGGGCTCAGAACTTTTGGATACTTCCTTATCTTTGATGGCTACTCTGCCAGCATCATGCATTTGTATTTAAAAAATAAATAAAATTCCAACTCTAGCAGGAAATGAGTTTTCTTATCAGATCAGGCAGGTGAATAGTCCTGCTTTTAGCATGGTTATGCAAATCCCTGCAAAAACTCAAGGAGTAAAGAAACTAAAGGAGGTCAGAACTGCAGGGTGTTGTACAGAACCATTTTATAAGTATTTGTAGAAGGTATTGTTGTAACCTGTGAATGAAGACACCCTTTGGGCTCAGCAGAAGGAAAGAATTCTCAAAGTTGATGGTTTGGGTAACTCAGAAGGTTGGAATGATTATACAGAGAGCTTCAGCTCCTGTGTTAAGCTAAGAATGGCTGGTTTGTCCAACAAGATGTTCTGTGGGTTTTTGTTCTTCCTGTACTGCAGTCCAGAAATGTGATCAATAAATAGGGATTTGTTTTCTCCTAATTTTTCTACTCCTGTAGAAAAGCTTGCACTGGATTCCACCATGGCATAGATTTTTATGTTTGGAGTGTTTTTTCCAGCTTAGCTCAACCACTAAGTAAAATAAAAATAACAACCTGTTTCTTTTTGGAAACAGGTTCAGCTGCTAGAAAATCAACCAATCAATCCTTGGGGCAGGACATGAAAGGAACAACATACCCTCATGGCTGGAAGAAACCAAAGTCAGGTGAGGGTAATCCACTGCACTCTGTTCACTCAGGTTAAGCTCTGCCATAACTTTCCACTCTCCATGACTGTTCTTATTGATCCTGGTTGTTCACTGGTATCATTTGCTGCTATTCCTTCCTTTGTTCCAATAACTGTACAGGTAAATAAAGGAGGATTAGATCTTTTCCAGCCCTTGTTGGCGGCCAGGCTTTGAACTCCCAGCCCAGCCAAGGGCTGAGCCACCGCTGGAGCCCTAGTGCCGATGGCTGCTGTCGATGACTCCGCTCAGTGTTTGAACACAAATCATTAAGTGGTTTATTAGTCCTTTGCACCCTGCTAAACAAAAGCTGGTGTCTTTGCCAAGCCTTGTGGTGCATAAGTCATCCTTATGCTGGAAAAGCTTTGGGAGTTTTGTGGAAAGAAGGCAGAATGCCCATTGTACTGGCAAGCAGAATGTCTGCAGTCTGGTTCCTAAAGGGAGCCTTGGAGGCTCTCACAGCCCCTGCCTTGGGCCTGCTAAAGGGCAAGGACATGAGCATATAAGCACACCTGCTCTCCAGGTGTCCACGGACATCTTGCTGGTTCCTGCAAGGCCTGGGCTGTGAAATAACCCCGGTGTGCTGTTCAGTCCCTTATCCCTTGGTGCTCACCTGTGTTGGGCTGTGACCATTGCCCTGCAGCCCCTGGCAGCCAGAGCACCTTCAGGTTCCCAGCTGGCAGGCACCAGGGAGCCTTTTCCCAGTGGTGGCAGTGCGTGCAGCCAGCATCCCTCCCAGGGCACATGGCGTGGGGGAGAGGAAGCCATTGCTGTCTCTTCTTACAGAATGGGATGGGAGAGAACTTCAAGCTGTTCCAGTGCCACTCCCTGCCATGGGCAGAGACACCTTCCACTGAACCATGGTGCTCCAAACCCTGTCCAGCCTGGCCTCCTGCACTGAGGACCATTACAGGAGGTGCCTCTGCTGTGCTGCTGCCCACACTGTGCCTTCCTCAGGCTGCCTTTGCTCCTCACACAGTCAGGGATCAGGCGAATCTGGGCTGCACTTGGACCTTAACCTCTTCAGGGCTTGATAACAGAGCTGAACCACTGTTAAGAAACTGCAAGTTAATGCCAATTACTCTCTCAGGTATTTACCTTGCTGGAGATAACCAGAGGTTATTACCTGAACTTGCTATTTTGACTTTTCTGCAGAAAGATGGTGCAAGTTGAGCAAGATAAAGCAGTGTATTACCGTACTGATAATTCAAAGTACAGCAGTGCATTTCTTTTTAATCCATTTAGAATTGCATAATAATGTAGCACAGGCAGGAAGTTCCTTTCCTTTTTTTTTCTTTTCAAAATCTTTCTCACTGCATTGCAATGGAAGTTATTTGTTTTCAAAACTGTAATAGCAACATATATTTATCAGTTGACCTTGAACTTCATTTTTAATGAATAACAAAAGTCAACAGAATACTGGCTCTTGATAATCTGTAAGAGACATCAAAAAAAAAAAAAGAGAAAGGTTAGGTAAGGAAGGCACATAAAATCAGGTAATAATCATTAAAGAATCATGTTATTGCTGTTTACAGTATTACTGGGAGCTAAACAGAGTTAATATTGCCTTTCAAACCTTTCAGAGCTAAGTCTTGTGGGGTTTTTCTTAACTAGAGTGAAGGACAAAGATAAGCAAAGTGGAAAAAAGTCAAACTAAGGTCAGTGATTTAGGCCGATATAAAAGAAGGTAATTCAGCAGGAGAACACCTGAACAGCATGTGCTGGGGGAGGAAGAGGATGTGTCAGTGGAGAAAGGAGAAAAACATGGAAACATTATCGTAATTGTTTTTTTTATAAACTTGCTGCCCACTTCTTGCTTCCTTTTCATAATGTAGGTCTGACTGGTTAATGACTGCACATGGTGGTTGCCTGTGGCTTTGTTCCTGTACTTGACTGCATTTTAATTGTCAAGGGCACCTACAGTAGTGTCCAGGCACTGTTTTGGGCTGTTGCTGCAAACCCAGATAAACACGAGTGGAAGTTCCACTTGAAAAAACTCTGTTGCTCACAGAAAGGGAATTTTTAAACTTCACTCTTGACTAAGTCTGAGAAATAATCTCTGAGTTTGCATTCTGCAACATTGCCTACAAGTTACTTATCAAATCAGGGAGCAAGGGACTTGGAACCAAATGTACTTAATTAATTTTGACTAGAGAGCTGATATGTAAAGCAAGCTTATCAAAGAGCAAAAATACACTTCTTATACACCCCCTGGGAAAATCTCCAGCAGACACACGTCCAGGAGGAGCAGCATTTGTGGATGAGCTGTGCGGGGGTTGGGGGATGAGTTCCCTGAGCGGGTGGTGACAGTCTCATGCGGGGCAGGACATTCGCAGAGCCCCTGTACTGGGCAGGGAGAACACAGCACAGCAGCCCCTGATGTCCGTGTGTGCATGCTGTGCACTCCCTCTTCTGGATAGCTCGGAGTGTTTGTGCTGGTGGAATTTCCTCTCTGGGCCTAAAAGCTCGGCAGAGCTGAAGTTACAGTGCTGCTCCTGGATTGTGGTGCCCCAAACAGGAGCAGGGAGGCACAGTGAGCAACAGGGGCTCTGGGAGCTCCTGGGGGTTCTGATAAACCCACGAGCATGTGGGTTGTTATCAGTTGCGTGGAGGTTATGGCAACACAAAGGGCACCTGACCAAGCCTGAGCAGGGGCTTTCAGAACCAGCATTTCAGTACTGACCACATCAAAACCGGAAAATCTGGATCTGACTGCTGCAGCCAGCCTCTTCCAGTGCCATGAGTCACACTGCAGTAATGGCCTGAATGCCCTACATGCCAGGCATCCAAACCTTTGATCACGATTTGAGCTCTGCAGCTCAGACTCATCACTATGGAAATCTGATTTTCATTTAGGAAAGCAGCTGTGACCCTGCAGTTAGGTCACCTAAAAAAGATGGGGCATGGCCTCGTTCCCACCTGTGCCCCCAGCTGACCCCAGGCATGTCATCTGCTCTTTCCCTCTGTAAAACAAGGCTGACAATACTTCTGATGTCCTGGGAGGAAAATGAAACCACATAAAATCATAGAATCATGGAATGGTTTGGGTTGGGAGTGACTTTAAAGCCCCTCCCATTCCATCCCCTGCCATGAGCAGGAACACCTTCCTCTATCCCAGGTTGCTCTGAGCCCCGTCCAGCCTGGCCTTGGACACTTCCAGAGATGGAGCAACATAGCTGGGGTAATTTGATATCTGGCATTACGAGCCTTTAACAGCTTTGTCTGACAGAGAACCAAAATTTCTGTAAGAAATATTCATTACTGTAATTTATTTTGTTTGCTCTGGTTAGGGAGGGTTCACAGTATCTCTTCTTGTAAACTCTGTGCTGTCCCCCCACCTCTCCAACCTCCACTAAGCAAAAAACCCCAACTCTCCATCCTTTCACTGCTTCTTCCCTGGGGCAGACTGATAAGGATTATCTAATTAATTCCTTAGGGCTGGAGAATATACCCACCAATTTCTTTCTATACCACCCAGATAGTTTGGACCCCTCTCTCACACACCCCCAAAATCTTTAGCTTCCTCCACTCTCAGACCTCCAGGAATGTTCGGTCTTAAATGAAGAAAACAGAATTTTGGGGTAATCTGTTTGGTCCCTTCCTTCCCACACCCTCTATGGGTGGGTTTACAGCTATATTAAGGCTTATGAATCTTATATGCCCCCAAAATAGCAAACCCATTGGTAGCACTCTATTTTCCAAGTGTAATTAAATCCTCAGTGTCCTGTTGGAGCCATGGAATTTCATTGCTAAGCATTGTGCTGCTGACAGAAGAGAATGCTTCAATTTGAAGCCCATGAGATTTACAGGAATAAAGTAAAGCTTTGCTCTAGGTTTTCAAAAGCCCAAACTCTGCCTGTGCATCCATTATACATGAAAGAATGATTAAACTACCAAAAAAAAATTAGATATCCAATCTTTTGTATTTTGGCTGCAAGCAGTTCAGCTCTGTCTGGTTGAGTGCACGTTGTGTGTTCTTCCTTTGGATACACAAAGAGCTCTAGGTTGGGGATGAAAGGGCCAGGGGGCTGGAATCACATCAGGCTGTTTTCCCTCTGTGTTTGGACAATGCAAGGACAGGCTCTGCACACACAGGAATCTCTGGGGATCATCAGTTGCTGTAGGCAAACTCAGTCTCCCATTGTTCTGATGCAAAATTAGAAATATTGGTTCATAATGTGTTGAAAGGTTTCTGTGTATCCTGAAAAAATTATGGAATCATCTAACACGTGGGCTTGGTTTTTATTGGGGTATATATATCCATCCTCTGCAGCTGGGTATCAGGCCTAGCTAAGCCCATACAGCTTCCCAGCTCAAGAAATCCATGGTTTGGTGAGGGTCACGTTAGTGAAATCAAACTATTGCTCACCTGCTGCTGATTAACTTACCTGCAGTGTTTCTGTACAAGCAGGAGAAGCATTCAGTATTTTTAGCATGATAAGAACTTCTACAAGCAGTGAAAGCACCAGGCTCTGAAGAATCAGCGAAATGTTTCTACTCATATCAGTGCACCTATACTGGTGTTTGCAATGCTTCTTGTCCTACAGATAGAACTGATACAGTGGAGGGTGCGTGAGTGGCAGAGCTTGGGGTCCTGCACATCAGCTCATGTGTCTAGAGAGATTTATGATAAAATCACGTACCATGGGCTAGCAAATCTCATGTATTTTGTATTCTTGTACTATGCACTAGCAAGTAGGTGTTTTTTTTTTTTTTTATATACCTGCATCCAGGTATATAAAAATCCCATATTCCAGAGTGCTGAAGGATCATTTTCTTGGCTTGTTTGTTCTTTCAGCTGGTCTTACTGATCTATAATGCACTGTTCAGCCACTTGTTCAGGTCACACTGCAGGCAGTGCTGTGGTTGTGTAAGGCTTCAGCTCCTCATTCCCAAAGCTTTTCTTCCCCAGCCCCTTCCCTCTGTCACGTACATCCCAGCCTTGCACACAACAGGTATGGACATGGTTCTGGATATGCACACCTGTATCCACGTCCAACAAAGCTCATCCCCAAGCTTCACATTCCCAGACTCACAGAGGCCTGCAGTACTTTCTGACATTTATTTCCCCCAGCTACTCCTGCACAAGTGTTTATGGGTGTCTTGCACCAATGGTAAGACAAGTGTTACACGTGCCAGCCTTGAAAGGGCTTGGAATCTTTTCCAACAGACAGCTGGATTTGTTCCAGATTTACCCCTATATCTTGCTTATGGTGTTGCCTGTTTACTAAATTATTTTGAAATACAGTAGCATTCTTTTTTAGTTTTGCTCCTGAACTGGATTTACTGTGTGCACAGGTAACAAAAGGCAAGGAGAAGAACAACCACAGCTCCTGTCAGTCAAATGTGGGGTCTGTGCTACCAGTCACACAGGACATGGTCACAGCTGCACATATCATACACTGGACATCTTTCTCCCTGTCTACTCTGTGGCTTGAAGTTAATTATTTCTCCCCTTCCGGCTCACCCCCCAAGGATTTCTGTTTTCTTCACTCAGTTCTGCCCATGGCTCTGTCCCCCCTCCTGAGGACAAGACAGCTTTGAGCCAAACCATCCCTCATGCAAGGAAAGGCTGGTGTGAATGTGAAACTCTGTTCTGGATCCAGCCTTTCTCCAGTGAAACTAGCTGCAGGTTTTCTCCTGACACCTACAGGACCACATCCAGAGTTCTTCAGGCTCTTAGCACTCAATTTCTGTGGTTTGTGAAACTCAGCTTGAAAACTAGAAAGTTCCCTGTTCCCTAACACAGAGAGGAGCAGTGAGTTTCATCGTCCTCAGCTGCCTGAGCACTCAAGTGACCTCTCCTAACATCTGAACAGCTGTGAGGGGAAAACCAAAGCCCTCTTGCTGAGGAAGGAGGAGGAAGTTCAGGCTGTTTATGTGTAGTTATGGTTTCCTCTGTTTTTTCCTATTTTGTGTTGTGCCTGTTGGGTTTTGTTTTTTTTTTTTTAAGTTGCAGAAAGCAGACTTTGCAGGACTGGCAATAATATTCACTGAATATTGTTATTTGTTTTCTCAGGATTCAGGCTGTGCTTGTGTATTTCTGAAATTTGAGCTTCTATAAGGGGTCTATGAGAAGTCCAGGACATGTTCTAGAATACAAAGAGAATAGAATTGTACAGGATATAAAATGTTTTGGTTGAGTGGATGCTTGAGTGGATATTTTCAGTTCAAGACAGGTAAAGGCCAGTTTCAAAATGAATGAGGTGTTCTCAAGCAGAGAGTAAATGAATTAGGAGAGGTGGAGTATACTCTTACATGGACAGCACTTCTCTATCCTATGTCTTTGCTGAGCCCATTTTCAGATGCTTGGCTCTCTTGGCATACTCTTTATTGGTCTTTTGTGGCTCTGGTCAAAGGCCTCTCCTCCCACTTCTCTCTCTAGTTCCTGTCACATTTAGCCAGCTACTGCCTGGCTCTGTATCTCCAAGTGACACATAGAATACCTAAATATCAATGCTGGTAATACATATCGTGATTTTCTGGGTTCCTTTTCAAGGGAGGGAGATCAGGGGTTTCTTTCTCTTCAAGCAAAGCTCAAGCACACAAGAGCCGCACCTTTAAGACCTTACCAGATCTGCTCTCTCTGAAGTTGCTGGTCATGCCTCTCCTTGTCAGCAGCACTGTCATGTGCTTTCACTGCCAGCCAGGTGAGGGAGTTCATCTGGCTGGAAAACTATTTATTGTTTTTCTCTGGTAGCTGACAGGTGGATCTATTGACTTGGGCCTGCTCTGCGGGCAAGAACTGGCATTAAGTGGGTACATGCCTTTTATTTGCAGCCCAGAACTGGAAGTGGCTTAAGCCATTTATAATTATCACACCTATTTTCACTTTCATTCTTTTTAAAGGATGACCATAGAAAAATGTCTTCTCGTACATCCAATCACCAATTCCCTACATGGAGAAGGACTTCTGCAGCCCATTGCTGATGTGCTGATTTACACATCAGTGTAAATCCTGTATCTTACGTTCTTGTTTTCAAGCTCAGGTGTTCAACAACCTGGCTACAGTTGGTTTTGGTGTGTTTTGGAGGTTTTTTTCAATTAAAATAGAGATTCTGTGTTCAAAAAGCTGGGAACAAATGAAAAGCAAGAAAGTCTGCAGCAGCTGGAAGGTGTAATAACACTGGGGTGTTGTAATACTCTTTGTAGCATGTGAGGGGGAGGCTGTTGAGACACTCAAGGGGAAGAGACAGACTTGATCCTGCAAGAGACAGAGGCCTGGTGTGTGGTACAGCCCTCACCAAAGAACCCTTCACCATCTGCCCGAGCGGCTCAGGGGAAACCCCGGGATCCCCAAGCCCCTTTCCCCTCTCAGGGAGTCTCTCTCTCTCTGCCCTGTTCGAGAGCCGGGCTGTTGCTGCCCAGCACCCCCATCGTGGGTAACTCTGCCACTGCTGCGACTTATTCGCTCCATTGTAGCCGTGCAACCCCTGCCTGCCGGGATGGTTCCAGCTACAGCTGCGGAGTTTCTGATACATCTCATCTTCCACCCCGGGATTTTGCTGCTTCCAAGGGTCCTGCTGGGCCAGCGGCATCGGCTGCCCCCGGCTTTGTGAAGCAAAGCCTCTCCTCCACCCCTTCCCGCCATTGCCCGTGCGGGCTCCGAGCCCGCAAAGGGCGCCCCCTGCAGGCGCGGGGCAGCCATCGCACCCGCCCGCCCGCGGGGAGCAGCAGCGCCCCTGCCGGCTGTGCCCGGAACTGCAGCGCAGGGGCGCTGCTTACGGGGCGGGACGGGGCTTCATCGGCTTCTCTGGTTTATTCTTCCTGTCTTTCGTTTCTTGCTGCTGCCGATGCTGTCGTTCGTTTGCCTTGTTGTGCACATGCATCCTACTAAAGAACTGTTATTCCTTTCTCCATATATTTGCCTGAAAGTCCCCTGATTTTAAAGCTATTATAATTCGGAGAGAGGGGGGTCGTGTTCTCCATTCCAAGGGAGATTCCCGCCTTCCTTGGCAAACACCTGTCTTTCAAACTAAGACAGTGACCTAATAACAAATTAGGAGATTTTTTTGAGATCACTCAAAAGGATTTTATTAGCCCAGTGCTCATAATAAAGCCTTTTAGCAGAAATTGAAAGAGGCAGCCTAAGTCAGAGCTGTCCCAAGGTTCCTGAACTCAGTTTCCCTCAAGGTTACATCTGCAGTGTTAATAAAATCACAGAATCAGAGACTGCTCTGAGCTGTAAGGAACCCTAAAGATCATCCCATTCCAACCCTCTGCCATGGGTAGGGACACCTTCCACCAGAGAGGTGTATGTTTCCTGCACAGGGTAAATGAGTCCCATTTTTCATGTTTTAGGGTATTGTTTTCTTGAGGTGGATACTTGGATATGTCCTTTTGGAAGGTCTAGGCTATTTAGTGCATCTTCTCATGACAATGTGTATCTCTTTGGCTTAGAAGAGAACTGAAACCAGGGTTCACCCTGTGTTGGTTTTGTGCTTGCAGTTGGTTTTGTGTTTGTGCTTTGCTTCCCAGGGAGTGTTGGGTTTACCACGGGTTGTGGAGTTAAAACACAGCCCATCTTTGGATATAAAGCCAGTGAGCTGGAGCATTACTGTACTCTTGAAAATGAATCTACAGGCTCTGAGGACTACTTCTGTAGCACTGATTGTCCTCCTTGTATTACATCTACATGCTCTCAAACAGCTTCTGCCTCTGGTCTTGGAGCTCCAAATCAATCTCTGATATTTTTGAGGGGTGAAGTGCACCTGGAGGGTTGTGGAATTGTACTGGTGTTGGTGTAAGCTGGGGTTGAAAGCACTGGTTGTAAGGCTGTAACTCTTAAAGCTGCAATGGCCAGACTATTATTTTTCCCTGAGGATAATCTGAAAGAAAAGAAATGTTTATGCTGGCTTTGGAATGTTCCAGTCCGGTCCCAAACCACTGACCTCCTAAAAACAAAATATGCCAACACCTCCCTGAAAAAGGCCAGTCCCCAGGCATGTGCTAATACCAGCCAGTTTGCCTGAATATGCACAAATAATAAATAAAAAGAGCCACATGTCTGGTTGAATCACAGAGCAATTAAGAACCTTGAATGAAGGCTTGCAGATGCTACCTTTGTAATTTATGGTTTGCACATTCCTGTTCCTACACTTCATAAGGACTAAATAAGAGTATGAGGGCTGTCAGCATATCCTGCTGGCAATAATATTTGAATATCCTTACTTTTAAGAGCTCTATTTTGAGTAACTGTTTAAATAGTGAAAGAGAGGAATTTCATGCCTTCTTGTTGAATCAGCAAAGCCTTGAAATCTCCTGTTGCTTTTCTCTTCAGTTATTTATAGCTTTGGTAGTCTCCTCCCCAACACTCTTGGATCCTGTAAATCCAGCTAAGAGTCATGCAAGACAGAAGAATTTGTGATTATATGAATTGTGAAAGCCCCTGAACTCAAAGGTTTAGACTTGCATTGCCTGTGTCACTTTGTTGCTTCCTCTGGCTCCTGTAGCCTCAGTTCTCTCTCCAGCCTGACCCAAGAGGTTTTCTCTTTCCCTTCACCCTTTCAGGTGTGCTCCTGCTGCTCAGTCCTGCTGCAGCTCCTGGGAGCTTGTTACAAGTCTCCTTGTTTAAAGTAACAAACACCCATGGATTCTGCTCTGCCCTAGCAGAGCGGGCAGAGAAAATATTAATTGGACTATCGGCATGCTCATTGCAGTATTGACAGCTTCAACACACTGGAAGGGAATAGATGTACAGTGCAAATGGAGAGGTGCTCTCTGAACTGTGCTTGCTCTTAATCCTGGTGCTATGGCACTGAGGATGTTTGCTGTCCATGGCATGTGGTGGCTGCCAGTGTGCTGAGGAAGGGCTCTGGATTGGATGCCTTCCTCCTGAAGGCTGCAGGAGATGTCAAACCAAAGAACATGGAACATAACACAGTCTTCAGAACTGTGTGGCTTTTGTCCTCCCACAAAAAACTATCACTGGAAAAGCACTTCATGGTTTAAGGCAGCAGCAGGATTGCTGTGGCCTTGCTGGGTTATTTTGCTGCTGCAGTGGAAGGAAAGGAGTGGAGTGTGTAGGGCAGGATCTGCCTCTGCTTTTATAACTATTCCTGGCAGCAGGATCTGCAGTCCAGTCTAAGTATTTCCTTTTGGTTTTCCATACCACCTCCCTCTTCCCACCTTATGGTGGAAACAGAGCCGTTCCTCAGCCATTGAATACCAAAGTCCAGTTTCCTATTAAGCTTCTGTGGTGGAAAAAAAGGCTTCCAGGAAAGGAAGCACAAAGAATCCCCATCAGGAACAGAGGCAAATCTGGCAGTGTGTCTCCAAGGCCTGGAGGGATGGGCATTGCACAGGGCTCTGCTCCTGGAGATCAAAAGTCAGCGCTTCAGCTTGGGCTGGATTTGCATGTGCAAATTATTCACTAGCACTTTATTTTGCATATTCTCACATGGTACTTCTAACAAAACACAGAGCAGTTCCTCTGTGGGTGTAGGAGCTTTGTTTGTGTCTCTCTGATCTCTTGGTACCAACCTTCACATAGAGGTTTAGTTCCAGATTTTGTTTTTCCTTGGCTACTCACAGCATTGTTCCCTAACCCAATGTTTAACATACTTTCAGGGTGATATTTTCAGGCAAATATTTTACCTTAATCCACTAAACTACTAATTTAGAAGTAGAAAAACACCAGCTTCTGGGGTTTAGTCACTGCAATTTTCCATCTGTTGTCAATGGTAATTGCAGGGCACATAAAGCTTGATTGGCAGGGGCAAAAAAGCTGCTCATTCAATTTCTTATTTATCAGAAATTAAAAGCCAGCTTGCCTTTGTGTGTGACATTTGTGATGGCACAACTCTGGGGCAGCACCAAGTTCTGAGTCCCCCAGCTGGCACAGAGCCCTCTCACAGAGCTCTGGTGATGCAGCTGATGGAGTCCTCACCTTGCAATAGTTGTGCCCCAAACTAGCTGTGCAGCTATTCACATACTCCTACAGATGGGTCTTTTTTCTTGTTTTAAAATGCAAATGCATCTCCATTTAAACAGGACAGAGCCCAAGTGTTTCCCCAGCAACATTTGGGAAACCGCATTTACTGAGTTAGAAACTTTGGATTCAAGGGTGAGATGGCTGGTACCTAACTTAGGTGCCTAAAGATTGTTCATTTGCTTAAGGAAGGGAAACAGCTCTTCACAGAGTGCACCAGGAACTTGCACAGCACCCCAGTTCTGCTCCTTTGGAAGTGAGCTGCATTATTCATATTTCTTACAGCGTTGCATCAAGTGTATTGGGTTGAGCCCTGCTGTGTTTGTCTCACAGAAGGTATTCCTAAGGGCAAGGGGCATTTCCCTGTGCACAGTGTGTGCCCAGGGCTATTCCCGAGGGAAAGTGGCATTGCCCTGTGCCCAGGGCTGTGCCTGGGGGGAAGGGGCATTGCCCTGTGCCCAGGGCTGTGCCTGGGGGAAAGGGGCATTTCCCTGTGCACAGTGCACACCCAGAGCCTGAGAGGGGCAGCCAAACAGGCTGGTGGGTCAAGTCTGGAATTGTGAGGGAAATAAACAGGCCTTGGGGGAAATGACTGATGGAACATTTTCTACCCTTTTCCTTCACAGCTTAGCATATCTGAGAGACTGGTTATCCATCAAAGTATGTGCAGTCCTGACAGACTCTCCCATAACTTTCTCCTTTAGGTTTCTACCAATTGGCTCTGCTTACTCTATTTGCAGCTGATATTAAAAAAAAAAAAAAAAAAGAAAAACCAACCAATCAATCAATCAATCAAACAAAAACTTCCTTCAAAACCTAGTCATGAATTATTTTCCCAGGCAAATGATTTTTCATCATGTCTTGAACTCTTCCATACCAGCACAGTGATAAAATCAGCTGCATGAATTGTGTTAAATACTGTGTTGAAATCAGTATTTTAACTTCAGTGAATGGGCATATTGAGGACATTTGCATATCTCAATGATTCCAATATCGTGTGACATGCTTTGTCTTCCGGAATACACTGGAAAAGGGAATTAAACCGGAGTTTTGTGTTACGCGAAGGAGTAAATTGTTCATTTAAACACAGAACAGGAGTTACATCTACCTTTCAGGTTGTCTATCATCTGAAAAACTACTTCAGTAATCATGCTCATAGAAATGTGGTTCAGAGCTTGTTGTCTATCTCGAGGCTGATAAAAATCGAGTAGCACAGATACCTGTTCTGCTCAACATCTTTATCAGAGTCCTGGAGGAAGATACGAAGAAAAGCCTCATCATGTTTGCAAATGGCATTGAACTGAGGGCAGGGCTGCCATGGGAGCCAGCTACACGGCCTGGAGGGGTGAGGTGAGGTGAAGCTTAGGAAAGTGAGCTCAGGGCAAAGCCCTGCCCCAGGGAAAGCCTGCCAGAGATCAGCCCTGCCTGCCTGGGGATAGCTCCAGGAAAGGGCCAGGCTGGGGCACCAAGTGAGGGAGCCCACAGTGCCCTGGCAGCATCAGCAGGGGCAGGGCCAGCACATCGTGGGTACCTGCTGTGCTCAGCACCCAGGAGATCACACCCCAAATCCGTGCCAGGCTTGGGGCTCCTGGTACAGGAAAGGCTAAACTGAAGGGAGTCCAGTGGAGAACACCAAGGTGCTCAGGGCTGGGGCACTTGCTCTGTCAGAAGCTGAGGTTGCTCAGCTTGGAGAAGAGTCTGCTTTGGGGGAAGGTCACAGCAGCCTCCAGTACCTGTGAGGGGGTTATTGAGAAGTTGGAGTTCCTCACTCTAATGCGAGTGGGAGGAGCAGAACTTAAACCTGAGAGGATCAGACTGGATACAAGGAGTGACTTTTCCCACATGAGGAAAATCAAACCTTGGAGGTTTGTGCAATCTCCCCCTTTTGACATTTCCAAGACCTGCCTGGTCTGACCTCAGAGCTGACCCTGAATGGGAGCTTGGACCAGAGACATCCTGAGATCCCTTCCAACCTGAATGATCCTGTGAAAATTACAAATTGGAAGGATCTCTGGAGGTCATCAGGAGATATTAGTTAAAGTTCAGCTGAATTCTTAGTATCTGCAAGGATGGAGACTCCACAACCTCTCCAGGTGACTTGTGCCACTATTTGACTACTCTCAGAAGTGTCAAGACTCTGCAAGTAACTAGGATTTGACACTTTCTTCAAACAAAAGTTATGGTAATATTGGTCAAGGTGGGTCAGTATGGATAGATGGAGTGGTAGCATCAATATAGATAATGTGGCACAAAACTCCAAGATACTCTTAAGAAATAAGATTTTAAAAATTTCATATTGTAATCTTCTTTGATCTGATAAATTGTTTGTCTCTCACATGTTATCATAGTACCCTTGTCTTGTTTTCTCTCTTCCTTCCCTGCTATCCCATGGTTATACAAAGCAGTCACAGGATGAATTAATGGTGGATCTGCAGCTCAGGGAGCAGCCAGGAGGGAGGAGAGTGCAAGGCTGGAGTGGTGCAGCTGCAGTGCTGGCACTTGAGCTGTGTTGGAGCTGATACACATTTATTGGGGATGAGGGAGCTTAGATTGCCTCAGACAATGCTACACCACTCCAGGACACTGGCTCTGAGTGCCAGTGGTGTTTGGCTGTGCTTCAGAAGTATTTTTACCTTGGAAGTGGCGTGTACATCTCGAATATTGCACTTCCCACTCTGCATTGCACTTAACATTTCTCTCATATGGCTGACACGTAGCTTAACAAATCATTATGTGGTATCTGGGAAAAAGCAGGTCAGTGGAATCGCAGACATTGAGGATAATTTCCATAATCTTCATTAATCCTTTCCTTTGAAGTAAAAATATTCCAAATGGCTGTAAATGTCCTTATAGGGCTTTGGCACCAGCAGCCAGCCAGGAGTGTCTTCACATTCATTGCTGCATATGAATAGATAGGGGTGAATAATCTGGAG
The DNA here is from genome assembly GCF_026979565.1 of Vidua chalybeata. Taxonomy (NCBI): domain Eukaryota; kingdom Metazoa; phylum Chordata; class Aves; order Passeriformes; family Viduidae; genus Vidua; species Vidua chalybeata. Next base: position 29,191,047 of record NC_071538.1, read on the forward strand.
CAGTGGGTTACAGTTCCACAGGGACAGCAAATAAGAAAGCAAAACAATGGCTTTTCATGAGAGCCTGTTAGGATCCTGTTGGGAATTTTTCTGTAAATAGTGCCTTATTTCTCTCAATCATCTCTACAAAAATATAAAATCCAGCAGGGCTGGCATATAAAATCCTGACTGGTGAAAACTATAAATGATGATGATAAATACAGATGCTCTGAGGGCTGGAGCTCCTCTGCTCTGAAGCCAGCCTGGGAGAGCTGGGGATGTTCATCTGGTGAAGAGAAGGCTCAGGTGAGACCTCAGAGCCCCTTCCAGTGTCTAAAGGAGCTCCAGGAGAGCTGGAGAGGGACTTGGGACAAGGGATGGAGGGACAGGATGAGGGGGAATGGCTTCCCACTGCCACAGGGCAGGGTCAGATGGGATTTAAGGATGGAATCCCTTTGAGGGAGCCCTGGCCCTAGAGAAGCTGTGGCTGCCCCTGGATCCCTGGAAGTGTCCAAGGCTGGGTTGGACGGGGCTTGGAGCAAGCTGGGCTAGTGCAAGGTTTCCCTGCCCATGGCAGGGGTGGAACAAGATGGGCTTTCAGGTCTCTTCCAACCCAAGCCAGTCTGGGATTCTATGATAAATGGTGTTTCTTTCTAGGAATGGGAATAGTCAGTAATTAGGGTTATTTAAGGTGGTCACTGCTCTGTGGCATGAGAAGTGCTGTGTTGTGATGGACAGTTGTGCATGTTTTGAATAACTGTGAGAACCCCAGCAGGAGGAAAGGGAGCACCAACCCTTTGGTAATTGCTGTCTGTGTTAATGAATTAGCTGCAGCTGCCTACCAGGAAAAGCAAGCAGGGTGTGAAGGGAGGGTCAATATCCTCTGGGAGACCAATTACTGTAATTGGTGATTAATAGCCAAAGGTTTGGTCAGCCAGGCCCTTCTGGAGGTGTGATGAGGCAACTCTGCTCATGGCATTTAGCTCCTTAGAGGCAGTAACTGGCAAGATGGGCTCCAGATTGAGCAGTTTTGATTCAGGTTGGACAGTTTACACCTGTAGACAATACCTGGGAGATGCAAAAGGCCTGCAAAAGGCCAGGGAACAAGGGGGAATGAGTTGCTGTGTCTGTGGGTGATGGTGCATCAGGGTTAGGAGTTGCTGCTGCAAAGGAAGAGCAGCTTCTCAGACAATGTGTGACTCCCTTGCTAACAGAGTCAGCCTGAGGGAGACTGGAGTTTGTGTCTGTCTAGACTTTTGCCCACTAAAGATAGTACCCACTTCTATGGAAATTGGCTGTTGAGACTCAATGGAAATTCAGGTGTTTTTCCCTTTTCTTTAAGAAACTGGAGACTGAATTTTCCTTCACGCTGTTGATGCAAATCATAATTAATAATTAATTGGCAGTCTCCTTTTCACCCAGACCATCCTAAGATTCTGTGAACTAATCCATTTGTGTGTAACCCCAGCTGAATTCTCAGGCTGCCTGCAGAAATCCTTGAGCCAGGTGTGTTTTACCAACCTGCTCTGAAAATAGCTGTCCTTTTTATTCTCTTGAGTAATTTAATCAAACTAACAGGGTTTTCCCAATGCAGCCTGACAGGTCTTTTAATGCACTATGCTGAGCAGATATCACAATGAAGATGTTATGAAACAAATAGAGAAAGATCAGGTAATTGCAAGGCCTCCTTTCTTTTGGCTGATTAATATTGTTGAGATTTAGGACTCACCTTTGCAGAAACACTCAAGCAATAATTTAAATTAACTAAAAATGTGATTTTAACATGTAGTCAAACTGTATTAAGCCTCTAGGTGGTTAATCATAATCAGAATTAATCTGGCCTTAATTTGATATAGTTGACTTAATTTCCAAGGTCGAATTAAAGTTACTTGACTCCTAAATTTCTATGAGGAGGTGCTCAAAATGTTTTCTCCTATCTTGAAGATCCTGCTTTTCTAGGACAGTGAGTAATTACCACTATTCTTACTCAAAAAATATTTATAGTCCGTCATGCTGGTTTGGGCCAGGGCAGAGTTAATTTTCTTCCCAGTGCCTGGTATGGGGCTGTGTTTTGGACAGCTCTGATTTATTTCTCCTGAGCCACTTGGCAATGTCTGCAGCATCCCTTGGTTCACAGCTTCCTACCAACGTGATCTAATTAACGCTGCTGCAGCTGGGGACAAACAAACAGCCTTATCAGGGCTGTCCTCAAGGTGCAGGATGCGCTCAAGGTACTGCTGACGGGTGAACCTCACAACTTCCACATTCCCAAAGAGTTTGGATAATCATCACAAAGTCTGGATGTTTATCTGAAATGTATTCAAGCCATTCCAGCCCCCTTGGGTCTGCAGATTTAGGTTAGAAATCTTTGACGTAAGACTCCTGGTATTTCCTGCTCCTGACAGGGCCAGATAGGCTCAAGTGTCCCTTTGAGGTGACATTTGTCTCCTGTTTTCACTGCTGCTGTGGGGTTATCAGGTCAGCCATTCTTGGATTCGGTGCAGGAAGACACTTAAACATGTTCTTGGTCTCAAGTATAAAGCACAACAAAGCCTAGAAAATGGGCTTTAAAGGGATGAGAGGGACAATGGGAAAATTTATAAGAGACAGCGAGGGATTGTGACAGCAGGGGTGCAGGGGCTGTTGTGGGAGGACAGACATCTGCAGATCATGGGCCTGCTTTGTGGGACAAAATGAAAGTTGCTTATGAAAGATAAGATAAATGAAAGGATTAATTAAGAACATAAATGAACAGTAGAAAGTGCCTTCATGTTCAATTTAGGGTTACATTAAGCTTTCCCAAGACAAAATAATGTACACAAAGGACTAGAAATTATAAAGAAATCAATCCAGCTGTGTTGAAGATCAGGAGGGAAGAAATCCCAACTTACAGCACAAAACACAGGAGCTCTAAGGTTACTTATTACCCTATTTTTTCTCTCAAAGAGCCTGTCACTTAATTAAGCCTCAGTATTCAGGCTTGGGGGCACTGGGAATATGTTTTGTGCAATTTCTGAAATCACAGACCTACAGCTTAGGGCAGGATTTATGTAGGAATCACCCTAGGATCAAACTGCTGAGGAGCCACAAGGTCAGGCATGTCTAATCATCCCCCAAGGATTTCGGAAGCACCTTGAGCGAGGACACTGTCGGGAATTCTCAGTGCAACCATCCTGCCTGAGGCTCGGGGAAAGAAAGATGCAGTTGTAGGGCAAAAAATTAATCTCAGCCCAACTGACAACAACAAGGAAAGACATTTCCTTTGTAAATCTAATAAAAATGTTTAAAACCAAGCTAACTATTGAAGAAACAGCTGAAATTTGCCTTTGAACTAGAACAGCTTTCATGTAAAGGCAACTTAAGTCTTCTGTGTGATAAAGTAAATAACTTTTAACCACATAGATATTATTTTAATCTAGTCCTTGAAGTTAAAAAGTTAACTTTCTCTGTGATTTCCCCATTTGTGACAGCCCCTGGCTGTGTTTTTACTGTCGTAGCAGCTTCTGACAGACTGCATGTCTCTCACATTCACTACAAAGTAAACAGGAATTTTTTCCAAGGGTAGCTGGCTGGGCTCCAGTGGAAGAATTCAAGTTATTAATAAGTTCTGGTAGGCTCATTTCTGCTTAATATGGTCTGTTTTTATTGTAGATTTTATGAAGGAAAAAAAAGCTGTGAATTTTTTTAATCCCCTGGGATTGTTTTCTTCAAATGTGTGGGAAATGGCCTCCACCCCAAGCCCCAGAGCAGAGTTATGTTGCTGTTTGTCCTGATAATGTTCACCTTTTCCCACCTGAGGCTCGACAGGCTGCCAGGAGGTTCCCAAGATGCAGACAACACATGCTGTGCTATTTTGAGGACAGAACTGCTGCTGCACACAGAGACCCAGCAGTATTCTGGTGAAGAGCTGCAGAGTGTGGCCAGCATGGGCCACCCTGCATCCCCCTTCCCAAACACAGGCAGCAGCAGCAGGAAGGGGCTTCCTTCTGCCTGGATAACCCTGGCAGGAAAGGGAGAAAAGGCCTTTAGGGGTTCAGGCAGATTCAATACTGAGGAAACACAGGTGAATTTTGCTCAGTGCCATGGCACTGGCAGGTCCCAGGTGCCCATCCAGCAGAATGGGCTTTCCCTGCTCATCCCTGGGCTGGGCTCTGGCTTTCCTTTGTGGTTCATTTAGCTGGAGCTGGGATCTGTGGGAGTACATGGGATCACTCCTGTCTAAAGAGAGAGCTGGGGGCCTCTGTCAGCAGGGGAAAAGCTGGAGGTGAGGCTGTCATAAGGACAAAAGGATAGGAATTGTCCAAGCATAAGCTGGAAACTGCATGGAGGTTTCCAAGCAGTAATGAGGTTCTTAGAAGATTTCCTGGGAGAAGGAAGAGGGAACTCAGTGCATTTAGAAAGGGATTATATAATAATGATACAGAAATACTGATTGTGCCAGCTGGAGAGTGAATTTGGTGAACAAGGAGATCCATTTGTAGCTTAATTTCCTCTTAATTTCCTTCTATAGTTGCAGGAGCACAGCTATGGAAGTAGAGTGCAACTGAGGAGGAGCAGAGCTTCACTGACTCTGTGAAATGGGTGGGTTGTTAAGCCAAGTGAAAGTGTTATCATGCCTCTAACCTCCATCCTGGATAAATCAGCTGTTGTAATTGGAAACAGCACCACACTCAATGTGGTTTGCATGTTAATGTGTGAAAATTCAGGGCAATTAAACCAAATAATAAATCGAGTATTTCACTTTAAAATGGATAATGTTTCTGTAATACCTTTTAATTCAGCATTTAAGGCTGCTTTACCATCCAAACTATCTTAAATATTGCAAAGCTCAGAATGTAAATTGTATTTTACCTGGCTGTGTGTATGGGGAGTGCAGAAAAATGGGTGATTTCTCCCAGGTCACTCCAGGACAGCTGTATAAGGGTGAGCCACAGACCTTGTAACACTGCATTTTTAGGTGGGATACATGGAAGTTGCATGCAGGGAATGAAGGACATTGGATGTGGCATGTGGTTGGTGAGGGCCTGCTGGGGAGCCTCTTGGGATGTTTGTGGCTCATCAGCTGGGCAGAAAATAGTTTTCTTTATCTGCCCTGTGGTTAGAGTCAAGCAGACAGGTTAACTCAGCTCAATTTGTTCCAATCCCTCTCTCCCTAGTCTCTGTTTTTCCTTTGGCTGTTCTGTGCCCGCCTTTTGTTTCCACTCCAGTCAGAGAGGGCTTTAATTTCACATGAAAGAGCAGATTGATGTGTGATGCCAGGGATTTACCCAGCATTGCTGGCATACTCAGCCCTGCATTTTGGCTGCCTGTATGTATTTAGAAATTAGAGTATTAAAAAAAAAAAAGAGGAGACTATTCCTCATAAAGCTGTGCTTTATGTGGCTCTTCGGCATGTTCAGAGCACTGTCTAGACGTCATCTAAATAATCTCGTGATCTTTCCAGGGAATGGAAATGTAAACAGAGTTATCTCTTTCCCTGACACTGAAGTAAACTGCTCAAGGTCAGCAGTGGGAAAGGCTCCCCTTCCCTTCCCGCTGCCTTCCTTCTGAAACCCTGGGTACAAATCCCTCTCTTCAGGTTTGGGATGGATGAGAAAAGAAGCGACGCCTGGGGAGAAGGCAGGAGGCAACAGCTCAGAGATGAAAGTTACTCGTGGGTTTGTGTATGAGATTAAACATTTTAAAGTACATCAACCCCACTGCTAATTCATGCCAAGCAAACCTCATTTTGATGCCTTTCTTAATCAGGAAGTGAGTTGTAAAGAAATCCCTTTGCCTTTCCCCATTCCCTGGAAGAATTGAGGAAATGAGTAGCTGTGGCATTTCATGATATGGTTTAGTGGGCACTGTGGGATTTGAAGGATGGACTTGATGGCCTTGGGGGTCTTTTCCAACCTTTGTGATTCTGTGAAACCAAGGCATTATTTTTCAATATTATTGCAACTGCAACTGTATCCCACAGAACTGATAGGATTCTTCCTACCAGCAAACGTTGAGAAGGGTGTACTTACTGACTCTTCCTGTTTGGCCCTCAGTTTAACATCTGTGTATGGAAATGTACTGTACCTGGAGTGCAGAATTTGTCCATGAGGAGGGTCCTGAGCCTGCCTTGGAAGTCACACTGCATCATTTCTGCTCCTAGGGCACTGACTAATCAGCTCCTGCACCAGGGAACAGTGGAAATCCTGCCTTTGGCACCATGATTTTTGTGCCAGAAAGCTTTATCCAAAGGTGGTCACAGGTCAGGCAATTTTTTGTTTTATTCCTCTCCTTCACTTTACAAAGAATAGCAGGTGGGCAGAACTACTCCTACATGAAGAGGTTTCCCTTTATAATACTCTTGACAACGAAATTATTTTTGAGGCAGGATATACCAAAGATGTTTTAATTATGAATGGAGTAGATTTCTTTCCTTCTTGTTAAAATGGAGATTTCTGAGACTTTATCTTGGTAAAAAGCATTTCAAATAAATTCAGTCATGGGACACAATGTGGTGAGTGTGTGCCACCTGCTGAGAGCACAACTCAAGCAGCTTGGCTAGTAGAAATGCATTTTTTCAGCCTATGCATATGATGTACAATCAACTGTTGAGTTCACCTAGGCATGAATTTTCAGGTGAATTTGGACTAGAGGTCCTGAAGCAGTTGGCTGGGAAGCTCACCAAGCATTCCAGACAGCCCCACTGTCATGGGCCACTTTTGGCCCTTTCCCTTTTGTGTGCCCCAGCCAGGACTCTTTGCTGATCCTGGCTTGTCTATAAGCCTTGGGAGGTGCTGGTGTTGGTTCAGTGCTATAGTTTCTCCATGATGTTCTCTGAAAGGTTTGTACAGGTTTTTTTCATCTTGTTTGTACAGGTTTTTTTCATCTTCTCTTGGCTTATTTGCCTTTTCCTCTTTCAGAGATGTTCACTTTTTCCCCTCCTACTAAAGCTGAATTACTAGTCCAATACAGGATATATTTAAGCCTTCCTGCTGCTTGGATAGAGCCCATCTCATTTTTCTTTGAGAAAGATTAAAAATTAATTTTAATTATTCAAAAAGTCACTGGATTGCCTCTCTTTAAAGCCACACCACTCTCCCTTTCTCTCTGCTTCTCTTCCTCCCCCCCGCCATGACTTTCTTTTCAAAGCACAATAGATTCCTTTTCTTGTTCTGGGTGTTTTCCTCCTCCTGTAATATTCACTAATGAATCCTTTGTGTAAGTATTAGTGTGATCTTTCAAGCAATAAATGGGAACAGAAAAAACTGACAAAGCCAGAGTTCAGGGTTCTGTATTTCATATGAAATAGCATCCTCTTTAAAGCAAGGTTTTTTCTGCAGCCATTTTATCATTCCTTTAGGTGTTGCCTGTGAGCTCTTCAAAACCCCAGCCTTGCATTATGCTGTTGACAGAGGTGGGTCTCTCCAGAGGGAGGTGTAATGTAATAAAAAATGAAGTAATGGCTCATTTTTAACCATTTAAACCACAGTGGATGCTGATGGTCTGGTCATTTGGGCAGGGAAATTTCCAGCTCTTCTGCTGCCCTGTGTTCCTCCCTTCACAGCACCCAGGGTAAATATGTAGTCCACTCATGAGGATTTCAAACTGTAAGATTTGATGAAGTAATCCTTTCTTTACCAGATGGATACTCTAACAGGGTCCTGTTATATAGATGGCACACTGCTGTCATAGCTACAGAATTTCTAATCACAGCCAGACTTAAAGCAAGATTTTTAAAAGGCGGCTCCTTCCAGAAACCTCCAGAAGGGCCTCACACTCAGCACATTGGCCATTCTCTCAAGACCAGTGCCTGGCACTTGATCCTTTTTATAATAAAAAATAACCATGGAACCCACTTTCTTTTAAGGAAGTTTTTAAAAAAGAAATTACTTATTTTCATCCCTAGAAAGCACATTTCCCCTGTGTGAGGTAGGGGGAATGGAGTTCCTCCTAAATAAAAACATCATCTGTGTGTTTGAAGTTCTGGTGTAAATGTTTGAGAAGGGGAGGCCTTCCAGTGCCTGAGGGGAACCTACAGAATTGATGGAGAGGGACTTTGGACAAGGGCCTGGAGGGACAGGACAAGGGGGAATAGCTACAGGCTGCCAGAGGCAGGGTTAGATGGAATATTGGAAGGAAAGTCTTCCCTCCCTTCTCTGGGAGGGAGGTTGCCCAGAGAAGCTGTGGCTGCCCAGTCACTCTGGGCCTCCAACAATTATCCAAAGCAAATTACAAACATTTCATGTGGCCTTGAATCACCTTAGAGCTTGCAATGACACAAAATAACACAACTCGAAATCCCACTTGAGAGCAGCATAAACACACTTGTGGCATTTCTCAGTGTGGTTTTCCCCAAAAGATAGACACAATACAAGAGAGTGGTGTTTGTTTTCCAGCAGTTGTTGCACAGTTGAAGGTTTCATTCCCTTCTTCCTTGGGTATGCCATGGAGGAGCAGTTCCCAGAGAGAGTTCAGTTCCTGTTTGGCCTCTGTTTCATTAATATTTGTGTACACAAACACACTGACACGCCAGACAATGCTCTCCCTGCAGAGCACTCACACACATCCCTGCTGCCAGAGCATTGTTTTCTACATGGCAGGAAACTATTCCAGAAGTTACTTTGCAGTTATCTGGCAAGAAGTGAAGAGTTATAGATTCCTCTGCTTCCAACCTCATCCTTAGGAGGAGTCAGGGAGATATTTCTGACCTGTTTAACTGGACAAATTCATCACTGGGCATGGGGATGGGGGGGGTTGGACTCTGGTGCAAATATTTTCTGTTAGGACTGAGGGCTGACCTGTCCCCATGTTTTGACAGCCTGCATTCTCTCCTCTGACCACCTCCTCACCTGGGGAAGAGCTGGAGGCACAGCAGCCAGGTTCCCCTCTGGTGGAAGTACAGCTTTCCATGGGCCAGTAAAGGGAATTAAAGGTCCTGACTTTTAGCAGGAGATCTGGAGTCATTAAAGCAGGGGAAAGAAATGTCACTAAATTTTGAGTCCATCTCCCTACAAGACTAAGCTAAATTATTCAAATATCATCAAACCTCAGGCAAAATAATTCCAACAGAAGAGGAAGTCTGAAAGGAAGGAGAGGCAAAAACAGAAACTGGAGAGAGGAAATGTCTCTATTAATCCCCAACCATTTTGTGCTTAGTGTTTCTTGTCTCACATTTTAATGATTTGGTGTAAGTGGGGAGAAAAGATATGTAAGGCACGTTGATGCTCAAGGAAAGCAGAGCTGTGTCCTCTCTGTATATAGAGCTCATGATGGAGATATGAATGAGAATTTATCTCTTTCTGGAATGCAAAGGATTTAGTGAACTTTGTGAACCTTCCCAGTTCTTTCTCTTCCTTAATACTCGTAATGCAGCTTTGAATATAGGAGTGCAGATAATCTGTATTAGCTGCTGGTGATGGGTTCTTTGTTTTCAAAATAATTTGAATTTCATTGAGCTTCTCTTCGTTTGATTAATAACTATTTGGTACTTCACAACATTTCCCAATGTGCAGCCTTTTTCAGTGGACAGAAAATGCTTTCCTGCTGGAAAGAGATACCAAGGAAATTTTGACCTTGGCAGCTTGAGTGATGTACACAGGCCATCCTAAAAGGAAGGGAACAACCCCAGGGATGGTTTGGGGAAACATTCAGCCTGCAGATGAGCAGAGATGCAGAAACACTTCTAAGGAAGCAAAGCAGGAGCAAAGCTGCTTCAGTACTGGAATAAGATGAATGTTTCCTGAAGAGCTGCAGGACTCTGTGCCCTGGGAGGGTTTGCTCCTATCCCCCTTCCTGCCCTCCACATCCACAGCCATCCCAAAGTTTTCCTGACTGTTGAGGCAGGTGCCTGTAAAAGAGGAGGAATGGGCTGAGGAGCAGGGAATTGGATGCACAGGTTCTGTTTTAAGAATGAACTGCAAATTGTGACTCCTGCAAGCTCTTTGGCTGCATTTTTTGTTCAGGATCTTAATGGAAAAAATTAGATCCTTAAATGAAAACCATTCCATCATAAAAAATTAGATCCTTAAATGAAAACCATTCCATCATAGATGAAAGTTCTGAAAAGAGAGAGACTGTGGAGACTGTTTTAATGTAAAAGTATCATCTGAAAGCAGGGAGACAATAAATTAAATTACCAGTGCACCTTAATCTGAGCAAATTAACAAGGTTATCTTCTATTTAATGAAGTGCATCTTGTACATTATTATTTTCATTATTATTTTCCTCATTTGCAAGGTAATTGAAACACCTCTGCTGGTAAATAACACCTGAATGCATACACTAAGAATGGGTGAGTTGGGACTTCTTGCTAGCTTAATTCCAATGTACAAACCCCAAAACACACAGCTCACAGAGCATAGTGCTGTGTCTGGGGACCAGCAGAGTGTGAATATCCTTGGGCCTGGATTTTCAGGCTGTTTGCAAAAAAGTCTGGATTTCCACAACATAATATCCACCTGGCAATATGAAGTGGGAAAACAAACTATGCTATCCAACAGGGAATGAATGAATGAATTAATTAATCACAGCTAAAGTAGAAAAGTTGAAGGTGTACCCAGAGAAAGCTGAATTTGGCATTGGGCAAAAATATAGGAAAAATGCCTGGGAGAAGGAGAGAGGTAGGATTTTGCATAAATGACCTTTTTCTATTCTGAGTACTGGAATAATCTAAGTATAAAGGAAAAATTGTCATTGAATCCCCAAATAATTTAGACTGGAAGGCACCTCTGGAGACCATTGCGGTCCAACCTCTTGTTCAAGGAAGATTTAGTTAGGTCTGGTCTTCTTTCATCTGGAAAATTTTAGAAGTTTATATGACCAAAATTATATGCAAATAAAATCTCACATTGTCAGTTATGAGTATTCATACTTCCATGGCCTTAATGGAAGCTGCTACCAACATGCCAATGTTTGGATTTGCATGTGTATTTTTTTCAGAGCATCACATTAGCAACTTATGGACATATTTTGTTTTTCCAAATTAATAGAAATACTTTTTATTTTAGTTTTATTTTTTTTAATTTATTTCTTGTTTCCAGCTGGAAATTCTGTAACTGTGCCCCAAGAGTGTGTACATGACTTTGTATTGTGAAATATAACTTAATTTCTACTATCATATCCTGAGCAATCCAGTTTTTTCTGGAGATACTGTGATCCTCTCCAATCCTAGAAATTTACTGTACCTTTGCTCTGCCTTTGTGATCACTCTATTGCTAACTGAGGCAAAATCTTCATTTCTTTTGGGGGACTACATGTATATATCTGTATATCGATTTATCTGTGTGTCTGTCACATTTCACCTTAGTTCTATCCCTGTTGCACAATAGAGATTTGCAGTCTTTTAGAAGGAACTACATAACCTGTTTGGGGAAACCCCAAATATATGAATGCACTTTATGCTGCATTTCTGCATTTTCAATCAACTAAAAATTAGCCTAAATGGTTCTGTTTTCTTTTCCTCTGCATTACTTATTACTTTGCTTACAAGTGTAGGAGTGTACCTGGGAGTTTGTATTCCTGTGTAGTCATTTGGAGTTTACTTGCTGGCATCAGTAATGGACAGTAATAGAACAGGTCTGTGTTTCCTTTAGCCAATATTTTAAGTGGTTGATATTTTTTTTTGCATTTTAATTTAAAATTTTTCATTTTCATTTCACTCGCAAAGTGTGACTCAACCTCACATAAGCAATTTATATTTTGCCTTTTTATATCTGGCCTCCGGGGTGTTTATTATCCCCATTCCTCTTCTTTTCTGCTTCCAGCCAATATAATGCATTTTGATCCTTTGATTAAATAAACCCTGAGCCTTGTACATATCAAATCTCACCTTATCAGTTCCTGATTTCAGTATGTGCTTGTGAGAATGAACAAGATACTGAGCAAAATCCCTGTGTGCCTAGAATAACAAAGTGTCTTGTACACAAAGCTGATGGTAAAAGGAGAGGAACTGGTTGTGTGCAAGACAGGCTTTTGTGGAGCAAGGCTGGTCTTTGGTTTATTAAATGTATACACCCAGCACTCAGGAAAAGAACACCTAGCTTAGCACAGGCACCCACCTCTCTGCTGGCACAAGCAGCTTGTGGCCACTTGTTATTCCCCTGTGAACACTTTACCTGTTCATGTCTGTTCACAAATGGACTTTCATGGATTCCTTTTCTGCTTGCTAGAGAAGGAGCCATGGAACAGTCCTTGCTCTCTATAGCAAGTAGGTGAGAATTTGTGCACTTAGGAATTTGGGTCTAATGGAACTTCTGGGAAGAGCCTGATTCTTTGCAATGGTTATACTCTTCACATAGCAATGTAGAACAGTTAATTGGAAAAGTTAATGTACCAAATCTGGCTGTGACTTGGTTTTCCTGCTGACATCATGTTTTTGCATTGAATTTAAAGTGTAAATATTATTTTCATATCCCTCTCTAGGCCTGCACTTCATTGAAGGTCAGTGAATACAAAGCTGACTTATAAGGATGAGTATTTTGTATTGGAAAACACGTAAAACTAGATAAACATAAGGCATAAATCCAAACTAGTTCTGTAAGGAGCTGAGTAACTGTTTCATGCATATCTTCTTATCAGAATATTCAGCATTACAGAAAGGTTTGTGCCTCTAAACAACACAAGATATTTTCTCTCAATTTTCTATTACTATAATAGTAGGGCAAGACTTTAAATATTAAATTGTAGTCTCAAAACTGCTCTTCATCAGCATATTTGTATTGATTAAAAAAATGGACATTCCAGCCTTTGACTTACCTGCTCAGGAAATCAAAGGCAGTGAGAGGAAATGAACATTCTCTATTGCCCTCTGCTGCAGGTGCCTTCAGGAGGGGATGGAAGGTCTGTCTCTGAGATGTGGCTGCATTTGGATCCCATGATTTATCAGTGGGAAGTATACAGGAAACAAGTAAGTGATGAGTATGTTACAACTATTTTAAAATTGCTTTTTTGCATTTTTTTTGTTTCTGTTGGCCTGGCTTTTTTTGGAAGCATATGAATGCTCTCAAGGTAGGAGGTCTTCACAGTGTGGACTCTTTTTTATTTATCAAAGTTTTTATTGTTATGTGATCAATTAAATCTGAGATGTGGAACCAGTTATAAAGCATAAAGAGACTTGGGTAGTCTGTAAGTGTTTGCTCAGCCATTGCCAGGGGGGTTAAATAGGAGCAGATGGTGGTGGGGGTTAGGAGGAACAGTAGGTTCTTCCCAAAAGAATGGGGCATGGAGATTGACTTTATGGATGTAATGGCCCTGAAGAAGTCACAGCAGGATTTCTGGGGGTTGTAGCATAAATAATAATCTCTTGTGCATTACACATACCATATATTTAATAGCCTTTGGAGGAGTTGCATATTTTGTTTGCCAATTTGTCAACTACTTATATTGAAAGAGATTATTCCTCCTGAAGGAAACTTTCTGTGTTTAATCAGATTATAGCACAAAGGTCTTTAGTCCTTTCCAGCATTTGGGAAAAAATACTATTTCCCACTACATTTATATACTTAATTCTCGAGTCTGCATTAGATCCATGGCCTGTTATTTCCTATATATAGCCTATTTATAATCCCAGTTAGAGATATTACAGCTGCTTCAATGCCAAAGCAAAAAAATCAAACACAAGAGTCTTAAATCTTATTTTCTGCCCTTCATGTAAGACAAAAATACAATGTTATTCAAGCTAAGGCAAAAATGTGGGGGAAGTTGAAACAATTCGGGCTGGCTCAGCTGTTTCTAATTTAACCAATAACCTCCTGAAATTCCTCAGAACTGTAGGTTTTGCCTTTTTAAATGGGGAAAACACCAATGGTTTGGAGGTTTGCCATATGCTTGAAATGTTTGAAAGGATAAAAAGGTGACCCAGAATGTTTGTGGGCTGTTTGCTCGGTGTCAGTTCTGGTAAGGCAGGGCAGGCAGCTCCAGACGAGGGAGGGCAGAGCATCAGCAAAGCGCTACAGGCTAAAGATGGAGCTGATGCAGTCGGGGGGGTTTGTGCAATGCAGGCTTTGTTAATGGCTTTAAGCTGAAGCAGGACAGCTTTAAACTAGCTGTTAGGAAACAGTTCTTGGCTGGTGAGGATAGTGGGACACTGGCACAGGTTGCCCAGAGAAGCTGTGGCTACCCCATCCCTTGAAGTGTCCCAAGGCAGGTTGGACGGGCTCGGAGCAAGCTGGGCTAGTGGAAGGTGTCCCTGGGCTAGTGGAAGGTGTCCCTGCCCATGGCAGGGGATGGCACTGGATGGGCTTTAAGATCCCTTCCAACCCAAACTATTTTATCATTCTACGCTTTCAAAAGCAAAGCTTTCAGCCCCAAGACACCAATCCCTGACCAAGAATCTCTGTCACAAAAGTGTAGCTGTGTCCAGCCACACAGGCGTTTGCCAGCGCAGTGCGCGGCCCTGCCCTGCCGCTGCGGCGGCTGTGGCTCTGACCCTGCCCGGGGGCACTGCCCGGCCTGCGGGTCACGGTGTCCCCGCTGTGCCACCCCCGCTGTGCTCTGTGTCCCCCGCCGCCAGGCGAGCCCGGGGCTCTGCGGGCAAGTCATCGGGGCTTTCGGGGTAATTGCTGTAATTAGCGTTGTAAAGACCTCCACCTCGTGGCTGTGCTGAGCAATGAGCCCGCAGCACCAGGCATGGCTGGAATTTAACTTAGCAGTCATGCTGGGCGCTTTGCACGTTTTGCTTACTTCCTTAATCAGCCTTTTGGGAATCTTAAAGCCGTGTGAGAGGAATGTGAGGGATGGTGTTCAAGCGGCGGTGTCCTGGGCTGTCCTTTGACCCGGTCACAGAGTCACAGAGTATCCTGAGTGGGAAGGGACACACAGGGATCATGGATCCAGCTCCTGGCCCTGTCCAGGCACCCCAACAATCCCACCCTGTGCATCCCTGGGAGCGTTGCCCAAACCCTCCTGGAGCTCTGGCAGCCTCGGGGCCGTGCCCATTCCCTGGGGAGCCTGGGCAGTGCCAGCACCCTCTGGGGAAGAACCTTTCCCTGAGCTCCAGCCTGACCCTGCCCTGGCCCAGCCCCAGCCATTCCCTGGGTCCTGTCCCTGGGCACAGAAAACAGAGATTGGAGCTGTCCCTATGCTGTGCCTTGGGAAGAGCTGCAGCCAGCAGCTCTACCCTCAGTATCCTCCAGCTGAACAAGCCAAGTGCCCTCAGTTGCTCCTTGTATGGCTCCTCCAGACCCTTCACCATCTTCATGTCCCTCCTCCAGATTTTTCTCAAGGAAGTTGAAAAGAGAAAGAGGAGGATGCTGTTCGCATTTCTCTGCACACTTTAACCTCTAGCGGACCTTAGGCAGACTCGAGAGACACCAGTCTGGCCTGGCCATGCCCAGGTGCTGTGTGATCCTGTCTCTGCACCCCTTGAGGCACCTCATAATGCAGATCAGGACTGCATCAGGCTGTGGAACAGGTGGCTTTCTGGTTGGGCAAGGGGAAAAGCAGCTGAAATACCTCAGATGGCAGCAAAGAGTTCAGATAGAGGCTGGTTTTGTAAATGGCTGTTGGCTGAGAGGAGACACTGAAAACTGCTTGTAGAAACCTTTTGACTAGATATGGCTGGCCAAATTTAGACATTTTAGAATATAATAGAGTATTTCAGTTGGAATGGACCACATCAACCCAGCTGCCTGAGCACTTCAGGGCTGACCAGAAATTACAGTGTGTTGTTAAGGGCATTGTCCAAATGTCTTGAACACTGACAGGCCTGGGGCATCCACCAGCTTTCTGGGAAGCCTATTCCAATGTCTGACTACCTGTTCTGTACAGAAATGCTTCCTAATGTCCAGTCTGAACTGCCCCTGGCACAGCTTTGAACCATTCCCACCCATCTTGACCCCGAATCCCAGGGAGAAGAGCTCAGCACCTCTCTTTGCACATTCCCTCCTCAGGCTGCTCCTCAACCTCCTTCTCTCCAAACCAGACAAGCCCAGAGCCCTCAGCTGCCTTTCCTAGGACCTGCCTTCATCCCTGTCACCCTCCTCTGGATACATCCTTCCCCAGTGTTGGGGCCAGCCCTGCACATGGGGCTCCAGGTGAGCCCACACTGAGCCCAGCAGGACCATGCCCTTTCTGGATCAGGGCTGTGTGTGATGTCCCCAGGATGGGATTTGCCCTCTGCTCTCTTCTCCCCAGTACTTCAGTGAGAATTTGGCCACCACATGTGACAGAGAGAGCAGCCTGAGGCCGGGGATGACTGGATTCCCACTTCCTTTCCCAACCCTGCTCAGCCCAACCTTCTGACGCAGTGACAGCGGGTCCCAAAGGTGTTGTTCCCAAGAGGGACAAACACTATGGTGCTGCACTAGGCTACCCCTTGTAAGCAGAACTTGTTCTGTCTTTCTCACATCCTGCCCCCAAGGAAATATGAGCTGCTTCTCCAGGACTGTACACAGCTGTGGTTTAAACAATGCTGTTTGATCCTGAAGGTATTCCGCAGAGATTAGAGACCTCTATTTGATCATGAGAGCCGGGGTTCTGCTGAGGTTTGTACTAATCCTCATTTCCCACTTAATAAGGTCTTTGAATATATTCTGAAAAGAGAGTTTTGTTTAAAAGTGAAATAAAATTGATCTTTGGAAGTCCCAAGCTACCCATGTCACATGAATATTCTCCATTTGTGTGGTTCTTCCTGCTCTCTAAAAGAAAAACCACAAGCTTCATCAAGACCTTTAAGTGGATGTAACTAGATCAAACCAAAACAGATCCTCTTTTTTTTTTGCCAGGTTACTTTTAAAAGAATGTGACAAGTCGAAATACTATAATTACTAATATTAATTTAAAATAAACTGTGGACCACTTCTTGATTTTATCCATCCTTCAGCAGGTCAAAGTATTTGTTTCAAAATCACCTAATCACCTTTCTGCCAAATCCAGTGAGAATGTAAACAACTTAGATATTGAACTAATTTTCATTTTTTGTACAGATAACTCATTTTTCTTCCCAATTTCTTTCTCAGTTCTCTGGCAAAATTGCCCTGGTCTGAAGACAGTCAAAGCCCATTCTTAACCCACTATTCCTATTTCAAAGCTCAGGAGAAGAATTCCCAGCGGTTTAATAACTGAGTTGTGCCTTTGGGTTTATGCACACGCTCCTTTGTTCCGGCCCACGAGCTCCAGGAAATGTCTCTGCCCAAGATAGCAAATCTAATCTCTGCCTTTGTTACCATGGCCTGCCACTGGGAGATAAGCTTTCATTGAAAGCAAAGCTGTGACTCTGCTATGGGAGCAATATTTGCTGCCCAGCTTCTGCTTGATTAATAAAAATGAATAATTTAGAGAGCCAGTAATCATTACAGCTGTGTCACTTTGAAATTGGAATAGTGGGTAACAGGTGATTTTGAGCCCAAAAGGGTAACCAAGGGAGGTAGGATGGGGCCCTGAGCAAACTGATCCAGTAAGTGGCATCCCTGCCATGGCAGGCAGTGGAAACAGATGGTCTTTAAGGTCCTTCCAATCCAAACCATTCTGGAATACTATGAAATAACACAAATGCTTATGAAGAGGGCAATTGTTTTACCTGAGAGCTCTATACGTCCAAACTCCATTCAATATACCAGCTCTAAGCACTAACCCAAAAGTTACAGTGGTACCACTGCAGTTTCTATCTGATGTCCTGACCTGAAAGCATACTCTTACTGCCTGCCTTCTTCTGAAGGCTGTTTTGTTAGTTAAATAGTTAAAAATACAATCCAGAATGCTTTGGGTTAGAAGGGACCGTAAAACCCATCCAATCCCATCCCCTGGCATGGGCAGGGACACCTTCCACTAGCCCAGATTGCTCCAAGCCCCATCCAGCCTGGCCTTGGACACTGCCAGGGATGGGAAGCCACAGCTTCTCTGGGCACCCTGTGCCAGGGCCTCAGCACCCTCACAGGGAAGAGTTTCTTCTGAATATCCCATCTAAACCTACTCTCTTTCAGCTAAAAAGCCATTTCCCCTTGTCCTGTCACTCCATGCCCTTGTATAAAGTCTTTCCCCAGCTTTCTTGTATGTCCCTTCTACAGAACAACTGTGGCATCGGTGAAATAAAAGTCCAATGCTTAAAACCAATTTCTGAAATCTTAGAATATTTTATTTTGCAGGGGATTGTAAACCTTCTGCTTCCACATGTTTTTTTGTTTATTTTAATTGAAGACACTCAAGAACAGTCCCTTTGTTGAGGCCATCTACAATACAGCTTCTAAAATACATTTAGGACATTGCCTACTACTACTTATTTATCTGCAAAGAAGGTGCACCCCCTGCTTCTCGGGTTCCTGAGCCTGTGCTGGAAAAGTCACGCTGAGCATCATGGAGTGGCATTACCAGAAAAGGTTAGTTGGATGCTGAATATTGCAGTTCAGCTGTATGTTCTCCCTGTTTTGAGGAGTGGATTTAGAAGTACTTTAACCAGAACAAAAAAATACAACAATAAAAACTCTGTAACTGCAAGCAAAAGAAACTAAATGACTGTAACAAGCATTCCAAGAAGTCTGCAGAAATGCTTTGATCACAAGAACATACCCAAACCCTGCAATACTGGCACTGGTGTTATTAAGCAAGAATGCATTTTATCTTGGCATTCAAGAAGTGTAACAGAGATAATATGATGCATTACCTTCCTGTAAATTATTTTATTGTACACACAGAAGTTAATATTTTAAGTTGTTAAAATGTGAGTATCTTAAAAATCTTCACAGCAGCTCAGGAAGGCTGGGCAAAGACAATATGTGTCTTTGAGATGTTCTGTAGCTGACATACATGGAAAGAGCACTTGCCCATACCTTCTGCTTATCTACAAGCCATGGAAAGGAGAGGTCTCTCTATATTATAGTGACTGGATTCTAAGACTCATGAAAATTAGTTTATTAATTATGTTACATGTTAATTACTGGGCACAGACAGGGGTAAAAAGGAGTCATTCAGAACTTTGCCAGAAGACCCATGGGTTTCAGCAGCATCCCTGCTAATCTAGGCCCTGCATTTTTGGAATTATTATACATGCCAATATACATGGCACCCTAATGAGTGGATTCAGAAAATCTCCCAATTGAAATGAAGTACACAGGCAGGAGAAATGGGAAAGTTGATCTGGCTTCCTGTGTCTGGAGTGTGGCCTCTCATACTGAAGGAGCAGCTTATTCTGGGTCTGAACACATTGCCTGGTCAAACAGGAATGGTCTGATCCAGAGATAGCTGGAAAGGAAGTGAAGGAGCCTGTTCACCTCTTCAGGCCAGGAATGTGTTATTGTTTGTATTTAACTGGAATCAACATTATTTATGACAGCTTTCAGCATAACAGACAACCTTTTTCTTTCAGACTCTCAGACCCAGGAGCCTGAAGGCAGGAGGTAAATCTATCCAGAACTGAAGCACTGAAATAGTAATTTGTCTTTTTAAGCATAGCTGTGATCATTCCTTACAGGAGCTGTCCCTGTGCATAGGCCAGCCTCTGCAGTTGCAGAAACAATTAGTTTTCCCAGCTCAGCTTATGTCATTTATTCATGATGTGAATTTACCAAGATTCACTGTGGTGCTTCAGAAAGGGCTTGGCATCAAGTTACATGAAGTGAATCTGCTGCTCATTCTTTTGGAGCAGAGACAAACCACAGGCAGTGACCAGAGCATCACTCGATGCTCCACTGCGCTGGAGCAGAATGGGCTTGCTTGTCTCACATGCCACTGTGGCTTGGCTCCAAACCAAATTTCTCTCTTGCAAGTCAGACTTTGTAAGAGAAGTTCAGCCTGTCACAAGGCACTGGCAAAGCTCACTTAAGACTGAGGTCTTAGAGTAGTGACAGGAACCACTGCTGTGCTCAGACCGAGGGATTTGGTGACCAGGGGAATGACCTCTGCTGCTTATAGCTGGCTTTATTCCCACACTGCTGCATCAATCTCCTGAGATCCATTCAGGACCTCATTTGGCACCCACTAAAGCTGCAGACCAGCGGGTTGGCTTTGCTACGTGTTATAAGGTAAAGCTGAAGAGCCTGCCAGGGCTGTGCAGACCGGCTGCAGCCGTAGCTGTGGGTATTTGTGCAAATAATTAGATGTTCTCAAGTCTCAGAAAATGAGTTTGAAATCCTGGCAGCATAGACCTGTGGTTCCTGGTCTCCAGTTTGCATAGCTGCAAGCCTGGGTGTTGCCACCAGCACCAGGCTCAGAACATCAGCACCTCACCCAGCCCCATGTCAGAGCCCTGCTCTGTGCTGGGTTCACTATCTGTGACCAAAGAGCCACCACAATCGAAACAGTGTCCGTTCACCCGTGCTGACTCAGGAGCCTGGTCCCAAGTAGTGCCAGGGGACATTCAGATTGGATATTAGGAAAAATTTGTAAAGAGTGGTGAAGCACTGTCACAGGCTGCCCAGGGCAGTGCTGGAGTCACCGTTCCTGCAGGTGTTCAAAAACTGAGCAGACGTAGCGCTTCATGATATGTTTATTTGGCATGGTGGGATTTGGTAGAAAGTTGGACTTGATGGTCTTGGAGGTCTTTTCCAACCTTCATGATTCTGTGATTCCTTCCATCTTTGATGCAGAGCTCCTGATACTGCTGGTTCCTGCTTTAGGCACCATTTGGCTCCCTGCATTGTGCTTTGCAAAACCACTGCAGAGAAGGGTAGAGATGGTCTTGTCTGGGGCAGTGAGTGCTCTTGGAAATGCCTGCGTTCTTTTGGTGGAAAGCCAACAAAATCACCTCAGAGCAGACTTTTTATCTGGAAAATTTCAAACCAGACCATGAATCTAACAAAACAATAACGCCCCAAAAGCAGGTTTGGAATGGAAACTGCCAGGTAAACCTGATGCCAAATGACAAATTAGCCATTTCTGTCTCTCGTGTGTGTGTGCATTAACAACTATGTTTTGTAAGAGGAAACCTTTTTTATCACCCTTTCCTATGAAAGGCTTTTTATTCTTATTATGATTAAAGGCTCAAGCTCACTCTTATTTAACTCATCTCTTTAATCCTAGAGAATGCTATGCCTGACAGAAGGCTCACATTTCACAGCAGAAAGAGAAACAGACAATAATGAAAGAATTTATATGCAAAACATTCCAAGTTTTAAGAATACCTCTGTTATGCCAAGAAGAGTGTGACTGTGGAGAATACAATCCATATTGGTAGTAAAACTAGCTCTCCACTACCTAGAGGTCTTGGAAAGTTATCCTTGTTAACTACTGGGGAGGTGCTAACTTACAGTCTGGCAGGATTTTAAAGAATGCTTTGGTCTTTATGGGCTTAAATGTAAAAACTGAAACTGCAGACTAAAAAAAAAAAAAGACTCAAAAATTATGAACTCATAAATTGGGTGAACTCGGTTTCTTCAAATGCTGGGAAAACACATCTCACATGCCTGAAGATATTTAGTGCTCTGTGGCTGAAGAAATCTAAAGCAGGATTGTTAATAATGTGAGAAATATTTAAATTAGCCAGGTTGACACACACACACACAAAAATATAATATTGAGGTTGGAACTGTGAGCTAACACTTTCATGCCAGTGAGGATAGGTGGGGAGACAAATGCCAAGCAATTTTCATCAGAGTCTCAGCCTGTCCAGACAGGTGCCTGGAACCTGGACTTATGTTTGGTTTAAAACAAAATACTTTTCTGACAGGCTTAAAAGGAGCAAAACTACAACTCTGTAACTAAATATTTATTTTCTAACTAAATATTTATTTTCTTTTTTACTATGCAAGTGGCACAAACACCAAACTCATTCCCCTTCCTGGCAGGGTTCAAGGCCAGGTTGGACAGGGCTTGGAGCAACCTGGGCTAGCGGAAGGTGTCCCTGCCCATGGCAGGGGCTGAAATGGAATGGGCTTTAAGATCCCTTCCAACCCAAACCTTTCTAGGATTCTATGGTTTGTTGTTCCATGAAGTAGTTTTATTTCATGATTTATGATCAAGGATGCCTGGATCTCTTTCACTGTAGCTTTATCAGAACACACCCACAGGACATCTCTATCTAATTTCTGTCATGGGGTGTTGATTTGATGCTGAACCCTAACTAACTCCTCATGAGAATTTAAAACTAGAAGAGTTCATTCCAAGGCATGAGGTGCAGTAATTAAGCTCATCTGTCAACTGCATTCCAGAAGATAGCTCTGGGTATGAGAGGAATGGGATGCTTTGTGATTTTATCTATGGTTTGAGTGTCTGTCATTGACTCCCAAACAAGTTTTTGTCTGTAGAGCCAAAGTGGCAAAGCAGCTGCCCTTTGTAACAGGATTATGACACTCGAAGTAATTTCCTCTTCTTTCAGAACCTATTCTGGCTGTCAGCCAGGAAATATTGCTGCTTGCCTGACAGATAAGGGATTGCAGAGCTATGTTCTGGACTAATTCTGTTAGCACTGCATCATACATCTAACCTCAGGTGCTTCTGCAGTGTGTATGACTTGCTTTAGTAATAAAATAATTGAGAATAGTTCTGTATATCCAAAGTTGCTGTTATGTGTTATAGACTGTCATGTGATGAAACTTTTGTAGATTTTTCTGAATATCAAAGTTCATTTTAATTAATTTAGAACTATGTAGGAGACAACAGAAAGGTATTAAATGCTAGATTTTCTCTGGTCAAATTATTAAACAAATTTATCATTGGACTAGTTTTGAAAAAATATATACTTTAAGTAAATACCCCCCCAATGCAAAAAGTACTCTTGTTTTTTGAAATCTTCTATCACTAGAATCTCGCTGTGCAACTTAATCTACTTTCCAGAAAACCTTCCTGTAGAAAAGACTTGTGCAAATATGATGTACAAAACATTTGGGCATAGGGATAGGTCTGTGTGTATCTGTGATGTTTGCTGCTATTTTAAGGTTGTTTTCAATCTCACGTGTGAATAGTAATTTCATTTTATATTCTCTAACTTTATTAAAAATAAGGCTAAAAATCCATCCTTTCTCTAATCCCTTCTCACAACATTTCGTTGTGAGGTACCAGCAGAGGGAGATCATGTTCTTGTTCTTCCTTTTGCTTTCCTAACGCAGCCTGGTTGCCTAATTGTCAGTGTATTGATAACCCTGCCATGGCCAATAGAATATGTTGAAATTCTCCAGAATACAATCCTTGCCAAGGGAAAAATTTTAACATACCTTTAAAAATTATTTTTCAAAAAATTCCTATATGCCACAGGCAATTACTCCTGGTAATTGATGAAAGAAGTGACTGTGTCGTAATTTTATCTGTTTCCATAGAATCATGGAATTGTTTAGGTTGGAAAAAAGCCATCCAAGACCATTGAGTCCAGCCATTCCCCACTGACCCAAGTGCCACATCCTCACATTACTTGAATACCTCCAGGGATGAGGAGTCCACCACTGCCCTGGGCAATCTATTCCAAGGTCTGAACACTCTTTCCATGAATAAATTTTCCCAGAAATCTCCATTCTAAATCTCCCCTGGTGCATCTTGAGGCCATTTCCTCTCATCCTTGTTTTTTTACATCTATACATCTAGTTTTCTATAAATATAATTTGATGTAAAGTTCATGTGTGCAATTTAATACATATACATGGGGATTTCTTGGAAAAATCAAACAGGAGATCTCCATGGACTGGAAAAGGAGCTCCAGGTGTTTTGGGTGGATGTGGACACCCATGGTCAGTGGAGATGCTCATATTTTAGGGGCAATGAACCCCACACTACCTCATGCACTGTATTTACAGAACCACAAGTAAGGTTTGCATGATGACATGGCTGTGGGTAAAAATAGCTTGGAATGATGGATAATTAGCATGAATTCCCCATGTGCAGAATTAAAAAAATTGATGTACTTTATTTACTTATCTTCATGGAGCTGATCTTGAAAGATGACTTTAATGGCGTGGTTCTTCTGTTGCTTTCAGTGTGTGATAAAGTTCCCAGTGTTTTAATAAAGAAATACATTACTTTTCTCATTAAATATTTAATATATTGAAATCTACATCTGTCAGTTTATCTTCGTTTTTGTTTTTCCAAGTAAGCATCAGAGCAGGTCCTAACTTGGTCCTGATCTTGCTCCATAATTGTATTAATGAAGGCAGCAAGTCTGCTTCTGAGCCAGAAACAAAACTTTTGACCCCTGACTTCTATGTCATGATCATAGGATGGCCTGTTTTATAAAACAAATGTTTTATAACCAAAAGCAAAGTGATTTCATCTTGCAGATGAGAGATGATTCAGTGCTACAGCGGGGTGAAATGGTCTCTTGGCTCAGACACAGCGTTTGTTAAACAAACTACTCCAGTTGCTACAGCTACTTAGGCCTGAGTCTCACTCTTATTCACTGGGATGTGAGTGTTTGAAATGTGTTGAACTGTGAATCCAACTAACATTTGTATTTAGGCAAACTTCTGTGGAGCAGAAAGAAGATTCAAAATGGCAGAAGTGTCTCTGCAGGACTTCTAAATTCTTCACAATGTAGAACACACAACATGCTAAAATATCTCATTTTTACAACTTTTACATGAAAAACTGCCTGTCATCAGAAATGTTTGTAGAACAGAGGGAATTGCTACCATTCACCTGTCTGCTCTGATTCTGCTGTAAAGCATTAATTGGCAAAGCCATGAAATATTAGAGCAGACTGAGTTTAAAAAGGAAGCAGGAACCATAAAACACAGGAAGGCCAGAATTCAGCCAGACACTATAGGTGTGAACATTTCAAAACAGATTTCAGTTCCCAGCTTATCTCTTTATAGCTGTAGGGTAGGAGCAGGGAACATAGCCTAGTAGCTTAGTTTCAGATTCAAACCTTTTGGGAAAGTGGAGATCAGAAATTTGCAGTTCTTCAGCATCTGGACTATGTAATAAAAACATTAATTCCTACACAGATGCTAGAATCCAAGGGTTTGTTTCCTTAACTAGAGCAGGTTGTTTCTAGTCATGTGGATTCTGAAGAAAACTCACAATGTATTACCCTTCTGAGGAGTCAGAAGGTGTAAGTACAACAAAAGTTACATACATCCCATTTTTATATTAAATCACAGTTTTTGTATTGTTGGCAAAGATAAGGTACCTCACAGGAAGCTGTGACTCCTCTGTGACTGAAAGGCCTTGAGATTGTTCAGTATAGAGGCTCTCTGGTTCTGTCTGCAGGACAGCTTTTTACCATCTCCAGTGAAATGCCTTGGCCACAGAGCGGAGAGATGAGTACTAAAAACACACTGTCCATGTGTGACAGCAGCTGTACAGCTGAAAACCAAAGGGCACAGGCTGGAAAAGGGTCAGGGGTTATTTGATCCCTTCAGAGTCTGAACCCTCATCATATAATGGCATTCACATTTCAAAATCTCCCCCAGAAGCTGTGCAGGTCTTTTCATGGTGTCTGAAGATGAATATGAAGATTATAACAATATAACCACAGATTAATCTATCAGCTCTTTCTCCTTTCTGCACCTTGCTTATCTTTCCTTGCAGATCTCTAAGCAGCAGCTCCAGTGAGCTGCATTACCTGCTTTCAGGCTCCTGAGAGCCTACCTGCTAATTCCTGTTGTAACATTCCTGTCCTGGGATGGCACTTTAACCCTGCCCTTGCCAAAAGCAGCATAGGTTCTGCCTGCATGCAACAATTTGAGACAAAAAGGTTATTTTTAGTTTTAGAGCAGTGAATTTGCAACTCTCATATGCAGGACCAGAGTGTCTGAATACATAAAGTACAAAGACAGGACTAAAGGTTGGCAAAGAAAATACAGTCAGCAAACTGGAGAGATCTCACTCTACAATCCACACACTTCTCACAGGGAGAGCCAAAGCCACCTGCCCAAAACAAACAGCAACCATTCCCTCCTTTTCCACAATTAATCAAGTTAAAACAACACCCCCCAGAAAAAAAAAAAAAAAAAAAAAAAAAAAAAAAAAAAAAAAAAAAAGGAGGAATGGGACTTTTAGGAGGAGTTGGAATAAAAGCTTTAAATGCATAAATGCATAAAAAGCTTTATGGAGTTCCAGAGGAAACAAAATATTGTCAAATGTCTGTGACAAGGCGGCCCTGAGTATCTGGGATACGTGCAGAACTTGCTGGCCAGGAGAGAGGTGTCGTGAGAAAGAGCTCTGGTGGATGCAGCCTGCTGCGAGTGGTCCATGGGATCCCAGGAGGAGCATCTGTTTTGGGACCAGCAGTTGCTCTGTAATTAGAGAGCAGCATCAGCTTTAAAAACAATCATTTTGATGTTCTCCTTCAGATGGAAACTTGGGTTTTTGAAGAGGAGTCTTGTTTATTATAAATGAGGATGAAACACTCTGCTCTTTCCTCATTAGCAGTAACTTTCCTCACTGGACAGTAACTATTTTTAGCTGCAAATTACAAAATGGAGCAGATTCAGACAGAAGCACAAAGGGTGAAAAGTATTTCCTTCCCAATCTTCTAAGCTAGTATACAAATTTTATTCATTTTAACTGAGATGAGCTAGAAAAAGGAATTAAACAACTTAATTCTTTACTCCACCTCAACTAATACTTTACAACAGTCCAGGATATATACATAGGGAAAGACTCATGGACTGTTTGGTTGGAAGGGACCTCTAAAGGCCAGCTGGCCCACCCTTTGCCCACACTTGGTGTGACAGTACAGGAGTGTGGTGGTGAGGGTTGACACTATTAAGACCACATCTGTTGGATTCTTCCATGCTACCAAGTTGCATAAAGAAAATGCTATTTTCCAGCCCCAAAACAGGCACAAAAAGATGATCGAGGTGAAGTTAGAAACGCTCAGAATTAGGAAGTGTGAATACAACTGAAATACCTGTGCACACGAAGGAGACTCCAGTGGACCTCATGAGGGTGGCAGAGTCAGGGCTGCTCCCTCTGGGGTACCCCGAGCCCGCTCCCCTGCCTGCCCTGCCCACAGCCCCCCACCCTGGCAATCCCCAGGTGTTCCTGCCACGGAGCGCTCCCACACTGCCATGGCCTGACCTCAGACTGCCTGTGCTTCGCTCTCATTCTGGCATCATGTCAAAACCTGGCTGGAGAGCATGTCAGAAGGAACACAGGGATTTTTTTTTTTTTTCAGTAGATGAATCTTTGGCAAACTGTGAAAACCATTTCATTGAAGAAGAAAAAAAAGTTATTCCTCTTGCTACAGGACTTTCTGCAAATTTCAAAGGCCTGCTGTGAATAATAGTGTCAGAGCTTCCAAGCTGCAAGGCTATTTTATAGTGGAAAGTGTGAGGCAACCAAAATAAGTATCAGTTTCCACTGTTACAAAATAAAGATTTTGCTGTATGTGGTACCTTAAAAGCCATGTTCAGAGATGTGTTTTTTGGGACACAGAAGTAGGTATAACCCCAGAGGGTTATTTTTTTGTATAGTTATTGGGTTTGTTTCTTGTTCACAGCAAATTGGAAAATAATTCAAGACAGAAAGAAAATGATGGCTTTCTTTATGATGCAAAACATAACAGGAATTTGTCTTCCTAAAGGACTGAAGGCAAACCTTAAATCCAAATGCTGCCAGTCCTTGGGATGTTCGAAATACTTATTCCCATTTAATGGCGTGAGTGCATCTCTCCTTACACAATTTGTGAGTATTTTTGACAAACCTGGTCCTAGTTTTCTGCTAGCAGAGTTACAGATGAGACAAGTTTTCCATGGTTTGGGGTTTTATTGCGAATGCTTCGCACAGCTCTGGTTATGTGCTCCCTTCTCATGACATCAGTGCTGAAGGGGAGAAAGAATGTAAACATCTGCTTTTTATAATTCAATTCCAGGCTTATAACTTGATTAGGATAAGCAATGTTTCTACATGATTTATTTTCCAGTCACAACAATGCGCAGTTTTAGCAGCAGTTTGAAGATTAGTAAAATAAGGATGGAAACTAATGAGGTAAATCTTGCTTCACAGTCTACCTTTCTGAGCTGCACTGAACCTTGTGCAAAGGCTGGGGATTTCCCTCCCACTTGGTTTTTAAAATGATGTCCCGTTCCTCCCCACAGTGCAGGATGCAGCCCATGGAAAGGAAGCTTACACAGCAGCACTGAGGTGAGCTGGAGCAAAGGGAATTTGGCTCGTGACTCTCTACGGAGCCCTTCTGTGTGGCATTGGGTCAGGACTGAGTTTTCCAAAGATGCCTGCTGGGACATTGCTGCATCCCTAACAACTGAGGCCTGAAATATAAAACCTCTAATCTCTTCCATCGCGTGAGCAGGGTTAAAACTCCACTCTGGTTGCTCCCCTTCCTTTGTTTTCCAGGCTTTTTCTTGCACCAGGAACTAACAGTGGCTGGAACCATGGTCCTGGTCACAGTCTGGAGTCTTTCCTACTCCCTTTAAACTATTAAATTTAAGGATATGCTCATGGGCACTGAGGAGGGCTTCAGTAGTAGTTGGGGACATGTAACTGAAGCCAAGGGACAGCCAGGGCAGTAGTGCATGTCAGTGTTTTCAGTCTTGTATCACATTTCCAATAATAAAACAATAAAAATCACAGCATCTCAGAATGGTTTGGATTAGAGGAGACCATAGAGTCCATCCAGTCCCACCCTCTGCCATGGGCAGGGACACTTCTCACTGTCCCAAGGTGCTCCAAGCCCCGTCCAACCTGGCCTCAGACACTGCCAGGGATCCAGGGGCAGCCACAGCTTCTCTGGGCACCCTGTGCCAGGGCCTGCCCACCCTCACAGGGAACAATTCCTTCCCAAAATCCCATCTAACCCCGCTCTTCTGGGACGAGCCGGCACCGCCACCCTCACCTACGGCAGGTGGGACACAGACCCCGGGCCGTGAGGGACAGGTCCTGCTGGGGCTGGCTGGGGCGGGGGAACCCAGGTGAGAGAAGGACCGCGGGGTGAGGGCGGAGACCCAGAGGTGAGGGATGGAAGCCCGGAGTGAGGGCGGGACCCCAGGTGAGGACGGCACCCCAAGGTGAGGGAAGGAAGCCGGGGGTGATGGAGGGACCCCCAAATGAGGGCGGGATCCCGGCGTAAGAACGGCGACCTCGAGGTGAGGGAGGGACCCCAGGTGAGGGAGTGACCCCCAGGTGAGGGCGGGATCCCGAGGAGGGGGGCGGGACCCCGGCGTAAGGTCGGCGACCCCGAAGTGAGAGAGGGACCCCCAGGTAAGGGCGGGACCCCGAGGGTGATGGAGGGACCCCTGGTGAGGGCGGAAACCCTAAAGTAAGGACGGTGACCC
Source organism: Vidua chalybeata (assembly GCF_026979565.1). Taxonomy (NCBI): domain Eukaryota; kingdom Metazoa; phylum Chordata; class Aves; order Passeriformes; family Viduidae; genus Vidua; species Vidua chalybeata. Next base: position 29,220,095 of record NC_071538.1, read on the forward strand.
CGAAGTGAAGGGGAGACCCCAGGTGAGGGCAGGGGCCGCAGCGGGCCACGGGAGGCGGGGCCGGGGCGGGCGCCGCCTCATTCCGCAGCCGGTGCTCCCCGGGCGGCAGCCGGAGCTCCATCCCCGGCCCCGGCTGGCAGCAGGAGCCCCGCGGCACGGCCGGGGCTCAGCCCTGTCCCTCGGGGCGGCGCTGCCCCAGCCCTGCCCGGTAGCGAAGGCGGAGCGGGGCCGCAGCCGCGCGCAGACAAAAGCGGCGGCGCTTCCTGCGGAGCCGGAGGGGAGCGGGCGGTGGGCGACGGGGTCCGCTCTCCCCGCTCGGTCTTCGCTCCCCTCGGCCTGTTCCCGCTCAGTCCCGGCTTATCCCCGCGCTCTCCCGGGTCCTTCTCGGATCCATCCCCGCGCTCTCCCGGGTCCGTCCCGGTTTATCCCCGCGCTCTCCCGGGTCCATCTCGGATCCATCCTCGCGCTCTCCGCGGTCCGTCCCGGTCTGTCCCCGCGCTCTCCGCGGTGTGTCTCCGTTCCCCTGTCCCGAGTGCCCCCGGTGCCCTTCCCGGCCGCCGCGGGTGCCGGCGCGATGGCTGTGGGTGGGAGCCCCGGGGCGCTGGGCACGGCGCTGCTGCTGCTGCTGGCCCTGAGCGCCCGCGCCGTGCCCGAGCCCGAGGCGGTGCCCGAGGGAGCCTCCACCCTGGCCTTCGTCTTCGATGTGACCGGCTCCATGTACGACGACTTGGTGCAAGTTATCGAGGGCGCATCCAAGATCCTGGAGACATCGCTGAAGAGACCCAAGCGGCCGCTGTACAACTTCGCGCTGGTGCCGTTCCACGACCCAGGTAGGGCATTCCCCCGGTGGGCCGAGCGGGACCTGGCTGGGGCGGGCAGGAGCCGGGAAGGGCAGCAGGGAGCTCCCGAGGGCTGCCAAAAATTGGGTTTCCTGCGCTTGCAGAGACCGGAGCCTAAGTGTTCCTGTCCCATCCTAGTCGTTCTTGCCGCACGCGTTTCTCTGCCGAGGGCGAGTAACATTTTGTGACCACCACCTCCCTAGCTCTCTGCAAAACTTCCCAAAGCCTTCAGGATAGACTGGAGTGGGCTCTAAGTGCGATTTGTGCACCTGAGTAGCTTAAGCTATCAAATACTCACCTTAATTGTTCAGGTACGAGCTGAAGTAGTGTCCGTGAACTGCACGTGTAGTAGTAACGGTGCTATTGAGTTTTTTCCCAATGCCCTTCCATGGGAGTGCACTTAAGAACATGAACTATGCAGTTGCACTCTTCCTCTTGTCTTATTATCCCATGCTTACATTCAGAAACGTGAAGTGAAATGAACATGGTGTGGGTTTTTTTGTTTGGGCTGTTCTTTCTTTCTTTTTTCACCCATTCTGCTGTACATCATGCGTTCCTCTCTTTCAGCTTCTGTTTTTTGTTCCCTTCCTATCAATTTTCTCTGGCTCTCTTCCTCTTTCCTTGTCAAATTCTTCTGTTGACTTGAAGAGGAAATAGGAACAGGATGCCCCAGGCTGGTGAAGTGTGCTGTACTGAGCAGTAAAAACTCGCAAAAAAAAAAAAAAAAAAAAAAGAATCAGAAAGTGGGGGAAAGCCCTTGAAAATTACCTTTTGGCTTTAGTGCCCATGGAATATCTCAGAATATGCTCAATGCTTAAGACTTCCATTTTTGCAGGGATGTCAGCAAAAAAAATGGACATCCTCTCTATTTCCTCCCAGTCACAGATTCTTCTGTTTACAAGATATATGTTTGCTATTGGTATAAATACCTTAAACCAAATGCTTAGAAAATTAGAAGGAATAGCTTGTATAGGTTCTCTTTTTTTTCTTACAAAGAGTTCTTCATTGTAGTATCAGAATGTTATATCACAAAAGGGTCCTTACTGTTTCCACATTTGGTGTCATTTTCTTTTTGTTTTCCCTCTCTTCCCCCTGTCCTCCCATTTTTTGTTATTTTATGGAACAAAATTATATGAGACTTAAAAAGCATCATGCCACAGAAATAAACAAGAAGGGAAAGATTTGGGTCAAGAGTAGAACCTAGAACTCTTTTATATCCTTCTGGAAAATCAAGTTCATCTCTTTGGAGCTGTTTTTCCATGGAATGGCCAGAAAATCAAGAGGATGGGTTAGGAGTGTTTTGGTTTGATTTTCTCTCAATGATCAATTATCTTCACTTTAGTGAGCAGAAGGGGATTCAGGGTAGAGTTGATACTTCTCTTTTTCAGAGACTATTCCATCCACAAGAGCCAGAAGATCTTGCGTGGTGCACTTTTAGTTTGCAGGTTTGTGTGGTGGTCCTTTGTTCTTGTGCATGCTCAGTAGAAAGAAGTCTCAGCTTTCTCTCATGGGTCCTGTGCTTAGTTTTCATCACAGACCTCTTTCACGTCATAGCTTCTGTTTTCTTTCTCATCTCATATGTTTTCATTCAATTTTTCTTCTGCACATTTTCACCTTTTCAGTCCTTTTTTCCATCCTCCTCACATTCTTGCTCCCACTGCCTGTCCAGGTTCTTTGCTTGTGTTCCAGACTGATTCCTTTGACCATGCTTTGCTGTACCACCCCTCCTTGCTCCCTGCTTGAGTCACATTTTCCCACTCACTGACTCCTTGCTTCCTTGCTTCCTCCCCCATTCCTCTCCTTGCACAGGAGATCCCTTTCCTTGGCAACTGTTAGACTTCATTCAGTGGAGTGACTGAAACTTAAACCTGCAGAGAACTGACCTGTGCAGCCCAGAGCTGCTGGCAAACGTGCCTCAGAGTATCCTGTTACACCTCTCTGTGTGGAAGTCCAACTTCCCTGAGGGGGCCTTACTTCTTAGTGTGATGGATAATTTGTGAGGGCAGGGAGCTCTCTCAAAGTGGAGGATGGACAGTTTTCATTTTGTACTGGTTTCTGAAAACTATTTATTTGGTCTTTCTCAGAGTTAAAAAGATACACCACAGGCCAATGTTTTGAATTTTATGTATGTGTAAGGTCCAGATGACTGCTGGTCATCTGTAGCGTACATCTGATGATGACCACGCCAAGGCACTTGAAAAGAAAATGCAAGAAATGCTGTTATGACCACTTCAACTTCTTTTTTTTTTTTTAATCTATAGAGAAGTAGCTTTACTCAAAAACCTCATAAAAATATTACCTGGCAAGTATTTCACAGCATCGAATTTATTTACCTAGTGTTCTTTCTGAAGGTTGTTCAACTGAATTAATGAGCATGAAGCTATATTTTTTTTCAAAAGTTGTGTTGTTATTCACTTAAATCTTCTTCCAAATAAAGAGCTTTATATGTAGCTGCCTCACAGGCAAATTTTCTGGATGTTTTGTGTGTGGTCCCTGGGGCAGATGGGACTCTACAAGGGGTAGAGATACAGCTGGGGCTCAGGTCCAAGGAGCTTCTCTTTGTATAAAGGTGCCCTGATGCAGATACACTGTTGATAGGTAATTGCAATTTAAATTGGGTGTGGATTTGGTTTTGAACTCTATTGGTTTCCTAGTTTGTATTGCAGAGTGCATTTGGCATTCCACAGGGTACAGGTGGATTGTAAATGATTTGGTATAAATGTAGTCTAGCAGAATATGGGAGGATTTTTAAATAACTCAAAGTGTGGCATTATTAGTGATGTACTGAGGCACTGGAGCTTGTCCACAGAAGGGAATGGAGCTGGGGAAGGGGCTGGAGCCCCAGGAGCAGCTGAGGGAGCTGGAAAGGGGCTCAGCCTGGAGAAGAGGAGGCTCAGGGGGGACCTTCTGGCTCTGCACAACTCCCTGACAAGAGGGGACAGCCGGGGGGGCTGGCCTCTGCATCACGGGAATGGGGACGGGATAAGGGGAAACGGCCTCAATCTGTGCCAGGGCAGGTCCAGGCTGGACATTAGGGAAAACCTTTTCACAGAAAGGGCTGTAAAGTATTTGCACAGGCTGCCCAGGGAGGTGGTGGAATCCCCATCTCTGGAGGTGTTCAAAAACCAAGTGCATGTGGCACTTGGGGACAAAGTTTAGTGGTGATGGTGTTGGGTTGATGGTTGGACTTGATGATGTGAAAGGTCTTTTCCAACCTGAATGATTCTGTGATTCTGTGATTGTGATGTGCCAATGCACTGGGGTGTGTGATGGTAGATTTTAATGTCATGTTTTCCCTACTGCAATGGCATTTTGGTAAAACAGGAATACAAGTATATTTTTAGTATCAAACCTGAGGCTTTTGGCACAGAATTATGGCTTACAGAAAAATTTGTCATGGGTTTCACATTCCTATACCATGTACCATCTGGTGGGATGCAGAGAGTTCAACTCTGGAAAAACCTTTTGCTTTGGATTCTACTTTGTGAATAACCATGTGCAGTGCTTTAACAGATTACAGGGAAATTTTTTTATTGTGGGCTTTCAATGCCTGAATGTGATCACAGAACTTTTGTAGATAGTGAAAAGGGCTGTTGACTAAGAAAGCTCTTGCCAGACTTGTGTTCAATGGAAAAACTGGCGTGGGGGGTGGAAAATTGTCCCAAATTTAAGAAGAGTTGGCACAGGAAAATTTTGAACTGGAGCTAAAGCTGAAGATCAGCAAATGCTTTTGCAGTTGCGTGTTGTGGGTCCTGATGTCCTACTAACTCCCATTGTATCCTGTGGAAATGGGATTTGACTTGGAATGTCTTTATTTAACATCTGTGGCCAGCTTTGCTATTTTTTCTTTATGCCATTAAGGAATTTTGGAATGGAAAATAAGCCTGAGAGGACTAATTCATCCCTAGTATTTTTCTGTAAAGCTAATGGAATTATACCGGTCATAACTCACTCTGTGTGATTTAATCAAACATTCCTTAAGTGTGAATGGCTATTCTATGGACCAAACTCCAGTAATTAATTAAGACAAAAATGAAGGGAATATATAACCTCTGGACTTCCTAGGGCAGAGGATGGTGTTTGCCTGTTCACACTCTGCATATCTACAGAACTGTGATCATCTCCTGACCATTTTCTTACAAATCAAATAGAAAACACTGTGTGAGAAAAGGGGAAACATTAATAATGCTTACTTTAGATGGGAAAACAGTATTGAACTTAAGTCACATAGTAAGTGTGTAGGAGAACAAGGAATACATTTTTCTTTCCCTTGATCCCACTCCTCTCTTTTGAGAGAGTAAAGCTCTTTCCTATCTTGAAGTGAAGTTATGCACATAGTTAAGCACATAGTTATGTTTAACTGGAGTCCCCTTTAACAGACTGGCAGGGCTGTGTCTGTAACATGGTTAGGCTGCTGAGCCACATACTAGCTTGGATCAAGTTCAGGAGGTCATATGAAAAGTCTGAGAACTTTGGGTTTTGCAGGTTTGATAGATTTTTTTTTAGAAGTTATAATGAAGAAGTAATGTTTTTTCCAGAGGAGGAATTCCATGAAATTAAAATTAGGCTATTAATGGAGTTAAAGCTTTTCATACTTCCTGACAGAAAAAGTACTGTGGGTATGCAGATGGATAATGAAGGGAGAGGGGAAGGCACTCCTGTGTCCTTGCTGTACCCTCAGCTGGATGGTATCACAGATCATGTCACTGCCTCTCACATCCAGCTCTCCTGATAGCCCTTCTCCCATGTGCTGCCCTGCACTTCTGCATTCTTCTGTCGCCTGAGGTCTTTGATCTTGGGCTTTACTCTCAGATTTATGAGTGTCTAAACTTCTCAGGCAGAGGCTGAATGTGTGTAAATCAGTTGGAGAAGATGAAGTATAGCCTGAAGAAGAGGGGCATTCTCTTCAGCATTCCCTCCACTTCCATTGCAGGGTGGAAGAAGTGCTTCAAGACTTGTTATTAGTTTCAGTAAAGAACAGGAACATGGCTGTGGAGAAACACAACTGCAGCAGTGGTTTTCAAGGCAGGGAGAGCAAGTTTAAGGGAAATGTGGTATTGTGTACTGGTATCTGAGTTTGCCTACACCATGGAAGTGGGATGGGGGCAGCATGAGAAAAGATTGGTGTCACAGAAGCTGTGGCTGCCCCTGCATCCCTGGAAGTGTCCAAGGCCAGGATGGATGGGACTTGGAGCAACCTGGGATAGTGGAAGGTGTCTGTGCCCATGGCAGGGGTGAGCCTGCATGGGCTTTAAGATCCCTTCTGACTGAAGGCAGCCTGTGATTTTATGATTTTAATGAAAAGGGAGACAGCTGAAAGAGGGAGAGGAATATGACCCTATGTTCCTGTCCACATTCTGGAGGCCTCCTTACCTTCCTTAGTAGGTAAAGCTGCTTAAAACTGTTTGAAAACTGTCTTCTGTTTGAACTAGACAAATTATTAGGTTGCCCAGAAGAAATAAGTGAAGTTTCTTTGGACAAATATTTTGTGAAAACTGGGTACTTATCAAAATCTCATAGTTTTTTTTTAGGATAATGTATTGGTTTTGCATGACCTGGTTTTTGGTAGCAGGGAGGTCACAAAGATGACTCTTGTGAAAAGCTCCTGGAAGCTTCCACCATGTCCAGCAGAGCCAGTCCCTGATGGCTCTGAAGCTGGACATGCTGCTGGCCAAGGCTGGGTCAATAAGAGAGGCTGGTAATGCCTCTGGGATAACAGATTTAAGAAGAAAATCAAAACAAAGTGGGACACAGGTTTTCTTCTAGTCAGAGAAGAGGAGGAGGTGAGAGCACGTGAGGGGAACAACGTGGAGACACCAAGGTCAGTGGAGAAGGAGGGGCAGGAGGTGCTCCAGGGGCCAGAGCCGAGATTCCTCTGCAGGCCCTGGTGAGACCAGGGTGAAGCAGCTGAGCCCCTTCATGGGGATCCATGGGGGATGCAGAGATCCACCCACAGCCCCTGGGGATCCACGGGGGATGCAGAGATCCACCCACAGCCCCTGGGGATCCACGGGGGATGCAGAGATCCACCCACAGCCCCTGGGGATCCATGGGGGATGCAGAGATCCACCCACAGCCCCTGGGGATCCACGGGGGATGCAGAGATCCACCCACAGCCCCTGGGGATCCACGGGGGATGCAGAAATCCACCCACAGCCCCTGGGGATCCACGGGGGATGCAGAGATCCACCCACAGCCCCTGGGGGAGGTGCCCATGCTGGAGCAGGTGGATCCCTGGAGGAGGCTGTGACCCAGTGGAAGATCCCTGGAGGAGGCTGTGACCCAGTGGAAGATCCCTGGAGGAGAGAGGGCCCTGCTCCCAGGCTGGAGCAGCCTGGCCTTGGAGCACTGCACCCCATGGACAGGGAGCCCCACGCCGCAGCAGTTTTGGGAGGGCTGTGTGCCCGTGGGGGGGACTCACCTTGTGGCAGGTGTGGTTTGGCTGCTGCTGGTGAGAGTGGGCCCACGCTGGAGAAGCTCACAGGGAACTGTCTCCTGTGGGAGGGACCCCAGGGTCTCACAGGGAAAGGACTCCTCTCCTGAGCAGGGAAGGAAATCTCGGTGATGAACTGACCAAACCCCCCACGCCCTGTCTCCCTGAGCTGTTGGTGGGAAAGAGGGAGGGGCTGTTTTAAGGGCTTATTTTACTTCTCATCATCCTCCTCTGATTCTGTTAGTAATAAATTCACTTTGCAATCTTAAGTTTGCTGTTGAAGTGTTTTCTCCCAGTCCTTATCTCAGTTCACAAAGATTTTGTTAACTTATTCTCCTTTCATTTACCCAGCTGTGGCAGGGCAGGATAAGTGAGCGACTCTTGTGGGTGCTTGGCATTGGGCCAGTGTCAAACCACAACAGATAGATAGAGAAGAACTGCCTCAATTCTTTTTGGAAAGAGTAAGGTCAGAGGCCAAGAAAATTATGCTCTCTACTTAATTCAAGTAGTTGTCTTATTTGAGAGTTGAGTGGCTTTTATATTACTACCAATATTGAAAGTGGGGAAAAAAAGGTGCTAATTTAGGAAGTCTCATCTCCCTCTTTTTTGGTGGATCACAGAACACCAGATTAAAGCTGGTTACAGCCGATTTGTCAGAGCTCAAATTTGTCAGATTTGTCAGACCTCAAATTTGTGAACATCCCATCTGACAACTCAAGGATATGTAAGGATTTGGGGTTTATTTTGGACTTAGATACACAGTGACAGCAATAATGAGCACATGTCCAAATTCTGAGGTTTTTCCTTGGTGTTTTAGGAGATGCAGTGTAAAGGTACAGCTGTTCAGTGTTGCCTTGATATGTCTGAGGGCAAATGATAAGCAGACCTGGGCATAATAACTGGGAATTCTGCTCTTTTGTGCTAAAACTGATGAAGTATTGCTATTAATATTTCACAGGTGACAATTTCAATGGGAAATGCTTCCCTAAAGCTCAATAACTGCTCTGTGTTGTTACCACTACCAAGTGTTATTGTTGCTGTCATCAGGTGAGTGGCTGTCCCCAAGGCAGTGTAAGTGAACAGCTCTGGGCTGATAAGGATGAAGTCTAAAGCACTTAAAGACATTTTCCATCTCTGAGGCTTCTGGGATAACTGTACTGACCGTGTGGGAAATGAGTGTTTGAAACCTTATTGTCACCCTTGATGGAGACATTGTGATATCTATAAAATGAATACCCTGTGATTGCATGGATGTTTTCTTGTTCCTCTAGAGGGATTTATCCGGGGTCCCTCTAAAAGTAGCTGCTCATATAGATTAGAGAAGACAGTAAGTATTGCCAGTGCCAGAAGCTCCAAAATCTGTGAGGCAGCCAAAATGTTGTGACATGATCCAAAAGCCTGTTAGAGCATCACTTACAACTTATTTTTCTGCTGTCTTAACTCTGCATGTCCAGCCCAGAAGATATGCACAAGGGTGAATTTCCCCTCTGATTCTTGAATCCTTCTGGCAAGAGGAAGGATTATTCTCCCTGTTTTTATTTAAAGATACAGTAGAGATTCTTTCCTTGGGAAAAAAATGATAATACCTCAAATACATAGTTCTTTGAATTACAAATTATTTTTCATGTTGCATTTGAAATTGTTGCCTACAGAACTTAGAAGCTACTTGTTATATTTTGCTTTGTTCTCCTCAGCTCCAAGTGGTTATAATTCCAAGGGAAGCTCTGCAGCTCAACAACAATGTATTCCAGTGCTATTCTGTCCTTAAAATTACTACTGATGTAGTTTATCAGGTGAGCCTTGCTGTTTGTTAGCAGTGTGCACCTTTTCCCTAGAGCTGGAATCTGCATAGAGGATACTTCACCTGTTGTGTGCCACGTAAAAGTCACGGTGCCCTTGTTAGCTCAACTTTTAAGTATGTGACAATTCACAGAGAGATCTCCTGTCAGTTTCTTAATCACTTTTTAAACAAAGAAACTTCCTCATTCACCTTCCTCTCATCTTTCCTGCACTCTGAATTTATCTCCCAGGGGTTACAGCAGCTTGTGTTTCACACAATCACACAGAGAAACCCAATTAATCCTATTCATGGCAGTAATTGTTTAACACTGGCTACGGGTCTTGATGAGAGCTCTGTGGTATGGAAAGCAAAGAGCAATTTCTGCTGCTGCATGCGTCTCCTGGAGTGGTTTAAATGCACACAAATCAAATTCCTACTGCTGTATGAAAAGCAGATATTTGATGCAGATCCTCAAGTACTTTTAAGCTATGAATAAGCTGTCCCTCCCTGAGACTGATACAGTGTCCTGTTTTCATCTGGAGTAAGCAACTGTTTTCTGAGAATGCATGGTAATGAAGTGAATAAGGAGCCATGAATATTGTATACATCTTTATATCTCACTTTAAATGAGGCAATAGTGTTCATTGTAAAGAGAATTCTCACAGAAATATGACAGGAAAGTTGAAAAGGAGGCCAATCAGAGTATTTCCCTCTTGAAATGCTGAGCTTCCTCTTTTCAAGTGCCAATCCTAGAGGAAAACTGGGATAAAATATGTCTTTGTGGTGGGGAATTAGAATCAGAATTGTTAAGAGAGGTTAATTGTTAAAAGGGTGGATGAGACCTCTTTAGATCATTGAGTCCAACCACTAATCCAATGCTGCCATGTTCACCATTAAAGCATGACCCCAAGTGCCATACTGACATGACTTTTGGACACCAGCTGGGATGGTGATTCCTCCACTGCCCTGGGCAGCCTGTTCCAGTGCCTAATGAAGAAATTTTCCCCAATATTCAATCTTAACCTCCCCAGGAGCAATTTGAGGCTTTTTCCTCTCCTCCTGTCCCTGTTCCCTGGGTGCAGAGCCCAACCCTCCCAGTTGTCTCCTCCTGCCAGGAGTTGTGCAGAGCCAGAAGGTTCCCCCCTGAGCTTCCTCTTCTCCAGGCTGAGCCCCTTTCCAGCTCCCTCAGCCACTCCTGGTGCTCCAGACCCTTCTCCAGCTCTGTTCCCTTCCCTGGACATGAATGAATAGTGAATGAATGCCTTTAGGGAAGAGAATGAAGTTGAGTTCTCAGGGGAGAACGAAGGAAAGGAGCCACCCAAGACTTGCAATCTGGTGAAACTGACACTGATCCTTAATCCTTGCTCTGTGTGCTGCACTGCTGTCCAGCAGTACTGACTGGATTAGGATGAGGCATGAGGCCATGCCCAGGTGCCTTTTGAAAGCTCACTGTTGTGTGTTGCAGAGAGTGAACTGTACCTGTCCTGCAGAGGGGGGCTGATACAAGTTGTGTTTGAGCTTTTCTTAACCAATGAGGAGCAAAAGGAGTTTGTATTGGGTTGGTGATTTTCTTTCAATGCATCATGCAATGTTCATTCTGTATCCTGCTGGACCAACTTGTTAGAAACCTTAGAGCTATTTCCCCTCTACTGTGAAAACAGGGAATGGTCATGACACAAAGGCTGCCAGAGCTCCAGGAGCTTTTGGGCAATGCTCTCAGGCACAGGATGGGATTGTTGGGGTGTCTTGTGTGGGGTGAGGGATTGGAGTGGATGATCCTTGTGGATCCCTACGAACTCAGGGTAGTTTGTAATTCTGTGACTTGAGGTCTCTGTCATCTTTTTTCTTACTTGTGCTTTATCCTTTGTGTGCGTATCAGAGGCTGCTTGGAATTCATACTACTGTGGATTCTGCTCAGTGGAGGATCTGGCTAAACCAGATTAAGGACTACGGAAAAGGAGCAGATATTTCATTTAGTTAATGGACTTTGAATGTGGCCTAAAGCCTAGCAGGAGGAACCCTTTAGACAGAGAGCCCTCAGATGCCAGTTGGTATATATTTTCCAGTCAATGATTTAATTGTTGGCATATGCTGTGACTTCGGTTTTGAAGGAGACACATGCATCAGAGGAAATATTAAGAACATATGTTTTTCAGTTTGCAAATGGCAAAACAGTTTCTCTGTTGAAAGAGAGTGATGGTGTTACTTGATCAGCTCACCATGACTTGGTAATCAGCAGTTTTGTTAGAAGGAATAGGATGGATTCAATGAAATGTGCTCTGGGCTGGCTGCTTTTTTGTGCTTCATTACTCCAGCCAGGGAGAATGTTTTACCCCTCACTTACACTGTTGAACATAATGTGCTTTTTATAACTGTTGCTGGTGTTTAGGATTTCCTGTTTGAGGTGTGCTGCTCTGAGATCAGATTTACGAGATCCTTCAGTGATGCTGGCAATGAATTCATGCCGTGCCATTGTTGTTTGGTGAACTCTGGGTCCAAGATTTGCATTTTGCAAAGGGATTGTTTGCAGTGTTCCATTTTTAAGGGGGATCAGAATGGTTTAGGTGAAGCATATCCCCTTGTGGTCTGTGGTTAAGCTTCCTTTGTTGCTTTTTGAGGAACATGTGCAACCTACTCTTTGGTAATTGGTTTTGCCAGAGGAGAAGCACAATGACTTCATATTTCTAAAGCGCTTGGATGGGATCATGTTATGTCAAGATACATGAAGCCATGGCACTGAGTACAGGATTAATCACAGTTCACTTCAGGCACTTAGCTGAAGACTCTCAGCTGAGGGGCTGGTGACCTAGAGGCTCTTTCTATAAATCACAAAATGAAACTGGCACCTTAAGGAGCAATTAATCCCCTGTGAATTTTTAAATACTCTTTGGAGATCTCATTTGCTTTCACTGGCTGTAGAGGAAGCAAAGGTTAGTTCAATCAAAGCCCTGAATTTAGAACATAGGAAGTTAATTAAGAGGCTTTCTGCTTTCTAACATTCTGCACTGGGCTGACTGTCCACATAACAGTCCCTGAGGTTTGTTTCACACCTAGGTTTTCATCCTACCACATGGATACCAAGGGCTTTTGGGGGGGGGGGAATAGGTTATTCCCACATGGTGATTCCCTGTCTCCCATCAGCAGCTGAAGAAAGCCCCTGTCTGGGCAGCCCCAGCACACCCTGAGGGCTCCTGCGAGCCTGCTTTGCCAAGGGCCTTGGTGCGTGTCTGATCACGGGCTGCTCAGGAGCTCGTGCACCTTCTTTGCCCTCTCCACAGATTATTGGCAGGGTTTGAACCTTGGGTTTTGGGAGACCCCTTCTGTGTCAGCTGAAGGAGTAACACTGGCAGCTCCGAGGCCGATAGTGCCATGGGACAATTCCCAGGCGAGGGCTGGGATGTGCCTTGTGCTGTGTACTGCAAACGTAAGCGGGCCGTGTGTGTTCATGCAGCAACGGTAACGCACTGTCCTGTATCCCTGTGCTCCTCCATCTTGATTTGCTTTGGCACCCTTGGTACTCCTCTTCACTCTGGTCACTTTGCCAAGTCGTAGCCCTTCTCCTACAACATTCCTAGCCTAGATTTCAGTCTACAAGGCATTACTGGTAAGATGTATGCATTTTTGCAGGTGACATATTCCCAAACAGCGAGCCAGCATGTGGCAAACCACCAGAGAGAACTGAAAGTGGCTTCCTTACCACTCGCTTTTGGGAATAGGCCAGTAAGTGTGTGATACAGGTACAGTGAATGAATATTATGCAGCATTAAAAGCCAATTTCATGTAGCCTGATACATAGTGGAGCCAAATATCAACTTCATAGGATAAATTACAACCAGCAGAGCTTGCTCAGCAAAGAGAGGTAACCAAAGCAGAACAGTACCCCAGTTCTCAGCCTGGAAAAATGCTGCTGAAGTGGAGTGAGTGGGGGTGGGTTTGCAGCATGGAATGAAAATGAAGGAATGTCTTGTGTTGCTGTAGTCCCTGCTAAATGTCTGGGCTGTTTGCTTGGGATAGGAGCTCTGAGCTGTGACTGTAGGTTACTGCTGGACTCCTGCCAGCTTGTTTAAATTAGATTCCTAGCCCGGGGGCTGGGGTGGTCAGCAGGAAGCCATTGTAATTTTCATGCCTTGGACACCAATGTATTTTCATGAGCTGAAGTGAAGTGTCTCTGGGGATGCTGAATATCTCTGAAACATTTCCTGAGTTCACTTAAGCTCCGCAATGGTATGTCCGAGTCTGTTTTCCAAAGGATGGAGCTTTTTGTTTAGTTAGTGAGGTCTTAGTTCACTTGAGTAGTATGCTTTTGCTGTTGGAACTTAGCGAGGAACAGAAGAAGAGGAGGAAAACTGTGCAGGAAAAATGATGGTATCTGTCTTGGGACAGCTAGGAGTACTGTAATTTCTTTTATGCCCCCATATTAATTTGTATTTCATGAGATTGTGACTTCAAGCTACTGTGTCAGAGCCAGGTTTTTCGGCTGCGAACAGGGGAAATGTTTGGGCAAGCACACAGTTTTAGGTAAAAGAGCAATAGCTGGAGCACACAGGCAGAGAACCTGTGATCCTGCCCATCTTTGGGCAGATCTTTTCCCATTTTCTGTTACTTACACCAATACAATAGTGGTGTGATTTTTAATTAGAGATCTTTAGCATCCCTGTGCGCACTAATTGCTGTCATGTACCAGAGCCTGAGCGCTAGAAACACAACAAGAATCCAGGGTGTGGCACAGGCCTGGCCAAGTCCCTGGTGATGCCCTGGTACTTTGCTGAAATAAGACATGGTGTGCACTGGCTGGGGTAACATTTTGGCTGCTCTCCTACAGCATTTGGGGAACGTAACAAGGTGCTTAGGCAGTGGTGCTTGGCCAGGATTGTTTAGTCCTGATTCAACAACATACTGCTTAAACCCTTACCTTTCAGTGTCTTAGGACATTTCAGATATCTGTGTGGTTGGCTTTGTTTTGTTAATTTTTTTTTTTGTGTGTGTCTTGGGTTTTTTGTTTGGTTTTGGTCATGTCTTTCCCTTTTTAAATTTTACATAAGCTGAATCAAATCACAGGATATTCATGTGACCTACCCCTGAGTCACAGTTCTCTGTGTTAACCACAAAACCACAAATTACTTTTTTCTCCCTGAAATGTTTATTCCTTCTTTTCATTTCTTTCCTAGTCTGACTACTCATCTTTTTATCTTCGTCTCTGTATTCAGTCCATAACTTCCTCAAAATTTCCATTGACCCTTTTCCCTCTGAGGTTCAGTGTCCGTTCTCAGTACTCCTTTCCATATCTCAAGATTTCTTGGCAGTCTGGAGTATCTTTTGCTTATACACACTGGATCCTGGTGGTGAAGTGTGCTGGTGCAAAAGGCAATATATTCTTGCTCTGAAAGAGGTGCTGTGTTACCCAAAAAAAGGTTTGTGCAAGGGAACACAGAATCATGGAATGGGTTGGGTTGGAAGAGACTTCAAAGACCATCTAGTTCCAGCTCCCTGCCATGAGCAGGGACACTCTGCACTAGTTCAGATTGCTCAGAGCAATCCCTTCTGTCACTCCAAGTCCTTGTCCCAAGTCCCTCTCCAGCTCTCCTGGAGTCCCTTTAGGCACTGGAAAGGACTGTAGGGTCTCCCTGGAGCCTTCTCTTTTCCATGTGAACACCCCCAGCTCTCTCAGGCTGGTGCCAGAGCAGAGGTGCTCCAGCCCTGGGCGCATCTCCAAGGCCTCCTCTGGACTCTCTCCAGCAGGTCCATGTCTCCATGTCTTTCTTGTGCTGAGGGTGGAGTCACACCAGAGCAGAATTGAGGGGAGAATCCCCTCTCTGGACCTGGCAGGTGGTGTTTGCCTCAGCCTGAATGAGGCTGGTTGCTAGGACACATCTCATTCCCACTTCATGTGTTGGCCATTGGAGTGAGTACTTTTGTAGATTTTGTTTTGGGTCAAAATTGGACCAACAGACCCTGATATTTTGTTTTCTGAAATTGTGCTGAATCTGTCGAGTTACACTTTCCTAAAGTTGTAACTTTAGTGGACAAAATAATTACTGTTTGGCACTGCTTCCTGCTTCCCTCTTCTTTAAGGTCATGGCTTTTTCTGATCCCCAGCCATGAGTGCTGCTTGGCAATTCCAGATTCATTCCCAAACAGTCCAGGTTAGCAGAGGTTGAAGAAACTCGTTTAGTTTGGGAGCTTGATTAGAGTGCATGAGCCGCTCAGGGGCTGAGCAGAGGAGGTGATGGCTTGTGTTGTGGTGGTTCTGGCCAGCAGGACTGGCAGTGGGCTTAGCTGGCAGAGCTGCAGCAGGCAGAGAGGGAGCATCCCTAGCGCTAGTGAACTGGAAGGATTGAGTTACATGGGATCTGTATATGAGGGAGAATCTAGACAGTCTCTGTGAATGCTGACAGAGGGGGGGAAAATGAGGCTTTGTGTGTCAAGCTTTGTTCTCAATATTCCTGCTGTGGCTCATGCTTAGGGTGTGAAAAGTGGGGATCGTGTCATTGCTGTAAAAGTTGGCTCTTTCTCTACCTTCCAAAGTTGATCTGAATGTCATTCTGTTACCCAAATGAGCCATGGTATAAGGAGATAAAAATAATGACTGTTGGCTAAATGGCATTTTGAAGAATTGGCAATTTTACCACATCAAGCAAATCTTTTAATGCCTTGGTGGTTTGGCACAGCCACCAATATGATGTGTACCTGTGGCTGGGGCATTTTTTAGAGGGAAGGCACAGAAATACTCCCCAGTCTAGAGGTATACAGTACAGTCTGGAGCTGGAGCTGCAGCTTAGCAAATGGTAGGAGTCTGTATTCCTTTCTGGAAAGGAGGCAACTGAAGAGATGCTGTTGCATTCCTGCTTTGTGGGGATGAGTCTTGGTTCATCTCAAACTGTCCTTTTTACAAAACAAGCAAATAAGAAAACCCCTGAATAAGTGAAGCATGTGTTGAATGAACTCATTAATTTGCATAAATCTTGCTTAGAGGTAGATTTGAAGTACATAAAACTTTGCTTTGTAGAAAATTTTGGCTGTGGGTATTTATGGGATAACCCAAGTCCATCTCACCTTGTGTTGTTTAATGTTAAGCATTAAACACTTGCTTAGTTACTTGCAATGAAATGTCCCATTGTGTAGATATAAAAGCCTTTTTTTCCCAGTTTGATATTCTGTCTCTGATCAAGTTTTGATCTCTGTTAACATGGAGTAAATCCAGAGTAATTCCATTACAGTCAGTGATGCTCGATTGGATTTACACCAGTACAACTGAGCTCAGAGTCTGGCTTTGGTTGTCTGCCATCTTATTTTGCTAAATATTACATCCTTCAGAAATATCCTTTCTCATCTTGTCTTCAGACCTTCCTGGCTCCTCCTACTTTACCGAATTCCAAGAGTAACAACATAGGTGAAGTTTACTTGATGAAAGATTGTTTAAGCAGGGTCTGGTTTTTATTAGCTCAGCTGGTTTTCATTTTTTTCAGCCCTGTTTGAAGACTGATTGTGCTCAGGCTGGGATCTGGATCCATCCTGCTTTTCCTACTTGACTCAATTTTGTCCATTAGAAGTGCAGTGTTTCAAATTACAGGGTGCTCCCCGACATTATCGTTCAGTAAGAATTATATGCCTCAGTGATGTTTTAAAGCAGTTTTTAACTCCAAAGATCAGAAAAAAGGAAAAAAGAGTACCTTAAGGCATTACTGCTAATCAGCAACATAACATTTGGAAGGGCTCAGTAAATGTGAGATGTGACTTCGGAGAATGAAATGAATTGAATTTTTCCTGGTTTTGTTGATATTTCCTTTGTTGAAGTGTACACTGAACTTTCTTACAGAGTATTTTAATTTATCATGTGTGAAGGACAGCTGGAATTTCATCTAGGCTATTCTGTTAGTTAAATAGGGTTTATTAGTCAGGTTTGCAGTTTGGACAGTTTTATCTGTGTTTATGTAGTTTAGCTGCACAGTGGGGTCTTGTGCCTCGTAATCATTCCAGAATTAATCCGTAACATTTGTCTTAACATTTTTGCAGTTGGGCTTATGCTGGTATAGTATTGCTACATTCATGTGATGATAAATAATCCTGCCCAAGATATCCAGCCCCAGCTCTAGGGATAAAGAAGGGATAGGAGATGGGAAACGCCACCTCATTTAGTTTGGAGATCTCAGGCACAAAGTTAAGCAAAACACTTTGGAATGTTTTTATATATGTTCTGTTGATTTTGATACCCTTTTCACATATCCTTAAGTGTTTTCCTGAGTGGGGCCTGAAGATTTTCCTCTGGCAGCAAAGGGGACGTTTGGCAGATCTGGTGATTTAAACCTTAGCCATCCCGCCTTAATCATTTGGATACCATTTTGTACTGCAGACACCTGAAAAAGATCTTCAGGAGAGACTGGATGACTGTCCATGTCTGTACCTGAATAGCTCCTGAATTCCATGAGATGACAGTCTTCACTGTGACCATTCCAGTGGGCAGTTGGTACAAAAAAATGGTGCCTTGAGCCTGCCCAACGGGCTGTTGTTTAAAGAATTAGTGATGCCCTTTCAATCTTTGTTGTTTGGCCACCATATTCAGGAAAATTGCCTTGACTCTCAGTGTATGCAGGAATTCTGTGTTGGTTTGTGAATGTCTTTAAGACACTGGAGCAGGGAGACAGAGAGAGTTTGCAGCTTGAGCACTGAGCAGCACAGCGGGGTAAAGACAGGACCACTCTCTAAGGGAAGGATTGAAGACAGGCTGGGAGAGCTGTGGGAGTTCACCTAGAGAAGAGAGGTTTCTGGAAAGACCTGAGAGCCCCTTCCAGTGCCTAAAGGGGGTTCCAAGAGAGCTGGAGAGAGACTTGGGACAAGGGCCCGGAGGGACAGGAGGGGGAATGGCTTCCCACTGCCAGAAGCAGGATTAGATACTGGGGAGAAGTTCTCTGTGAGGGTGGGGTGGTCCTAGCACAAGGTGCTCAGAGAAGCTGTGGCTACCCCTGGATCCTTGGAAGTGTCCAAGGCCAGGTTGGGGAGGCTTGGAACAACCTAGTGGAAGGTGTCTCTGCCATGGCAGGGGGTGGAATGAGATGAGCTTTAAGGTCCCTTCCAAACCCAAGCCATTCCATGATTCCATGCCATTCACTGGTGGCATCCTCAGTGACTATACTTTGCTGCAGCAGCTCAGGAATTAGCATTCACCCTTCGCTCTGTTGACTCATGAGGGGAGTGGTGACCTGACCACCTCAAATATCCAGTGTGAGCTGTCAGACTGTATTTGAAAGGACCTGCCAGTTCAGAGAGTGGGTTTTCTTCCAGACACAATGCAGACCCTGAGAAAATATGCTTTAGATTGACCTACACAAACAGTGCAAATCAGGTGGTAACATTGATTTTTGGAGCTTGATGGCTTTATATTCACAGATCCAAATTCCCCAGAGAAGATATCTTTGTGCTCTGTGTTGTATAAACAGGCTGAACAAGTTTAGTGAAAACAATCATCATGGTAAATGCTTCCGTTTTTAAACTGTAATCATTCTTTTAGAGTAAATTTGGTAATTATTTAGCAATCGATTATTTCATTGCCCTGTGAGAGTTCCATGTTTTTCCAGTAGTCAACTGAGTACATTCCAGTCTGTTTGGACTAGGCCAGATGGAGAGTAAAACTGGGAAATACAAGGTTCAAGACAAATGAGTTAGTCTAAATTAATTTCTATCTAAACATAAATAGTGGCATTATTTCAAACAAATTTTACAAGATGAGTGAACAGAAAACAAGGTTTTGCCTAATGTATTCCTGTTTAGCTGATTAGGGCAAAAAAGTTAATGTTCTCATCCTCTTTCCTTCCTCCCTCCCTGTTCACATCTGCTTTTTGAGTTAGTTTGGAGCATGCTTGCATTTTTACACTAGTAAAACTCCGTGGAATTTTACAACCCACAGATAATATTTAATGTTTCCCTCTCTTCCAAAGCTTCCTAAAAACTACTGAGCACTGAAACCTGCATCAAGAGCAGAAATATTCTGATGCCGTTTATTTTCCTTCTTCCAAAGCCCTGAAACAGCTTTCTTGTAGCTACTGAGCTCCTGTTGTTGTGAGGTGTCCCAGTGTCCCGTGGGCTGTGCTGTGCCTGTGGGTCAGTGCAGGGGCACTGGGCCCATGTGGGGAGGTGATAGAGATCTGCACAGCTGGGATTCTGCTGCTGGGCAGACAAGGCTGGGCAAAGCTGCCCGGATTAGCAGCTCCCCCAGTTAAGCTCTCGTGGATCCTGCTGTAATGAGCTGCCCGGAGTTCTTGCTTGCGCAGAGGAGTTGGCAAAAGGCAGCGTGGTTGTAAGGGAGCTTGTTGTAAACGACTCAGACCCTGGGTGGGGATGAGATATAAAAAGTTTTATTGAGAACTAATAAAAATAGACGAAGCAAAAGGGACAGCGCTGGAAGCGTGGCTCGATGCCAGGGGCTCGTTCACAAAATGGTGGCTCCGCCTTTTACACACCTGGGAAAATGCATCAGCAGCATGAATATTTATGAGTGGTCATACATATTTTAATATTTTTCTTATATGTACTTGGCCCCTCCCAAAGTCTGCCAGCTGACCTTCCTCCATCGTCCATTGGTGGAGACCGTCTCACAACTCGATTGGAGGTGAGGGGTTACCATGTTCCCCCAGGGACAAGTGTCCCCCGTCCCTGGCTGTCCCATGCAAGGGGCACAACCTGGCCTTGGACACTTCCAGGAATGGGGCAGCCACAGCTTCTCAGGGCAAGTCCTTCAGCTTGCTGGGGCAGCTCATCTGCTTTGAAAACTTCTCATAGCCTTGAGGGTTTAGGTAGACTCTGAAGGATGCTGAAGAAAGGACCTGGTGAGCTTTTTAGGATTTTATGAGTCCTGCATGGATCCAGGTCACACTGAGACAATGACATGCTCTCAGTTCTTGGCTGAGCTGCTGGTGATGAGCCCTCAGAGCTGCTGTTTCAGAGCTGGAGAAGCAACCTGAAATTCTTCCTGAACAAGTGCATGGCTATTCCTGCTTTGGGCTTCTTTCTGATGTTTTCTCAGTTGACATTTAAAACTATATTGTTATATAAGACAGGAGGAAACAGCTTCAAGTTGCTCTAGGGGAGCTTTAAATTGATATTAAGAAAATTTCTCTCAGAGGTTTGACAAGCATTGGAACAGATTGCCCAAGGAAGTGTCACCATCCTTGGAGGGATTTAAAAGCTGTGTGGATGCGTCACTTGTGGACGTGGTTGGTGGTGGCCTTGGCAGTGCTGGGTCAGTGGTTTGACTCGATGATCTTAGAGGGCTTTTCCATCCTAAATGATTCCATGATTCTCTATTATAAGGTGTTTTGCTACCTGACTGAGATGTCAGTTTTATATGACAAATG
Organism: Vidua chalybeata; assembly: GCF_026979565.1. Classification (NCBI taxonomy): domain Eukaryota; kingdom Metazoa; phylum Chordata; class Aves; order Passeriformes; family Viduidae; genus Vidua; species Vidua chalybeata. The sequence continues at coordinate 29,240,495 of NC_071538.1, forward strand.
ACTGTGGGCAGAAATGATGCTTAGACATGGATTGGGGGATTGTTTACATGCCACAGGGTTTACGTAAGTCAGTGAATGTGCAGATTCCCTTTCCAAAGTGACAACTGAAGATGTGTGTCTTGCAGCCAGACCCTCAGCAGCACTGAGTGTGAGACTTCTGTGCACCAGGATTCATTTACCAAACAGTCATTCTCAGGGCTTGTGTGACTACTGTGGGGAGAAGTTCTGGTTTTCAGTTCTCCTGGCAGAATAAAACCATGAAGTGAGTGTAGTGCTGCCGAGGGGGGAGAAGAGCCTCTGTAACTCTGTGTCGATGGCTCCCAGCAGCCCAGCTTCAGGGTTTGCAGCCTGTCTTAGGGAGGAGAGCTGCCAGGGAGCCCTGTGTGTGCTGCTGGGCCAGACTCAGCTGGGAAAAACCAGAGGCAAGGCATTCTGACTGCTGTGGCCCACGGAGAGCAAAGAGACACATGAGACCACTGTCACCACTGAGCTGTTCTGGCAGTGTGGAGACACTGCTCAGCCTGGCCCGACTCCTTTCCCCTTCCCCTGGGTTGTGGTGAACGTTCCAGTTTCTCAGCCTTGGTTCTCTAGACTTCCGCAAGAACTTTATCCCTTACTTGAACACTTTCTGCTTAAAAATGTTTTTCTTGGTGCCATTTAGAAAATGACACAATTACAAATGATACAGGCAAAAGTGAAGGGATGGGAGAGAGCTGCTTCCAGCTGACTCGCTAGTTACCAAAGTAAACAGTGCTGTAATGAAGCTTTTGAGAGGCTCGTCCGGCCATGAAAAACTTGCTATATCTTTCTTTTTAAATAGGCATTTCAATCCAAACCACATATTTTTAAAAATAGAACTAAAATGTTTCAGTATCCTCTTTTTCCTGGGTTGGCTCTGTCAGATAAGCTATTTTGCAGTCTTATTTTCTGCTTCTTTTTCCCACTGCTTTCTTGTACAATAGAGTCCTGCAACAGCCCAGGTAAGAAGGCACCTCAAAAAAATAATCTGATTCAACTTCTCAAACAGAGCCTCACCAGGAGTAAGAAATGTGTCTGATAGGTAGAAATAGAAAGTGAATTATTTAGAGTCTTCACTGTTTAAGTTAGTAATAGATGTTTAAAAAGACCAGAAAGTTCATGTTAACCTGGAACACGAGTAACAGCCCTTCTTTGAACATCCTTAAATGGGTGTTTTAATTTCAACTAATCTATGCCTCTCTATTCACAGCAGTATTTGAGGCATCACTGGACCCTTGTTAGAGCCCTAGGGATAATATTCCCAGTTGGATATTGTCAGAGTGAATAATTGGTGCACACGGACAGTGTTATCTGCTGTAACATTCCATGTTCTGTCAGCTGCACATGGATTAGTTCTGTGAAGTGGAGACTTAGCTGGAATGATGCAGAGATTTGAATTTACAGTTGTGATGCCTGAAAGGATAGGATTGGGGTTTCTAATGGTTTTACATTGGTAATCCTTTAGCAATTCACTTTATAGTGGAATACTTGGATGGGAGCTGGTGTCTGTTCTAACTGAAATCAATAAAAACTCTGTCAGTTACTTGGAAAGAAGGTAGATGCATTTCTAGTAGTAAAAAGGAAATAAAAGAATATTTTAGGTACAGAGTAATCTCATGCAGAATATCTGAATTTTGTACTGAATGTGACACTTCTTTCTCCCAGCAGCTGGCGTCAGATTACTTGAGTTTTGTTATGTTTGGACATCTGCATTCTCAAAGGATGGCAGCTGGATATATCCTAAAGCCTTTTTGAGTATCTAAATGATGATGTTCATGCACATGTATGTATATGTGTGCAGGCACACGCAGGTCATCTCCTAGAACCTTGGTTTTATTCTCCTAGAATTTTCAAAATTAAACTTTTTTCTTTCTTCCTTGTGTTCTATTGAGAGACAGGTAGTTTGGTATGAAAACTGAGGGGACTCTATTTAGTTGTGCTTGAATTATGCAAGTGTAGGTAGTCTGTGTTTAATGTCCATCTTTTCCCTTTGTTTAGGGCTAATTGCATAATTATGTGGTTTGCTGATACTTTGCTGAGCAAAATTTAATTAGTGTTTCAAGGATTGTGTCTGGCATCTGAAAGGATTCTAGCTCAGTCTTTACTTTTTTGTGTTTCTTTTAGGGAAAACTTACCACACTGTGTTTGAGCTTCATATCCAACAGTGGTGCTTTTGTCCCAGGCCATGTAACTCCCTCCAGCCAAAGAAACCTCCAGAGACCCATTTAAACCAAACACACCATAGGGCATCTATGGTCAGATGGAGAGCCACCAAGGGGATCAGGGGGATGGAGCACCTTTCCTCTGGGGAAGGCTGAAAGCATTGGGATTGGTCAGCCTGGAGATGAGAAGTGCTGCGGTGACCTCACTGTGGCCTTCCAGTGCCTGACAGGAGAGATGGAGAGAGACTTTTTACAAGGGATGGAGAGACAGGGCAAGGGGGAGTGGCTTCCCACTGCCAGAGCACAGCATTGATTCAGTGTTAGGAAGGAATTGTTCCCTGAGGGTGGGGAAGCCCTGGGACAGGATACCATAGAAGCTGTAGCTGCCCCATCCCTGGAAGTGTCCAAGACCAGGTTGGACAGGGCTTGGAGCATCCTGGGCTAGTGGAAATGTCCCTGCCCAAGGGATGGACCCCTAGATGAACTTTAAGATCCCTTCCCACCTAAGCCTATGATTCTATGATGATTTAAAATAAAATTATCTTTTACCATGTGAAGGCAAACCACAACATAAGCTTATTAAAGAGCAGGATAGGTTTAATATGGGAACATACTCTGGGAAGTCCTTGTGTTCCCATGGTTTCTTGGCAGTTTTAAGGACTGATGGATTAGTGCCATGGTCTCCAAAAAGCTTTTTAGGAAAATGGCTTCTTGAAGAAAACACTGACTGCTGCTTTATTAATAACTGGGGGGTAATTACCCCTGTTAAGTACCGTTCCTGCCTTGGGACTTTGGTTTGTGCTACATGATGGGGATGAAGAATGTTTCCCCTCATCCCAGACTGAGCAAGACTGGGTTATCCTGCTCCCAGGATGTTTGGGTTGCTGATGGTAACTTTATTTGCTTACAGGGTCTGCTTTTCTATAGCTGTGGGTTCTGATTGCATTTGTAGTTCCATATCCTTTGGAAAAGCAAGGCAGCTGCACTTGCAGTAGGAAAGGGCCAGTTGCTTTTCAGTTTGCTGATGTCTCAAGATCAGAAAGTTGACTTGGCTTCAGTAAGGTAGCTCTCTCCAAGGATCTTCCAAATCTCTTTGAAGGAAGTAATCCAGGCATATAATCTTCCAAGCAGAAGAAGCTTTTAATTAGCTATTGTAATTGAATTAATTTATCCTGCAAATAAAAGAAGCTGTGACTTTTTTTGCCAGTCAGCCATTGCATGATGAGATACACCTGGGGACACGGTGGGAGCCTGAGTTCCATGAAGAAGGAGAAGGAGCTTTACGGATGAGGCTGTGGTACCCTGCAGTGCCAGGAGGCTCCCCATGGTGGAGCTCAGATATTCCCGGCTGACAGCAGCGTGGACAGCAGCTCAAAATCAATCATGCTAGATGTCACAGTAAATAAGTTCATTTTGTAATGAAATATTAAGTATAAATTGTGAATTTAAAATTGTGTTTTAAATCCCTCTTGATTTGAAAGCAGCAGTGTGAAATGGGTAGTTGCATTTGTTCCTGCCCAATTCCTCAGTGCACGTTCTTTATCCAGTGCTGTTACAAGTGGAGAAGGAGCAGTGCCAAAATACACAGACCCAGAGATGAGACAGAAATAGACCTGGACTGAACTGGAGTTCAGTCTGGAGAAAGAATTTAAAGAGCAATATGAACTGAGTTTTACTCTGTTCAGCCTGTTGTTAACAAGGGGAAATAAACACAAACAGAAAGTGAGCTGATGACCTTCTCAGATGTTCAGTGGGAGTTGGGAGCACAGGCCAGCCCTGGGATCCAGCGCTGCTCCCAGGCTGGACAGTAAGGAAGCTGTGTCTGCAGTCCTTATCAGCTGTTTGTCCTTTACTGTAGGCTGAGTAAAGCAAATTGCTCAAAGCTTTCTCCCCTTGCGTCTGCTCGTGCCTTTTGTTGTTGGAAAAGCAAAGCAGCCCCATGAACGCCTGCAGCAGTGGCAGTGCTGGACGGGCAAGCACAAACCCCAAAGCTCTGGGCACGCAGGAGATGCAGGAGAGCACAGTCCTGGACATACTCAGTGCTGGGATGGAGCTCCAGCTCAAGGCTTGGATGTCAGGGACCACCTAGTTGTAAGAGCTTCCCATAATCTCCGTGGCTCGCTCAGCCCTTGGCCTCTCTCAGGGCCTGTCAGCCGAGTTGCCAGCCGTGGCTGTGTGCTGGGAGTTGGGCAGCCATCCACGGAGGGCTGGCCAGAGGCAGCAGAGTCAGCTCAGACACTGCGCTGTGGCCCCGCTGGGAACAGACCTCCGGGCTCTGCAAAAGGCTGAGGTGGGGCTGCTCCAGATTTCAGCATTCACTATGTTTGCTTGTCCCCAGAAAGGAAAAAAAAACTTGCTTTGTGTCATTTTTTGAGGACATTTAATAGCCACTAAAGTCATTACTTTAAATCTGAACCACATGGACTCAAGTTTTCTGATCTCTTTGCCCATAGCTGTGCCCCAGCAATAGACAAAAACTTCTGGCCTTGCAGTGGAGCTAGAGGAGATGTTCAGATGGATTACTTCCTCAGAATAATAATCAACCTGTGTTTCTATTGCATTGAAGCTATCTTTTTCTCATTTCCAGCCTAAGGGAGTAGTTTTTTTAGTTAGGATTCCTTGGTTTATGTGATGTGGCACTCATGCATAGGGTTTGAGAAGTTCCAAGACTGTTAAGTGCATCACCCATTAAGAGAGCATTTGTAACAAATCTGGATTTATTTTAACCATCTCTGTGTAGAGGAGGTTACTCTGCACACGCTGTGGTTTGTGACTGTAGCTGTAGAAGGTGGAGTTAACAGTGTGCTGGGCAAATCTGTCCCTGATTTTTATTGTTTCTTACTGCATGTGGTTAATAACTTTTAGACAACTGCACTTGAGGCTTGTAAACTAAACTTAGTGCTTGTTGCAATAGACAAAAGATGAGAATAATAGATTTTATCCACTTTGGGTCTCCAAGTGAGCTTTCTTTTCCAAGAAATGAAGCATGCATAATGCTTTTTTTTTTTTTTTTGCCATTGTTATTTTCCTTTAAAAAAAAAGTAATGAGCTCATAACTATTAAAACAATGGGAAATAACAACACAAACGTGGCACTTGCTAAGGCAAATTGCAAGTAAAACTTGTGTTAGATCTTTGGTCACCGAGTTTCAGCCAGGCTCTGGCCACTGTCCTGAGGTGAAGAGTTTGATGCATGAGGGTGGTGGCCCTTGCCATCCGTGAGGCTGGAGCTTCATCAGCTCCACTGGTGCTGGGTTGGGCTGCTTAGTAGGGCTCTGCAATTCCCAGGGTAATCTGTCTGGCTTGTCTGTGAACAGCCAACTTGTGAAAAACTGGGTGAAAAATTGTGAGCAGTCTGACTCCTTTCTGTCTGCTGTTAACACTTAGTAGTCATAAGTCATGAGGCTGAAAAATTATTTAAGAAATAAAAAAGTGAGTGTATTAACGAAAAGTGAGCTTGCTGGGCTGGTTTGGCTCATTTCTCTCTGGTAAAAGTTGCTCACTGCAGTTTCTGGGCTTTTGAAAAAATTCATTATAGCCAGGGTAGAATCTGAAAGCAGCTGAGTCATGAGGAAATATCATTTAGGAGGAAAATTTAAGTAGCCTATTTCATGTTCTAGTGCTAAGCCTCTTGCCTTACTCAGTGCTCCCTGAATCCATTGGGATGGTCTTTCCAATGGGATTTGTGTTAGCCATGGGGGGCTTATGGCTGTAGGCAGCATCTCCAGTGCTGCCTTGTGCTCCTGGAAAAATTCATCAAGGTTTCTATCCACACAGTTCCCATCATCTGAATGGGAGTTGAGGGTGTCCTTCACATCAGAGCATGAAGCACAAGGCTTTAAGTTTGGTCTTTTTTACTATGTGGTGGAGTCAACTTCTTGGTTTGGTAGTCTACAACAGAAATTTGCAATCAGTTAAAATGGAGCAGCATTTTTTGGTGCATTAAAACATCATGCTATAAAAACAGCTTCTGATCCTGTGTGCATGTACTTGTCAGCTGTGTGATGAGTAAAACTATTCACTATCATGAGATGTCAGTTACAAGTGGTTTTCTTCTATGTAGTCTCACCTGTGTGATGACTCTCTCTTTAAGGGGAAGGAGAACCCTGTGAAGCACTTCCAGTGGCAGCTCATGAGGGATTTGTAGAGGGAAGAGCCTGCAGGACCCAATTTGCTCTTGGAAAGGTTTCTGCTTCTGTGCCCTCAGGCTGGACAGCTGGCTGGAGCCTGGCTGGAGCAGCTCTACCATTGTTCTTATTCTCTGAGTTCTTGGCAGTGGCTGTTTCTAAAGGTCTTCAGAGGCTTTACAAACAGAGCCTTGCAATGGATTGGATAGAGTTCTGTTCTTTCTCTGAGAAGAGCATTAAATCAGATAAACCTCGGTGCCCAGCACCCTTAGTAAATGGCTCTTAGGGAATAATTGTACACCAGCTTATTTTGGCAGGGATCTTGGTTTAGGCATTTCAGCTGTCTAATCTGATTACTCCTAATCCTTGAGCATCGCTTCATTTGTGGTGAAAATTATTTGATATACGTGTACTCACACACACATATACACACATATATCAATGGGCAAGTGAGGATTTGTTTATATGGGTATGTGAAACCCATATTAATCCTCTGATCTCAAAAACTGTCAGAATTGCCACAGCCCAGTGCTAGACTTGTCAGTCCACTTCATAAATAAAAAGAATGTGGAAGATAATTGTCACCCATGTTTTTTCTGTGTATACTGTGTTATGAAGAGATAACTAAATATACTAACTATTAGTTTTTATTAGCATATAATTAGTGTAGTTATATAATGTAACATAGTGTAATTATTTTGGTATTATATATAATATAACATTAATATTGTTATTTGAATGTCAGGGATTTGTTGCTATACTGTGGTAGGCTTTGAGGTTTTGTTTTTTTCTATTTTACTTTTTCATTTGTAGTGTCATAATTTTGAAATTTTTATTTCTTTGGAAGTATTCAAAGGTGTGGAGGCTTTTTAGGGCGATATCTTTGCTTTATTTTAGTTAGTTAGGTTTAATTCTGGGTATGGCTTTGAATCAGGAAAACATCCTTGCTGTGAATTAGAAGAAGGAATTCTGTGGGTGAGAGCACTCCACAAGGTTTAGCACCTCTGCCAAAATTCCTTCAGCTACCATGTGTCACTTAGAGCTTTCTTATTCCTTCTGGAATAAACAAATCCAGTGTTCTGAGTTGATGAGAGGTAGGCAGAAGACTTCCATATTCCTTTGCTAGATCCTAAAGCACCCAGCCGTCCAAAGCAGACATTTGGTGCAGATGTGTTCAGTGGTCAGGACTAGGGGAGTGCCAAATTTGCAATCACTGTCAGTGGTAATTATGTGTGATTGTGTGTCATGGGGAAATCTGTGGTTTTCCCAACATGCTTGCTGCTCAGCTTGTACATAAACATGTGGCCATTTGAGGTGTGGCAGAACGCCATGGAAAAACAGCAGGCCCTTTTGAAATGGCCAGTTTCTTAGGTGGCTGTGGGCTTTTCTCCTTATTTACCAATGAGATGGTTTTTACAAGACTTGCCCCAGAAAGGAAGCATCAAATTCCTTGATCTCTGTGTTACTCAGTCATGTATTGTCATAGTTTAATTGCTTAGGTACAAGCTCAGATGCCGCAGTGGCCACGTTGACTTCTGTGATTTCAGTTTTGGAAGTCCAGGCTTTGCTCAGGGATGTGCAGCCATTCCTTTAAAACGTTTCCTTTTGGCTGGTACCAGTTTGTGTGTCTGACTGTTGGTTCCTGAGTCAGTCTGGAAGAGCTGATGTTTACACTGTACTTGTGAGGCCAGAGGATTGAGTTGGTGCTTCAAAAAGACTTGCTGCCATTCTGGGGCTGTGTCAGCTTTTTTACCTTTGCACAGCTCCCTCTGGGTGATCATGAAAGTTTTGGAGTAGTGAGCAATGGAGAGACCCCCACAACAAATCAGTTCCAAATATTCCTATATCAGTCCCTAATAATGGATTCAGATTGCAGCATGAGAATGGAAAACCACCTCCCCATCACTGGAAGTGTCCAAGGCTAGGTTGGACAGAGACTGGAGCAACCTGGGCTGGTGGAAGGTGTCCCTGCCCATGGCAGAGGGTGGGACTGGATGGGCTTTAAGGTCCCTTCCAACCCATTCTGTGATTCTGTATTCTGTTAAGAGTATTCCATATGTGAAGCTTCAGCTAAAGAGCTAATGAAGGTAAAAAGCTTATTATTTTCTTCTGCTTGGTGTGTTTACAGGGTGTAGTTTCTGAGTGAATATTCTGTTTAAACTATGCTTGTTATGTAAATTTAAATCACTTCTCATAATGCTCTTTCTTTTTTATATTCTGGACACTTTGAAGGTCTTTGTTTACCTGTGTTGGTGAAACAGCCTTATTTGGGCTGTACTTGTAGGTCACCAAATGAGGATGAAAGAAACTGAAGCTGGTGAAGGCTATTAAAGGTTTTCTGGCAGGCAGGTCACATAAGCTGGTGGCACAACCGTATGTGAAGGCCAGCTGCTGGGTTTTTTGGGACAAGCTGGTGAGTGTTCAGGTGGTGAGGAGGAGCAACATCACCATTCAGACACGGCCTTGGTTGTGGAATCAGCTGAGGACATCTGCCCTGCACAGCTCCTGTGGGGCTCTCTGCTCTCTCCTGCCCACAGCACTTGATGCTGACCATGCCTTTGTGGCCCGGGGGGTGTTTCCCAGCTGAGCTCTTTGCTGAGCTCTCAGCAGAGGGCAGCTGGAGCCCTGATCCTGCAGGAAGCTGGCCAGGCTCTGCTGGGCATCGGCGCTGCTGGAGCCAGCCCGTGCTGCCTATGGGGGAGTAAGGCCAAGTTCTCAGCCCATCTGACCTGATGGGCTGTTTTAACTTAGCTGAAGGAGTATTGCTTTTCAGATCTTTATTTTATAGGGTAAGAAAGCCTTTCCAAAGGATTTATTGCTCTAGATTGAAACACTGAATCCCTCAATGGATGGGAATAATGAAGCTAGTGAGGTTACTGTATGGATAAACTCCAGTCAGTGATGTGCTTTAGAACAGAGCTTGGCAACAGGGAGATTGGAAGCAAAACAATTTGGAGGTAGCTTTATTGCAGGTGTTTGCTGTAAAGGACACCCAAAGGAGAATAGTGCCAGGGAGAGCAGGAGCACAGCAGGATGAGGTATGTGAAGGAACATAATGGCTCTTTTAATGATAGTGCAACATTTTAGTACATGGCATTCATAGATAAATGACTCACAGCCATAAAAAAAAAATCCCCAAGGACAGTTTAGTGTTCTAGGAAAGGTTTTGTGTGATCTCGTGGGTGACTTGCAAAGAAATTAAACCAAAAGACATCCATAAATAGAGCTTGCCCAGCAAATACTGGTTTGATTAGAGTAGACCTTGGTTATGGCAGTTGTTGTAACTCCAGTGAAATAAAACTTTGGATTGTTTAAAAAAGAAAAATGTCTGTGTTATATGAAAGATAAGTGTGTATTAACTTTTATAGAGCTTGGAAAGTGCTGTGAGGTCTGCTGAGGCAGCACTTCCCTGTAAGCTGCAGCTGTATTAAATTGGCACCGTTGCAATTTCATGCTTGGCTTTTACCCTGACAGCAGAATTGTGCCCTGTTTGCTCTGTTAGGACTCAGCTGATCTCTTTGAGTGCTTTGGAGCACTCAGCTGGCAGAAATCTCTTCATTTGTGTGTGTGTATGTTTATTTATTGATTTTTGGCGTAGCACCCTGACTGTACTTGCTGAGCTGGGTGAGTGCCCACGGCCAGGGCAGCAATGCCTGCCTGGGCCAGGCAAAGAATGGAGGGCACTGGTGCCAAGGCAGATTGAGGTGAACAGGCAGGAAATCATGGCATAGGAACCAGCTGGCTGGAATCACATTTGATACCAATCAGGAAGGCAGCTGTGTGAGGGGCAGCTCCATGGGATTGGGAAATGCACACATATGTGCTGCTGTTACCATACCCCAGGCAATTTCACTTGGATGTCCTGCCCTTCCTCAGTAGCCAGACATGACAAATGCTATGAATGAAGTTGTTTCTGCTTTGGTTCATTCTGGCTGCTGGATGTGCTGGAGTGGGGATAGGGCTCACACTAGGATATTTCCAGAGGTACTTTTTTTTTTTCAGGGAAGAGGTGTGCCACATGTCTTTTTTTTCTTTCCTTTTTTTTTTTTTTTTTTTTTTTTTTTACAGGAGTAAAATTGCAAAGCCAACTATGTATGTTCTGTCCAGAGAGGCATCTACATGTTTACCTAGAATCACAACATTGTGGAATGGTTTAAGTTGGAAGGGATCTTAAATTCATCTCGTTTCACCCTCTGCCATGGGCAGGGACACCTTCCACTAGCCCAGGTTACTCCATGCCCCATCCAGCCTGGTCTTGGACACTTCCAGGGATCCAGGAGCAGCCACAGCTTCGTTGAGCACTCTGTGGCATGACCTTCCCACCCTCACAGGGAAGAGCTGCTTCCCCAATATCAAATACCTTTTAAGTTTGAAGCCATTTCCCCTTGTCCTGTCCCTCCAGGCCCTTGTCCAAAGTCCCTCTCCAACTCTCCTTGAGCCCCTTTAGGCACTGGAAGGCTGCTGTGAGGTTTTCCCAAAGCCTCGTTTTCTCCAGTCTAAAGAACCTCTTCCTGTAAAAATACATTATTTCTTGGTCCAGCAACATTTGTTCTGAGAATTTTTGTTCCCTTTTTATTACTAAGAACAATAAAATATTTGATCAAAATCAAAGGGGAAAGGCTTTATGTGCCTATAAATGTTTAAGGCACATAGAGATTGGTAATACTGGAATATTAAAGTTACCAGATTTGAAATCACAGGTTTCAGTACTGGGAATATCATTCTCTACTATTTCTTTCTGTTCAATGCTTTTAATTTCTTTTTTTTTTTTACTACCATATATCTTTGGATAACTCAGTTGTCTTTGTATTTCATTCTAGAAATTGGTCCAGTGACAATAACCACAGATCCCAAGAAATTTCAATTTGAACTTAGGGAACTTTATGTTCAGGTGAGTAACTTGTTTCCTATGTGGTTCTAGCAAAGACTGTTTGCTCATGCCATCCTTCTTCTTGTGCTGATATTCCTGCTGCAAGCATTCATAAGGATGTAGATCACTTACCTCTGTCGTTTTGCCTGCACAAACTGTCAACTTCCTGCTCATCCTAATTTAGGGTTATGATTCATTCCTTTGTCTTAGTTCACATCATTGTGTGGAGACTCGGTTTGATAACACAAGAAGGAATAGTTAGATAATGCTAACATTTAGTTGGCATTTTCATTAGTCCTGCCCCTTGTCCACAGACACCTTTATGGCTTTTACTGTGTTTTGGATATTATATTTCATGAACACCATTCAAACAAGAGGACTGTAAGACCCATCAGGTTTTCCATAGGTACTGCCTTCCCTGCCGTGCATTACTTGGCAGTAATGAGGCTTCTTAGAATCACAGAATATCCTGAGTGGGAAGGGACCCACAGGAGCAACCCCTGTCCCTGCCCAGACACCCCAACAATCCCACCCTGTGCATCCCTGGGAGCGTTGTCCAAATCCTCCTGGAGCTCTGGCAGCCTCGGGGCCGTGCCCATTCCCTGGGGAGCCTGGGCAGTGCCCAGCACCCTCTGGGGAAGAACCTTTCCCTGAGCTCCAGCCTGACCCTGCCCTGACCCAGCTCCAGCTCTTCCTTCGGGTGATAGAAAGAAAGGAGGAAGTACTGCAGTGGAGTTTTCCTTACTGACAGAACATAGGCTCTTATTGTCCTGTCTTTAACCAAGGAAAATGCTTCTGACCTGTGGTGAACCTTGCTGGAGTCAGTAGTTCCAGACAGGCTCTCCCTCAGAAACTGGCACATGATATAATCCTTGTAAGAACAGATTGCTTGAAGATTACTTTGAAAGTTGGCATGAGGTTTGAAATCCAGAGAAAACAATAGCTATTGCAGTTTTCTCCTTCATGGGGAAATTTAAGCTTTAAAACTCCATCCAGTTTTCATGTCTTGTTTCCTCAACAATTGTACTGGACAGTAATCGCAGCTCTTTCTAAAAGGTGGATGATTTAGGTGAAGCTTTTGGGAATTTCAAACTCTTCATTTCTAATCAAGTTGTCTAAAAGTTTCTGTCTAATTAATTTTAAATTTCATTATTTAATCATCGCATATTTCATAATTGCTTTCAAGATACGCTCATTCTGCTATATGAAGACTCTCATTGACTTGTGTTCATCCATTGTATTGGTGAAGGGCCAGAATAGAAATCAAAAAATGAATTGAACAGGACTGATAGGTCATCTTGCAGTAGAGAAAATATAAACATTTTCTACAGGTTTGTTACCAGTATTTTTCCAAAATACTGATAAAAGATGCAAGAGTGGATGTTGTGGAGGTAGAGTAAATTTTGAGCTGGGTTCGTTTTGAGAAAGGGCATGGACCAAATATTCTCATTAATGAACAAAGCTAAAATTAAGATGAAGATAAATATTTCAAGGCATCTTGTGTATAAAACATATTAAATCAAAATATGCTCAACTTGTCCTCCCTGAACATCAGGGTAAGCCCAGCTCTTGTTTTGCATTCATCTGTCACAGAGCAGTTGGAGGGTCTTTTGGCTGACATTTGACATGAGGTTAAAAATTTGGCTGTGTACATTTCACTGCAGAAACTGGACCCTGTTCCTTTTACATTCAGAGTGATAAAGAACATATTCCCTGGATACAGGATCAGCTTAGGAGGTATCACCTATATTTCATCTGTAACTACCTTTGAATCATTCTTACAGACAGTGTGATAAGAACGTGGAGTTGGGCAGCAATGGCTCCTTAGTGTTGTTGGTTTTTTGGGATTTTTTTTTTTTTGTGTATTTCTGTGGGCCTGTTCAAACTGAAGGGAAAACAAAGCTTCCTGAGCTTCACTCACCTCAGCTTTTCCAGAAAGCTTCATGAGGTAGTTGTATTTAATTTTAATTTGGAGAGAAAGGCAGGAAATACTGAATGTACTGAATGGAAAATTTTCCACTTTTTAAAATTTAAGTAAAGACAATACTAATGTTAAATGTTTGGAAGCAATTCTGCCTGTGAAGGTGGGCAGGCCCTGGCACAGGGTGCTCAGGGATGCTGTGGCTGCCCCTAGATCCCTGGAAGTGTCCCAGGCCAGGTTGGACAGGGCTTGGAGCAACCTGGGACAGTGGAAAGTGTCCCTGCTCATGGCAGACATGACACTGGATGGACTTTTAAGGCCCTTCCAATCCAATCCAAACCATTCCATGATGATGATGTTTTGCTGTTCTACCAGCTGCCTTTTAAGAGTATTATTCTACATTATAGGAATAAAAAAAGTCCATGCTTGTTCTCAGAGAAGCCATTTAGCTCAGTAGTGCTTTTCATGTTCTATGTAGAAAACAGATGCTGCCATATAGAATATTATGAGATGATAATCAAGTAGACTTGAAGTGGGAATAGAAATGTTCTTGTTCCAAGTAGATGTCTGTATAAATTAGCTCTTATTTTGACTTTGCCCACAAATTAAAGCTTTATGTGGAAGAGTCTTCTGCTGAAAGAATTTGGATATACTGATGTGTCCCATTGGACTGTATAGGCATTGCCAAGATAAAGTTCTGACGTGTGTCAAAAATCTTCTTGGAGAGTTCTCTCTTGAATTTCAGGCTGTCTGGAGTCTACCACTTGCTTTTCCCATAAAACTAAGGCTGCATTTAGGAGAACTGACTTTGAAAAAGAACAATGGTTCTTACATGACTTACAGAAAAACAGCGACCACATGCTTATTCTTTAGCATAAATGAGAAACTTATTGATATTCTTGCTTTGAAATTGATTAAGGATACTGATAGATTAACCTGTAGAAAGTGTTTACATTTTCTCTACTACAAGATGACCTATCAGTCCTGTTCTAATAATTTTTAGATTTCTGTTTTGGTCCTTCACCAATACAATGTTGTTCTCGACACAAACATTTCACTGAGGATGAACAAAATTCTTAAGTAGAAAGGACTGTTCTCTTTTTGCCTTATTCTTTCCCATCATGTGTAGATTTGTATATACATATGTGTGAAGGCATGTTGATTGTAAAAATAAAATAAATCAATTTTATATGTAATGCTGAATCTATGCAGAGATCTATTGTAGATGACAGGGCAAGTTTTACAGTTTGTATCAGCTCTTTGGAAAGTTCTGTCTTCAATATGCCAAGTTAATTTTTATGTAAGTTAGTGAGCTTTTATTTAAACAGTATTTTTCCCAAATTCTTAATTCAGTGAGAAAAATGAATCCTTTCCTATGAAGATAAAGTCATACTTGGAAGCATTTTGATTGAACACATGGTCTGAAAAACCTCCAGCTCTGCAGCTGCTGCAGTGCAGAGCTGTGGGAACACAGCACCTGTGCCCTCTGCTGAGCTCCCTGTCCCAGGGTGGAGTCCAGGGCAGGTTGTTGCTGCTCTGGTGTCCAGAAGTGCTCCTGGAGCTCGGCACTGCCTGCCTGGGACCATTTCCCATCTGTCTGTGCCTGTGACCTTCTGTGACTACCAGAGCAGGGGAGTTGTCAGCCGGGAAGGGAGCATGTAAATGTGGGAAATGGAGCTGTCACAAAAGCTGGAGCTAGCAGGACGTGGATAAGAGTGACCATGACAGCAGCCAACATCAGGGCTCTTCTTTTGACTTTATTTCTTCTTTGGAATTGTTGCAGTTGCTGCTTGTGAGTGTGTTACAGCACTCTGCAGAAACCATAAAATCCTTAGGGTAGAAAAGCTGAATAAATGATGAGAGGCTGTCTTGAATGTCCCAAAAGAAAGTAACTTATTTGATATAGTTTTCTTTCTTAAAAGAAAAAAATGTTATGTTTTATTTCTACTTGTGAACAGGGTGGTGGAGACTGTCCAGAGATGAGCATTGGGGCAATAAAGATTGCTCTAGAAATTTCCCTGCCTGGCTCTTTCATCTATGTATTTACTGATGCCCGATCCAAGGATTACAGACTGACCCATGAAGTGCTTCAACTCATCCAACAGAAACAGTCTCAGGTACTGAGGGGATTTGCATTCCCACCTGGGTTGTGTGTTTAATGCTCTGTTTTCTTGATGACTAAGGGTAGAATTCTCCTGTGTGAAACTTGGTGAGATCTTATTACAGAAGGGACCATAATACTGCATTCTAAGTATTTAATTTTTTTTTTAATAGAGTTAACTGATGTGGGTAAGGAAAAACTTAGTGGAATATTCTTTTATTATTGTGAATTAAACAATGCAACTGAATCTTCTACCAGTATGTGTGGTTTTGGCAGCTTATCACTTACATGGATTTTTTTTTTGTTGTTGTTGTTCTAAAAGAGGTATTATGTGACAGGGCAGATTGATTTTTAAAGGGATTTTTGTCTATTCCTTTTTCTTCTGCATTGCTTTTTCCATCATTACTGAGTGCAATGCCTCTGTCCATGCAGAGAAACAAGCCCATCTTGTCTGACACATTCTGCTGTTGTCTTGCCTTAATGCTGCCATGGCAGTGTTTTCCTCACCTATGCACCATGTGTCCAATGATTCACTGATTTTTTTAAATCCAGGTGGTGTTTGTGCTGACTGGAGACTGTGATGACAGGGATCATATTGGTTACAAGGTCTATGAAGAAATTGCTTCAACAAGTTCTGGTCAAGTTTTTCACTTGGACAAAAAACAAGTTAATGAGGTAACTTTGCTTTAGTTTTGCAATAGATAAAGAAAATGAGGCAAGAGTTATACTGTAAATCTTTAAGAGACCTGGTGGTGGGTTAGGGAGCAGAAGGGGAACTTCTAAATGTTCTGGTCTTAGTATGTGGACTCCATTCCACCTTTCCTTTCCTTCCTTTCTCCATCTTCTATATCAGGATGCAATACTGTGACTTTTATTGACAATAGGGAAATGTGAAGTGGCACATCTTACTAGAACCTGCCCAACTTCCCTCTGCCTGTGCCAGAAGGCTTCCAGGAGAAGAGCCTTTAAAAAAAGGAGCAGTTCTGGGCTCTGTGTAAAGTAGTGGCTTTTCTGCTCAAAACAAGAGCACACATTTAGCTTTAAACGAGCATTTTGTGAGCAAGCAAAGGACTGTTACTTAGCCTGGACAAAAATGGATATAGGATAGATAGTGTGAACTCTCAGGTTTCCATTGTTCACAGAGTCATGGAAGTAACTTTTAAATTGAAGTTATCACTGCAATACTTTTGCCACCTCTGCTGCCCTCCTGGTAACTGTGGTTCCTGACCCACAGCTATGAATGACTGTTTGTTTTGGGAAATTCAGTGAGTCTCATACAGGAATGAAACTTCAGAAGTGCGTGAGAAAACAGTTTGGAGAGAGGTGAAATCACATGATATTTATCTGGAGAGCTGGAATTGTTTATAAATGTTGTAAACATTCCCCTTTGAACTCCCAGTGTAGGCCATAACTAGCTGTAGTTGTTTAATAAAAATTTACCCTGGTTTGTTCCTTCTTTCTGTCCTAAAATTCTGACAATGATAAATGTTGGAGATAAATTGCATTTTTCTACAGCTGTTGCCTAGAAAAATTGAAGTTCTCATTGGGAATGATAGAAGCTATTGGCAGAGATGTGAAGGTGATCAAAAGGAGAAACTTCCCAGAAGATTTATCCTCCAAAAATTAGGTTAAAATTTGGAAGAAAGGAAATTACCTGTTTGGTCTGTTCCTGGCCTGCATTTTGCTATTATGTATAAAGGGTAAAACTTCTCTGTGACGCTCCATGAAATCCCTTTATACAGAAGGGATCATCATGGAATGATGTGGTCTTTAAGTGCCCTTCCAACCCAACCAATTCTGTGACCCTCTGATACTGCCAGTGGGGAATGCTCTTTGCCAGGACTGTTGTTTTAGGGTAAAGGTTTGGTTGGATTGTTGTGGTTTTGTTTTCTTCCGCTTTTGAGAGGTAGAAGTGAGCAGATAAAGCCATTTGTGGGTGCTAGAGAGCACCGTGTTCTGGAGTGGAGCTGGCACGAGCTGCTTTCCTGGCTGCCCGCTGCTGTTTCCTGAACTTGGCACTTCTGTGTTTCTAAGAACACCAACTTCTGCCTGAAAGGATAGACTGCCTTGGAGTTTTGGGTAAGGTTGTAAGCAAGGGGTTTCAGTAGCTGCTTTCACCCCCTTCCAGCTTCATCTCAACATTTCTTTTGAGTAAATAATCATGGAATTGTAAAGTCGTAAGATGTCCTGGGTTGCAAGATATCTTGAAGATCATCTCATTCCACCCCCTGCCGTGGGCAGGGAGACCTTCCACTAGCCCAGGTTGCTCCAAGCCCCATCCAGCCTGGCCTTGGACACTTCCAGGGATCCAGGGGCAGCCACAGCTTCTCTGGGCACCCTGTGCCAGGGCCTCGCCACCTCTGCACAAGAGCAGAGGGTGAAATTAGTAGGCGATATTTTGGCAGAGTTTTTTTGAGAGAGAGGCAAAACCACAGCCCATGGCCACTGGAAAGAGATGCTTAAACATTGTAAGAGATTGCCTAAGGTGGAAAAAAAGCAAACCCTAAATAACTTTCAGAAGTCTTCCACAATAACTGCTGAACAATTAGTGTTAAAGCCAAACCCAAAATACTCTGCAATTTTAGTGATTGTTGACCTTACATAAATCTGTGTCTGGGCCAAGTGACTGTGAAAATGAGCTGACCAAATTGCTGCCATCCCCAGTAAAACCTTCTCTGTGGTTTCAGCTCTGGATCAGCACTGATTCCAAGAAGCACATCCACCAGTGGGTGGATGCAAACAAATGGGACATCTCGCAGAGGTCTGATCAGCTGTTTATGGGATAACCCTCAGGCAGGATTCAGCTGCAATCAAACAATCATGCTTGCCCTCCTTTTTCTCGGAGGAGTTGATGATGTGTAAAGAATGCAGTTTATAAATGCTGAAGCACACTCACCGTTGTAGGCCTAGAGACAGCCAGTGCTGGATTGGGGATTAGGGAATAGCTACAAAGTCCCTGCCAAGTACCCTGCCAAACCAACGACTTGTTTTGTTAAAACATTTTGATTATTCTACCCCCCCAAAAAGCTCAAACAAAGCTATTTTTAGTATATAAAGTTTCAAACCATTCCTCTTGTTCTTGCCCTTTGAGCATTAAGTGCAGAATGAAGCAATATTCTAAGCTAGATACAAGGAAACACAGCAAAACAGTACTTGATACACATCCAATGCTTGTGTACTGAGAAGACTGAAAACTTAGTGCCTTTTGTTTTACTTCTGAAAAACATGTTCTGATTTCAAATACTACAATTAACTTGGGCAAAATTATTGGTGATTGACAAAGTTGTGTTGGGTTCAGTCCAGCAAAGCATGAAATACATATGTATCTCCACTTGTCTGCTGAAGGTAGCTCATCTAAGAGTCCAGGATGAAGGTACTATTTTTACAAACTCACTGTGATTTCTGTGCATTAGATAAATGAGAATATTTATCTAGTTAGAGTATCAAGGCCCCATCCCTGGGAGTGTTCAAGGCCCATGTTGGGGCTCTGAAAAACCTGGCCTATTGGAAGGTGTCCCTGCCTACAGCAGGGGAGTGAGACAAGGTGGGCTTTAATGTCCTTTCCAACACAAACCATTATAGGATTGTAATATTCTGAAATGTTGTCCTCAGTGTCTTGGAAAGCCTTTATCAAAGTGCTTTACCAAAGCATTGAAATCCTGGTTTTGAAAAGCATTTCTCTAGGTGAGATTTCTCTGGTTGCTTTTGTAGACTCAGGGCTTAATTTGCAATAATTGCTTGGGATTTAAATGGATCACAGAATATCCTGAGCTGGAGGGGATCTTTGGAATCTGCAAGAATTGAGTCCAACCCCTGTCCCTGCACAGACACCCCGACAATCCCAGCCTGTGCATCCCTGGGAGCATTGTCCAAACATTTCTGGAGCTCTGGCAACCTTGGAGCCATGCCCATTCCCTGGAGAACCTGTCCATTGCCTGCCCAGCACCCTCTGGGGAAGAACCTTTTCCTATCTTCAGCCTCACCCTCCCTGGCACAGCTCCAGCCCTTCCCTCAGGTTCTGTTCTCACAGCATTGAGAAAGTTCCTTAGCCATGGGTTAAATTCCCTGTTAGAGCAGATTCTCTATTTTCATAACTGTGTCCAGTTTCCAAAAGGTACTAATTTTGACTTGAACTGAAGTTACATTACACAACACCTAATTATCCTTCTGTAAGGAAATTCCTGTAAATGGTTGTGATGCCCAAAGGTTTGTGCCGATGCCAGAGGGGGTGTTGAGATGAACTGTAATGATCAGGAGAGTGTGAATATGGTGCTGTGGAAAATAGTGGGGATTTATTAGTCATTGGCAGTTCAGGTCATGTCTCCAGGTTGTTTTGATTGTTTGTGGCAAATATGAGTCATTCATGTGTCTGATGAACTGGATTGATCAGTGTGGATAGAGCTGGGAGTTCACAAGGACTGAGCTGGTGACTGGTCTTTTTCCATTTCTTTTAGTGTTGAAGCATTTGATTTTTCTTACTTCTAACCCTTCTGTAAGAAGGGAAAAATTCCTGTCCTTAGAGTGCCTAAAAATACATCTTTCTTCCTGATTCTTAAAATAAGTAGAAATGGATCTTCCATATACAGAACATTGATGGGAGGAGAACTGAGAATGACATGGGGGTACAGCTTTGACTTTGATGGAAGAAGGGGGTGTTGTTGAGTGACTTGAAAGCTGGATTAACCTATATGGGAAAAACAAGAGAGTTTGAAGTTGGATGAGAAGCCTGTGAATGAAAGGGATGCTGTGGATGAGACGAGATTGAGGGGAGACCAAAGACAAGACTGATGACAGAACACTTAGAAGGGGTGGTGCAAAAGGGGTTGTTGTTGTGGGGAAGGTATAATCTGTAAGACCACAGGGAATGGGGTCTGGTGGTGTTCACTCATGAGTGCTCTGCTGTAAATAGAGGTCCCTAAACCCACTGGAGAACCTCCCATTCCTGCTGGCTCTTAGTCCTCTCAGGAGACAGCAATGCAAGGGTCACACCAACACAGCTGGGGTTGTTGTAACAGGTCCCTGCTGTTTATGACCAGTGTGTGTTTGGATGATGCTGCAGAGGAAGCAATTTGAAATCTTGTTTCACTCAGTTAAAGGTGCAAAAGGCCCCTCCACTGCTTTTCCAGGATACAATGGAGGTGACAAAGTCAAAAGTTCAAAATTACAGTATAGAATGAAGGTTTCTTGCATACCTCTGTTTCTTGCCTTTTCTTCTCCCTTGTCCCAAACAAGCATTATCAATTTTCAAAGAAAAATGAGGAATGGTTTAATGGGAGAAGCAGCTGAATACTTCTATTCTGAAGATACATAATGTACAGTGAATGCCAAACAAAGAAAGGAAAAACAAATAGTTACAGCTGGTCTTTTTCTGTTTTCTATGGAATTTGGAGTGTCTGGAAAAAATAAACCATGATCCTCTACCTAAGGCTTTTTGTCATAAAGCAACTGCAGAAGGGCTTTTGAAAGGCGGTTGAAAGCAGACAGGCTTAGTTCTTGTGGTTCCTAACTTTGAACAGCTTGAGATCCAACACCAAAACTTTTCATTTGTGTGGTTTTCATACATGTTATATATATAATTAATGTTTTATTTTTACAGTAGTATTTTTTCATGCACTGTCTGAATTATATTTTTTTGATATGCATTTAAAAACATTATTAGAATATTTTTCCTCTTTGGGTGTAAGTATGAACCTAAATTTACTTAAGCAATGAAATAGTTAACCTGAAATCCCGTTGCTTTGACTGCTTGAGAAATATTCTTGAGTCCCAGAATAAACAAATGGAAATAGAGGCCATGCTGCACAGATTTTCCAGGTTTCAGTGTGCATTCCAAGAAATGACCTGACAGCAGGGCAGGTTGCAAGAGCAAATTTTCTGGGGAAAAGTTATAAATCATTGCTCTATTTGCCCTTCCCCCTCTAATAATATTCATCACGTCACATTTTGGCAGAACAACAAAAGCTGCTGTTCTTTTGGGGGCTTTCTGTAAAGGTCCCAGAGGAGAAAAAACCTACTTCTAAACCAGTGTTACAGCATTATTGCAAAGCTCTTTGGAATGACAGGGTTGGGAAATGGATCTCCCAGAATTGCCTATTGAACTTACACAAGCAAGCTGCTGCCAGACTGCAGACAGCTGGGTTGTTCTGTTGCCTTCCATTTTCGGTTTTGATCTTGAAAAACTCTCAGAAACTGAAGTTCCTATGGGTTCATTGAATTTTACAATCCATTAAAAAACTTACCTGTGGAAGTGAGATCCTGGAATTAAATGGGAACTTTTCCATATACCTCATACAAAAAAGTGTCGTGTTCATCTCACTGGGAGTAGAACACTGAAATTTCTTTAGAAGCATTTTTGGGCCCAGATGTATAATTTCTAAAAAAGAACTTAAATGAGTTGGATCTTTTTAAAGCCTCGTGATTCTGTTCCAGGCTTGTCTAAAGCAAACACAAGTTGCTCCCTAGCTGGTGTCACCAGCTGTTGCACAAACCCCAGTTCTCTCTTGGGCCATGTTACTGCAGGGCTTTGAGCAGCACAGGCAGTTTTACTGTGATTTTTTGGGTATGTTGTTTTGCAAACATGCCCAAGCAGCTCGCTCGTGCGCACCCTTGGTGAGGGGACACCTGGTCAGCGCTGTCTCACCCTGTGCTGGGAGCACTCAGCACAGCTCAGGTGGGACATTCCTAAGAGTGGAGGGGCAATGATTGATGAAAACCTGCCCCCACCATTTCAAATTTGTTTTCAATGATGCCTTTCACTTATTTAAACTTATTTCATCTTTGCACAGAGGTTGCTGGGCATTCATACTGTAACATATGAGAACAAGAACACTTTTATAGGATGTTGGAATCTAGTTTCTATCACAGAGTCATCTCACACACAAACCTATGACATATTTCCATTTTTTAAAAGATACAGTAGGCAAGTAATGTACAATAAATCAGGGGAATGAGGTTCTTTTGGGTAATGTGTTGAACTGGGTCCTAGGTTGAAGGACTTGCTCTGGAGACTCCCAGTACTGAGGGGTAACACATCAGCTTAGTTTATTGCTGGTTTCCAAGTCTTGAACTGACATAACCAAATGATGGCTTTCCATTACAAGATGTTTCTCAATGCCACCGTGGTCAACTGCAGCTTAAAATCATGGTTCAGTATTACTGTGAGTCACATTCACATTGTTACACAAACCCAATATTACTTCAGTAGGATTTAAAAAATATGCTGCAGCTCTGTGATGTACAGAGGTGATGCAAAATCATATAGTTTGACAAGCCAGGTATGTTTCTGGGGAGGTTGGGTTGGTTGTGGTGGGTTTCCCTTGGCTAATTGTCAAGTTCCCTCTCAGCCACTCACTCACCCCTTGCAGAGGAGGAACATGTTGAGGAAGCTTCTGAGTTGAGATAAAGACAGGGAAATCACCGGTTGTTGTTGAGGGCAAGACAAAGCTGACTTAAAGAAAATTAATTTGTTGCCAATGAAAATAGATATTCAACTATTCCTTCAGGCGGTGGGAAGCAAAGACAGGTAGGAACACCTTTGCCTCCACTTGCCCAGCTCAACTTCTCCCCTGATTCCTTCTCCCTTCCCAAGTGCCATCAGGAATGGGATTGTGGTCAGTACATACGGGTTTCTCTTGGCTGCTCTGCCTCCCCACACCCTTCCTTTCCTTCACTGTGGGCTCTCCCATGGGCTGCTGAACTGTCCCTTGTGTGGGAGCCTCTGTGCCCTGCAGGAACATACTTTCCAAAACGTGTTCCCCTCCAGTCCCACCTCTGTGCTGTGCCTAACAGTAATTTGTATTAAGCATTTTAGGGGAAAAAAAAAACCCTGGAGAAGTCCAGAGATAGCAATTACTCAGTACATCTGGATGAGAAAATTTTCCTTGTTGCTTCATGCAATAATTGATGAGCAGAAATGTCCACAGGTTTGTGTCCCTAATTCCTTTTAAAATTTACCTGTGGTTGTTGTGTAGAGATGTATCCAGGTGTGCTTGTGTACTCCTTTAAACACCATGCTGACCATGGCTTTGCTAATGTCTTTTATTAAAGTTGCATTTCCTTTAAGTATTCACATTTTTTAAAATAAATCAATATGGAATCTCTACAAGGCAGTAGAGACAGGCATTTCAGCAGAAAATATTTCAACAGCCAGTATTGCTGATAGTACAGTAACAACTGTTCTTTTCTGTTCTAGGTGTTAAAATGGGTTGAAGAAGCAGTTCAAGCCTCCAAAGTGCATCTCTTGTCTACAGACCATCTGTCCATGGCTGCAAATACTTGGCAGATCCCTTTTGATCCCAGTCTGAAGGAAGTTACAGTGTCCTTGAGTGGTCCTTCGCCAGCAATGGAGATTCATAATCCTCTAGGTGAAGTACTTTATACTTTCTTTTGTGATAGTGAAAAAAGAGAAGGAAAAATCCCTTCTGATATTTTATTTTTTCCCAATATTCCATGTTTTTTTTTTTTTTTCCACTTGGAGGAAACTGGAAAACTTCCTTATTCTGTCCACTTCATCTCACCTCCATCTTCTTTGTTACTATTTGTCCTTGCATTCCAGATTGCTGGACACTTTTGCCTTTCATCTGTTTTTGTGTTCCCTGAACCATCATTTAAGGTACACAGTGGTTGGGTTTTATGTGAGGAAAGTTCAACCATGGTCTAGCTTTTTTGAACTGAGAACATTCAGAGCCAAACCTGCCTCCCCTGCCCATCTCCAGCTGAGCAGTGTGTGGTGGGCAATGCAATGACCGATTTGGAGCTAATTTGTAATTGAAGGTATTTTGAACAAATCTGTTGTTTATTATTATGTTGATGCCTTAGGAACTTGGAACAGCACTCCAGAAATAAATTCAGATCATATTTTGTATACTCAGAATGACTTTTGCCTAAGAACATAGCTTAAATTTGAGTAGCTAGGAAATATTTTATGCTCAGGATGGGTTCCCTGCAATGTGGTCTGGTCTGTCCTGCACTGAGGCATTCTTGTTCACAGGAAAGAGATTTGCTTGAGTTCTGTGTTCAAGCCATGACAACTCACAGTCCTGGGTGCAAGTGTCAGGCTTTACTGAAGCTGTGACCCCACCTCCTTTTGGCCTTTTTCATAGATCAGCTCCATGCATCTAAATCTACAGGGTTTCACTGAAATTACTCAAGGCATGTCTAGTAGGTTTTGAAAATGGGCACTGGGACATCCCTGTCTCCACTTCCTCTTTCCCTTTAGTGCTGTGAAAGAGCCAGATGAGTTTTAGGGCTGGTGATTCTTCAGGGTCAGCCTTTAGGGAGTAAAATCCCTCTCTAGAGAGCCAATTCCTGCACACAATCACCCAGATATAAATGAACATTTTCAGTATTCTGTCAGAGAATTATAGGGAATGTTGACTGTTGTAAATGTCATTGACTGCTAAGTAGTGAGCAAGTCAAGTATCAGAAATACATTGGTACAAACCAACAATATTGTATTTACTCTCTATGTTTTAAAACAATACTGTGTTTAGTCCATCCTGTATTTACTTCCTGTTTCTGTTTTTTTCAGGCAAGCAGCTCAGTAAGGGATCAGGTCTGAATGAATTGCTAAATATCCACAACTCTGCAAAGGTAGTAAATGTCAAAGATCCAGAGCCTGGAACATGGACAATTAAGGTAAAGTTATTGCAGGACTTCTGTATGATTGTCCTGTAGCATATAAGGAGGTTGTATAATGATTTGCTATGTTATTTATCATAGATACTTACAGCTGAGTCTGTGTTACAGTAAATGTCCTGTGATCTTGTATTTAATACTGTTGTATACCTCTTTATGTAAAGCTGCATGATCCCAGCTTTCCCATATAGATGTGGAAACAATCCTACTGGTGTAGATCCTTTCTGACTGAACTATTCTATTGTAGCAGTGTAAATACTCTATAGTCATTTTTGGAGGGGAAGGCACCCGTGTGAGGCACTTTATAGGCAGTGCTGAATGGATCCTGCTGGGCATTGTCCCTGCCCTAAGCACAGAGGTGCTTTGAAAAGGATCATCAATTCACACACAGCCCTGGGGGAAGCTGCTGATCCTGCTGCAGAACTGCAGCTACAAAAGCATGTTGAGCTCAGCAGCTCTGGGGAGAATTGTTTGAATGTCGTGTCTAGGACTGGGGGCTTATCAAACGAGGGACAGGGACTTTTTATATGGGCAGATAGTGATGGGACAAGAGGGAAAGGTTTTAAACTGCTAGAGGGGAGAGCTGGATGGGTTATTGGGAAGGAATTGTTCCCTGTGAGGGTGGGGAGGCCCTGGCACAGGGTGCCCAGAGAAGCTGTGGCTGCCCCTGGATCCCTGACAGTGTCCAAGGCCAGGCTGGACAGATCTTGGAGCAATCTGGGATAGTGGAAGGTGTCCCTGTCCATGGCAGGGGGTGGCACTGGGTGACTTCTTAAGGTCCTTTCCAATTCCATGATTCTATGACCAGAAGTGCTGAAAACCAGTACAGAGATGGGCTGTTAAAAATGAAAAAGGTTTGGGTCCTACTGCATGTAACATGAACCACATTGGATCCTGAGACCTTTTCCTACAAGTCAGTGCCTTGGGAATCACTTCTATCACTTGTTGGAGGCTTCTAGGGTGAGGGATCAATGCAGCAAATATCCAGTGCCCTGCAGCCCAGAGGGACAGTGCAGGAAGAGCCCTGTGTGCTCCTGGCTGTGTGATGTGAGCTGAGCCACTGGTGTGTGCCAGCACCCAGGTGCTGGCTGCTGGGGAGGAGTCCTGGGCTCAGGGTGGGACACCTGCAGAGCCAACAGTCCCCTTGTGCCCAGGCTGCCACTGGTGGCATGCACTCCTGGCTGCAGGACAGCAGCCCTGCCAAGCCATCGCAGGGCCTGCGAGTTTTTTGGGAGGTTTTTTTGTTTGTTTGTTTTTTTGTTTTTTTGGTTTTTTTTCCTAAGCTCAACATAATGCTGTCTCCAGCTCTGTGGAAAGCATGGATAAAACATTCAAATTGATGTATTCTGGGTTGAAAATCTCTTGAATATGTAGTTGAAATATTTAAATCTAAATTTTATGAGCAAGCCAGGTCATGTATTTCTTTGTAGATACCTGTATTTTGGGCAATTTTTTGATGTTGTTTGCAAAACAGGAAAGCATCTTTCACAAATACGTATTCGCTCTTTTGATTATACTTGTCCAGCCTGGGAGGGGAAACACTAATGTAGAGTCCTGTAATCTATGTTCAACTACAAATAATTAGAAGAGACCTAAAGATAATAATTGGAAAGCAGTCCTGTGTGATAAAACTAATTCCTGGTGTTTGCCCAAACACCCCCAGCTCCTAGACATGACAGGGAGAGATGTGTTTATTGATATTAGGAAATGGTAAAATTTTATAAGGTTATTGTGGCCTTGAAACTTGCAAATATCCAAAGGTCTGAGTAATTCATAGAGAGAAATGATTTCCCAGTATATTTTTCTGTGGATTGTTTACTCGGCTTTAGTCACTGGCTTGGTTTATTTACAAAAAGATTTTAAGACTTAAGACCTAAGCTTTGTGAAAATTTTATTTACACCATAAACTCCTTATACAGATGCACCAAGCTATAAAAACAGAACTTTTCACTGAGTTTATCTAGTGAAATTTTAACCAGCAATTAACACTTGATACCTTGAGTTGCTTGGCACAATTAAATATTTCTTTATATTGTTAACAGCTGGCTTATATAAAAAAGGCTTTATTGGTGCTATTTCTGAGGTGAAAGGCTAACTAAATAGAAGGAAATATGTTGTTTTAATCAGATAGACATTGATTTGTCATGGTGTCTAATGCCTGTCCAAAGGCTGTTAGTTAGAAGAAACAACTGTTTAATTTGATACTTACATGCAGTGATTGCAGGGGGGGTTACTCTGGAGTAACCTCTCCCAGAGAGTTGCAGGAATTTGAGAATGGATCGGGTAAAACTCCAGGGAAAGCTCAGTGGAAGCTTCCAGACACCTGAAAGGTGTAGAAGTAGGTGAGGAGGAAAAGCCATGGGTTCCTGTGCACCTTTGGCAAGTTGCAGTTGACCTTTTTTTCTCTGCATAGAATCATAGGAAGTAACATATAATTATTTTGATTTGTCTTCTTTAAGATGAAAGGTGTGCATCAAAGCAGTTGTAGTCTCCAGAACATGAAGCTCAGGCTGTTCAAGGGTGATGGATGGGTGGGGGTTGTTCTGATTTGTTTTTTGCTGGTTGAAGCAGAATGACAAAGTGAGGGTACAAGGGTACAGACCAGAGGGGAGAGGTACCTGTGCACCCTCTGTTTCCCCTTGGCTGGGGAAGTGAAGCACCGTTAATGCACAGATTTGAAATGGTCAGGTCCTAACTCCCAGACCACTGCCATTGCACGTGGCAAGGAGTTATGGATTTGTTGGTGTGATTTACTTCCAAGACAAACTGGCTCTCTTTGCTGACACCACAGTTGTAGGGTGGATGTGAAAGCAAAGCTTTATTCAAGGTGCTTTTCCTTGCCACTTTAGCCACGAGGCTCCTCTCTCTGTGCTGCTGTTAGCCATGCTGGAGTCAGCCCCTGAGCTCAGTGGCTGGCTCACCTCTGTGCAGTGCCTGCAGTGCTGATTCCACGTGCTGGCTGTTTTGCAGACCTCGAGCAGCGGGAGGCACTCTGTGCGCATCACGGGGCTCAGCACCATCGACTTCCGGGCTGGCTTCTCCAGGAAGCCCACCTTGGACTTCAAGAAAACATCCAGCAGGCCAGTGCAAGGTTTGTTTCCACTTCAGTCCATGCTAAATAGCTTCAGGCCCCCAAAGTCAAGTACAGCTCTATGATGAGCTTTGTGATAACTCTGGGGATGCTGTGGGTTGGTTCCTGGAGGGGATTTAGTATCTGTGTGACATAAATACAGATATTTTAAACTACGCCTCAAAATTGCAGTGCTGTTTCTGTTATTTTTGGAGTTTCAGAAAAAGGCTTTGACCTAGGGGCGTGGTGAGGAGTTAATAAAGAAGCTGCTTTTTCAGAAACACCTGTTGGAAATCAGTAATTTAAACTCTCCCCAGCTGGGTCTCCTCATGGCTAATAAGCAGAGCTCAGCTGAGCACAATTTAGTCTTTCCCTACTCAGGGAAGGTAAGGGCTGGAGCTGAATGGTGCATTCATGGGGTAGTGAGCCATGCTGATGGAATTTAATCTTTCAAGTTTTAATTATCTGTTTTCTTTAGCACTTAAAATAGTGTGTTTCTGTTTTTCTAGGGATTCCTACCTTCATGCTGCTGAATACCACAGGGATCCTGCTTCCAGCTAGAGTAGACCGACTGGAACTTCTGAGTATTACAGGGGAACTCCTTAAGACCTTGCCTGTGAAATACTATCCTGACAGAAAGCCCTATGGACTGTGGAATATTTCTGATTTCATTCCACCAGATGAAGCTTTTTTTGTTAAAATAACGGGCTATGACAAGGATGGTTATCTTTTTCAGAGAGTTTCAAGTGTTTTGTTTTCTAGCATTATTCCTGGTAAGTGACTTTAACTTGAATTGACTATTCATTTGTCTCATCTGAGTCAGTTGAAATTGAGGTCTTGTATGCTTTTATAACTTATGCAAGTACTTTCTGTGCTGTTTCCTTCCAAAGTTCTGTCTCTAGTTCATGATGGTCAATGCCTACTAAGTGGAGCTTTATCAGAAATTGAGTTGCCTTTTAATAAAAGAAAGGATAAGATGTGTGTTAGTAGCTGCTAAGACACTTTCTGGGGAATGTTTTCTTTCTTCAGATGCCCCCAAAGTTACAATGCCCATGAAAACTCCAGGATATTATTTACAGCCAGGCTCTGTTCCTTGCCACGTTGACAGCCTTATACCTTTTACTCAGCGTTTTACTAAAAATGGAGTAAAACTGGGAGTGGATCAGTTCTTCAAGTAAGTAGTGACCTTTTTTCACAATGCTGCTTCATTTCCTATTTATAGCTTATGATTTCTGTTATTATTTACTGCTACGTGCTGTCTACATCCTGCTACTTCTAGTCTTATTATTTTGGTGCTCTTCGTCAGGGAAGCTGTATTTTATGGAGATATTGATTATATATATTTATATATGATTTATAAGGTTCTGGCCTAAATTCCCCTCAAATGTGTGCTCTGAAGTTATGATAAACTGGGTCTAAAAGTCTAGAAGGCAAATGGTTTTAATTTATATTTTTAAACATTATGTAAAATTGGTAACTAGCTTTGTTTATTAAACACACTTCTCACTCTGGCCCCAGTGATACATAGATGACTGGGCATACATTGGTTTGTTTGATTTTTAATGCCTTTCACGGATGCCATAGAAGCATGTCCTGTGACCTGCCCTAGAAACCTTCATCTTCAGAAAATCTCTCAAAATAGCAAAATTTATGTGGGCTATACCAGAAGGCACTTCAGGTTTCTGTATAGAAAAAGAATTGTGTGCCCTTTGTCTGTAGGGTGAGAGAATAACAATTTAAAAAAAGGTTAACTAGTTAAAATACTCACAGAGTACCCCTTTTAATTCTGTTTGTTAAAACCAAAAGGGAAGTGTGCCCTAGCAAACAGTGTCAGCAGCCTCCTGTGCAGCCCAAAGCACCTCAGGAGCAGACTGAAGACTAAATTCTGCATTCCCCAGCAGGTACAGCGTACCCAACCTGCAGCTCCCTTGTGCACTGCTGGCAGTGGGAAATGCTGCAGCTTGGTGTGGTTTGGGTTTTAATGAGGTGCCACTGACACATGGTGAACCCCAGCACAGCACATACTTGGGCTGCTGTGTAATGTTTTCCATTCCTTAGGTATCAAACCCCACGCTTCTCCTTGTTCTTCGCACATCCGGCACTGCTGGTTGGGCTGCGTTTTTCTTTCTTCTGTTACGGAGCGGATGAATGAACACATCATCCAAGTTAATTTAACAAAACATATCTCAAGCCAAATATTGTTGGTCACAGTTAAGTAGGATCTAATTCAGCTTGGCTTGTTTGCCCCTTATTTGTAGTGAAGTTCCAGGCAGGGTTTGTCCAGCTTAGTAGTTCAGCGCAGATTTGAACTGCAGTATTCCTCCACATTGAATGAGTTTTGTTTTGGTGTTGAGATGTCTTTACTCAACTGTTTTAATGTTTATTTCAAAACCTAAATGGTTTACGAGTTGAATATCATATTTCAATTGTGACAGTTGTCTATGTGGAAATACCCTTAGGATTACTATAGGTTCAGGGCTCATGAGGAGAACAGACTTTGAAATTTGAAATTTTTTTACTTTGGTTCTAGAGGTACTATCAGCTGCAGTAATAATTCCTAACTTTAAATGAATAATATATGTTAGGAAGAAGAAATTTTTGTCAAATTGTGACAGCTTTGTCTTTCTACATCCTGTGGTAGTGTAGTAAGAAAATTTGGGTTTTGCTTTATATCCCAGTGCATTTTTTTACCAGCCTGATAAAGGAGGTTAAGAGCAGTAGTTGAGCACCTCATTCCAGTGGGCAGTGGGAACTGAGCAATAAAATGTCTATACATTATATGTATTATAATTAGCAGATCCCACCAATCCTGCAGAGATTAGAAACAGCAAAAAATAAGACATTAAATTCTGACAAGAAAGCTAATTCATGTAGTTAATCAAAACAACAATCATGATAATTTAAAATTCACTGATAATCAGCTGCTATTTGTGGTTGCTATTCAAGTCTAGTAAACTGTGCAGAATATATCCCTCCAAACCATGTGCTAGGAAATGAAATTCTAGGTTTCATTTCTGCCTGTGAGCTGTAGCCTTCTGCTGGTGAGCTCCCAGCTGGGTCTGGAGCAGTGCGGTGGGGCTGTCCAGGAGATGAGGTCTGATACAACCCAAGCACCACCATGCTCTCTCTGCATGACTGAGAACCAGGGGATCATCTGGGCTGTGGAGTTTGAGTGTTTGTAGTTGCCCAGCTTTCCAGACAAACAGCCCAATCAGCAGATTGCATGTACAGTAAAATTAATTTGGTAGATAACGTTAGTGCTGGAAGGTGCTTAATTATCCCATGTCATGTGCTGTGATTCGTGTGCAGTTACAGCTCCTCACCCAGTGCCCATGTGTGGAGCAGATGCCCTGAGCTGTGTGTTAGTCCTTGCTGCTGGTGTTGATTTGATTTCTAAATTTTTCTTTAATAGTCCACCACAGGTCTTTGTTTTGCCAAGCTGTTCCATGCCCCTGGGCACATTTCCCTTTGTGCTTCTGTTCTCAAGGCTTCCACGTTCGACATCTGGCATGTAGCACAAGTCAGGAAGGAAGTACAACAGGATTGCCTAACCTCACTTTTAACATACTTTCCATGAAATAAAGGAGTTTCTCACTCGTTATTTGGAAGAAACACCACCTTATTCTTTAGTGCTGGCAGTTGCTGCCATGTCCATTTGCCAGCATTGCACTGGGAAATGTCATAGATTTGAAGTATGATATATTAGGTTATCTAGAGTAAGTATGAAGTAAGAGGGAACAAATAGAAAGCCATTTAAGGTCACCATACACTGTTTTCATTTGTGGTGTGGTTGGATTGTCTGTCTCATGGTGCTACAGCATGGAACTTCCATGCAGATTCCAAGTCTCTTGTTCCTTCTATATCCTTTAAAGGCTGATAAATCAATCTATTCAGACAAACAAAGGGGTCATTAATGTAGTGTTTTCCTGTAATGTGGCAATGACTGGCCAAAGCTCTCACAGATATTTTGGTGCTTATCAGTTTTGTTTATGTGCCATAGCAACAGGCCATGGGGAGCATTGGGATACTGCAGAACCACTGGTTTGCTCATTTATGTTGTCCTCTGTGTGTCTGTAGCACCAGAAGTTTATAAAATGTGGTTTTGTATCATGAAAAACTGAGAACGTTTGTTTTGAAGCACATGTAAGCAGCCTACATAGCTACAATTTTCTTCCCTTCTTGCTTTCACATTGTGTGTGATACCAACATGGTGTTACTGCCCAGCAGCCTTGGCCTTGCTGGGATCTAGAGAAAACCTGCAGTGGTTCTCTGGATTGCTGTACCTGTGAGTTTGGGAAGCTCAGCTGGGAGGATGAGACCTTGTTGCCTTTGTTGGTAAGAGTTGTGGGTTTGGTACCACACACTGGCTCTGCACAGAAACTTGCTGGCATCAAGGAATGTGTCTTCTCAGGTGATATATACAACAGAGCACAAGCAGCTGAGGGAATGACAGCAGATACACTGCCTTTGGGTGTTGTGTGACAGCTGCTGACTTGTTAAAGGTTTATTTTTTGATGTGCAAGTGGGACATTCTGCAAAATCTTAGGAGAAAATATCATCCGTAAAGTGACATCCAATTTGATTCATCAGAGGGTCTGTCTTGCCTTTTAACGATTGTGAAACTCTCCTGTGTCTGCAGTCAGGAAACCAAGCTGGTGTGTAGCTCTTGGTTCCTTGAGGGATTCAGTGGGTGCCCTTTTCTCCTGCAGGGAATCATCCAGCATGAGCTGGGACATTGCCCAGGTGTCTGTGTCCGACGAGGGCTTTTACGAGTGCGTGGCCACCAGCACTGCGGGGACAGGACGCGCGCAGACGTTCCTCGATGTGTCAGGTGCGTCCCAGCGTCCTTCTGGGGTGCATTACTTGGGCTCAAACACTTAAGGAAAGCACATGGGGCTAATAAAATACATTCCCAGTTTTAAGTGTATTTTTAATTACTGTGTTTTTTTCCTCACCCATGTCCACAGGTGAGCTGAGGTTTATTCAGCAAACCTGTTTTAAATATCAAAGTTGGTTTGGTTTTAGTTCCCGCTATCAGTTGGACTTGCAGACCTGTAGAATCCAAAACCTAAATCTCAGATTTCAACTGTTCTCATTTTTATTTCACTTTGTAGCAATTATATGTTGTCTTGATTGTATATATATGTTATCTGATAGGCAAGGAAATAAGAAAGTTGTGTTCAAATTTCTGCTTTTTTACAATACAAAATTCAGTAAATTGTTGGAAATCTCATCTATTACCTTGAATTTCTTCAAGGCAATAAAGATGAGGAAGTAAAATGAATGAGGTAAAAATAGGGCTAATCACAAAGATAATTTTGAATAAACAGTAGGCTTATTTCTGTCCGTGGGTGGATGGATGAGACCCCTGCCCATACTATAGCAAATTTTGTCACTTAATTTTTCACAGTTGCAATGCAGTGAGAGGGAAAATTAATTTATGGTTTGTAGCAAAAATCCATTCTGTACAGCCTTGTGTTGGTGTTGATCAGATATGAGTCTTGGAGCAAGTGAAAGCTGTTGCTGGTGAGCTGGAAAAACACTGGGGCTGTTAATCTGTGACAGTGAGGAATGGGGAAACTCAGAACAACATTTTCAATTTAGGGTTTCATTTGATGGCTTGAAATTAAAGTTGCCTTGCCTCTTATCTCTTGCAGTAGTTACTCCAGGTGGATTATGAGTCACAGAATCACAAACCAATTCAGGCTGGAGGCACCTTGGGAAGTCACCTAGTCCATTTCACAGCTCAAAGAGAATTAGCTTCCAAGCTTGATTATGTTTTTCAGGGACTTGTCCAATCAGTCTTTGAATGTCCCCAAGGGTGGAGATTTCACAAGTTCATGGGCAGGCTTCAGTGCTTAACTACCCCCACTAGGAAAATATTTTGTATGTCTGGTCAGAATTTCCCCTGCTGCATGTTACGAACAAAGACTCATCTTTCTTTCCCCACTCCTGTGCCCTGAGAACATTCTAATTGTGTATTCCCTAAAACAGCCCTCTCAGTAGCTGAAGAGAGTGGCTCCATAACCCTTCACCTTCCCTCTTCTGGGCAAAGATGTTCCTTTCATTGTACTATGAGCAAGTTCTTAGAAACTGGTGTGATAGCATTGATTTTATGCAAGGCAAAGTTTGTAGAGAAAGAGTCCTCTTGGACCAAGGGATGAATTTGAGGAGAAGGAACCCTTTTATTCACACAAAGTACTGAGTAGAAGGGAGCAGTAACATCTGTCCTAACCCAATTCCTGGTTCTAGAGCACTAGTTTATATTTTAGCCACAAAAAATCCTTCAAGCAGAAAGGATATTCCCAGATGCTTGTTTCAGACCGTGGCTTGGAGGGCAAGCAATTGTGGGCATAAAGATTCTCAGTCTGGAAGTTGCAACCATTCTCCTGAGAAACGTGAAGGAGAATCCTGACCTTTTTCTTTTGATGTTGGTAGCACTTGAAAGCCAAGAGTAATAAGGGGGAAAATCCCACATCCCCTCATTTACAAAGCACAAGAGATGGCCTGAATTGAGTCACTGTGTAAACATGCCAATTTGTTCTGTTCAGAGCCCTGCAGAGGATTAATGGGAAGGAGATGCTTTGAAATCCTTGTGTACAAATATTTGCAAGAAAATTACTTGAAATTTCTTCTTGAAGCAAAGTAAACAATCTTTTCAAGTGTTCTTGGTTTACCCAGCTGACAGACAGTATAGCACAGATAATCCCTTCTGGCAGCTGTTGTGTGAAAGGTATTGGAGCTGTGCCAACGTTTTCTCATTTCATAGAAAGCCAGCACTTGAGTTTGACTTTTACCCCTATTAAATCTTTAAAATGTCAAACGGCTCGTTAGCTTGTGCAGCACCCTAACTGAAGGGCCAGTGAAGTGCTGGGGGATGGCTGAGTGTGAGCACTGCTGTGGGCAGTGGCAGGGCTAGTCCAAAACCTGTGTTGTCTCACTAGACTGGCAGCCGAAAGATGGGGATTCCAGTCCTGTACTGGCCTCACCTCTCTTTCCTGAGTTTAGATAACCTATTTGATGACAAGCCTGTGGAAAGCAGTAGAAGACTTATTGTTTCTCCCAGGCACCACAAAGCTACAAGTCCAGGGGAGAAATTCCATTCAGTAAGCAAGTGTAGCTTTCCCTGACTCTCGTCTGCATGGGTTGAAGTCTATGGATTTGGCAGTGGGGGCGATTGCTGTCAGGACTGTGTTTGTAGGGAGGCAGAGCTGCATACCCAGCACACAGTACTGTGCAGGGATCCAGCACTGAGCTTGTGAACCTCATCTGAGGCCCCCCAGGAGACCTCGAGGAGGAGGATTTATGGCTGGTTCTGGGCTTAGGAGTAACTGTAACCCTTAATAAATACAGATTTTTTTTATTCCCTGTTATCCTTGCTTTTTTTTAGATAGTTGTGTTTCAGTGTGTACTGATAAAGATTTGGTCTTGCTCTTACAGCTGTCTCATTTCTGTACAAGCATCCCTCTCAAAGTATTATTTATTGCAGAGTTTTCTTTGTTCAAGAAGCAGTCTGGGGAAAATCAAATGGAATATATGTGATATTTTTAATGGGAATGCATAAAGTAATAAATAATTAATTTTCTTTCTTGAAACGCTGCCTCCTTGATCAGTAATATCTCAAGGACAAGCAGAGTGACTGCTGCTATTTTAACCATCTGTGGTTTCAAAGTTGAATTTCAGTAGAATATTACTGCATCTGCTTTCTTCTGGGAGCATGATAGAACTGTACAGATGGGTCGGGTAGAAAGGAGATAACAAATACTGGGAGTTGCAACATAAAATATGTACAGGAAAAGATAATGAAATTCCCAGAGATTTGATTGGAAGTGAGAGTTGAAGAATGCTGTACATAACTGCAGGAATTCCTCCTGCCTAGCTGCCAGAGCTCATCCCATGTACCCAGGGACAGCTGATGTGCAGCAGCACAGCCCTGCCCGAGATCACTGTGGGCTCCAAGAGCCGGGGCTGGAACCCCAGGCCCCCCAGGAGCTGGTGCCACTGACATGGGGTTCCTAAACCCCTGGTCTGACTCCAGCAGCTGGCATCCAGTCTACTCATACTGGTCCCCCAGTAGCTGGCACTTAATATTTGGAGGGATACAGAGAAGGGTCAGGGACTGAGGTTACCCTGGGAGACTTAAAGAATGGATTTACTAGTGAGAGAGGACAAGCTGTACTGGCCAGGCCAGGGCTGGGGCAGACAGACTGATGGTGCTTTTCAGGGGACAGGCCCCTTTTATGCCCCTTCCTGCCTATTCCTGCCTTTTCTCCTCTCGGATTCACTTCCCTGCATATTCCTTCATGAGTTTGGCAGCTGCCCCTCACCCCCACCATAGTAGGGACCTTGGGTTTGTGTCCTTACCAGCTGCACAGCCTGGGCTGGCCCCTCTGTGCAGTGATGCTGGTGACTTCTGGTGCCCTTCAGTCAGGAGGAGGAGGAGTGGCTGTTGGCATTGTGTCTGCTGTCTGTCTGTCAGGGCTGTCTGTATACTGTGTTTATTACCTCCCCTTTTCTTACCCTATTTCATGAGGTCCTTAATCAAATAAAAGTATGGAAGGCTTTCTCCTTCCACATTTTTGTATAGAATCCATCATGAAAAGAGCTCACTAATGGTGCTAACACTAATGGTGTTAACTTGGTTCCATTGTTGCTGCTGGAAGAATTTCCTACTAACATTTTTTTCCATATACAACCTGTAAAAATCAACTGCATAGCTCAGATGCCACCAGGTGGGGTCACATCTGGGGCAGAGATCAGACTCAGAGGCCTATGGTGGTCCTGTCTCCCTCCCTCCCTCCCTCCTGTTGCTGTCACACTGATCCCTTGTTGGCTGTACTCAAAAAACACAGAGCTGCCTCTCCTCACATAGGATGTGGTTTTTCATCCTATGGGATGTGATAGTTTGGATCTAGACCAGGTGTGCCCTTGTGATATGAGCTCCTGGCAGGTAGCTCAGCATCAGAGAATGAGGCTGCTGCCCTGGGTTCTGTTCGTGGCTTCAGAATGGGAGATGAAACCAAATATTAAACCTGAATTATTAAATAATGCAATTAAATATATTCTTTCACCCTTAACCTATTAGATAAATAATTAAATATTTAAATATTGCAACTCTCTTTGTTCTGTAGTGTGCCTAGAGTTGCTTATCAGGAATGCACAAATGCTGAGAGGTCGCTGACATGTGTCTCAGGCCGCTGTTCTCCGTTCCCGCAGAGCCCCCGCCCGTGCTGCAGGTGCCCGCCAACGTGACGGTGGTGCCCGGGGCCGGGGCGGTGCTGAGCTGCCTGGTGCTGAGCGCGGGGCGCTACAACCTGACCTGGCAGCGGCTCGGGCGCGACGCGCGCCTGCAGGACCCGCTGCGGCTCCGCGTCCTGGCCAACCTGTCCCTGGAGGTGAGGCCGGCCCGGCTGTCGGACGCGGGCAGCTACAGCTGCACGGCTGCCAACGAGGGCGGATCCGCCACGGCTTCTGTCTTCCTCACCGTGCAAGGTAAGGACGGGATACCCGCGGCTCGCTCGGCAGGGCTCCTGTTGGAACAGGCTGCCCACAGCCTTGGACAGGCCCATCCCTGGAAGTGTCCAAGGCTGAACGGAGCTCAGAGCGACCCGGGATAGTGGAACGTGTCCCAGCCCATGGCAGGGGGTGGAACGAGAGGGGCTTTAATATCCCTTCCAACCCAAACCATCGTGTTTCGTGAAAAATCAGTCAAAACTAAAAAAGGCAGCATGAGCGAGACCAAACAAATCTAGGTCTGGGCTTTTGCTGTATACCAGGAACAAATTTAAAAGTAAAAAAAAAAAAGTATAAATGCAATAATTGGTATTGGAGCAAATATTTTTAAAATTTTGAAGTACTGCAGGATTTTTTTTTTTCTATTTGCCTTGATTGTGTGGAGGTTCCAGCCTTGGCTCTTTGATGCCTGTCTATGTGTGACGACAGACAGAACTCAAAATCTTTTAGAAAGAAAATTATTGTCACTTGTAGGTGATTCCAACAGATTTCTGCTTGCGATGCTGCTGGGCCATGTTCTGTGCAGAGGGGGGTACCATCATTAATTAACTTTTCTGATCTAATTCTAGTAATCTGTTAGTTAATAGAAAATTTAGAATTATGAATGGAATAGCTTGACCTGAGGTGCTCCAAAACAGAGGTCAAAAGTGGAGTTGTAAAAGTTATTAAAGGGATGTTGTTTTTCCTATATTTGTTACCAAGGTAGAATAAGTAGGTGTGGAACCACTTGTGTAGGGCCTAGTACAAAATACAGCAGAATGAAGTGTGGTTTTTCAATGTCTGTTTGAATTGCCCTTAGATTGCTACAGCAGAGTTATAATTTAATTTCTAACTAACTTTGATTTCTCTAAGCAAAATTTTTAACAAAGCTGGAAGGAAAAAAGTAATGAAAAAACCTCAACCCCCATGCATTTGGAAAACCTAGTTTTGAATTGTACAGAATTTTTCCATCAAGACACTCATTCAAGCATGTCAAAGGTATCAAGAGAAGTGCCTCTCTCCCTCGTTCATCTCTTCCTGGGATTTAGGTTTTCCTCCCTAATGTCTGTAGCTCAGCTGGCAGCTTTAATACACCAACCAAATTGCTCTGGTGTTTTTTTCCTACTAACTCTAACAGAGTTTTACTGCTGCCACAACAGAATATTAAGTTTCAAAACCCTTATATATGTGGAATGATTGTATCAAATGGTTGGGAATTACATTTTGGCTGGTCCTGGTACTGCTAACAGCTTTCAAACATGTTTGAGAGAACCCTCTTGGGCAGCTCGGACAGCCTTAGCTGAGAGTCTGAGTTCAGTTTTCTTTATTTTTTTTTTTTTTGTAAAGGATGCTTAGAACAGAATAAATACATAGGAAACACTAAGTTGAAGCTGAATTCAGCTTTCTGCAGTAGTGCCTGCCTCTTTTGTTTGGAAAAAGTAATCTACTGCCAGCTTTCCCAATGGCTACATGCAGAAGCTGAATGGTATCTGAAGGGTTTGCAAGTACTGTTACTTGTGATCATTTTAATTTGTCTGGAAAAAATGATTTCCATCAGATTTCTGGGGCTACTCAGTGTGTGATTGTTATGTACAGCTTGCAGTGCTTGTTAGGACCTGGAATGGTTTTCAAAAAACAGTTTTTATTTGGCAGTAAAGAGTAAAGGGTGGCCATATGTAAGAGCTACAGCTTTATGGGCTTGTCATTATTAACATGCCAAAGAAGTCTTTTTGAGGTCTTGTTAATTGATGGAGATGGGTCCATGTTTTGTGTAAGTTACTCAGAATGTCAAATTAAATTCATCCTGAAGCCCTTTATTATTGTTGGACCAGCTCCATGTAGCTCTCTGAATTTCAGATCATAAGAGAATAAACACTGCTTTCATCCCCATTTTCTCTCTGGGGGTGAGTTAAGGCAGAGAACAAATGCTGGTGGCTCTAAAAATTACCCAGCATCTGCTTTTCCTGCTGAAGGGTGTTGTAGTAAACCCTTGTTTTGAAAGTGTTAGGGTTAATGGAGCCTTCGTGGGGCTGACTTTGTGTCCCAGTTGTGTGCTCTGTGCTCAGGAGAACACACTGTCCCCATCCTCACTGCTCCCCACGACCAGGACACAGGTCCTGGGACCAGGGCACAGCCCTCTGTGAAACTTGGGCCTCCCTGTGGGCTGGGGTACTGCCCAGAGCAATCTGGAAGATCCTGGAATGCAGTTTGATAAATCCTAAGGAGTCTTGATGCCCATTGAGTGCTAGGACTAAACAGTATGTGCTCAAATTTGGAGTTGTGCAAGAGTGGCTATGTAGTGTCAGTTGCTCAAGTCCTCCCATCAGATTGGTCTTGTATGGAAACACAAATGAATTTATGAGGGGATTCCTTACTTTTTCAGGTGCCTAGAGGACTGTGTTGCAGCTGTGTGAGGCTAGAGATTGGCCAGGAATGTGAAACATTGGTAATCCTATGTATTTTTCAATATGTTTCTCACTGATGACTGAAATTCCATGAATATTTAAACCTTTTCTTTTTTATTTTATTATAGTCTGGTAGGTGAAATATGAGCTTGCTATTTGCATGATTTTTAGGCTCAATTAATGTAGCATATGGTGGAAGCTTGATGTTTTCTTTGTGGCATTTTTCATAAATATATCTCAGTAATATTGATTTTGAGGGGGGAAATGTAGGAATTTGGGTGCTTTTTTAAAATAGAAACTGCATGGTGAAGAGATTGAAGTGGTGGCTTTTTTGTTTCCTTCCCCTTGAAGAATTTCAACTACACCGTTAATCCCCAGAAATTTGGGTGATGCTAAACATGATTTTATGGTACTATTGGTTTTTCATGTGTTCTGATGTAAGAGCAGACAAGGAAGGGATTATCTGGATTATTGCAAATTTCTTTTCCCTCTACAGCACAGCTGTGTAATGGAGAGAGACTTTGGCTTGTGTTTGGTATTAGCAGAGATGTTTTCAGTTAGTAATCTGGGCATGTGATGAATTCCAGCATTGGGTTAACAAGCAGGGAAATCAGCATTCTGCTCAGGTGCATCTTTTTATCTGAATGTATAGGTGGAATAAAATCATACATGCAGTAGTTACTGTTCTGTCTACACCACGGTGGGTTTCCTTCAGAGGCACTTTCAGCACCTGCTTGCAGGGAGCACTGTTAAACAATGCAATGTCCAGCCACACCTACAGGAAATAAGCAGATTTATTATGTGTTCCACCTGCCCACATGAGAAATCAAATGTCCGTTTGCCTTTGGGCGTGGAAGAATTGTCATTGCTGTAGTAAGAGGTGTGCAAGTGCTGTTTGGCCAAGCCCAGGGGTAACAGGAGTTGCTCTCTGAACAGCTGCCTTAGATGTGCAGTGGGGGAAAGTGGGTCCCTGTGCTGCCTGGGGGGCATTCACCTGGGGGACTGCTGGGGGCACTTCCCAGTGCCCAGAACTTGAATACAGCTAAAAATAAAAGAATAGCCCAGGAGACAGCATGTGTGACTTGGCTCAACAAAGCAACACTGATACTCAAATACAGGAGCAGAAGATAGATCTGGATGAACACAGTGGGGCTTTCAGCATGAATGTGCTCATATCTGGAAGAATTCCAGGGAAGAGACTGCTCAGATGGATAAAAGGAGAATTACCTTCTTGGCATAACTCTGAATTTTTTCTGCTCTTTTTCTGAAAAGATACGATACAGAAATAAACATCCTGGTCTTTCAGATCTCTCTCTAATTGATGGTGTGAATATTGCTCACTTAGATCTGTGGATACTCACTGTGATAATGGGCAGAGAGGAACTGGTTATGCTGCTCTGAGAACTTTAAACACTGAAAATGGGGAAGGGAATAAAACTGAAGTATTTCTGCTTCAGTTGCTATTTCAAATTTGAAGTTCATTTAATGCAAGGTGTCTGTGCTGAAGAATGAAAAGCAGTTTAGAGCCTTCTGTTCTTCTCTCTAGGCTGTTCTTTGGAGCTATCTGGGGTTTGGATCAATCTGGTCTAGTGGAAGGTGTTCCTGCACATGGCAGGGGATAGAGTAAATAATCTTCAAGGTCCCTTCCAACCCAAACCATTCTGTGATTCTGTTTCTTTGCTAGCAACATGTGGGTGCCCCTCTGCAGACTACCAGGATAAGGGGTGCTACAGGACAGCACACCCTGCACCTTGGTGGGACTGAGAAGGGATTGGGAAGTGGATAACTGGGAATTTGGTAGCTGAATAAGGCAAGATCATGTGTGAAGTTGATACTACTTTTTTAATTAGGTTCCCTTAGCT
This sequence comes from Vidua chalybeata, assembly GCF_026979565.1. Taxonomy (NCBI): domain Eukaryota; kingdom Metazoa; phylum Chordata; class Aves; order Passeriformes; family Viduidae; genus Vidua; species Vidua chalybeata. The sequence goes on from NC_071538.1 coordinate 29,282,158, forward strand.
GATGCCAGAAAAAACAGATGAGTGTGACTGGCTGATTGATTCTGAAGGCTTCTTTTTGTTTATCGCTCTTGATGTTTTGATCTGTCTTCATGCTATACAACTCTGGTCTCAGCTTGCTGTCCAAACAGGAACCTTTTTCACAACTTTTCTGTTTATGTTCTTCTGCACATCTTTAATTTGGCTTGTGAATAATTGAATATTAATTCACAGAATCCTAGAATGTACCATAAAGCCCATCTCATTCCTTGGGCAGGGACAACTTCCACTAGCCCAGGGTGCTCCAAGCCCTGTCCAGCCTGGCCTTGGACACTTCCAGGGATCCAGGGGCAGCCACAGCTTCTCTGGGCACCCTGTGCCAGGGCCTCACCACCCTCACAGGGAACAATTCCTTCCTGTATCCCATCTGACCCTGCCCTCTGTCAGTAGGAAGCCATTCCCCCTTTTTCCTGTCCCTCCATCCCTTGTCTCAAGTCCCTCTCTGGCTCTCTTGGAGCCTCTTCAGGCACTGGAAGGGGCCCGAGGTCTCCCTGGAGGCTTGTCTTCTCCACGTGAACACCCCCAGCTCTCCCAGGCTGGCTTCAGAGCAGAGGGGCTCCAGCCCTGGGAGCATCTCCATGGCCTTCTCTGGATTTGCTCCATCAGCTCCATGGCCTTCTGATGCTGGAGGCCCAGAGCTGGAGGCAGCTCTCCAGGTGGGGTCTCTTGAGAAGCCTTACACATGATCTGTGTTGTTTAAAAGGTTTCATTGTGCAGCCCTGAATGAGATGGACACTGTAAGGAGCTTGTGCTTCTCCTTTCATCTGTAAATCTTCACCTCTGAGATACGGAGAACAAAGCAAAGGAAATTAAATGGACAACAAGAAAGCCCCTCTGTGTGCCTGCCTGGTCCCTGGCATTTGGGCAAAAAAACAAGAGGGTTAATTGGTGGCAAATGGGGCCTCACTGATTTTGGTCAATATCTTGATTATTACAGCTGCGTATATTGACTTTTTTTCTAATAATTTTATTACAAATATAAGTTAAAATTTCTTTCATCTTCTGCTTATCTGTTAATACCATGTGAAAATACTGGCATGGACAGTAGTGTGTTGCCAAAGCATGATGTGTAATTGTCATCAGAGCCAGTTTCCTAATCCCAACAGGAGAGGAGACCTTCCCGTGAGCAGAGCAGGCAGAATACCCCCGGCATCTCTTGTCTGGATTTCAAACCAAGTAAAAATAGCTGAGCCAGCTGTGCACATCATGAATCACTTGAATCACAAGTTCTGTAGCTTGGAGCCATTTCTGGCCCCTTCCTGCCCACTTGTGCCATGTGCTGGCTCTTAAACACACTGTTCCTTAGCAGCCACTGAAATGTGTCAAGTGTCACCTGGGCCAGGGGGATGGGGTAGTTCCTGCTGGAGCTGAGAAAGAAGGGCTGTGCAGAGCAGCCCTAGATATGAGGTACCTCTGTGTTCCATGTGTTCAGCCTCTTGGGCTCTCATGAACAGGAGAGTTGGACTTAGGCTTTTGTCCTGTGGTTTGTCCAGGAATTCATAAATACAGAGTGGTGAGCAAAAGACAAAGCTCCCAAGATGAAGATTGGTACTACTTATTTCATAGCAGTCAGTTTCATGTCTCAACTAACTTTATCCATGGGTGTGGATCTTCTTCTTGCCACTGTAAGACAAAGTCATACATACCACAGAAAAGTGTCTGTTGCCCAAATGAACTGCTTTGGTGGTAATTTTTTACTGAGGAAATCTGTCTAAGGATTATGGAATCACAGAATGGTTTGTGTTGGAGACACCTTAAAGCTCATTCAGTGCCACCCTGTGCCATGGGCAGGGACACTTTCCACTTCCCCAGGTTGTTCTAAGCCCTGTCTAAGCTGGCCTTGGACACTTCCAGGGATGGGGAGTCCACAACCTCTCTGGATTAAAAATGAATGGATTCTATTGAGTTCACCAATTGCTTTTCTAGTGAAAACACCCCTGAAATCTGTAACAACCTTTACAATTGTTAACACTGCAGATTCACTTCTCCTCCACTTGTGTGTCTGCACATATATTTGTGACTTTCATTCTTATCCCTCAGGTTACATTCTGACAACTGACCCACCTGAAGGTTTGTGGGCTTTAGTGTCCAGTAGTCTGAATAAATTTCTTAGAATCAAAGAATGGTGTGTGTTGGAAGGGAACCTTAAAGCTCAGTTTGTTCTGACCCCTGTCATGGGCAGGAACACCTTCCATGTTGCTCATTGTCTGGTGTTTGTCAAAATTGACTCTGTTGCTGCTTTTTTAACCCCATCTCAGGAAGCCCAATACCTGAATTCTGACCTAATTCCCCTTATAAAGGTGGTTTAGTCTGAGACTCTGACTGTGCCAGTGAAAACAAGTGGGCTCTGACCTTCATTTGGTTGCTTTCTCACCATGGACCTATTTGAAAATGGGAATGAAGTTCTTAGAACCTGTGCTTTCTAACAAGACATTTTTAATTGCTGGTTTTAATTTCTTTTGGTAGAACCTCCAAGGCTTATAATTTCACCCAAGAACCAGACTTTTACAGAAGGTTCTGAAGTGTCCATCAGGTGTTCTGCCACGGGTTACCCAAAGCCAACGGTTGTGTGGACACTCAACGATATGTTTATCATTGGCTCCAGCAGGTGGGACTTGAAGTTGTCTCCATTTATTTTAATATCATATGTGAGAAAGAAGGCTTGAATAGTGCCAAAATATTCAACTACTTCAACAGGAGTCTGTGAGTTTTGGAAATAGTACCTCAGTCTTTATGTCAATAACTCTTTAATTGCAATTACCTCATCTCTAACAGAGAAGCACTTTAGTTCTCTTCTCCAGTTTTTTTTACAAGATTAATTTATGTACTTTTCACAAAATGTAGTGCTAGATATAATAATACTAATAATGTCTATAACGAGGGAAAAAAACCCAGAAGCACCTATTTATGAACCATCTGCTCAAGCTGCTGTGGCTGCTTGGAATGTGGATATAACCATTGTTCTTTCTAATCATTTTGCTTGGTCCCTTGTGTATTCCCAGGTACAGAATGACCCCAGAAGGCACCTTAATCATAAGAAAGGCAATTCCCAGAGATGCAGGAATTTATGGTTGTTTGGCAAGTAACTCAGCTGGGACAGAGAAACAGACATCCACCCTCACATACATCGGTAAGTGAGAAAAATGTTATATTAAAATTTTAAAAATAAGCTAATTCATCATCAGAGAGGAGGAGCTGTTAAAATGAGTAGAACCCTGCAGAATATACTGGTAGAAATTTCAAAAAACTCAGAAGATATGTTGAACAGCTCACACATGTCCCTTTTGTTTTCTGTTCAAACCTCAGTAGTATTGTTAGATAGTATTTGGACTAAAAAGAAAGCTTTTTAGATTAAGAAACCTTTTTAGGTTAAAAAAAACCCTCTAAAATAGGGTCTTACTATGGGTTAGACTGGGAAACCTGAGTGAGTCCTTTAGAGCAGAAATTGTGTTTCTGTATCAAAATGCTGTGTCAAGATATTGATAGCAGAGTATTAAACTGTTTTATGACCAACACCTGGCTGGAGGAGGAGAATGATTTTGTGTTTGTACTTTCTGCATGGTGAAACTTTTCTGATTTTGTCCTTTTATTTCATGTACATTCTGCATATGATTCAGGTGCTCCGGACCAGACTTTACTTTTTCCTTGTTTCCCAGTGTTTATCTTCCACTTTTAGGTCTGTTTGACTTTTAATGCAAACATTCTTCCATATAACAAGAGCAAATGAGAGTCTTTCATGGTTTATATTTTAAAAATTACCTGTAATTTGGGTGAAGAGCTCATTTTTTTCTGTCTTGTTACTTTTTAGAGGGCCCAACATTGACCGTAGTTCAGAGTGAAATTCTGGTTGGTCTTGGAGACACGACTGTTATGGAGTGTAAAACAACTGGAATCCCACCCCCTCAAGTGAAATGGTTTAAAGGTGTGCTCATTGCTTGGTTATTGAGTCATTCATTTAGTAGCAATATTCTGAACAATGATCGGGGAGTGGCTTCATTTCTCTCAAGAGCAATATGTTGTATTCAACCAGTGACAGACCTGTGAATTTCTCTAAATCTAGAAGAAATGGCATTGACCTCCAGGGCATAAATTCTTGCTTCTATTTAAATATGGTGAATTAACACACTGTAGTGTAGGTAATAATGAGAGTAAAACAAAGCTGAGCCTCCTGCCTGCTTTTACATAAGGTTCATTCTTTCAGAAAATGTTTAGCTTTATGGTACAAAAATCACAAAACATGTTTCTGTAGCCTTTATTGTTCTGTTTTCATGTAGCCTCTAATTAGGAAAGGAGAAATACAGCCTGACATACTGTCCTAATGCTAATCTCTGCCCAGAGATACTTGGGTTTGTGTTTGCCTTGTAGAACCAATAAATAAAAAAGGATGTATTCAATGTAGTAATGAACTTCTCTTGGTTGAGTGGGAGTCAGAGTTCTCATCTGCTGAGTTCATACAGCTATGTTGTGAGCTAACTCAAACTTGGACACTGTTTTGTTGGGATAATTTTGATAAATATAGGTATATATTTGATATAAATAGTTATACTGCCTTTTTCTGTCTGGACTTAGGTGACTTAGAGTTGAGGGCATCAGCATTTCTTGTTATTGATATTCACCGGGGTCTTCTGAAGATCCAGGAAACACAAGACCTGGATGCTGGTGACTACACGTGCGTGGCCACCAACGAGGCAGGGAGAGCTGCTGGCAAGATAACTCTGGATGTTGGCTGTAAGTAGTTAAAACCTGCATGGGGCACACTCAGATGGCTGAGTTTCTGTACTGGTCAGGGAGTGGTGCCTTGGCTCCCCGAATCTTTCTAGCAGATCTATGTGTGTGCTGGGAACACCTTTGGTGGTGTTGGTTAAGCAGTTTCCTTGTCCCGTTTGGACTCCAGCTTGGAGTCACTGAATGGTTTGGGTTGGAAGGGACCTTAAAGCCCATCTGTTTCCAGCCTAGTCTTACTTCTTTTGCAACGTATAAAAGTTATAGGGAGGAAGAGAGGCACAGGCGGAGGAAGCTGTTCAAACCGCAACCTAACAAAATTCTCAAATAGAGAGCTAATTACAGAAACTTGAGTTACTATGTGAGGTTATTGTAATTTAGCCCTTCCTCTCTTCCTTTCCTGATTCTTTCCATCTGCCTGTGGCCTGACACATTGCATCCTGTTAAATATTCCTGTCAGGCACATCTGCTTTCTGAACGCATGGCACTGCTTGCAGAAGACAAGGAATTTAACGACGCTGATACTTAAAGTGTTTCTAGAGTTGGGAATGTTAGAAAAAAAAACCTATGCACAGTGGGACATAAATTGAGATCATCAGTGGTGTTAGAGAATGGGATTGGTGTGTTACAATGCTCACTTTCTGTGTGTGCTCTCTCCCCAGCTCCGCCCGTTTTCACGCAGGAGCCGGGTGACGAATCCGCGGATCTGGGCTCCAACGTGACGCTGCCGTGCTACGTGCAGGGCTACCCTGAGCCCAGGGTCATGTGGAGGAGGCTGGATGGGGCTCCCCTCTTCTCCCGGCCCTTCGCGCTCAGCTCCAGCAGCCAGCTCAGGACAGGCGCACTGGCCATCCAGAGTAGGTAGACTCAACTTTAAAAGAACAGAATTCCATCAGGAACTAAGACATATGCAAGGAATTTAAGTCACTTTATGGCTCTATTAAATTGACTATGTAAAAAGACTGGATTTTTATCACAGATTGTGTTTGGATAGTGATGTCATTGCTGTTGACATGCAGTTCATTTTTGCTATGAGCTTGTGAATTCAGGTGTGTTTGGTCATTGGCTTCACTCTTCTTCATGCAAATTATTATTAATCTGTGTTGAAATACACATGGGCTATGGTCTCTGATCCTGAGGAGCCACGAATTTTCATTTTTGGTGGGTTTTCTTTTGTTTTGGTGCAGTTGTTTTTTTTTGTTTTGTTTTGTGATCTTCTGGGTTTTTTGGTTGTTTTTTTTTTGGTTTTTTTTTTTTTTTTTTTTTTTTTTTTTTGTTTTGTTTTTGTTTTTTGTTTTGTTTTGTTTTTTTTTTTGGTAGCGAATTGGTTCCAAACTCAGTGTTTTAGATCTGTCCTAATTTGGGTAATAATCAAAAACTTTGCAAGTGTCTTTGTGATTTTGATTATTTTGCAGCATTTCAGTCACTCTTATGCTAAGCAATATTATTCTGTTTTCTTAATTAGCTTTTATTCCTTTCTATATTTTCATTGCTTCTGTGCTTGGTGACTGATGGAAAGGAATGCTCTGTTTGAAGGTGGGAGAGACAAGGAGATGGGGTGTGTGTGTGGAGGGAGGGGCAGTATCATTACAGATGCTGCAGTCAGCTCTTTTCTCCCCCTGCAGATCTGTGGGTCAGTGATGAAGGGACTTATGTGTGTGAAGCTGAGAACCAGTTTGGAAGGATTCAGTCCCGGCCAGCCACGGTCACAGTGACAGGACTGGGTAAGGGCAGTGCATGGCAGTGGGAGCTGTTGGTGCTTGGGCAGCACAGAGGATGCCTGAGGGTTATGTCCATACATGCTGACCTATCTGTGTGGTGTATTTATGTGTCATCCATGCAAACTGAATTAGAAAACATTTACACAGAACATTGTAATTGATTACAGTGGATTTTGCTTGCTAGAACTTTTTTTTTTACTGGCTACACTAACTGGAATTAATTCCACCTGCACTTTTAGCTTGGACCTTAAAGAAATTATTTTTCCTGTGTTTTTCTTTTTTTAATTCCTAAGTAAATTTATTGAGGAATGAAAAATCACAGTAATGATGAATACTAATGATGGGATTCCTGCCATTTAATTAATCTTTTTAAAAAAACTAAAATATAAAGACAGCAATGAATGTGGTTATGTCGGTGTTGAGATAGATGGGAAGGAATCTTGGTGATCCAAGAAGGCAATAAATGTCTGGCCTTGACCACAGAATCCCACAATGGTTTGGGTTGGGAGGGACCTTACAGCCCATCCAGTGCCACCCTCTGCTGTGGGCAGGGACACCTTCCACTAGCCCAGGGTGCTCCAAGCCCTGTCCAACCTGGCCTTGGACACTGCCAGGGATCCAGGGGCAGCCACAGCTTCTCTGGGCTCCCTGTGCCAGGGCCTCCCCACCCTCACAGGGAACAATTCCTTCCCAATAACCCATCTAACCCTACTCTCTTTCAAATATCCATGCTGTTAGAGGCTTGGTTGTTATCTCAGTTTGACATCTGGCAATAAAAGGAAAAAATAATGCAATGGAATGTGTACATTTGCATGAGGATAAGAACGGAGTCTCTCTGCCATCAAAGAAACCATTTGTTAACTTCAAACTTATTGTAAGAGCCACTAATACTGGTAGGGTTTGATAGACATGCTTTTACCTGTTTAAAAGTGTTATTTAATGCCCTGTACTTAATTTAATTTCTCAGCCATGTGCCCAGTTGTGTTTGCTGTTGGCTTTTCACAGCATGTGCAGATTTTCTGCTGGGCTGTGACCTCTCTTCTGATCCTTCACAATTTTATGCCCAATGGAAATTACAACTTACTTTTTGTCCTCTCCCAAACACACTACTTCTGTTCTTTGGTATTTTGCCCAAGTAACAAAAAATGATAAATCAACTTGGTGCCAGGGGAACATGAGTTCACAGGGAAACTCTTGATTGGATCCAGTTTCAGCTGAACAGCATCTTCCATTTGCTCTCATTCCTTAGACTAAGGATCACTGTTGGTGTATTTCCCCAGCTTCCCATCTCTCCTGTGCTACCCCCACCCCTACATTTGTTTCTCTTTTTTTCATGTCTTCAATTTAATACTAATTTAATGTAATACTTTACAGGAATATATAAAAATTCCTAGTAATTTGTTCTCGTTCTTCCTTTTTTGTTCAAGTCCCTCCTCTGATTGGAGCAAGCCCAGCCACAGCCAATGTCATTGAGGGCCAGCAGCTCACTTTGCCTTGTGTTTTGCTTGCTGGGAACCCCATTCCAGACAGGAGGTGGATTAAAAACAATGTGGTGGTAAGACTACTTTGTTTCCTGTGAGATTTATTGGCAGAGGAAAGCTACAACTGACATCTCAAGGCATGATAACAGCTTGGTTTAATTTACAAATTTAATGTGATCACTGCCCATGCCAGGAAATTTCTGACCCTGATGTACAGATGAGGGAATAGGAGATGGCAGTGGGGGATGTGGAGGTCTAGAAAAGAACTTGGAATCAAATTATTTGTGAGTTATCCTTTTATCATCTATTTTGCTTGCTTTCAAAGGAATTTTATGCATTTTTGTAGCTCATGAAGTTCAGCCTTGGACTCTGAATATGGGAATGCTAGTGGAATATACCTACTAGAATGACAAAAGTGGGTTTTTTTTAAATAAAGGTACCAGAAAATTTCTGTAGATTTAGGATGTTTTAACATCTTGCCTTTTCCTGTTGCTGATGGGCTGAATTAAATACCAGTATCCCTGTTCCATATTCTCCTTTCCTTGTGGTGCTCTACTCAGAGCATGAATGAGTGTTTTCTTTCCCCCTTGGGAACATACCATTGCCAGTTTATACCTCCTACAGACACAACCAGGTGACCTTTATGGTCCCTTCCCACCCAAACCACTCAGGGATTCTAGGAAGGTGCTGTAGACATCACACCTGGGTTGGTTGTGTGAGTGAAACTTCAGTTCTTTAATGCTAAAATTTCTGACTACCCTGTGAAGCTGTTTTTATCTTTGTTCCTAATTTCTCCCTAAAACCCTTTCTGCACAACTGGAATGAAAATATTCTAGCAAAATGCCTAATGTCTTGTCACAAAGCTGAACCTGGTCCTACCTGACCCCTGTTCAGGTTCCCTGCTCAGTTTAGGTGGCTCTGGGAATTCACTGGCTTTTCCTTAGGCTGTGCAAGGAGCACAGGCTGTAAAGCTCTGTGAGAAATACTGGCAGGATCCTCCTTGTTGAGTTGCTAATTCCTCTCTCTAGTAGTGCTGGTTTCCTGTCATTGTAAACTGCTGGGAAATGCTGTGCTCCAAGGAAAGTGTTAGAGTAAGTTATATTTAGAGAAGAATTCAGCTGCTTCTGAGTGTGACTGGAACAGATTTGCTTTCTAACAACTCTTTATGAGAGAGGGCTGTGCTGCCAAGCTCAGGGTGTTTGATGTTGCTGTAGGATATATAACTCTTCAAGGGTTACTCCTTGGTGAAAGTTACAATTCTCTTTCACAATGGTTTGCTTCAAAGCCAATCTATTAGATGGATATGGAAGTTAGAAGGTTTTGATAACTGTAAAGGAAAATAGTCTGCTTGTGGAAGAAGAACAAATCATTGCACTTATCATTTACTGGAATAACCAATAAAAATACAGTGAAGTAATTGAGCTAAATTTGGGTTTGCTTCATTAAAAGCAGGAGTGGCAGCACAGGATATGCTGTGGCAGAGCAGAGTGTCTCTTGCAGTTCTTACTCTCACTCCAGCAGCAAATACGAGGTGCTACTGAAACTCTTAAGTAAAATCAGCTTTGTACGAAAGACAGAAAGTAGGAAAAGCTCTAGTAAAATTCTGCAGGAACACATAATTTTTAACAATGTGACATAGCCAAGCAGAGCCACACTGCATCCCCAAGTGCACCTTGTCAGGGAGTATTTTCCCAGTGAAAGGTTCCGTCTCTCCTTTGGCAGCTGGTTCCCAATCCCTACGTGAGCGTGCGCAGCGACGGGAGCCTGCACCTGGAGCGGGTTCGGCTGCAGGACGGGGGGGATTACACCTGCATGGCCAGCAGCGTGGCAGGCACCAGCAACAGCACCACCACTGTCCACGTCTTTGGTGAGCAACAGGCACCACAGCAGCTTTCACTGCTTCGCTGCACCTACAGCTTCCCTCGTTTCCTCTTCTCTCGTGATGCTGCTTTGTAAAGTAACACGGGGGAGGTCGGGTCCACTGCGCAGGAGCTGAGTGATCAAGGCTGTTTTTCAAGTAAAATCAAATAAAACTATTTTGTGTTCAGAAAAGATCCTCATTCAAAGGCTGGGCTGTGCAATCTTCATCTGGTTTAATTAACAAACAGGTGCAAGTGGGAGTTTGCTGGAAAACCATGAGAAGTGCTGTCTGAATGTTTCAGAACTGGGGTAAGGAAGCACAGCTCATAGGAGAATTAGAATGAAAGAAAATGAATTATGAGTTTGGTAGAAGTCATAATTTGTTTGTTGTTTTTGGTGTCATCCCCATTCTCCTCCCCCTTATTTTTTCTTTTTAAATAAAACATGCTAAAAACTGCACTGACAGCAAGACAAAGTGTTAGCATTTTGGTAATCCATCTGTATTTCAGCTAAGCATATTTGTGTTAACTCAGTGAGGCCACAATCACTTCATGTTTCTCACATGTTCGATGTTCTCACATGTTAAATTAATCATGGGAGATTTATTTTAAGCTGCACTGAAGATGCTGAGACCTCCTTTTATATTAAAAATTACTATAAATTTTTAGTGCAGGCAAGTACTCATAAGATCTTCCATGTCAGCACTAATTTTTTGTATGTTTCAGAGCTTGAGAACAAAAAGGAATATCTTCTTGTGTGTTTAGAAGTATCTAGGTTTGGTTTTTGTACCCTTAAATCTTACCTTGTTTTTCTGTTAATTCAAAGGCAGCTCAACTGAGTGAGGGAATTCAGTTTTTTGTTGTCTTCCTGTTACTGATTTCGAGAAGCAAAGCCTAAAATGTTATCAGAGGATAATGTGGCAAAGCCTTTCTGAAATAATTTCAGTCAGTGAAATACCTGCAGTTAGTTTAAAAGTGGGTGTACATAATGCAGCGATGAGCCTGTGGCTGGCAGGCTCTGGAGTGAACGGGGGTTTATTCTGTCCTGAAAGGCTGGAAAGTGGCTCCTTGTCTATGTTAGGCTTGGAGAAGAGGCCAAAAGGTCCCAAACCCTGCTTGCCTGTCAGAAGTAGTAATTGAATATAAGGATTTTATCATAATAGTTGCCCCATGTTGAAATTTGCACTGCATGTCTTTAATATTTGCATTTGTTTGTAGTCGTGCCTGTCATTCAGCACGGACAGCAGATATTCAGCACCATCGAAGGAATCCCAGTGACACTGCCCTGCAAAGCAAGTGGAGTTCCCAAGCCATCCATTGTCTGGTCCAAGGTAACCCCTCACATTTGAGCTGTTCAGGCTGAAAAATGGCCTGAACACATAATTTAGTTGTCATAAAAACTATATTCAAAGAACATGGCCCAAAACTGCATTTATGAGGAACCTGGAAATCTCTGTTTGTTCAGAGCTGCTTTTGTTTCTTAGAGCAGAACTTTTGGCCGTGGTCCTGCCACAGCTCAATGTTCTATTCTTTGGCAGGGCTTAGGTTATCGCTGTATCTTTATGGGTTTTACACTTTAGAAATTGTTCCTGTTCCTGTTATGAGTTGATAATTTGAGTTTAGGCAGCCTGCCACAGACTGAGAGTTCATTTTTCTTGTGGAGCTCTGACTTTTTTCTCTGAGGAAAGTGTATGTAATAATGGCATTGTGGGGTTAACCCATGACTTTTCAGTCATGGCCTTGACAAGATGTGCACTGAGGAAGACCTCAGCCTTTGAGGGAATTTGTCTTAAAGCCAGTTTTAGGGTTTCTTTCCTCCTTGAACAGGATAAGTTTTGGTAGTACCAGTTATTTGGGGTATGTTACAGCTCACATGATGTGGTGTGAAGGCACTTTTGGGTCTCAGAAGTTGTGCAGATGTAACTGATAGGGACCTTGGGAACAGCTGTGTTTCAAAGAAGGAATAGAACTTGGTTAACTGTTAGTTTGGTAGGGAAGAGAATATGGGAGGATTTATTTTTCTTTATTTTATCACTTATTCAACTACAGACAAGGAGGAGGCAGCTGACTAAGAACAAGTTTGTGTAATGTATACAAGATTCATTTTGACATCAGAAATCAATGTCAAAATGAACTCAGTTGAAATCTTGATTATTATTCTTGACTATTATTTTTTTAAATTTTCTTTTAAGACTTTGAGTCTGTAAAATGTAGCAAGGTTTCTGCATAAGAATCCTTGTGCTTAGAAAGTGATACTCAAGGACTGTGAAAAGTTAATTGTAGTTAATTAGTTTGTGTAAATGGAATTTTAGGGCCAAGTTTCTTACCTAATATAAAGATTTTGTCCATCTCAGCCTTTAAAAAATAAAAGCAGCTTTTATTGAGTTAAATAATTGTAATTTGCTTTATTTTGGAAAATCCAGGCACTGTGGACTTTAATTATTTTTCTTTCCACAGAAAGGAGAGGTAATCCTTCCCAGCAACGTGAGGTTCTCAGCAGGGTCGGATGGAAGCCTGTATGTGGTGTCCCCAGGGGGAGAAGAGAGTGGGGAATACGTGTGCACTGCCACCAATGCTGCTGGCTATGCCACCAGGAAGGTGCAGCTGACTGTCTATGGTGGGTGTCACCTCAGCTCAGCTGCAATATCCCTGTCACCCATCCAGTGCATTGGGAGATGGACACACCCAGAGCACATGGATGGGAACTCTTCTCTAGTTAGTGCTTTGGGATCCCCAAACCAGGCAGTTTTATACATGACTGATCCCAAAAGGCCTGTCCCTCAGCCATTATATTTCCCTTAAAGCCTCCTTATCCCTCTTACCTCGAGGTCATGGACCTTGGGCTGAGCATAATTTCAGCTCTATGGAAGTGCATAGGAAACATCTGTATGGGAGTAGGATTTCCTGCTGAGAGAGGAATAAAGATCCCTTAATCCCACCAGTTCCAAGCCTTCCTGTCATCATCAGTCCAATGTTATTAAAATTTGGTTCAGGTGTAGGTGTGCTTTGCAAGGCTTTTATGGCTTGGAGTTACTGGGGCTGTTGTGTAACAGTTCAGGGAGTGGTTGCTAACTACCTATGCAATACAGAGCTCAGCACACACAGGAATTACAGCCATTTGTTGTGTCCATCTTTTTGAATGGATAGTCCAGGCTTTCTGGTATTTGTGGTGTTCCATGTGGGCATCAGCCTGTGTCTGAGCTACAGGCACTGTACATCAGCACGGCGGTGATTTACCTCTATTGCAGACAGGTCATTAAAACAGGATTGTGATGTTTTATACCTGATTAAAAAAGAGGTGTTTTATGGTGTTACATTTGTACAAATATGTATATTCATTGCAGCTTCTTAATCTGTTCCATGTTATAGTGAAACCTAGAGTGTCCAGGCCTGGGGACCAGCAAGGAAATGCACATGATAAACCCATAGAGGTCTCAGTAATTGCAGGGGAAGATGTCACACTTCCATGTGAAGTGAGGAGCTTGCCACCCCCCATAATTACCTGGGCCAAAGAAATGCAGCTCATATCTCCATTCTCTCCAAGGTAACAATGTTTGATGAAAAACTAAATAAAACTGAAATTGCCTTTAAACTGTCAGGATTTTGGAAGGGTGTGTGATTTCTGACTGCCACAGGATTGCTCAGAAGGTGTTACTGTGTTCCTTTGTCCTACCTGACCTGTTGTACTGGGTCTTGAAACTCTTTCCCAAGCCTGCTAAGCCTGTGCATGGTTGCACTGCTCCCATTCCAGCATGTGCTTATATCCAGTCTCAGGAGGTGAGGAGGAAAGAGATCCCTGGGTATTTGTACTGTGGTGGTGCCCAGAGACCTACGTCATCTGTGCCTAATTAGAATTGTTTAAAAACTGTTTCTTTTCTTATGTACTTCACATTTATGCTCAGGGGAGCACTGTCTGTGATTTACATGAAGCCTGGGCTGCCAATAGGATACAGGTGATGATGATAAACATATGGGTGTGCTGACAAGGGCACACTGTGTGCTGTGTTTTGGATCCAAAAACTCACCAGAGACTTTTGAACATGTGAAAGCAGAATTAAATACTTGTGAAATGTTGAGCTTGACAGTCTTAGAGAATGAAAAGCTGGGGACTGTGTTGGACAGTGTTGGAGCTCTCTCCCTTATCATTTAATGTGGCACAGAGCAAGAGGGGAGATGAGCCTGTAACTATTCCCTGGATGCTCCCCGTTGGAGTGCCAGGTGGTGTCACCAGCTGTGGTGCTGCTTTCTGCTCCTCAGGGTCCCTCAGAAGGGCCAGGCACCAGCTGTGTCCATAAAACAGGGAATGGCAAGGCTGGCACTGTGCTTGCTGCTGTCTCCCACTGATCCCATGGATGGAATCAGCCAGTGTCTGAGCTAAGGAGTTGTACTGAAGGTTTTCTTTCCCTTGTGGCCAAACCTGCACCTTGGAGGCATTCCAGAGAGCCTGTGACAGCCTCAGCAGATCTTTTGCCATCATGTCTGCTGAAGGAGGCTCGTGTGCAGGGATTTGGCTTGTTGTCAGTAATCCATGAGGGATTTTCTGCTGTGTCCTGTGAGCATGTTGCATGCGCTAACAAATCTGCATTCTTTGTCTCTTACTTGTCCTCGTTTTACCTCAGGAGACACTGATAAATTAGGGTACTTGCTCATGGCTGTTGTGGTGAAATCCAAGTTGTCCAGAGGAACAGAAGTCCAGCTCAGCCCATTCCATAAAATTGTTTACAGATGTCAGCAAAAGTTACAGATCAGTCCAAACAGAACTGTTTGAGACCACCCAAAGACCTTGTTAAAAATGTGAACAGTAAACAAAGGGAGAGAGAAATCAGCTATGAAGGAACTTTTATCAGAAAGCAAATGTAATTACTGGACAAAATCAAGGAGGAGAAGTTGCCTCAGAAATTTATCTTTTGGGCTTATAAAAAAAGTGCCAAAAAGTTCGGAAAGCTAGAGGCAGCGGAGGAGGAATTGTAGTATCAGACAGGTTTTACGCTGGAGAAAATACATTTCACTTTCCTTTCATTCATCTCTCCAGCCATTGCAATCCCCAAATTCGCCATTTATGTCCTTATGATAACGTTGTCCTAATTAGTGCCACAGAAAGGAAGACACATGATCCCACCAATTACCACCAATTCTGGATGTTACCTTGAGTGCCAGACTTAAATTTCTTCTTGTTGATCCTTAGCTGTCAATTTTTCTTTCCTCCTCACTTATTTTCCCTGTCTCTATTATCTTTGACTCCTACAGATGATTTTGGCTTAGCTGGCCAAAGTAGTTTCTAGTGTTACAGATCTGTGACCAGAACAGTGGGAGAACTTAATGCTGTGTGGTTAATTATTTACTGGGGACTAATGGCAATTCCTATAAACACCAGAATTGGCAGTTTTGAATCAAAATCCTGTCTTCCATCTTGAATCAATGTAACATTACTTTTTTTGCCAGGATGAAGCAGTAATAAAAGTTTTAACTTTCTGACCCTGCTGACCTGAGCTGAGCAAAAAATTTTAACAAGAGGGTGAAGAGCTCAATTTCTCTACTTCTATCACATTTTAATAAGTCCTATAAATAGCTAGAACCAAATGCTGTAATTTGGATCTTAAATTTTAGATATTTGCTATTGTGTATTCTTACAATATTAGATACTGTGTATTCTGAATATAGGGGTCCATAAACAGTTAGGAAATAAATGAGTAAACCTAAGTCATAGTTGTGTAATATGGTCAGAGTGGTGTTGGTTTAGCTCATAGCAAACATTAGCAGTGTGCAAGGAAAGGTCATTCACCTTTCCATACATATTTATACAGTTTATCTGCTTCTTCTTTTTCCAGACACACTTTCCTCCCCTCAGGGTCAATGAAGATCAGCGAGACCCAAGTCTCAGACAGTGGAATGTACGTCTGTGTTGCCACAAACATTGCTGGGAACGTGACTCAGTCAGTGAAGCTCAGTGTACATGGTGAGTTGGAACTCCAGGGGTTCATCATCTGCAAGTTTCCACATGGAACTGAGCATCTTTAAGAGGTTTCCAGAGTTTTTTCCTAATTGACATTAAATCCTCTCAGCTGTTGTTCTTTGAGGTTGTATTATCTTCATATGTGAGTTACTGATTTTGTGGAAAGTAAATATTGTATAAACACCCACAAATACATAGATATGTGTATAAGGTGTCCAGTGGCTCCAGTCAGGACCTGTGTCCCTCACCTTTATCTCATATCACTCCTTTGTCTCTCTCCTGCTCTCCCCACACTGGGGCCCAACCACTGTCTCTTAAACACTCACTCAATGTCAAGTCTGGAAAAATGTCACTTGTTATTGTTTCAGGCATTTTTTAAAGCCTTTTTATTGCCAACGATCCTTAGGAAAAAAATATTGTGGCAAAATAATTATGGTGGATTTATATTATTCTGTAGGACCAGCAAAATCAATTCCAGTCATATTTTGTCTCCCTTGTTTGAACTTGTGTTTGGAAATGTACAAGGATCAGGGATTAAGGAAAGGAAATTAAAATTCCAAAAGGAAAATGTGATTAACTCTATCATAAATGTTTTTAACTTGTTTTGTGTTATGAAGAAGGAGTACCCACAGCTCTTCCAGTGTGCTTGGAATATGGCAGTGCTCATGGGAGCTGTGCGGTGTGGCTTGTTCAAATAAATTCAGCACTAGGGTATCTCCCATCCTATTCTGTGCAGAGAACATGTAGGGCTGCTCTTGTAGTCACCTGAGGGCATTTGATTTCAGTAAATAAGGAACATTTTCTAAAATGATAAAAATGGAAAATAATTTCAAAGGATCATAAAATTGTTTGAGTTGAAAGAGACTTTTAAATGTCATCCAGTGCCACCCCTGCCACGGGCAGGGACACCTCACACTAGCCCAGGGTGCTCCAAGCCCTGTCCAACCTGGCCTTGGACCCTTCCAGGGATCCAGGGGCAGCCACAGCTTCTCTGGGCACCTTGTGCCAGGGCCTCACCACCCTCACCATAAAAAATTTCTTTCTTATACCTGGTCTGAATCTCCCCTCTCTTAATTTAAAATAGATTCCCCCTTGTCCCAAGTCCCTCTCCAGCTCTCCTGGAGTCCTCTTAGGCACTGAAAGGTGCTGTATGGTCTCCCTGAAACCTTCTTTTCACCAGGCTTAACACCCTCAGCTCTCCCAGCCTGAAGAATGATCCTGTGCCTTGTTTCTCTAACGTTTCTGTGGACTGAAATTGTCTTCCTCAGTTCCTCCAAGGATCCAGCGTGGGCCTCGAGTTCTGAAAGTGCAGGCTGGGCAGCGAGTGGAGCTTCCCTGCAGTGCCCAGGGCGTCCCTGCCCCATCGGTCTCTTGGTTCCGAGGCACAAGTGCTGTGCCTGCAGACGGGGGGAGGTTCCTGCAGAGCCCAGATGGAGCTCTGGGCATCAGCAGTGCCCAGCTCTCTGATGCTGGCATCTACACCTGTGTGGCCACCAACAGTGCCGGCAGTGACACGGCAGAGGTCACGGTACAAGTGCAAGGTACTTGTCTGGGGCCACGCTCCTGCCCTGGCCCGGGCTGGCGGGGACTCCTGCCAGTGGTGTGGGGCTGGGGCCTTGCAGGGCAGGGCTTTCTCTCTCCCACTGTTACGTGATGCAAAAGCCACATCTGGTTTAGATGTTATGTTCTGATGGTAATTGAGGAGAGTTAGAATGAGCAACTAGTCTTTGGAGGGGTTGCAGGAATAAAAAAAAAGAAGTGCGCACACACTCTCTCTCTCAATTTAAATTAAGAAATGATGTTGAAATGGTAAAAGTGGTCAATGTGCCAATTTAAATACGTAGTGCAGGTCCTCACCTGAGGGCTGACAGATGTCAGTGGAGCATGACTGACTTAAGCTAAGCAGGAATTGTTTCTTCTTTGCAAAAGTCTAAAGGCAACATTCTGGTCCCTTTGGATTAGAGATGCTGAAAAATGCTTCCTACAGACAACAAAGAACTCTCAGTAACTTTATTTAATTATAAAGACTATGCTTCATATAGTCTTAGTCTGCACAGGAGTTTAAAATGAGACATTGTGAACAGAGATGGCAGTAGCACTAATATATGTGTGGAGAAAAAGCAATTAAAATAATATTTTTCCGATTATGCAGAAACATTGCCTTCAAAATAAATTTAGCAAGATTTAAAGAGAGCTATTTTCTGTCAACTTTGAAAGCCTGTTTGTACTGCTTACTTCCTAAATATTCCCACTGAAATGGAAACCACTTGTGCAGTACCCATTCCAGTTAATGTAAAGAGGGTTATTGGAATGTGACCTTGTGTGAATGAGAGAGACTGAGTGTTATGTATTGTCAAATTGTATTTTTATATTTGGAGCAGAGATCAAGCAGTTTTTTGGGTCTAATTTTCTCTCAGAGCCTCCCACTATTGAGAACCTGGACCCTCCATTCAACAGCCCTTTCCAAGAAAGAGTGGCCAACCAGCAGATTGCGTTCCCATGCCCTGCAAAAGGTGAGTGTCTGGGTGACAAAAGGATCACCAAGGATCTGCTGACCATTGCAGATTACAGCACTGCTGTAAAAATGTCCAATCCACACAGTATTTTCCATATATGCTTTATATGAAAAAATTCAAACTAATAGTGATTTAAATAACCTCTGTGTGTGGAAGTCCTGTGGAAAGTCATTGCTAGCCAACAAGGATTTTACAGAGTTTAGGATGAAGATTTTTAATGTTAAAATCATCCCGTAACAGCTGGGGCTTCCTCTTGGAAGCTCCTGGCCTCCCTGTGTGTTGTCCTTCCAGCAAGCAGCAGGAGTTGTTTGAATCAATCTTGTTCTGAGCTGAGTGAAGCATTTGTGGCCGTTTCCCCTTTTCCTTGCAGGTATTCCCAAGCCTGCCATCAAATGGCTGCGGAACGGGCGGGAGCTGACCGGGGCTGAGCCGGGGCTCTCGGTGCTGGAGGATGGGACCCTGCTGGTCATAGCTGCCCTCACACCCTCAGACAGTGGGGACTATGTCTGCGTGGCAGCCAACGAGGCTGGGAGCACACAGAGGAGATACAGCCTGAAAGTCCATGGTAAATAATACATACAGCCCTTGGGAAAGTATCTTCTGTTTTCTTCTTCCAAATTGCATGGCCTAAATCTGCCCTTGTGCTGTTAAATTATAAAATCTGAGTACTTCCTATTTTTCTGACACTCTCTATAGTTTTTCTTTCCCCCTGTTTGTTCTGTTCTCTGTGACTTTATGGACAAACCATCCTTGTTTTGCTCAAGGATCTTATTGATAGAAACTCCAGTTTTACTTGACAATTTTAATGTGAATAACAAATGAAGCTTTCTACTGTAGAAGCTACAGATTGAGGGCTAGATCTGCATTTCAAATGAAAGAAGAGTTATCAGAGTGAACACAGACTAGGAGATTTTCTATTTGCTGATATTCTTCCTCTTCCAGAATCCTAGTTAGGAAATAGAAACCCTACAAACTACTTTTATTCCAGCCTTTTTCACTTCCCATGATGTTTAGTTCTAATGCCTGAGCAGGATTATATCCTTGTTTTGAGAAGAGCAGGAATTCCATCTCGTACCAGCAGGGCTCCTCAATGGGGTTGGAACTTTCTAATCCACAGCTTAAGGCCATTCTGTCTGCATTCATAGTGGGACAAATGATAGGTGGGGTTCTTGAGCATGACTGGACCAGTGAAGAGGAAGGATGACTCTGGAATAGGCTTCCTTCATATGCTAAACAAATAACACTAGATTTCAAGATTAAATTTCAGATTAATTTTAAGATTATTTTCTTAAAACATTGATGGTGCTTGTGTTTGAGCGAATTTCCCTGGGAGTCTGTTATTGAGCAAGAGAGGACTGTTTTTGGCAAAGAGAAGAAAGGACGCAGGGAGATATGTCCAGAGCCTGAAGACAAATAGAAATGTTGGGAAGGGAATGAGAAGAGTTTGAGAAATTTTGATTTGTAGTGGTCCTTGACTGGGATGGAAAGGAAGAATGGGGAAATCACTAGAATAGGAAGACTTAAATCATAATGTTGAGCTTTCTTGCAGTTCCTCCTGAAATTAGAGACCAAGATAAGGTGACAAATACATCTGTCGTTGTTCATCACCCTGTAAGTCTCTTCTGTGAAGTAACTGGTAACCCCTTTCCAGTCATCTCCTGGTATAAGGATGATATCCAGGTATGTTGGATTAATCTAACTGTTGACTTCTGAGGGCTTGGTATGAGAATTCATTCAAAATAAATACAGGTAAATGCCTTTATGTTTATCTAAGTGCTCTAAGAACACCCCCACAAAAAGGCAGCTAAATATGGCTCATCCAGTAATTCTGTAAGTCAAATGTAAACTTTATTTTCAGTATTCCCTTACAAATTGACCTGGCAATCCCCCAGTATTGTAGATACCAATCCATGCAGAGGGGACCAGTATTGCCATTTTTTTTCATTCTATAGATGGAGAAATAAGAACTTCTGGAGGTGAATTGAATTCCTCAGGATTATTCTTGAGTCCTCTGTTTCCCCTTGTAGCTGATAAGTCATAGTTGAAGATGAAGAGAGGTCCCTTTATGCACTCCTGGGACTGCCCATTGCTGCTGGTTGGAGTTTCCCCACTCCCTGCCCTAGGCTGAGCTACAAACCATATTGAATACATTGCAGCAGGGCAGGAGATTAGTGCTGAAACTGAAAGGGGAAACAGATTATCCTTCCACTAAAACTACCATTTTCTTATAAAAATCCAGCTGTGATACTTGGCTGCTGTATCTTGGATCACATAAGGCTAATGTCTCGGGTTCCTCTAAGGTTGTGGAAAGCAGTGCTCTCCAGATTTTGCACAATGGGAAGATACTGAAGCTCCTGAAAGCTACTACCGAGGATGCAGGACAGTATTCATGCAAAGCCATGAACGTAGCAGGAAGTTCTGAGAAGCTGTTTAACCTCCATATACTTGGTTAGTTCCATGGCTTTGGGATTGATTTTTGTTTGGTTTGGGTTTTAGTTGGTGACTGGAAAAACAGTTGATATTTAAGAAGCTGATAAATTTCAACTCATTATAAATAGATTGTTCTACTCACTGCCCATGAATTATTGGCTGCTGAAGCACTGAGTGCTTAAACTTTGCCATTCTTGTAGCAACACAGACAAAATATTGCTTTTGATTTCTGGGCTTTGGTGCTTTGTTTTGTGTTTGGGGTGTGCAGTGTGACATAGGGGTGTTCCCTGGTACAGTTCGCCAGTGCAGGTGTGGAAGTGCTTGTCATGATGGACATGCTGTTGTGATCTGCAGAATTCCCTCTGCAGTGACCACTAAAGGTGTTTCAAGGGAATAGTAAGACCCACTGCTGCATTCCCTTCAGTCACAGGGCATATGTTCCCAGGCTAAATGCCAGTCCTTCCTTAATGTTTTGTCTTTTTAAAGTTCCACCGAGCATAATAGGTGCCGATAGCCCTGGTGAAGTGGCAGTCATCCTCAACCAGGAAATCTGTCTGGAATGCAGAGCCAAAGGCTTCCCTGTTCCTGACATTCACTGGTTCAAGGATGGCAAGTGAGTATATTGCGGCTTTTGTGGTTTGTGTCAGCTTCTTCCTCCCCTAGCATTTGGTGTGGTGTGAGGTGGTAAATTATTCAGTCAAAACTTAACATCCCACTTTCCTTTCTGAACTCGCCCATTATTGGCACTTGCAGAGCAGATTTTGGGTTTTTGGAGCAAGATGATGGTTGAAGCAAGATAATAAGCAGAACCATTTCTTTGAGTTTATTCTGTGAGTTACTCTACCTGGATTATTTTACACACATTATTAGTTAAAATGCAGTTGTTCAATTGAGATGATTTTTTTCACTGGTAGATAGAACTCGAATCAGATGTTTTGCTGGCTAGTGCCTTGTGCAGTTCTGCATATAAACATTAAAGGTTTGAAAGGTTATATGTACATATATGTACATATACATATAACATATGTACATATGTTTGAAAACATTTATAGCCTGCATGTTTTCCATTCCTCATCTCATCTTCCAGGAAAGCACACCAGAAGAATTCTGAAGTATTAGCTGAAAACCCAGCTGGGCTGGGTGTTTTTAGTGTTAAACAATGTAGTTCAGTATAGGCATTGATCAGGACTCACAGATACTCTGCAGTGACAATTCCTGACCCTTTGCTATGGATATTGTTCCTGTGTAGTAGTTGACATTTTTTTATCAGCAAAGGCCTGGCATGACTAAATAAATTAGGAAAAGGAGCTAAGGCCAGGTGTGCGACTCTGGCTCTGATGCTGGCATCCTGGAGGTCTGAGAAAAGTACTTCTTGTGGTTTGATTTATTTTAGAAGTTAGGAGTAGAGTTAATGATAATAGCTTGTCACTGCATGGTAGTTCTTGTGATTAATGCTGTTAATTTAGTGCTAAATGGCACTCTGGAATGGTACAATTATTGTCACCAAAGGACCTCTTCTTCTTACTGTCAGTTTAAATCAGTGCTGAAAGGGTGGTTCTAGAATTCTGTGAAGCAAAATGGTCTCTGTTTCAGGCCCTTGTTTTTGGGTGATCCCAATGTTGAGCTCCTGGACAGAGACCAAGTTCTCCACATCAAGAGTGCTCGCAGGGTTGACAAGGGTCGCTACCAGTGCAGTGCCACCAACACTGCTGGCAAACAAGTGAAGGAGGTCAGGCTCATTGTCCACGGTAAGTTTATGGAATGCCTGATCCCAGAAGATCCTCTTGTTTTACTCTTAAGGTTTCTTTTTGAATGGAGATACTCAGGCAAATGCAAATTAAGTCTCTGATGCTACAAAATTTGTGTGTAAATTTAATTTGATAATTATGTGTTCACAAAACGACCTTTTTAGGCATTTGTATGTATGAAGTTAAGTATGGATGTAGTCTTCGCAGGCTTGGAAAAACGCCTTGAAATGTTGTTTATATGCTTCTTCTTCTAATTAGTGAAAGCAAAAAATCTTGAAGGGTGTTCTCAAATTCTGCTGTTAGTTTCAACTGAATTTTTATTATCACATTGTCTTCATTGTTTTGATCTCTCTTAGGGAGGAGAAAATTATTAAGATTTTGATTTTAATACACATTTGGTCTTATTTTTCTTAACCTGGTGCCAGGATACACCCTGTACTTCATGGGACTCTTGTGCCTGGAGTATGAAGGGTAGGGATTTGAGTCTGTTAGCTCTCAAGTCCTCCCTTGGTTTGGATTTGTTCCTGAATGTTGTGTGTGATTCTGTGAACTTAATGTACATTGTTTCCCTCATCTGGGACATTTGTGAAGCACAGAGAACCCATAGGCACAGGAATTTGGCTGCACACCTTTCTATCAGGAACAAAAACAGTACTGGGAGGACTTGCAGGGGATTGTGGCTGTTCTGAGATTAGAGGAATAAAACGGCTTCCCCCACCTCCCTGCAGATAAAGTCCTCGCAGATGAGTAGATTTATTTCAGGTTCTTCAGGAAAGATGAATTTGTGACAGCAGAATGGAACTTCTCTTTACTTTTGTATTTCTCATTAGTCCTGGCTAGACAAACAGAAGCCCACAGAGTAAATGAGGAACCTCAATGCTTGCTAGTTCTTACTTGGTTTTAGCTGTTTAGCCTTGCTTTTGGCTTTGATATTTTCCCAAAACACCATATTAAAACCATTCCTCATCTCTGATAGAGAAATGCAGTTGCCTTTGAACTGGGTGTGTTTCAGCATATTCAGTGGATCTGGGGTTTTTGATACAAAAAATGGTTAATTAGTAAATATTTCATTGTGGTTTGCTAACTGCAGGACCTGTCTCAGGTGGGGATCCATCTGTTTACAGACGCTTTGCTTTGCATTTCTGCAGTGGTGTTTTCAATGACCACTGTGGAAGTCAGAGGAATCTGTGGATGTACTGAGCATGCTTGGCAGCAGAGGAGTCAATGTGTCTGCCAGATGTGTCTGTTCCTTTCAGCAGCCATAAATTTAGTCGTTGCCAATTGCACTGTGTTTTTATTGCTTCTATAGAGATTTACGGACTCTTTATATTGGCTGATTTACACAAGAGCTTGTTTGCTAGAAAAATCCGAGTCCTGCTGCCTAGAGAGCAGGGGAAATTACTATGGGCCAAAAAACTTCAAAAATAGGAGCATAAAGCAAGACTATTAAGCTCATACTTAGTCTCAAAGTAACTGACTTCATCCTCAAAAGTTTGGAGCATGGAGCAGTTCCCACCGCCGTTGTGAAGGCTCTTGGGTGTGTTTGGTATTTTCAATAGCAGGATCCTTGCTGGGAGGGTGCACCTCCCAAGGCATCCAGGGATTGCTCTTTCTGTAGAGCCAAGGAAGAGGGCTGCCCAAATGCATTGCAGGAGGCATGGAGGTCCAGCTGTCCTAACCTGCCACATGTTGGAGCCTGGTGGCCTTTTTGTTGTGTTCTCTTCATGCTTTCCACCGTGTGTGCCTTGAAGGACTGTACAGGTGATAGTTGAGCTCTGCTGGGTAAAGAACCAAACAAAACACAGCAGGAAGTGTTGGAAGGCTGATGAAGATACTGTATTCTTACAGCATTCTAATGTTTTATTTAAATCTGCACATATTTGTAGTCTAAAGCTTTAATGTTGTTCTTTTGTCTTTTGAACTAGTGCCCCCCAGTATTAAGGGAGGAAACATTACCACAGAGGTATCGGTGCTCCTCAACAACGTGATAAATCTGGAATGTGAAGCCAAGGGAATCCCTGTGCCCACCATCACCTGGTACAAGGATGGGCAGCGTGTGATTTCCAGCCCCCAGGCTCTGTATGTGGACAGAGGGCAGTTCCTGCAGATCCCGCGGGCGCAGGTGTCAGACTCTGCCCAGTACTCGTGTCGCGTGAGCAGCGCTGCGGGGGCTGCGGAGAAGCTCTTCCACGTGGATGTCTATGGTGAGGGACAGTTCCTGGGCTGCCTTACTGCTCCTGCAGAATGGCTGTGGAAGAGATCTTCAGCCTCTGCTGCCTGGCAGTGGCTGTGATTAAATTCTGGCCTCTATTGGCAGGGCTGTGTAAAGGGAGATTTAGACCCTCTGCTTTATGGGATTCTCCAACAGCTCTTGACTTCATGGAATCATAAAATGGTTTGGGTTGGAAGGGACCTTAAAGCCCATCCAGTGCCACCCCTGCCATGGGCAGGGACACCTTCCACTAGCCCAGATTTGCTCCAAGCCCCATCCAGCCTGGCCTTGGACACTTCCAGGGATCCAGGGGCAGCCACAGCTTCTCTGGGCACCCTCTGCCAGGGCCTGCCCACCCTCATAGGGAGCAATTCCTTCCCAATAACCCATCTAGCCCTGCCCTCCCTTCACTGGCCTTGGTACCACACTTTTTTCTACTCAGCTATTTCTCTTCCATGTATATCTATTCTCTATCTCACATCTGCATGCTAAACAATAATTACTTGAAAGAACCACTCTGGATGGAATCTTTACTGTACTCCTTTAAGTCCTTCTTGTCTAGTTCTTCCCTCTCAAAGTACTGCAAATCCTCTTTTTATACAGCAGGTCCATTTTGAGCTACATCATTTGATTTTTCTGCCTTGTCTTGCCCCAGCAGCAAATTCTCACATGAAATTGTGCGTGACGTGATGGCAGATGGAGCCAGAGTGGGTGGAACAAACCCATTTTGTCTTAATACATTTTCTGGCTACAGAATTAATGGCTTGCAATATATTTCTTCCTTTCTGCAGTTCCTCCAGTAATCGAGGGTGATGCTGACACAGCCCAGAGCAGGCAGGTGGTTGCTGGAAATTCCCTGACTTTGGAGTGTAAGGCTGCTGGCAACCCTCCCCCTCTCCTGACCTGGTTGAAAGATAGAGTTCCTGTGAAAGCAAGTGACAAGCTTCGTGTCCTGGCTGGGGGGAGGCAGCTGGAGATCCTGAACGCCGTTGAAGCTGACCAGGGCCAGTACTGGTGTGTGGCCACAAGCATAGCTGGAGAGCAAGAAATCAAGTATGACGTTGAAATCTTAGGTGTGTGAGCTGCAGATTTATCAGGTTCCCATAAACCTAAGATAGAAAAGTTCCATTAAACCAATGCTTTAATTTTTGTTGGTATTCATATATTAAGATGAGTTAGTCATGCTCTGTATCTAGCTGAACTAGCACTGCACAACTTTTCTGTCCAGGGCTACAGGACAGTTGAATACTTGTATTTCAGGTTAGTTCTTGAAGGATTTTTGTGCATGTGGTAGGTAAATATTCTCAACAACCTCTAAAGTTATTCTGACTTGTCTTCAGAGAAGAAAATCCCAGAAATCCATTAGAAATATCACTTAGTAGTTGCCTCTGGGAGAGGACACTTCTCTGAATTTGTGTTGTGCAAATTTTGAACCTTTTAGTGAAAAAACCCTTTTTCTTCTGTATCCCTTGAAGCAATTACACAGTCTGTATCTCAGCAGTCCCTTCTGAATGTCTTGAGGTCTTCTCCTGACATGGAAGAGAACTGTAAAGAACTGATTTTTATGTTTTGCTCACTTAAACATAATACTGAATGCAGATGTAGAGCCATCCCCTCTGCTTCTGCACGTAATGTCACTGGTCTTGATAGTGGAGGAGCTGTGTGGCAGTGCTTCCTTCCCAGAGAGGATGAGGCAGGGTGAAGGGGACCTGGAAGAGGATCCTCTGCACCTTTGTTTTCCCCTTCTGCTGGCAGAAGGTGCCAAAAGACCTCCCTCTTCCCACCCATTCACAAGGTTCTTCTGACAGAATCTGGAAAACCCAACCAAACAAGAAACAGTAAAAAAGTGAGAGCAGTGATTTGAAGCCACAAAATGTCACTGGTCAGATGTTTCCCTTCAGAAAGGAACAATGGTTCATAATGAATCAGTGTGTGTTTAACAGTGCTATTTGAGAGAGACTTGTTTGATATTTCTGATGTGTAAATGTTTCTCTTGGTGGATTTTTCTCTCTTACAGTGCCACCATTTGTGGAAGGTGGGGATGAGCTCTTGGGTTACATTGTGATTCTCCATAGCCCTTTGGAGCTGGATTGTTCAGCAAGAGGGACACCCTCACCAACTATCACGTAAGGGCACTGGTATGACAATAGAAAAAATACAAATAAATCTGCTGGTTGATTAGGGGAGCTTAATGAGCCACCTGTTTTAATCAGTGGTGGTTAATGAATAGAGGACAAACTCCTGGCTTCAGTCCACCATCAGGCACTCACTTGGCAACATCAGGATTTAGTTTTAAAGTATTTTGGTTTGTTGTGCCAATGTCCATGTCCTGGAGATGAGGATAGAAAACAAGAGCAGACAAAACTTTAAGTCCTTTGCTAATGCAACTAAATTGCCATTTCTTCTGCCACCCATGATTGCTTTTGCTTTGGAGGTTCCTCTCTGCCTCTGGTGGTACCTCCTGTCACCTTTCTGACACTGTCTTTAGTGGCTATTCCCCAATACTCCCTCTGATAAACCCTTCAATCCATGGCACTCAGACAATGGGAATATGACCTGACACTTCCAGACTTCCCTAGAAATGCAAACAGAGTTACTGAGGCATTCTGTTTGATAGAATTGTGGATATTTTGAGACTGTTGTTGATCTTCCTTTCATTGACAACTGAAATGGAACTTTATTTTTGGTAGGTGGTTCAAAGATGGTCAGCCAGTTGGAGAGGAGGCTGGACACAAGGTCTTATTAAATGGACAGAAGCTTGTCATCTCTCAAGCTCAAGTGTCAGACAGCGGCCGCTATAAATGTGTGGCTGCAAACAAGGCTGGAGAACATGAAAAGGAATTTGATGTTACAGTGCATGGTAGGTTACTCGAGGTGGGTGGGAAGCAGCAGACTGCTTTTTTTTCAAATTGCTGGCAAGAAGGTGCTCAGACTTTTTATACATGTTTATTTGCATTAGCAGGTTGTAAAACTGGAGAGGAGATTAGATGAACTAGAATCATAGAATGGTTTGGGTTGGACACCAGCCATGGCAGGGATGCCTTCCACTAGATCTGGAAGTAGAAGCAAAGCTGCACTTACCTCTGGGATACTGCTTCTGTGTATTTAGATGTATGTGTTTAAATGAAGCAATGTTTCTGTTTCTGGTGCTTTTTGCAGTTCCTCCAACCATTAAATCGACTGGGCCTTCTGAGAGAGCAGTTGTGCTCCACAAGCCTGTGACACTGCAGTGCATAGCCAGTGGCATCCCCAGCCCTTCCATAACCTGGTTAAAAGATGGACAGCCAGTAAACACAGCCAGGGGAAATATCAGAGTAAGCATGATTCTTTTATGGGATCCAAACCATGGAAGGTAATTGCCTTAAGTTATACATGTTAGTGCTTCTTTTCCTTTCGCTTCTCTCACACTGTAATACAAAAGTGCTTAAGAGGCATCCTGCAGAGTGAGGGGCTTTCTACTTGATTAGGGTGGTGTCCCAGGTAATAGCAGTGTTCAGTAGACTGAATCCCACTAGACACCTCATATCAAGAGAGTCCATGACTGGAAATTCAGAATCTGTCTCCTTCCAGTTGTACTTTGCCCTTCAAGGTCAAAAGCTTATCTGCTTGTTGGGAGGTGGCTCTAGCCAGTGATCCCTGTGAGGTGGGATTATCTGAGCTGTTCTGTGATCACTGCAGCACCTAGCTGTAATTCCTTTCTCCTGGTGAGCTCCTGCCTTTCCATGAAGAGCCCTCCCCAGTGCTCGCATGTTCCGGGGTGAGTGCTCACAGTGGCTTTGATTTCCCATGGCTGGAGCAGTTTTTGGTACCTTGCCTGCAGTCTCCTTTGTCTGCCTGCCCCTCGCCAGCCAGGTCTCCTCACACCTGTACAATGTCCCAGGGCCACTGAAATCTCTGACCCAGCAGTTCCCTCGTTCTGAGCCAGGGCTGGGAGGGGATGATCCTGGCCATGTCCGCTCACCCAGAGCGGCTGTGCTGGGGGCAGTGGTGTCACACGGCTCCTCTCTGTGTTTGGGAACAGCTGGAGGCCTCGGGCCGTGTCCTGCAGCTTGGCAAGGCCCTGCCCGGAGATGCCGCCCGCTACACCTGCGTGGCCACCAACGCTGCGGGGGAGGCCCAGCAGCACACCCGGCTCCACGTGCACGGTAATGCGGCCAAACGGGGCTGTCCACGCAGCTCTTGCACCTGGCTCTCCTTGCTCTGGCTTTTCTCCTGGCTCTGCACATCCATCTCTCAGATCTCTTTCTCTGTCCCACTCTGTTAGTAAGGAGTGAGAGCAAAAACTGGCTTTTGTGGAGTTTGGCCTCTCTCCTGTAATACCAAAGGACGCAGAAATGAATGAATGTCTTTACAGGTACCTCTGCTGCTCAGAGGTATCCCAAAAAGCCAAACACATTCCTTCTAACCCACCCCTCAGAAGGGTACTCTCTGTTTCTTAATCAATGTGTGATATACCACCACTGGCATTACTAATTTCATCCAAGCTTTTTGTGGATATTGGTATTCCCCGTGACCCTGGGAAACGGGAAATTTTTATAGCAGTAACTTTTCTGAGAAAGGAGCATTTTCTTGTGAGGGGATTTTGGATTTTTCTGCCTGTTGAAAGGAATTTTCTTTTGCAGCTAAAAACAGTATGAAAAGAATCAGGGAGACTTGAGAAGCTGTCGTTTGCATGTAAATTTAATAAATGCTCTCACTATGACTTATGTACTTTTGGCTTAGAAGTGGTCACGAAGTGTTAAGCTTTGCTGATGTGACCCAGTCCTCAAAGGAGGTGTGGGAATCCTCAGGAGGTGCAGGAATAGACTGTGGCAAAATTTTCACAGAGTATGGCTATGTTGACTTTTATTGCCAAACCAAGCCAGTAACTGGAAAATGTTAAATTGAAGTGAGGAGAGGTTGCAGAGTCTCTGTGGATGGGACTTAGAAAGAGGAGCCACATTCAGACTGTGATAATTGCATCACAACTAACTTCACTGTGAGTCCCATGCTCATAAAGCTCTCCTTTGCTATCAACCTTCATGTTCAAACTGTCATTATCTGGCATTTCTGTCATGTTTCAGATTTTGGAACTTCAGGAATGTAAAAGCTGTCTACACTACTCAGTTTACTATCACCAGCTGAAGTGAGAGGAGCTTGCCACAAGAAATAACTGCTGTTCTGTGCTGTGTACCCATTACTTGCAAATTTTTAAGTTCCATTTTTCCTGGAAAAAATTTAAATTAGCAAAAATAATGTTTTATTCCTCTTACCACTAATGATACTATAAAATTAGAGAGTATTCCCATTTCAGAGATGAAATTTCTGGAGAAATTCCTTAGTCACCCAGCAGCTGAAGCTTGTGCAACTCATTGCCCAAAGTTTCTCCAAAGGTAGATGATTTTGTGATCATATGCTCTGCTAGCGTGGTTGAATTAACAGAAACCTGCTGCTTTTGTCTCTTCCCAGAACCACCCAGTCTGGAAGATGCAGGAAAAATATTAAATGAAACAGTGGTGGTGAATAATCCAATCCATCTTGAATGCAGAGCATCTGGGAACCCTTTGCCAGGTATCCATGTGCACCTTGGGGAACATCTCATCAAGGGTTTCACTTTCATGTGTCTTTGGAAAGTAAGGGATATGCTGAATGTGGAGCTAATTGTGTGATTTTAAACCAGCTAGAAACTGTGTGATGGGAAATATCAATGTATGGGCTGACATGGAGGAAGGATTGAGGAATTCAGTGATCCCCACTGATAAATGAGTGAAAAGACATCACAAGGATAATCTATTCCCTTGTGATGCCCTGTCCACAGGCAAGAGCACTATTTGATTTCTACTGAATGAGCTTTAAACACATCCACTTTTATCTCCTGTCACTTCAGTATTCATTAGTGTAGGGCAGACCTGAAATACTTCATGGATTGACTGTGACTGTCAAGTGTGCTCATATCTAGGACCTTTTTAATGTGTGGGTTTTGTTACCTGGTAAGAAATAAAAAGATAAATTATTATGAGAGCAATTTGTTGTATTAATTGCCCTATTATTGTAGGGCAAAACAGGGGGAATAGTTACTAAGAGCTTATATCTAATATAGCAAATTATTCTCGTGCTGATAATAGCAACATTTTCAGATGAAAGGTGTTATTACATTTCAAATGTACAACCAGCTTCTCATTTTGTGCCTTTTTAAGAGTTAATTCACAGCAAAGTATTATTTTGTAGAATAATTTTTACTTACATAAAAAAATTAAAACACTGAGAAAGTAAAATGTTATAAAAGAATAAGAATTTTATGTCTATTTCATGCTCCTTTTAAATTTTTTTCTCCTTTATCCTCCAAATTTTCAGTTATTTTAATTATCAACAATTAAAACGATGGATTTCAGATAATTTATGCAATAAGAACAGTTTGGTCACCCCTGGTGTGATGCAATGTCACATCCTATTGTCAAGATATAACATGATTCAGGAAAGGGAGGAGCACAGCATCCCACTGGAAAAGAGAGAAGCTGTGTGCAAGTTTTGTCTATCAGTCAGGCCAGAACACTTAGTGTGAGTGTGAGTCTTTCTCCAGAACCCCAGGGTATTACAGATAATCCTTCCCTGAGCAGTAATTTCATCTCAGTAGTGAAGTGGTGCCAGCAAAGCCTCAGTGACCCTTTCTCCTGATGGATGGTGCCATCTTTTGGCTGAGATGCAAAATCTGCAGATTTTCTTGGTTGTCAACTTCCTATAAAATTTTCTTCTGCAGTAACACCAAGTTTTCTGCTCTTTATTTTCAGATTTTTGATCTGCCAGTTGCACTTTGATTTGGTTGCTTATGTTTTGATTCTTTGTTCTAGGTAGTTCAATTTAATGTAATGATAATTTAAAGTGAAAGGTAAAAAAAAATTGATATATGTTATAGAATCCCTGGATAGATCCTCTATCTATCCCCTATTATATATATCTATAATATCTAGGGATATTATAGTATCCTTGGATGGTTTGGGTTGGAAGGAACCTGAAAGCTCATCTCCTTCCATCCCCCTGCCATGGGCAGGGATACCATCGTATTTTTGTGTGGTTTTAAACAGGTGCTCTTTACCTTGGTATAGGATAAGTAAGTCTCCTGTAATTTGCTTTGTGTGATAATTTCTCAATTTCAGAACACTTTTCCATAAATATATGGGGGGTGTGGATGATAGTGTCTGATTTCCTGTTGAATTGTGGGGCAGAGTCAGCAAATGTTCGTATCTCCAATTTTCTGTTGCATTTTATTATTCTTAATCACGCCTAACAGTGCCGTGGACTGTTAAACGTTGGGGTGTGTGTGTGGAAGCTGTGGTGGCCAGCGTCACAGCTCTGTGGTGCCACCTTTGTCGGGGCTGTCAGTGACTTGTCCCCGTTCCTGCCCCGCAGCCGTGTCGTGGTCCAAGGACGGGCGCGCGCTGGCTGACAGGGGGCAGGTGCTGCGCATCGAGGGCGCGCAGGTGGCCGACTCCGGCCTCTACAGGTGCCTGGCTGCCAACGCCGCGGGCACAGCCGAGCTGCTCTACAGCCTCCGGGTCCATGGTGAGTGCACAACCACGGAGCTGTCGCTTCTGGAGCTCGGGGAACACTTCTGAGAGCATCGAGTCCAACTGTTCCCCCAGCGCTGCCAAGGCCACCCCTGACCCACGTCCCCAAGTGCTCCATCCATACGGCTTTTAAATCCCTCCTGGGATGGGGACCCCAACACTGACCTGGGCAGCTGTGCCGCTGTCTGCCTACCCTATCCATAAAGAAACTTGTCTTAATATTCAAATTAACCTCCCTACCCCCAGCACAACTTGAGGCTGTTTCCTCTTGCCCTGTGTTGTGACACTTAGGAATAATACATGCAAGCTCCACCTTTGTTTTCCTCCTTTTCCAGTCTGCTTAACAGACTTGGTGTCACTCATCATATGATCACAGAATCCCAGTGTGGTTTGGGTTGGAAGGGACGTTACAGCCCATCCAGTGTCACCCCCTGCCATAGGCAGTGACACCTTCCACTATCCCAGGTTGCTCCAAGCTCCGTCCAACCTGCCTGGGACACTTCCAGGGATCCAGGAGCAGCCACAGCCTCTCTGGGAATTCCATTCCAGGGTCGTCTCCACCCTCACAGCCAGGAGTTTCTTCCCAATATCCCATCTAACCCTGCCCTCTGGCAGTGGGAAGTCATTCCCCCTTGTCCTGGCACTCCATACTCTTCACTCTTCTGTTTTCTCACTGACACTAGAATAGGTGTTTTGAATGTGGAAAATGTGCCAGGGGAAGGCATTTCTAGGAAGAATGAATTTGTGGAAGAGGTATTCCGTTTAAGGGATCACTTGATCAATTTGGAGGGCCTGGCAGTTGCTGGGGTTTGTTGTAGGTGACTTTGATGCTCACAGTAGACAAAGGACACAGATCAAATGCTCTTTCATAATCCAAGAGTTTTAAAGAAAAAAGTACTGTGTCTAAGAAGATGAAGTGGAAGTGTGGGTGTTTGCTGACATGAGACACCTAAGCAAAAGCCCAATTGGAGCTTTTCCAGTGATTTCAGTGGCTTTTGAATATGGCCATAGTCCAAATTCTTATCTTTGATACATGCATGTGCATGTAGCTGGTTTTCTGTGGGAGTCTTCCATACAAAAGTGTGGCCCAAATTTGGCACAGCGTTCCCACCTGAGATGCACACACAGTATATAGTTCCTATTAATGTTAATTAATTGACTTGGGCAGTGCGTTCCCATGGATTTAATGACCATCATGGGAAAAACTGATGGCACAAGACACAGTCAAAGGCAATTAACCCCACCCAGTGATTAATTCTCAGGAAATCCTTAGAGCTAAGGTCATTATTCCAGTTAAATGGAAAATAACCCCTCAGTACATGTGTGTCTTTTTAGGGGTGGCAGAATTTCAGCAAACACGTCCAGAATTTTCTAGGGAACTAAAATTTTCTAAGACACAGAGCTTCCCCTTCTAGAACAAAGTATGTGCAGTTACTTTAGTTGATGCCACAACTAATGGCATCAAAGGAACTAATTGTATCAACCTCCTGCCCATGAACCTGCTTCATTCAACTGGTGTCCTGCCAGGCTGACAGTAGAGAGGTGCTGGAATTCACCATCCACAGGTTCATCATCCACTGTCCTTAGAGTTTATGAGTTTGAGAAGACAAAACTTAAAGGTTTTGCCCTCTTTACCAGTGGAAGCAATGACTCCTTAATGGAGAGCAGGCTCAAATGCCAAGTACTGAAAGTTGTGCTGCGTTTATGGAAAAGCTGCTCTAGATTTCCATGAGCACCTGCCTCGGTCAGCTACTGGTCTTATTCACTAGTTTCTGTTGTTAATAGTGTTAACAGATCTTTTTGGCATTAAAAGCAATGCTTCATACCACAGGCTTAACACTGAATGGAACCAGGCAGGCCAACTGAAGGAATCAGGTGGAATTCCAGTTTAGTTAGAATTCATAGGGTTTCATTCTATTAATTTTTTTTCACTTTTTTCTCCCCACTATAGCTTTCTCAGGCATTTGAGAACAATGAATGCTGTTGTACTGCAATAGGAGGAACTCTGTGTGGGGAAAAGATGAAAAAATTTTAAAATTCTGTGCCTTTTTTCTGCCCTTGTTCCACCCCCTGCCATAGACAGGGACAACTTCCACTATCCTGGGTTACTCCAAGCCCTGTCCAGCCTGGCCTTGGACACTTTCAGAGATGGGGCAGCCACAACCTGAGCTACAGGCTCTTATAGGTTGCTAAATTCATTAATGAATCTTATTTTCAGTGCAGAATTTTTACATGTTTTCTTCCCCCACACAGGGCGATATGTATGAGTAGCATGTACCATTCTCATCTCTTTGCAGAAGTGACTTTAAACATTAAGTTTTTGTCTGATATTATCTTTTAAACTTTATCAATAAGTTATTAGTGCTAGGAGCAAATAGAATAGTTTTGATTCTCCTAGTACATGAAACATCTTCCTTTTTTAATGATTCTTGTCTCCCTTTCTACCAGAGCCCTAAAACATTTGCTAGACTGTGTGCCTAGAGTAAGTGCTTTAGATGTTCCATTGCAATGTTTTGTGTCATCAGAGAGGCAGATGTTTTCCAGTCTAATCTGGTAAACGTTTACATATGCTCTGTTAGGGCAATTTATCACTCTGTGTATGGATTTGCTTTATGTGGTTTATATGGTAAACTCCTTTCTTTAATCCCCACCACTCCTAAAGTCTTTCACAAGGTCTAAATGGCATAGTAGAGAAGTTTGAGGCAATATTTTCTGGCTTTATGGTGTGGTTCCTGGGTTTCACAGCTGTCCTCTGGGCTGTGGGCCAGTCCCACATACCTTGCTCACAGTAGTTTCACTGCAGTTATCTGCCTGCTCATGCTAGGGAAGAGCAGGATCTGGCACAGAGCAAAGGCATGACAAGGGTTCAGCAGGAATAACATGAGAAAAGAGAAATAACATCCAAAACTATGCAGCCTATTTAATTTCACTGTGATTAGTACTCTTATGTAGCTGTTACAGCCCTTTTTCTGTGGATTTTTTTTTTTTCAGTCCCCCCATCCATCTCTGGCAGCAGTGACATGGTGACAGTAGTGGTCAATAATGCAGTGAGACTGGAGTGTGAAGCCAGAGGCATCCCTGCCCCTATCCTGACATGGCTGAAGGATGGGAGCCCTGTGTCCAGCATCAGCAACGGCCTCCAGGTACAGATCCTGCTCTATGGTGTTCCCTGTTGTGGGAGGAGGCTTTTAAGTCAGTGCCATTTAATGGAAGAGAAAAAGTTGGAGGATTTGGAATAATAATACAAGGCCTTTCACTCTGGGTTGTTTGTGTGAGTTTAGCTCCAGTACTGTGTGAAGTGGGAGATAGAGATATATTGAAATAAAGTGGTCCTTTCACCTGGTGTTATACTGAGTAAATTTACATCAACAAATTTTCTGCTTACTGGGAAGAAGAGGAAATTGGACTAGATTCCTCTGCTGAAGAGATCTGGAGAGGTCATTACATACAACAGTAATTCAGACAAGAAAACCAGCCTCTGATATAAGGAGATATTTCAGAGGTAAAATGAGAGGCCATGGTTGGTTTATGGAAGTCGATTTTATAATCTGAAAGGGAAGAGGGGGAATTTGTGTTCTGTGGGGACAGCTCAGGGCACAGACAAAAGGTGTGACAGCATGTTTGAAGCTGGTGGGAGGGAGGGATGTCCAGATCCTGAAAAGTCTTGAGAATGCCAGGAATTCCCTAGGGACTGGCATGAAGTGAGAGTTTTGCTTTTGCAAGTCTGGAT
Source organism: Vidua chalybeata (assembly GCF_026979565.1). Taxonomy (NCBI): domain Eukaryota; kingdom Metazoa; phylum Chordata; class Aves; order Passeriformes; family Viduidae; genus Vidua; species Vidua chalybeata. Next base: position 29,318,110 of record NC_071538.1, read on the forward strand.
TAGAGGAGAACACTGGAGTGGAGGGAGACGGTGGGAAGCAGTGGCAAAACAAGTGTTCCATTGTGAAATGAGCCCTGGGAGTTGCCCCTGCCTGTGTTTGACACTGGGGTGTGCCTGAAGGTGCTGTGCTCCCGCTGCAGGTCCTGTCAGGGGGCCGGGTGCTGGCACTGCCCAGTGCCCAGCTCAGTGACACGGGGACATACACGTGTGTGGCAGTCAACGCTGCGGGGGAGAGCCAGAGGGACATCGACCTCCGCGTTTATGGTGAGTCACAAGTGTCTGTCTTTTGGTTCTGAGAGCTCTTCTTGAAGCTTTGATTTAACACACTGGGCCCAGACCCTGAGCAGTGCTGAGTAAAAACAGTCCCCACCCGTAATGGAAGGCCAGGTGAGGAAGAGTGGATTGTGCATGGAAGTTAAAACATATATGCACATCCACCTTCATTTACTAAAGTGTGTGGGTGTGTCCTTCTGTGTATCCTTGAAGGAATGTAACTGCAGCAGTGCATTTACAAGTTGAATGCATAAAAGCTCATTTACAAATGATAAAACACGCGTTTGTGTAAAAGCAGATAGATCTGCCAGGTGAGAGATATTCTTGGGCACAGTGCTCTGTTGTCTTTATTGCACCAGAAAGAGGTATTGGGAGTTCCCCATCCAGTTCTGCAGTTCTCATGCCATTCCCAAGCCTTGCTCTGCCTCCCTAAATGGAGGGGACTCTTTTAGTGCTAAATAGTGACACTGTGTTGAGCCCATCCAGTCAGCTCTGTCTCCTTCAAGGAGCAGGAAAGAAGTGTTTTTTTAGTTTGTCAGTTTTCCAGATTGTCAGTGAGTTAATCCTGAGTTTTTTTACCTGAACTTGTGTAAATTCATCCTTCCTTCTGATTCAGGAAATGCTCTCAGATACCTGGTGGGATTGTTGTGACTTTCCTGTGCAGGATTTTGGTGATCCCTGCAGGTCCCTTCCAGCTCAGGACATTCTGTGATTCTGTGCTTTCATGTAACTTGTATGAGTTTCATCCTGGATTTTTTGTAACTTGTATAAGATGCCTTTTCATATTCATAGAATGGTTTGGGTTGGAAGGGAGCTTAAAGCTCACCCAGTCCCAGCCCGTGTGTGGGCAGGGACACCTTCCACTGTCCCAGGCTGCTCCAAGCCCTGTCCAGCCTGGTCTTGGATGCTTCCAGGGATCCAGGGGCAGCCACAGCTTCTCTGGGCACCTTGTGCCATGGTCTTCCCACTCTCACAGGGAAGGATTCCTTCCCAATATCCCAGTTATCCCTGCACACTGGAAGGCACTCATAATTGTCCTGGCCCATTGCCCAGAGTCCCTCTCCAGTCCTCTTGGTGCCTGTTCAGGCACTGGAAGGGTCCCTAAGGTCACTGTGTTGTGTTCTCAGAGCCTGTGGGTGCTGTGCCAGCAGGGATGCCAGGGAGCGTGACTGTAGCAGGTTTTGAGTTCCCTTGGACATCTCAGAGGATTTGTCCAATAGCAGAATGAGGATGAACAATAATCTGACATTTGTTTTAGAAATGTTACAGTACCAGATGTGTAGAGAGGCATTTAGAATTGAGGTTCCAAATGTAGTTTGGCTTCTGCTTTCAGTAGGTCAGTGGACTCTGCCAGTCTCCGGCATTATAGCAATCCCCTGTGGATAACCTTGCAAGAAAAGTTAGGAGTTTGGATGAGTTCTAAGAAGGGGCAGCTGGGCAAGTTATTTGTTCCTGAGTTTGGCTTTCAGAATTGTCTCCCTTGGTTGGGGTACCCCTGACTGAAGTCCTGGAGACTTTTGCATCTGGAAGGGGCAGTTAGAAACCCAGGACGCTGCTGTGGCAAGTGAGTCAAGGTTAATATAGGTTGGAACATTTTATGTCTAGAGCAAGGAATATTAGGGTGTCCTTTGGAGTTTGAGGACAGGTGTGTATGTCTGTGTAAAGTGACATAGATATATTTATTATTCCTCTTGTATTTTCTGGAACCTCTGTCCATTTTAGCTGGAGGAAATGAAAAGAGTTAGGAGTTGTGTATGTTTAAAATTAGTGTTGTAATAGAAGCTGGCCAGGGTTGAGCTCAGCTGCAGGACCAGCTTGAGTGAGGCTGTCACCAAAAAGTAATACTGCTCTTCAGACTTGCCTCATAAGGGCAATCTAATTAAGAAGCCACAGGAGGAAAATAATTTGGAGTAGAGTTAGAGCTGGGTTGGTTGGAAATGTGCACTGAGCCAGGAGTTGGAACAAGCACAGTTACTTACAGTTACTATGAGCATAATTAGATTAATTTTAAACCCCATTCCTTCAGAAATAAGTGCTTTAGTGTCTATGTCATAAACTCAGTTTCCTTTTGAGCACATTTCAATTCATTGAGCTGAGAGGAAAAGTAATTGGTTGAAAAGTCTTTGGAAATAAATTTGCCTTCTGCTGGAATGGATCAGCTTCCAAGTCTCAGTTCCACAATACTCATAAAGAATCTGGACCTTTGTGAGTTCTAGAATGATAAAAAGACAAACAGATTATTTTTTCACTTACTATATTTCTTATCCACAGGGACCAGGCTTTTCCCTAAATTATTTGCAAACTGTGAAATTAGCAGTTCTGCTCTGTACTTCCTGGGCAAGAAACACAAAGCTTGATTGCTCCTGGTCTTTTTAGGCCACTTTGTCTTGCTGTCCCCTGAGTGCCACTTTGGGACACATTCTGGTCTCCTGTGTGTGATTAACCTGGTGTGCTTGCTCTCACAGACAGTCCCACTGCCTCCCTTCTCTCCCCAAAGTTCTGTGCACTCAGACCCTCAGTGGGTCTGGGGTCATGGATCCCAAAACTAAAGGACAGAGGAAATGTGACAATAAAAGTTCTTATATTTGGTCCTGGTCAACTTCTTGGGGGGCAGTATTTTGCCTGTGTTCTTTTTGATTGCAGCCATGAACACTTTCCCTATGGAAAATTTCTGACTTGCTGTGTTCAAGGTTTAGTTCTCAGTTGTCTTTTTGTTTTCCTGGTTGTGGAAACACAATATTTTAAAATGGGGGGGAAATGTGTTTTCTTAAATCCTGATACTGTTCGAGAACAGCTAATGGGTTTCAATTGAAGTGTCCAGTGTTTTGGGGTTTTTTTATTTCTACACAGAAAACTTTCCTTTCAAAAGGAGATTTTCCTACTGTCTGATTTGGAAATAATAGTGTAAAAATGAGGTTACCACTGAACTGCAGAACAAATGTTAATATAGTGCTCAGTGCCAACAACTGCAATAATTAGTAGATCCCACACAAACCTTATACATGAGCTAATTGTAGATTATGATTTATTGATTAAGTCATTAACCCACTGACTTGCTTGCCAACCATGTAAGTTCTTATTCTGTCAGCTGTATTTGGCCATCTCTGGACAAATTATCTGTAGGTCAGTTTTCCTTAAAGCCAAGTATCCTTCCTGGCACTGTCTGGAACAGCTTAAGACATTTTCATCTTCTGGGGTTGATGGTTATCTTATGGTGTTCTCATGAGGTCTTTCACTCAGCAGCTCTTTTTCCTTCTTGCAGGAATGCATCCCCCCATTTTTATGTACTGGCCATTTTCCCTTCTAGCTATATTTAAAGGTTTTTTGGTTTTTTTTCTGTAGCTGATACCTCACTAGTGTGTATTTTGTGTGGAAGATATTCTGTAAATAACAAAAAATATTATTGTGTGTTTTGTGGTATAAAGGAGACTGAAGTTACATGTTACTGAAGGTGTAAGTGTCATTTTATCTTTGCACAGTGAAGTCCCTTAACTCCACATTATGTTTGCTCTGTGAAATCTTCAGTGCCCAAAGGTCCCTTGGGACAAGAGGAAACATCCTCAGGTTGTGCCAGGGGAGGTTCAGGTTGGATATTAGGAAAAATTCTTCACGGGAAGGATGGTCAGGCACTGGCACATCTGCCCAGGGCGGGGATGGAGTTGCCATCCCTGGGGGGATTTAAGACCTGTGGATGTTGCCCCTGGGGACAGTGCTGGGGAATGGCTGGACTTGATGGTCTCGGAGGGCTTTTCCAAGGTAACCAAGCGTGTGGTTGTGTTGGTGCAGTTCCTCCCGACATCGTGGGCGAGGAGCAGAACGTGTCAGTGCTGCTGGGCCAGGCCCTGGAGCTGCGGTGCCAGGGCAGCGCCGTGCCCCCGCCCCGCCTGGCCTGGCTCAGGGACGGGCGGCCCTTGCTGCAGAAGCCAGGCCTGAGCATCTCTGCAGATGGCAGCGTGCTGAGGGTAAGGAGGGCGTGCTGGGGCTCCTTCCTGGGGAGGTGGGACAGCACTGGGCTCTCTGGGGCAGCAGAGAGTAGAGTGTGAGGAGGGAGGGATGGCAGAGACCCTGGCTGTCGGGGTACAGAGCTTGCAGGATTCATGGTCTATTAACAATATTCTGGGAGACATGTAAAAATAAAATTGAAACCTGAGCCCCCTCTCCCTACACATTTCATGAATAATTATGTAGGAAGAAAAAACCCAGGTTTTACTTTTGTCCCCAGATTGAAGGAGCTCAAGTGCAGGACACCGGACGCTACACTTGCGAAGCGACAAATGTTGCTGGGAAAACTGAGAAGAACTATAATGTCAATATTTGGGGTAAGATTTATTAAACTTATTCCAGAAATGGGAACGAAGCTCAGAGCTGAATTACTTTGTGAAACACTGAAATCCTCTGTAGTTCATCAACACTCAGTTGCTGAGGCTCGTACAGGGATATATTGTTGTATTTGCTGTAGCTGAACAGACCCAAGACAGTGCATGCATTTTTCAAATTGCTTTAATTTAATTCTAAATTAACACCAGATACTCTACAGGCCTTTGTTGAGCTTGCAGGAATAAGAGTAGTTAGAACTATAACTAGTGAGTGGCATCCCTTCTCATGGCAGGGGGTTGGAACAAGATGATTTTTAAGGTCCCTTCCAGCCCACACCATTCTGTGATCATGATTCTATGATAAATACCTGGGTTTGGATCCATAGCTTTAATGCATTTAAAGTAGCATACCAACTTTCCACTTACTGAAATGCCGAAGCATTGGAAATTCAGATAAATAAAAGCTGCCTTACAAACTTATTAGTGCTGAATCATAAAAACAGCTTTAATAAATTTTTTCTATGGCTCTATGATGAATGTGGCTTAGGACATTATTTTAATAATTGCTTTTGAGGGGGTTTTCTGCACCATCATTTTCTTCTCATGTACAAATTGACATGTCCCTGTTTTACTATTATAAATCAATTTCTTGCTTTGGAGTCACAAGACTAGAGTTACGTAAGAGGGTTTGTTACACTAAAATGACATTTCTCAGTTCAGTTTTCAAGTCTGTCATTATCAAAAGACCCATTCATGACATTTGAGTTAGAGGTGGGTGTTGTAGTACCATGCCATTTTGCCATGCTGAAGCAAATACCATTTACTGTGCAGGTCAGCTTCTGCTCTCCTCTCTCTCTCCCAGACTTTTGCACAGGACCTTTGTTGGAAGGATTTAGATTTGTTCCTTTGTGCAGTAGGACCATTCCAGTAGGATTTGAATAGAGGGATAATTCTTTGCTAGTTAGCAGCTTTGATGGGATAAGTTTGATAGAAATCACAGGCTGCCTGTGAAAGCCATCTGTGGATAATTGTTTAGAATTATAGTTTTCATTTATGCCACAGCATCCAAAATCCTCCTTGCCATATTTTGACATTTTAAATCCATGAAATGTATCCTTCTGAGGATTTGTGAGATCCTGAGAGCTAAGTGTGGATCCAGGAGCCAGCCTATGAATTAAATGAAGAGAATAGCAGAGTCTTGTCCTGGCAGGAAGCAGGACAAATAAAGGGTAAAGCAGACACTACCATAAGGCCCTTGGCAATGTTGTTTCAAACCCCACACACCTGGTTGCTGCTGGAGAGCTGGAGGTGTCAGAAGGAGAAGCTGGCTATTGTCACATGCATTAAAAAAGTGCTGCATAAATTGTTCACCTGAGAGGTTTTATTTGCCACGTTCAACCTACATTCTCCTCTGCTTTTTCTTGGTCTCTACCTACTCTGTTTTCATCTGATGAAGATCATTCCCTGATTCCTGAGAGGCAATTAGCTCTTCCCTAGGGATTGAACCAAAGTGCTTTAAGACTTTGAGAATCAGAGTAAAACACTGGTCCCTTTTGTCTGCAGCTGGTTTAGAGTCATAGAGCTGTAAGGCAAAGTGATCCTTCTGTTGCAGGAGAGTGATCAGAGGAGTGGGATCCATAGCCTTGGATGTGGCAGCCAGTGTGCTGATGCAGGAAAAATTCAAAGTAAAAATGTAGGCTGAATTTTAAGTCACTGATGATTATTGCTGTGGGTTTATTAGCTGAGGCCATTAATGAGGCAAGCTTTTAGAGTTGGAGTCACTTGACAAAGTTCCCGAAACCATCTTTGTTCAGTGAAGTCCGTTAAAGGCAGCCCAAAATAAAGTCTGTGCATGCAGCAGCCCTTGGAGCCCAAAAGGATGGATGCAGTCATTCCCAAGTGTATTGTTCCTTACCCAAGGCGTGGTTAGCATTGAGGAGACAATCCTTGTCATTGCTTCAGAGCTGAATGGGAGAGATTTGAATGAGGGTCATTTGGGGTTTACTGCTGGCTGATAATGTGTTGTTCCAAAGGCTGCACTTATTTGGCTTTTCTTTGCAGTGTCACCGGGTATTTCTGGCTCAGATGACAGCTCTCAGCTGACAGTCACCGAAGGCAGCTTGATTACCCTCATCTGTGAGTCCAGTGGCATCCCACCACCCAGTCTCACCTGGAAAAAGAATGGTGGGTAACTGCCAATTGTCTGTTCTATAAAGCAAATGGTATAATTCTGATCTGCGGCTTTGCTTTTCATCTTGTGTACATTTTGGATGGTGTGTTCCAAGGAGCTCAGGTGTGCAGATATCTGTGTAGTCCTGGCATTGGGTAATGTGAATTCCAGGAGTAGATTATTCCCTTCTCCCTGCCTCACCTCTGCTTGGATTAGGTGTTCCTAAAGGTGCAAGAGAAGTGCAGTGCTGAGATTGCTCAGCTGACAAAAATGAACTGTGGAGCACTTAATATGTTTATTTACCTTGGGGCAACAGGCCAGCAGCCTGGTGCCCCATCCCTGGGAGTGTTCCAGACCAGGGTAGGTGTCTTTTGAGCAAGTGGAAGGTGTCCAGGTCCATGGCAGAGAGTTGGAATGAGTTGATCTTTAAGGTCCCTTCCAACCCAAACCATTCTGGGATTGTAAGACCTGTTAATGAATCCCAAATATCAGAGCCAGGGTCACTGGGAGTTCCGTGGTGTGAAGTTAAGTTTCTGCCCTGTGATCCACTGCATATCACAGATGCTCTGAGCTGGTTTTAAATCTGCAGCCATGGCATCATGCCAAGTGGTGAAGATGTGTGTAGTTGTAGAAATTGCTTTGGAGATTCACCAAACCCTTTCTCTCCTCCCATCTTATTCAAGAGTAGTCTGCACACCTTTTGCTCTAGGGCTTGAAGTTACATCGCCAAACACCTCTTTAGGAGTTGGCAGACACAGCCAGCAACTTTTAAGCACCCTTGGAGACAGAATACAGGGCAAAATAAGATAATTTGCTTTTCCCGTGTGTTAATTCTTGTGTTATTAATCAATCTTACCTATATTTGTGTTTTTCTAAGCAGAACAATTCAATATGGTATGTACTTGCTTTAATTAATTTTGGCTCATGGAAAGATCAGGTTTTAATTACAGAACACTTTTTCCAATGCATAACATTTTCAGAGAACAGGAAGTTCTTTTTAAATCCTGTCTCTTAAAAACCAAGACATGTAAATGCACTGCAAGGCTAATGTGTGTGCACTTGATGTCAGGAAGGAGTCTTAAACCTGCTAGAAAGTCTAGAAAAGCAGTTAGAAAGGAAGAGTATATTTTTCAGCATGTTTGACATTTGGTGCACTCTGTAGAGAGGGAATGCACAAGAGGGAAACAAAGATTAAGCTTCTTAGAAGAATCCATGGGAGGTGCATTCCTTCTGTCAGGAAGTCTCCCTGCAGTTAGGAAAGATGAAAATGGATAATCTGAGTTCTCAGAGAATGCAATGGGAATTTGCTGTCAGGTTTCTGCTGAGGATTTCCTGAGAAGCCTGTGACACACAGCACACAGATACTGTGAAACCTGAATTATATATTTCTAAGCACTGGTTGTGCTGGGTGAGACAATTATACACTGAAAAATGAGTCACATTTTACTGAAAGTGCTGAGCTTTCTGCTTGGTGGAGGTGTTCCAAACTCTGGATGGATGTGAGGGAGAGTCAGTGTGCTTTAGCTCAAGGGTATCCCATGAAATCAGTGGTTAATACAGAAAGTCCTCGGGATCTACTGGTGCCGAGTTCCTGCTCTCTGGGAAAACTGTCAGAATACTTCTAAAATGGGCAAATGTGCAACTCAGTCCTTCTGAATGAACCAGTGGACTTCACAGCACATGACTTCCATTTGCTCCTGGCCACTTGTGTGGTTTTATGTGACAGAAGGTGTCTTGCAGGCTCTCCTGTGGTGCCGGATCCATCGGGAAGGGTGCGGGTGCTGTCTGGGGGCAGACAGCTCCAGGTTGCAGTTGCTGACAGGTCTGATGCTGCATCTTACACCTGTATTGCTTCAAACGTGGCTGGGAGTGCCACCAAAGAGTACAGCCTGCAAGTGTACAGTAAGTGCCAGGAAAACTGTGGTCATGGCTTACCAGTTGTGCAGTAATGTTATGGGAGGCTGAGCTGGGCAGTGATGTTGAGCTGCAGGGTCTCCAGAGACGGAGTGCTGGCTGGAGGACAATTTAGAGGTAGTTCAAGGAGAGTGTTATGTCATTAAAATTTTGGCAATTTAGACCTGTAGCTTGACCAAGACATTGCATATCCCTGTTGAAAGTGCACAATCCACTGATGTAACCCCTTTAGTCTTGCCCCCAAGCTGCAGTAGTGATGACAACTGAATGAACTTAGATTTCCCTTCATTCCCTTAGACTTTACTATATTTTTGTTGGGAACAAAAGGAGGTATTTTTAAACAATCCCACAGAGAAGAAAATCTTCCAAAATCTGTAGGGATTGGTAGTGTGGGGACAGTGTTTTTTAATTTAATTTTTTCGCTTGTTTGCATTTTAGAAATCGCCTGTTAGTTAACATTTTAAAAAACATTTTTACTTTATGCTGTGGAAGAGGGGGAAAGGAGCTGATTTGCCTTTTACTGGCCCTGCTGCTCTGGAAAATTGACTCAGCAGCAGGTGAAGATGCTGAAGTGCAGCTTCCAGTTGACTCTTACGCCGTGTCCCTTATTCTTCCCTAGCTCGACCAACTATATCCAACAGTGGTCCCCACCCGTCAGAGGTCGTTGTCACCCAGGGAAGTGAAATATCCCTGGAGTGCGAGGCTCAGGGCATTCCTGAGCCAGCAGTGATGTGGCTGAAGGACGGGCGGGCGCTGGGCAGTGGCAGGGACGTGGCGGTGCTGGCCGGGGGCCGTGTCCTGCGGCTGGAGCGTGCCCGCGTGTCCGACACCGGCCGCTACGTCTGCGTGGCCACCAACGCCGCTGGGCTGGCCGACAGGAAATACGACCTCAGCGTCCACGGTGAGAGGGGGTACATGGAAATTCACCACTGGGTGGCCAAGCGGTGCTGTGGAGCTCAGTGCACCTCCTGGGTCTGCTGCAGGGGATGCAGCTCTAGTTGCAGGAAAAGCCCAAATCCTGGTTTATAACTCTTGAATGTTTTAAAATTGTAGCCCTCTTTCTGTTAATATCAATCTACCCTGAGTGGCTTCGTTGCCCAAGATAACCAGGATGTGGTACAATTTTACGTGATAGTGGGGTGAATGTCATGGTGGGAAATACTCTGTTGTTGGAGAGAGAAATTAAGGTTTAACCAAGACCACCCTGCTGCTCACCCTCGGTAAACTAATATTTGGGTGACACAACGTTTTGTGAGCAGAATGAGTTTGTATTTGCTCTGAAGTATGGCTTTTCCTTACTCTTTGCTGTAGTTCCCCCAAGTATTGGTGGTTACCTGCAGCTGCCTGAAAACATCAGCACTGTGGAGAAGAATCCCATCTCCCTGGTTTGTGAAGCCTCAGGAATCCCCTTGCCAGCAATCACGTGGCTCAAGGATGGGTTGCCCATCACCTTGAACAGCTCGGTGCGGATCCTCTCAGGTACCAAAGCTGGAGGGCAGATGGCAACATCTCACTTTGTCATGCCCAGAAATACTCTTCATTGGCTCTCCTATTTATTTTTTTCCACCTCTTCCTCTTCACAGTTGTTTTACCATTTAAAGAGGAAAAATCTTTGAAAGAACAAATGACAAAAACCAAAGCACATCTCTAATTTCTATGGGTCTGTATATGAAACCAAAGACAGCCTCAGAAATAAGTGCATGTAAAAGCATTTCTGGCAGTGTTGTTTCTTTGACCTTGGATTTGCCTCTGGCAAGTAGAAATCTCATGCCAGTAAGTTTTGATGGAGTTTCTAATACTCCGTGATAGCGACCCTGCAAAGCCTGCATCATGAACCTAAGGAAACTGTCAGACAGGTAAAGAGCTGGAAGGTGTTTAAGAGCTCAGCTAAGACTGCATTTGAAGCTGATAAGCTTCAGGATATTTTAATGAGTGCAGCTTTTAATGTTACAGATAGTCCTGTCCTGTGCTTTCCTATTTTTGCATATGGTGTGTGGAAAAAGGAGTGGGTGTGTGATTATTTCCCAGGATGAACCTGGCTCTGGGAGCTGCTCTCTATTCCCTTCTGTCTCAAGTTACCATCAACAAAAATAACATCTTCTGGGCTTGATTGTTTCTGTCCTGCCTGTTGCTTTCTACACCCACACTAATCTCACCTCCCGGATTGAGAGTCAGGAAGGGAGAGACAAAAAGATGTTTATTGTGTGGGAGGGGAAACACGCCAGGGCTCAGGGCTTTGTTTTCCTCCAAACTTTGTGCTTCAAAAAGCTACACGTTGTGGTAGTGAACTGTAGCCAGCATGGCACTTGGAGCTTTATTTGTGCTTGTAAAGCAGTAAAAAACAACAACAAAAATCCTCCTCTAATTTTGGAGTTAAATACTTTGCCAAAGCAAGATTTTGGTTCTGTTGACTGAAAACATACTTGGCATTGTAGATAATTCCAGTGTGTGGACACACTGCTGACAGCTTTTAGTCAGTTAATTCAGATCATGGAATCACAGAATATCCTGAGCTGGAAGGGACCCACAAGGACCATGCAGTCCAACTCCTGGCCCTGCACAGGACACCCCAACAACCCCACCCAGTGCTTGAGAGCATTGTCCAAATACCAATGTTTGCTTTTGATGATCCTTCCTGCATATCTTCTGGGAAAAAGAAAAAAAATCCACTGTACCCCTCCTGCTTCCCATGTAGTCCATGCCCTAAGCTGTACATGGGCTTTAGGAAGGAGAAGAGCTTCTGTTTAGCCAGATTTAGAAAATCTGTCCTGCCTCAGCACTGGAGGGCTGGGTGTGCTCTGGTGTGTGATGCCAGGGGAAGGTCACAGTCTCCTGCAGACGGGTTTCTACTTCTGCTTTGGCCTTGTGCAGGGATGAATGGGAGGAGGGATCAGGGAGACACGAGGCTGGAAGACCTGAGGCTCCCTCAGTCTCCCAGTGCTCCCTCTGGCAGGCAGGATTCCTTGGGCACAGGCACATTCATTAACCAGCTCAACAGCTTGTTCCTCCAAGTGCATGACCAGGATCATCACTTTTCGGGCTGTGTCTCAACAGTGATAGCCACAGGCAGGAGCTGCCCAGGGCAGGTGTGGTGTGGATTAGGGAATGGTTGCTGATGGGAAAGCTGCTAACCAGAAACTGGAAAAGCTGCAGGCTGGCTGCCACCTTTGGCTTCACACTCAAATGCTCCCTAATGTCTGTTCTGCTGTTCCTGTGCCAAAAAACAAGGAAAGAGAAGTTACTCTGCGATGGCAAAGCAGGGATATTCCTGATCTTTGGTCAAACATACTTGCAAATCTTCCTTTTAAACAAACATATCTGTACAAAGTTGACTTGACAACTACAGAGTCGAGAAGAATCTGTTCTTTTAAACAATTGCATGTAAGCCAGTGCTGTTATCAGCTGTTACTATCACTATTGATGGCACAATTAATGCAAATGCTAGAAGGGAGAAGTGGAATTTTATTCCTTATCTGTACATAAGAAAATACCTTAAGGGTATTTATAAGACAAGGTATTTATAGAAATAAGCTTATTTTTGTGTGTACACACATAAAAAGCACTGATGAGGCATTATCAATTTTCCTGAACATTCATCTAGAATCTCAGTACAGCAAAGCACACCTTGTGAGTGAAAACCCTGCTGTCTGAAGCACTATGTGCTGTCCCAATTTCCTGCCCAGCAGTGTGTGTTACAAGCACAGCGTTCCTGCCATATCCTAAGTGCCAATCCATGAATCCCATGCAGTAGAGCAGGGTGTGTGTGCCCTGCCCAGCCCTGGGATGGTGCTGGATGGCAGAGCAGGGTGTGTGTGCCCTGCCCAGCCCTGGGATGGTGCTGGGTGGCAGAGCAGGGTGTGTGTGCCCTGCCCAGCCCTGGGATGGTGCTGGGCGGCAGAGCAGGGTGTGTGTGCCCTGCCCAGCCCTGGGATGGTGCTGGGTGGCAGAGCAGGGTGTGTGTGCCCTGCCCAGCCCTGGGATGGTGCTGGGCGGCAGAGCAGGGTGTGTGTGCCCTGCCCAGCCCTGGGATGGTGCTGGGTGGCAGAGCAGGACTCTGATGTTGTTTTGGCTGTCTCAGGGGGCCGGACACTGCGGCTCAGCCCCGTGAGCGTGGCAGACAAGGGACATTACACCTGTGTGGTGACCAATGCTGCAGGAGAGGCCAGGAAGGACTTCCACCTCTCTGTCCTGGGTGAGTACCTGCTTGGGTTTGGAGCAGCACAAGAGAGGGGTTTATACAGTAAGGGGGAAGGTATTCAGTATACTGTGCTAGTATTTTTAAAAATATTATGCCAAAACACGCATAGGGGTCCTTAGGGATCCTTAACATCCTTAGGGAGAAAAAATGAATTTGATACCACAGACAGAAAATCAGGTTGTAAAGAGAAGCTTCTTCTACACAGAATCATAAAAACCTGGAAGGGTTTAGATTGGAAGGGACTTTAAAGCACGTCTCATTCTAACCACCCTCCACCCTCCCCCCATGAGCACCACTACCCCAGGTTGCTCCAAGCACTGTTCAGCCTGACCTTGGGTACTTTCAGGGATGGCAACCTGTGCCACTACCTCCCCACCCTCACTGGGAAAAATTCCTTCCCAATATCCCATCTATCCCTGCCCTCTGGCAGTAGGAAGCCATTCCCCCTTGTCCTGTCTCTCCAGGTCCTTTTCCAAAGTTCCTCTCCAGCTCTCCTGGAGCCCATTGAGGTCCTGGAAGGGGCTCCAAAGTCTCCCCAGAGCCTTCTCTTCTCCAGGATCAGCAATCCCAACTCCAATGCAGTGGAAACCTTCAGTCAGCAGAGCCTTTAGTATGACAAAGGGTATAAACCAATGTGGTAGGGGGTGATCCTGCTGATGTATTTAGACCAGGAGTTGTCCAGCAGGCTCTTCAGATGGTATTTGGAACCATTAATGTAATATTCTATCACATTGCTTAGTTTTGCAAATCAGTGTTTTCCCCAGAAAACACTACTTCTTGGTTTAGTAACTGTTATTTTTATCAATAACTGTCAGAGCTGGCACAGTGCAACTTTTCTCTCAACATTTCTGTGTCGAATTTTGTTCTCAGTTTCCTTTCTCTGAGGTGCTGAGCACCCTCATCTTCCATTGCCTTCAGCTGACTTGGGCATACTCAGGCAGTAAATGATAACTCCCATGCAAGTCAGTTCATGTTTATTTGATGAGCTCATGGAAGTGTAAGTGTGGTAGAGTGGAAGAGATGGATAAACACTGGAAAGCATTCATTGTCCGACTGTTTTCTTTGGAGGGTTTTAGTAGCAGGGTGTTCTTGAGGGTTCTGGGAATCTCTATTGCATAGAATTTGTTTTCCTTGAAGAAAAATGCTCAGTGAAGCTGATTTCAAGTGGAAAATTCCATTGTTCAGTCTTCTCTTCCCTCCCCCCAGTAATTTCTTTGTCTTTCTAGAGGAAAGTTACTGGAATGGGTCCTGACAGTGACACAGAATCCTCATCAGTCACTGTCAGTGGGAAGTGTACACAGACATGCCAGGGTTTTTCTGGATTATTATCAGAGGCACAGCAGTTTGCAGGCAGAGCTTGGTGCAATAAGCACAATATTTATATATTTAAGAAGGGTTTGGTGTGGCTTTGCCATATTTTTGAAATGAAGATGTGCTGATGACTTACTGTATTATTTTGGAGTCAAAGTGATGAGTTGTTGTCTTTGTTTATCAATAGTAGTAACTTCTGGTCTGACTTAAGTCCTGAACTTCTTGATTTTTAAGTTTGTTCCCCCCATCTGTTTCCTTCACTCAAGTTCAAACCCTTCATTAGTTATCAGAAATCTGGTGTAACATTCTTGTCTCTGTTGACAATGAATTCTGTATATTTCCATGATTCTTTTATAAAATGTTTGCTTCCAGCAGCGAGCGAGATCACAAATAAGCTGTTAAATATATTTTAATTCCTTTCTTCTTAGGTCTTCTATCTAGGCTGAAAGTTTGCATTTTGCAGGATTATTAAAACATAAATATGGCTCCTTACTGTGACATTTTTGTTAAAAATTTCCTATATCTCCTGGAGATGGAGCTGCTTTCTAATAACTACAGGTCTCCTTTACAGCCTGTTACACTCCATGCCTACTTTGACTTGTAGTGCCTGTTTCTTTTGGCCTGATCTACAAACACCTCTACCCTGAAAGAAATAATTGATCACAGCTTTTAACCAGCACAGCTACTCCCCAGCATGCTCATAATCTGCCCTCCACATCCAAAAACACAAGATGACCAGGATAATTTGGAAACATGTCGGCCATACAATAGGAGTTTCCTTGCCTTGGGTTGGCTGTTTGGGGGAGGTGGGATAGGTATTTTAGGGATTTTATCTTCTACTTCCCTAGAGAAATGTAATTTGTACCACAGCAAGGTGCCTTTAGACCTAGGTAGTGGTTCATTCCCATATGGAATTAGCTGTATTTGCTGAGAACACTGGTAAGCTGTGGCACAGTATCCACTTGTTGGGAATCTTTTGGATTGCTCTTGTTTTTTTATGGCAGTTACTGTGTAACCAAGCACAAACAGTGCTTTGTTCTCCTAGTCCTGTGTTCCCGGGCTCATCCCTCCTAGCAGCACCATCAAGCAGCCTGTTGTGTTTCAGTGTTGCTGAAACCATGCTGATGTTGTGTCCTTGCCTGTTGCAGTGCCTCCAGGGATTGTGGGGGAAAATGCTCTGGAAGATGTGAAAGTGAAAGAGAAGCACGGAGTTACCCTGACGTGTGAGGTGACAGGTAAGAGAACAGTTTATGATTTACCTTTGCTCATCAAAGCCATGGTCAGATCACTGCTGCTGCACGGCCTGTTTTCAAGGGGATTTCAGTTCAGTGGGATTTTTAAATCTCAGATTTAACTGTGATGCTTAGAACAGGGCTAAGCACTCCTTGTGAAGGTTGGATGAGGTGAACCAAGAGGGATGTTGCTGTGATATTTCTTCTCCAAAGGCCTGTGGAATTTCAGAGGAGGTGTATATCACTTCAGGAGGTTCAGAAACTCCAGAATGCATTTTCCAAAACTTCCCGCCTTGAATGTACGTGAAAAGCACACCTGAAACTGTATTTTCCTGTTTCTCAGAAATCTTGGTATATCCTAGAGGTTATGCACCAACTCACGTTTGCCATTTTCCTGACTCCATCAAGGGAACCCCGTGCCACAGGTGACGTGGCTGAAGGATGGGCAGGCTCTGGCTGAGGCTGGAGATCCCAGGATCTTGTCCAGCGGGCGATCCCTGCAGATCTCCGAGGCGCAGCTCCTGGACACGGGGCGCTACACCTGTCTGGCATCCAACGCTGCTGGGGACAGGAGCAAAACCTACAGCCTCAACGTGCTTGGTGAGCAGCTGGGCTGTCTCTGCCACAGGAGCAGGCAGCTTGGGAAGAAGGAGTCCTCTTGGAATTCTGTAGGGCTTTTTTGACAGCAGTGCACAGGTTGTCTGTCTGTGATTAGAATTTTACATCTTAGTAATTGATAAGTGATAATGATTTAATAGAAACACCAGTGCTGTGCTTTAGACAACAGAGCTGGAACACATGGAGCCTTCACAGGATATCATCCCTATGGAATGGGCAGGACAGCATTTTGGCTTATTGTGATTCAAGGAAGGAGCATCTGAAGAGCATTTCAGATTGTGATCTCTTCAGAAAAGCTGAAACCATCTGCACTCCTTGTTTTGTTTTGTTTTGTTTTTTGTTTTTTTTTTTTCCATGAGGATTATTGCACAACGAAGTGCAAACAATAGTGAGTTTGTTTTCCACAGCCTTGTTCCTAGGCTTATCCCTCTTTCCAGGATCATCAAGCAGCAGCTCTGCTCAGGGAGTGGTGGCTGTCTTCCTGGGGAGCTGTGCTTGACAAAGGCACGGGTGGGAGTGAATGCCACTGGTTTGGGATTACTGTTGACTTCAGGACAAAACATAAAACCAGCTGAATGTTGTCTGGGTGTGGGTGTTGTCTGGGTGCTCCTTGTAGGACTGACTCCCAGCTAGCTGAGGCTGCAGCTCAGATTCCTAGACTGATCAGGGACCAGAAAATGGGCTTTTCAGAGAGGGGCTTTCCTCCCTGTGGTTACTGATTTTTTTTGTTCCCAGTGGCTCCAAGCATTGTGGGAGCAGACAGCCAAGGGAATGCAGAGGATATCACCGTTATTCTCAACAGCCCCACCTCACTGGTCTGTGAAGCTTATTCCTACCCCCCAGCCACCATCACCTGGCTGAAAGATGGGAATCCCTTAGAGTCCAGCAGAAACATCCGCATTCTGCCAGGTAAACTCTGTCCTTATTGAGAAATAACACCTGATTATTTTATTGCATGTTTTTCTGTTACAGACTTCTTTAAAAAAATATATCTCTATGTAGTGCAATGCACTGGCACAGGGTGCCCAGAGAAGCTGTGGCTGCCCCATCCCTGGAAGTATCCAAGACCAGGCTGGATGGGGCTTGGAGCAAGCTGAGCTAGTGGAAGATGCTCCCGCCCATGAATGGGCTTTAAGTTCCTTCCAGCCCAAACCATTCTGGGATTCTTTGAACTTCTCTAGCACTTCCCATTCCAATATTTTTAAGTACTTCACATTAACTGATTGTTTATTTGTGCTTTATTATGTATTTATCCTTTTGTACTGTCAAGCAAAATGATGGGAAAATTCATATGAGTTAGTGATGAATATAAATGACTTGCAATTAAGTGTGGAAATTAGATGGAGGGAGATATAAATTAATAAAGAGAATGAGGTGGGATTTTTCTAGGTCATTAGTAGTTTGCCATTTTTAGTTAGTAGAATAATTTCTCCCTAGAATAATTTCTCACTGAACTCCATTTTCCGTAGTATTTGTGGAGGTGGAAAATGGGAACAAGCTTCAGAGGGAACACTGGATTACTGTAGATGTAAGAGTACCTTACCTTGTTAACTGCAAGTGTTCAGAGAAAGAATGAGTCTTGGCTAAATATCTTCAAGAAATTCCCTGCACAGATTTCTTGAGGAAATTTGTTAACAAATTTCCCAAGAATCCATAAGCCACAGGAGTTGCTCCACAGCACTGCCATGAATCATGCACTCATTTGTTGCACGTGGTAGTAAGCAGTCAGTTTTTCTACTTTTCAAAGGGCAGATTTTGGTCCAAAGGGTTGGAAATATGCTGGAAAAAGTATTTAAATAACTGGGAAGCAAGAGTGTGGTGTGAGTGCTATTAAAGGTTGGTGTCTTTGGCAGGTGGGCGGACCCTGCAGATCCTGAATGCCCAGCAGGACAGTGCTGGAAGATACACCTGCATAGCCACAAACGAGGCTGGGGAGACCCTGAGGCACTATGAAGTGAAAGTCTACAGTATGGCAATGCTTTCAGTTTTGGAAATCTCTTCTAATTTTGCATTCTTCCATTTTCCCCATTGCAGTGTTATCCTAGTGAATACAAGGTTTCCTATTAGTGGCTTTGCTGAGCAAACATCTGCATTAGCTCCTGGCATTGCTGGAGGAAAGACACCAGAAAAAGTTGATTGTTGCATCTTTTGCAATGCTAGAGTTGTGCTAAAAGCCTTTATGTCACCCAGGGGAGGACGTTTGAGAAACACTGAACTCCAGTTTCCTCTGAGATGCCTCATTTGGTGCTGATTTTCAAGTCAGATGAGAGCAGCACAATGGGAGGTGTGAGCAGAGAATCTCCTGAGCACAGAAACCATTTCAGAAAAACAGGAGAGGGCCTCTAACATCTAGTGGGACACTTTATTGAGGAAGGTAAAACAGAAGGATACTATTTTTATATCCTTCCATAAGATTCCATATGCACAAAAGTTTTCCCATTCAAATTTCTGTCAGCACATTATCCTTTGAGCATTCTACCTAAATACTCAATTTTAATGCTAAAACTCTTCATTATGGGCTCAGTCAAGCATGATTTTTACCTTTTTTTTTAATTTCCCAGTCTGATTTGGAATTGGTTTGCTCTCTTACAGTAACCATACTGTTATTTAATTACAGTAAGTCCTTAATAAGGCCCCACTGGATTTGGAATAATGAGAAGGTGACAAATGAGTTCATTACTAATGCATGGCTATGTGGGAATGTAATGCCCTCCACCCCCAAATGCCATTGCAACTGTCAGTTATTAGGACACTGTAAGTATTAGGGGAAAATTTAAAAATTCCCAGTGGAAAAAAAAAAGAGTAGAAAATGCTCTGAAAGCATTTTACATAATTTCAGAAATATTATGAGACCAAGCTGGGGGGTAGCTGAAGAATTTTGAAATATTCTATTTTCCTTCTGATTCAGAAAGAAACAGGATTTTGCAATCCACTGGGATTTCAGTGGAAATGTTGAGTTTTTACCAGCTACCCTGAGTGTGGACTTGTGATCAAACATATGTTTCTGGGAATATTAGTTTCCATTAAAATGCTCTTTAATGACTACAATACCCTGAATGTTATGGAGTTGAAGCCAGGCAGGTAATGATGAAGTGCTGTAGTTAGGTAGGGCTCTAGTCAGGTTTGCATGTTTAAAAACCTGCATGTTTAAAAGTGTTGAACACTGTTTTGTATATTTTTGTACATAATAACTGTACTAAAAATAGCTGAACATACATACATACATATATATATATATATAAAAGTAATAATTTGGCATTTGGATGTGGGCAAGAGGCAGTTTATTGGGGGAATGCTTGCTTTCCAGGAGGTTATCATTCCAGTTAATGTTGAAATGCTGCAGCATCCAGTAAGCCATGACAGTCTCTCCCCTCTCTGCCTTTGTCTGTGTGCAGTTCCACCCACCATTGCCAAAGGGGATGTCTCAGGGACAGGGCTGTCCCCCAAGGAGGTGAAGATCAAAGTGAACCACAGCCTGACCCTGGAGTGTGAAGCTCACGCCATTCCTGCTGCTGCCATCAGCTGGTACAAGGATGGACAGGCCAGTCACAAACTCGATTCCTTCCTCTGAGGAGACGTGGGACAGGGACAGCTGTGTGTTCCCTGTCCCTGGGAATAGCATCCATGCAGGGCAGCTGGAGTCACCCTCGCTCCCTGCTGCTGGCAGAAGCACTGCCTAGCAGTTTCAAGTGTTTGCTGGCACCCAGACCTCTGCAAATCGATATCCTGGCTTTTGGTGGGTGCCTGGCAGTGCCTGAGACACCGGAGCTGGAGTCTGCAGGCCTGGCACTGGCCTGTGCTGGGAGAGGGAGAGCCCTTCTTGGCAGGAGCATCCCCTGGTGTGACCACAGGGCCCGTGGCTGTTGTGTAAAGCCCCCGAAGGCCCTGTTATTTACAGATGGTTCTCTCAAGTGCTGCCCTTGCAGAAGTTGCAGAGCCTCCCTCTTGGTCCTGGCAGAGCTCACAAAGCCACAAGAGCATCTGGCTGCTCTGGAGGGGGTGAGGCACAAGTCCTGCCACACACATCGCTCCATGAATCTGTCTGGAGAGCTTGGGAAGGGCAGGGCCACGGGGACATGCTGAAATACAGCACAGGGGATGAATAAAAAAGGAACTGTGCTGCTCTTCTGTAAGAAAGGAGAGTATAATCTTTGCTTGAGCTGTTCGTGGTAGGACACTCATTGTGGAACAGCTCTTCCTGGATTTAAGGAGCATGTGGGAATAATGTGGATAATCCACCTGCTGGCTGTTTCAGGTGTGCTCTGGTGTTCTGGGATCCCTGGGAGTCCTGCCTCTGTTGCCAAAGAAAAACTCAATTTGGGGAGTTAAGAGGTCCCCAAAGGCAGTGACTGTGCACACCTGACTGCCACTGGCACACCAGCTGCTGCTCCTTAGGCTGCCCTGGGTGAAAGGCTCTCACTCCTGTCCATGGACTGAGTGAACTGCCCCTGCAGGCCAGGAGTTCAGTGCTGACTCCCTGATCATGGAAGCATGGGCTTATGGCATGGTTTGGGTTGGAAGGGACCTCAAAGCCCATCCAGTGCCACCTCTGCCATGGGCAGGGACACCTTCCACCAGCCCAGGCTGCTGATGTAGGTGAGCACATCTTATGTATTCTGGACACACAAGCTGCGTCACTGCAGCCTCTGCTGTCACGTGTGAGCCACATTTGGGCACAGGAATATCTAATCCTGTGTCTCTTTGTGCTGCTGCTTTGTCCATTCTATGTTCAAAACGTGTCCTTGCTGGCAGCAGATGTGTAGGATGGGTTAGATCCATTTGTTCACCTTACCGAAAGCTGTGAGTTTTCCAGGTATTGGAAGCTTGGCCAGTGAGTTCAGGGATTGGATCAGCCTGATTGGATCCAATGTCACAAGAGCCCTGGCCTGATGGGAATGGCATTGCTCCTCTCAGCAGTGTCCTGGGCCTAGGAGTGATGGAAAATCACATCCTTGAGGAGACCAGCCACCATGATCAGAAGGATGAAGATGCAGAGTTTTCTGAAAAGAAAATTGTCTCCAGGAACTTGGAGCTTGATTGAGTTTACTCATATCACTACCACAAATCTGGCTATTTCTGGTGTGTTCTTTGCTGAGTATTAATTTTCATGTGAATTGACATTGCAGCCACTGCAGGCAGATGAGCACGTCCTGATCCAGGGCAGTGGCCACACCCTGCACATCAAGGAGGCCCAGGTGTCAGACACAGGGCGCTACACTTGCCTGGCCTCCAACGTTGCTGGGGAGGATGAGCTGGAATTTGATGTAAATATACAAGGTAAAAGGGGAATAAAACTCTCCTGGTAGCCTGCCTTTCTAGTATTCTGGGATGTTGGAATTAATAATTTTAGGTCCTTTACCCTTGCGTGGTCAAACCCAATGCTTTTGTGTTCTGTGTGACTTGGATTTCAGGGATATTTTACTCATTGCTGACATGTAGTAGTTGATTATTCTTTTATATGTTGTGTTTCTGACATCAGTGCAATGACATAGCAACTCTGATCTTGTTCTAAATGCCATGAAAAATTTTGATTTGTTTTGAACTAAGACATACTTTACTTTTCTGTTTCAAGTAGTATTTAGAGGCCCCAGACATAAGCATCCTATTGGCCTACTGTGTGTCAATACGAGGAAACAATCATGAGTAATTTCTGAAAATTTAGACAAAATGAGAGCTTGAGTGAAACCAGATACCTCATTGTTTAAGTATTTTTGTTGATGAATACCCTCTGTGTTTGTTACCAGGTCATCTTACTCTGTTATTTATTATTCTTAAAAAAACATACTCAGTAAATTGCTCAATTGTTCATTCTAGAGGATCTAGAGTTTTCCTGGGTAACTTAATGTGGGGGGAGGGGTTTATTTAATTTTTATTGCTGCTATTGAACATTACAATACCTTCTTATTTCTTGACTTTAAAACCAGCTATTTCTGCTGCAAAATGCTAACATTATTCCTCTTCTTTATTGTAGTTCCTCCTAGCTTCCAAAAGTCTTACAGGGAATGGGAAGCTGGGAACATGGTGGATGCACAAAGGGGTGGAGAAACTAAAGATGTGATTGTCAACAACCCCCTCTCACTGTACTGTGAGACCAATGCTGTTCCTCCCCCTGTGCTCACGTGGTTTAAGGATGGGCATCCCCTGAGCTCCAGTGACAGAGTGCTCATCCTGCCAGGTGGGTGCTCAACTGGCACTCTCTGGCCCTGCACTGAGGTGATCAGAGGGGTGGAGCAGCTCTGCTGTGAGGAAAGGCTGGGAGAGTTGGGATTGTTCACCTGGAGAAAAGACACCTCAGGCTGACCTCATTGTGACCTTGCAGTGCCTGAAGGGGCTGACAGGAAGGATGGAGAGAGGCTGTTTACAAGGGCTGGAGGGACAGGACAAGGGGATATGGACTCAAATTAAAAGAGAGTGGGTTTAGATTGGATATTGGGAAGCAATACTTGGCCATGAGGGTGGGGAGAAGCTGGGCACCGGGAGCCCAGAGAAGCTGTGGCTGCCCCTGGATCTCTGACAGTGTCCAAGGCCAGGTTAGGGGGTTGCACTGGATGATCTCTAAAGTCCCTTCCAACCCAAACCATTCTATGGTTAAGAAATGGCCTTAGTGCTGGTATTTGTGTAGTGATGACACACTTCTCCTGTTCAGAATGCTTCTTTAATGTTCTTTTCAGACTTCATTAGCTGGAAATGTTTCTCTCCAGTCCTTGGCCTTAAGTTGTTTGCTTTCATTTAAGAAATAGTCCCTAAAATGGTGTGAATGTCACCACTGAACTCTCACAGTGAATCATGGAATCGCAGAGCGGTTTGATTTGAAGGAATCTTAAGGCCCATCTCATTCCACCCTCTGCCATGGACAGGGACACCTTCCACTAGCCCAGGTTGCTCCAAGCCCCATCCAACCTGGCTTTGGATACTTCAGTGTATTGCAGAATGAAATACAGCAATGATGCTGTCTCTCTGATGTGTTCCTGATTTATTTCCTTCTTAAATTTGCTTTGACAAAAAAATAATTTTACTAGAAAAAGCCTCTTAACCAAGAGATGAGGCATGGTAAGTGTGTTTGCAGCAGGAAAATGGTCATTACCCCCTACTAAAGCTCGTGGGGAAGGGAAAGAGCTGCCTACAGTCATGAGTGTTGCTAGATGAGAGATGGTTTGGGATTGAATGTTTAAGGAAGGGCAGTGGTAAAAAGGGAAGACCTGTTTGTCCACCTTTTTCATCTCTTCAGAGAGCAATGACAAATACTCACAAAGTATATTCCTAAGATCTCCTGTCATTCTGAAGGTATTTATATGGCTATGCTTTTATGAAGAATAGAGTGAAAGGTACCTCTAAGCCTCAGAAGTAAATCTGTTCAGTTTGGAACAGAAGATTCTGTGCTTATATTTCCTTTTGCCTATTAGTTCTGTGCCATCTTACTGAGAAATATCTCTGTTTTTGATGGATACATATTGCCTGGCTACATATTGCTGCAGCATGATCTTCCTTTTTGTGGAATTAATTCCTCCTTTCTAACATTTCAGTATGAGCATGGCTGCGCTCCAACTATCTGCCTGCAGATAAAGTAGCCAGGAAATAAAAACCTTTAGCTACTTATAATTCAGACCAAATGCTGACCATTCATAAGTTTGCTTGCTCAGGTCTCTGGTGGGATGTGGTGTGGAGATGATGGAGAGTGCTTGATGCTGCCTTGGCCTTTGGTTTGCAGGAGGCCGGGTGCTGCAGATCGCGCGGGCCCGCACGGAGGACGCCGGCAGATACGCGTGTGTGGCGGTCAACGAGGCGGGGCAGGACTCCATCCACTACCACGTCCGAGTGCTCTGTGAGCTCCTCTTCTCCTCTGAGTGCCAAAAAAGGCTTCTGTGCAAAATAACCAACCACTGCATTCCAGCAGTCCCTAGTGTTTGTAATGTTTATTTGTAAACCATGACGGTAATGTGTTTAGGGTGCTGGAGCTGTACAGAGCTGTGTGAACAGAGTGGTGATGTTCTTAGTTCCATGTGTGTAGGTTATTGTTACAGGAACTCAGTTGTGTTACAGCTCTCAGCATTCACCAGAAAGAAAAGCATAGGTAAAAATCCAGCTTTTATCTTGGCGTCTCTTGTTCTCTCTTCAGCTTCCCGTTGAGAATTGTGACCAAGATTTTTTTCTCTTTCTTTATTTTGGCCATAATTTTTTACAATACCTGCAGAACTCCCAAAGCCTGAAGGGAACTGAGGATTTAGATTAATGAATGCCTGTACAACCATTTGGATGACCTTTTGTGTCTGTTGATGGACTCAATGTTTTAGCCTTTGGAAACACTTCTCTGCCTTTATGGCGGTGTTATATCACTGAAAATACTGATTTATTGTTACGAAGGGGTCCTGCCTTGGAAATCATCTTTTATTTTGATGGCAAAGAACACAGTGGAATAATTGGAAGATGGGTTTTCACCTCTCCTTCACTCTGTGAATAATTGTAGTTCTGCTGCAGTCCTTGGAGTTAGGCTGAGTTGTTCCAGCTGAACTATTCATGGGATGGCTTTATCTTTCACTGGATTCCCTGGAGGTTTCACTCCTTCCTCCTGCAAACCCAGTCTAATCTCACAACCATCTGAGAGGTGCTGAGTGAGTGTTCTTGTCACCTTTGCTCCCTGCAGCTCCCCCATCCATCAGTGGGGCTGACGGGGACCTGCCTGAGGAGGTGACTGTGCTGGTGAGCAAGGAGGCAGCCATGGACTGCATTCCCAGTGGGAGCCCTTTCCCAGGGATCACCTGGCAGAAGGATGGCCAGCTCCTAGCAGAGGATGACAAACACACATTTCTGTCCAATGGAAGGAGGTTACAGGTACTGTAACCCTTTTCATAGTGGAAAAACTGGGTTTTGGCAATGAAAAACTGCCTGGTTGGGCTGAGTAGGAAGTATTTTCTTTCTCCTACAAGGTTCTGCAAACATAAGGAGTTTTTGTCCTTTGTTCTGTCCCTCACCTGCTGCTTCTCACTCCCATGTAATTCCTTAGATCCAAACATTTGTGGGATCATGCTACGAACCACATCAATTGAAATCACGTGCTTTTAAATATTACTGACTTCTTTTGAGAAAATAGTGAAAATAGTGTATTCTGAAGAACTTCCCTTCCCATTGATGAATGAAATTGAATGAAATTGAATAAAACTATGAAAGCAGAGAGCTGGGCTTAATCCTCTCTACTTGCTTCTTTGGCAGTGAATTGTCTATATATTAGCTCCAAAGCCATATTTTGTCTTTTTTTTTGCCTTAGATTTTGAATTCCCAGATAACAGATACTGGCAGGTATGTCTGCATTGCAGAAAACATAGCTGGACGTGCCAAGAAGTATTTTAACCTCAATGTTCACGGTAAGTGCTGTCATCCATAACTTCTGTCTTCTGTCAAGTGCTGGTTCAGCTTAGGTGTGTTATTTTTAGCAGAGTGCTCAGACCCCCTCAGCTTTATTAATGTGAGTCCTACTGGGTGTCATGGGGATTCTGACAGACCAGAACTCAAATATCAGTTTAAAGTACCTTGACAACATATGGCTCTTGATACCACATGGCTTCGGCTCCTCATAGGTGTTCCAGAAAGGTGGGAATTGTAATTGAGGGAGCCTTGTATGATGGCTGTGTTCACCCTATTGGGCTTGCTGAGCCCTGGAATCATGAATTATAAGTAGGTTGGATTATAACCTGTTTTGATACATTCAGAAAATGAATTTTTTCAAAGAAATTAATGACAGAAAGCATCAAACAAAGGTACACAGCTTGTAAAAGCTTGGTTTTTAGAAGTGTACCCTTCGAAGTTCCTTTCTCCTCTCTGTTTTTGGTTTTCTTGTGGAATTACAATAGGTTGAAAATAAATGTTGGCTTTAAGCACCAGAAGTCTAAGACAAATAAAACCAAGACATTTTTCATGAAACAGTCTCCACTACCTTCCCTTCCCTCTCCCGATAACTTCAGAAAATTAAGGCATCTCTAATTAACATTTAAGAGAAAGCCCAAACTTCCCCTTCTATTTCTGCCCACTTTCAGCTTTCCATCCTGAAGAGAAAAGAAGTATCATTCCCACTAATTCTTCTGTACCATTCCACGTTTCAACCTGACAAGGAATACTGGCAGCTACATTTTTTTCTGCTCTATCTCATAGAAAACAAGGGCTGTGCTTTCTGCCACCTAAAGACAGTACCAGCATCCCAGGAATGTGAGGAGTCAGCTTATTGCACTCAGAATAATTGCATGTTTTCCTCTGTCACACATGGAGCAAATTTACCTACTACATGGCACAGATTTATAGCACTTTTTGCTACTCAGTAATGCATTTAGCCAAAAATAGTGTTGTCATGGGAAGAATTTGCCCTGGAGTTGTTCTCTGAGAAGTTATTTTCTGGACAGACAGTGGAGTCTGTCCAGATTTCCTGATGTGTGAGTTTTGCATTTAAATCAAAATATTTCACTTTTCCTGACATTCGTGTTTAAATTTAAACTTCTGTCTTAAAAATATTTGGTTTTAGTGACTATGGCTAAATACTATTCTCTTCAAAGAAATATTTGCATGAAGTTTGAATTCTAACTCAACAGTATTACCAACTTAGGTCTATTTTTCTTAATGCAGTTTAATTTGAAAAATTGGAGTGTAGCTGTTCAGGAAAAGACCACACAGTGTGAAGCACTAAGGAAAATGCATTATCAGTAAGCAGAAAGATCTGTGTTTTGTCAGTGTCAAAAAAAAAAAGCTATTTCCCAGCAGTTTTATGTGTTTCTAATAGAACTGCTCTCATAAATTAAAATAAAATACTAAAGATGATCCTCTTTATTGAATTGAAAAATTCACTTCTGGTCTCCAAGGTGAAGATAAAATAAATAAAATTAAGAAAAACAATAAAGCTAATATAACACCCTTTAAAACATAGAAAATAAGCACCCAGATTTAAAATAGGGAAATAATAGGTAATTTTCATGCTGCGTGCTATATTTGAGCCCATGACTGTGTCTTTATGCACACACAGATACATTTGCATATGCAGATTACCTTTGGTACATCTGTGGGTGTTTTTTGCTGCAGAAATTGAAATCAACCACTGACACAATTTAAGCAAGTTTCATTAAAGACAGCTGAGATTTGGCCCTGTACATTAAATTGCCCACTGCCAATAATCACATCTGTGGAAAATGAGCTGTAAAAGTAAATAAATACAAGTAACTATCAAATGTCACCAGATGAGAATTCTCCACTTGCTCTAGTGAAGCATTTTATCCTCTTTATCAGGGAAATATTCTTCAGTTATTCCAAGCTGGAAAATATGGACTGAATTCCCCATTTACATGGGCTGCTCTTGTTTGTGCAGTGCCCAGAGGAGCCATAAAGTTGCCTAAATGACTGGTTTGTGTCACTCAAGTGGCAGCAAACAGCTGGAGCATTTCAGGGGAAGATGGGCCAAAATACTTAAACGTTTCTGTCTTTGAAGAGGAGGATTCCATCTGTTCTTTGGAATGATTTTTCCACCCAATAAAGCCAAGAACATGCTTTTGCCTTCCTATTAAGTGTTTTATATATCCCCACTGCAAAAACATGGCAACTAGAGCTTGGGGTTTATTAAAAGGAAGAGATTTACAATTCTTTCATTCTAAATCGTTCTTGTAGAAAGGTCACATGTCAAACTATTCTTGATTTAAAAATTCTGGGACTTGTAAGCTTAAGGAATGCACCCCTTGGAGCAATGCTGCATGCCAGGATTTTCCAGTGCTTAGCTCACTGCTAAGCAGCAGGTTTGTCTGGTTGACAGAACCACTATGAACTGTGTTGGGAGGAAAAAATTTGGGGTCTCTGTAGGTGGAAAATGGACTGTTGCAGAGAGCAGGAGCAGCAAGGAATCAGAAGGAAGTGATAGTCATATCACTTATCCTGACAATGGGAATTTGCTCTGTTCTGCCTCACACAGCAAATGTCCACGAGCAGCGTTAGAAAATTGGCAGTGCATTGTCAGGATCTCATGTAGGTTCACTAGCCCTCCCAAGCCTCCAGCACAGAAGGACTGCAAGTGAAATAATTGACATTGTTGTGAAGTACAGGAACAGGAATGACCATTAGATTGTTTCAATCTCATTTCCAGATGCATCCAAAAAGCAGTGGATCCATTCATAGGATGTGAAAGATTCTTGCAACCTGACCCTTTGGCAGAATGCAGCAGTTCAGCTTTAATACAGTAAATCATGATCTTGTGGGAAATCCTTTGCTGATGCAGTGATAGATGCTATTAATGTATTTCTCTCTTCACAGTTCCTCCAAGTGTTGTTGGGACTAACCCTGAGAATCTGACGGTGGTGGTGAATAATTTCATCTCTCTGACTTGTGAGGTCACAGGCTTTCCACCTCCTGATCTCAGCTGGCTCAAGAATGGAAAGCCTATCAGTTCCAATTCCAACACTTTTATTGTGCCTGGTGAGGAATCTCAGCTATTCTGCAGCCTTTGGGCTCAGCTTCTGTCTGGTTTGTCGTGGCAGGGCCCATGGCCACTCTTCGTGGGGCACAGTGCCTGTGCTCTGCCTGTTGCACCTGCAGTTCTAAACCAGCCTTTGGGACTGACACAATCACCACAGAGCAAACCTCCAGCCTTCTCTCCTCGCTCCAGGTGCTCGGACGCTGCAGATTCCCCGAGCCAAGCTGTCAGATGGTGGAGAGTACACTTGTACTGCCAGGAACCAAGCTGGGGAAAGTCAGAAGAAGAGCTTCCTGACTGTCCTTGGTTCGTGTTTTACTCTTTTCTGAAATAGTATCTATTGCTTGGGAAGTGTGGGGAGGTTTATCTGCTTTACGGGGTTGTTTCAACACAATGCAGAACTGAGTCTGGGCTCCTTCCCCAGTGCCCCCGAGCATCAAGGCCCAGGGGGGAGCGTCGGTGACAGTGCTGAACGTGCGAGTGGGCACCCCGGTGACCCTGGACTGCGAGTCCAACGCCATCCCAGCCCCGGTCATCACCTGGTACAAGAACAGCCGCCTCATTCCCGACTCCGCTGCCGTGGAGGTCCTGGCAGATGGGCAGACCCTGCGGATTAAGGCTGCAGAGGTGGGCCAGGCTGGGGGGAGGCTGCATCTGCCACTGCTCTGCCACTGCCAAGCAATTACTTCAGTCTTTAGTGGTGTATTTTATTTGCTGTACATGGGAGATGTGTTTTCTGGAGGCTTTTCATCCTGTGAGAAGAACTTTGAGTTTGCAGAGACACAGGTTGTTAATGTCTCTAAACTGTAGCATTAAAATGAGAATCCATAATGATTTCTTTTAAAACTTGTTTTTATTTCAGGTTTCTGACACAGGACAGTATGTGTGCAAAGCCATAAATATTGCTGGACGAGATGATAAAAATTTCCATCTCAATGTTTATGGTAAGCACCCTCTGCATCATCTACAATAATTATTATAATAACATAAACTTAGCAGATTAGGCACTTCAAAATTAGTTTACATAACATTCTTACTGCTTCCATTCCATTCACAGTGCCTCCAAGTATAGAAGGCCCTGAGCAAGAGCTGGTCATTGAATCCATCAGTAATCCTGTCACCTTTGTGTGCGATGCTACTGGAATTCCTCCTCCCACATTAGTGTGGCTTAAGAATGGAAAACCAATAGGTAACATTGTCTCATGCTTTTTACTCCTCTTCTGCCCTTCTTTGAGGCACCACTTTGCTGTTTGCTGTCTGGTTTCTGTTTTTTCTTTATTTGTATCTAGACAGAGTCTTATGAGAACTGATTGGAATCTTTGTTTTGAAACTTTGATGGAACAATTTCTCCCAAAAGAGATGTTTGCACCCCGTAGCTGTTTTGGAAGGGTGACTTGTTTATGTATTTCAGAAAACTTGGATTCTCTTGAAGTTCATATTTTATCTGGTGGAAGCAAGCTTCAGATCGCTCGCTCTCAGCTCCTGGACAGTGGCACCTACACGTGTATTGCCTCCAATCCAGAAGGGAAAGCTCACAAAACCTATGTGCTCTCCATCCAAGGTGAGGAATGGGGGAGGATGCAGGGAGCAGAACTGGTTGAACATTGGGTAAATGTTACACTGTCTGTGCTGGGGACACTGAGATCACATAAACAAAAAGTGGAGAATTTGGACTGTAATTTTGTAACCAGAGGGGAGAGTGGTTGGAGAATTCAATACTTCTAGTCCAAAATTTGCATGGAAAAGAATATCCTTAAGCCCTGACTGTGGGACTTGAACAGAGTTGTGCAGCTTGTGTGTGTCTGCTACTGGTCACATCCTTCCTCCTGCTGAGCACCAGAGCTGCCTTGGTTGGTTGTGGAGCAGCACATGGAGATGGATTCAGGAGCAGTGGTACCTGTTGTGCCATGGCAGGAGTTAGCAAAGACCTACTGCCAGAATTTCCTTAGGAATACTTCCCCTGCCCCCACCTCAAATGACAAACCCTTATTTGTTATGGAATTGTCTCCTGCCTCGATGTGAATCACCCTTAGTCTGCAACTGTTGTGTTTTCCTCTGTTCCTAATGACTCATCCGCACTAATTGCACTGGTGTACAATTAGTTTTAGTTCTGCCAGTTTTTCTCCAAGTTTAAGAATGGAATGTCAAGCTGGTTGTTTGATCGAATGTGTCTGAAATAGCTTGAAATGCTCAGGACTTATTAGTGGGACTGACAGTCTTGACTTCATGGATAGCAGGACTTTCATCCTTGTTCTGTGGGAGTGCAGGTTGGAAATGGCTTTGATTAGGATGGAATTAGTGTGGCTGTTCACAGGGCTGTGATGGTGTTGGTCACACAATCCCAGACTGGTTTGGGGTGGAAGGGATCTTAAAGCCCATCCAGTGCCACCCCCTGCCATGAGCAGACACACCTTCCACTATCAAAGCCCCATCCAACCTGGCCTTGGACACTTCCAGGGGTCCAGGGGCAGCCACAGCTGCTGAGAACCTGCCCCAGGTGCTGCACTGCTGCACTTTCTAGTTCAGCTTACATTTCTTGATGCCTAATGTCATCCTTCCATGGTGCATTTCCAGTTCCTCCCAGCATTGCTGGCTCTGAGATGCCGAGCGAGGTCAGTGTGCTCCTGGGAGAGAGTGTCCAGCTGCTCTGCAATGCCACTGGAGTGCCCACCCCGGATGTGCAGTGGCTGAAGGATGGAAAAACAGTTGCCAGCGATGATTTACAAAGGATAAGGCAAGAAAAATAAGCAGACACTGCATTCTCTTCTATAATTTTAAGGGCCCTAAGGAGGGAATGTGAGGAGAGCCTGAACTGGAGCTTAGCCAGGTTAAGAATATCATCTCCCTCCTTAGCTTCTATAAATCAAGTACAATTTGTTAGTCCTTTGATTTTTTTTTAAATTTCATTTTCTTAACAGAGATAAGTATATGATATTTATGTCTTTCTCAGTTAATAAATTCCATACAAGTTCATCAGCTTCATGGAAGTTTATTAAGGTCATTTAGTTCCTTTGGAGGGGAAAGATCTGAGGCATGGAAACACTTTACTTAATGCTTTTCATTATGGGTCCTTCAAAAGCCTGGCTGGAGTTGAATCTTAAAACCAAGTTAAACAGGACATCTCTAGGAAAAACTTTTTAGCCTATCTCTAACAAAAATATTTTGCAAAACACAATGCTTCTTTCATCAAGCTCCCAGGAGGATAGAGGTAGTTACTGAAATGTGCAGATCAGACTGTTTATTTGCTAGGTCAGAGGAACACTAAGCAAACTCACTGTGCTTTATAGAGTGACTCCAGATGGCAGCACATTAAACATCTCCAGAGCTCTCACCTCAGACACAGGAAAATACACTTGTGTGGCTACTAACCCTGCAGGAGAGGAGGACAGGATTTTCAACCTGAATGTATATGGTGAGTTCTACCAGATGTGAAACCCAGGTCTGCTCCATAATCCCATCCTTGGGAGTGCTCCCAAGGGAGAGCCCAGAGAGGAATGCCTGTCTGCAGTGGAATCCTGCATGCACATGTTTCCAATTGCCTGTGCTGTAGATACTACACAGGATGTTCTGTCAATGACAAAAGGGTTGAAATTGCTGGTAAATGTGGTTTGGGATAAACAGGAATTAATTCTTTGGTGGATTTCATAACAGAGGGATTCTGCTTGTGGTGATTTTTTATTTCTTGTGGGGGAGATTATATTGAGGCTGATTTCCTGTGACCCTGCTGTTTTGTTGTATTATCTTCCCTAATTCCAATCAAAGCACATCAGCTATGAGCAGAGTGGTATGAAGGCAACTGATAGTTAAAGGTCCCCAGAGTTTAAAAATGAGGGAGTGTTGGAGGAAATTGCACAGTTTGACATGCAGTGGCTAGTGAGCGTAAGCCTTTAGCAGCATAGAGAGTGGATATTTTAAGTTGTGGAAAATCTGGTCATTAAGTAAAGTGGAGGGAGGAAAGGAGAGTTCTGCCCAGGCATGGTTTCACTGCAGGCTAGATGTCTGTCCCACTTACACAGACTCAGAGTCACTGGGAACACAGGCACGAGCAGAGCAGTAAGAGAGGACCTTGGTATCATAAAAAACAGCCCTGAATGACCACAGCACATCTTTTTGGAACAGAATGGCTCTGCACAACAGCAGGGAGTTTGTGCTCTGTTTGTATTGGCTGAAGTTCAAGCAATAACCAACTTAAAAGTCTTATTGGTGTCACTGTCCCAGTGAGTGATGGGATCCTAACTGAGCCAGTGCCTGGAGCTGCACCTGGCTGGGCTTCCTTATGTAGTGAACCCCCCAAGGCCATGACTTTCAAACTAACCTGTAACCCCAAAGAGCCCCAAAGCAGCAGTTTGTGTCATCATGCAGAATGCTTACCTAGACATTTTGAACTTCCTCCAGTTAAGAATGAAGTCAGCAGATGTATCCAGACATCAGTAAGCTAGCTTTCCTCCTCTGTGATTTCATTGTATTTAAGATTTATTGAAGGCCACGAGTTTGAGTGGTCCTTTCTGGCCCTGGGTTCAGCCCATCCCTTCCTCTACTGTCCTTCTCTCCCCAGGAACTTCAGGTCCTAAGCTCTGTCTTGCTTGCTACAGGCTGGCAAATCAAAGAGAAGTCTACTGTCATTGTACAGTGCCTCTGACTTGAAATATATAAATGGATGATTTTTAGTGCTCAATAGTATTGTCTGAGGATTTATTCTACCAAAAATGGGATCCTCTTACTGAATTGCCAGTGGGGCATTAGGGGCAGGATTTCCTGCAGGGTGGAATGGTTTCAAGAGCCTGTTTTAATACATTCCTTTCCATCATCTACAAAATGCAGTTCCTCCAACGATAGCCAATAGTAAAGATGAAGCAGAGGAACTCACTGCCCTTTTGGACACCTCCCTAAATATTGAATGTGCTGCTGCTGGGACCCCCCCACCACAGCTCCACTGGCTGAAGAATGGCCTTCCTCTGTCTGTCTCCTCTCAGATCAAGCTCCTCTCAGCTGGACAGATTCTCAGGTTGGTTTTCTTTTCTTTTAACTAGCTGAGTTTCTGGGGTTTTTTTTGCAACATCAGCATAATGCTGCTGTATTTTTGGAAGCAAGAGTAAAATTTGATCCAAACCACACCATAACAAAGGTAATGTGTTCCATGCATTCCATTTACAGCTTGCTTTAATTGCTTTTTCCTTAGACTTAGCCGAGTGCAGGTATCTGATACTGGAGTGTACACTTGTGTAGCATCTAACAGGGCTGGAGTGCACAACAAACATTACAACCTGCAAGTTTTGGGTGAGTGTCTCTGAAATGTTTTACGTAAAGAATCTTATTTCTCGATTTCTTAAATGTACTTGTCAGTTTTCTTTCTCATCAACACCTTATTGCAGACAGCCACAAGTACATCTTAGAGATGATCACTGGGGAAATACTAACTTTTCAAAATGTTGGGGTTTTTCTAAATAGAAAGTGTTTTAACCCTAGAAGTCCTTACTTGAATTGTTACCCATAACCATAAAATCACAGGGTGATTTTGGTTGGAAGGGACCTTAAAGCTCATCTAATTCGAACTCCCATAATGTGTCACAGTTTTTTTTTAGAAAGAATAATATTTAATTTGTAAGCAAAGTTTAGCACAGCTACGTAAGTGGGGAAGTGCAGAAAGGCAGCTGTTCCAGCTGTTCTGTGCCCGGAATACCCCTGCGCTGCGACACAGCTCTGTCCCCAAGGTGTCCCTGTCCTGTGTGTGACAGAGCTCTGTCCCTGTGCTGTGTGACAGAGCTCTGTCCCTGTGCTGTGTGTGACTGTGCTCTGTCCCCAAGGTGTCCCTGTCCCGTGTGTGACTGTGCTCTGTCCCCAAGGTGTCCCTGTCCCGTGTGTGACTGTGCTCTGTCCCCAAGGTGTCCCTGTCCTGTGTGTGACTGTGCTCTGTCCCCATGTCCCTGTCCCGTGTGTGACTGAGCTCAGAGCTCTGTCCCTGTCCTGTGTGTGACTGAGCTCTGTCCCCATGTCCCTGTGCTGTGTGTGACTGAGCTCTGTCCCCATGTCCCTGTCCTGTGTGTGACTGAGCTCTGTCCCTACAGTGCCTCTCTCCTGTGTGTGACTGAGCTCTGTCCCCATGTCCCTGTCCCGTGTGTGACTGAGCTCTGTCCCTACAGTGCCTCTCTCCTGTGACTGAGCTCTGTCCCCAAGGTGTCCCTGTCCCGTGTGTGACTGAGCTCTGTCCCTACAGTGCCTCTCTCCTGTGTGTGACTGAGCTCTGTCCCCAAGGTGTCCCTGTCCCGTGTGTGACTGAGCTCTGTCCCCGCAGTGCCGCCCAGCCTGGACAATGCGGGGGGCACGGAGGAGGTGCTGGTGCTGCGGGGCGACACGGCCACCCTGGGCTGTGTGAGCGATGGCTCCCCTGTCCCCAAGGTGTCGTGGCTCAAGGATGGCCTGGCCCTGCCCCTGGGGGCCCACCTGGGCTCCAGCAGGCGCGGGATGGTGCTGCAGGTGCCGAGGGCAGCGCCTGCGGACACGGGCACGTACACCTGCGTGGCCTCCAACGCCGCTGGGCACAGCAGCAAGCACTTCGTCCTGAAGGTGCAGGGTGAGTGCTCGCCTGTCGGCATGACACTTACAACACTTCCAGGGATAAGGAGTTTCCATGGGCTCACAGAATCCCAGAGTGGTTTGGGTTGGGAGGGACCTTAAAGCCCATCCAGTGCCACCCCTCGTGTTGCCATGAGCAGGTTCCACTATCCCAGGTTGCTCCAAGCCCTGTCCAACTTGGTAATTTCAATAATGATAAATGAGAGGAATAAGTAAATTAAAGATACCTAAAGATGTGTGAATGTGCAATACAGTATGTATTTCCCAAGTACTGAAATGTGCTATAATTAATATAATTATATGCTATAAATTACTAACTTTGCTTAGCAGAAATTCAGCTTGACAGGAAGATGCACAGCTGAAAGCACAACAGTTAAAAGCCTGATAAATCTAATTGCTGAGATTATACAGTGTTTTATCTATATTTTTAAAAACATTTTCTAACTAATAATTCTAAATCACAAAATATGCAAATTACTTGATAGAAATTACCTGAGTTCCTCAATGAGTTCATGATACGGTCAGAAATAACTTAATGTAGACTAATTCTACAGACTCTACCCACAAGATCATGTTTTCAGTTAGTTTTTACAGGTGTTTTGAGTCCATAAAGAACTGGAATGTTTTTCCTTCCTCAGAGCCGCCACATATCAATGGTTCAGATGAACCAGAAGAGCTCTCTGTCATTGTTAACAACCCACTTGAGCTCCTCTGCATCTCCTCTGGAATCCCAGTGCCCAAAATCTCATGGATGAAGGATGGGCGCCCACTGCTGCAGACTGACAATATTCACATGCTAAGAGAAGCCCTCCGAATAACCAGTGCTCAGGTAGAGTGTTTGTTTCAAAACAGGCTCAGTTCTGCAATCCCTAAAATGGTTCCTGCCTTAGGACCATTCTCAGCGGTGTCCTAAAAACCCCTAAAATTCACTCACCTGCATTTGTGGTTAGAGAAAGGTCCAGGTGAAACAACCTTTAAAAACCTGAATCAATTAACTAAGGCTGGGTCTAGCTGTGGATGCCCAGGTGAAGTTCCCCAGCCAGAAGTGAGATAGGGCTCAGGATTGATTGCTGCTTGTTTTGTTTGTAAAAAAACACTTCTGGGCTGTATAATGAGGAGCTTATAGGAAGGAGAAACCATAAAGATGTTGATGACTGTGTGCACAAAAGGATTTCCTCAGTACCCAAACCTGAGCCTTCCTTAGGTGGATCCCTATAGCCAGTTCCATCTTTAGTGCTGGACACACGTTATCCAGAGAGATTTTATGGAATCCTGCAACTCCTGAGCTATCTCTGAATAACCCCACCAAAGTGAAATAAAGAAGTATTCAACAACTTCATTACTTTCTTTCCAGGGATTCTGTGTCTCCTGTGCTTGTGTTCAAGTGCTGTGGGTTGTATGTTGTTACCGTGTTTGTGTTTCTTGGTTTTGCTGGATTTTCCCATAATCTGGAGTTTCTGCTGAAATGGTTCCTGTGTTTCCAGGTAGAGGACACAGGAAGATACACATGTTTAGCATCTAGCCCAGCAGGAGATGATGACAAGGAGTATTTAGTACGAGTGCATGGTAAGTTTAATTTAGGGAAAAACAATTTCCTCAAACTGTAAAATGCTAAGGTACATGTCAGCATCTCATTTAACAAACACATATTCCTAAAGATTAAATATTCTGTGATATTACACCATACGATCATAATAGTGTTTCTCATTAAGGATGGTTATTCTGAATGTGATACACAAAGAAAGGAAGTTCCACCTGATTTCTGTTAACAATTCCAAGTCTTATTTTGAATATCCAGGAAGCTCACAGATGTCAGTATTTGGTTGGATCAAGTTTGTTGTGCTCACTCTATAGAGATGTAAAATATACTGATATATTGATATGTTTAACACAGATATTGAGAGGAAGAATTAATTAATGATCCCACAGCTTTGCATTTATTTTAAACTTGAGATAAACTGGAAATTTTCAATCAGTAGTTTTTGACATGGTTCATATGTGTGGTGTTGATTTTGTTCTCTGTTTTTTGTCCCAGTCCCCCCCAACATCGCTGGTACCGGAGGGCCGCAGGAGCTGACGGTGCTGCAGAACAGCCAGGCTATTCTGGAGTGCAGGTCGGACGCTGTGCCCCCTCCCACCATCTCCTGGCTGAAGAACGGAGAGCTGCTGGAGGTACTGAGCTTCCAGCCTCTGTGCTGGCCTTCTGCTCGCTGCAGTTGTCACAGCAGTGCTCCAGGTCTCTTGCTCCGCTCGCCCCTCAGCCCGAGTTACGTGCCCGCACTCAGAGCAGCTGGGTAGCCCCAGTGCCTCTGCAGTCAGCCCCAATGAGCCCCCAGAGCCAGCGGGCATGTGAAGTGGCCATCCCGCTGTTACTTGTTCTTTTTTCCTTTAGGGGGATCCCTTGCTCCTCCTGGATCCTCTGAGCAATGCTAGAAGCCTTCGGTAAACTCCTGAATGGCTTCCCAGGAAAGGTAGCTGAGACAAGACTGCACTCTATGTTTCCTTTGGCTATATTATGCATCCTCCTACTCTAGTAGCATTTAGAAAGGAATTCAAGTTCTTTAAAAGAAAATGGGTTGCTAATCACCAGGTTTTACCAAGCGCATCTTTTCCACTCAGAATTCCATAATGCCATGGCAAGGCAGAGTCTGTGCTGGATGAAAGAGGATTATCAAGATGAGGATGGTTTATATAGAAGAATTTTTTTCCTTCCCATCCTTGAGACCACTCACAAAACAGGTCCTTTTTAACTTAACATTAAAGTTCAGTTATTAATTGAACTTAATTAAAAATTTTCTCTCAACCTTTGTTCATTAATAAAGAAGAAACAAATACAGATTATGAATTTTCGCCTTTAGCTGTGATCCATCACTAAATCTTCACCCAAGTTTCTGCTTGTTTGCTTTCCTCTGACATGTCATTCCTCAGACTCTTTCTCTGTGGTAGATTTAGAAGAAGGATCTGGTGGGTGAACATGTCTTACAAAGTGCTGCTAGGGACCATGATCTTAATGTAGCCCAGGAACCAGCTGGAAACAAATTTAACAGGACTATTCTACTTCTGGATAGTTAATTCTCTAATTGAGTGGTGGGGTTTTTTAATGAAAACAAGGTTGAACAAGGTTTGGAAATAAAATATATGAATGCTTTTTGCCTTGCCCTTCATTGGAAAGCTTATGTTTGAAAAGCAATGCTTAGGGAACATAAACCATGAAAATCAGTTACTGTTAAAAATATTCACAAAAAGAAAAGTAGAGAAGCACTGTGACAGCCAGAGGTGCTCAGCTGGTAACCTGGGAATTATCCTTGCACTGTTAGTTCTCCTCCTGCCTCATGAACTCATGTCAGAATGTGAGGGCTGAAGCTTCTTGGGACTTCAAAGCCCATCCAGTGCCGCCCTCTGCCATGGGCAGGGACACCTTCCACTAGCCCAGGTTACTCCAAGCCCTGTCCAACTTCACCTTGGACACTTCCAGGGATGCAGGGCAGCCACAGCTTCTCTGGACACCCTGTGCCAGGGCCTGCCCACCCATGAGCTAGACATCAGGAGAAATCAGTGTCCGGCTGCTTTCTCAACCCCAAAGAAATGTAACAGCTGACTAATCCTGAGCAGCTGGAAATGGGTGTCCTTGGGTGTGGGAAGAGAGGTGAGGAGCTCCTTGGCAAATCATCCTCCTTTCCTGGAAAAGAGGAGGTGTCACAGTGACAAGAGAGGGCTGGAGATAGGCAGGTTCTCAGCCTGCAGTGTTATACCAATTTAAATATCACTGGTTTTGTGAAGCAGCCATGTGGAGGTTGTCATTCCTCCTGCTTTTGTTGTCTTCCATTGGGCAGATTTTGAGGTGAGGCCTGCCCTAGCCCATCTCTGTGTGCTGAGTGATGGAATTGTGCAGCACCACCTTCTCTGCCAGCAGAACTATGGAAAGATCTGGCTTCCAGCAGCTTTGAAGTTGTGGCACTCTTGAGGGATTTCGGAAATGCATATTGAGAGTTAAGAAAAGAATAGGAGCCTCCTGGCCTAACCTGGCTTTTTTCAAACACTAAAAGACTTGCTGAGTTTGTATTTTTTTTTTTTTCCAATATGAGTTTTCTGGCTTACTTTGAATAGAGCCTAAGGATTAAGTTACAGCTTCATCCCCTGTCTTCTCTTATCTGTAGGTTTCTGTGTTTAGAAGCCATCACACAGGTTGTGTTTTCAACAGGAAATGCCAGTGATTGCCCAAAATCTGTCAATAATTCACCCTGGTGGTGAATTGTGTCACCTGAGGGCTCCAGCCCTGCACTGCAGCCTTGGAGCTGGTGCCTGGTGTGAGAGCAGAGTACCAGGGTGCTAGTGCAGAACCCAGAGGAGTTTCATCTCTCTGGGGTGCCCTTCTCAGACCCTCTAACCACAAGAGTAGGTGGGAATGTCAGCTTTCAGTTCCATCCAGAGGATGGGTAGCACATACTGGAAAAGCTAAGTTGGTTTTTATCCAGTCAAGTCTCTGAGCACACGTAGCTGATGTTGCTGTCAGTGATTGATGCAGACACGACCCAGGCTGGGTGTGGTAAAGCTCTCACTGGACTGGTGCCTAGCAGGGCCTGTGGAGTCACTGCAGGGCTGGGAAGAGGGGCAGCCTGTGCCCAGAACTGCTGGCTGGTGAACTCCTGGCTGGTAAACTGAGCTGGCTAAGTCTGTGCTGCCTCCCAGCTGAGCCAGACTGTGATGCTGGAAGTGTAGAGCAACTTTGATTCCTTCTGCCTGTAGTGTGCATAAATAACAAGATAAATGAAACTAATCATGTGCTATTAGGTGCCCCATAAAAGCTCCAAAGCCCTTTGGCTCTGTAACAGCTGCCTCCTTCAGGCACAAGCCTCAGTAGGGGTTTCAATGGAGAACCAAAAAGCAATGCTAAGTTTTAAATGCTTTCTTTACCCTCTTCTCTTAAGGGATGTAAAGGCAGCAG
This sequence comes from Vidua chalybeata, assembly GCF_026979565.1. Classification (NCBI taxonomy): domain Eukaryota; kingdom Metazoa; phylum Chordata; class Aves; order Passeriformes; family Viduidae; genus Vidua; species Vidua chalybeata. The sequence continues at coordinate 29,358,093 of NC_071538.1, forward strand.
TGAGTTCAGTCCCTGGTTTATCGGTGCCCTTCTCTCCTGGCTTTTAGTGCTGTGCAGTGGAAGGGTGTTCTGCGCAGGAGAGGCCGGCAGTGAAGCTCTAAAGCCTGCCTGTGTCTGTGTGTGCCCGCAGGGAGGCCCCCGGCTGCGGATCCTGTCCAGCGGGAGGTACCTGCAGATCAACAACGCCGAGCTGGGGGACAGCGCCCGATACACCTGTGTGGCCAGGAACGTGGCAGGGGAGACCACCAGGGAGTTCCTGCTGGCAGTGCACGGTAACCTCACGGAGCAGCCTCGGGCAGCTTGGGCTTTGCACGGCGTTTCTGCAGGAGTTCAGGCAGCAGGAACTGAGCATTTGTGGTTGTTTTCCAGCCACGTGTTGGCCACTCAGGCCATGCCCAAACTCTGGGGCCATGTGCATGGCCTCATGTCCCACTGCTGAGCCCACAGCTGGCCCCCAGACTAAGAGACCTGCTGGGCACTTGCCATGGCTCACTCTCCATCTGTCTGTGCTTCCTGCAAGCAGAGGCTGCATCCAGCCATCATCCTGACATGGAGTCAGGATACATCCAGACTGAATACCCATATCCAGGACTGACAAATGCTCTTGAACAAACGCAGAGCAATTCTTTGAAGCATTTGACTGGCACCCTGGAGACAAGGTTTCACAGCTGGCTTGACAGGTTACTTGAGAGCTATGGCAGCTTCTCTGTGCCTGGAGAGGACAGGGCTTGACGGGCCTTACGCTTGATACTTGTCCTATGCTACCACAGCCCTGAGCTCCGTTTTAAACCCTTTTATTTTCTCACCTCTAGTCTGATGAGAAGTTATTCTACTCTCACACTCAGGTGCCTGGAAAGAACTTTTCCCCCTTTTTCTATTCTGTTTCCAGCCCAGTCACATGGGCCCTGCCTTACCCTCTGTCCCCAATGACTGGCCTTACCTGGTCCAGCTAAAGTCCTTTTTTCTCCTTAGTGTGTAATCAGGAAGCAAGGATATCCCCACAGCCTTAGCTTGCTGAACTCCATGTGCTGAACTCCTGCTGCTTTAGCTCAGTGGTACCCTTTGCAGTAACTTGCAGAGCTCACCTTTGCAATGCATTTCAGCCAAACTTTCTTTCTCCTTCCCTGCTGCAGCTTGGCAATTACCGTCACCCAGAACGGTAAGAAACTTGTTCCTGTCTTTGCAGTGAACTCAAACCCGCTGCTGCACCCCTTTTCATGTGTTCAGTTTCAGTCATTGCAATGTAGAGTTACTTCCTTTGTATCATCAGCTATTCTCCCTTGCAGTGGCTCCCACGATCCGGAGCAGCCCCCAGACTGCCATGGTGCACATCAACGCCTCTGCCCTGCTGGAGTGTGCTGCAGAAGGAGTTCCAGCCCCCAGGATCACCTGGAGGAAGGATGGGGCTGTTTTTACTGGAAACAATTCCAGGTATTGCCCAGAATTTTAGCATAAATATTCTTTATTGCTACTTAAGAATGTATTTATTACAGAAACTTAATTAGACATGAAATTGTTCTAGAGAAAAGTAGGAGCACCAAAGGTTTCACCTTTTTGTTGTTAAGAAGGATAAAAAATTCCTTTGGCAACCAAATATAATCATTCTGACATTAGAGATTTTGAAGAGTAAATGTGAAAGATGTTTAGATTTTTATATATACATAGAGTTTTGGGAGGAAGCCAAGCAATTTCATGCAGACCAAAAGGTATTCTGTATTTTATAATACATGAAACTTTTTATACATGTTCTAATACCAACTTTTATTATATCTGTCTCCTGACTGTTTTAGAAGGAAGTAATTTGGCATTTTCTAGAACTGATCAAATGCTAAGGAATTCTGTTACATTGCAAAGAAAAAATACAGGCATTAATTAAGTTTTTTAAGGTTAAATGAGAAACCATGAAAAAAGGGGGTTGGCTCTTTTCTGTAAATCCTGTATCTTTTATGTGAGATCACCATGTCAGCCAGATTTCATCATTTCTTTGGGAAATAGATGTGCTGGGAAAGAGTGAAATAAGTGAGAAAACTCTGTGCCCCAATTAATGCATGCTTCATTTAGGCTGTTGGTTGTGTCCCCTGAGTGATCTGTTCTCTGCTCTGCCAGGTGCCCTGTCGATGGGTGGTGGGCAGCACCATTTGCTCTGTTGCAGGTATTTGGTGTTGGAGGATGGGTCCCTGCACATCCCCTGGGCACAGGTGGCTGACACGGGCAGATACGTGTGCATGGCCACCAACGCCGCGGGCAGCGAGCGCCAGCGCATCGACCTGCACGTCCTCGGTAAAGCTTGGGGCTGCTGAATCCACTGGCAGCAGGCTTCTTCTGCCAGAGGCAGTCTCAGTTTAGCCCCTTCTTAGTTGCTCTGGTTAAAAAAAAAAAAAGGGGAGAAATTGTTGGAAAATACCAGCTTTACAGAGACGGGGCAACTGAGAGGTGTTTTAAGAGATTTTATTCCATTATCAGTCTCGTTGAAGGGTGTGACATAAGAGATGTAAAACTCAATGCCATTCTATCAGAAGCCAACCTATTTCCTGGTTACAGTACCTTATGAATGTTTTTCAGCCTATTAGCTTTCGCCACACAGTACTGCTAATATTTCTAACACAAATCACCTATTATTTTACCCCACGTGGTCTTGCTGCAGTGCATCTTTCACAGTTCTAGTTCTCCAAAATATCTGGTCTTTTTGCAAGGCCATCTTTTGAAACTTGTTGAAACTTGTTTCTAGTTCAATCTCTCTCTCAGTGATGTTATCTCTATTCCATGGCCTTTCTAAGTCAGCACACCCTATCTCAGAGTTTGCATACAAATGTACAAGACTATGTGGACTTTCAGTCAGGTTTTAAGAATCTTTTACAAATCCATTTCTCACAAGAAATGCATATATATATGTATATATATACAGACACACACACATACACATATAATTATTCTAAATAATTAGGCTTTGTTTGTCCTTAGTTCCTCCAACTATTGCTCCTGGGCAGACGAATATCACAGTTACTGTAAATGTGCAAACTACTTTGCCTTGTGAAGCCACTGGAATTCCCAGACCAGCAATTAGCTGGAAAAAGAATGGGCATCTGCTTAGTGTTGATCAGAACCAGAATACATACAGGTGAGAGGTGTTTTCTTTTTCATTGTGGGTTTCAAGTTTTCAGGGATGATTTTGGCACTTGAAATATCTATCTGTGCTTAAACACTACCTTGTCTAGCCAGCAAATTCAGTGGGCTAATTACCCGAGAAGGAAAGAAGTATTTCAATGGCTTTTACTTTCTTTTTTCTTTGTTCAGACTTCTGTCTTCAGGTTCCTTAGTGATCATTTCTCCCACTGTGGATGATACTGCTGTCTATGAGTGCTCTGTGTCAAATGATGCAGGAGAAGATCAAAGGGCAATTGATCTCACTGTTCAAGGTAGAGGGGATGTTACTATTACATGTGTGTGCCACCCAGAACTTCTTTGGGGTGTTCTGATGTTGAGATGAGATTTTTATTTCATTCCTCTTTGATACTGATATCCATAAGTCTCTGGTATTTCCAAGAATGTATAACAAATGAACGTGGGCAAGTAACCTTTGCCCTGCTCTTGATTTTCAGTGCCCCCATCCATAGCAGATGAAGCCACAGAGCTCCTGGTAACAAAGCTCTCTCCAGTCGTGGTTTCCTGCACTGCCTCTGGTGTTCCCGTCCCCTCGGTTCATTGGACCAAAAATGGCATCAAGTTGCTTCCCAGAGGAGATGGCTACCGAATTCTCTCTTCAGGTAATGTGCTGCAGGAAATCAGTGCAATCAGGCACATCCATAAGTAATGAATTACAGAAATGCAAACAATCCCCCAGAGATCCTCTCTCTGATCCCTTTGAATGAAATGAAGGCTGCTGTAAGGGAGCACCTGTGCCTTGAGGATGCTCTACATGTTGTGCTGCTCTCTCTCTGCCTCAGGAGCTGTGGAGATCCCCTCTGCCCAGCTGGCCCATGGGGGCAGGTACACCTGTGTGGCCCGGAACGCCGCGGGCTCTGCCCACAGGCACGTCACTCTGCACGTGCAGGGTAAGCTGGAGGCTGATGAGCAAGGCTGTTCTGGCAGCCAGCATTGCTACTTCAGCCTGCTCAGGTTGTGCAGTTTTAGTGTTCTTCTGTATTGTCCTAGCCTTGAATGTTATACTTTTCCTTTTTTCTTTTATTCCACAGAGCCCCCCGTTATCCAGGCCCAGCCGGGGACATTGGATGTCATCGTGAACAATCCCATTGTGCTGCCCTGTGAGGCTACAGGCACTCCTCAGCCCGTGATCATGTGGCAGAAGGAGGGCATCAACATCATCACCACAGGTATCCTCCCAAAGCCTGGGACCCTGCCTGCTCCTGTGACACAGACACCCATTTTCTTTTCTGAAACTTGGGTTTCTCCTCTCCTCTAGTTCACCAAACCAGAAGTGTCATACTTTGATTATATTTGTTTTAGGGAACAGTTACATAGTCCAGCCAAGTGGCAGTTTGCAGATTGCCAGAGCAGCTGTGGAAGATGCTGGGACTTATATGTGTGTTGCTCAGAATCCAGCTGGTACTGCTCTGGGGAAGATAAAGCTGAAAGTTCAAGGTAAATCACCTTTTAGACTCCTTCTCTTAGTCCAAACACAATTCTGAGCAGTAGAAGGGGACCTAGTGCTTTCCTGTTTGATGTGATGCTGAACAGAGCCCAGGAAGTTTATTCCCTTTAGTTTGATGTCTGCTTTAGGGCATGCTTTTAGAATTATTTTCACCAAGAACTAAAGAGTTCCTTCTTACAACATACATACAGGTGAGAGGTGTTTTCTTACAGCATCTAATTCTTTCAATAATTGTCTTTGTTCCTTTCAGTTCCTCCTGTTATCAAGTCCCACGTGGAGGAATATGTTGTTGCCGTTGATCAGTCTGTCACCCTGCAGTGTGAGGCTGAAGGCTACCCTGGCCCACAGATCAGCTGGCATAAGGATGGGCAGCAGATAACAGAGTCCATGCGAAGGAGAATCCTGAGCACAGGAGCTCTGCAGATCCTGTTTGTGCAGCCCGGGGACAGCGGCCGCTACACCTGCACAGCGGCGAATCCCGCGGGATCCAGCACCTCCAGCACAGAGCTCGCCGTGCACGGTAAGGAACTCTTCCTGGGAGGATGGGGGGCACTGCAACGGCTGGTCCAGACAGGCTGAGGACTCCCCATCCCTGGAAGTGTCCAAGGCCAGGCTGGACGGGGCTTGGAACAACCTGGGGTAGTCAAAGGTGTCCCTGTGCATAGCAGAGTTGGAATGAGGTGGCCTCTAAGGTCCCTTCCAGCCCAAGCCATCCTGTGATTCCATGATCAGTGGGACTGTAGGGAAATGATGTGTGTTACTGGTGTGACCCCACAGAGAGTAAGGAGCTAGGGATGTACAGGGAGGAGTTCAAGAAAACTGTGCTACTTAATCCAGGGGAGTGTTATTAAGTTGTAATTTCGGCCAGTTGCTTGAATTTTGGCACACAGTCATTGATGGAAATGGACAATCCAGAAGGTCCAGGCAAGGACTTTCTTCAGTCCAGTATTGTGCTTGGATAATACTCAGAGGAAATGTTTCTAATGACCTCCCCACAGTTCCTCCCAGGATCCGCAGCACGGATACGCAGTACACGGTCACGGAGAGCTCCCAGGCTCTTCTGTCCTGTGTGGCTGAGGGGATCCCAGCACCAACAATTAACTGGAGGAAGGACAACACGATGTTAAGAGACACAGTGGGAAAATACCAGACTGTGCCTGGTGGAGACCTCATTTTGGACAATGTTGTGGTAAGCTCTCTGCATCTAAGCTATTACTGGGCACATTTGGCAGTGATGAGATCCACTTCTGGGTTAGTCATTGTTTTATTTTGATTTTTTGTTCTTAATGTTCCAAAATCATTACAAAAGTTTCATTTTCCACTGGGGAGTAAAATCTGTGAAGAATTTGTAGTGGTAAATCCTCAGGAAGGGTAAAAGGAAGTGTTAGTTATCCTTCAAGTTCAGGGAAGTGGAAGAGCTCAGCTGAGCATTTCTGCTGAATGCTTGTTCCAAGCCTTTCAAGAGTATCTTACTGATACGAGTGCCATGTGCTGTAGGGTATATCCCAGCTGTAGGATATATCCCAGCTGAAATTTCCCCACCGTGTTTCCTTGCAGCCCGAAGACTCTGGCAGTTACACCTGCATTGCCACCAACGCTGCTGGGGAGGACACGCACACGGTCACCCTGACAGTTCACGTGCTCCCAGCTTTCACTGACCTGCCTGGGGACGTAGCCTTGACCAAAGGAGAACAGCTCAGGTTAACCTGCAAAGCAACTGGGGTACCTGTCCCCAGAATAACATGGACCTTTAACAATAACATCATTCCAGGTGGGTCTCTGATGGCCATTTGGCTGCAGATTATTTTCCCCTATGCAGCATTGCAGTTTAGGACAGAGAAGAAGAAAATTCTACCTGGAATAAACTGTTAGTGATTGTGGGAGGAATATCTTTAGTGTTATGGAATCATGCAATTAAACTGCCTCTGAGACAAAGCTGTAAGGAAGGTAATTAAAAAATGGTCCCTCTTCTGTAGCCAATAATGTAGCACATTAAAAACATTCATATCTGATGGTATTTACTCAGCTTCCAGCAACTGATTCTTGAAATTACAGGGCAGCTGAAGTGAACAGTGCATGTGGGCAAATGTCACAGCAATGACTTTCTGTGCATTCCTGGAGTGCCTCAGGGATGCACAAGACCTCAAAGCTGTGCTGCTGAGAGTGCACAGATCCAAGCACTCCTGTGAGCTGTGTACATTTCGATCCCTGGAATGACCCTTTCCCTGCTCTCCCTCCAGCGCAGTATGACGATGTCAATGGGCACAGTGAGCTGCTCATCGAGAGGGTGTCCAAGGAGGACTCTGGCACCTACGTGTGCTCTGCAGAGAACACAGTGGGCTCCATCAAGGCCATTGGCTTCGTGTATGTCAAAGGTACATGAAATTCAGCAGTTGTGGTTGTTGCTGGACAGCTCCATGTAACCACTGGGCTTAGATAGAGGAGTGGGAATAGGTGGGAAGGAATGGGACAGGTGGGAAGGGACCTTAAAACTCATCCACTGCTGCCCCCTGCCATGGGCAGGGACACCTCCACTAGCCCACGCTCCTCCAAGTCCCATCCAGCCTCAGCTTGGACACTTTAAGGGATTCAGGGGCATCCAGCTTCTCTGGGCAACCTAGGCCAGGGCCTCCCCACCCTCACAGGGAGCAATTTCTCCCTAGTATCCACTTTGAACCTGCCTGCTGTCAGCTTAAGGCCATTCCCCCCAATATATAATACCTTGCCAATGGCTAAATGGGAAAAACCTGAACAGGTTGAAATTCTCCCTTCAGAAAGTCAGAGGTGAGTGATCCCTATCAGCAGTTCTCAATTAGGCACATTTTATTTTGGCTCTACTATTTCTCTGCCGTCTCTTGTTTTTTCAGAGCCTCCGGTCTTCAAAGGGGATTATCACTCCAGCAGAATTGAGCCCTTGGGTGGCAATGCCATGTTGAATTGTGAAGTCAGGGGAGATCCCCCTCCAACCATCCAGTGGAGCAGAAAAGGAGTGGGAGTTCAGATTAGTAACAGAATTCGACAGCTTGTCAATGGTTCCCTTGCTATCTATGGCACCGTGGTGAGTCCTGCCCCTATGCTGTGAGTGTCTGCTTTGAACTTGATTGATAAAGGTGTTCCTGATCATATTGGTTTGAAGGAGTCAGGCTAGACATTTATCCTTTTTTACTTTCACCTTTAACAAATGTTTTAACTCAGACTAGAATTAGATTCAGATTATTGAGGCAAAAATGCCCAGGTGGTCAGAGTTCTCCCTGCTTGTCAGAAGGACTGAATTTGCATACTAATTGTTGGTGTGTGAGATCCTGGTTAAATGGGACCTTAAGAGAGCCTGGTTTCTACAGCCAGGCTGTAAAAGCAATTGCATGTGCAAATCTCTTATTCCAAATGTAAATCCCTAATCTGAAAAGCAAGACTCATATTTTTCCCCATGTACTCATGAATGCATTTTGAATTGGGGTTAAAATTCCCTGCCAGGAGGGGCCCTGTAGACTGAGCCCCTGTTTTGTTCCTCAGAATGAAGATGCTGGTGACTACAAGTGCGTGGCGACCAATGACGTGGGTGTGGTGGAGCGCAGCCTGACGCTGACCCTGCAGAGTAAGGCCCAAAGGGAGGCTTAATGCCCCTTAAGGGAGTGAAAACCTGCCTGTGGGGAGGTGCAGGCAGCTCCTGGGGGAGTGTTTCAAGTTGGGCACTGCCCTGGAGGTTTGGACTCATCTTCTCTTCCATAGAATCATAGAAGGACTTGGGTTGGAAGGGACTTTAAAGGTCACCTGCCGTGGGCAGGAATACCTTCCACTAGAGCTGGTTGCTCCTTGAACACTTCCAGGAATGAGGTAGCCAAGAGCTTCTCTGGGCATCTTTCATCATGAATATATGACAGTCTGGTCTAAGCTGTGATTGAAGTCAAACAAGAGAGGGATGTTAAGTGTGGTTGAGCCTCATCATAGAAACCAGTGTGGAGTGAACTGAACCACTCTCTGAAAGGGCCTGTTTCTCTTAGTTCACTCAATACAACTGGAATAAACTAGACTCTCAACTTAGAGGAATCCTAATTCTTATTGACAATATTTTATTTTTGGCAAAAAAAAACCGTTAGAGTTTTTCTTTGCTAGTGGGATAATTTCTAAACTTGCCTTCCTACTGTAGCCTCAAGCATTGTGGGTCTGTTCCTTACCCCTCAGTTGTCTCTGGACATGAATAATAACATCTTCCTGTGGGTTTTATGAAAAACAACCCATTTTAGCAATAAAGAAGAGCAGGTGCTTTTATAGCTGGGCCTTAAACTCTGCTTTAGTCCTCACATTGCAGCATGTTCAAACCAGCTTGTTATTGGCATTGTAACGTGTCTGTTTGGTGGCACCTGGGGATGTGGTTTAGTGGTGAACACTGGTGGTGGTGCTGGGTTGATGGTTGGACTTGGTGATCTGTTTTCCAACCTTAATGATTCTGTGTTTCTATTTTGCCAGTGGGGGATCAGCAGTAATAATTTTAGTCAAAGTAAACTGACTTGGGATTTCCCTGTGCTCACTTTAACACTAAATCAGTCAGGCCTGTGCCCGTGTGCTGCCACCCAAAGAACCCTTTCTCTTCCAGGCCCCCCAGTCATCACTGTTGAGCCGGTGGGGACCGTGCTGGAGGCCGGTGCCACGGCGGTGCTGGACTGCCAGGCCAGGGGAGAGCCCCCTCCCGCCATCAGCTGGTCCCGCCAGGGCCAGCCCGTGCTGGACGACGGCAGAGTGACCCTGCTGCCCAACGGCTCCCTGCGCATCGCCGCGCTGCAGAGGGAGGACACCTCCGAGTACGAGTGTGTAGCCAGGAATCTCCTGGGGTCTGTCCTCGTCACAGTGCCCCTGACTGTGCAGGGTAGGTGCATGAAGCATCAGAGTGACTTTGAAGCTTTTAGATGACAGCGTTAATCTGGATCAAATGTGGTCAATGTTCATCTTGCGCCATTTTATGCATGAGATGTTTGATCTTATCTTCTTTATAAGCATTAGGTCTAGGTTAAGCCTAGTCTGAAGTGTCAGTGGGGTTCTCTTTCATTAAATTTTATTCTATACTCATCCAGCTGGGAGAGATAGAGGCTGTGAAGAGTGAGAGACAAAAATTATAATGAAAGGGTCTTGAATCAGGTCCTGTCCTCAGAACATGTCACAACTGAACTGTGCCTCTAAAGAAAAGCGTTTAGGAGCATATGCAGTAATTGTCTTTGAACTATGGTAAGATATTTGTGCACAATAATGACATGAAGTGAGGTGGATTTCCAGGGGTCGGGAGGTGCAGTTTTCACTTCTCTGTGCCGGCCTAAGGGAGCTGCAGGCGCCAGCAGTGCCCAGCAGCATCCCTGCTCCCGTTGCAGTGCACGGCGGCTTCTCCAGCTGGCTGGAATGGCGGGCGTGCAGCGTCACCTGCGGCCAGGGCGTGCAGGAGCGCGTCCGGCAGTGCGACAGCCCCGCGCCGGCCAACGGGGGCCGCGGCTGCCAGGGACCCCACAGCGACCTGCGCAGCTGCCACCGCCAGCCCTGCCCAGGTACTGCTGCAGCCACGCAATCCCACAAGGGGCTGGGTTGGAGGGACCTCAAAGCCCATCCAGTGCCACCCCTGCCACGGCAGGGACGCCTTCCACCAGCCCAGGGTGCTCCAAGCCCTGTCCAGCCTGGCCTGGGACACTGCCAAGGATCCAGGGGCAGCCACAGCTTCCAGGATCTCCCCACCCTCACAGAGAACAATTCCTTCCAAATACCTAATCTAAATATCTCCTAAATTAAAACCTTTCTCTCGTGTCCTATCGCTGTCAGCCCATCGCAGTCTCCCTCCTTCTATTTTGTAAACCCTGTTTAAGTACTGAAAAGCTAGAATGAATTGGTACTTCTAATGTGCCTTGCATTAAGTGCCCAAACAATGAACTTTTATCACCATGATCTTCATGGCAGATTAATTTTTCCAAATAGCTGTAATTAATTTTGGAAAGAAAGAGGAAATTTCAGTAAATACCACAAAAATATTGTTTCATGAAAACTGGGCTTTTCTGGTCCTTAGTGGATGGGAGCTGGTCGGAGTGGGGGCTGTGGGAAGAGTGTTCAAGGAGCTGTGGCCAAGGAAACAGGACAAGGAGCAGGACCTGCAGTAACCCCCCAGCTCAGCTCGGAGGGAAGCCCTGTGAGGGCAGCGCTCTGGAGTCAGTCATGTGCAATCTTAGGCCTTGCCCAGGTAAGAGAAGAGTATTTTAACCTTATTTGCATGAGGGACTTCATATACATGTCTCTTTCTTTCTCCAAACCCAAATTCTCTCCGCTTATTTTTAGTTGTTAATTACTTTTTTTTTTTTTTAATTGAATGGCACAAATTCTTGGAAACAGGAATCACAAAAGTGTAAGAAATCTCAGCAATTTCTCAATTTCTTTTTTTTCTACACCGGTAAAAATATTAATTTGTATTTTAATGTTTTTCAGTACTTATTACCCACATCCTCACAGTGTAAATTCTCTCTACTCTAAATCTGTCCTGCAAAGCCAGTTAAAATAAGAAAAGAGCCAAACCCAAACCACCAACTATTTAAAGCTATGTAAAAATGATTGTTAATAATTTAAGACTTTATCTGTATATTTTCCTCTGTTGTTACAATTTTTAGCCACATTTTGCTCCCAACTACCTGAATGTCAGGTTTCCTTCCTGTCCCATGAGTATTTCCCACGTTTGACAGGTTGTAGTTTATTCAGAGACTTCACCACTGACATGTTCCCTTCTGTACAATTTGCAATGTTTAATTTTTCCATTTTTCCCTGGCGCTGCTGATGCCAAATACTCATCCACAGGCCTGAGACTCATTTCTCTAGATTTTGGCAGGAAAATCAGCTCTGGCTGCTGCTCTCTGGCAGCTTTTAGGCAGGCTATCTTGGCCCTGCTCAGGCCTCCATCCTGCCCAGGGAATTGGAAAAATCCAGATTTGATTAAGCATTCAGTTCTGATGTTCCACGATGGTGGTGAGGTGATGTAGTTAAAGACAGAAAGAGAAGAGTTGATCTTTGCTTGTCAAAGTGCTGATTGTTTGGGCCATTTTGTGGGGGATTTGGGATATCCCAGGTGTGTGTCTGTTCTGGGGCAGTGTGGGATCAGGGATATATCCCAGGTGTGTGTCTGTTCTGGGGCAGTGAGGGGATCAGGGATATCCCAGGTGTGTGTCTGTCCTGGGGCAGTGTGGGATCAGGGATATCCCAGGTGTGTGTCTGTCCTGGGGCAGTGAGGGGATCAGGGATATCCCAGGTGTGTGTCTGTCCTGGGGCAGTGTGGGATCAGGGATATCCCAGGTGTGTGTCTGTCCTGGGGCAGTGAGGGGATCAGGGATATCCCAGGTGTGTGTCTGTTCTGGGGCAGTGTGGGATCAGGGATATCCCAGGTGTGTGTCTGTTCTGGGGCAGTGTGGGATCAGGGATATCCCAGGTGTGTGTCTGTTCTGGGGCAGTGTGGGATCAGGGATATCCCAGGTGTGTGTCTGTCCTGGGGCAGTGTTTAAGCTGTGCTGCTGTTGCAGTGGCTGGTGAGTGGAGCCCCTGGGGGCCGTGGGGGCCGTGCAGCACCACGTGTGGGAAGGGCACCCAGACGCGGCCGCGGCTCTGCACCAGCCCGGCCCCGGCGCACGGCGGCCCCCGCTGCCAGGGCCCCGACACGCAGCTCCAGCTCTGCTACCGCCGGCGCTGCCCAGGTGAGACCAAAGTTCTCCTTCCCTCCCCCGGTTCTGCTTCTCTCATGGTTAACGCTTTCTGGTTATAAAAGTCAAATCCCTGAAAAAACTCCCCTTCAAGCTTTTTATTGTCACTGGCTCTGTCACTACTTGGCATCTGCTATAGACCCTGCAAATGGACCCCACCTCTTCTCCAGGTGAACACCCTAAGTTCTCCCAGAGGGAGAGCTTTAAGGTCCCTTCCAACCTTAAGCTGGCTCCAGAGGAGAGGGTCTCTAGCCCTGGGAGCAGCTCTGGGGCCTCCTATGGACCCTCTCCAGCAGCTCCATGTTCTTCCTGTGCTTCTGGCCCCAGGGCTGGAACAGCTCTTCAGGTGGAGTCTCACCTGAGAAGGGCAGACAGGCAGAATCCCCTCTCCCCTGCTGCCCACACTGGGGGATCAGCCCAGGGCATGGGGAGTTTTGGTCCCACCTTGCGTGGCCAGGGCTGGTCCAGTTCTCACCCACCCCCAAGTCCCTGGAGAGAAATCCCAGAGTAGCTGAGATGCTGTAGAGAGTCAGTGACATCCATGTTCAGTTTTCCCTGATGCAGCACTGCTGTGCTGTGTTACTGCTGGAGTCAGAGGCTGTAACTGCTGTGCCCCTCTCTGCAGTGGATGGGAAGTGGTCCCCGTGGAGCAGCTGGAGCGCCTGCAGCGTGTCCTGTGGGGGAGGCAGCAGGCAGAGGACACGCCACTGCTCGGACCCGGCCCCGCAGTTCGGGGGACACAAGTGTGAGGGAAGTGACATACAAACGGATTTTTGCAACAGTGATCCTTGCCCAGGTAAGTGCTTTGGGTTGGGCTGTTCGCCCACTCACTGGGTTTGGTTGTTTTCTTTTGGAAAAGAAAGACCCTAAGAAGTTACTGTCCAACAAAAGTACTTTCCTAGCTTGACTGACTGGTTTTAAATCCCTGAGGAAGATCGAATCTGACTTATTCTTGCAGTTCATGGCAACTGGGGCCCGTGGAGCAGTTGGGGAACTTGCAGTCGGACATGCAACGGGGGCCAGACAAGGCGGTACCGGAGCTGTGACAACCCACGCCCGGCCAGCGGCGGCAGGGCCTGTGCTGGGGCTGACGTGCAGATCCAGAGGTGCAGCACGGACCTGTGCCCAGGTCAGTGCTCACAACAACAGTGGGAATGCAGCTTTCCCTGGAAGGCACCAGGGTATATGCCACATGAGGAATGTAGGCCACCCACGGAAGTGTCCAAAGCCAGGTTGGACAGGTCTTGGACCAACCTGGGACAGTGGAAGGTGTCCCTGCCCGTGGCAGGGGGTGGGACGGAATGAGCTTTAAGGCTCCTTCCCACCCAAACCGGTCTGGGATTCTGTGTTTCTGATGGCAGGACTGTTCACACCTGCCCATTACAACAGTTTTTTTGTCCTTTGAGCTGTCCCTTTAGAACCTTGGTTCTTCCAGGAAAGAATTGACTTCAGCATGACCGATGCAGCCTAAAGCATTTAAATTGAAAAATTGCTTTCTTCATTCTTTATTTTGCAGTGGATGGAAGCTGGGGGCAGTGGCAATCATGGAGCCAGTGCTCTGCTTCCTGCGGAGGAGGAGAGCAGACCCGGGAGCGCCTGTGCAGCAGTCCAGCCCCATTAAATCGTGGCCGTCCTTGCCCTGGGGATTCCTCCCAGATATCCAGGTGCAACACCCAAGCATGTCCTGGTGAGTATTTACAGCCTGCATGCAGTGACAGTGTGATGAAAGCCTGTGGCACTCCTGATTTCACTGTTCTCATTTTGGCCAGTTGACCGGGTAATTTAAATTTTTTGGGTTTAAATGTGCCCAGAATTAAAACCCAGTTGTCTCTCCCCTAAAATACCCAACACCACTTATCACATGGGGTCGTGTTTTGCCTCTCCCCATTCCCTGCACAGGTGGGCCTGCACGTGCCAAGGGCAGCATCATTGGCAATATCAATGATATGGAATTTGGGATTGCTTTCCTGAATGCCACAGTAAGGGACAGCCCGGATTCTGACACCAGAGTGATACAGGCACAGATCACAAACGTCCCTCGGACCCTTGGTAGGCCTCTTTGATCAGTCTTTTCTCTGAATACACCAATACCTATGGTCTTTCGGTTTAAATCTGAAGGGTTACACTAGTTCTAGGTCTTCATATTCACCTCATGTGCATATGGGTCTGTAATGAGATCAAAGCTCCCCAATTTTCTGCGGTGTTTCCTTCAGGCCCAGCAATGAGAAAGCTCGTTTCCATACTCAGCCCGGTTTATTGGACAACTGCCAAAGAAATTGGGGAAGCAATGAATGGGTTTACACTCACTGACGCTGTATTCAAGAGAGAAACTCAAGTGGAGTTTGCAACTGGTGAGTTGCCTGGGATAGATCCGCTCTTTCTGTGTCTAGTAAGCCAGATAGATGCTGCATTTCTGAAAAGACAGCAGAGGACCATTGCTGAAATTTGGGTCTTGTGCTTACACTAATATTTTCAGACTGACTGTAGCCTTCTGAGGCTTTATTCCACCTTTTAGAGCTGTAGTTTGAAATGTGTCATGTTTTTTCTCGTGGGCATGGTACACCTTACAAAATGTAGGTATAAATAACTGGTCAAGGGACTCCAATTTCAGTTCCATGTGGCTGTTGGGAGTCTGTGTTGGGAACGTGTGATAAATCAGTGTGCTGTTAAACTGCCAGGTGAGATCCTGCGCATGACGCACGTTGCCCGGGGCCTGGACACGGACGGGACCCTGCTGCTGGATGTTGTTGTGAGTGGCCACGTGCTGCAGCTCCAGTCCGTGGCTGATGTCAGTGTCAAGGTAAAGCTGCTTCAGGTACCACCCCTGCTCTCATGCATCTGTACTTCTCTCACCCAGAGGAAAGCAGGAAACATTGAGTCCTGCAACCTGCTGTACTGTATGTGACTTCTTTTGTGCCTGGTTGAACTGATGGTGCTGATGTTGCCTTTGAAAGCAGAAAGTTACCATGAGGAGAGTGGGGTTGGTCTCTCAAGAGCTTGAGATTTTGGCAGGTAGTGTTGAGGTGGGTCTTCAGGGCAGTTATTGATGGCTGGCATGTCAGGGTTGCTTTGGGCAGAGCTAGAAAGGTGCATCTTTAACCTCTCTGACATAGTAATTAGTAATCGGTAACCAGTATTTTACTGTATTAATCCCACCATGCAGTAAATATACCTGAAGTTGTTGATACTTTGGAAGACTGCAATATGTAGTATGTCCAATATTTATAACCCTCTTCAGTGGCAGAATTTTTCTCCACCACTTGTTTATTTAGCACAATTGTCAGCATCTGACTTCAAATAAAAGCCAAATATTTAGACCTCAAAAGATTGTTATTGAGGAGTAAAATTTTTTTTTAAGAAATCTTCTGCTTTGTCTTCCATCATCAGGATCCTCAGTACATCAGTCTGTATCTTTTTTAAAGTAATAGACCAGGCAGTGTTAAGATTCAACAGTTAAAGTAAGAGTGAAAAGGACCTGTGTGTGTGCAGTACCCTTTGTTCAGCAGTTAAGATAAGCCCCTTTCTGTAAACACGTCTCACATCTCTGGATTACGAGTCTGGAGTTGGTGTGGGAGCAGTTGATGGCCAGGTTCTGTTGCAGGATTACACAGAGGACTACATCCAGACGGGCCCTGGGCAGCTGCACGCACACTCCACGCGCCTCTTCACGGCAGACGGGGTCAGCGTTCCCTACACGTGGAACCACACCATCACCTACGACTCCACCAAGGGGAGGATGCCCTTCTTGGTGCAGACGCTGCGCGCTGCCTCCATCACTACAGAGTACGACCCGCTGGAGGAGGCCGTGGCTTTCCAAATCCAGGCTTCCATTGCAAAAGGTATTGTTCTAGGCCTTCCCAGAAATCAAGCAATGGGGAAAGACTGTCTTCTCTTCCTAGAATTCATTGAGTCACCCATAGTGTCAAAAGAAATTCTGTGAAACTTGGGCAGCTGTAGTGTAGATCCCAGGACCTGAAAGTCTTGTTGATGTCCCCCTAAATTAATTGTTAGTTAGCATTGCTAACTGGCTGTAGGGGATGTACCCATAAATTAACTATTAGTTAGCATTGCTAACTGCTGGCTTTTATGAACCTGAGTGACCAAAGGGGACGGGCTTGGATTTATGGGAGCGGATTTTCCTTTGAGAAGCTCTAATTAATGAACAAATTGGCCTGTTACTTCTTTTAACGCTATTTGGGCTTTTATTTTAATGTGGTACGGAAATTACTCTGGTTTGGAAGTACATGAAACAGAGGCTTGCCTGTCTCAGTCTTTCTTTTCAGTAACAAGATTCTAAATTAAGTAAAATAAGGTTTTTCTCTCTTGCCAGACTAAGGACTCATTGTACAATTTGAAAACCAAATACATTTTCTTTCTAATTTAAAAAGAGATCTGATAAAAGAGAGTCTCCAGGTCAAGATATGCCTGTGATTAGATCTGGCCTTTATTGAACTTGCATTTATTTCCTCCAACAATTAAGATACTGGTGTTAGGGATTTTTTAAAATTTTGTTTTTTAAAATTCAATTTTCAAGCAGCCAAAGCCCTGTGTCCTTTGAGGAGTCTCTCCCTGAGTTTTTCGTTGCAGTTTGTAGTACACAGTTGTGTTCTTCTACAGTGATCTCCTAAGATTTGTGATATGGTGATTTGTTTGGTTTGGGTCTATTGTCCTCCTTTCATGTGAAGTAAAACAAAATGGTCTTTATTCTTTCAATAAGAAACTTTCCAGGATGCATTAGGCTGGGATGGGACTTGCAGCTCACTCTGAGGGGACCCCCACACACCTGTTCAATCTTACTCAAACCAGAGCAAGCCATTCAATACTGACTTTTAGTGCCAAAGTAGAAAAGCCACTAAGGCTGGATTTAAAAGTTTCTGGTTTGGTGTTGAAATATAATAAATATTGTAAAAATCCTGTGCTGTGATTCTTACTGTTAAAGTAATGAAGTGGCCATATTTTTATCCACAAGTGACACGTGCTTCCTTTGTCACACAGGGGATCGGAGCAACCAGTGCCCTGCGGGGTTTGCTTTGGACTCGTCTGGGCCTTATTGCTCAGGTAACGACTCACACGGGTGGGTGTAACCATGGAGTCCTGGAGTGCTTTGGGTGGGAAGGGACCTTAAAGATCCTCTATTTCCACTCCTGAAGCCTTCCCTTCTCCAGGTGAACACCCCCAGCTCTCCCAGCCTGGCTCCACAGCAGAGGGGCTCCAGCCCTTGGAGTCCATGGCATCCTCTGGACCTCCTCTAAGAGGTCCATGTCCACCTTGTGCTGAGGGCTCCAGAGCTGGACACATTATTAAGTCACCAGAACCTACATCCCCTTTATTTAGAGTTGAAAGTATGCACTTCAAAAAGTGTGAGTGATCCTCACTAAAACAGTGTGGATCCAAGGGCAGCTGAAGATGTTACTTCAGTTGTCACCTACAATATGAGTAGTGCCCAGACAGCTTTAAATCAGTACCCCAGGTACACCTGGAGGAAACTGAGCCTCAGACTCTGCTGAGCCTGTAGAGCAATGAAGGACTTGGGTGACCTGTGTGGAGGAAAGGCTGAGTGTTGGCACCTCAGACAGGTGCCCATGTGACTGCTTGGGGGATGGAGGTGGAGAGAAGCACATGAGCGCCCTGGCTGTCTCACTAAGAGCCAGGGTTGTTCTAAGGTGAAATCATCTGAGATTATTTTGTGGATTTATTTCATTACCTCTGGAAAGATTGAAAATTAAGGGAATTGCTGGATCTGGTTTTGCCCTGTGGACTTTACTAGTCACACCCCTCTAAGGAAGGATCAGATTGGAGTAGTTTCTTGGGAAGTTGCACTGGTTTTTCAAACATTTTCTTGTTCCAGATGAAGACGAATGTGCTGTGGGAAATCCTTGTTCCCACACTTGTCACAATGCCGTGGGATCCTACTACTGCTCCTGTCCCAAAGGCTTCACCATCTCTGCTGATGGCAGAGCATGTCAGGGTAAGAAAGGTGCTGCTGGGAACAGCTTGGATACAAATGCCCCTTAGACAATTGAAGGCCTTAAAATGCCTTAAGAGGCACTTAAATTGCTAAGGACAGGTTTTATTCGGGCCATTTTCTCATTATAAGAACACAATTTATTGGTGGTACTCTAATTATTTCATAGCTGAATATACTCGTGGCCACGTGTTTCTAGTTGCTGAAGGCACTGGTTGGTGTGTCCCTGTGCTGGCTGTGCAGGGCTTGCAGCTCGTTTCCCATTGCAGACATCGACGAGTGTGCTCTGGGGGGGCACAGCTGCCACGCGGGGCAGGACTGCGAGAACCTGCCCGGCTCCTTCCGCTGCGTGCTGCGCTGCGGGAGCGGCTTCCGCAGGACGCCCGACGGCCTCGGCTGCCAAGGTACGCGCGGGGCTGCTCCTCGGGGTCATCAGCTCTCCTGCAACTGAAAATGCTGCTCTCATGCAGCTGAAACTCGCTGTAGAGGGCGTCTCCAAGTACCTGTCTATGAATTTTCATTCTTAAGGTTGTGGATTTCTGGTTTTTCTGTAGGTTTGGGGTTTTTTTTTTAATCTTTTGCTTCTTCTGTCTTTAGAAATAAATTTAAAATCCTGTCAGGGAAGAAATTAGCATTCTTGGGTTTGTGTTCCATGTGCATTTTCTTGTATAAAGATGGGAGAGCAGCAAACACTCCGGAGCAGAATTCACCCAAACCCTGCTCAGGTAGTACCCACAGGGAAACTGCCAGCCCTGATGTCAAGGATTTGTGTTGTTTCACAGACATTAACGAGTGTCAAGAGTCCAACTCCTGCCATCAGCGTTGCTTCAATACCATAGGAAGTTTCCATTGTGGCTGTGACCCAGGATTCCAGCTGAAGGGCAGAAAATGCGTGGGTAGGGATGAAGTTCTGAATGTCCATTCCCTCCTTCCAACAGACAGAGTTCAACATTTATTTGTTGCTCTATTGTCTTATGAAAGAAAATGCTGTTATGGATGAAACACTTGATGTACGTTTTGGAATCTGTCAAGCAGTACTGAAAGCCAGAGCCAGCAAGAATTGGGCTGACTGATCCATGTGCATGAAATGATTCAATGTGTGGATACAGGCTAATTTCATTACGTAATTGAGTCCAATCCTGTTTTTTTTGTTTTTTTTTTTTTTTTGGCTTTTGTTTGAATAAGATGTCAATGAGTGCAGGCAGAACGTGTGCAGGCCTGATCAGCTCTGCAAGAACACCCGTGGTGGCTATAAGTGCATTGATCTGTGTCCCAGTGGAATGACCAAAGCAGAGAACGGGACTTGCATTGGTGAGTAAAAGCATTAATGCACTGTGTAGCTATGGGAAACACAGGGACAATGATGATGTTTATTTTTTTAAATAATCCTGAAGATTGTCCATCTCCAGTTATTAATATTTGCACATACTAAAGCACCAACTTGTTTTTGCTTATGGAGCATCTGTGTTTAACTTTTTTTGTAGTCAGTATTAAAAAGCAGATGTATCCTTGCCACCTCTAGTTTTCCTCTGTTCTTAAGCAAGAACAGTAAGATTTCCCTTGGTGTCTTTTCCGTGTCAGAACCTTGATTTCTCTCAGTTATTCATTGACTGAAATGTTTTGCTCTGTGTGTGCATGATTTCTTAAGAGTTTGGCTCAGGAGCTCTCGATCAAGATCACAGGTCCCTGCTGCTTATAAGGGAGGGTTTTAAGCACAGCTGATGTTGTAGGTGGTACCAAAGCTTTTGTTCCAGTGGAATCATGGGATGATTTGGGCTGGAAGGGACCTTAAAAATCACTTACTTCTACCCCTTGTCATGGGCAAGGACACCATCCACCATCTCAGCTTGCTCCAAGCCCCATCCTCGGGCACTCCAGGGATGGTTTGGCCCCAGCTCTCTCCCGCAGTAAGGATGTTGCAGAGCTGTGACTGTTGCCTTGCCGTGTGCTGCAGATGTTGACGAGTGCCGGTCGGGGTCGCACCAGTGCCGCTACAACCAGCTGTGTGAGAACACCCGCGGCAGCTACCGCTGCGTGTGCCCGCGAGGATTCCGCGCCCAGGGCACGGCCAGGCCCTGCGTGGGTAAGCTGCCGCTCAGTCCTCTCACACCTCTGCTCTGCTTTTGCCCGCCTTTCTGCTGCAACACACCAGCAGTGCTGTCCCTGTGGAAGACCTTGCTGCAGGGACAAGTTGGCTCTGCTTTTCCAAATTGGCCATCGAAAACAAAGTGTTCCATTTTATACAAACAGAGCTAAGTGGTTCCAAACTACAAATGATTGGGACTGTACTTTTAAAACAAAGTATAAGAGGGTCTCAGAGCACTGGTAGATGGATGTGGCAAATAACCACTCCACAGGAGGCTTCGGTTATATAAAAACCAGGTGGGGTTTGTTGATGTGCTGCTGGCTGTGCCCTAGCCTGCCCTGGCTCACCCCTGAAGGCAGTCACACAGGGAGTCATGTGGGCTCCCCTAGGGAGCACACCCCAAGGAGCTGCAAGAGGCCCGACAGACCCAGAACTGAGTTTGGCTCCTGAACATCCTAAGTACACCTATCCTCATATCAGGACTGCCAGGGCTGTTCCCCAACAGGCAGAGCACAGGGCCCTGATCTGCATTTCTCCCTCACTGCTCCCCTCCTGCCATGGGTGGCTCCCAGCAGGGAAGGATTAGGATCCCTGGCGCTCCCAGGAATGCCAGCCATGCAGTCACTCCCTGTGCCATCTTGGCATAAAGCCACTCAGGGATTTCTCCCATGTCACAGGAGGCTCTGGAGCTCTGACGTGGGGAGCAGGAGAGTTTAATGTGTGGGGCCAGGGTGCGTGGATAAGCACTGCCCCTGGCATTTAAGAGACTTCTGGAAGGCAAAAGGATAATTTAGAATCGCCTTTACTGCATTTATGTCAAATATTTAAAATGTAAGAGCTGACCTACCATGATAATGAGGATTTCTGAATGTATGTGACATGAAGTGAGGTTGATTTCGGTTGCTGTTACGTATGTCAGAAAAAAATTCCTCCCTGATGACTTCTTCAAGATAAATAGTTTTTTCTTATTTTACTTTATTTTTTTTAACAACCTAAGATTTTGGACTGTCAAAAGCCAGGAATGTGTGGGAATTTTTAAAGAGATTGAATTGCACTAAGAAGTGCTTGGCTGTAGACCAAGATATAATATTATTTTTGCCATCTGCCTCTGTACTGAAATAAAACCAATCCCAGACTTCTAACTTATATTTAAGCCATTTAAACTTCTGACAGGAAAAAGCCAGGTGAAGTCTAGGACTGTAGGTTTTCATAAAACACCAGCAGCCTTTAAAGCTGCCTTTTGACCAAGTGCCACTGACAGCTTCCTCCTAAAGTATTTTTATCCTTTGAATTTTTATGTTCCTAAAAATATATTTAAAATTTAGATTCATCTAAAGTATTCGTTTTGTTAATAAAATCCAATTTTTCTTGTCATTGTTGACAGTGAGCACAGGGAGGAGTTGAAAACTAAGCAGGGCTCAAACTGAAACACAAGAAGTGAATTTTGTTCCTGCCTGTGCTATTTTTACCCTGGGTAAAGCCCTTTGTGCCACAATTCCCTTTTATGTTTGTTGGACAGGGATACTCCTTTGTGACCCCCACAGAGCTGTGTCTGCCCATTTACCTGAATCACAGAATTGCTGGGAGCTGTGTTGTTTTCTCTCCTTTCCACATGGGTGGAAGGGCTTTGCCAAAAACTGCTATAATGCAGATTACACATGCAAGGCTATCTAGAATATAAAATCAGGTACTGTTTTGCAAATTAGAGAAAGCCTGAAAATGTAGCTATTTCAATTTCAAAGTAATTTTATCTTGTTCTTATAAATATTATGGTTCCCATGCCTCAGTAGCCTCTTCTCACAGGGGCAGCTCTGGAACCAATGCTGGTGACTCCCTGCAGTCAGTTCTGCTTGTACTGCACAGACTGCTCTTGCAAAAGAAATTGCTCGAATTTTCACCTGTTGTCTTTCATCATTTCTATGAAAATCTTCTATTGCTGATCCACAACTTGTTCCAGGGACACTGGTTGTCATAAAGACATCAGTGCTAATTTATTTTAGGCAGGTATAGAATGTAAAAGTCAGCACTTGAATGCTAAGGACATAATTGAGTTTGTTTTCTTTTACATGTATATGAATAATAAATTTTTCATCTTAAGCACATATTGAGATTAATACACTTAAAATTCAGATCAGTTGTTGTCATACTTAAAGTGAAATTCTTGTTTTTAACACCTGAAAATTCTACCCTAAGGATAATTCCACGAATACGTGAAGTTTCAGTTGTGTGTTTGCCAAATACCTGCTGGAAAGTATTGTAACTCTCTGCAATTACTACTTCTGGATTTCCAACTCTTAGTTAATTTAATTATTAATATCCCCCTGAATTGTTTAAAACCTTAAATGTATCAAATATTAATCACTTCATAAAAATGCACCCTAATGTTCTACTATATTTCTGACAGTATTGATTTTTAAATACTATTTTCTTGAATTTGTTGCTTAGGGAGTTACAAGCTGTGCCCAAAAGCTTTTCTTCATAGGGGATCCAAATGAAACTCTCAGAACACTGGCTTAATGGCATTTTTACAGTAGTAATTGAAAGAATACACACTACTATGGAATAATTAAACTATTATTGAGTTGCCATTAAAATAATCTTTAATTTCTGGTAGGAGAATATTTATAATATATGTCAATTATTGATATGTTGTAATGTATTGCAGGGTTGTTTGAAATTAACAGGCTTGTCTTTTTCTGGTGAAATACTAAGCTTGAAAAGAAATACAGTATGTGTCAAATTTCCAGCTGAGCCTGAAGTAACTTGATAAAAACTATAGAAAATTTCTTTCTGGTAGTGTCAGAGACTGTGGGAGAAGGTCCTGCAGTCCTAAGAGCACTTATAATTTCTTGAAGGGAAGGGCACTCATCATGTTGCACCCTCAAAGCCTTTACCATACTTTGTGTTCTCAGCACTCAGTTTTGATTTAAGGCTGGATATTTGCTGCTGGTCTAAATAACTTTGGATGTTAATTTAAACAACTAAAAACATAAAGAAATTGCTTAGGAAAGCAAAAATAATTCTATTTTTAATTGTCCAAAAGTGAATTAATATGTTCTCTTGAGTCTCCAACCTGTCACAACCAATAACAGCATCAAAAGTTAGAAGGTACCTGACCTCTTGCTCCTGCAGCCTTGAAACATGTTCCTGAGCCCGATGCCCCATCCCTGGAAGTGTCCAAGGCCAGGCTGAGCAGGGTTTGAAACAACCTGGGACAGTGGAAGGTGTCCCTGCCCATGGCAGGAGTGGGACTGGCTGAGCTCTAAGCTCCCTCCAACCCAGAGCATTCCATGATTCTATGATTCCCCCAACGTGAGGCACAATAACCACATCAGAGCCTGTTGTGCTTCCCTTAGTGTGGGGTGTAAGGAATTTCTAGCACTGTACTTCTCTGGAATGCTTGGTGTTAAGCGTTGTCTTTTAAGGAAGGGAGCAGCAGCTTCTTCCACGCACCTGTGGAGCACTTAAAGAAAAAACCCCAATTACTAAGAGAGTATTGAGCAGCTGAGGCTGAAACAAGGCTTCAGCAGGGCTCCTGTCCTGGTGAGCACAGTCACATCAGCCTCTTACAGTCCAGGACAGTGGATCCTGCCTGCTTGGCCTAATGTTCTCCATATTCTACTGCCTCCAAATCTTGCTTTTATGTCTTCCGCTTGTTCCTGAGACTGACATAAGTATCTATGTGTATATATACATATAGTTATGTGTTGTTGTTTGTTTGTTTTCTCTCCTTTCCACATGGTTTGGGGCTCTGGATCATGTCACATGAGCAGACATTAATGAATGTGAACAAGTGCCTAAACCCTGTGCACTTCACTGCACCAACACCCCCGGCAGCTTCAAGTGTTTCTGTCTACCTGGGCAGCAGTTACTGGGTGATGGGAAATCTTGCGCCGGATTGGAGAGGGTGCCAAATTCGGGTGCCTATTACAGTAGCTATAACTATGCTCAGTTCTCCCCTGGGAGAGACAACCAGCAACTGCAGCACTATTACAGGCACTCCTCAAATCTCTACAGCTCCTTCTCAGAGTATAGGAACAGCAGAATACCTTTCTCCAGGACTAGAAGGAACCTTAGAGAAACTTGTCCTGAAGGCTATGAGGCAAGAAATGCCAGATGTGTAGGTAAATGTCAGTCCTATCTATGCAACTCTGTTTTGGGCCTTATTCTTAGGTTACTGTGTGATATATACCAGGGGCTGAGGGTTTGTGGTGCTGGGGTTGTTTTCTATTACCCTGGTCAATATTCAGAGGGTTCTGCATGTTCTGGTCTCTGCTGTCTTGGCTCACATTGTAGCAAAAATGTTCTGAAACCTGCCTTATAACCTTTTGTTTTAATTGTGCTGCTTATTACCTGTTTGCAAAGAATTTTCCTATGTTATTCTCTTTCTCCTGGTCACAGTAGCTCACCTTGGTGAATCTTCTCACACTCCAAAAACCACCAGTAGTCCCAGCCTAGTTCCAGTGCTTCTGTCAGACTCCCATTGGCAGCAGTAATCTGTGTCAGAAAGGTTTGGAATAAACATTTTAGAATTGATCATACTGAGGCCAGTGCCAGCACTGCCACAGGACCATCAGACACTGTCACATGGGCAACAGGCAGAGAAGCTTTTACATTAATATTATTATTATTATTATTATTATTATTATTATTATTATTATTATTATTATTATTATTATTATTATTATTATTATTATTATTTTATGTAAGAAAAGGGGTTGCAATGTAATTCAGTGAGCATGAAGAAGACATCAAACCTTGTATTTAAGCTACAGATAGGTTTCAGTAGTCACATCCACATGGATTGTTATGGTATAGGAGTTTAATTGAGAGACCCAGAAATACAACTCTTGAGAGACGGAAGGGTTTGTCTCAAATTTGGATCTTCATCCCAGCTTCCAACTAGAATTAGTTAATATTCAGTGAAACTTTCATTTCACTGAATAAATATATGAAGTTTAAAATTATTGTTTAATATGAAAAATACCCCCAAATTATGCTTTTGTTAAAGAAAATCCTTTCAATAAGCAACCATCAGGATTTGCTAACAGCACAGAGTTTATAGTCACATCTGTTTCTCTTCTCTGTTTGCATTTTGATCTAATGCAACCCCTGTCAGTCAGACAGAGGGGAACTAAAGACCTTCCTTCCACTGATTTAACCATGCAAGTCTGAACTCCTGCATGAGATTACTGCTGTCCTGAACTAGGCAGATGTTTCAAAAGCCATTATAATTACAAATTATCTGTGTCTAAATCATGCTAATATGCTCTGAAAACTTTACATAATGTGGTCTGGTACTGGGTACTTCTGTATTTGAGAGGGAGATTTTAAAAAAAGAAGAAGAAAGAAAAGAAGAGCATTTAGTGACAGTCTTCCCAGCTACTTAGCCTAATTCATCCCTCTGGCACGAGGGATGCCAGATTTTAAAGGTCAGTTTAAAAGGGAAACAGCTTTGCCTGAGGAAGGAGTGACTGTAAGGAAGACTCCCTCAGTAACAAGGCTTCCTCTGGTGAGATAACGAGTGTGGGTATTCCCTAAGCATGTTGCTTGATACCTGGTTGATTATCAGGCAGCTCAAATTGCTTTGGGGGCAGGACTGTGTTTGTATGACCCTGGCAGTGGACACAGGTGGCACATCCCCCTTTCTCCCAGAGCTCTGTCTCAAGACTGGTCTCCTCAGCTGGGATCTGTCACAGCTGCTCTTCACTGAGGGGAGGAGCCCCTCAAAGTTGACTTTAGTGCCTCCAGAGTTACAAGGAATGGCACAGGTAAGGAGAGAGGACACTCTAGTCTTAGATGTTCAACCCCATCAGAAAAAGAGATCCATACAACTGCCACCAGCTCTGTCTGTACACTTGCAGTACATAAATGGGGAGAAAGTACCTGTGTTCATGGCAGGCTCAGGGAATGCTGAGGTGTTGGTGCTTCTCTCTGCAGACATCGATGAGTGTGAGAGCAGAGACACGTGTCAGCACGAGTGCAGGAACAGCCTGGGCAGCTTCCAGTGTGCCTGTCCCGCGGGATACCGCCTCATGGCCAACGGCAAAACCTGCCAAGGTACGGAGAGCCATCCCTGCAGTGCTCTGGGGGAGGTCTGCCAAGAAACCTGACACAAAGCAGGCCCAGCACATGGCTAAGCCACCTCTTTGCATTGGCTGTGTGAGAGTCAGCATTCAAAATCTCAAGTTTCAGAAGTTTTTATACTCCATACTTTACTGTTTCATAAAATATCAGCAAACTAGACAATTGCAACTTCTAATTCTCCTTGTGACTTTCTCATTACACATTGAGATCCAAGCTCTAGGGTCAAACAGAGGCACATTCTGAGCTCTTCTCAGCCTTTACCCACTTTGATTTTCGCCCTTTAATTCTTCTACCAGCAGTTGATCCCTTGCATGTTTTTCCCTCCAGATATTGATGAGTGCCTTGAAGAGAACATAAATTGTGGATCAAATCAGATGTGTTTCAACATGAGAGGAAGCTACCAGTGCATAGACACTCCTTGTCCACCCAACTACCAGCGAGAGCCACATTCTGGGTAGGTTTTATTCTCATCCCCTTCTCACCTGCCCCAAGCTCAGCTCCTTAACCTTTGCTTGTTAAAGAAGAAAATCTAAATTTGCCTAACACCAGTAGAGCTCGCAGTAGCTAAAGGTAAGGCATTGACATTGGAGATCATAGTCAAGGGTCCTGGGATGGTTTGGGTTGGAAGAGACCTTAACAGAACATCCAGTTCTACCCTCTGCTGTGGGAAGGGACACCTTCCACTATCCCAGGATGCTCCAAGCCCTGTCCAGCCTGGCCTTGGACACTTCCAAGGGATGGGGGCAGCCACAATTTCTCTGGGCAACCTGTGCCACTGCCTCAACAGCCAGGGAAAAATTCCTTCCTAACATCTAATCTGAATCTCTCTAATGGCCTGACTTGCTATCAGCTTCAAAGCATCAGATACATTCTTTTAGTCATGAAAATAACTCTAAGTTCCTGTTAAACTTTGTTATTTCCCTGTTCTGGGAAAAAAAAATTGATTTATTTTAATCTTTCAATATCCTCAAAGAAAAATAGCTCGTTTCATAGTCAGAAACTATCTTTTGGGATCAAACTCAACTGCAGTGACATCTACGCTGACGTGGAGGTCATGTCCTTCAACCTCCATTAGCACTGGCACACTGCACTAGCAAAGATTTCATGTTTTAACTTTTGATTATGTAAAAGCAAATTTTATTCTGCCCTTCGTTCCAAATTCTTTATTTTATGACCTAACAGACACATACCTCAAATGCTGCCCAGAACATTTTAAACCAGATCTTCCTGTTCTAATGTTTAAGAGCACAGCCACTAAAACTTACCCTACATACGTCAATGATATCAGTGTAGCCAACGTCTTTCTGAAATTATCCTGTTGAGGCAAAAAGGGATGTTAAAATGGGCTGCAGCTCAAAAGGAACAGTGGATGAAGAATGCCATGAGCACTTCTAGAAAAGTTTTAATCTGCAGCAGGGTAAACAGGGGAAGAATCTCTCTCTCTCTAAGACCTATCCCAGTACTTAAGATACTGTGCCTTCTCCCTGGGCTAAAGTCTTCTGCTTCTTCCTAGGTTCTGTCTCAAAAGCTGCCCGGCCAACGACCTGGAGTGTGACCCGAGCACCTACGCCCTGGAGTACAAGCTGCTGTCGCTGCCCTTCGGCATCGCTGCGGGGCAGGATCTGATCCGGCTGGTGGCCTACACTCACGACCGAGTCATGCACCCCAGGACCACCTTCCTGATGGCGGACGAGGACGCTGCCGTGCCGTTTGCCCTGAGGGATGAGAACTGGAAGGGGGTGGTGTTCACCACGCGGGCGCTGCGGGAGCCCCGGACGTACCGCATGGGCGTGCGGGCCCTGTCCTACAGCGCCGACGGCAGCGTCGAGTACCGCACCACCTTCATCATCTACATCGCCGTGTCCGCCTTCCCCTACTGAGCGCCAGCCCCTGCAGCGAGCCCGCAGCTCGACCTCGTTGCCCAGGGCCAGGAGGTGCTACTGCTTCAGCCTGACTCTGCTGCCCTGCCCCATACGGGCAACCACCGCACTTCAAAGGGTGCTATGCTCTTTTCTCCTCCCCTGCTTCCCGGAGGCTGCCTCTCCAGTTCCATTGTTCCAATTCAAGAGGAAGATCCATGGCTTTGAGGACCTGTTACCACTTGCTTTATTTATTACACTGGAATAGTCACTTTCCACAGTATGTTCTGAAAACCAGCAGAGAAATCCATGTAGTCAAAGCAATAAGCAAGGAGCAGCCTCCACTGAAAGTAACTGGAGAAAATCCATAATTTCAAGTGGTCTATGTATTTTAAAGGTTGCTAAGTGTTTTAAATTTTATATCTATTAGATTTTTTCCTTATCAATTACCCAATAGAATTAGGGCTGTGCTGTACTATGTTGCGTGCTCAAACCCACCAAATGCCGCTGTGCCCAAGGGTTGCAAATGCTGAAACAGATGACATTAAAGTTTGTTTGTAGCTAACGAATCTACAGGAGGATTTGGAACTGGTACCTTTGGTTTCCATGCAAGTGTAGAGTTGTTGCTATTTTTTGGAAGAAAAAACCAAAATGGCTTCTTCTACTTTATTAGAGCAGGTATTTTATAACTTGTTTTTACTCTGCCATTCTGGTATAGCCATTTATTTAACCCAAACCCATATCCACTGCCATACTCCCAGCTCAGTAAATGGTCTGGGGTTTTACGCACATGGAACACTTTTCTCCAAAGGTGATGTAAGTTTGGTTCAATAATGTCAATACACTGTACACAAGTAATTTTGCCAAGATGTATTCTATTTTTATGGACGTGTATATATGTGGTTTTTCCTATGTGTATTTTCTATGCAGTAGCTCAAGAGTGTTTTACAGTTAAGTTTGCATAAAAGGACAATGTCAGTACAATGAAAATAATCAAAATAAAGGTACCCATCACGTTTGAGACTGCTGGGAGTTTTATCTTTTGAACAATTCTTTTCCATTTCTAAAGCTTTTGACCTAAGTGCCAGGGTAATGCAGAAGGTACTGCGCCCAGCAAACCAGGGAGTAGCTCCAGCTCTTTTCCCTCTTCCTGGCACTCTGGGGTAGTAAGAGATTATCACCAGCTTTAAAGTAGATTTTTAGCCACAGGGACAAATTATCTCCCAGTAGAATGTTGTCTCTATTCTTGTATATTATTAACTAACTTTAGACATCCTCACTTGTTGTCCCTTGGTTTTTCCTCCCTTTCCAGTGCACCAAGTGATGTAGTCCTGCAAAACAAGCATGACTTAAAATTGCTTTGTACTTTATACAAATTTATCTGAGTTACAGACTTCAAACTGAACAGGCTTGCTTCTTGGAAACCTGACTTGAAAAATAAAAGCAGCTCAAAGAAGACAAATCCCATGAAAAAGACATGAGGGAAGGAGAAATGAGAGTAAGTTATAATAGGTACAGGTAATTACCTCAATGTCTTTTAAGGATGAGAATCAGACTGAAAGTGTCCTTAAGGGAATCTAATTCCACTCCCAGAACACAAAAATTTATACTCTGACATATTTTGTGAGAAGGGAAAAAGCCCCAATAGAGTTGACAGCCTTTCTGACCAATCTGACCCTAAAAGAAGTAAGTCACTTACCAGATGGAAGCCACTTAATCACAGCCATGCCTCCAAGTTTGCCTTCTCATCCAGTCTTTCCAGGAGCCAGCTCAAGGAGGAGCTGCTTGTCCATGTGGAAGGTGTTCCTTACCCTGAGATGGTGCCAGGACTGAGGGACCAGTGAGATGTGGGTCACTGTGAGCATGGTGGTTTTCACTGAGGGACTCGGAAGGGAAGTGCTGAGTGAAGGACAACTTGTGCCATGGCCTTCTCTTCTTTGGACATCTTGGAGCTGTGTTACAAATTTCATTTCTGTGCTATTAAAAAAGTTGCAGGTATGTTAAATTAGATCTCAGAGCAGCTGTATCTGCTGCTGCTCTACCTCCATAGGCCTGTTGCTGACAGGCTGGAAAAGCTGCTGCTTATCATTAGGTTTCCTGGTCTAACTTGAGAGGCAAGGGGGCAGGTTAGTACATGGTTATGTGCTCACATGAAATTGGGTGTTTGCTAAAAAAAATCCTCCTTTCATAAATCCAGATTTTAAATACAAACACAGTAGAATATTTGTTATTACCACTTTGGATAAGGCTGCTGAAACCTTAGATGCAATTTTCAGTGTCTCAGGGCTGCACAGTCACTTTGTCCAAGCCTCTCTATTAGTCTGCAGTACTATTTGCACAAAGGTTCACTACCATCCCATAAAAGGCTGATATGGTCACCAGATTATTCGTCACAAAACTGTCTGCAAATGCTCTCCTATCACAAACAACTTACTCTCTAATAACAGCATCCTAAGAGCAATATCACCAGAAAAGTAATACTTAAAAAATAAAGGGAGGTCTTAGGGAGAGCAAATAATGAAAAGATAGTTAATGCTCCACTGCTACCTCAGGTCTGTGCTTACCTTCCTTCTGCCCAAGCTTACTGTTCCCCTTGCTTATTGGATTTTCTGGAGCAGCGTTTTCTCCTGGCCTGTTTATGCCTGAAACACTGTCCTGTGCCACAGGCTCCTGCCTCTATTCCTGGCCCTCACCTCTGTGCAAACATAGCAACATTTCATTAATTACACTACCAAGGATCAAACAAATCCTCTTTTGCCATCTTCCACGGGGTGTATCTCCCATAGTGAGGAATTGTACATAGGGGTGGTTTCAGGGTGATGTCTGGTGGCATCCCAGCAGCTGGGCACAAGTCTCCTGAGGCTCATCTCCTGGTGGGCACACCTTGGATCCCAGCCACCTGCTTGCTGCAGCAGTGTCCAGAGCACTATGTATTCCAGGAAAACATCTGCTAAACCCCAGCCTTTGCCAGAACACAACCAGACTCACTCTTCCTCCCAAAAACAATCCTTTCTTGGTAAACCCTAAAGGAAACTACATGTTAAATACAGCCCTTTGCAAAACCCCATGTGATTCCTTCCAAATCTGAGGTCTAGGAGAGGAGTAAGGCAGGAAAAGGAGTTCAGGGATAAAACCAGGGCCGACTGGGACCAGAAAGGATGGAAAATTCACAACCAGCATCTGTTAAAGGTGACTGATGCCCTAATGCCAACCCCACCACAGCATCAAGTATCTCATATAAAAAGAGACCACCATAAAAGGCAGGTGTTCAGGAACCGAAGGCAGGTAAGGAATGCCCATCATACCTTCTGTAGGGATCCAGCTTGCCAGCCCCTGGAGAGAGAAATGCACTGGGGCTTTGTTTTCCTTCACACACTGGCTGAAGTGAAAAGCTACTGCACGGGTACAGTAATGAGCCTGTGCTGGATGCACAGCATTGCTGGCTAAAGGAAAAACATGTCATCAGGTGAGATGGATGCTCAGCAAAGACCAGAGCAGCTGTGCCTGACTGGGAAATGTCCACTTCCAAGTCAGACTCAGACAGTGGGTGCGAAACCAAGCCGGATGCTGAGTAACGCAGCCGTCACTGCCCACATCGGCAGGGCACTTACAGGCAGGACGCTGCTCCCGGGCTCCGAGGGGGAGTTCTGGTGCCCTTTGCTTCAGAGGCGTTTCTGCTTCTGGCAGCTCTAATCCAAGGCTGCTGCCAATGAAAACTTGGCACAGTGCAACAGTTGAAATCCATGGATTATTTTATGAGGCTGGAATCCCAGCGCCTGCCCCGCTGTCGCACACGAGTGGGAGCAGCACACACAGCACTGGCTGTGGGATCCCCCAGCCAGGGTGCAGAGGAGACACCTGGCACATTTCCAGTTACCCCTGTCAGGATATGGGATGTACAAATGCATGGAGGGCTGCTGGGCAGTGCTGTGCTTTGTTTCTGTGGAGAATCCTGCAGGCAGATAAGGGTCCTCTGCCCTTGTGAGCTTCTGGCCTCTGATCCAGTGGAGAGCTTTGGTTCAGCCCAAGACCAAACGGATCTCACTGCCATCACTCAGTACCACAATGAAGTCTGCAAACCTAAAGCACCTTCTTCACCAACTTCCATTAATGCTGGAGAGTCTGAATGGCTTAAATGCAGCTCTGTTTCCTGAGGGGAAATCAGAGACATTTTCAGCTCTGGCACAAGCAGAAGTTCCCCATTCATGCAGAGCTGCTACTCCACAGGGACTACAAGAACTCTTAGTCAACTACTTCATTTGCCCCTTGTAAGCCTGGGCAAACTGAGAGGCACAGGCCTCTGGGTGTGAGCTGGGACAGCGAGGAAACATCAGAAAGTGCCAGCTGATGGCCAGAGCTAAATGGGTCCTCAGACATCACACCTTCAGCAGCACTGCTCTAATCATCTCAACATCCAAGCAGTGCATCCAGCCAGGCCCTCTGAATAAGGTTAAACGTGATCCCTACTAGCTGGCTGAAGATTTTTATAAACACATTTGCATGTCTAGACACACTTAACACAACTCCAATCACCTCTCAGATCACTGGGTCCAATGTTCAAATCTTCTCTGCACAACTGGTGCCAGATTATTCTGCTTTGATAAGTTTAGTGTTAGAAAGGGAAGCAAAGGAGACTTGCTTACAGATAAAGGCATATGGATAAAAGAGGTGCACTTCAGCACTAACACAGATTCAAATTATAATTTATGAATAACTAAATAATGGGGGCATCACAAACATCACCAAGCCAAGAGGCTGTTCAGATTACACAGCAAAGGTTAAGAAGTGCTCTGAAGTAATGCTGTGCAGGATAGGATCTGTTATTTTTCACTGTATGTAAGCCATGCACATCTCCTGTGGTTCTGGATAGCTTCAGTAGTCTTGCAATGCAATGAGATGCAGCTGGCTTCCTTATTAATAACTTCTCATTGCTAAGGACTGAGACAAGCTCCCCTCCACACCTTTGAGCAGCTTACTGCACAGCAGTCACACAAATCAAGGCCTGCCCTCCTGCTCGATCACAAGAAGTGTCTCAAGGACTCCACTCATAGGGAACACCTGAGAGGCACCAAGAGATCTGCACTGTAATTCAAGCAAGGCCAAACTCTTGCTATGCAAAACTGTAGCAGAACCACTGGCAAACACAAAGTTGTATGCAAAAGCTTCAAAAAAGGAATGTATCTAATTTGGGGTCTTCAGCTTCAGAGGCAAAGCCCACCAGCATTCCATTAAGACTGTCCCTGATAAACACAGTGGCACATAAAAAAACCCCAGTTCCAAACAACATCTGGGCTCCTTCAGAGGATTTTAGCTGCATTGCCTCTGGAATCTGCTCATGTAGATATAAAAAAATGAGGTTTGCAAACCTGGGAGAATAATGAATTCCCAAATACCACAGGAACAACTGGAGTGTGCCAGCTCTTCACATAAAGCAGGCAAAGGAACAGGACTTCCCCATGCCCAGAGAGGAAAATGCAGAGTTCTCTGGTGCCACTGCATGACTGACTGAAATGGAAGAAGCAAAAATAACATGAGAAAACAACATGAAAACACACACTGAAGGGACTACAGGAGCCCCAGTGATAAGCAGGGGAGGACAAAGCTTCCTTGCACCAGAACCAGATGGTTTCTGCTGAGATGTCCTAGCAACTCCCATGCTCGAGAGCTTATGGGAGAGAGATGGGCTGAAAAAATATGCAACAAAACCATCACTTCTTCAATTTCTCTTCTGCTTAAAAGAACTGGACTTTAAATATAAACCTTGTAAATAACTCTGATTGCATCAAATTTATTCATCCTTCCTCATCTGTCTCAGCCTTCCTCATCTGTCTGCAAGCAGAATTAGCTCACCAGTATTCACTATTTACCAATCCTTCAGGCCAGCCTGCTTTTCTCAGCTGCTGTGGCCTCGTTGAAAAGGAAATATTGGTGGTTTTCTTACTGGTTGCTCTGCAATGCTCTCAGTGATGCAGAGACTGATAGAGAACCTCAAGTTGGGTGTAACCCTGCAAAGCCTGTGCCAAAATATTACTGCTAACATTTCTCAGCTCATGTTTTGAAAATTTTTTGGATGCACAAACAATGTTGTCCTTTAATAGATGAGGCTCTAAGACAGAAGTGGTTTGTATTCACCAGCCCAAATGCACAGCAAGGTAATAGCATGGTGTTTTTACCACCTGTAGTAGCTTTACTATAGACAAGCAAAGAGCCATCAACAATTACCAAAAGCTGCTTCTAATGAAAGCCAGTCACAACCTTGCTAAAAAACTCCAACTGCCTTCAAATTGGGCACCTCAGCTAATTAAAATCTCTCAATCATAGAAAAGCTCTCAACAGATACTACAAGTAATAGCAAAAGCTAGGTTTTACTTAAAGCTGATATAGCCCAAATAGTCTTGATATAGATTTGAAAACGATAAACAGAAGGGCCCATTGCAAAATGAATTACCACAGTATGTAAAAACACACCAGCAGAGCAGCTAATGGAAACAGGCTGAACTTAGCTGAGAATCAGCTTTTTGGAGAAGAAAAGCTGGTTTTTGGGCAGTCAGGTTCAGCAGTGAAGTTCAGCACTGCCAGATTAGCCCCTGTTTGTTTTCAAAGCCCTGCTGGTTAACTAAATAAATCACACAGCACTGGTTTTGCTCCCACCTTGTGTGCTAGAAAGGAATTAATAGAAAATAACAATCACCAAATCTCCAGCCTGAAAATGGAATTTAAACCAGCCATGCTAAAGTCTGAGACATTTTCATGATTTAGAGCTTCATGAGTCAATTGCCCATTTCCACAGGGTTTTTTTTCAGTATTTTGACAAAGTCCTTTGATCACCTAAAGCTGAACTGAGAAAAACACAATGGATGCTTGTTCCACTTGGCAAACCCCAAACTCTCCCACTTTTCTGTCATCATTTGTGTCTTTCAACAAATGCTTCTGATACTCAGATACACATCCAGACAACATCTTCAAACTAGGTATGTGGTCCCAATTACACTGAAGTCAAAGTCAGAGCTTTATGTACCTAAGCATCAACTTCTCAGCCACCTCTCAATTGCAGCAGTAACCTCTCCTCTGACTACAGCAAATCCTTTCACCCCACTCACAATAACCCTGAATAGTGCTACAAAGACTTTGATCTTAGTCTACAAACACAAGCAGCTACTTCTTTCCTTTCAAGTCTTTACTGCCAGGAATCAGCCTTGCTACACTTCCAGATCTGTTTGCTCTTCCTCTCAAACTGGCCTTTTTTTCACTTGGCAGGAGTTTTCTCCTTGCACAGAATGACTTCATTTTGCTCTTTCAACTTTCTCCAGAGTACTCCTCTGTTGGGGTGTCATTAGAGATAAATACAAGAAAGATAGTGAAATGCGTAACTACAGAAAAGGAGTCCAACACCATTTTCTCTACAAGTTATCTAAAAAATTAGTTTTGGAAGCTATTAAACACCTTCCAGTATAACTTCATGTTGGTAAACAGCACTTTCACAATTATTTCCCTTATGAGAGGGTAGGTTATTGAGCTGTTTTTTCCAGTTTTACAAACTCTGTCCAGATAAACTCCATTCTATTACAGACAAAGGTGTGTGTGCTTGGATTTTAGGACCTATTCCACAATGTGCTCCTGGGGAAAGAACAGGGGGCTCCTCTGGCTCACAATCCTACATATTATCTTACAAGGAATGCACTGGTACCACACCAAAACCTGTGATGGAGCAGTATTCTTGAACATATGAACACTGCTACCAAAAAAACACAGTTTTAGCTGGCAGGATTGACTGCAGGAGCCCTTGTTGCTCCACAGGAGGGGACAGTGACAAGTAGTGGTGCCAAAGGAAGGACACACTGGCTTTAGAAGTCTTGGACTGCAGGTGGCCCAATGAGACGTGCCATGAATATCAGATGCTGCCATCAGCACTTGCAGGTCTAAAATGCTGGTCACAGAGATAACAATTCCCTAGGTCAGAGACATCCATGAACACAAGGGACTCAGCAGCACCAAACCCCCAGGAGTCACAGACAGACCTGTGATACTTTTAAATCAGAAAGGGCAGCCACAAACACCAGGTCATGTTTACTTTACACCATGGATGTATGGATTTAGTTCAAGTGAGAGCTGTCACCAATTCTTGACATCCTGAGCAGCTACTTAGAGTACCTGAGCACTTGTCCATGCACCCTCAAGCCTACAGCACACTGGGACAACTTCAAAACACAAACCAGAAATTAAGTCCATATTTGCTGAAACAGTGGACAGGTATTTTTTTGTACATATAATTGGAATTTCATTTGTTTTGATTTCTTTTAAGGTATCAGAACACAGAGCATCAAAAAGCTCTGCTACTTAGCAAGCAAGCCTGCAGTTACAGGTTTGAGCTTAGTTCTGAACTTCTGGGATGAAATTCTATTTTTTTCTATATTATCTCCAGCACAAAAGGAATATGTACTTGTAGTGTTTATAAGACTGTTGGCAGAAATAAGGTTATATTAATTAGCTTAATCTAACTAATTAATTAATAAAATGAGAGTTAATGTTCTCACACAGATATGGAAAAAGCTGCCTACACATGCCTGAACAAAGCACTGCCTACATGCCATGCATATTTACTTTTTATTAGTTACTATACAATTTCACCTGGAGTGTTATATTCTGTGTCCCCATGTTCCAAGTCAGATGTAGATCCCCTTTGAGAGAGACTGACATGAAAAATAACCATTGCTACTGCCTGAATGGTCACAGCTTAGATAGCCCTCTTCTACTGATAGATGTTCTCAGAAGACTGAGATTTTAGATTAAATCTGTTGTATTTTAACAACAAGAAGAAAAAAATCAAATATTTTGAGACTTATAATTTCTGTGTCTGTAGCAGAACTGATATGTCAGTTATTCAGTCAGTTTCCTACTCCAGTTTTCCATAGACAGATTTTGTAAGTAAAGATAATCTTTACTTTTGCATCTACCTATTATGCAGTCATTGTTTATTTTTAAGCTGTTCTGGTCCTGCATTAAATACATTTACTTTAATAAGATGAGCAACACTACTTGTAAATCAGAACATCTGTAAATGCCTGCAATCTGCCAGACAGTCTTGTGCAAGAGTAATCACTCCAAGTAAATGTTATTTGTAATGCTCTTTAATATTATGCCAGATAAAGGGATTATAAAATTGTAAAAAGCCTAAAAGGATAGGAGTAACATCATATCCCTGAAATCATCACCAAGTGTCCATGTTTTCTGAAATTCACATATGAATCACAAGCAAACTACTGTCCTGGCAGGATAGTAAAGGTCCCAGAAGGGGAATATGCATGATGTTCACAGGGGAAAGAAAAGGAAAGAGAAAAATGGAGCAAAACCTACAGATTATCATGTTCTATGGACAACCTAATTGTTCAAGAGAGTGTTCATAGATTAACTGAGACAATTAAGGGCGATGCTTTTGAATTAAACTGCTTTCATTAACAAATGCAAAGTTGGAATGGACTGCAGAAGAATATCATCATGATGTTATTTATCATTAGGCTAATGCCAGTATTTCCTTTCATTAGTACATAAGTTATAAGGTTATAAGTAGGAACTAATGGCAAATATCTACACTTTCTCACTCTTCACTATTTAATGATAGGATTTTGCTACAAACTAGGCAAGCTGCTTTTAAATTATCTTGGATTAACCTAAAGTAGTGTTTCAGAGAAATCATCTTTGTCATTGAGATATAAGTTTAAATTTTAGCTTTTGGTTTCAAAATGGGGTTAAAAGGCAAACTAGTACTGTGATCAAAATGCTCTAACAGCAACTACAATAATCTACCTAAACATGGCTTCTGAAAGTGAAAACACCCAAAACAAACCACTGGTTGGGAAACTGTTGAGCAGCCGGAATGAATATTTTTTAAACAATTTCATACACAGAAAGCTGGAGATGCTCCACGCCTTATCTTTTACAACTACTGGAGTGATTTTTCTGACTTAATTCTCATCAAAAGTTGCTTAAATTTCACAGTTAGCAAGAGAAACCCATAAATGAATGACAGAGCTCACAGACATGGAAGGACAAATTTCAGAAGGGTGACTGAGGCATTCTCCCCTCTCACCCCAAGCCACTGAGAAAGCAGAAATTACCCTAGCAGAGGAGAGACTGAAGTAAAATTCTGGGGCCATTGGCAGTTGCTCTGCAGCACCAGGAAGCTGGGAAATGAATGTTGTTGTCTCCCCATTAATGATGAAATGGCAAGGTTTTACTGGCTGCCCAAAGAAGACTCTGACAGACAGCTGTGATAGATGACTTAGTAAATGGAAAACCATCAGATCCGTTTACATTGAAGTAAAGTCTCCAAAATAACTGTCCCTGCCCTACTGTCTGACAGCAAGAGCCTCCCAAAATCACCTCAGGTTCCTGCTACAGCCTCAGCTTCACTGCACTCTTGTAGCAATGCAGCCAGGGAGGGACACCAGGAAGGAGCTCCTGCCACCAAGATCCTTCTCCCACCTCATTTGAAAATGCATCCAACTCTGTCTTAAAATTCACTTGGTCAGCAGGCTGTTGCCAAGTCTCAGTGATATAATGCTTAA
This sequence comes from Vidua chalybeata, assembly GCF_026979565.1. Lineage (NCBI taxonomy): Eukaryota > Metazoa > Chordata > Aves > Passeriformes > Viduidae > Vidua > Vidua chalybeata. The sequence continues at coordinate 29,396,973 of NC_071538.1, forward strand.
GAACATCGTTCTAATTTCCTGCAATCTTACTTACAAACTGCTTAAAATTATTGGACTTGGGATGCTGTTGCTAAAAGCTTTATTAAACTAAATGTTCAAATAATCTTCTCTTGGTCCCCCAGATCCTTATTGCCTGGAGGTATTTATGCACAGAAATCAAAGCTCTTCTTTACTAGAATTAACAAATTAAACTCCTCCATGCTTTCCTCTTGCATCTTTCCATTACTTTATTTATTATTGCAGCCTCTTCTCATTTGTCTTACTTTCAGTACCTTGTGCTCAGGCAGCCAAAGCTGCTCACAGTATCCCATATCAGTCTAAAAATATTAACCAAGCCCCATGGTCTCCTTTCACTGACTCCAGGCCCCTGAATTTCTGAACTGTGCTGGTCTAAATGTCACCAGAAGAGTTTGAACAGCGTGTCACAATAATGGGGCAGTTTTATCTGGCCACACAGTGAAGTTCACTGAGTAACCCGAACCCTGAGGAGCAGAGCACCAGGGCGTTGCCATGAGGTAAGGCAGAGTCATCAGCCCCAGCCAGAGCCCTGGAACAGAATGTTATGAATATAACATCAACCCGAAAATGGTGCCAAACTTCTGCAATCTTTGTAAATTCCACAGCCATCTCCCCCATCCCTCAGGATTCCCAAAGACAAAAACACTTAAGCCTATCTGCTGTCAGGGAGGGCTATTCCCGGCCCCTCCGTGAGTGAGTATTCCAGGCAGAGCTGGCTGCCCACGGCCTGGTAGCTGCTCACTGACGCCAAATCCTCCTCCTGCTCTCATGTCCTGTGTCTGCAGCCCAGCCCATTCCCATCAACGCCCCGCTGGCCAAACAAACCAGCACATCATCTCCACCAACACTGAGGGACTCATTGAGTGCCCAGAGCCTCTCAGTCTCTGCTTACGCCTTCCAGCATCTCCTTGATCTTCACTGCCCAGGTTCAACTTGCCTCCTGCTAAGTTCTCATTAAAGCCATATTTAAAATTCACATGAACTGGCCCCATTTCTCACTGGATCTAATAATGCAGCTGGTTAAAACACAAGGCCACCCCTGGCACAGTGCACCCTCTAGCCACCTGTATTTCAGTAAACTTGAGGTGAAACAAAAAGGCTCATCCCATATGGACACCACCTACAAACCAGAAGAGTCCAATAACAGTGCCAATCAGTCCTTCATGTTTTCCACATCAGGAATACTGCAAATAAACACCACAACCATCTCAGCAAAGCCTCAAGACAATATTTGTGATTTGTACGTATTCTGAAACCATTGTTAAACTGCAAATTGGGAATTTAAAAGCATCCTAAGGTTTAAAATGTATTCTACACAGATGGGAAAAAAAGTTTGGATGTTTTGTGACTTTTCACTTAGAGGTAATAGGCTGGAATACATTCCAATAACATCTATTATTTTATGTATTATAATTATTTACTGACATAAATAATTAATTTATGAAATTTTCCTTGTTAAATGATCCTAAAAAGTAACTACTTGTGGCAAGGTCTTAAAGGAAATATTTATCAACACATTTGTAAAGTACTGCAAATAACTGAGTTTTCCTGTTTGGTCTTCACTCTGGGCAAAATAGGCACAATTAATATTCAAGCTGCATCAAAGCTTGATATAAGCTTGGAAAAAGATCCTCTGTTTTCTGTGTTCTATTTCAGAAATAAACCCCTTTAACCTAGCCTATGTACACAGCTCTAGTATTTGTATATAAAAATCACTGTAATGCATTAAAAGAAAGCCTCAAATACTTATATCTGATATCTGGAACACTTATAAAACTAATTTCACTCAAGCCAAATTACAAATTTATCTTTCTCTAGGCTTAATGGAGCTAAAAAATATTCATAGAAACAGATGAGACTATGTAGCACATTAACCCAACTAAAAAGGTCAAACATGCCCAAGCCACAAGGAGAAGCACCTTATCTTTAATTTCGATCTTTCTAGTTTAAACTCATCTCATACTTTCACGCAAGAATAGGTTTATTAAGATACAGTGCCTTCACAGAACTCTTTATCTGGAAATAAAAGTTGTATCTTTTTGGGCATTCTGAAATTAATTCCCTAGAGTTTGACAGACAGCCTGCAGTCCCACTGCTTTAGCTTCTCCATCTTTAAACATTTTCTAGCAATTCTTCCTCTAGTAGATGTCCACTTTATGGATTCTAAGGATCATTTTGAAAATGTGGTGTTCATATCACAGTTACAAATTAATTTAATCTGAGAAATAACCTAAACACTTAGAAGGACTTGCTGTTCTCCTGAACAGCAGGAGAACTGGTGAGTTTGAAGCATATCCTTAGTTGAAATGTATGCTATATTCTTGAAGAATTAAGGAAAAAAATATTAATTAAAACATCAAGAGATCTGAATTTCTACTGAGCTTGGCATGAAAGGCCGAGCAAGATACTTCCCCTTCCAGCTCCTTTTCCTTTCAGTGTACTCAGGACAACCAAGAACCCACGATCAGGTACCAGGAAAGAACCATGGCAGGATCTTTCTTTGGGCTGTTCTTCTCACATGGCCCCCACATTCATCTGAGAGTTCATTTTCACTGCGTTTTGACATCACAGTGGAGTCATTAAGCTCCTCTGGGATTGGCTTTGGCATGCTGTTACACTGAGCTTTCCCATAAACTGTCTCTCCATCCTGCTCATTTCTCACGTCCTGCATTGAACAGCAGCAAGAATTGGGCTGAATCATTTACTAAAGCACAGGCAGAGTAGGGGCTCTAATGTTCATTGTCAGTATTTTGCCACATGCACCTCCACCCCATGCTCAAGGTTTTCACTCCTCAGCAGAAAAGGAAGCAATTAGCAATGTCATTTTGTTACTGACAGGATTTCTGGAAGGCCATTCTTTTAAGCAGCAGTTATTGTATATTATCATAGTTATGCAAATTGTTTTCTTTCCAGTCTGATTGAGCCTTTATGATATTTGTTTCTCAGGTACAGCACCCATAAACACAGGATAAATTATGTTCTCTTGTAAGAATATGTTATGTCAACCCATATTCTTTACCAGCATCCCTAGGATTTTCTCTTATTTTCTGAAAACTAATTTTGAGCAAAGGATGTTGCCAATACCCTGAGCTCAATCTTTCAGGAATAGAATTGTCTTAAGGGTGGTGCATTATTTGTAATTTTCATCTTCAAACCAACTGCTTTGGTCACAAAAACATATGACTCATTCTGAAGTGAATAAAAGAAGGCTGCCTGTAAAAAGTCCCATCCTCCAGATACATCTCTGATGATGTACTGAAACAAGATTGTTAGGTGCTGAGGAAAAGGACTTTTTCTTGTTTGGTCTGCAAAATATCTTCCTTTTTCTTTGGAAGAAAAGAAGCTTTTAAGGACGACCTGCTACTTCCCTTGAACACCTTCTCCTAGCATGTGCTTTACAAATGCACCTCCCTCCTCATGTCAGAATCTGACATCCTGCTCCACTCTTTTGGGATAAAAGAAAAAAAAAGAGACAAAAAGAGTTCCTTCTTTTTAAAAAGATAAAAAGGTTCCTTCCCACTGTCTATGCTAGAAAGGGAATCTTCACAGTCCAGCCAAAGGAAGTAGTCTTTCTTCAAACTAGGCTCTTATTGCAGCAGGTATTATCTATAAACCTGCCAGCCCATCAGAGAGTGATGCAAACTGCTCGATTCTCTACTGCAGAGATTTTATTTTCATTTCAGTCCTTATTACAGCTCAGAGTCCCTCAAAAGCTGGAGTTAAAGAGTCATCAGCACAGAGACAGAAACAGAGCAGACCATGTTTGGTGACACCGACTCATTCTCAGGTGTCAGTTACAGAAGATACAGAAAACTGTTGCCAGACTTTGGCGTTCCTTTTCCCTTGACTGTCACCAGGTGACACAAGGAAAAACGATGCACCACAGCTATGGTCACAATGAAGAGACTAATTTATTTCCTCTGACTCCGATCATTTATAGTTCTCAAAAGGTGCCAGTGGATTGGAGGGTGAACGTGCCACCTCTCCAACGACACTGGACAAACTACCAGTACATCAACTTTCTCTGCCTCTATGAAAGAATGCAAAACAATAGGTTGTTTACAAAAAGTTGTGTGGGAAAGTTCTCTACAAGAATGTAAACTCAGAAGGCTTTAGAAAACTCTTGATAATCAGGGCGACACTTGACAGTGATGCCAATCAAGGTACAAAAGTCTGTCAGATGCACCTGCACTCCCATGCTGAGCCTTGAAGAAGGGAAAGGTGTCTTTTCCTGTTGCTGACTTGTGATTAAACATGTCCCAGAGCACAGCACTTCATAGCCCACATTCTTCTAGACATGCATCATGTTCATATATTCTATATGGGGGTGAGTGAGCTGGGGTGAAGAGATGCTTCTGTTTTCTCTTTCTGGGAACATTACAAGGATTTGCTCCCTGGCTGTTATTAAGGCTACAGTTTGTGATGGGTTTAGTCTAAGCCCTGGTAGGATAAGTAAAACCAATAACAGCAATCAATAAAATGGGTTTCTGACACTGTAATTTCCTAAATGGTAAATGAGACTATAACATACCCATCTATGCAGTTAAAAATATTACTACATATTTAAATATCACATATTTGCAGCCAAAGGTTGACATCAGTACAAATTATAGGTTTGTAAAGTACACCAGAAAAGCAGTTCTGGGACTTCAGACTCTAAACACAAAGGCAATCCCCTATTAAAACATAGATATGTCAATAGCCAAAAACCTATACCACAGAGGACCCCAAATTTCATAATCCTAATTTGAAATCCTCCAACCCTGATCTTAAGTACCAGATTAGGTTTCTCCTAACTCTAATCCTATTTCTGCAATCCCCAGATAATGTATATATTGATGTGCTGAATTGTTAAATCCAATATTCCTTACAGGCAGAGATTAGTCCCTCTATAAAAGTAAAATACATTGCTGTGGGTCATGTCTGCTGACATTTTTTTGGGCTGTAGAAACCTAAATATTGACTCCAGCCCACCTCCTTAGGCTGACCTCAACAATTAGGGCAATCCCTACAGTAACATGGGAAGCAACTGAAACACAAAAATCTGTGAAAATTTAGACCAAAACTGAAATATATACATTGAACTTTAATGAAATACACTGAAATGCTATTACTAAGCATATACTGAATGTTAGCCATAAATTTTAATATCATGAAAACCCCAAATTGAGTTTTACTGTGGAGATCAATTCCTATGATAATGCAGAAGGCTGACCTTTGTCAGCTCTCAGCCCTCCTTTCAACCTCCCAGTGCCGGGGCTCCAACACCAGAAGCCCTGGCTGTGAGCCCAAATAAATGCTTAGTAATATCAGTATATTGATCAATCCCTACAGTAAATGACAGCAGCAGGGCCATGCCAGGCACCACCCTAAAACTGAACACCATGAAGGTGAATCACTGACTTATAATCTAACTTTAATTCAAACCATAAAATTAATTTGAAGTCTAGAAGGGGGGTGAATCATTTAAACAGTAAAGCTGCCAGCCCACTTAACTCCTTGGGCTTTTAAAATCCACAGAGGCTCATCTTTTCAAAGCTTGACCTTGACCCCAGCCTCCAGCATAGTCACCCCTCAGGAAGGATATGGGGACTAGCTCATATCCCCAGCCCCACAGCTGTGAGTGCTGGCAGTCCAGCTGTGAAGGAGAACTGCTTAGGACAGGTAAGGAACTCCTGCCAGAAGGAAGCTCCTACCACCCACCCTGAGGAACAGGTAATTACAGGGGCTTTCAGTTTTAGATTTCTAAAACCTAATACTCAGCTCTAACCCCAGACTTAATTATAGGAGAACAGAAGCCAATGCCTAGAAATTTCCTGATATATCAGAAAGATATCTGGATAATAACTACAGCTTGGGGGTTTTTGTATTTTTTTTCCCACATCAGTTAAGGTCAAGAATTTTGCCTTTGCTGCAGATCATTCCTGCTTCAGATCAACACTGCACAACCTCTGATATAACATAGCCTTGCTAAATAATTTACATATTTGCCAAAGTTTCATTTGTAGACAGAAAAATCCTGTTGTATTTGATTATATTCCTGTTATATTTAATTCCTGCTGAGCCTCAGTGCCCTGCTTGGAGCTGCTGCAATCGTGCTGTGCTTGTACAACTCTTGCAGGAGGTCTGAGAAGAAAACTGATTTTTTAGAGACAGAGTTCATGTTGAAAGCATATAAAAGAGAATACAACAATGTCAAAGGTCATTGAAACTGAAGGGGAAATTAACATTTTCTAATGTTTCAAATACCTTTACCTCTGCCAAAGAAAAGGGGATTTATCATGCTGAGACAATTCACTCTGCCAAACACCCAGGCAACTCTTGTTCACTGTAGGTGTCTTTTAAACAACAGAATCTGAATAGACAGAAGTACTGAACATTTCACAGGAATAATTCAGATTCCTGCAAAACAATGTTTACAGTAAGAAAGAAAGCAGGTTCCACAAGCCTCTGGCAGCTTTAACCAAAGCTTTCTCTACTACCATTAATGTACATTATTCAATAGTGCCAGGAGAATTTTTTGTACAGGAGCTTGCTATGTGACCTTTGAGAGATTCCTGTTGAAAGTACATCAGAAGGTACTATTCAGTTCTCACTCTGAAGTCAAGCAACAGCAAAAAAGTTCCGAAAAAGGAAAAAAACTCTTTTCAGAGCTGTATACATTAAAATCTGCTTGTCTCTCTTCTGTGCAATTATGCTGACCCAGGAAGATTTCCCCCCTTGCATATACACATTCAAACAGATTATTTTTACATGAGTAAATAAGAAGTGAAGGCTTGAAAATGTGTTAAAAGAATTATTTATGGTAGCCTCCGTGTGATGTCTAAGAAAGATGATTCTTCATGTTACAAGAAAATTACTTCATACCAAGTCTGAAAAACCCTGTCTGACACCTTTTCACTGCTCTTTTGCCAAACTGAGGGTGTTATTTGTCAGCCATATGAAAAATGGTGACTGTTTCTGGGAGTCTCTACCATCTGTCCTGAAGAGGTAATGACATAACTGAACTGAAAGAATTTCTGCATCTTTCATTCCCAAGATTTCCAGGAGCCAGTGCTAATTCAGTTCCTACTGTTGAACTGAGAATTCTGGTTTAATCTGCTAAACATAATTTCCTACATTACATACAGACATATATAACTTCTTGCTCTCCTAGATTTACCTTTCTCATGGTAATTTTCTTCATTCTTCTTATTCCGGGCCATTCTTCACGTTGAAATGTTGCTTGACCTTTTTTCTTCCTATAGTTAAATCTCTTGTTTTCTTGCAGCCATGATTCAGCAGAACTAGTCCATACACTATATGAATAAAAAAGAACAAACAATATGAAATATATTTCATTTTGTGAGACATTTTTTATGAAACAAAACTCACTTTTATCAGTTATCTGTATTTAAATCTATGACCATTTCACTAGGCCCAGGTTCAGAGAGAAATAATTCCTGCAGGGGAAAAGAAAGAGAAGTTGAAGATTTTTAACTTAATGAGGTCCTGTTCTTCCAGACATTCCCCAAAAGATTTTACCCAGTAATTATCTGCCACTGAGTCTGCCCTGTTGTATGAATCAGAGCACAGATTCCATATAAAATGAGATCCCAGTCTAGTTCAGCTAAATCCATGCTCTAGCTTTGGGATAAAAACTTTTAAAATTATTTTAGAGAAACTTGTGAGGACCCACTGAGAAATATCATGACATCTATAAAGTGATGTTCTTACAGCCAAAGCTCCACAGAAGTCCATTCCATCCATGGATGTAACCAGCCAGCAAATCTGCTTCTCCTCCTCCTGCTCTTCAAGATATTCCATAATATCTGCAGCTATACTGAGTTTAAAGGCTTCTCTGGAATAAAAAGATTTCTGCTACTGACATTGGTATTACTATAAAAATAACACAGACCTGCAGATTCTACCAGTCTTCCACCTATCATTATGGGCTTGCCTGAGATTTCTGTGGAACAAATATAATATCTAAGTCATATTTTCCTCTCCACTTCTTACTTTTAAAAATTTTTCTCACCTTTTTCAGAATTGGAAATACAGTAAATCTGTATTTACATCAGCTGGATGATGTATGTGAGTATTTTGAGCCTTGGAA